>NC_064274.1:1336666-2665833 GCF_003254725.2 Canis lupus dingo | reverse complement strand
TATAAAGATGTGGGTTGAATAAGAATGAGCAGTAATGAAGTACGCAACTACAGTAAAAATAGTCTAATAAAGGTATAATTTCAAGAGCTATGTTACTTTTTAGTTTCAATTTTAAGATGCCTCCCGTGTTCGAAAGACAGGAAAGCTCTTCCAGGATGGAACTGTGGGAGCTCTCCAGTGATTACAAAAAAATGGCAGATGTCAAAGCAAGGAGACTAAAAGAGAAGAAGGAGTCCTAGGAATAAAGAGAGCCTGGACCTCATTTCCCTGCAACCCCTCTCTGTGAGGTGACAGGACTCCTCTAGAGAGAAATAGCTTCAAGCTCATGGTGCCCTAGACAGAGGGGACCATGGATAGTCCTAGTACTAATGCCCATGCTTCAAGGGTAAAGCAGAAACAGCAGAAGACTCCTAAACCCAACAAGCTTGGTGGGGAGGGGGCAGCAAGAAGGAGGATAGAGATATCTCCTGGCAACTGGTTTGGACTCAAGACGGAGATGAACGATCTCTTCGAAGACTAAGAGAGAACTAGGACTGTGTCAGACCTCAGATAGCGACAAAACCTTAGGACAACAAAGGAACACATCAGAAGCACTTAGGGTATTGTCGTTCTACCCACTTGACAGAACAGAGACGCATCAGAAGTTGATGAGAGTTACAGGACATAAAGTCAGTGTCTTCCACTCTTAATCTGTGGACCGAGATGTGTACTTGTCTTCTAAAAAAACATTTCACAATGCACTTCTCTTTGCTGGGTGTCACGGATAAAAGAACTGCCACCAACACAGAGATTAAAAAGCATTTTTTTTTGTCAAATGGTCACCTCTAAACTGAATCCCAAATGATTACTCTCTGAGGAAAAGTGCAATTTTAAAATACAAAGGAGCCCCAAAGGGCTTTTCTTTATTTTTTTCATTGAAGTATAATTAACATATAATATCCTATCAATTTTAGGTTTACATCACAATGATTCATTGTTTTTATATACTTTGAAGTGATCCCCACAGTAAGTCTAGTTCCCATCTGTCACCATGCAGTTACTGCAATACCAAAGAGCTTTTCAATCAAAAATTTCACAAAAGTATCGCCATAGACTAATGTTCTTCAGACTAATAAAAGTAATGGAAACAGACATTTTAAAAGTGATGTTAAATATAACAACTTTTCAAAAAAATATATAACTTTTCTTTAATGATTCTATTCAATTAAAACACAAATACAAGTAGGACTCTTGCTATCAATGCTCTTAGCCAGGAGAGATAAAAACTATAAATAGTAGGGCAAGTCCAAGTGGGCCAGACAGGGGAAGACAGTGAGGTGTGAAATACAATGGGAGAGGTAGAGAAGAGAGGGAGGAGGGGAGAGGGAACATACAATACCTAAGTGAGGAGGCAGTAAGTCAAGGCCCACCTTCAGTGCTAGAGGAGGCAGCACTGATGATGTCCCTTGAAGGGTGAGTAGGGTTTTAACAGGAAAGAAGAAAAGAAACTACTCTTGATTCAGGATATGATAGGAGAGAAGGAACGGCCACAGGAAAGCACTGATAATTTGCAGGGTTAAGTATAGACACAACTAGAAAGATGGAGTGGGCCAAATTACAGAGGTACATGAGGGCCAGGTTGAGGATCCTATGTTACATCTGGCAGAACACAGTCACAGGAATATGCTGGGGAGGGCAGCCTGGATGGCTCGGTGGTTTAGCACCTGCCTTCAGCCCAGGGCATGATCCTGGAGACCCGGGATTGAGTCCCATGTAGGGCTCCCTGCATGGAGCTGCTTCTCCCTCTGCCTGTGTCTCTGCCTCTCTTTCTCTCTGTGTCTCTCATTAATGAATGAATTAATTTAAAAAAAAAAAAAAGGAATATGCTGGGGGGAGGGAGCAGGAAGGAAGTTAGACTTGGGGAAACTTCAAAGGCTACGGTGATGTGTTGGTGAGAGCCACCAGTGGCAGCCAGGAGGCAGTAGTTTCACAGCTGCGTGCTTCTTTATTTTTTTTCTAGCCAGAAGGTGACATCGATATTCTAGGCAAAAAGGTTTAGGCATGTTGAACAAGGTGGTGGTCTCAGGCATGTAAATGGTGGTAAGAGAAATTACAAAGGGAGTCCCTGTGGAATCTGGAAAAGCATTGAGTGTGGCAAAAAGGTTGGAGGTGGGGAGGAAGCAAGAATAACCGCAATTCCAAAATATTTTGTTGGTTGAAAAAGAGCAGGTGCAGAATTCTAAGCATAGTATATTACATTTACATAAAGAAAAATCATTAAATCATACATATTTTGCATGAGTTGTACAGACACATGCAAAGCACATAAAGAGGAGCACCTAGGTGGCTCAGTTAGTTAAGTGTCCAACTCTTGATTTTAGCTCAAGTCATGATCACAGGGTTGATCATGACCTGAGCCAAGCCCCATGTCGAGTTCTGTGCTGGGTGTGGAAATTGCTTAAGATTTCCTCTCCCTCCCTCTCTCTCTACTCACTCGTCCTCCCCCAACCTCTCTCCTTTTCTTAAAAAACAAAACACTGGGTGTTATACTATATGTTGGCAAATTAAATTTAAATTTTAAAAAACCCATAAAACTAAAAAACAATAAAATTAAAACAAAAACAAAAAACTTAAAGAGGCAGTAGAGACTAGTAACTAGGGGGAGCCAGAATGCCCATTTTGGGTAATTACTAGCTCTGTGGCCTTGGGCAAATGACTTAATTTCCCTGGGAGGGATGAGGCAGGAGAACTTAAAGAAGGCAGAGAAGATGTGAAAATACAGTTGTGTAGAGATTTTTTTTTAATTAATAAAATATGGTTTATCAACAGTGAGGGTCCAGATGAAGTTCAATTTCATGGTTTTCAAGGTGCCACATCAGAGCGGAAAGGAGGCCACGCAGGTTCAAGCTGATGGAAGGCAAGTAAAGGCCCACAGGAAGATTCCTGGTCATTAAAGTGGTAGCTGGTTTACTCTGAATTTGAATGTGACTAAGACTGGTAGACAGGAAAGTCAAGGCAGATGTTAAAACTGAAAAGAATCAAGAGGAGAGTGGACTGGGGTACAGGAAGCCAAAAGGAGAACAAATTGGCAGCTCAACATGAGAGAGGGAGGGAGGCAACGCGGGAGAAAAATTCCAAAGCTGAGTGATTTCAACTGACGATGCAGTGTGGCCATGGGGGAAGGCCACAGTGGGGTGAAATGTCACTGAGGTGTGATATAAAAATGGTTAGGTCAGTGTCAGAGTTGATCACTATGACTGTTCTTATCTCTCTGAACATCAGTCACCTCTATTACAATAGACAGCAACAGAGAAAGAAGGCTGAACGAAAACCAACCTTATAACATTTCCCAAAGGTTTAATCTTTGGTGAAATCCCCAGAGTGAGTCTTTTCTTTCCTTTTCTGGTTCGTTTATTCAACAAATAATTACTGGGCACAGGAGTGTACTATCTGTGGGGAATGCAGATCAAATCTATGGCTTCAGCACATAACTGGCTTACAGCCTATCAGAGAGTATGAGAAATAATTAGCAATTTTACAAGAGCTAATTAACAAGACAACAGGTGATGTTACAAGGCAATATGAAATGAAGTGACAAATAAATGATATGTGCTTACAGAGGAGAAATATCGCTGTTGGTTGTTGGCTCTATCCTTCCACCGAGCCATTTAACAAAGATTTATGCCAGGCTTGTGCTAGCCATCTAATGGTGAACAGACACAGACCTAGCCCTCAGCCAAGGGGGAAGCAAAGGACAGTAAACAAATATACCAAGAAATGGAGAAATATACATTGTGACTAATTGCTACAAAGGAAAAGTACAGGGTGCTCTAAAGACAGAACATACTACACAATTGGGGGATCTTGGTAGCTCAAGATGGCAAAACAAAACACCTTTGGAAAGCACGTGGCAACATTTTATGGTGTTCTATTAATCAATCACATAGAACATCCAAGACTTTATGAACTCTATATATTAATTCTAGCCCTCAAAATGAGTTTTACTTAAATTAACATTATCATTTCATTAGCATTTTATGAACAAGTAAACTGAAGCTTGCGGAAGTTAATTAACTTTTCCAAGGTCACGGCTAGTAAATGGTAGTGCCAGAGATCTGTGCAACTCCTTAATCTCATGCTGTTTCCATGATGCCATGCTGACTTTCAACTCAGATGGTATCTGAAGCTTCTCTCATTTGTGAAAATAAATCTCTGAAAAAAAACTTTTTAATATTAATATAGTAATTACTATTATGCTAAAAATAGTCCTCTCCATAGCAATAGGCATGATCTTCTCAGGAAAGAACATTCCTTGCACCTCTGTTGATAGTTTGCCAGTATCTCATCCAAGTTGAAAACTTGACAACAGCTAATAATAATGACGATGAAATGTAATAACCAGAATTAAATGGGTACCTACTATACACTAGACATTGTGCTTGCTGATGTCTAGCCACAGCCTTTTTAAATTCTTTTAACAATCCTGTGAGGCAAACACTACTGTCTCCATCTGAGAGACTAAGCAACCTGACCAAGGTGATAATAGGTAAATGGCAGAGTGCAGACTCAAATTCCAATATGGTACACTACCAATGTCATCCTCTGCATCAGCCTATGAATTCCACGAGCCATAATTAGCTTTGTTGTGGAGAGAAAGAGCAGAGGTAAACCAATTTGCCAAAGATAATGTCGCTAGTGAAAAATAGACCCAGTCTGGGAAATTGAAATTCCCAGCTCCCCATTTACTTCCTGACCTCAAGAACATTGTTTGGGCAAAGAAGATGAATGCATGATTATTGAAAAAAAAATTACTTAATTCATTCCTGAATGGCTCAAGTCATTTGTACTCAAAGAATAAAAGGGCAGCCTGTAGTTCACAACTCCCTTGCTAGGCCTGTTGGATTTTCAAAACCCTTCTTGTAGTACATGCAACAGACCCAACCTGGATCATGATTTACATCTAAATTTCCCAGTGAAGAGCTGCCAACTTTAGTAAACTGACACTGCCTGGTTCCTTCTTTAATTCTGTCTTGCCAGACATATTAAACACAAAGCACCCTCACAAATTCTAATGAAGCCAGAGTTAACCAGACTCAATGACCCCAGGGAGAAAGCATCTCCAAGAATCTTTTAGCACTTGCCTAGCCTCTTTATCAATTCAGCACACAGAGATGGGATGCTCAGGAAACCCTTCTAGCCACCATCCTGGACAAGAGAAAATGATCATCAGTAAATGAAAAAAGTAAGAGAGCAGTCACAATATCTTAACGGAAACTAAAATTATTCCCAGAAGTATAAGTCTTAGACAAAAAAATCTAACACTTGGACAAAATGAAAAACCATTGTGGACCATAATAAAAATGTCACATTGAATATTTTGACATTGTCTACTCAAGGAAAAGACAATCTGAGGTTTCAGATTAGGTTTATATTTGTCAAATCATCTTACAGGGGCAAAAAAGCAAAAATGCTATTTAAAAACCATTTTTGCTCCCTCTGATAAATCCAGCCTTCTTCAAGGAGTAGGTGAGGGAAAGGAACATTCAGACATTGCCATGTGTCTAAGTGAGCACTGCAGGGAAAATGCAGAGGACAAGGAGAAGACATGTATGGTATGCTTTGGATGGGAGTTGGAGTGATGAACTCTACACTGTGTATTATTCTATATTTGCTCATCAAGAAGCCACTTATCAAGCACTTAGTGTGGGCAAAATCAGTATACCATATTCTAAATAAGTTGGAGATCCATAAAAAGTCAGCTTGGGAAGATAACACATGCAAGTAGTCATCACTAATTTTTTGAACTGGTATAACCTTTTACTGACTACATAAGAAAACAGAAACTCACAAAAATTAGATTGCCTCAAAGAATCTTGATACATCTAAAACATAAAACACATAAAAAATATATGCAGCAAAAACACAAGCACCAAGTACATCATTACAACCGGAGTTTATGAGTACTGAAAGACTATTTTAAAAGTATCAGTCAAATGTCCCCCCAAATCAGTGGATGTTCCCATATTACAATGACTGCCCACTGTATCAATTTGCTTATCCAACTACGGCATGGTGATACAACAGCATAAGTTCAAAACCTAGCCAAGTCATTTCTTACCATATGAACTTGGGTAAATTACTTAAGCAGAGACACCTGGATGGCTCAGCGGTTGCACATCTGCCTTTGGCCCAGGGCATGATCCTGGGATCCCCGAGATTGAGTCCCACATCAGGCTCCTTGCAGGGAGCCTGCTTCTTCCTCTCTCTCTCTCTCTCTCTCTGTCTCTCATGAATAAATAAAATCTTTTTAAAATAAATAAATAAATTACATAAATAAATGCCAGTTAATGCTACCTATAATCATAATGATCACTATTATTAACAATAGTAATCATTATCAGTATTGTTATAAATCTCTAGAGCAGGGCTGGCCACCCACTGTGGATTGTCTGCCTTACTCTTAAATATTACAGAAAAAAAAAAAAAAACCTTTCTATCTTATTTGAGTCACTAAATAGTGGGGTCTCTGTGGTACATTTATTTGTAATAAACCTGTATCACAAAATAGGTTTATTACATTGTATAATAATGATTTGTTTACATATACATTTACTCTAGGGGACTATGCACTCCCTGAAGTGGAATAGTCTTATTCAGCTCTGGTTTCAGCAATGAGCTCAGCTCTTTGTAGATGGAGAATGTCAATAAGTGTTTATGGAACTCAATTTTCTATCAAGATTAATGTCTGTTGACAGAGAAGAAAATCTAGAAAACTATTCTTTAGTTACCACAATTTTAAAAGTAAATATATTACTTATTGTACTAGTTGGAGCAGACTGTATTGATTAAACAAATAGACCCACTGTATTGCATGAAACAGAACAGAATTTCATGTCTTGTTCAGTTAAGAGCCCAGGGTAAATAGTCCTTTTAAAAGAGGGATTCTGCTCCAGGCAATCGTTTAGGAACACAGGTTGGCAGGAGTTCTTACAAGCTGATCGATCTATGGCTTCCAAAGTCACCCTGGATGTGACCAACCAAGACAGGCAGAAAAGTATGGAGAAACACTTGGTGGAGATATTATGGGACAAGCCAAGAAGTGGCGCATGTTTTTCTACTCACTTGGGGCAGAACTTAAATGATACACCTATCTTCAAAAGGAGGTGCAGGAGGGAGAAATCGGTTTTAATGTACACCTAGCAACTTCTGCCAATGGTTGAAATTAATGCCATTTGCTTTATTCAAAGGAACCACAATCTAAAAATAGTGAGTACTGAGAAAATTAAACATTCTTAGTCAGAATAGTTTTTATTTACTAAAAGTCTATAGTCAAGATATCACTTTTTCCTTAAACTAGCAGGAATGAGTTTGGAGATTAATTATTCATCAGCCAACTGTTGGTTTCCCTTGCTTAATTAAAGTACCTTTTGCTCTCTTCGTGTGTATAAATATAAGGGGTGATCAAAAGGAAGAAAGATTATTCTGGATCTAACCACTGACACCTCATCTTTTGAGGCTTAGTAGACAATTCTAGCCCACATTTGCCTCTTCCTTTTCTGTGTCCTATAGCTGTTATAAATCTCCATCCAAAAGAAAAATAGATAATCTTGAAATGTTTTCTGTTTTAATATATGAGCCTTATTTGCTTAACCACATTGCCAGATCCTCAAGGGTATCTTTTACATTACATTTCTCTGGAAAAGTGAAAATGGTTTTATAAAATACAAAGTGCCTTCAATATAGTCAAGTGTTATTTTTTCTTTTGCACTTCAGTGCCTATGCACAGTAGTAGGATTTAAATAACCAATTAGATCACTCACAGGTTTAACAAAAAAAAAAAGTTAGAGCTCAAAGGGGCCTGTAAGTCAATTAATTGCAAAACAGGCTATCATTTTCTACTCCTCACTGTTTCTGTGCCCTTTCAATGAGACTTTGGAGTCTATTTCCCCATCTCTTGAATGTGAGTTGGCCTTGAGATTTGCTTCAGCCAACAGAAGGTAGTGGAATTAACAGGCTTCAAGAGGCCTTGTTTTGTATCTGATCACACTCTTGGGACATGCTTTGGCAGAGAGAATAAGCCCAGGCTAGCCTGCTGGATGATGAGAAATGTGAGACACTCTCATCTTGCTGCTCAGACAACAGCCAGCCATGGGTGAGAGGCCATTCCAGAGGAGCCAGACCCTAGCCGACGACAGACTAGCCAACAGAAGCACGAGCAAGACCAATCAAATCAAGTAAGCCTGGCCCATGTTAGCAGGACTGCCCAGATGACCCATGTATACTTTCTGGGTAATAATAAATGCTTATTGTCTTATGACACTGATATTTTGGGGTGGGCTGTTACACAACAATAACTATCTAATACAGGCCCCTAATTGTTACCTATCAGAGCCCTTCATTTTGCAGAAGCCTCAAGGAGAAGAGTAATAAAGGTCAACACTAATAAAGCTAGGATTACAACTCAGGTCTTCTAATTTAGCAATTTGATACACTTTCCATGAAATCATTTTGCTTCATTTCCAAGATCTTTGGAGTTTCTCAAGTCAACATAAACATCAGGGTGCAATAGAAGCTGGACACTGAAGAATGTCACCTGTACGACTGTCGCACATTTTCAAAAGATGAGATGGGTTTTAGTGAACACCTAGCATAAGATGAGCTAGTTTAAAACACATTATAAACATTAAAATACTATAAAAAGGAAAGATGTTCTACTCTATGCTAGGGACATTGATGAAAGTACTTTATAAACTTGTGTTTTGTCAAAAGAAAGGTCACCGGGTCAGCTTTATCATTCCTTTAGCTCTGAAAGCTCTGATGTTTACCTAGACATTAGCCATTCTTCCAAAAAAAGCATGGGGGAGGGTCAGGGTTCCAGCATGATTAATGCTTATCAATTTTTAGAGCACCAAGAGAATTACCCTAGAATTTGTCTTTTAAATTTATATCCTGATTTGAAGGACTGAATGTGAGGACAGAAACCTTGACTTTTTTTATTGGTATATTCCCCTGGCCTACCAATGGACCTGAATGAATGAATAACTAAATGAATCCTAAACAGAAGTTTAGGAATAAATTCAAGAAGACAAGAGCTTTGAGTAAACACTTTAAGACTGACTTTAGGCTGCTGCTGAGGCAGGAAAATAAGATGTTACTTTTGAAAAAACCTACATGAAAAAGAGGACAAAAAAGATAAGAAAAATACTGTAAGAGATCCCTGGGTGGCTCAGTGGTTTAGGGCCTGCCTTCCGCCCAGGGCGTGATCCTGGAGCGCGGGGTTGAGTCCCACATTAGGTTTCTTTCTTTTTTTTTTTTTTTTAAGATTATTTATTTATTTATTCATAGAGACACACAGAGAGAGAGAGAGAGAGAGAGAGAGAGAGAGGCAGAGACACAGGCAGAGGGAGAAGCAGGCACCATGCAGAGAGCCTGACATGGGACTCGATCCTGGTTCTCCAGGATCACGCCCTGGACTGAAGAAGGCGCTAAACCGCTGAGCCACCGGTGCTGCCCCCACATTGGGCTTCTTGCATGGAGCTTGCTTCTCCATCTGCCTGTGTCTCTGCCTCTCTCTCTCAGTGTCTCTCATGAATAAATAAATAAAATCTTTAAAAAAAAATACTGTAAACCCTTCTCTCTTTTTTAAAATATTTTATTTATTTATTTGAGAGAGAGAGTGAGACAGGGAGAGCATAAATGAGGAGAGGGAGAAGCAGACTGAGGGACTGAGCCAGGAGCCCACTGTGGGGCTTCATTCCAGGACCCTGGGATCATGACCTGAGCTGAAGGCAGACTCTACTGACAAAGCCACCCAGGTGCCCCTGTAAACTTTTCTAAAAGGAAAAGATATTAACTAAGGTGTGCCCATATTTAAACACAAATTAAAATACTTGATTTGCTTAATAAAAATTGAGATTTTTAAATAGCCTTTGGATTCCTTCTGTAGAAAAGTTGTTAGATAGAAATAACTTACCTTTTATAATAAGGCATTATTTCAGGTAAGATTTATTTCATTCTAGAACAATTTAAGTACTAAATTTAGAACAGCATTTTAATAAAATCAAACCTTTCTAAATCTCTTCTTATATCTTAACATTTCATGAAATTTAAAAAGAATAATTTTATTAATTGATCATAACTGCAGTTTCTATTCCTTCTGTTATCTTCTTTAACCTATACTGATTCAAATTTTTTACTACTCTAAAGTATTATGACCTAGAATTACAAACATGACTCTAAAAACATTCCTTTTGGAGCACTTGGGTGGCTTAGTGATCCCAAGGTCCTGGGATGGAGTCCTGCATCAGGCTCCCTGCCAGAAGCCTGCTTCTCCCTCAGCCTATGTCTCTGCCTCTCTGTCTTTCATGAATAAATAAATCAAATAAATAAATAAATAAATAAATTCCTTTTACTGTGTTGCGAGCATCACATACTGCTCCACCTCTCCAATGGAAAATGCCGAATGTGCCATACAAAAGTGTTCCTGACTACTCATCCTTGGACTCCATTTCTGCCTATAACCAAGCTATTTGCTCTGCACCACTGTATCACAGAGGACTGATTTTACATAGGTCCTTAGGAACTCTGACTTGAATTGGCCCTCTTCCTTTCTGTGCCCAGTTCATGAGCCTGTATCTGTCTCCAGCTTCTTGGAACTCAACTTTTATTCTAGTCAGATGGCCAGTGCAATCCCATGGGATGGACGCCATGGAAGGTTGGACAAGCAGAGCAAAAACCTCTTCCTACTTCCATCTTTGTCAGATGTGACCATGCACAATTCCTTCCATATACCTAGTGAATGGAGGAAAATGAATTAGAACTCTAAAAAAAAAAAAAAGAACTCTTCACAAGGCCCAGGCTGGAGTGGAAGGAGTGGGACGAGGGGTGGTAGGGGTGGGGAGGTGGGACTTCTCTTCCAACAGTCCAAGTAAGTATTAATTTTGTCAATATTGGAACTAAGGAGGAAGTCATATATCTCACTGTGACTTGGGATGAATTTTTCCATAGAAGCAATAAGAAACCATGGCACTATAGAGCAACCCCAGCAGGGATGTTACAAAGATTTGTGGGTTAGAATGGAAACCTCATTTTATCATAATTCAAAATATTGTTCCCTTGGCACAGGCAGGAAACAAAAGGATGAGTGTTCACATTTTAAGTGCCAAACAACCTTCAGAAAGTGCCCACAGCTAAAAAAAAAAAAAAAAAAACGTAAATGAAGATCTCTGCTAATAAAACAATTATAAATATTACCCACTTTTGGCATAATTAGGTAACACAATTAACTGGTCCCTGAAATATGTGAAATCTTTTATCCTACAATTTAATTAAAATAGATTTTTTGCAAATAATGAAGAATATTATATAGATTTTTTTAACAATAAGGAGAAAATTCTCAAAGAGAAATGTGAAAATGTACATCTATATAAATAAGGATCTATGCATATAGATTAACTCATTAAAAAGATAAATAAAAAACAGAATGGAAAAACGTGAATAAAATACTTTTTGTAAGAGTTAGGTAATGTTCCAAGAGTCTCCATTAAAAGACTGGTGTCTTTACTATCTTTTCTATCATCTGAGGTTCGAGTGTGCTTTTCTAGAGGCAAGCAGTAAGTGAAATGGTGACATGTGTGTGTTATCTGCCTGTTTGTTTCTTGCTTAATACCACCTCAAGTACTGGGAACTCTTCACCCACACGCTCAGCCCTCGAAAAGTTTAGAGAGGAGAAGAACTCATCCCACAATTTGTTTTTTCTAGCAGTCAGCTATAAAAACAACTGGAATATGCCTCAGAACTCTCCCTTTCTAGACAAGTCCATTTAATTGTTTTTCCCAATACATGATGGTTTATGCCGACACAGAAAGGAACTAGCACCATGTCTAACAGTACACTGTCTAACAGTCCCCTCTTCAGGAAGAGTCAACCAGCTTCTGAAAGCTCTTCTGCCCAACAGCCTTGGGAGAAATAACCTGGGTTTCCGAAGTCAGCAGATAAAAGCAAAGCATTGACCTAACAGGCAGTGACAGAAATGGAACAAACGAAACAACAATGAGAATGGCAGCCAGACAAAATTTACAAGATCTTCTACACTAAAACCCTAGAGCTGAGATATATTTGTGTTTTTGCAATTATTTAAGAGGACATTTCCCTCAAATGTAACCCATCATACTCAATCTTCATTTACAACAGTGAAATACTACTTTCTGTTTCCTCTGAAAGGACAGTGGGTGCTCGGAAACGTAGGACTCAAGAAAACAGCAATTTTGAACACAAGAAATAGTTCTTTTGGTACCATTTCTATCTCTTTCTCTTCCCACTTAAAACCAAATTTTTCTGGGAGAATGAACAAGATGGGAGGACATAATCATAAGTTTCCATTGATGCTGAGCATCATCCCAAGTTAGTGTTATATCCCATGTATGCAGATTAAAAAAGCATTTTTCTTGTGGGTTCCTTCAAGGCGTAAGAGTAAAACCTACTTTTCCTCCTTCTGGCAATAAGTCAAAGTCAAGAAAATAACATTAAATCTACAAGAAAAGTGACACATGACGCACAAAGTTCATTTCCATAATCAACAAATTTGTATTTTGTATATCCTTTGGCCACAACTTGATACTTATGCTTTTCTGTATTCACCTACCAAGGCTTAGAAAAATGCATGGAATTAGGAATTGGAAAATGGATGACTAAATCCATCTTCATCAAATTCATTTATAGAAGACAAAATCTTTTCTGCATCTTTCTACCAGTAGCCTCAGTTGTCTCTACAGAATTTCTACTCTGTTTTACCATACAAGGTAGACAGCAAAGAAAAGCCTCCTTCTTTTACAGGTGAAGATCTATGGCACTAGATAAAATTTTAAAAGTTAGATTTAGTACAAGGGTTTTCTTTTTTTTTTTTTTTTTTTTTAGGGTTTTCTAAGGTACAAGAGGTACAGTACTGATGGATGATGTAGACATACCAAACATACTCCCAATATTGCAGAAGACTTTTTTGAGCCAAAAAACAAACAAAAAACAAAAAAACCTGTAATAAAGTAAATAACACTGACGACTCTATCTAGAAGTAATGATAATAGGTAATATTTACTGAGTTCTTATTTTGAGCCAATGGAACTATTCTAATTAAAAGAAATAAGCCCTACTTTTTTGTTTTATATTACGATAACACAAAATATATAGGCATTTAAGATTATTAATATTACTAGGATTATAACAAACTTTTTAAACTTCATCATTTTGTCTACCTTTGACTTAGTGATCAGTTAGAAACAGCATACTCCAAAGCCTGCATAAACAGAAGCAGCGGGATCCCTGAGTGGCGCAGCGGTTTGGCGCCTGCCTTTGGCCCAGGGCACGATCCTGGAGACCCAGGATCCAATCCCACATCGGGCTACCGGTGCATGGAGCCTGCTTCTCCCTCTGCCTGTGTCTCTGCCTCTCTCTCTTTCTCTCTCTGTGACTATCATAAATAAATAAAAATTTAAAAAAAATTAAAAAAAAAAAAAAAACAGAAGCAGCAGCCAGGACCTAAGAAAAAGCATTGTGGGGGCAACAGCATGTGAGTGCACATGCCCCACCTAATGAGCAAGGCTTCTAAACACTCCCAGATGATGGTTGTCATTGGAATATGGGCCCAAAGTTCTCAAACCTTCCAACTGCTCAAGTTAGAAAGTCAGATTTTCCTATGAAATCTGATATTTTGTCAATAGACTCAAAAATTTTTAAACACCATGAGAGACAAATAAAACATGTCTGTAGGCTATGTTTGACATATGTGACCTATAATCCTTTAGTTTATGACCCATGGCACTCTTGTATTCTTACTAAGGCAAACATTTAAACATACTTCTTTTTTGTGTTCAGTGGAGATACAGACACATTATCAGGCTTTTTTCATCTATTCTTGCCTTCTTCCTTATTAAAAATTTACCCATGGGTAAATTAAAACTTATAATATCACAAATCACAAGCACTATAAATAAATGGTAATCACCACACTGATTAATAGTAATACATACCTACTCTGAGTTGTAGAGTAGATATGATGGGGATTATACACAATCCTTAGAGCATCCTTTTTCTCCCATGGGGGGAAAGCTCTTTAAACCATTATGAATGAGAGTAATAATATAGGAATAATCATGAATTGATTCTTAATTATTTTTAAAAGTAAATCATATCAAAACTTCAGAAAATTAATTACTACTGCAAACTTAAAAAGCCATGATCCACACAGTCCTGAGCAATGTCACAATTAAAACAGATTGCCCAAATAAGAATTTCCACTTTCTCTTGAATCACAATCACTTAAAGGAGTTCATAGAATAGAGTCCATAGCAACATGAAAGTTCTGTCTTATAGCATTATCTCAAACAACATGCAACTCAGGAGCACTCACTGTCCCACTCCTAAAAAATTTAATTATCCACACCATCACATCTTTTCTACCTGCCTTTTTAGTTCATCTCTCTCTGAACTGTTAAGGCCCACCTTTTATATTCCTGTGACATCAATCCCCTCAATGAAGCTCCAAAGGAGGTAGTTGGTTTGTATTCCAACTTGATGATTTTTCTCTCAAAAAATTTATCCACTGAGTTTTGTGCTCTCTTTCGCTCTCACAAAGTCTGTGAATATCTATCTACTGATAAGTTTTACCCCATCAGTAGTATCAACTATGTGTGACACCCTTCACTGCTGACCAAATGTTACATTATGTGATTGAAAAGCACTGCTCCATATGTCAAAAAGCCCCTGCTACTGCCTGGTTTAAGGACTATAGTTAAACTATCCCAGACAACATCTACTGATTTCTTTTTTTTTTTAAGATTTTATTTATTTATTCATGATAGACACACACACACAGAGAGAGGCAGAGACACAGGCAGAGGGAGAAGCAGGCTCCCATGCAGGGAGCCCGATGCAGGACTCAATCCCGGGACTCCAGCATCACACCCTGGGCCGAAGGCTGGCGCTAAACCGCTGAGCCACCCAGGGATCTCCACATCTACCGATTTCAATCATTGTGTCTATACTTCATCATTACTGAATGCACAAAGCCAAAACACAGTAATCATAATTTAACACCATATCAACATAACAGCCATTCTCCAATAAGAGATTTCTAAACATGAAACAGCAATGGTATAGCCAAGTGAACAAGAGAGTCCAGCAACCAGCTTACTTTGGAAAAAGAAATCATGTGAGGTACAGGAAAGTAAACAAAAACTTAGTTTTGCTACTAAGAACTGAGATCAAAAGAATCCATATATCATTCTCCTCAGCATACTATTAATTGCAGCAAGCCTAAAAACGTAATATGTGATATATTTTCAAGGTGATATAGAGATGTTTTGCTTATTGATTACAATGTACACATAAGAATTTAATTCACTGAATGTTGCTTGAAGCACCACAGCTTCTGATGTCTCTTTTTACTTATCAGAGCCTAATGAGAAACTTCCATTGGGCAATCAAAGTAGAAAGAGTAGCTGGAAAGGCCAAGAAAGAAAGAGCTGCTAGGATTCAGAGGTTAGAAAAGGGAGTGTATAGGCATCCTGATCCTGTGGTTGCAGCAGAGGAGAGACGGCACTAGACGGAGATGAACACTACATTGCTGAAAACTAGCAATGAGCCACCCTCACCATCCTTCTGGTGTGGAAGCAGTGGGAGAGGTTCGCCACAGTGGTATCCTGATATCCACAGTTGAAAGCAACTAAGCTAAATCCACAGTTGTCCCAGGCACAAATGATTGTTAAATATTTTTCACTAATGGTGTAATATTTAGAATCAGTCGATTCAATTCAATCATCAGAAAGGTCTCCTTGAAACAGAGGTCATTTTGCAGATTTCCAAAGCCACCTAGGGACAATGTCTTGTTTGGGTAATGGAAAAACAACTACTTCTTTAGAGAATCTTACATATAAGCTGAATTCAAGTATTCACAATAAAAAAAAAAATTGGCTCCCACTAAGTGGGTGGGCATCACTGTTTCTTCTTGTCAGGAAAGCTGGCTCTGGCTACCAAAGAGGCATGCATAAAATTAAGCAGATGGAAATAAATTAGGTCAGCTGGTTAGTTCCATTACCAGTCCAGCTGAGGACCCAAAAAAGAAAAGATGGTGTTTTAAGCCACTGCTATAGATCCTGCCAAAGAGATAGACAGAAATATCAAAAGAAAAGAAAAGAAAAGAAAAGAAAAGAAAAGAAAAGAAAAGAGAAGAGAAGAAAAAAGAAAAGAAAAAGAAAAGAAAAGAAAAGAAAAAAAGAAAAGAAAAGAAAAGAAAGAAAAGAAAAGAAAAGAAAGAAAAGAAAAGAAAAGAAAAGAAAAGAAAAGAAAAGAAAAGAAAAGAAAAGAAAAGAAAAAAGAAAAGTGAGGGCTTTGGATTCAAAGAACACACAAGTTCAGATCTGGACATAAAAGCTTTGTAAAACAAAACAAAACAAAACAAAACAACAACAAAAAATGCTTTGTAAATATTTTACACCTGCTAAGCTCACATAAGTGAACCTGAGAAATTGTTCATTAGCCTCCATCATTTTTCAATTTAGTCCTAACCTACAAACAGAGTCTTCCATGTCCATCCTTTGAATGCTGTCAGTGGACAACTATTTGGAATCAAGCTTTGACTAAGATTCCAAAAACCCAGAAAGAGCCGAAGGCAAAGGAACCGTGAACTCTATTTTAGAACTGGTCAGCCAGCAACAGCATAATGAGCACAAAGGGAGAGATCATCACATGAAAGAATTACGTTGTTTGCTGGGTTTTGTGTATTTTTTTTAAACTCTAGCTTTTTGGCAACTCTCCTAGATCACAGCTTTGGGAAAGAAATGTATCTCCCTGATGAAAAATGAGCTAACAGAGATCCCATTGATGGTCCGCTCACCAGCTCTGTACAAATCCATGGGTTTCGCTCTACACGAGAAACTCAACCAAATTGATTTCCTGAACAGAGAAAAAAGAGAGGAGGAAGTTGGGAAAAGTAAGCCAGGTATGTTTGCTCAGATGTAAAAGATACCACGGGACAAGCAGAATAACATTTCATCCTGACCACAGGAAGAGTCGTGTTTAAAATGCAGAATTGAGCATTCTTCTTTGCTACTTGCTCTTCACAGTGGGTTATAAATAAACTGCTAGAATGCCATGTGTTTCTATATTGGAAAAAGCAAGTGACTGTATCATCAGTTAACTTGAAGAAAAGGTCATGACGGAAATAATAGTTTTGAAAAATAACTTTGCTTTCTAACTATAACCTCTCCCTCCATTAGATTTTGTTTTCTTTCCTTCCCATTTCAGCATGATTTACTCCATTTACTTTATTCTTGGCAGTGTGCTCAGAGTAATATTAAATCAGTTTAATTTTTTCATTTTTCAGTTTGTTCTCAAAATAATGATAACAATCTTTTTATTTCATTAAACACATGCCAAAAAGTTTTTTTGTTCAGAGTATATCAATCTAGTCTTAATAATAAAGCATTTCACATGTAGGTTCTTAACCAACGGCATGGTTCTGCTCCAGCCAACTAATGTGCACCAAGAAGATGCTGGA
The DNA here is from genome assembly GCF_003254725.2 of Canis lupus dingo. NCBI lineage: Eukaryota > Metazoa > Chordata > Mammalia > Carnivora > Canidae > Canis > Canis lupus. Next base: position 2,648,303 of record NC_064274.1, on the reverse strand, counting down.
AGTCAGGTCCTGTTCTAGGTGCTGAGGATACAAGATGAATGAGCTATGGCCTCAAGGATTTTACAGGTTAATGAAGCTACGTGAATCAATGTTTTATTATCTGTGTGAAGAAAATTGAGAAATGATGTGAATAATCAAAAACAATACAGTGCCTCATCCAAAAATAATGGAAATCATTAAAGGACACTTTGTCACACAGGATCACTCATGCTACTCCATTACCTTTGTGCGTGTATGTGTGTGTGTTCCCTGAGTCAGGAAGATGGTAGAGGGAAGCACATCAGATCACAGAGTGGAGAAAACTCAAGAAAAGGCAATTAACTGCTGCTAGATACTCAAGGACAGGGTATATTGAATCTCCCAAATAAAGTACACATTCTTAGTATTTGGAACAGTGATAAAACTCTCAGGATAATTCTGCTTTGTTTGTTTTCAGTTACCCACCTGCTAAGATTTCCAATTTACTTATTTGTGCATTTTTCCCCTCCAGGGATTAAAAATGGATTTTCTTAGTTTTTTGTGTTTTTTTAAATAACAATGAGCACAACTTAAAGTGGTTATGAGAATAATTACATGCATGCAATTAAAATGAGCCTAAAAAGAAATCCGATACCTTCTGATCTACCCAATGTCAACTGAATTTCTTTAGAACCTATGTTAGGTGCAGAGCAAGTGCTAAAGGCCAGGCCCTAAAATAGGTGAATGTTGCTAGCTTTTAAAGCTGAGTGACATATATATGTGAGTTCCTTATAATGTTGTCTCTCCTTTTAAGAATGTATATAAAATCCCACCATCAAAAAAAAAAAAAAAAAAGAAAAAAGAAAAATTTAAGTGGGTTTTAAGCAAATAGATTACTTATTGAGCAAGTCTCTTAATACCACTAAGCCTGAATTTTTGTTCAAAGTATATCAATCTTTATACAGAGACAATACCATTTCCTCTAAAATGTACACCATTAGTTCTAAGAGGACAAAGAGATTAAGAGAAATTGTGGGTGACATTATTGTTCCTGTGTTTCCATGAAGCACAATTCAAGATATCAATCTCAACAGTGAGTGGGCTCATCTCTGAATATAAAGGTCACGCCATATGTAAGCTGCACACATATTCATACAGCCTTTTGGCCTAATGAAATAGAGATAAGGAAAAAAAACCATAAATAAGAAATGACCATGAAGAAAGAAAATCATAGGGAATAATATGCAATCCAAATTTGTTAGAATAGATAAATTTACACTGAACAAAAGACTCTGAAGAATTTGCAGAGATTTCTTAAGCAAAGAAATCCGATGTAGTTGAGCAACAAGATCATAAAGTAACACTAGAGCCACAAATTGGTTGAACATCGCTGAAAAAATGCTATAATCGATATTATGAGGAAAACTGGTTTACAAAACTTGAAAAGGGAAAAATTATGAAATATAAAGCAGATTCAAGGAACACTGAGTAATCCATCAAATTACTTCATGTTCTATTCTCAAGATCATTAAAGGCAGAAGATTCTCTAAAGAACACACTGTGAAAGTCCCCTGCGTTACTTTATTCCTCCTTTCTGTTATTTTAGAAATTAATACCACCTCCTCATATCAGATGAGGAGGACAACCTAAAGAAATACACAGACAGTCCTTAGCAGTAGTCAAATGCTAAATGTTCTAAATATATTTCTGAGTTCTGTTGAGCAGTGAAAGGAAAGAGCCATCTTCCTTCCATTTCACGAAGTGCTTTAACAAATAACGCTGAATCCATCTAAAAGAATTTAAGGGATTAGACAGAAGGCAACGTAGTTTGGCTTGCTAACAAACTGAAATCTCATCAGTTTTAAAGAGTGAGCAAAATTCAGTTCCACAAACACTTATGGAACCCCACTATATTCTGGGCACCATTCTGGATCTCAGAGATTCAAAGAGGTGTATGCAGATATGAACCCTACCCTCATAGCACTCTTAGTCCAATAGATACTGTCACTGATGGGACATTTCTAGAACACAAAGTGTGGAGAGGGAGGCATAGTTAAAATTAAGGCTGGAAGGCTAGCAGAATGTCTTATACATCATGGACAAAACCCTGTAGAGATATTACCAGTCTTCAGGTTAGAAAGATCACTGTATCATCATTGCGGAAGAACCCAGAAAGTGGGCGTGAGTGAGGCAAGAACACCAATAAAATAGAGACAGCTATTAACCTGTAGCAGCAATCCAGGTAAGCAATAAAGAAGGTTTAAGCTTATGCTCGGTCTTTGGGAATAGAAAGAAAAGAGAGTTCTGTGTTATTCTTAGTAAAGTAAATAGGACCAGTAAGCCAACAGAACATGTCTACAAGTAATGAGACCAATTTCCCTGGTCATATCATATAAATTCATTAGCACTGAGAATCACATTTTTATTCAACCAAAGGAGTAATTATTTACTCCCAATAGTTCTTTGGCACACATTAAGACCTCGACAAATATCTGAGGAACAAATCAATGAATTCTCCAAAACTAAATCGGTTATGATCTGTGAGTTATTAGCTCTGGGCCACTCTCAATCAATCAGCAAATAATTAGGCTTATATACAAAGAACTATGTGACATGGGGGACACACAAGAAAAGTGCAAGGGAAGGGTCTTTTCTTGAATTCGAAAGGCTTGCCTCTAATTGAAGAAAACATAGGAGTATACAAATTGGAACAGCAATGAGGTTTGAATTAAAGCAGCTACTCAATTTCAAATTAGCAAGTCCTTTACTCTCCCTGAGAGCCTGGAAATAAGCAACCCAGGGCCCTAAACAAAGACATGCAGGTGAGAAACAACCCAACCATGTGTTCAGATATCTTAAGCCACGCAGTCTCCTTCCTGCACCTCAGTCTTTCCTGTGAACAAGAGGGAGGGGGAAGTGCCTTGAGCAGTACAGCAGTACCACAAAACCATGCAAAAGAATAGCACTCCAAGCACACGTGACTTCACCAGAAAAGATACCAATTCAAATCTAAACAGATTTCAACCTTTCTTAACGGCAACACCAACATTCATTCTTCTAAAATATAACATAATAGTACAATAAATTATAGTGTGACATGATACAGAATAAATAGAACAATGCAAATACTGATTTAGATTCTGTACGATCACTTAGAATCAGTCCTGCTCAGAACCCAGTTGACCAAGTATGATTCCTTCCATCTACAGACTAAGATATTATAGCAAAAGAAAGCAAAGGCACTACCTTAAAGATTAATATATCTTCCCAACAAAGATTAAGAATTCTTGAAAGTTCGCATCAGCTATTAGGCCGAACCACTCTGCTAGCTATAACAGAAAAATAAGAAAAGTGAAGGTTTTAGAAATCCCTTGCTCTAGGGAGCCAAGGAAACTATCTATCAGCAACTCTTCAGGTCTCTTGATGCTCTCTATTGAATAGAGTTGCAACTGAATGCTTTTTCTTTTTAGTCTGTATTACACCTAGAGGAATGTATATTTTTATTTTTTGTCTTATTCTTCCATATGTAGGTAGGTAATAGCACATTGTGGAAAAACTGTGTATTTATCTTTTATTTTATACTCAGGACAAGCCCATGATACTCATCTTCCATTAGCCCTATCTTGAGTACACAGAAAATTAAATTCCCTACCAAAATAACAAGTTTCACTATCCTGAAGCACATTATCTTTCTCGAATAACATCTGTTGCAGAAGGTGGAGCTGATAACTTTTCACCAAATTTTTAAATGACTTAGCTAAAAGAGCGAAAATGAAGGTCCTCTGAGTAAGAACTTTCTGTTCTCTTCACTGCTGTATCCCAATGATGTAGAACAGTGACTGGCACATAGTACGTGCTCAGCACATATTTTTAAATGATGTATGCTATTTCAATGTGGGGAAATGGGAGCTTTCCATTTCCATTTCACACTTCAAGGTGTGAGAGAAGTGTTAAAAAAAAAGGGGGGGGGTTCCACAAAAGTTGGCTCTGGCTTTAATCAACATACATTTTATCTTTGAAATCCCAAATAATTATAGTATGATTCAATGTTTGTGAGCATTGTGTTTCTTTAGTTAGAAAAAACTGATTAATCATAAACCAACTACTTCATTTGTGATGGTGAAAAATTTCAGAGCACTACACACTTCAAATGGTTTGAAGCACACCTTTCTCCTATGGACTCAGTGGCATCCCCTAGAAAGCCCTGAGAAACCAAACTCAGTAAATACTACAAGACTGGCCTCGGCCTCTGGATTAAGGCAATATAAGATACAAAAGGAAATAAAATTGCTCTAAGTAGTGGGTGTCCCCAAGATAAGCAATGTTTAAAGGGCTTCAGCAAGAAATCCAATGGTCATATGCAAACTTCCTTTCTGCACTCACAGCATAAATCATTTCTCCAGTGGGCTCAGTTCAGGGTCTTAGTTAATCATTTGACTGCAGTAAACACTGAAAGCAATCAATCTCACAGGCTTTGGAATTTGTGTAGAGACTTGCTGCCCTTACAAACTAGTTCTTCCAGTCTGGATACTTCTAAATTTTCCTTTAGTAGCTAAAAGTTAACTGAAATGATGTATCTGATCTTCAACCAACTGGCTACGCTTTGGTCCATTCAAAACAGGCTCTTTTAAAAAGTACAAAGAGAAGATGTTTCTTCTTCAAAATTATACACAAAGTATAAACACTTCATGGTGTCTAAATACTATTAAAAGACAAAGAAAGATAAAATCATAATATCTTGGATGAAATTAAATGATGCTTATCTAGTCTACTTGTTTTTCTGTGTTCTGTAAGATGCCAGGCTGTGGGAATTGATGGAGGGAACTGATGGAGGATATGTAACTCATACCCTGCAGCTCCACTTTCTTTCTTCTTTTATTTACTGGGAATTGTAAAAGAGATTTCATTTGGAAAATAGGTTCCCCTTCTAAAAGGAGTTTGAAAACTATTTATCTTGTCCAAAGTTTAGTACTCTTGCTTGAAGGCAGGCGAAGACTGACATTTCAATTTCCTGTGGGAATCTGTGGGCTTTTCCCAAGATGGGCTTTATAAGCTCCAAGACTTTCCTCCTATCTGAGAAAACACACAAAGCTACTGGAATAGGCTTCTGAGCTAACTCGATTTGAAATGGAGCGAGCAGCATTACTGACCTTGAAAATTCTGACAGCACAGTACCTTAATCTCCTGCTTTGTGTCCAATCTAAGGAATCGCCACTGATGTACCCAGCTTCCCATTCATTTTTCCAGGACCCACTGTCCCTTGGTGCCACCACTGCAGGTCTGGTTTTGGGAAACACCACTTTTGGGAAATACACCAATTCTCATACACCAAGAAGTGAAAAGGGAAGAGCAGATGCTGATGGTTAATGATGCTCCCAAGCTGACATGTGTTGGCTTTCTTGGGCCTGGAAAATTGAGCCTCCTCAAATCTTAAGTATGAGATTGATGAATGCTTGTCTTGGGGTATGTTTTCTGAGGAAAAGAAGAAATAGAATGAGAAAAACAATAAATAATGGAACCTCCTAAACATGGAAAATGACCTAGTCATTTAAAAGAATGAGTTCAGGGATCCCTGGGTGGCGCAGCGGTTTGGCGCCTGTCTTTGGCGCAGGGCACGATCCTGGAGACCCGGGATCGAATCCCACGTCGGGCTCCCGGTGCATGGAGCCTGCTTCTCCCTCTGCTTGTGTCTCTGCCTCTCTTTCTCTCTCTCTGTGTGACTATCATAAATAAATAAAAAATAAATAAATAAATAAATAAATAAATAAATAAATAAATGAGTTCACCACATGTGGTGATACAAAAAGATCTCCAAAATGAACTAAGTGAAAAGGGAAGGAAGAGAACTATACGTGTACTATACTCCCATTCAGAAACATATACATATACATATATAGATGTGTCCACATGGAAAATGTCTAAAAGGAGATCCAAGAATGTACAGATGGTGTTTCCTGTGAAGGCTAAGACTGGAGGAGGTGTACAAGGCATATAATAACCTTTTTATTCTATTTGAATTTTTTACTATAAGTGTGTATTGGACTCATATTCTTTTTAATGGATGCAAAGGATATAGCAGATTGAGAAAAGATAACTTCTCAGGAACAAAATTTAAGGAGAAGAAAGGAAAGAGTAACACAAACCTGAAACCAGATATGAAAGCCAACTGCATATTTGCTGCCAAGGATGCTCAGGCCCTTAGATCAATTAACCAAAACATGGCACTTACTGTGAGCTTTCCCTCCACTGGCATTGCCCCAACTCCACCATTTTCAGGATCAGGCTGTTCCCAATCACTGCCTCCTCAGAGGACTGAGGCAGAAGCCAAAAGACAAAAGGACAACAGAATTCCAAATCTGGAGCTTTTTCAGCCTGCAAAGGGAAAGCAATATTGCAAGGCTTTCCCCAAAGAAAGAGTGTGAATTACATTCTTTGAGAGTTTTTAAAAGAAGACTATTTCTCCAGCCCACATTTAAAGCTAAGAAGATATTATTCACAGAAGAGCCAGGGTCATTCTGCTGCCAACCATGAAAATACTTCATTATCAAAATACTTCATTATCATTTGATGAAACACAAGTCACATGGATTTTGTTGGTGCATGTGTTCTTAACAGGTATTGTGTATTCGTGACCACTATAATTTGCCACAATAAACACGGGTGAGAAAAGAAGGATGGACCTTGTTAAAAATGACATCAAAAGAGGTGGAGTATCAGGTCAAGGTACTGAGCATCAGTAACTGCCATTCACAAATAAGCAGTAACAATCACCAGTATTCTTAACACAGGACAACTTGGTGCTTCAGATATATTTTGAGATAAATAATTAAGAACACAAATACATAATTAATAGCTATGTATCATATGAAAACTGGAGTGCTAATTTAGACACTCAAGAATGCTTACAACATCTCAATTCACTGATGAATTTAATTTTTAAAAGATTTTCTTACATAATTTCAGCAAACTTGTTTTAGAACCCTTTGGGATTCCATCTTTTCTAAGCTGAGACTGACTAGAAAACATTTAAAGAGCTCTGATAAAATATCACATTAAATTATTTTATTACACAGCTGAAACCTGGCTGTTTTTTTAAGACTTCACTAGTTAATAGCTCTGTAGTCTTGGACAAGTAATAGCCTCTCTCAAGCTTAATTTCTTTATCAATAAAATTAAAAATTTTAATCAGGTGGTCTCTAAGGTACTTTTTAGCTTCAAAAATCTATGATTCTAAAAAAAAAAAAAAAAATCTATGATTCTATGAGTCTCCATTAGCAGACTACTCACCAGTGAAAAAGGGAGTCATTTCTTTACACTTCTGAAGGAAACAAAAAAATCCCAAATAAATTTGTTTCTAGACACTGTTCACATGTTTTATAGAAAAGAAGGTCTTGGGATTTAGAGTGAAGTAATGACACTTTCTTATTATGCAGCACAAGTAGCAGCTTTTAATTTTTAATTATTTCAAAGGTCACCTCCAGATTGGACTAGTTCCACAGAAGATGTCCAGAAACTTCTCACAATGAACAATTAGATTTAAGTTTTCAGGAAAGCACCACAACAATCAGGTTACCAAATAGTATGGCAGGCAAATGCTCTGCATTCCTTGGACATAGTCACACCATCCAATCTAGTGCCTCAGGATCCCTAACATCTTAAAAATAAAACTCAAACAAAACATTCATATAGGGTCAAGAGGCTCACATTATCCTGTTTAACACAATCCTCACAATTTAACACAATGGCAAACCTAGAATGAGAGCCAAGTCTAATTAATTTAAAATCTATGTGATTTGCCTTTATAGAATAGGCCTCCCTGCCAGGAACTCAAACAACTGTTCATTCACCATACATGTAAACTAATTCATTTCTTTCTTTAATATGGGGACCAGATTTTTACAAGGCTATAAACTTACAGGCTCCTAAAAATCCTACCTTGTTTATCTTTTCATCCAAAGAACCCCAAACAATACCACATAATAGCAGTCACTTAATCTGTGCTGAAAAACTTAATTCATGAGGAAAACAGGCCTGTACCAACCACCACCTTAAGTCACAATCTACTACAAGTTACCCTGGAGCACCTGGGTGGCTCAGACAGTTGAGGGTCTGCCTTCTGCTCCAGTCATGATCTCAATCTCGGGGTCCTGGGATTGAGCCCTGCCTCGGGCTCTCTGGTTGGCAGGAGTCTTCTCCCTCTCCCTCTGTGCTCTCTCTCCCCTTCTCTCAAATAAAAAACAGTTATCTTGCTCTGGGAATTAAAAGAAAGGAGTAAGAGAGTGACTCAATAAATGAAATATTTTGTGAAACCCAAATTTTAGTTGGTGTTTGAACAGAAGCTTATTTGAGGGACAGAATAAACCATGATGGAAATGGAAATACTTTCATTTTCCTCACCATTTATTTCAAAAGAAATCTAGTCCCCCATTTGATTAAGCAGATGATGAAATTAATTCTTGTTAAAAGGTGAAAAATGACTTTGGAAATTCATTTTGTAATAAATATTTGTTGCATTGAACCAGTTCACCAGTCTTCTTGGCAAATGTATCCTATTCTCTAGATCAAGACTCACCTATGACCACACATCCCCAGAGATCCTAGAAACAAAACACAAGCCCTGAGGCAGTCCTGGTTTTATTCTCTATGAGAAATCTGTGGTACAAGGATCAGTAGCACTTCCTCAATATAACCACACCTTCTTCTTTCTCCCTCCTCCTCCTTCCTTTCCTTCTTTTAACTACTTTAGAAAGGTGACCTGCAGAAATAAAAATCTGTTGTGCTAAGTCTTTGGTGAAGCACAACAGATAAAACTGTTCATCTCTACTTTTTCCTAAAGTTCCACTAAAATAAAAGGGATAAAAGTATACAAATGCTTATCAAAGAGAAGAGGAGGCAATGATACCAGATGATAGAGATCACAATTTTCAAAGATAGAAAGCAGACAGGGAAACAGTGACCAGCATTTCAGGTTTCTCAGCTTCAACTGTCTTTAGGTGCTTTAGGTGGTGGTCAACATTGCAAAAACTCTGGAAAGGCTGACAATGCGAGCTAACAGATAGATACCTCTGATCACCCTCTCTCCCACCAACCCTGCTGGAGGACTGAAGATTTACCCTGTGGAGAGGCTGAACCAGAAATGCTCTGTATCTGGGACCACCAAGCACAGTCCAGTGAAACATCTTACTGAACAGGGCGAGTCAAGTGACAGTCGGCACACTCGGTGGGGAGACCACAGCCCCCATCCCCATTTGTCTCCCAGAAATGCTGGCTTCCAGACTCCCCGTGTAGAAAGATCTAAAACCAAATGACAGAGAAGGAGAGAAGAAAAGGAAGGGGAGTAGAAAAGAGGGGAAGCTGGGGGAGAGGAAAGAACATGGCTGTGTATTCTGAAGGAGGGACCAGAGAAAACAGAGGGGAGAAGGAAGTCATCAATGCAATAATTTAACAATATTTTCCAGGATTGAAGGTCATGAGATCTTGTATTGAAAGCATGTACTATATCCTCAGTACAGTGGATAAAAATATATGTATACAATACAAGTACAGCACAACATCATGAAATTTCAGATCACCAGAGATACGGAGAAGATCCTAAAACATTCCAGAGGACGGGCAAAAACAAACAACAAATGACTGGGAATCGTGATGGCTGATGTCTTTCCAATAACAATGGATGATAGAACACAATGAAACAACACCTTAGAAATTCCGAGGGAAATCACTTACAACCTAGAATTCTACAGCTGACTTTATTAATTGATAGTAAAGGTAGGATCAAGAAGTTTCATGGGATCCCTGGGTGGCGCAGCGGTTTGGCGCCTGCCTTTGGCCCAGGGCGCGATCCTGGAGACCCGGGATCGAATCCCACGTCGGGCTCCCGGTGCATGGAGCCTGCTTCTCCCTCTGCCTGTGTGCACCTCTGCCTCTCTCTCTCTCTCTGTGTGACTATCATAAATAAATAAAAATTTAAAAAAAAAAAAAAAGTTTCAGATACACAAGGTTTAAAAAAATTGATCTCCGGGCAGCCTGGGTGGCTCAGCGGTTTAGCACCTGCTTTCAGCCCAGGGTGTGATCCTGGAGACCCAGGATCGAGTCCCACGTCGGGCTCCCTGCATGGAGCCTGCTTCTCATTCTGCCTGTGTCTCTGCCTCTCTCTCTCTCTGTGTCTCTCGTGAATAAATAAATAAAATCTTAAAAAAATAAAAAATAAAAAAATTGATCTTCTTGCACCTTTTCTCAGAAGGCAGCTAGAAAATGTGGCTCAGCTAGAAAATGTGGCTCCACATTAAGTTGTAAACCAAAATCCATGAGCAATATTTACATGGCTATAATAAAGTCAGCACTATAAACTAATTTGACAAAAAAAAAACTATTATATTTTTATACTGGAATCATAAATCCTAAAATATTTCTAGATGAAACAATATGATGTCTGGAATTACTTCAAACTATTCACCACAGAGGACATAGAAAAAAAAGTTTGATCACAACTTAATAATTATTGAAGCTAGGCGATGGGCACATTGGGGTTCACTTCAATATTTTCACTACTTTCTGTGTTCAATTTTCTATAATAAAAAAGTTTCAAAAATAATATTGGGAAGATGGGAAGGGGAAGGAGGAAGATGTTATGCAATGTGAAGAAAAAGGAGACAGATGCCTAGGGAATGTTTGTATATAAGAGAACTAAATTATAATCTTCTATGGAAATCAATTGATATTATCATAATGTTAAAAATCAAGAAATAGCAGTATAAGCATTTATTTCGCAACACTGAAGAAAATGTCTAAAGAAACAGCTAAAAGATTTAACTGCTTCTGGAATGTGGGAGAAATTGTTTAGGGGACTACTATTTTTCACTATAAGTCTTATTTTACTATTTGAATTTTAAGACGATGCACATGATTACTTTGATAAAAAACAGCAATTAAAAAATTGTAGTGCTATAGAAGTTTGGGTTCTAGGTGCATTGTAAGAAATCTCTTTTAATGTAGTTCTTATAAGTTTTTCCAATAAGAAATATATAAAAAGCCTATAAACTTCAAAGTACTTTATAATTGTAGGCTAACTGGGATCCCTGGGTGGCTCAGCGGTTTAGCACCTGCTTTTGGCCCAGGGCGCGATCCTGGAGACCCGGGATCGAATCCGACATCGGGCTCCCGGTGCATGGTGCCTGCTTCTCCCTCTGCCTATGTCTCTGCCTCTCTCTCTCTGTGACTATCATAAATAAATTTTAAAAAATTAAAAAAAAATAATAATTGTATGCTAACTGGAATTTAATAAAATTTGTTTGAAATAAAAATAAAAAGCAAAAAATAAAAATAAAAATAAATAAAAAGCACTTCAAAATTGTTGAGCTCCAAAAGGCCTGTTGACTTCCAAAACAGCCCTGCATGCAGCCATGATATGACTTCAGGGCTTCTAATAACTCCATGAGGTTCCGTAAGTCTCTCTTCACCCCATGGCACTCACCTCAGGTGAGTGACATTGTGGGATCTATGTAAACATAGATAAAATAAATAAATAAAATTAATAATAATATTAACAATTGAAGTAAAAGTACAGAATTAAGAACAACCATGCTTTCATCTCTCTTGGCTTGTATATGGCTCCTGGCCCCTGAAGGGCTCTTAGAAATTAACTGCAAATCACTAAGCAAGAACGCCCTTAACTTCAATCACTGCCCCTTCCCTGAGCTCTCTCCCCAAAGTGTACTTTTTTGTGTATTTTCCTAGTTCTCTGGCTTCCATGCCCTCTACTGTCATTCTTTGGGAAACTCTGATTCAGCACTTTCAGGATAAGATAATTATGTGAAGTTTATATGAAAAGATTATGCCTAATATTAGAGACACTATTGGACATCGATATTCTCACACACTGTTGATGAGATTAGAACTTGGCACAATCTCTCTGGAAGGCAACTGAACAATAAATACTGGAAGCCTTAAGAGTGAATTTTATTTTTCCTCTCAGCAATTTCACTACCAAGTATTTATCCAAAGGAAATAATCAGTAATTTGCACAAAGATTTAGTTACAAGAATGTTTATCTACAGCACTGTTCAAACAGCAGAAATATTGCAAACAACCTAAATATCTAAATACAAGTAACTGGCACACTTGAGTAAATTAGGTCATGTTGATTATTAAAGTTATTCAGCAAAAAAATATTTAATTACATGGAAAAATAGTCATTACACATATACTAAGTAAAAAAAATTATAGAACAATACACACTGACTCCATTTCGTAAATATATGAGAATCTATGAGGAAGATGTGAGCTTCAAAGAATATACATCAAAAGCAATTATTTTCTGGGATTTAACATTTTCCAGTAAATCTTCTTTTTGCATATTTATACTTTGTTCAATGAACATATATCACATTTTAATGAAAAAAGTAATTTCCTTCTGAAGCTGACTGATTAAAGATATATAAAGGGTATAAAAATACTAGTTTTTTAAAAAATTATATGTATGTTAATTTTTTTAAATAAGAAGGAGAAGGAGGGAAAATATGATGGTTAAGCAGCAATGTTAATTTTGGAATACATTTTTTGGCCAAAATAATAATTCTTCAAAGTCAGAGAATACAGTCTCATCAGAAGTTTATCAATTTTTCTTGTCTCTCCAAAAACACTAGGTCATGACACTGTTGGTTCTCTTTAGCATATACTTGGTTTTTTTTTTATGATTTTTTTTTCATTTATTCATGAGAAACACAGAAAGAGAGAGAAGGGCAGAGACACAGGCAGAGGGAGAAGCAGGCTCCTTGCAGGGAGCCCGATGTGGGACTCAATTCTGGGTCTCCAGGATCACGCCCGGGCCCAAGGCGGCACTAAACCACTGAGCCACCCAGGCTGCCCCATATACTTGTTTTTATTTCATTAATATCTTTTCATGGAATTGTTATTTTCTTCTTTCTACTTTTTTCAGATTTATTATTCTTTTCTCCAACTTCTTTGAGATTCTTCAGCCTTTCTTTTTTAAAATTATTTATTTTTTAAAGAGTTTTAAAAAATCTCTAATTTGAAAAAAAAATTAAAAGAGAGAGAAAAAGAGAGAGCAAAAGTGGGGGGAGGGGAAAAGAGAGAGGGAAAACAGGGAACCTGATGCACGGCTCAATCTCAGGACCCTGGGATCAATACCTGAGCCAAAGGTAGATACTTGACCAACTGAGCCACCCAGGTGCCCCTAACATTTTATTTTTATATGTGCCTTTTTAAGTGATCTCTACACCCAATATGGGGCTCGAACTTACAACCCTGAGATCAAGAGCTGCACATTCCACTCACTGAGCCAGCCAGGTGCCTCTTATTTTTATGTATATCTTTTGGGTTATAAATTTCTATTTAATGTTTTAATTGTATAATATTTCTTTCATTCTGGTCAAAATGGTTTGATTTCTTCTTTGACCTATTATTTTGAAAAATATTGATTTTTTTTCCTAAAGTATTTGGGAATTTACCAAGTATCTTTTGTTATTAATTTCTAATTGATTTCTCAGTGTTCCAAGATGTACTCTCTAATTTTAATTTTTTGAAAATTAAGACTTTGCTTTATACCTGGCATATATTCATTTTTGGCAAAGGTACAATATTGCATTGGAAAGAAATATGTATTTCACAATTATGTATATTGTTCTACATACTATACATTAATTAGGACAGGTTGATTAATTTGTTCAAATATTCTACATTTCTAATTTTCTGTCCACTTATCAATTACTAGAAAAGATATGTTAAAATCTCCCATTGAAATTGTGAGTGTATCTATTTCTTCTTACAGTTCTGTCAATACTTGCTTTACATATTTTGAAGCCATGGTTTTAGGTATATACACATTTAAAAGAAATACATTTTCCTGGTGGATTGATCCTTTATCATCGAAATGCCATTCTTAGTAATTCTTCTTGCATTAAGATATCATAAGCTAGGGGCACCTGGGTGGCTCAGTTGATTGAGTGTCTGACTCTTGATTTCAACTCAGGTCATTATCTTAGGTTCCTGAGATCTAGCCCCAGTCAGGCTCTGCACTCAGCAGGGAGTCAGCTTCTCTCCTTCTCCCTCTGCCCCTTCTCTCTTGCTCTCGCTCTTGCTCTCACTCTCTAAATAAAATAAATCAATTAAAAAAGAGAGATGATTTTTTTTAAAAAAGATATTGTAAGCTATACTGGCTTTCTTTTGTTTAGTCTTTGAATGGTATTTCTTTTTCCAAACTCTCATTTTCAGTGTTTCTGAATCTTTACATTTAAGACGTGTTTCTTATAAGCAACTTATAGTTAGGTTTTATTTGCTTGTTTTTCCAGTCTGATCATTTTTATCTTTCAATGGAAAGCTTTAATATTTTATATTTAATGGAATTACAGATATATTTATGTTTAAATTTTCTATCTTATTCTTTGCTTTGTATCTGTTCCTTTTTCTCTTTTTGCCTTATTTTGGATTTATCAAGAATTTTTATTATTCTATTTCCTCCTTTATTTGCTTGTTAGTGATGTATTCCTTACCTATTCCTTTAGGTGATACTTTAGGGATACTACATGCATTCATGACTTACTAAAGTCTACCCTAATTAGTATTTTTTACTACTCTTTAGATCATACAGGGACTTTAAGACACCTTTTCTCCATTTAGCCCCTCAAAAACCAAGTAATTTGTTGTATATTTTAATTTTATATATATTTTTAATTAGTATTTTATTATCTTGGAGTAGTCAATAATCATACAAATTTAGATTTACTTACATATTTACTAACCTTTTTGTTGCACTTCATTCCTTCCTGCATCTCTGAGCATCCCTGTGAGTTTCCTACTGCCTAAGAACACCCTTTAGGACTTCATTTTTTTTTTTAAGATTTATTTTTATTTATTTATGATAGAGAGATAGAGAGGCAGAGACACAGGCAGAGGGAGAAGCAGGCTCCATGCAGGGAGCCTGACGCGGGACTCAATCCCGGGACTCCAGGATCGCGCCCTAGGCCAAAGGCAGGCGCAAAACCGCTGAGCCACCCAGGGATCCCCTAGGACTTCATTTAATGTAGATCTGCTGATAATAAATTCTCTCAGTTTTTGTTTGTCTGCAAATGTGTTTTTTCACCTTAATGTTTGGAGAACATTTTTGCTAGGTATAGAATTCTATAATGACAATTGTTTTCCTTCACAACTTGAAAGATATCTTTCCATTGTTTCCTGGCTTTCGTTGTTTCTATTGAAAAATCATCTTAGTAACTTGTTTCTCCTTTCAAAGTAATAGGTCCTTACTCTCTGGCTGGTTTTATGATCTTTTTTCTCTTTTCTTGGTTCTCATTATTTATATTAGCACTTCTTCTTGTCCTTTGCCCAGTGTAGGTTTCAAGGTGATTATTTGTTGTCTCTCACTAGTTACTCTTTAAATGTTGCCTTCCCATTCTATCTCTCTTCTCTTTATGGTACACCAGTTACATTAATAGTGAACATTTTCACCAGACCTTATTTGTCTCTTACAAATTTCTGTATTCTGTATTTCTGCTTTCTGTATTTTCCTTTCTTTTTGTTCTCTGTGCTTAAGACTGAATAATATCTTCTGCTTTATCATTCAATTTACTACTTCACTTCAACTGTGTCAAATCTACTGTTAAAGCCATTCACTAGGTTCTTAATTTCACTTGTATTTTTTAAATTATATACTTTTTGGGTTTTTTCTTGGTTTCCAGTTATCTACTACAATTCTCAACATTAACTTTTATTAATTTTTTAAATTATTTATTTATTTATTAAGTGATCTGAACACCAAAGTGGGGTTCAAACTCTTAAGATCAAGTGTCACATGTTCCTCCCACTGAGCCAGTTAGTCACCCCATAGCCTTACCTTTTTTATTTCTTGAACATATGAATTATAGTTATGAAGACTGTCTGATAGCCTTATAATTTCATGATCTGAGACCCTAGTGGGTCTTTTTCTGTCACATTTTTTGAAAATTTTTTTTAGTTTCATCTTGTCTTGTTATATTATAGGCTATTTCTACTTAAGTACAGAACATTTTATATAAAAAAGTGGTAGAGATCCCTGGATAATCTGGATGATGCTATCTTCTTCTGGAGAGGAATAATTTTACTTCTGGCAAGCAGGTAGTCTAAAGGCATCAGTAATTCCAACCATTTTTTTTTTTTTTTTTTTAGGATTTGATTTATTTATTACTGAGAGACACAGAGAGAAAGGGAGAGACACAGGCAGAGGGAGAAACAGGCTCCCTGCAGGGAGCCCAATGCGGGATCATGACCTGAGCCAAAGGCAGACACTCAACCACTGAGCCACCCAGGTGCCCCAATTCCAAATCATTTAAATCCAACTAGGGATTTCTGTTATTTCCTACTCATTCTTATTCCTAGGCTCCAACCCTTCAAGTTCTCAAATGAAAGTCTGGGGTATTTACCATCACAATTCCCACATAGGGAATCAGCCTCGTGATTGTATTAAAAGCTGTGCCAGGCGTCTTAGACTCTCAGCCACTGCTTTTGGACTCTTCCTCTTCTAGATCTTGGTCCTAGAATGTCTTACTATCTTAATAGTCCTCTTATGCCTTTAAATAGAAGGTTTTTCATACTTTATCCATATTTTCTAGTTATTTTTAGTGAGAGAGTTGGTTTGCGATAACAAAATTCACCATTGCTAAAAGACAATTCTATTTAACAAATTTTTAAAATGAAATCCCAAATAAGTGTTTTTCCCCCCATAACCCACTTCAATTCAGGCCTGAACCATGCTCAGCTAAAAGAAGGGTAAAAAGGACAGTTTGTATACTCTGAAGGTAGTAAGTCAAATAGCAACTTCCATGAGGGTAGAATTTCTTCCAGAAAAACAAAAATAATCTCCCAGCCCATCATCTAACATTTTATCTGTGGCTCTGGCTTGTGATCTTTCCAAAAGCCATATCCTCTCTTAAAAGAAAAAAAAGTTCAAATATCCTATTTTTTCCTTGCTAATAGTTTAGGTCATTGAAAGATTTAAGTGGAGATGATTTTAAAGGTCTTCTAGCTCAACACTATCATTTTATAAATTTGGAAACTGAGACTCAAAGAAATGAAGTAATTTGCTCATGGTCATACAACAAGTTCCTAGAAGAGCCAAGAAACTAATCCAGCTTATATTGAACCTTCAATTACAAATGCAAAATGAAAGCACAACTTCAAAAAGTAAGTATATTAAATAATAAATACGGTGGAAAATAGTCAATCACAACCTCTGACCCTAATACACGTCCTTATAAACAAAACAAGGGAAAACAAAAATAATTAGAAATTTGAATATGTTTAAATAACTACAGTTATTAAGGAACAATTAATTTGGTAGGTGTGATAGTTATTTTAGTTATTTTTTTAAAGAGTCACTACCAAAAAAATTAAAAATAAATAAATAAATAGTCACTACCATTTACACATACATATGAAATTTTTATTGATGAATTGATATGATCAGAATTTACTTCAAAATACTACAAGATGAGAAAGTAGGTGAATGTACAAGTCAAATAAATTGGCCATGAACTGCTAGACGGTGACTGTCCACGGATATTCATTAAGTTATTCTTTTGTATTTGAAATTTTTCATAATAAAAACTATAAATAAAATGAAAAAGGAAGTGAAAAGTTCACCTGTTATTTTTTTCTAATTCAAAAACAGATGACAAATGAATCAATTAATGGGGGCAAAAGGTCAAATCTAGTTATAACAATACAGTTCAACAAATATCTCTACATAAGAAATCTCATCCAATGGCCCAAATGCTTTAAATACTAATTTCTGTCAACTAGGTAGGCTAAGCAAGAGGCAAGAGGATTCATTACTTAGTATAATTCAACCCCCTTTTTCATATTGCATCACACAGATACTAATAGTAATGTTCTAAGAATCTTTTTATTTAATTTTAGCTTTATTGAGACATAATAAGCATATAAAAATTGTAAGATATAAAAAAATAAAATAAAAATAAAATAAAATAAAATAAAAATAAAAATTGTAAGATATATGCATTATAAAAGGACTTCTCCCATCTAATTAACACATGCATCACCTCAAATAGCTACCCTTTCTTGTGAGAACATTTCATTTTTACTCAGTGAATTTCAATTATACAATACAGTGTTATCAATTATAATCTTTTTTAAAAGCTAAAAATTTATTTTACTTATGCTAATGCAGCATTCAGTACTTAGCACATTCTTAATATTCTATAACCCAGACTCTTCCCCACTAACAGAGCAGCACACTGTGGGATGCTGGCTCGGGTCTCCTGAAAATTTGCTTTTTTATACCTAAATATAGGTAAAAACTTGTAATTTGTGGGAAAGGAGATCCCAAATATAAAATAAGAGAAAAACTTCGGAAAATGACTTTCAACATACCCCATGAAATTTTCTCTGTCCAGTCAATAGTCTGCTACATGTTCATTTTTGGTTATGCCCTAAATTCCTTCTTCATTCCTCTGTATTCTTGCTATGACACCCCAAGGCCCTGTTCTTCAGCTCTCAGGTCCAATACTTGCCTGCATCCTTCCATATATCTGAGGCTGGCAATGTGCTAACCTCCTTTCCAGTGACTGCTTGTAGAAGGCAGCATATTATTTTGGCAGGTGAGGTGGAAGATATGACTCACCTCCAAAGAACACTTTCCCAAACTAGGCCAGTCCATGAGACCCAAGATGTGAACTCTCAGTGAGCTAGATTATTCTAATGTAATTATAGAGATATGCAGACCTGCCTGTCAGCGTGCGCTCCTGTGTGAATACACACACAAAGTAGTTCCTTACAAATCCCAGGAATAGAGAGATCCTCAGTATTCAGTCAGTGTTTAAAATCAAGGAAGATCAAGCTTTATTTTTTTCATTATTAACTATAGTTCAACGGCAACTTAAACATTATCAGTTGACACTTATCAAATGCTTACTCTGAGATAAGGCAAGCACTGTGCTAAGTTGATGATCCCACGTTATCTCATACACATTCATTTGCATATATTTATCCCATTTAATTCTCAGGACAGCCATAAGAGATAGGTACTAAAAACATCCCACCATCCTATAGCAAGAGAAGCTGAGGCTTGGAGAGATTGAGTCATTTGTTCAGAAACACACAGTGGTATATGACAAGGAATTATTACATAATAGTTGTGATCTTTTTATCACGGCTGAAAAACCAAATCTGATTATGAAAACAGACAACAAGAGCATACAGTTAAAAGAAATTGCATAACCCTTTGGGTATGGTCTTCTACACACATCCTGGATGAATGTCTTGGCTTATCTGTAATACTGCTGATCCCTGGGTTACTTTTCCCTTATCTTCTGACCATATCCTCACCAGATACTGGCACATAGCCCTCCAGAAACAAAACAACTCAGTTCTTGGCCTTGGAGCTAAATGCTCTCTATGATCATCCTTACTTTTCATAGCTAAGCTCCACATTTGCACAAAATGAAAATACAGATCAGAGTAGTGTTTATTAGAGGCGATGATCACTATTGCTACTCAAAATGAGAGCAGCTGCAGGGCTAAGTGACAGGCTGTTTGACACCAGAGTTCCCAATAAAATGGGAAGTGAGGCTCTCCATAGGCAGAAGACTGGAGGCAGAACCTCCCCTGAGCCTGAGACCAACTATAGAAGGAAGGTAAATATCAGATTGGGGAGTCCAGGATTGGAAGCTGCCACCTTAGATTAAACCAGTGTTCAATAAGTGCACATGGCCACTAATAATAACCAGACCTACTACTGCCAAAAAGTACTATTTATCAGCCTTCCCTATGTGGCACTACAATAAGCATTTATACAATTAACTATACAATTCTTAAAACAACCTGTGAGCTTCATATCAATATCACCATTTCACAGATGAGAGTCTGGAAGCAGAAAGCCTTAGTAATGTGCCCAAGATGATATGGAAATCAGATTAGAACCCAATTCAACCTAACTCCATAGCACATGCAATTAACCACTACTCACACTGCCATACACACACCTCAAATCTAGATGCTAAAGTTCATCCTTCCTTCAGAGAGTGAGTGAAAAGACATCTGCCGGTGCCAAAATGATGCACACAAGATGTGGAGTACTTTTCATTAGGGCTTTATCCAGCCTCTCCAGACAGTACTTACAGTTTCCCTTAGTCAGTCATCTCCAGTTCTAAGAGAAGATAAGGCAGACACTCATAAATGAATAATCTTGGGGTACCGGGGTAGCTCAATTGGTTAAGTGTCTGACTCTTTTTTTTTTTTAAGATTTTATTTATTTATTCATGAGAGACAACAGAGAGAGGCAGAGACATAGGCAGGTGGAGAAGCAGGCTCCCTATGGGGAGCCCAAGCAGGACCCAATCCTAGGACCAGGGATCACGACCTGAACCAAAGCCAGACGCTCAACCACTGAGGCACCCAGGTGCCCCAATGTCTGACTCTTGATCTGGCTCAGGTCATGATCTCAGGGTTATGAGATCAAGCCCTGTGTCAGGCTCCATGCTCAGTGTGGAGTCTGCTTGAGATTCATTCTCTCCATCTCTCCCTCTCTTAAATAAATAAATTTTTAGAAAAAAAATAAATGAATAATGTTAATAGACAGGAATGCCATCTCTGGAGTAAAAGCAGAATTAACATAATTGACATATGAAGCACAAAAAGTATTTTAAAAATCTATAATCTTAAAAAAAAATCTATAATCTTCAAGAAAAGCTACAGAAGGGCAGCACAGGTGGCACCACCTTCAGCCCAGGACCTGATCCTGGAGACCGGGGATTGAGTCCTACATTGGGCTCCCTGCATGGAGCCTGCTTCTCCCCCTGTGTCTCTGCCTCTCTCTCTCTCTCTGTATCTCTCATGAATAAATAAAATCTTAAAAAAAAAAAAAAGAAAAAAAGAAAAGCTACACAATGAAATAGTCACTCTTCCATTCTTCATGGTTGAGAAAGGAAAATATATTTTATTTTATTTTAAAATTTATTTTATTTATATATATTTATATGCAGACAGAAATACACAGATACACACATATAATTAAAGGAGTTATTTTACTTGGCATTTAATAAGTAAGAATTACTGGTCCAAATAATTCTCTAGAACCAACAAGACCTATAAAGGGCCTTTGGACATTTTACCGTGGTCACATTGAGGGGAGCATTAGACTCTATTATAGGCTTCACATCTTTTCTTTAGCTGAGAAAAAAAAAATGAACCAAAGGACTATAAAAGCCATTTACATAATAGTCCAGCCCAGGAAGCTCATTGCCAAGTGGATGGCATGAGAGAGGCTTCTTAGGATTTTGAGAAATGACATTAAGTCTAGTTCCTTAGAGCTTTGCTTGCCAGGAAAGGAAATTTTCTTCCAGATGGTGCAGTGCCAGTGGACTCAAGCCTTGTGTGTACCAGTGCCCAGTCCTCCTCTGAAGGCATTCAACTGCATATTAGCTGCTTATGAGGTATCATTCACCTCCAGTATTCCAGCACCTACCACTGTTCAGACACACATTAAATATGTAAAAAAATCAGTTCTCAAATGAATAAACAAATGGGGTGAGAAGATGCTACAAATCGAATGTTTGTGTCCCTCCAAAAATTTGTATGTTGAAACTTGATCCCCAGTGTGATGGCATTTGGAGATGGGGGGTCTTTGGGGGTAATAAGGTCATGAGGGTACAGCCCTCAAGAATGGGATTAATGCCCTTATGAAAGAGGCCCCAGAGAGCAACCTGGTTCCTTCTACCGTACCGAGGTTACAGTGAAGGAGAGGATGTTCATCTATGAAATAGGAAGCAGGTCTCACCAGACACCAAATCTGCTGGGGGCCTTGATTTTGGACTTGCCAGCCTCAGAACTCTGAGAAATAAACTTCTATTGTTTATAAGTCACACAGTCTATTGCATTCTGTTATTGCTGCCCCAATGGTTTGAGAGAGAAGCCCACATTTGGAAGAGCTAATTAGTGGCATCATCTTCCTTGCCCTCCCCTTTCAACAAAACAGAAAGTCCTGTGGGGATTCTCGCCATGGCACACAGACAGAGGCAGGACATCAGTATGGTACATCAAGACTTGGGTCCCCCTGAACTACTATTCCAGCTTAAATATTTGCTTGTCATTTGCATGCATTAGCTGTGTCGCCTTCAATAAGTCATATGTCTTTGAGATTCTTCCTCATCTAAAAACTGAAGAAATTAGACTGGGTGGCAGTTAAAGATCCTTCCAGCTCTAAATGCTATAATCCTACCTCCCATAAGATGAATCCCAGCCCAAAGTCTCTCGGATTCCTCTAGTTCTTAGTTAAAAAAACATATATTCATTGATCTTCATTATTCATGGATTCCATATTTGTGAATTCACCAACTGGCTAAAATTTATTTGTAACCTCCAAGTCAATACATATACACCTTCATGGTCATTCAAGAATATGCACAGACTGGCAAAAAATTTGAGCCACCTGAAATGCACATTCCCAACTGAGGTCAAAGGTGACTATCTACCTTCTTGTTTTAGCTTGCATACTAGAAAAAAAAAAGTGTCCTTTTTTTTTTTTGCAGTCTTTTTAGTATTGTGGTTTTTTCACATTTTTATGCCTTTTTGTTGTTGGTGGTGGTGGTGATTTTGCTATTTAAAACAGACTCCAAGCGTAGTGCTAAAGTGCTGTTTAGTGTCCCTAAACTCAGGAAGGTTTGATGTGCTTTACGGAGAAAATACATATGTTGCATAAGCCTTGTTAAGGCATGAGTTATAGTGCTATTGGACAGGAGTTCAATGTTAATGAATAAACAATATATATAAAATAAGGTATCTTTTTTTTTAAGTTTTAATTTATTTATTCATGAGAGACACACAGAGAGAGGCAGAGACACAGGCAGAGGGAGAAGCAGGCTCCCTGAGGGGAGCCCAATATGAGACTCGATCCCGGGACCCCAGGATCATGACCTGAGCCAAAGGCAGACACTCAACCACTGAGCCTCCAGGTGTCCCTAAATAAGGTATCTTTAAATAGAAACACACATAAACCAAGGTCATATATTGGTCAGCTGATAAAAATGTGGTAATCAACTTAAATTTTAAAAATGTTATGATCAGAGGCTCACAGAAGCCCTACCTTATATTTCCTCTAGGATCAATGGTTCAATATTTGCTAATTCAGTGTTCATGGTGACTTTATAGAATATAACTATTGCAAATAATGAGAATTGACTATATATCCTCAAGCTGGATTCCATATACAGTTGTGTAGAAATATAAATGGCGTACTTCAGAGATGTACTATACACAACCTGTCCAACCATACAGACATGCCCTTGAGATATGATCCATTTAAAAATGGACACTATTGAGAAAACAAAAATGGAAACTTCTATCCTTAACATACCCAAAACAAAAAAAAACTATTCTAGAACCTTTAGTCTGTGCTCATGATGAAATTATTGCACACGACCTGGGCTCCTGACAACGGTATGCCCATCTGGGAATGTGGTGCTTCCTGGAACGCCTTTCCTGTTCATCTTATGCTTACATAGGTATTCAGAACTTTGCAAGAAATAGCCCAAATGTTTCTAAGCTTCTTTCTCAGATCAGTTTGTAACTGTCATTAATAAGTACAGATGGTGCCCTCATGAGAATGTTCTTCACAAATCCACTGCAGAAACACAGAGCAGTAACAATAAATAATTCATGCATGCACCTGAAACTCCTACTAAGAAGATACAGAGAGATTTTTTTTGAAAGAAGAGGGAACACAAGAGAAGGAAAAAGGGAAAATGAAAAGAGAAAAAGAACAGAAAGAAATGGAAAGAGACAAAAATGGAAGAGAAAATTTGAGTATAATAGCAAGAGTTTTAGACAGAAAGACCACTTGAGAAAGGCATCAGCAAAGTCAATCAAAATTTGTTTCCATTTGCAAGTGAAGGGAGGAACTTTTGGTTTTTGTTTTTCTTTTGGAATATGGTTTGCTACTATATGTCTCAAATATATGGTCAGCTCAATCACATCATTTATGGTATAACAATTTTATGCAACTGAATCTGTCAGCATGCAACTGTCCTTTCAAGCTATCAAAATTAGTATTTAAAAAAAGGAGCATTTTCCTTAAACTCTGAACTTAGGCATGAGGGCTCAAATCCACTTAACTAAATGGCTTCCAGTAAGTGGTTTAACTTTCCAACCTCAGAATTTTTTTTGTTTATAAAGTATGGATAAAAAAAATAATAAAATAAAGTATGGATAATAGCACCACCTACCACAGAAAACTGTTTTGAAAATTAAATAAAGTAACACATACACTTTTTTTTCCAACTAGGGGTCGGCAGAATGGCTCCCGCAAAGAAGGGTGGCGAGAAGAAGGGCCGTTCTGCCATCAACGAGGTAGTGACCAGACAATACACCATCAACATTCACAAATGTATCCATGGAGTGGGTTTCAAGAAGCGTGCCCCTCGGGCACTCAGAGAGATCCGGAAATTTGCCATAAAGGAGATGGGAACTCCAGATGTGCGCATTGACACCAGGCTCAACAAAGCTGTCTGGGCCAAAGGAATAAGGAATGTTCCATACCGTATCCGTGTGCGGTTGTCCAGAAAACGTAACGAGGATGAATATTCACCAAACAAGCTCTACACGCTGGTTACCTACGTACCTGTCACCACTTTCAAAAATCTACAGACTGTTAATGTGGATGAGAACTAATCGCTGATTGTCAAATAAAGGTATAAAACTGAAAAAAAAAAAAAGTAACACATATAGGGCACCTATTTCCATACCTAAGACATGAAAACTGTCATTTATTAATATGCCATTATAATTGATAAATCACATACAGATCTAAGTCACATAGGGGGCTGAAACTGGTAGGTAAGAGCCCAGCATTGAACCAAGCTCCCAGAAACACGTTTGGAATTTTCTGTCATGAAGGAGTAATTCTGGCAGGAGAAAAAAGAGAGAAGCAACTTTTTCTGAGTTCCTCGGGCTTTCCACTCTTCTTCTCTCATTGCCAAGTAATGGATCAATGACTTCCAAAAGACCAAAACTAATCCTACAAGTAAAAACAATGTGATTACAGGCCCACGCTTTGGAAGCCACAGCAATATCCTGTCGACGTGAGAAGGAAGGATGTGACAGGAAAATAAACTGGGTAACAGATGAAACAAAAAATCTCTAGGGCCAAAGTCTCTACCATGAGCACCTAAGAGGAGGAGAAATAAAGAATTCTGTGGCCCAAAGAAAGGATGCTACTCCTTTGTATGCATCCAGTAGCTCTTAAGAACTCAGAATACGTATCACGACACATGCCTACAATAAAGGTAAAAATAGTCGTGTTAGATATGTTCTAAAGGAACTTGTCAAAGAGCCCTCACTGCATGATTACCTATAATGGAAGCCTGACTTTGAAATAACTATTTCTGAGGAAAGAAATCATAAAATATGCCATTAAAAAAAGAAAGAAAAAAATCTGAATAGTGGCATCAGCATGTCAGTGAACACCATGCCCTCCCAGTGGTGTAGTTCAGGAATTCTCCAAGTCACGTATTGAAAATGCATATGCAAGATGAACAAGAAAAGAAGCCAACACAAAGCTAAAGACATATTCTGTTTCTGTTGTCATCCCTAATCAACTAAGTCATGTAATTTTCCTTTCTCCATTAGAATATAATGGAATCATAGGCTTTGAAAAGCTCTTTGGGTCACCTAATCCAAACTTCTAATCAGACTATGAATCCTCAGTCTATACTGATGGGTTCAATAAAGGTGAGGGAGTTGAGATGGATAGAACAGTTGTCTACAACCCACAAAAATGGGGGTGAGAATTCCCTGTTCCACATCTATTCGTAATCCCCCTATCTCAGGCCCTACCAGGATCTTGGTCATCTGACACCTCTTCTGCTCTCAGTCTATCAGCCTGTATCTGTCACTGGCCTCTCTCCAACCTCACTGTGGACCCCATGGAATGTTACTTCAGTGAAATTTCTGCCCATCTTATCCTCTTCATCCATGTATCTTGTCGCATACCTCTACACAGGCCACCAACTCTGGATCAAAACCAAAATCTGAGGTCTCGGGGCTGCTGCACACAATTAGACAAATGTTGAATACTCCTACGAGGGCCTCCACTTCATGTCTGTGATTTCACATCACAGCTGGACCCTTGACCACGTTACTTATCCTTTAGTTTGTCCTTGGTTTGCTCCTTCTAAGTCCAACCCAAAAGCTGAAACGGGCTGCCTATTCAAAGGTAGGAAAGAAGAGAAAGCTTTGAGCGCTGGGTCCTGCTCTGGATTTCTTACCTGGAAACCCATTTGTAAAACTGCTGAGCTATGGAAAGACAAGAGCCATAGTTAGGAGTTAGAGCTGAAGTTAAAGAGGCAGAGCAATTGATTATGTGTCTGGCCAGAGGGATTTAGGTTGACTTACAAATGGAGGAGGGGCTGGGAAGTCAGGAGCTAGAGAGAACAAGGTGAGGTATCAGGCCAGCAGACAGCTCCAAATCTAAAGGGGTATAAATACACAACCATCTG
The DNA here is from genome assembly GCF_003254725.2 of Canis lupus dingo. Lineage (NCBI taxonomy): Eukaryota > Metazoa > Chordata > Mammalia > Carnivora > Canidae > Canis > Canis lupus. The sequence goes on along the minus strand of NC_064274.1, from coordinate 2,621,844 downwards.
GCAGAACTATTCCTTCTCTGCAGGCCCCAAGCATCTGCCCTGGAATAGCCAAACCAAATCAGAAACTCTCCCATCCCATTCAGTGGCTCTGCCCAATTTCAACCATTCTCTCTACAAACCCTTCACCATCACATCCAAACCACCCCAAGCACATCAAACCATTCCCCCATCCTACACACACATAAATTTACTGCCTGAACCTACTGCCATTTGCTCTTTTCAGCTTCTCAGTGAAAGAGACATTGCTTCTTCTATCACAGGCAACTCTGTCTTCATCTCTTCTCTTCCTGTCCCCTCTGTCTCCTGAATTACCTAAATTATTCTAAAATCGTTCTTCTCTCCAGCATCTCCAGACACTCCTATTCCTCTAGTTGTCTCCTTGCCTTAGTACAAAAAGCAGCTTACAATTCTGCAATATTTGAACTGAGATGGTTATTCATGCTTCCAATTCACAAAGCTTAGCCATCCACCTACTAAGAGTTCTGCATGACTGCAGGAAAATCTCTGAATACCAAATTCAAAACAGCGGCCATACATTGCTTATATTGCCAGAGATACTTTGTTTTGTTTTGTTTTAATAAAGGGCACCAAACAAAGACCCGATTTCCTGTAAACACTAAATGAATTCTCAAATGAAATGGGAAAGAGGTTGTTTTCCCAACCAAACCTAAAGTAAGAGTCAATAGTCACTGGCTGCCTCGCCTGACTCCCTACAACCTCTTCAGGAGGGCCGTGGTCTGCAGAAGGACACCTAATGGTAGCAGATCTGGTGAAAAATCACCAAGAAACACAAGCCAGCACTGACAGGGCACCAGCTTTACACGGTAAAGACCCAAACCTATACACAGTAAGAGAAAACAAAGGGATTTTACAGGCTAGGTTTGAGACCACAATGAAATAATACAGAGCTTTAAGAACCTGTTTAGTAAGTTCACTTAATAAAACAAACTATCCCCATGGAGATGGTCCCAGGTACCTATTTATCAGCAACTACTTAAATCCATGCTGAAGTTATTATACAGTTCTTGACTTAAAACTCTAGTTAAAGATGGCAAAATAATTTGAGATCTCTCCATTCTTGTAGGACACATTCCTGAATAAGTAATCAATAGTTAACTTTTTTCCTTTCCAATCAAATCTCTGCTACTAGTCACTATCCGGCACTATGCTCAACTGCTCCAAAGTTCCTTGCATCACAGATTTCAGCCCTGGGAAGAGGCTCAGAGGTGGCATGCCTTTCTAAGGCTAACATACCATCTTCTCTGCATAATACAAACTGCAGTTTCAGGAATGTTGAACAGTTTGGGCTTCTGCTGATGCTGCTCTTATTATGAAGACTTAGCACAGACATTTTTAACACAATAGTCATTCCTCTCACCAGGCTACATAATTCCTCTAGCATCATAAAGACATAAACATGTTCCGTGCCTTGTATCAAAAGAAAGAGATAACAACTCTATGGTGTGGGTGGGAATGGTGGAGTGGGGGGCGGAGATGGGGGAGGAATAGAGAAAAATAGTCTGGATGGGGTAAGGAATCTTCAAGGAAAGCTGAGCTGAGATGAAAAGCCAAGGAGCTGTGCCTGGCTTGATCAAAGAGATCTAGTTGAGAAGTTTTCTATGAATTTAAACCTCCATATCAAATCCTATGTGATTATATATCAATATCAGAATTTTAATGCTGGAAAGAATTAATCCTCCGGAAAAAACATTTTCAACCAAGGCACAATGAAAGCACGTGAGAATGCAGCAAATCGTCAAAAATGTGCATATCTCAAGAAAAAAAACATCATTTTTAGTTCATGTGTTAATAATACCTGAAAGAAATCAGAAAATAGTAGAATCAATAACTTGGCTTATTTAGCACTACAGCTGAAACAGCTAGCAAAAATAATGGCTATTAACACTAAAACCTCTAGCATGCTCTCTCCTGAAGCTATAAGCTGTCTGAGGTTAGGGCCATGTCTTTCCCCATATCCTCAGGGACTTAACCCCTAGAAGACACTCAATAATTGTCTATGAATGACTAAATATTATTAAATTGAATAGGCTTTGGGGGTTGGTTACAACTTTGACAACTTCAACTTTTTAAGACAGAAGGATGAGAAACAAAGCTGAGATCTGAATCAAAATGATTCTGGAGGCAATGAAGCCCAAAAGTGTGTAAGTACTGATCCGGCTGGACTAGATTACTCCCATTATTGCTAACAAAGAGTATACGGCACTGACTTTGTAATCAGTGCTTTTGAAGTTATTAGACACACAAAAATTCTGTCAAGAGCTCCTTTATTCCTATAATCTCCCCTATACATACACATGAAGCTTAATATAATCATTTCAGTTTAAAATTTATTGAGCATCTTGAATGTGCCAAACACTATGCTAGATACTGGATACATAATGGAGGAAAAAAATTGGTTACTGTCAATAAGGAACTTAAAAGTCTGGAAGGGATGACAGAAATGCAAACAAAAACAAAGAACAAAACAAAAAGATGACACTATATGTAGGAATAGACGTATGTACAAGGAAGAGAACTAAAGCAAGGAGTGAGTAATGCCGTCTTCAGGAGACAGGGAAAGCATCATGAGGAGAACCACCTGGCCAGAGCTTTGATTCAGAGAGATACGGGAATTGCCAGTCACATAGGGTGTGGAAGAACAAACCAGGAATCTGGTAAAGACCATCATGGGCAGACCACCAAAGTAAGAAGCAGCTTCATGTTCTGGGAATTAATAGGTAGGTGCCAAACCGGAAAATGAGAGATAAAAAAGAATGGAGTGGGACGAATTGAGAATTGGGGAGAAACAAAATTAGGACAGGGCCTTTGCAATCAAGCTAAGGAATTTGAACCTCATCCTAACATCAGTGAGGGCCCACTGGGGGTTTCAGGTGGGTAGAGGTGAGGAGATCAATTTTATAAAGGTTACACTGGCTTGAAAATATCCATGATTACCCAGGCTACTGACCTTCTCTAGACTCTGGGGAGTATTTATTACATGACTCAAGGTGCCAGAGACATCTTTACACTGTTACTCTTATTTTGGGTATAACTTCATATACCAGGAAGCCATGGACCATTTCTCAGATTGTTTCTTTATTTCCCCTGGATTTACCACAACATTCTCAATTAGGAATCTGCATTCAAGACCGCTCTCCTCACCTCCAGACTCTAAAATGCAATTGCCTAATCAACATCTTCCCTTGGCTCTTCACAGACATCTCAGAGTAAGTTTGTTCAAAACTTACTTCATCATTCTTCCTCTATAGCTGCTCCTCCCCCTGTGCTCACTCTCTTGGTGGATCATATCACTATTCACCCAGTTGGCCTGAGACTAGAAATCTGGAAGTCATCCTTGATTCCTCATCAATTACCAAGTCTTACTGACCTTACTGCCTAAATATCTCTCAAATCCCTACCCCTTTCTACCCCAGGGCTACCATCTTGGTCAAAGCCATTGTCATTCACTCTTGTCCCATTCAATCTGTTCTCCAGCCATAGCCATAACACTGATATCTTTATTAGACTGCAAATCTGATCACATCTTTCTCTAGCTCAAAAACCTACAATAATTCCTACTGCTTCAAGATAAATTCTAAATCTTTAAAAGAGCCTGAAGAGCCAACCCTTCAATAGTGCACCCAGGATTGTTTCTTTAACCTCATATCTCATCACTTCCCTCCTCACACTCCACATTCAGGCCATTCTGAAATCCTTTTAGTTCCTCAAATATTCTCTCTCTTTCTCTCTCTATTTCTCTCTCTCTCTCTCAAAGGTTTCACGCACATTTTCCCCCAGCCTGAAACATTAGCCCATCCCTTACCCATTCTCTTTAATAATTGTTCAATCAATCCCATCAAGACTCTTGGTTCTATGAATACAGCATTTCATCTGTCTGTTTCATGGTATCCCAGTACCTAGGACACTGCTGACCACACATTAGGAGCTCAATAAATGTTTTCTGAATTAATGAATGAACAAATAATTGGGGTTCATTCTAAGTGACTTTTAATTATCCTCAGGCTATAATTTCAAGGTTCCATTAATTTGCTTGTAATGGGAACAAAAACTTTCACTAATACAAAATAAATATATCCTAGGGGTCCCCACACATGCCCAGGGAAGTTGGTGAATGGTATACTATGTCAATAATACTTTTCCATTTTACCCTCTTATCTATTCATTTTTTCATGATCTATGACTAGACATGTGATATGCTTAGTAATGTGAGTTAATACTGAAACTGTACAATGTGCTAGATTCAAAAATAAGGATAGGATATAATGCAAAGGATATAATGCGATTTCAGGAAGGTAAGGCAGACTGGTCTGGCACAGTACAGATAGATAAAAACAAGAATTCTCAGTACAAAGTATCAAAGATTTCCTATATCATACACCTGCTGTGCAGCTGATACAGTTCTTGCCCTTTAGAGATCTAAACTCTAGAGTCTAATATAGACAATGCATGACCAGGCCACATCAACATCTTTAATTTTGGGCATCCCAAGGCTCATCATCCAAGAGCTATTCATATTCCAGCTGCCATGGGTAGCTATTCTATTTTTTTTTTTTTTTTTTTTTTTTTTTTTAAAGAATTTATTTATTTATTTTTTTTTTAATTTTTATTTATTTATGATAGTTACACACACACAGAGAGAGAGAGAGAGGCGCAGAGACACAGGCAGAGGGAGAAGCAGGCTCCATGCACCGGGAGCCTGACGTGGGATTCGATCCCGGGTCTCCAGGATCGCGCCCTGGGCCAAAGGCAGGCACTAAACCGCTGCGCCACCCAGGGATCCCTGGGTAGCTATTCTAAATGAAATCCACCACATGTACTATGATACAAAAAGAAACAGCTAAGTCTACTGTGCTGCTTTAAACAAGCACAACATAGCTATTTCACTGCAAAACATAGACCGCCCAATATGAAACAGAGCTCAAGTATAACCAAAGAAGTCTTTGTTTAGACAGTAAGTCTGAAGAGGGACAGAGAGTCTGATAAAATGCCCCTTGCCTACTATCCAGCAAGGGAATAAATCTCCCAGGCTGTTAGCTAATTCCTGCACTGTATTAAGTGCTTCCACATGGTGTGCCAAGAGGCACCTAAGGCAGAGCATGCTTGATTACATTACTTGTTGACTAGGGCCCTGCAGCCTCATCAAAGGAAAGATGCAGGCCAGCACTGTGCCAAAGCCCCTCACCCTAACCAGTGTTCCCACTCTTACAGAGGCCCCCAGAATGCTCCCAAGATGTGAGGGGGCTTGCTTTAGGAAATTTAAACTCCAGCAAGGATTAGGCATCTACAGTCATTACAGCACTGGACCAAAATGTTCAAAGGAATTTATTTTACTTTAGTTTACCCTATTTGAGCAGGAATCCTAACCAGGACTCATCCTATCCTTATAATTATATGAAAATGTCTAAATGTGGCTATTGATCCAAGGAGAAAGGTCATACAACAAGGCTGTACCACTGGATCACTCACTCAGGTTCCAGAGAAGGCAAATTTGGTCGCAAAATTGGCTGAGAAGTTTCTGAACTTTCACTGCCTTCCCAAAGAAACCTGATGGCCCAGAAAAGTAAAATACCAAAGCATCCAAGGGTTGTACTATATAAGGATCCCTGGCTGTCTTCCTGGATGTCTTCCTTGATGTGTGTTGGGATTAAGAAGCCACACTTCAGGGGTGCCTGGTTGGTTCATTGGTTAAGTGGCTGACTTCAGCTCAGATCACAATCTCATGGTCCTGGAATCAAGCCCCTTCTGGGATTGGGCACCCTGCTCAGCAGGGAATCTGCTTTTCCCTCCCCCTCTGCCCCTCCCCCACTCGTGTGCATGCATGATATGGGCTCTCTCTTTAATAAATAAATAAAATCTAAAAAAAAAAAAAAAAAAGACTTATTTCAATTCCCAACAAAGTAAGAAAGGTCATCAACCCAACATCAGAATCACTATCACTCCAGTCATCTCACCTATATCGTATCTCCAGATTTGGTCCAAACCTAGGTTCTCACTCCAAACTTGTAGTAAGATTTTAATTCAGTTGAGACTACATTAGAGAAAGCCTAGGAACTGGGCCTAAGTATTCTAAGATTCAAAGACTTACAGGGCATGAATTACTCTGAAAGTTACTTAAGGTCAGCAACCCGTAAGAGTATACTCAATTTAGCACCGGAGTAATCCTGACCTTAATCTTGAGGTCAGACAGGGTACAAATGGCCTCCTCTTGAACAAGATTGGCCATGACTGAAGCTCTGCACATAAGGCCCTCTTGCTAGGGCTGGCCCCAGCCCCAACAACAAATCAGAGCTAATGGGGATCTTTCTCCCTTATACCATCTTGCCAGGGAAGTGATGAAAATGAGAAAAACATAAAAGATATTTTGATAATCTCAGAAATAAGCCCTAGAGAATATATAGTACTTCCTGGGCAACTCTAAAATTACATCTTAGAGATAAATCCATATATGGAACAGTCTCCTACACTGACATAGGCACAGATGATTCTTGTCCTGATCTGACATTCCAGAGGAGAGAGTTATTTTGTTGTTTGAAATCATAGAAATAAGGTTTCTTATTGTTTTATTATTTATTATTATTTATAAGGAAAAGTATGTGCTCAAATTTGGCATATATATATTAGTCATAAGAAATCAACATACATTTTAAAGAAACCAAATGTGCTGTCAACTCCAAAACAACCAGAATATAAGAAATACATCCATATACTTTGTTCAAATATATTCTAGATAGTAAATAGTTAAGAGTCTGAGATATATCCATTTATAACTCAAAAAAAAAATTCTCCCCTTTGGTCTGATTAAGGCATAAGGACAAGGAATGAACAGAAAAAATACATATTTTACAATTCTGTTTTGCTTCAGTAGACAAATCAGAGAAAACAGATGAGAGATGCTCTTCCTCTCTCCTCAATGTAGTAATATCAACTGCTTCTGAAGAACATAATCTGAACTACCCAATTACAACAGTCAAGAGGTTTTGCTGATATCCATTACCTGATAGTGACGCTCTTGAAATCAGAGTTTCCCGTATAATAATCCATGGAGCCAAATCACCTGGGAAACTTGCTTAAAATTCAGGACCCCACCTCTGTCTCACTGAATCAGCATCCTCAGAACTGAGTTAGTTATCTGCGTTTTTAACAAATACCATAACTGATGATAGGTTTAGGAACTACTATTCTAAAAAGTCTAACCTGAACTTGGCTGACATACTTTTGAGGAACTATTAGAAATAGAATAAAAGTATTAAAAGAAATAAATATTGAGTATAGCCAGTTGGTGGTTTTGTTTTTGGCCATTTCATAATTGCATTAATAACTAAGAAGCAAGTACTGATGTACAGAATCTATGTGGTAAGTACAATTACATTATGACTACTCTTGTAGTACTTCCCCAAGCCATTTCTAGAGAACAAAATATTAATGATTTGAATCTTAATTATCAGATAGCATGTTAATGTTTTCAAAGCCCATTCACAAGCCAGAGGCCTCCAAAAAGAGCTATCAGAAAATAGTCACACCTAATGGAAAAGTTCGGACATGGCTAAAGTATACAATATAGTAAAATAAATTATAGATCCATGACCTCCAGATTGATGAATCCCAGAGGTTTTTATTTTTTTTAAAGATTTTATTTATTTATTCATGAGGGAGAGAGAGAGAGAGGCAGAGACACAGGCAGAGGGAGAAGCAGGCTCCATGCAGGGAGCCCGATGTAGGACTCAATCCCAGGTCTCCAGGATCACGCCCTGGGCTGAAGGCAGAGGCTCAACCACTGAGCCACCCAGGGATCCCTCCCAGAGGTTTTTATATTTGTAAATACATACACGAAGTGACAGTGTGATTCCTTTAAAGCAATAATAAAAATAAATAAATAAATAAATAAATAAATAAATAAATAAATAAAGCAATAATAAAAGTTACCTTCTTAATATGTACCTGTTGACTGATTAGTCATTAGTTATATTCATTCAGTTAGTTTTCTATATAACTTTCTACCATTATTATATAATGATATTATTACAGGGTTTTTTTTAATTTTATTTATTTATTCATGAGAGACACACAGAGAGAGAGGCAGAGACACAGGCAGAGGGAGAAGCAGGCTCCATGCAGGGAGCCTGACGTGGGACTCGATCCCAGGACTCCAGGATCAGGCCCTGGGCTGAAGGTGGCGCTAAACCGCTGAGCCACCTGGGCAGCCCCTTATTACAGTTTTTAATCAAGAATTAAAAATACGGGACACCTGGGTGGCTCAGTGGTTGAACATTTGACTCAGGGCATGAACCCGGAATCGAGTCCCACACTGCGCTTCCTGCAGGGAGCCTGCTTCTCCCTCTGCCTGTGTCTCTGCCTCTCTCTCTGTGTCTCTCATGAATAAATAAGTAAAATCCTTAAAAAAAAAAATCAAAAATACGGTAACCACATGCAATTAGGCCTTTTCCCTTCCTACTTTGAGGAATACTTTGAATTCAACTACAGGTTAGGTTCATTAATTGAAAAACAGAAAGCAGGACAATATACTTACTAAAGTGAAGGAGATTATCAAAGAAATTCTCAATATAATGAAAAATCACAATGTTAAACATTCCAAAAATTGTATTTTATTGTGTTTTTATAATTCTGTGTTTTAAAAACACACATTCTTGAAATCTTTTCTGATTTGGAGTCCTTTCCTATCGATTTAGAGCAATTCCATCTAGGGATATGTGGCACTAGGACTGTCTCTGCCCCCCACCCCACATTACTCTCTTACTTTTCCAGCATATCTAGTTTCTATCTCTATTAACTATTCATAAGTTTTATATTATTGCAAAAGAGAACCTCATCTTACACCTCACAACTTATGTACTAATTTCATCCATTATCACGGTTCCTATTTTATCCTATTTCCAACAGTAGCATTTTTCCCTCTGTGATGTTAAGACCGATATACGTGAAAACGATGATGAGCGGCATATATCCTCTCCCCCACCATCTCACGTCAAATGGAAGAAAAAATGAATTCGTATGGATCTTTATAAGTACCAAGGAGCCCCCTCCCCATTACTTTTCCTCATTCCCCCCCCCCATGCCCTCTGAGAGGAGCAGCAGGAGCTTGGGTTACTAGCCTTTTGTCTATGTGGAGGGAGGGAACAGAAAAGCACAACTAGGGTGCTTTGAATAATAAAACCCCCAGAATTGCATGATGCCTGTCAACTACCCCAAATCTCTCCCCTTTTCCAAAATAAGGATTATGAGTGAATGTCATATAATCATACACAAACACAATGTGTCAGGTAAAGCCAACAGTTCAGAGCAGCTGCAGAAGAAACTATTCCCATTAAACATTTACCTTTCTGAGGATTACGCCAAGCCAGGCCTGAATTCTGTCTTCAGAACAAGATAAAGATTCTTTCAGACTGGTGGGAGCTACCACATGGAACCACCTAATGCCAAGAGGAGAAGCTGGGGAACAGCAGCTTCTCTAAAAAATTTAGATCTAAAGTAAAGAAAAACTAGAAAGGAAATCAACCCACTGCTGAGAAAACAAATAAATCCAATCTATTTAAATCACAACAACCAATGGAAGAAGGCAATGCAAAGCAAGGTTAGTCTAACACCTTGAGAGTCAGGATAGTTCAACTATATTACAAAATACAATATAAAACACTCTATAATCTTAGTAGACAAATGTTACAGGACATGAAATATAAAATAAAGGTATGAGTCCAAGACAAGCCTTGCTTTTTTTTTTTAAAACATATTATCAAGTACATATTAAGTATTTGGTTTCTCCCCTTTGAGATAAAAGGTCCTCTGATATGACTGTAAATTCCTGGAAGGTAAGCATTGGGCCTTCCATCAGTATACCACCAGTACTTAGCATGGTAGAGATTCCAGCTGCACAGTGAATTTCTGCTGAATGACTGGATGAATCAACAAATTTACAACCTTTTCTAAAAGGCTGTACAATAGAATGAATTAATAAACAAGAAAGCAATAAAAATGCATATGATAAATCATTTAATCATGCATCAAGAACAGACCCATTTATTAAATGAATAAAAACAATGATTGGCCTCTTATACAGGTAAGATCGATTCTCTGTATATATACCCAAGAGTTCAAGGGAAGAAAAATCTTGGGCAGCACCAGATATCCCTCGTCCTTATATGTCTGCCAAGACTGTGTTTCTAGACTTCTCACTATTTCTAGCCCTTGATAGATTTACACTAAGTATTCTTAAAATCATTTTGCACTTTATGGAGCAAAACACTGAAATTCTAGTAGCCAAAAAAAACTGTGGCAAATGTGGTGCTAGCTTAGCTCATGTGCAGCTAGCATCAGGCTCTCAAAGGGGCTGGTGTTCAGATTTATTTCTAAATATCCCATTTTGGGGGCAGCCCCGGTAGCTCAGCGGTTTAGCGACGCCTTCAGCTCAGGGCATGATCCTGGAGACCCAGGATCGTCCCATATCAGGCTCCCTGCATGGAGCCTACTTCTCCCTCTGCCTGTGTCTCTGCCTCTCTCTCTCTCCTCTCTGTGTATTCTCATGAATAAATAAATAAAATCTCAAAATAAATAAATATCCCATTTTTTGTCTTGTGTTTAAGGGACAACCACTTCTGGAAGAGACCGTAGTAAAATGTTGAATAAAAACACTGTCATGGTTTCATAGCAATACAGGAGGTTCTAGTTAAGAGGATTTAGGTAAATGAGCTTTGAGCACAGGGGAGGCTACTTTCTACAGGTGGCTGTTTCATTCTAGTGGATTCTGTTACACGCTGGGTCTGGCCCTTCAGGCACAGAGCTTAGCTCCTCCCCAGTATTACTGATCTGTGAAGCTAAGGTAAAGAACTATAATATACTACTCTTCATAAATGTACATCCCCCGTTGGGTCCATGTCTCTTATTCTGTCCCCCAACACTGTCCTACTATAACCCATATCCTGGGGGGAAAACATAGGAGTAATAGTTGTAATCTATAAATGAAGACCTAGAAAGTCATCTACCAAACTTGTCCTCTCAGAAAGCAAGAGAAAACTGAAAAACTTGCAGTTTGTGAGTCTCCAGGTATATTAAAATATTAGGGAAAAAATTACCAAGAATGCCAGTTTCATTTAACAATTAAAATTGTTTCATGAATGTCTTCTTCCAACACCATCCCTGTAGCCAATAGTCAATGGCTTTAAAAATCTAAATACTGGTTTTGAGGCTTCAGTAGCTTTTCTCAGAGCTCCCCTTAAGCCACTCCCACAGGCCCTATCCCAAAGTACTTTTATTTGCCTTTCTGGATCTTAAAAGGAGGCAGAGAAGGCCTTTTATTAGGAAGCAGAGAGGTGCTTCCTCTGCCTCTTTGTGTGCTTCAAAATGGATCAAAATGGGTGGATCTAGGATATTCCAAATGTAGAAGATGAAGCTTCCCCCTCCCCCCCCCACACACACCCCATATCATTTCTAAGTGTTTGGTTATTCTACAAACAGGATACAAATTTACGTGTTTTCATTTGGTTTAAAGAATAGGAAAGTTACTCAATGTTCAACTTCTGTTTCTACTCTAGATGAAGCTATTTTATATTTTACTCTTTTGTCCCCCTTTCCCTCAGATTCTACACAGCGGTGAGTGCACTCATTATATGGCAATAAATTTAGATGTGTCTGACTGAGAGAAATCAACAATAATGTGGCAACTTCAATCTCAAGGCAATAAAATCTTTATAGCAGCCTTCACTGCTTTATATATTTGGTTTACACAACCTTCTCTTTAAGACTTTTTTTTTATTTTTCCTTTTTTCCAGACTTTTCTCCAACTCTCAACTTTTATTTTCACCACCCTATTTAGCTAGGAGTTAAAATACCCTCGTGAGGGGGTACCCAGTGCCATCTTAACTTGGAGACTTAAGGGGAATTTGTAGAGCCGTTCAATAAAGTTCATACTCAATGTGATAATTATCACAGCCAACGTGTACAGAATAAATCTAATTAGCATATGGATACTTGGAGTTCATTCACTTAATATGACGTGACATTTTGATAACTAAAGAATTGAGCCATTAGCACTCTGGTTACAACCTCTCTGACAGATTCTGGGCATGAACTTCACTAATGGAGTTTCCAAGGACTTAGGCGAGGATTACTGATGGAGATGCATTCTGTTTCTTCCACAGAAATGTTCCCGGGAGTCCTTTGGAAATGGTTTCTTTCCCAGAGGTCTTTAAGAAAGCACATTCGAGAGTTTGAATAGGTGGACCCGGGTAGGAGGCTCCGGAGTAAGAGCGCAGACAGCACAGCTTCTGGGCGTCCAGATGGAGCAGCCTGCTTAGCCGCCCGGGAAAGCCAGAGGGAAGGGATGCTGGGCCTCCGGTCGGGCCAACCCTCCCCGCTGTACTAATCTTCAAGCTCCCTCCCCACCGGCCACTCTCCTGAACGTCCAGAGAACGAAGCTGCCCTCGGGAGTTGAACACAAGCCCAAGGAACGCCTGGGCTCCCAGAAGGTACGCACGCCAACCTCCAGCTTCAGACCCAGCCTGCCCGGCAGCAGATGGCTATTCTGGAAAATCTACAGGCGTCCATGACACAAGGCTCCTGGGAGGGGAAGCAAGAAGTCTTCCCTTCCAGTCTTATCCCGCAACCTGCTGTTAAATCACCTGCCCCAGTTCAGTAAATGAACTGTGGAACAACAAAAAAAAGAGTTTGAATAAGTAAGAAAACTGCGACTTCCCTGCTCTCTCCCTGCCCCGCAGGCCTGCGAACCTCGCCCCAGAGCACATCCCATTAAGTGGGACAAAAACTGTTTCAGTTTTCATCTTTTTTTTTTTTCTTTTGAAAATCACCATCTCTGACCTTGATCAAAGAAGGTAAGTTAGTCTTTCGGCTGGAACCGCCATCTTCCAGTAATTCGCCAAAATGACCAACACAAAGGGAAAGAGGAGAGGTACCCGCTCTATGTTCTCTAGGCCTTTTAGGAAACATGGAGTTGTTCCTTTGGCCACATACATGCGAATCTGTAAGAAAGGTGATATTGTGCACATCAAGGAAATAGGCGCTGTTCAAAAAGGAATGCCCCACAAATGTTACCATGGCAAAACTGGAAGGGTCTACAATGATACTCAGCATGCTGTTGGCATTGTTGTAAACAAACAAGTTAAGGGCAAGATTCTGGCCAAGAGAATTAATGTCCTCATTGGGCATATTAAACACTCAAAGAGCCGAGATAGCTTCCTGAAGCGTGTGAAGGAAAATGATCAGAAAAAGAAGGAAGCCAAAGAGAAAGGTACTTGGGTCCAACTGAAACGCCAGCCTGCCCCACCCAGAGAAGCACACTTTGTGAGAAGCAATGGAAAGGAGCCTGAACTGCTGGAACCCATTCCCTATGAATTCATGGCATGATAAATGTAAAGAAAAGACCTCAGGATTGTAAAAAAAAAAAAAAAGAAAAGAAAGAAAGAAAGAAAGAAAGAAAGAAAGAAAGAAAGAAAGAAGAAGAAAAGAAAGAAAAGAAAGGAAGGAAAGGAAAAAGAGAAAAAAGAAAAAAGAGAAAGAAAAAAAGAAAAAAGAAAAGAAAGAAAAGAAGAAAAGAAAAGAAAAGAAAAGAAAAGAAAAGAAAAAAAGAAAGAAAAGAAAAGAAAAAGAAAAGAAAAGAAAAGAAAAGAAAAGAAAAGAAAAGAAAAGAAAAGAAAAGAAAAAGAAGGTAAGTTAGAACATCTCGGAAGTGTACCATTAAAAAATAGTATTGATATAAATCTGCAACTTTAGGTCTTGATCAAGCCACTGCAGTCTAATTTGGAGTATTATAAGGGTTTTTTATTTGATATTTTGTGAGAGGCAATGAATAACTGTTGAATGAATGAAGCTGAGCATTGGACTCTAGCCGAATGAAAAATTGGACTCCTGAATCCCGCGTGGCACCCTGCCTCTGTGTACACTTGCTTTTGCTCTTGCTATGGAACCCTCACTTAGTGTTTCTCATGTCCTGTCAGAATATCAGGACAGCAATCCTTCTTTCCTACACTCTGCTGTCTTATTCTTTTCTCTATAACAAATAGGAAAACACATTACAGACTAAAAGCACTATACAAATACAAGGACATTACTACAACCTAGGCCGTAATATTGTCCAAGAATGTTAGAACCAGAAATCCTCAGTTCTTTAAGAATTTCCTCTAGAGAAAAAAATTCTTATTTTCTACCACAGGTCACCATAAAAAAAAATGTCATTGACACTTTGGATGAAAAACATGTTAAAAATTATACACTCACGTAAAAATTACAGAGGGAAAAGGAGATTGAACATAGCTTTAGGTTCTTATAGACATGAAGACAGGAATGCCAAGTATTTGTATTTTCTACTCTATAACTTCTACCATCAAAACAATCCCAAAACCACTATGTTGTCTTACACCTGTATATGAAAAAATAGATAAAAAACACGAACTGAATGCCGAAGTAAAAGCAAGCACAAGGGAGCTCTAATCCTAAACTTGCCTCCAGTTCACAGCCAGAACCAAAACAAGTTCTTCTACAAATGTTTCTCGGCTTCTCCTTTTGTAAAGAAATAAAATCACACTTGTTGGGTCAGCTACCAGATCTGTGGAGTAAAGATTCTACATAAATCAAGTCTTATAACAAACTGTGTAAAAAAAAAAAAAAAAAAAAAGTTAACTGTCTTCAAAAAACTAAAGGACATTTATCCCTATGAAATGGCCTCCAGTGGCCAAGCAAAGCACTTCAGCAGCTCTGACATCCCCCACCCTCCCCCACTCTCTCCCAAACAAGGATTTATTGTTAACTTCTTTTCCTTCTCCACAGTCTTATATTAGACTAGCACTAGCCTAAATTGGAAAGATGGTGGGGCTTTGAGACCAACATTCCTTGACTACATTTCCCAATCTGCACCTTCACAACACACGTGATCCTTAGGACATTCTCCTGTCCTCAACGTCCTCAATTGTACAATAGGAATAATAATATCCACACCTTGAAGATAGTTGTGAGTATTAAATGAGACAAGATACATAAACACCAGGAGCCAGGATCAGCTACATAGTTGGTGGGGTCTGGGGCAAAATGAAAACACAGGGCATGTTGTTCAAAAACTAGTAAGAATTCCAAGTTGGCAAAGCAAAGCATAAAACCAAGAGCATGTGGTCTTGTGAATGCACGACCTATACAAAGGGCATGGGTCGCACACTTGTGAAGCTGTTCCTGCTCCACAGCATTAAGAGTATTCAATAAATGACGCATATCATTAAGGCAAAAGTGCTTACTTTGATATGGGTTTTCAACTTTTCAGAGTGTTTTCACACGGAGATGGTTTTCCCAATGGGAAAAAACCCTTAGAGAATGGAAATATCAAACTCCAGGGGAGCTATTGACTGTGTCTTGGCCTAAATTTCCTTATATTTGGAAGAGGTTGGCTCAGAGAAGTAGGTTTTAAACTATACTTTGAAACTAGGCTCTGGGATCCCTGGGTGGCTCAGCGGTTTGGTGCCTGCCTTTGGCCCAGGGCGCAATCCTGGAGTCCCAGGATTGAGTCCCACGTCGGGCTCCTGGCATGGAGCCTGCTTCTCCCTCCTCCCGTGTCTCTGCCTCTCTCTCTCTCTGTGACTATGAATAAATAAATAAAATATTTTAAAAAAAGAAAAGAAAAGAAACTAGGCTCTGAAGAATCCTTGGAGTGCCCTCAAAGACAGAAAGAGCAGGCAAAGGGGGTGCATGCCAAGTAAGTCACTTTTACTTGAAAAGAGTGACTATGTTTGACTTTTTTGCCTTCATTTGAAAAAATGAGTTACATGAAAATAAATGAAAACTACTGGATTCATTGACTTGGCAGTCTTTCCAAGTCTTAAATTCTACACTCTGTTTCTTGGTATATCTTCACAACAATCTTGAAAGTAGGATAGATATAATCTCCTTTATCTGCTAAAGAACATACAGAGAAGATCAACATTTTACCAAGGGATCTGTCACTAACCAAACCCTAGCCTCCCTATCCCAATACCAGTTTTTCTCCTCAGCTGCCTCTCTCCCCCCTAGCCTCTGGGAAATAGTAACTTCTAAGGATATTTCTTTTCTGGTTCTTCAAGAAACTTCTGAGATGACTACAGTGTTAATGTGACCACAGGAAAACAGTGCTGCAAAATCAGATGAATTAGAGGTTAATTCAATGTGGTAATAAGGCACATATTCTCTCTCTCTCTTTCTCTCTCATACACACACACACACACACACACACACACACAAAGCTAAGCTAAGCTAAGCCAAGCTATTTCTCCTATTTCTACCCAAATTTATACCGGACATCTCTCCCCCAAACCTGGAATCTCTCCTCCATCAACCCTCAGTTTGTTCTCTATCTTTAAAAATTTCTTGTTTCGGGCCACCTGGTTGGCTCAGTGGTTGACTGCCTTTGGCTCAGGTCATGATCTCAAGGTTCTGGGATTGAGTCCCGCATTGGGCTTCTCCCTCTGTCTATATCTCTGCCTCTCTCTCTCTGTGTCTCTTATTAAAAAAAAATCTTAAAAAAAAATCCTTTAAAAATTAAATAAAAATTTCTTGTTTACTTCCTTATCTTTCTTCTTTTTTCCTCCCTCCCATATGTTCATATGTTTTGTTTCTGAAATTCCACCTATGACTGAAATCATATATATTTGTCCTTCTCCGACTTATTTTACTTAGCATAATACTCTCTAACTCCATCTCTGTCATTGCAAATGGCAAGATTTTGTTCTTTGTGATGGCTGAGTAATATTCCATTGTATCTATATGTGTCTAAGTATACACACACACACACACACACATCTTCTTTATCATCAGCTGATAGACATTTGTGCTCTTTCCATAGTTTGGCTATTGTCCCTCAAAAAGATAGAATTAGAACTATCCTATGTATGATCCAGCAATTGCACTACTAGGTATTTACCCAAAGGATACAAAAATACAGATACAAAGGGGTACATACATGCACCCCGATGTGTTACAATAGCATTATCACCAAGAGCCAAACCTATTCCTTTATTCCTAACTTTATCGGGAACATAAGGAGCAAGGGTTGTTCAGAAACAATCCAGAACCATCCAAACCCAACACAATAAAGAAGAGGGTTATAGTGGGAACTCAGTGGCAAAAAGAAGACAACAGGAAGAGAGATGGAGCAAAACGTAAAGGAGAATGAACCAAACTCTTCTTCTATTTTTGCATTTTTAGCCTAAAGCCAGCTCTTACCCTCCCTACCACATGGCCCTTGTATCAGCTGGCTAGGCCTGCCATCACAGAGAACATGGCTCAAACAACAGAAATTCATTTTCTCACAATTCTAGAGGTTAGAAGTCAGAGATCAAGGTGTTGGCAGGGTTGATTTCTTCGTGAGGTTTCTCTCCTTGCATCCTCACATGGTCTTCCCATTGTGTGTCTATACCCTAACCTCCTCTCTTTTAAGGACATCAGTCATTTTGAATTAGCCACCCACACGACTTCATTTTACCTTATTTACCCTTTAAAGGCCCCACCTCCAAAGACTGGGAGTTAGAAATTCAAGATATGAATTTAGGAAAGACACAATTCTGCTCATAACAGTCCTCTATTCTCAAGATTAAAACCAAAACAATAAAATAATGAGACTTCACCACGCATAAAATAGATCCAACCAGCTTTTATGAACTATTTGTGGGGAAAAATATGCTCCAATTTCCAAATAAACAATTTAAAAATGGTTCTATCGATGCAGTATACCATCTGCCAATAGTCTTCTTTTTCTACAATGAGATTTTTACTGTTTGAATGAAACTTAACCAAACAGGATCTAGCTACTAAAGGACAGAATTTCCTTTCTTGGAAAAGCTTTTAAATTTTTGCATTGAAAATAAAGACCTTTCTGGTCAATTACACAGATTTTTTCAATTTTTTTCATTTATAGATATTACATTGCTTTATGATAATGATTTTAGAAATGTTTCCTGGTGAAGGGGCTGGTCACAGAAAGAACATTGTTTCTGCTGAGGATTAACTTTATTCTTCCTGGCTTCATAGGTTAAGTTGGCACATGTTTAACTAAAAACAAAACAAAGCTAAATTCCTAAATCTAGAACATAAATTCAATAAAAATTGTTTCATATGACAATTGGAAAATTCTTACAGGTCATCAGAGATGGACACAAGTAGACAACGGCATCAGTGGACAGCAAGTGCTACCCTCAATCAAACTGAGGAATTTCAAGTTTATTATCTATAAATCTCCCTGTAGTCCCCTTATAATACTGTTATTTAAAAAAAAATAGTGTTCTCAATTATAAGTAGGTTGTTAAATCACTCTATGGAAATTCATACATTATTTTTAGTACCTAATGCCTTAGTTACTAATGCTTTATTTTTTTTAAAGATTTTATTTATTTATTCATGAAAGACACACAGAGAGAGGCAGAGACACAGGCAAAGAGAGGAGAAGTAGGCTCCATGCAAGGAGCCTGATGTGGGACTCGAACCCAGGAATCTGGGATCACATCCTGAGCCAAAGGCAGGTACTCAACCACCAAGCCACCCAGGCATCTCATTACTAATGCTTTAAAAGCAGAATTGTAGCAATTAAACTTTCCCAGGCACTTGAAGGTTTATAAATGTTATAGAGGCAAAGCACACTGACCTTGGTGTCAGGCAGATCCAGGACTAAGTCTTGGCTCTTCTACTTTCAGGGAAGCCTTGAAAAAGTTCTGTTCTTTCATAAAAAGGGAACTGTGACTATAACCACCTCCTAGGGCTTTGGAAAAGATTAAACACGATGACACAGGTAAAGCAACACATGGCCAGAGCAGTGGTACACAGTAAATTACAAACACAATTATTATGGTATGTATATTCCACAGGCTCCATAACAACCCTGTGAAGTAGGTACTACTATCATGTTCACTTTCAAAATGAAGAAACTGAGATGTAGAAAATTTGTCACTAGCCTAAAGTCAAACAATAAAGAACATCCTCTAACTCCAAATCCTGGAATCTACATTAAACCAAGATGAGTAGCAAGTGTTGATGAGATGTTTTTAGGTAAAGTAGCATTTACCATCTTTGTCTCTCCCCACCTCCCATTTTCACTAACCGCTCACATCTATGGTTGCTTCCAACATGGATATGTAAATAAATTGTTCATGGCTTATATGAACTATAGACTATAAGCAGTATATACTAATAATGAATATACACACCTCTTGGATATGTGTAGGCCTTAAAGAACTAGCAACTGTGTTTCCACTGTGAAAATGAATCATTGTAGATGGAAAACAAATTGTACAAATAAAAAGAAACATTACCTAAAAATGTTGTTCAATGTATTCTTCCAAAAATATTTCAGGGAGATTTCAAGAACTATATTTGGCAACAATTGAAGTTTTTAATTTGAAAATATGAAGAAAATTTAAAATAGCAACTTTGGGTTCCCTGGGTGGCTTAGAGGTTTAGCGCCGCCTTCCGCCCAGGGCCTGATCCTGGAAACCCGGGATTGAGTCCCATGTCGGGCTCCTTTGCGGGGAGCCTGCTTCTCCCTCTGCCTGTGTCTCTGCCTCTCTCTCTCTCTCTCTCTCTCTGTGCGTCTCTCATGAATAAATAAATAAATAAAATATAGTTTTAAAAAATAAAAATAAAATAAAATAAAATAAAATAAAATAAAATAAAATAGCAACTTTATTACTTGATCTGAAGCCCTTAATTTAATATCAATTGGTGAATAGGAAACCTACATTAAGATACCATTTAAGTAATAAATGGTATCTTCAAAAAGGATTCGTGAATATACTAAATTATATTTTCAATTCGGTTTCTCTTGAGTCCATACACTGACTCCAAGCAGGCTACAAATTAAGGATTTATTGAGTACTTATTCTGTACCATACATTAAACTAAATATATTAACTCACTGGATTCCCTACAAATGCTATGTGCTAAGTAGTATTATTATCCCATTATACAGATGAGGAAATCAAGGTATAGGGATTCTGTAACTTGCCCAAGGTCTAACAGCTATTAAATATAAAAGCCAGGATCTCTGGGGCACCTGGGTGGCTCAGTCAGTTAAGCATTTGTCTTCAGCTCAGGTCATGATCCTGGGGTTCTGGGATTGAGCCCTGTATCAGGCTCCCTGCTACACAGGGAGCCTGCTTCTCCCTCTCCCTTTGTGCACTCTCAAATAAATAAATAAAATATTTTTAAAAATAAAATAAAAATAAAAACCAGGATCTCAACTTGGTCATCTGGCTTCAGAGGTAATACTCCAACTAGTACTTTATATTGAATCAAGTAATCATTTGATAGTATAGAAAGAAGTTCTGTTAAAACACTTGAAAACAAATTATATTAGTACACCATGCAACTACTATGTGATAATTAGCTATTCATTGTTTCTTAAAGTTAACTCTCAACTCTACAAAACTTCTACCAAAAAATGAGTCTATCATTTAGCACACAGTATAACACTCCATGTTATTAAGATGCTGTTATAGATAAAAGTCAGGAAAGTTCCAACTTTAGAACTTTGTAAGCTAAAGATTCAAAATATATTTAATAAATGTTGCATGTGACTTTAATTCATCCAAAAGCTATTTAATTTCATGAAAAAGCTATGCTACCTCAAACAACTAAAATATTTAAAATAGAGCATTTGCCATCATTTTCACTTCTTAAACAATTATCCCAAATCCACCAGCATTACCTTTTATCTCAGCTGTTGTGTGACCCAAAGTTCTCTGGAAGTATATAGATAATATAAAGATGGAGCACTACATGCTTTCCTAATTTCACTTTTATGTGCAGCCTTGGTGGCTCAGTGGTTTAGCACCACCTTCAGCCTAGGGCCTGATCCTGAAGACCCAGGATCGAGTCCCAAGTCGGACTCCCTGCATGGAGCTGCTTCTCCCTCTGCCTGTGTCTCTGCCCCTCTGTGTGTGTGTTTGTCTCTCATAAATAAATAAAATCTTTAAAAATAATAATAATTTCACTTTTATAGTTGCCAAAAACTATTTGGCCAAATAATTTCATGTATTCCTCTCAAACTGATGTTAAATTTCTAACTGCATAGTGACTTCCAGGTAGCCTGTCGTGACATACCAGACTGGTCATCTAGACTCAGGGTGGGAGATAAGACAGGGGAAGGAGCTCCATAAACAGATGAGTTGTGATCCAGAGCTCATTCTCATTAAATGCAACATAATACAGTATCTATTAAAACATGCTTCGGAAATTGCTGCTAGTAGTAACCTTAACAGGAATAACTGAAAATATATGCTTTGCAAACAGAATTTCTCTAAATAGAACCCTTTTAAATTGGTCCTTGGGGTGTCAGAGGACTTTTTAATTTTGTCTTCATAACTGTGTTCTTTCACAATTCACTGGCTCTGGGCCTTCAGATGCTAATTTCTTTTTCTACTAGAAAAGTTAATAGGCACCTCCACTTACAGCAGATGGTTCCTTATAAAAATAAAAATAAAAATGAAAAGTTGGAGAGCATCTGGCCAGATATATCAGATTTGGTAGTTCACATTTTAAATACCTGTTATTCTTATTCAGATAAAAATAATTTTAATCCTGGTAACTTAATCTTCTGCTCTTCTGAAATCTTAATAAGGTTTTTATGATAGTAGATATTAAATATAATCAGTTGTCATAGTGGTATGAGTACTGTTTTTCTTTTTCAGTAAAAGCAGCATGGCTGAGTTCTAACAGCTGCAAAAATAGAAATTCACTACAATTTATACTTAGCACTTTGTATCTTAGTTTCCAGAAACCTTGGTTAACTCCCTTCCATTTCTGCAATGTTTATTTTTTCATGGCTCCTGAATAGGCATTTGAGTTTTAGGCTGGTACTCATGGTATTTTTCCATTTTGGAATAACTTTATCATATCTTGAATGCTTCTCAATACATATCTTATTATTCCGGCTTGAGAATGGCTCCCCTTTTTTGGCTGCTCCTGAATCCAGACAGAAATGTGACTGCAGGCTTGGGTTCAGAATATTCCAAAAGTGAACCACTATCGCCAAACAAAAGGTGACTCTGAATGAAAATTACACATACTTCATTGTGGTCTTCTGCGGCCACCCAGCTACAGTAAAAGCGAAGGTTAAAGTTGGATGAGTTTTTCTCTTTCCCAAAATAAAACCACTTGTAATAAACTACCCTTTTGTGATTCGCAGCTTCTACTCTGTGCATACAGACCCCCTGGGCGGTATATAAAAGGTTTTATGTGAATCTGCAGGAATTAGTCTGAAGTCTTCTGATACCTTTTAACCCATGATCTATGCATGCATCTAAGAGTGACATAAGAGTCACGCTTTACTTTGAGGAATAACACTCTTCTTTTGGGGCATCTCTACTGTGAGGTCCTGGAAACCCACCTCCCCCCAGGTCCACTGAAAACCTCAAAGAACAGCATGGACTACCATTGACGAAGTACCGACTACATGCCAGTCCTCACAGTAATCCATCCTACAGAACAAGGACATGAGGTTTGTGCAGGTTAAATAACATGTGTAAAATTATTTTGTAAGAAAGCAGAAAGAGGAGATTAGAACACAGGTCTTTCCCAAAGCCTCTTTTTCTACCACTATACACTCTCCTTGACACCAAAACACTGAAAGAATGAGAAGAACCGCAAGCTCCAGAAGTACCAACCAGGGAAGTTCTTACCCCTGAGCCACCCACACTTCAGGATCTTAAAATTGAAGCCTTTAAAACTTTTAAAAATATATCTGTTTGAAAATCAGCAACAATCAAAGCCACTGAAAAAGTTCAGCATTACTCAATAGTAAAATATATTTTGGCCCATTCACTCCATCCAGAGCAACCTCGGCCTGTAGATACTGAGGTGGCACCACAAAGTTTAAAGCAGAGTAATAACATAAACACTTACCTACCAACTAGATTTCTCTTGATACAGCATAAGAACGATTTGTACAAGACCAGAGGAGGAGGGATGTGTTAGAAGCCACAGCAGAAATCAAGCTACAAGTTAATGGTAGCATGAACCAAGATAGCAAAAGCACAAACAGCAGGAAAGAGGAGATTCAGAAATATGTGAAAAGTTAAATAACCAAGCATTCGTGACAGATAAGGGGTAGGTAGTAGGAATGAGAAAAGTAAGTCTAAATTAATTTAAATGTATGCCACTGTTTCCAAGAGCAATGAAAACAGCCCCACCTAAATGCAAATTTAAAGCCCAAATGGCCAAAAGCCCTCCCTACAAAAATAATCTTTAACTGCTAAAATTTCTCCTAAAACCCAAATTCAATTATTTTTAACAATGTAGTTATTTCAAGTTTTACTGTGAATTAGGCTCCTGCTGAATATTAATATCCATGATTTATAAACTACAAATTTATCCTTTATGCTGCACATAATTATAATCTTGCCATTTCCAGAATTATGCTCCTCTTGGAAGTTTTACATTTGAAAATTATGCTCAGTTAATGCACAAAAGGGTAAGAGAGGCCGTTCTACGCAATGACAGCCTTTATATCAACTAGAGGAAAAAATGTCTTTCTTCAGTTGTCGACTTCTAAAAAAAATTTCCCATGGCATTTGTTCTTCTAATGACCATGAGAAAATCATTTCTTGCAACACACAGCTGTACTTTAGGAATAGCATGGATTTACAGCTTCAATGATCCTGAGCATAGATGAGTTAATGGTTGGAGGCCCACGGGAACAGCAGTAGCTGAACTCCAAGATAAAGAAAGTGACAGAGTTTAGAAAGGCCTCTTTGGCCCTCAAAGCCCAATTTTGCACTTAACCAGATCTGAATATGTATCATGGTGATTTATAAGTCAAGTTCTGAAAATATGGGGGAAATTTTCTCAATAGAAAAATAGCTTCAGGGAAGCCTGGGTGGCTCAGCAGTTTAGCACTGCCTTTGGCCCAGGACATGACCTTGGAGACCCAGGATCGAGTCCCACATCAGGCTCCCTCCATGGAACCTGCTTCTCCCTCTGCCTGTGTCTATGCCTCTCTCTCTGTGTCTCTCATGAATAAATTAATAAAAATCTTTAAAAAAAGAAAAGAAAAGAAAAGAAAAATAGCTTCAAAATTGGTATAATTCTGAAACCACACCTTAATACCTTCGTGGTTGGATAACCAACTGGCTCTCAAATTCCAAAGGTGTTCAAACCTTTCTAGATTAGCATATAGTTCAGTATTAGAAACTGTTTGCTACATTTAAAATTTTCTCTAGACTAAGTGAATTAACTTCCTTCTAATTTGGAATTTAAGGCTTATGCCTTTTCCAGGGTCATGAATGCACTATGTTTTGGCTACAGTATTATGTTGTTCTTTTACAACATTAATTCTACCCAGCCTATCTATGCACACTCACAATTCCTTGAATAGCAAGGAAGCACAGTTTTAGGCTCAGATGGTTCTAAGTTGCAGGAAACATTTCCCAGAATCTTGAAACAGATTTCCCCCTGCCTGTCACTGTCCCAGAATCGTATTCTCTACCAAACACGGGCCAGGCCAGCAAAAGGGAATCACAGAAATGCCTAGATCATGGGCTTTCAAACTGAGTGCATTTGACCCCTGGGGCCAAATGAAGTCTCCTCAAGAGTACAGTGAGAATAGATAATTTAAGGTAATTTCCAGATCCCCATATCCATGTTTCCCTTCCTCAGAATAGGCTAAGCCTTTCACTGTTTTCCTTCTCACACTATATAAAAGAAAGACATACCTCTCACTCTGAATTTTTATAGAGTGTAATGCTCCAGTATGTTAAAATCTTGGGATCATCAAACACAGGGGCATTTTGAAATATCAATGTTAGAGTTGAGGAAACAAAGTACTCTAATAACTCACACGAATCCTTCTGCAAATCAGGCAGTTACTAATCCTTTGCTTTTAGCAAAACCGAAGAGGGACCAATCAAATTGTCAGCTTATCATTAAAAATAATTTTTAATGATAGATCATAACTGATTGTGGCCTTTAACTAAGAAGAAGTTCAAAGAGACTATAACAAATTCTTTCCTTACCGAGATACTTATGTTAACAAGATTTCACAGAGTTTAAATCTAGACAAGTGAAAACAGGAATAGAATTGATATTGAACTGTTTCTCATCAAGCAATAAATAATATGCATCCTACATGAACAAACTGAAGGGGAAAAAAGCCCCATCCATCTCATTAAGAGATGCATTTCCAATGAAACTGTACTTTCTAACGTTTAACAAATATTCATCAAAATCTGTAATGTGTTTATGTTGTTTTGTTCAACTGTGATAACTTAATCCAAAAGAAATTACTTAACACTTAAGAGCCTTATGTTCATGGGAAACATTACAAATATTTTAAATTTAAATTTATATACATATTTTGTCACACAGAAGTATATAATAGGGTGATCAATAAAAGACTTTGAAGCATAAAAATAATTTACACGAGGATAAATTCTGTGGGAAAATTGGATCAGAAACGAAAGTTTAAAAAGAAAAAGAAACAATGTACATTTCCCATAAAGGAAGACTTTGTGTATATTTTATGGAGGATGGTAGTGGGAATCAAATTGCTACAATAATCAGATTCTGTTGGATATACTGACATTTTAGAATAGAGCTATAATAACTTTCCTTAGAATGCCAGTTTTCCACATGCAAAAAACGCATACATTACAATTCACACATCTATGATTTAAAAAAAAAAAGCTTTAGATATAAATTGTAAATGTGTAAGGAGATACATGGTTTTCAAAACTAGTAGGGGGGGGATCCCTGGGTGGCGCAGCGGTTTGGCGCCTGCCTTTGGCCCAGGGCGCGATCCTGGAGACCTGGGATCAAGTCCCACATCGGGCTCCCGGTGCATGGAGCCTGCTTCTCCCTCTGCCTGTGTCTCTGCCTCCTCTCTCTCTCTCTCTCTGTGGCTATCATAAATAAATAAAAATTAAAAAAAAAAAAAAACTAGTGGGGGAATATGAGGAAAAATTAGAAGTAAAAGAGCACTGACTCAGGCCAAAGAAAATTCATCACTGGTCTGAGGAAGGGGCCCAGCTCTTCTAAAGGATGTGATCAAAAGAAAGGAAAATGCCTGAAAAAAGGATTCTTTGAAAAAGAAGAGAAGGGGAATGGGAAATGAAGCCTCTATAGGTAGCTAGAGTTTCTTTCTGTCCACTTATCCCAGCTCCACCTACCTGCAATGTCCAGAGGCAGCTGACAAGGCCTGGAGTTCTTTGCTGCTTACCTCCTAACTCTGGGACACCCAACTATCTCTCACTGACAAGATCAGTGAGTGAGGGATCCTGCCACAGGAGAGCTAGGAGAGCTAATGCTAAGCTTCTTGCCAATGTATCTCCCAGGTTTCTGAGAGGGTCTGAATTCCAAGTAATATGGTTCTTCCAGTTTCACCCCTCAGCCATCTCCTTTCAAGGTTCAAAACTGCTCTAACAGGCTGGATGGGGTAAGTTTATGTGTTGCCCCAAGCTATATGTTCAATCACTGCCTTCTTTGGCCATTAATTTTGCTATAAAGTCTACACCAGTGCTGTCCAATACGTAGCTACCAGTCACATACGCTATTTAAATCGAATTAAAAATAAATAGAATTTATAATCCATTTCTTCTTCCACCACTAGCCACATTTCAAGTATTCATGTTTAACTTTGGTGGGAAGTAGCTACCAGCACAATTACAGAATATTTTCATTGTTCCAAAGAGTTCTGTTAGAGGATTTCACCTTGCCAAACACTGTCCTCATTTGTGGAGATACTCCTCTAAGGAACCCTCCTGTCTCTCTTTACAGCCTAGCTTTTTTTTTTTTTTTTTTTTTCAGCCTAGCCTTTTGAACCTGTAGTCCCATCCCATCCCATTCTCCATAGTCCTTAAGACATGACATCGGATGTCTGAATTCCAATTGTTATCAGGGTCAAAGCTCTTTCCCATAGGTATCCAGGACTCATTTAAATCAGAGAATGTAGCTAAACACCAACTTAATATACCAAGCTTGCAGTGTCAGTTAGGGAGGTTTTGTTTTTCCAGCAGAGGGAAGGAAGACAAATTTTAGGGAAGCTAATCCCAACTCCATCTGCCTGCATATCCTGGCAAGACATCCTAGGACAGATTTACAAGGTAATGTAACCATTTAAAAGGAAAACAAAAGCATTGCCTTGCCACACAAATGGAAGATTAGAAGTGAACTGAAAATAAATATTCCATAACTATAAAAGAATTTGAGGTGGTAAAGTGTTTGTGGGCTCAAAATGAATGCATCCCAATATGCAGCTCATGGAATGCTTACATATCTGTTTGCACAACAGATTTATGCAGTTTAAACCACGTGTTCATGGCAAAAGCAGAACTGAGCATAGAAAATATTTCACACAGTGTTTCTCAAAGCGGATACATCACTAGCTATTCACTGGTACAAACTCGGGACAATAGAATGTATTTCATTAAGATAAAAACTATTCCACTTAGAAAAGATTTGATTTTTATTGACATCCTCCCTTGACAGAAAAAAATTATTTTAAATATATGTAATTAAAAGGAAACAAGACTCAAATCTTTACTAAAAATCTACTCTTTCTCCTAAATGCCTGAGCGTGTCATCTTCTTCTCTAAGCAACACTGCTGAACACTCCAATTACACCTCCCACGGTGGTAATACCAACAGGATGGCTTTCTCTTGCCCCAGGGAGATAAATCAATCAGGCATATACAGTGTGGTATCTATTTTGGCTCTTCACAGACCTTTGTCGTTAGTTCCTCTTTCTTAGCTGTGTTCCAAACAGACAAGTTTGCCAAAGAGCTAGCTGGGTTACCAACGGTGAGATGTCATTCTATTTGTGTGGTATAGATTATATAGAGTATCACATTTATTAATGCTTAGGCTCACTCAGGGATCCAGAAGATGGCAGTTTTCAAAATAGAACCAATGGTAGAGTAGTTTTGACAGTTCTACACACACACAAAAAAATAAATCATCAAACACAATAAGATGATTGTAAAGACTGAAAATGAAAGCTCTTAGTTCTAGCTCCTAATTTACTTCCATGTTTTGTTACACCATCAGCTTGGGGTAAAAATTGAGATGTTAGTACAAAGGGATGCAGAGGAGAAAGACAGGGGCATAAACAAAAAGCAAACAAACAAAGAAATATAGAATTTGGAGAATGAATCAAAAAGCAGAGATTGAGAACAACCGCTACACTAACACTCAAGGTACAAAATCCTTACAATGAGATAAAACAATCACAACAGTACAAAGAAAAAAGAAAAAAAAATTAACCTGTTTTCTAAAAACAGTTGTAGCTATTAAAAGTCAGGCTATGGCCTGGCCACAAAGTTTTCTCAAAAAGATCTTTTTTAACCTACATTTATGTTTCTTCGTATTCTCTCTTACACAGCTCCAGAGTTTCCATACAATTCTCTTACATAAATACTCAAATATCTCAGACTCACACTGACAAAAAATTACATGAGTCCTTCCACCCAAGACATTCTCAAGACCCTGTTCTTTCCTGCCCACTCCTCAGCTCTGCTCCTTTGCATAAACTACCAAAACTCATCCAAACTCTTTGCTTTGAATCAGTGGCATTTACAATCCTTGAGTCATAAAGGACTCTCTTCAATCCACCTTTAGAAATATCAGCACCAGCATGAAATGCAATTTATTGTGCATCTAAACACTGAGCTGCTAACCTTTTATCTTTGATTAAAGACAAAGAGGTTGAGGATTGATTTCCTGTCCTTGAAAACAGTCTTTGAGGGTCTCAATGAATAGAAGCAAGTAAGAGAACGCTTCCTTACACTGGGAAAGGAAAGCTTAATTTACAACCTCTATAGGGCATTAAATTAAGGATAGGAAAATGATCAAACTTCTTACCTTACTTCCAGTATTCCAAAACTCCTATTTTTCTACATTTTTAGAAGTCAAGGGGCAGAGGGGTGGGGAGGTGGGGAGGAGACATTTATAACTCCAAAAAGGCTAGAAATTATAACTCTTTCAGATAATAGTCTAAAGCTCCCAAACACCTGAGCGTGCTACAATTTAACTTACTCTGCTCTCATTCCTCATGGTAGGACAATGATTTTGGAATGGACACTATACACCAAATCACTGACTCATTTCAGAGGACTGGAGAAATGTTTGGCCCCATACAATCGGAGTCCCATCTTTCTAGTCAATAAATTTTCAGTCTCCATTACAAACGGTTTTCTCCTTCCACTAGTCATTTATCAAAGGAAAATAAATGAAAGAACTAAGTACCAAGAAATGTTCCAAACAAGCATTTCAAGAAAACAATAAAACATCCCACTTTGAAATGCTTTAACATCTAACCTATCACCCATTTACTTCACTGCCCACACCCAAATTACCAAAAAGGACATCAACGCAGCCCCAATTCATCAAATATGTCCATGCTTTTGCTGAGTATTATTTTCAAACAAGTAAAGGTTTATTATAGAGTGAAATGGATCCAACTAACTTTCTGAAGTTGAGGCTTCAGATAGAAGCAAGTAAAGATGGATGTTAGTTTAGGGTTGCCACAATGTGGGTAGTCAAGAGATAGGAGACCTGGTTCCAATGACGCATTCTCCAGCCTAGTTGATTAGGCCAACCAAAGCAGATGGTAGCTCTCACTTAAGGCTTAGTAAATGAGCCACACTGTCTCCAAATGTCTACTTATCCTTAGAGAACATCTGCTCCCATCTCTTTGGCCAGCATACTTTCACTGTTGGAAATGGCCTCTCTCCTTGGTAGTATGGTAAATCATAAGGTTTGTCTCTCCCCATGAGGATATGATTACAACTGGGGGTAAGATCCTTGATGCAAGCCAGATCAACCAGAATTTTCCCAAGAACTTTGACTAGAAACTTATCCCCAGAAAAGGGGCTCCCTGTGAATACAAACTATTTGAACTGTGTAAACCAATGTTGCCACCACAAAGAGGCTGCCTGAGAATGATGCCAACCCAGAGGAATGCACAGCCAAGAGAAATGTCATATGATCACATGGATGCAGCTGCATCAGAAGCTAAACCCTTGGACTTCCAGGTCAAGGGAGCAATAAATTATAAGCTTTGCTTATGCTAATTTGAGCTGAGTTCCCATTGCTCATAGTAAGAGGCCTAAATAATGTGATTTTCATACACCTTCTCCTGCTTTTCTTCTATCTTTGAAGAAGATCCTTGTCTATGTTGTCCTTGCCAATTAAGGTTTGATCCCACTCCAGTCATCTTGTCCCTTCTTGATTTTCTGCGTCCACTGTCCCTTCGTTCTCCTAACTTCTATCCACTCTCTCCTTTGGTTCCATATCCATAACAAGTTTTCTCCTGCCTTTTGGTATAAAATGGGTTTCTCCCACTTATTAGACTCTATTAACAGAAAGGTTTGTTTTAAAAGAGAGTTTTAATCACAAGGTTTGAACACTCTGCCTTTCACTTAACATTACCTCATAAATGAGTCTACATGACTAAATGTTCTTCACATCTATTATCTTAATAGCTATAGAATGTTTCATGTCAACTCCATCTATACTGATTTACTCAACCACTCCTCTACTATAGACATTAGGTAACTTCTTAATTTATAGTACAAATAATCCTGGAAAGGTCACTTTTTTATGTATAATTTATCTTTCTTCTAAATTAATTCCTTAGGG
Source organism: Canis lupus dingo (assembly GCF_003254725.2). Lineage (NCBI taxonomy): Eukaryota > Metazoa > Chordata > Mammalia > Carnivora > Canidae > Canis > Canis lupus. Next base: position 2,591,223 of record NC_064274.1, on the reverse strand, counting down.
CAAATTCCCAGAAGCTTCATCAAAACTAGATTTAATCAATTTTTTTTTCTAATAGGCATAAGGTGATATCTCATTATTGGTTTAGTTTTCACCTTGCTCTTAACAATGATTCTTCTTAATATATTTGCTACTTGTATTTTCTCTTACGTGAACTCTCTATTCTTAATTCCTGGAGTTGGTAGTATTATTAAATATTTGTATGAATGCTTTATAAGTACTAAATAATTCTTTATAACACTAATTCTTTGAAAATCTGTATTCTATTGGGCTTTGTTTTTAGTTTTATGTTGTTAGATATTTTTAAAATTTTATTAAAATTTGTCAATACTGCCTTCTATGTCATCACCTTTTAAAAATCAGTAATTCAAAAATCAAATTAGTTTTAATCTTACATCAGAATTCCCTACTAATACCAGCTAATAGGATGGAAATTGGTAAGACTTCCCCAAAGGGCAATTTTGGTAATGTACATTAAGTGTGTACACAAATATGTTTTTTAAAGATGTGTATTCGTGTGGCTCAATAATTGTATTTCTAAGAAATTCACCTCAGAAAATAATTGAAATTTACCCTGAGGAAATAATTTATCCTCAGGAAATAATTGAAAAATGTGCTGGAATGGTCATCATAATATTGCTTACAATACCAAAACACTGGACTATGAATTCCAATCAATAGGGATCACCAAAATAACTTAGTTTATCCACAATGGATTTATCATGTAGATCAATTATGTACTGAGATAGAAAAGCATTCACTATATAATATTATACTAAGAAAACAATGACCAAACAACATGCATATCGTGATGCCTGTTTTTGTTGATCATACACATACTTAATAGAAGTTCTGTAATAAGTTCATCTAATATTTACTAGTAGTTATCCTTGTTTGTGGAATTATTTGGATTAATAGAGACTTTCCCTTTTTTTAATGTTTCATCATTTTGTTTGTTTGTTTGTTTGTTTGTTTTAAAGGCTTTAAAGAGGTGCCTGGGTGGCTCAGTCAGTTAAGCATCTGACTTTGGCTCGGTTCGTGATCTCAGGGTTCTGGGATAGAGCCTCACATTGGGCTCCCCGCTCAGTGGGGGGGTCTGCTTCTTCCTCTCCCTCTGCTTGCTGCCCTCCCTGCTTGTTCTCTCTCTCTCTCTCTGTCAGAAAAATAAAAACATTTTTTAAAAAGTTTCTAACATTGCAACAGCTCTTTCCCACATGCTTTGCATATAATAGGTTAATAGAAGGCACTGAAAGTTTGGGATTTTTTTAATGATAGTTATGAGCTCGTTAACCTTAAATCCTATAAAAGTAAATCTAATATTACTATAAAATATTTCCTTGGCCAGGGGAGCCTGGCTGTCTCAGTGAGTTAAGCATCTGACTCTTGGTTTTGGCTCAGGTCATGATCTGAGTCCTGAGATCAAGCCCCTTGATGACTCAGTGGAGAGTATGCTTAAGATTCTCTCTCTTGGGATGCCTGGATGGCTCAGCAGTTGAGCACCTGCCTTCAGCCCAGAGCGTGATCCTGGAGTCCCAGGATCGAGTCCCACGTTGGGGTCCCTGCATGGAGCCTGCTTCTCTCTCTGCCTGTGTCTCTGCCTCTCTCTTGCTGTGTCTCTCATGAACAAATAAATAAAATCTTTAGAAAAAAAAAAATTCTCTCCCTCTCCCTTTGCCCCACCCCCGCATGAGTGCATGCTTTCTCTCTCTTTCTCAAATAAATAAATCTTTAAAAAATATATTTCTTGGCCTTTGTGATCTGAAACGTTTTTTAAGATATACCTGTTAAAATTATTTCTGGACACTTTAGCACAAAGTAGAAAGCATCAAAATATCTCTTTACATCTGTTTATTTTAACAGATCATGAGTGCAATTATTTTCTCCTCTGTAATGCTAAAGTACGAGTGTCTTTCATTAACTTTAAAGGAACTACATGCACAAGGGGAACCAATTTACCCTTCTTTTGGGTAAAACATTTGTATGATTCTGTAAAGAAACTTCCACAGGGCAGAACTACTCAGTCCAGGAAGGGAATATATAACTAAGGATAATTATTTATGTATTTGTTCATTCACTCATTCATTCATTGAATACCTGACAATGTCCTCTACACAGATATAAAAATGAGTACACTACAATCTATGTCCTTAGTGGGAGCAGATGTGCAAATAATAAAGTACAGTCCACTGACATAAGGCGGTGGAGGTACAAATATCAGGTGCAGTGGGAATGTAACTGGAAAGCCTCTCACAGGATATTGTCCATGGCTTCTCCTTTCCTTTGATATTTTATGTTTGTATGGTTTCTTTTATTTTAGAACAAATTTATAATACTTTTAATATAATAATACTTTCAATATAATTAATCATATTAATATAATGGTGTTATGGCCATTTTTCCCTTAGAAAGATCAAAAAAGAAAGCTATCACTCTCAAAAGTTGGAATGATATTCTGGGGTATGTACTTTGGTTTTCAAAAAACACTTCAAAAAAAAAAACTATTGATGGGTTTTTTTTTTTTAATGGTTTTCTTCCTAACTCAATAATTTATTTCTAGAACCTCCCCCCCAAAAATGGAATTCTTAGTTTTAAAGATACTATCTCCCTTGCTGAGTAAGTATCCTTAACCTTAATAAGTTTGTATAAAACCATATCACAGGAATACACATGCCTTGATGCTCACAGTATTTCTTTTATTATGCTATATATTTATCTCCTGTTATTACTGAGGTTTTTCCTCCAAGTCATCAGTGAAACAGAGTAAGAAATATAAAAAGAAAAAAAAAAAAAAAAAAAAAGAAATATAAAAAGACTTTTTTTCCTCAACACCTTCATCCATTCTACTAAAGTGGTAACCAAAGCAACCATTAACATGAGTTTGTCTCCTTTTATATGCGCTTGAATTATCTTATTCCCATAAAATCTTCCTCTCTTCTCCTCCTAAATCCTCAAACTATTAAGAATCTTTTCTGGCAGTTCATGTTTTTCAAGAGGTCCTTCTATTCCTTAAAGTATCTTCCCATACTTGATCTTTCTTCTAAAAAACACATTTTTTTAAAAAATCTTTTTATTTTTATTATTCAAGTATAGTTGATACACAATGTCATATTTAAAAACACATTTTAAATGTAAAAATTGATAAATCTGATAAAATTCTAAAAGCAAACAAAAAAGATAATAAGCTTCTGTTGTCCAGCATGAGAGAAAAACTATACTCTTCAAAATCTGGGGTAGGATATATCAAATAACCAAGTTTCCATTTGAAAAAAAAATTTAATCCAATAAAATACTTTATCCTAATACTATCCAGAACATAATCTTTACAAATTATGAAGAAGAAATGAGAAATGCCAATTAGGTTAAAGGGGAAGGGAAACAATTATACCACCACCTCAGGGGGCATCATTATGAACACCGATACTAAAGGAGTGGATCAATGCCTATTAATAGGGAGTTCCACTTGACATATGCCAGATGAAGCCATTTCTGCTGAACTAATGATGAACCTAACAGTACTGACTCACTGTTCGAATATGTCTGCAGACTGATCTTTCCTTTTCGGCAATGATGATCAGTTCCATGGAACCCCTCAAGCCCTCTCCAAAGCTCTACAGCAGCAATATGAGGACCCTGGTGAAAATGAGAAGAGGGAGGAACACAGGAGAGGAAAGCACTTCCAACAACACACTGATCAGATTGTAGTAAGAGTTAGAATCTAAGGGCAAATGATTTCCATTTCAAAGCGTCCCCAACTGCCTACAGAATGTAATCCAAATGCCTTATTCCAGGGCCCTACTTGATCTGGAGTTGAAAAGGCCTTCCTCTGGGGACATCTGGGTGGCTCAGTGGTTGAGCATCTGCCTTCAGCTCAGGACTTGATCTCTGGGTCCTGGGATCGAGTCCTGCATCTGGCTCCCCACAGAGAGCCTCCTTCTCCCTTTGCCAGTGTGTCTGCCTCTCTCTGTGTCTCTCATGAGTAAATAAATAAAATCTCTAAAAAATAAAACTATTTTCTCTTTTTCATCCCATCACTTCTCACATGTCAGTCAAACGGACTACCTTTGCCACTCATGTTTTTCCTCATACTGATCCTCTATCTTAAGAGCTTTTCCCTCATGTCTTCCTGTTCTAAACTGACCCACATTTTAAGGCCCAGATCAAAAGTGGTTTACACCAGGAATAACAATATTCTCTCAACAGCTAACACATACTTATTACTTACTATGTCCCAGGGACTTTCACATATTATCCCATTTAACTTTGCAGCAGCTCTATTTACATACACAAAACTATTACCCCCATTTTACTGATGGGGTGAGTAGCTCGTCCAGGGTCAAACAGCAGTGAAGAGCTCAGAGTGAAACTCCGAACTCTGAATCTAGAACCCATCCCCTTACCATGTGGCTGTGCCCCTTCACTGACTACTTAACCCAAAGTGCTATCACCTGAGTTCACTATTTGATGGCAGGGTGTGGGAAAGAATGATTTGGGCTACGGTAATGAAAATCCTATTTATTCTGGTTTAAACAATTAGAGAATTTCTAGACTCATATAACAATCCCCCAGGAAAGTCCGTTCCTGTGCTGGTTACATTGGCAGATCCACAACCCAACTCCTCAAGAAACCAAACTCTGGGCAGACCGGGTGGCTCAGCGGTTTAGCGCCGCCTTCAGCCCAGGGCGTGATCCTGGAGACCTGGGATCGAGTCCCGCGTCGGGTTCTCTGCATGGGAGCTTCTCCCTCTGCCTGAGCTTCTGCCTCTCTCTCTCTCTCTCTCTCTCTCTCTCTCTGCCTGAGCCTCTGCCTCTCTCTCTCATGAATAAATAAATAAAATCTTAAAAAAAAAAAAGGAAAGAAACCAAACTCTTTCCGCCTTTCTCTGCCATCAACCTGCGCATGTTGGCTGAGCAGCCTAATAGCTGCAGTGGCTCCAGAGACTGCATACTCACCTGCCAATGTTCAAAGACTAAGTTTTAAAGTCTCCCATTAATGGAGAAGTCTTTCTCCTGAGGGTTCCTTCCTGTGTAGGGGTATCAACATACAACTCTAGTGCTTTCTTATGCTTGGGAAGGTGGTACGATTTATCTAACTGGTAAATTTAAAAGAGTACAGGCTTAACTCAGTTTTGTCTCTCTTCCTCTTCTAGAGAGCAAAACTTTCATCCAAAAACTTAAGTTTTCCTCTGCTTCTCCCAACAGGAATTCTTACCTGAGCAGCCTTTCTATATGGGAAAACTGCTTCAGTAAAGTTCTGAATGCATAAGTCTACTGGAATCTGGGGGTTCAGAATCAGTGAGTCCATTTAAGAAAAAAATCAAAGATATATCTGCCACCTTAGCTTCATTGATTAAAAAATAAAAAGGTGATGTTTTCAGGTCTAAATTTATTCTTTATTTCTCAACTAGTTCAGAACTGGGGAGGAGAGAAGTGCTACCTATGAGGTTCTTTCAAGCACCAAAAACTTAGCAGACTTCCATGCATATTGGCCACAATTAGGCCATAAACTCACTCCTAAACCAATGTTGGCAGGGGGATATATACTTCCTAAGTTGCTTACAGTTGTAAGGATTTACACAAGTCTTGTGGGGAAGGGGTGGGGACTGGGGGGAAAAAAAGGATTGCCAATAGAGAAGAGGAGAAAAGGAGCTAGTGAGCAGGCAACCTAGAGTCTGCTACTACAGGCCCTAGGGACATGACTCAGGTCTTGTACACATGGAAGTTGATCAATATCTGGAATCCAGTTGGATCACTCCTATTATAAATACTGATGGCAAATATGAGAGAAAGAAATTTCTTCTCTCCCTTAATTGCAGGTTAGGGTTCCTTCTATTTCTGTTCTTTCATCTCTTAGACCAAGTTCCCTCTGGATTACAGGGAAACTCGGCATAGTAAGATCACCAAAGAACAACTATCTATTTCTATTAATAATTCTCTCTTGTTCACTATTACAAAACCATTTCAGGAATGTGAGGTATAAAGAACTACAAAATCTGCTCTCCAATGCAGACAACTATTTCCCCTAACCGCTCCCCCACCATTCAATTTCCCTTTGGAAGAAAGGAATGACATAAATTTAATAAATAACCAATCTTGGGAGCTGTCAGGAAAGAACTCACAGGTCATGGCCCAAACTCAAGGGTCTCCTGGGTATAACAATAAACATTCTTACTGTGAAAGCTTTTCCCTTTCCTCCTTCCTTTCATTTAGTTTATAAACTCTGGGAGCCTAAGAAATCATTGCTAAAAAAGAATTTAGCTGGCATACCAGAGGCAGTGCACTTATTTTACATAATTTTTAACAAAATTATCTTGCACCATTTTTATATCTAAGTGTCCTTTCCTCTCACAGAAGCAAAATGCCATCCATACAAAATTTTTATTTTTATTTTTTATACGAAAAAAAAATTTTTTTTAAGATTTTATTTATTCATGAGAGACACAGAGAGAGGCAGAGACACAGGCAGAGGAAGAAGCAGGCTCCAATGCAGGGAGACCAATGCGGGACTCGATCCCAGGACCCCAGGATCACGCCCTGGGCCAAAGACAAGGGCTAAACCGCTAAGTTATCCGGGGATACCATACAAAATTTTTAAAGCCAATTTTTCTTTAGACATTTGCCATTCAAATACCAAAAAACATAAGCTGGCTTAACTCACAATTGTCATTTGATATTTATATACATTCTTTTCCCTTAGTAAGCAGAGGGCGTTAAAAAGTAAGCAAATTATGACAAGATAATACCATAAGGTATCATGAGTGATAGTTCTTTCCTAGAGGATATGTATATATGCATACATAAATGTACTGTGTATAAAATAAACATGTATATGTATATATTTTGTATGTATAAAAAGACAAATGGAGAAAAAAAAACAAAATGAGGTATTAGGTCATCAGGCAATTTAGAACAGAAATGGGCAGCCCCAGTGGCCCAGCAGCTTAGTGCCGCCTTCAGCCCAGGGTGTGATCCTAGAGACCCGGGATCAAGTCCCACGTCAGGCTCCCTCCGTGGAGCCTGCTCCTCCCTCTGCCTGTGTCTCTGCCTCTTTCTCTCTGTGTCTCTCATGAATAAATAAATAAAATCTTTAAATTTAGAACAGAAATGGTAAAAAGTTAAAAAATAAAAGGTAGGGTGAGTGTATGATCCAACCAGAAAATTGAGATATATAATCACATATAGCATAGTTTGAACAAATTAATATGGCTGCTAAATTCAGCTGTGTCTTCTAAATTCAAAACAAAGCATAGGAAATGTGTTGGTTAATTTAAAACATCTGTTCCTACCACAAGAATATGAATAAGGCTGAAAATGCATATGGATTATTCATCAATAAAAGTACAAAGCCTCTCATATTATTCCTCTCACACAATATTTTAAGAAGAAATCAATTTCCGAATAGGAAACTAGCACATCTGATTACAAGGGACACTTTATAAAAACCCAGCAAGGCAAAAGAATCATCTGAAGCACCTAGAGCCCAATGCTCACCACCTGGGACCCAAAGGTACACAATCCCTCCCTATCCTAAAGAGATGCACAGTAAGAAAGCCTTCACTGGACACTGGAGTCAGGTTTCCTCACCCTAAGAACTTCTTTAGGCAGAAATGCATAACTCTCACCTTCAATCCATCTAAGCAAGACCCCAAATTGGCAGTCATCTAGACCTAGCCAACACTCTCATTTCTGATGCTGACTGTCTGGTCTTGAATACCTTCAGTTAAAGGAAATTTATCACAGCGCCCAGCACAGTGATGATGTGCTACTGGTTTACTGCAAAAAAAAAAAAAAAAAAAAAAAAAATTAAGCTTTTATCCCAGAATAAGTACATTTTAACAAGAGTAGCTTTCCCACTTAAAAACATATTGCTCACCCCAAAGATTCAGATGCAATGAAACGCCGAGACACCTGCCCCCCAATGTTTCTAGCAGCAATGGCCACAATAGCCAAACTGTGGAAGGAACCCCGGTGTCCATCGAAAGATGAATGGATAAAGAAGATGTGGTCTATGTATACAATGGAATATTCCTCAGCCATTAGAAACGACAAATACCCACCATTTGCTTCAACGTGGATGGAACTGGAGGGTATTATGCTGAGTGAAGTAAGTCAGTCGGAGAAGGACAAACATTATATGTTCTCATTCATTTGGGGAATATAAATAATAGTGAAAGGGAATATAAGGGAAGGGAGAAGAAATGTGTGGGAAATATCAGAAAGGGAGACAGAACATGAAGACTCCTAACTCTGGGAAATGAACTAGGGGTAGTGGAAGGGGAGGAGGGCAGGGGGTGGGGGTGAATGGGTGACGGGCACTGAGGGGAGCACTTGACGGGATGAGCACTGGGTGTTATTCTGTATGTTGGTAAATTGAACACCAATAAAAAATAAATTTATTATGAAAAAAACATATTGCTCAGTATTTTTTTTTTTTTGCTCAGTATTTAAAAATAAATGAAGATGGGGATCCCTGGGTGGCTCAGTGGTTTGACGCCTGCCTTTGGCCCAGGGCATGATCCTAGAGTCCCAGGATCGAGTTCCGCATCAGGCTCCCAGCATGGAGCCTGCTTCTCCCTCCTCCTGTGTCTCTGCCTTTCTCTCTATCCCTCTCTCTCTCTCTCTCTCTCTCTCTATATATATATATATATATATATCTTTTATATATATATATCTTTTATATATATATCTTTTATATATATATATCTTTTATATATATATATCTTTTATATATATATCTCTCTTTTTAAAAAATAATAATAAATGAAGATGGACCAGAGGCACTTAAAAATGCTGAATTCTTGTTAAGCTATAACAAAAAACAACAATATCCTACAATACCCAGTAGTACTCTTAAGGAAAATTAAGGAATGGCTGCTTTTATTGCTTCCCCTCTGAGTATATCCACAGGATGCCAAGTATTCCCCCTGACTGCTACAAAGTTCAGAGTGTCTAATAGTAGCCACTGGCTGAGATTCACTAAAAGTTTAGGGGGACTCTGACCACTCAATAGGGTAAGCTTCCAAATTTTCATTTTTCTTCACCATAAAATCTCTTAAGCATGTTGATAAATAACCAGCACAAATGCAAGTCTGAGACATTTTCGTTTCTATGGGACCATCTCTCATGTTATAGTTTCAAATAAAAGAAAGTAATGCTATATAGCACACTCATCTTTTAAAAGGGTGACTAGAACTAAAGAGCTCGAATTGTCTTCCTTTATCTTTCTTACTTCTTAGCCTTAATAAACAAGGCCTACATATTAGACCCGAAGTTCTCAATGTTTCTCTGCCATTGTATAAACAGTGGATAACACTCCAAGCAGATCAGACTTTGACAAAACACCAAAAATATTTTGTAAAAATTTTACTGGATACAAATTAAAGACCTCAATGAGATATTATCCTATTATCTCATATCTGTTAAGATAGTTATTATCAAAAAGACAAAAGATTATATGTGTCGACAAGTATGTGGGAAAAAGGGAATCCTTAGGGTGCCTGGGTGGCTCAGCGGTTGAGTGATTGCCTTTGACTCAGGGAGCGATGCTGGAGTCCCAGGATCGAGTCCCACATCGGGCTTCCTGCAATGGAGCCTGCTTCTCCCTCTGCCTGTGTCTCTGTCTCTCTCTCTCTCTCTGTCTTTCATAAATAAATATAAATAAATAAATAAATAAATAAATAAATAAATAAATAAATAAATAAAATGTTAAAAAAAAAAAGAAAAAGGGAATCCTTGTACACCGTTGGTGAGAATACAAATTGGTACAACCATCACAGAAAACACTATGGAGCTTCCTGAGAACATTTTAAAATAGAGCTACCAGATGGTCCAGCAATGCTACTTCTGGATATATAGCCAAGGAAATGAAATCAGGATCTTGAAGAGATATCTTCACCTCTATGTTCATTTCAGCATTATTCATAACGGCCGACATATAGAAACAACCTAAATATCCATCAACTGGTAAATGGGTAAAGAAAAGGTGGTGTATGTATCCAGTAAAATATTGTTTAGCTTTGAATTAGTAGGAAATCCTGCCATTTGCAACGCCATGGGTGGACCTGGAGAACGTTATGCTAAGTGAAGTAAGTCAGATGCAGAAAGACAAATATTGCACAATCTCCCTTATATGAGGAATCTAAAATAGTCATACCCACAGAGTGGAGGGGAAAATGGTGGTGCCCAGGGGCTGGGGCAATTAGCAAGGTAAGCAAGATTAACAAATTCTGCAGATCTAATGCACAACAATGTGACAATAGTGAGTAATACTGTATGATATACTTGAAATTTGCTAGGAGGATGGAGATATATATATATCAGTTTCAAGTTTTTATTTAAATTCCAATTACTTAACATATTGTGTAGTACTGGTTTCAGGTGTAGAATTTAGTGATTGATCACTTGTATATAACACCCAGTGCTCATGCCAGGAGGTAGATAATAAGTGTTCTCACCACCACCAAGAAAGTAAAAAAATGGTAACTAAGTGAGGTGACAGATAAGTTAATTAATGTGATTGTGGTGATTTTTTCACAATATATATATGTCTGTATCTATCTATCTATCGATCTATATCATTAAGTAGTACATCTAAAACACATACAATTTTCATGGGCCAATTATACCTCAACAAAGCTGAAAACAGATTTTTAATGGAATATGTAAGACAGATTGCAGGCAAGGGCTCAGCTGTATCTCTGCTCCTTTCACTCCAGAAAGCATATCAAGCAAAACGGGGAGAGTAGTGATCTCAATAAGATGACTTAAAACTGCTCAAATTACATAAACAAAGAACAACCTCAGATAGGTAACAAATTTCTTGTGACCCTCTCCACAACTAACAACACTATAGGGAGGCTCCACCTGGGGTGAGAACCACACGTGAGACTATAATTCAAGCTTAAGTGCTACAAGATGTTAAGAACCGTAAAGCTCTAAAGCTGCATGGTAGAGTACAGTAGCCACAAGCTGTATGAGGCGATCTATATTTTTTTAATTAATTTACCTTAAGAAAAATTTAGAACTTACCCCCTGGGGTCACCAGCCACATTTCAAGCACTCCATAACCACACGTGGTTCACGGCTGCTATGCTGGACAGTGTATCCATGGAACACAGCCATCCACAAGGAAACTCGTATTGAGTAGCACTGAGCTAAGGAATCTTGGGGAGGATCAAACGTTCTCATTTTATAAATTTAGAAACAGAGCTCATTTCATTCAAGTGACTCCCTCAATGCTGCATAGCTAGTAATTACAGAGCCAGGACCCAAAACAAGACACCCTGGCCTCTATCACTGAGTCACTTCCACTCCGACACTTTTTGCCACCGAGATAACGTATGCACCAGCTTCTTACCAACCACAGTTCTGGGTTCTTTCACAAGCATGCGTTCGGTTAATCCTCACATCAACCCTGGGAGGACTACAATCCTCATTATGTAGACGATGAAACTGAGTCTCGGCTGTATAAAATATCATACTTGGGGCCACACAGCAGGTATGTGGCAGTAGTAGGTTTCAAACTCCGAAGCCTAGATCTTTCTATTGTGTCATACTAAATAGTTGTGAAGTAAACACTCCACATTTTTAACTATCCCTGAATTTTTTTCTTTCGAATGTGTCCAAATTTAGTGTCACATAATTTACTTTGTCAAGCATTTGTGAGCAAAAGTATTCCAAGCAGGAAAATGTCAACACGTAACACTTTTGATCAAGGGAAGAAGAACAGCTTTGTGCCACTCTTCCAATCACAAATGCTTTTGGCAACAAATACAGCAGCTAACCTTCACTGAGTGTTAGAAGACACAAGCACAGAGCTAAGCGCTTCATGGTGATCTCCTTTAACTTTTGCAATAAGGCTGTGAAGTAAATAGTCTCCATTTTACAGATGTAAAAACTGAGGTCAAAAAACAAACAAACAAAAAACTGAGGTCAAGAGTACGACTCTCCACCCCTAGGGAAAACCTGATAAAGCAGAATTGTTTACTTGTGGTGATGCCAAGAGAAAGTTAAATTCTTTTCACTCAATATAGCTGGAAAAGAACAGAAGTAAAAATATTGAAATAAAAATTTTATTTTTCTGCTCCCACTCAATGCCCCTGTCACAGGTAAACATAAGACCAGGTGGCTTCCTCCTGATAGATTCCTGATTTAACACGGTAGTCATGTTCTTTCTTTCACAAGGGCTGACTTTAGGGAAAGTTCTGTGGGTCCAGGGGTATTGTGCGGTAAGAAACACACCCCAAAATAGTATAGTGTTTCTCAAGGTATAGGACCTTCCTGTGTGTGCATGTGTGTGTGTGTTTATTTAAGATGCAATGACCCCCTCCAAACATTTCTTGCGTCATGTGGTGGATCTGGTACACACTACTGCAGGAGAGATTCAGTTAAATGGGTAGGGGTTACCCAGGGACAGCTGGCTTTTGTGGCGGTCAGGGTGGAGACTGGCAGAGACAACTGCAGCAGAGAGGGGATGGGCATATAGAACTAAAGGTGAACTAAGCCAGTTGTGTTCAGAGACAACAGGCGGACTGGCTTGGCTGAGAGAAACAAGCTGCTCAGTGAAACAGCTCTAGAGTCAGAACCAGGTTTGAATGCTCTAGCAGTGACCACCTATATAATTTCCGGACAAGTGACTTCGACTTCTTGAGCCTCAGTTTCCTTATCTGTAAAGACAACACCTATTTCCTGGGATTGCTGACAGTATGAAATACATAGGTGCTTAGTAACTTGTTCCCTTCCTCTTGTCCTTCTTTGTTGGTAAAGAGAAATTTTGTTGTAGCAGAAAAGCACATGCCAGGCACTGCACCGGAGTGTCCTCGCCACGTTATCGGCTTTACTGTATGAAAACCCCTCAGGAGAGGCTTTTATCCCCATTCCACACAGGCAGGGATAGAGATTCAGGAAGATGTATGTAACTTGCTCTAGGTCACAGAGCTGGGTTGCAGTGGAGGAGGAAGAATCAAAACGAAGTCTGTCAAGTGACAAGCATCATGGATCCTCCACTCTATCTGACAGCTTCCCAGGCAACAAGGGGTAAGACTGGAGACGTATCAGTGGGAGAAATCCTCACAAGGCAGGATGAGAGTTAGCAATCTGCAACCAGTACCGAGATCTGTGATCTCATTTGCTAGATACATTTTGTGGAATTCTTCTGGGTAAAGCTGTTGCTTTGCTGTTTTCATCCAGACCCACTCTCCTTTTCTGGTTACTCACCTGAGAAATGGATTAAGTTCAAGAACTTCATAACCCTTGCCCTAGTTTTCTCACCTATAATATGGAGAATTCGAACTACATGATCTCTGAAGTCACACCTAGCTCTAAAATGTGTGCGAGTAGTACAGGGTTTTTTTCGTACAAGGACATCACGCCACCATCCTCAGAGCCAGCTCCCAGCTGTGAAACCTCTTAACCATAGAATCCCTCTCACCTAAAGAGCTCTTTAATCAGAAAAACCCAGAACAGTATATAAGCTCTTTATTTTCATTCAAAATACAAAAATGCACATTCATTCCATTTCACTGCTGTAGGGGCAATGCCTTTCTCCAAGACCAGATCAGGTGGAGAGAGAACAGTAATTAATTATGCAGACAATTAACTATGCCCACAATGCATCATCTACTATTTCCAGTTTGAAGTCCCTTAAAATGGAAAAAAACTTAAAATGGTTGCAAATAAATCTGAATGCAGAATCTCTCTGGATTTTTGTGTTTTTCCCCAATCTTTTATAGTTGTTTCTCCTATACTTAATTTGACAGCAAATTTTTAGTGACTCACCTCTACGGGGTCTTTTTAAAGTATTCGCCATAGTTTCCTTAGAAACAAGAACATGATTTCTTTTCACATTCACATTCCAGCAGTTTAATTAAACTATAAGTCAGATTTTGTCACTCCTCTGCTGCAGCTCCTCCAGTGGCTCTCCACCTTCCTGAGAGGACAAGCTAAAGCCTATACAAGGCTCTGGCCCACCTCTCTGACCTCATCCTGCCCCTGGTCATGCACTCCAGCCGCTCTGACCACCACACACTTCTTCAAATGGCTAAGCAAGCCTGCTTCAGACTTGACCACTGCTCTCCCCTTCTCTGGAATTCTATTTCCCTGGATATCCAGGGAGACTAGCTCTTTATAATGGCTGTCTGCAGGTCGCTGCTCAAATGTCCCTTTCTCAAGGAGGCCGTCCCTATCACCCTATTTGCCGTAGCCACCCTCATCTTCTACTCAGTATCTTCCATCTCCCTACTCCCCTATTGTTTTCCTCTGTTGCACCTATCTGACTTCTATATATATATATTACTCATTAGAACTCAAGCTTCACAAAAGCGAGGATTTTGTGTATTTGCTCACTGACGCATGGCGTGGAGAATTCCACATTTGGCCACAGTTGCCACTCCATAAACATTTGTTAAATAAGAACCTTTATCATTGTAATAGATGTATTGTCTTTCTAACTGAATTACATACCTACAATAATAAATACATCAGGCTTGGGGAGGTTTAAGAACACACAGAACTGAATCTTGGTAAGCAAAGAAGCCAAATGGTGGGAAACAGGAGTGTGCTGGTGCATCACAGCACAGCCTACTAGACCTTAGCAGCCATAGTCCTGGAAGGAGCCAGAGCATGGAATCCAAGATAGCACGATCACCTGTTAGGTACAAATTGACAAGACAGTCTCTCCTTGAACTTGATGGCACTGCCCTCTCCAAGTAATTGATGCTTTCATATTCGGAGGCACAATAACACAGAGCAACATCAAATATAGAAGACAGGCTAGCCACTTTCCTTCAGATCCAGGGGGAACAACGGAAGGAAGACAGGTAGGCTTATTCTGTTCAATCTCTTAATGGTCAATTTACCTTTAGCAAATCTCTTAAAATCTCTCACATCTTTGGTTCTTCATTAAAGAGAGGGAGAAAGAAGAGTATAAAATAATACTTGATCTGCTCATTACACTAGTCTATTGTATCAAATAGATCAATAGCTATGAAAAAATATTTTTAAATTATGAAGCACTGTATACAGTAAGCAATTCTCTTTGTATTAACATGGATAGCTGACTTGTCTATAATATCTACTACTGTTCCCCCAAACCGGTGATGTATTTTAAAGCCCTTCAATTTTTAGATGATTCAGAAAATGTATTAAAGAAGAAACACAAGGAAAAGCAGGCTCTGAAGGGCACAGAATGAGAAAGAAAAAGGAACTGGCTTTCTCCTGATTCTTTAATAGAAAAATATGAAGGGGAAAAAAACATAAATCTTCAGAGCAGTAACTATATTACATAAAGTTCAGAATCAAGAATATTACTGTGAACATCTACCATTATCCAGACTGTTGGATATTTCAGATATTCCTCATCTATTTCAACACCACGAGGACAATCCAAGATGACTTATTAATATCGCACATGTCAATAGCAAGTTGTGATATAAAGGAGCAAACCCTCTCCAACCATTTCAGTCCTGTTTTTAATATAGCATTTATTAAACCAAAATAAAAAAGTGGTGAAGAATGACTTGTCACACCATTTATTAGAGTTGATGGAATGTAGACAGTCTTCAATAAGGCTTTAACACACTGTTATGCACCACAGTACATTATTAATGAAAAGAAATGCATAAGACTGGCATCAGCTTTTTCCCCAAGTCATCATGACATTAAATTCAAAATCAATTCTACCCTACAAGGCAAAAGTTCAGAGATAGTTAATTTGCTTGTTATTTGGAATCCTCCTCATTGTACTCAATTTAATAAGTGTACCTCTTTTTGGAGAGGGGGTTCAAAGGAAGAAGCAAATGCAATGAGAAAATGAACAAAGTGTGCCCTAGTTCATATCTGGCAAGAGAATGGGATCTAATTTTCTCTCTGATTGAAAGAACACAAAGGAAAACCATGGAATGCAAATTGTGTTGGGTGTTTGAACTTCTTTTCCAATACCTAAGTATTCGAATGGAACTAATTCACTCTGGAAAAGGTATAAAGTAATTGAACATGATTGTGCCAAGACGAGGGATAATCCTCAAACTGTGAAGGAAAAATAAACATTTTACAACGATAGGGTCACTCACTCACTCTTCAACCTCAATCAAGCATTTTACATTTGAAAGAAATAAACCAAATAGATGAAGAATGACCTACCGCCAACAAGGAACCCTGGTAGACACAAGCACCTGTAGGGAAAAACAAAACAAGAATTAAAAGGAATGCAAGAGAGACCGACTGTCACTGCCCCAGCAGACTTGGGCTAAAACTCCATTTACATGCATCAGAGTAAGCAAATTGAGCTTTTTCCAAAATCTTAAAAGTGTGAGCATTCTGCCCCCAGGGAAATAACCCTGTACAACACAACAACACTTCTTGGATACACATGAGGGAAAGCATCATTAAAACTTATCTGTTTTAAATAAATAAATTTAAATTTATGAATTTTAAAATAAATGTATTTATAATGGCATGTTATGTATACAGTGCGTATTTTTCTACATGATAAATCAGCAACACCTCCCTAATCGAGTCCCAATTTATTTATCCAGGCTTCTCTGCCACTCTTTGCCTACACAAATTCTCCAGTCCAACCCAAGAGGCCAACCTAGGAGCTGGTGGTAACACTCCCGTATCTCCATGCCTTCGCTCATTCTGGTTTTCTGCAGGAGACACACTGGGTCTATTCAAGTTCCTTAAATTTGATCCCATCTCCTTCATGAGGTTTGCCAGCCCACAGGATTATGCTCTCTCCCCTTTGCCCTCATAGCACTCAGTGCCTGCATCATCTGTTTGTGAATTCATTCTTGTGTTCTTGTAGAACCGCTGCATCTACCCTGCTACAGTGTATATACAAACTCTTGGGAGAGGAGCTGCTTCTACTTCTTTGGCTTCCCTAACTCTTCACGTAGTAGGCATCCACTTAGGTATCTGAGTGATTAACTACTTCACACAGTATGTTCCTCTTTAGGAATATCACATTTTACAGAGAGCAGTGCAGGCTGTAGTTATTTTTTTAATTATTTTTTTAAAGATTTTTTTATTTATTTATGACAGACACAGAAAGAGAGAGAGGCAGAGACACAGGCAGAGGGAGAAGCAAGCTCCATGTAAGGAGCCTGACGTGGGACTCGATCCGGGGTCTCCAGAACCACACCCCAGGCTGAAGGCGGCGCTAGACTGCTAGGCCACCAGGGCTGCCTGACTGTAGTTATTGAAAAGAACTTGTCTACTGAGCTCTTGAACTCCAATACTCTTTTCACCCTCTTTTCACTCAATATTTCTTTCTAATGGGCTGGCTGTGAACTGATACATCTTTATATTTTCCATTCATTAAGCACCAAATAAAAAACAACAGATGATTTGCTTCAAAATGGAAAAGAAGGTTAAATGTGAATGGGACACCTATATTTTCTGAATAACTAGCATACCATAAAATAAATCTTTCCAAGTGTTATATTTGAAAACAATGTAAAATTGCAATTCTAATTCTCAACCAATCTTTGAACAGCACAAAGATTTTTTTTTAACCTAGAAACATGTGGGTACTGTGCTAACATCTACTCTCTCAGAAACCGAACCTACAAAACAGACTGGAATAGCATACACACACCAAGGCAGAAGCACATCTTGACAATAGGCTGCACGTGGTGTCCAAAGAGGGAAGGACACATTTTACTATACTGCTTGGCCTTCAACAGATCATTCGTGAAGTCTCAAAAATATTAACGTTTCAGGAAGGGGCCAGTCTGCCTTATCCACCAAAAATGGAATTACGAACAATCTTCCGAGATGAGATGGCTATTTACATTTGGGGTCTGAATCAAAGATCTCTATGCCCAAATTTATTGGAATGACTTTTGTGCCCTTGACATTTAGACAAGAATAGCCTGAGATAAAACCTAGGGAGAAAATTCTTCTTAACTCACTTATGTCTCTTCAAGAAATAAAGATTTAGTATTTCAGTCTATGGTATGTCATAAGAGAGATATGTATGCATATATATAAATATATACATATATAAAATTATATAGGATATATGTGTACATACATAAAATAATCATATAAAGCTCAAATAAATATATATCAACAAATTTCAATTTCTAAAATACTCAAATGGACCTATTTCATTACTTCTGATTTCTACAAAATAAACATAAAGATCATGACCGAGGTACAATTTAGCAAAATTCAAACTTTAGAATAAACAAACTTTAACCTTTAGAATAAGACCATCTTCAAATCATTTTACTGCCCTCCTACATAGCATTGCCTCCCAAAAGCCAGATCCAAAAGGAATGAAGTATCCTAAGAAATATCCAACTACTGGGCAGCCCAGGTGGCTCAGTGGTTTAGTGCCACCTTCAGCCCAGGGCCAGATCCTGGAGACCCGGGATCAAGTTCCACGTCAGACTCCCTGCATGGAGCCCGCTTCTCCCTCTGCCTGTGTCTCTGCCTCTCCCTCCCTCTCTCTCTCTCTCTCTCTCTCTCTCTCTCCCTGTATCTCACGAATAAATAAAATCTTTAAAAAAAAGAAAGAAATATCCAACTACTCACATCAAAGCCTATTCCTGGAAAGTTAGATAGATGTTATAAACCCACCAGAACATAAATAAATCAGCATTGAATGTGGCACCACATACACACTTGGTTAAGCCAAGCATCTGCTAGAGACTCAAGTCAAAACGGATTATAGTACTCACATCCAGAAACTATTCACTATAGTACCATACCTGGTAAACTGAGTAAATAAGAGAAATTAAATCCAAGAGCTGCAAAACATCAGACCCATTAGTTCAAAGACAAAGCAGTCTATATGGCCATAAGATATGAAGAGATTTGGAGAGCACGGCATCACAAAAATATGACTCATTAGGAACAAGTAGCCACAAGTTAGCATTTAAATGTTCAAGCTTTAGGTTGTGCTATAATTCAACATATGGCTTGTACACTATGGAATAGTTAAAATAGAATTGTTTTCTGAACTGACAGGACAGCTCATATCCTGATTATTGTAAACCAAAATTCAGATCAATTAATAGAGCAATTAAAATGAAAATGGGCCAACTGTTTTTTGAACTATTGTAAGATTTGGCACACAACTCCAACTCTGCTATGTGGTATTCTCCTCCCTTCTCTTGAGCCATGTGGTAGAGGGTATTTATGACTACCTGCGTCTGAGTGAAGCTGAGTGATAATTGCCACTTAAGTCCATAACAGTGAATACAGATGGCTACACCCTCACTAAACAATGTATATGCAGGATCTAATCCCTAGAGGAGAACAGAAATGGAAACCTCTTTATTTTCACTAGCAGGTAGTTATAAAAGCCAAAAGATGTAAAAGTACAATTATTCAATATTGGGAAACCCACCAAGGACCAATGTTCACACATCCTTACTTCTACTTTACTGATATTAACAATTACTGGGTATGCAAACTTCTTCAGGGCAGGTAGTATGACTTTTTTACATTTGTATTCCCCCTACCAGACATAACCATACACATAAGCTCTCAATAAAGATGTATGGAGTGAAAGAATGAAGAGATAGGCTATTTTCCCTAGCCAATGTCTTCTCTTTATTGACATTGAGTTTTAAAGTTTAAATCTGACACAGAAGGAACTCTCCAGCCAAGAGTGGAACCAAATATGCTGATCCACCCATAAGTAAAACACGTTGTCTATCAAATGATCTTTTCCAATGTATTCTGTTAATGGCATTCATTTATAGGAAAAGTCTGGAAGATTGTGGGATTGACTAAGCCACATGGGGAGTTACAGGACACAGACTCGAACTCTCTTCTCTCAACGTCCACTTCAATAGTCCTCTCCTATCTCCAAGCCACCACGTTCTATCTAGTGGATTTTCCATGGGTTAACAAAATTCAAAACATGCTTCTCCAGAGACTGTCATGGCAAAGCTTGTCTGATTCAGAAAGCAGTCATCTTTGCTAGAAGTTTCTCAGTGACTTCTTGATTGCATTAAGTTCTCAAATCATAGTGAGTTGCCAGCTTGGCAATATAAAACAGTATAAAATAACATTACCAGTGATTTGCTTGTAAGACTTCATTTTTCTTTTAATAACTACAGTAAAATTCAGAACCAGAAAGCTGCAACCGACCACAAATAAGGCAGCAAATGTTGATCTTTTTTTTCCCCATGCTGGATAATTAGCAAAAATATTTTTTGAAATTTCATGTATTTATTCATAAGAGACACAGATAGAGAGAGAGAGAGGCAGAGACACAGGCAGAGGGAGAAGCAGGCTCCATGCAGGGAATCCAATGTGGGACTCAATCCCGGGTCTCCAGGACCACGCCCTGGGCCGAAGGCGGCGCTAAACCGCTGAGCCACCCAGGCTGCCCAGCAAAAGCTATCACCTCGCCAGCCAACTTCTGCATTTGGTAAATGACAGAACCACAGGCCAAAGAAGTTAAGTGGTTCATTCAGGGTCATACAGAAGTTTCTCATCGAGGCCAGTGTTAGCTTAATTCAAAAGACTGTAATTAGGCAATACTCATTCATCTGACCAATACTTTTTTAGCACCTCGCGGGGACTAGGAGGTGATGTGGAGATGTAAGAGTAATTAGGAGCCATCAGAAGCCCTCGGTGAGCACACAGCTACATGAAGAATACTGAAACTGCACCTTTATCAATGTGATTGTAGAACTATTAACTGGTGTACTAGAAGTATGTGTGAGACGCTCTCTGAGCACTAAGAAAACACGAACTCTGCCACAGCTTGGTCAGCAAAAGTAACAAAGTGTATGTCACACCGTGAGAAGCACGCATGAAAATGCTTCTTTTCCATTTTTAAAAATCATTGCTAGCACTAATCATAAAAACTTGAGGAAATCTGTAAGACCCTTAAGCTTTCCATCCTTGACTTCAATGCTCATATTTTTAAGAGAAAAGGAATACCCTGACAGAACCAAACCACAGGTCTCATCAGATGACAGCTGATTTTTTGGCTGTGGGCCTGATATCACTTAATTAATTCAATTAAATGAGATAATGTATGTAAAGTGCTTGGCATAGTAAAAGCCAAATAGCTTGTGCTCAATAAATGTCCACATTCATTCATTCATTATTAGATAAGGACCATTATGACTTGGATGGAAACTCTCAGACATTTATCAACCCAATCTGTGAAATGATTCTAGAATGCCCTGAAGGTGGGGCGAAACAGTAAGAAGCAAAGTTTCCAAAGAATCTTTGAAGGAATAGCACCCCTGGCATCCTGCCCTCCTCCTCCCCATCAAAAGCCTTTGGACGTTCTTAAACTTTGCCCATCGAACCAGCTAGTCTTCCTAAGAGCGAGCCCTGCTAATAATAATGGCTTTTGTCATTTCAAGGGATTTGGTTCAGAAAAACGGCATCATTCCAACTGCCCCGCTGGTGAGCTATCCGGGAGGGGGGCAGCACGCGTCCCCGCGTTGCCACCACCGAATGCAGACATAATTTTTCTAAGTCTCAAATTCAGATTTGGGTGGCCTGGGTTAACTCTCCTACCTGATTTATCGTTATAATTCAGCACTGTAAGTTTTATTTATTTTTTTTTTTTAGGTATGCACACACACGCACGCACACAGCACAGACCTATTTCTACAGGTTGTCACCCATCTGAAGAAGGCTGCACAGGCCCCAGACGTGCTCTTCCTGGGGCAAGTACTTGACAGGCTTCAGACTTCCCCCGGGAAGGGGGGCGGGCAGGCGGTGCCTCCACCCACGGTAAATCCCCAGTACCGTGCGTGGGCTTCCAAGGCCACGCCACTTTGTCCGGGGAAACTACTAGCAAGGAAAAGGCAGCTGCTCTGCTGGCTGGAGGTCGATCCCAGGGAGGGCTTTGTCCTCTGCCGGTCCTCCCGCCGCCCCACCGGGTGCGCGGGCCCTGCCCCTTGGGGCCGCCCCAACCCTGCAGCAGGGCCCGGGCGCCCCGCCGCGCCCCAGCCCGGAGTCCCCGGGAGCAGGGGAGCTCCCTGCCCGCAGCCGGAGGAGTAATGGATGGAGCCGGGAGGGGAAGCCCGGGGCCCCGGACGCTGGATGCTGCCTCCGCCTCCCTGCGCCTTCCGCGAGCACTCAGCAAAGGGACTTTCCCTACTCGTCGGGGCAGGTGGGCGTCCACAGCGCCCGCAGCCCCGGGCCCCCATCCTCGACCCCCAAACGCTTGATTCACTCTTCGGCTCCAGGCATCCGTGCGGGCCCGGCTGCCTGCCTGTGCCATCCCGGCCACAACTCCCGCCGCCTCCTCCGGCTCCGCGCGCAGCTCGCGGTCGTGCGCACCGGCTGGCGCCCCGGGGGCCCGGAGTGAGGGCGAAGTAAGAGGATGAGGCTAGACCCTTATTAGCCACTTTCCCCCTAAGAAAGCAGGCGGCCTCGCGCCTCTGTACTGGAGGGACTCCTCGCAGGGCGCTTGGAGGTCTCCGTCCAGGAGCCGCTCAACCACCTGGTCGTGGGGTCTTCACTGCACTTTACGGGGGACCCACCGGGGCCGGGGGAGGCGGATTCAAGCGGCCGGATCTTCGGTTGCGGAGGGGCCGAGGTGAGAGCAATTGTCGGCTCCTCGGCCCCGCTTCACTAGTTGCTGCCGTCGGGGGCGGGGGAGGCCCGGATCGGAGATGCCAGGTCCACCGGCCACCCCCGCCCAAGGGCACCTGCGGCCGAGAGCGGGGCGGGGGGCACCGCGGTCGGGGGGGGATATCCCTGCAGCAAAGCGCACTCCGGTTCCATCCCACCCGCCTACCAGCCCCGAGGAACCTCCGCGCTGCCCGCACACCGGAGTCCCGCACACGCACACGCGCGCGCAGCCCACGAGCCTCTCACCTTCGCAATGCCGAGGCGATGCTGCGAATCCCGCCAGCGCCAGGGCCACCCCGAGCCACACTCTGAAGGCGCCCATTGCGCGTCGGCACCTGCCCTGGCGGAGCCCGGCGCTCAGCACCCAGGGCCCGGCTCCCGCCTCCAACGCTGGCCGCGGCGCCCGGGCGCGGGGGAACCGGGGAAGCGGCTGCTCCAGGGCCACAGCGCGCTCGGCCCCCACGCGAAGCCGAGCCGGGGGCGGAGGCGGAGGCGGAGGCGGAGGCGGAGGCGGAGGCGCCGAGCGCGGTTCTCCGCTGCGCACTGGCCCGAGGGGCGGACCTCCGCGCTGCGCCCACAGCGGACCCCCCGCTCCAGGGTCCCGGCCGGGGCGGTGCCCGCGCGCTGCTCTGGAGCCGCCCGGTGAAGTTCGCTGGACACTCCTCGGCGGGGCGGGGCGGGGCGGGGCGCCAGGGCCCAGGGCAGCTCCCGGGACCCCCGGGCCGCGCCCCCGCAGCCGAGCGCCCCAAGGCTTCCGCCCACGGCACCGGGGGCGCAGCTGCTCGGCGGGACGGGGCTGCGGGCGCGGCTTGCTCCCCTTGCTCCCCGCCGACCGCCACCTCCGCGCCGGCCCCCGGGCTGGCCCGCAGGCTTGAGGCGTGACTACGCGGGCGCAGGAGGAGCCAAGATTTCAGATGCTCGGAGGAGAGAGCTCGAGGGGCCGCCGAGGATCCCCGACCCAACGCCGCTCGGACCGCAGAGCCCGGATACGCACGGAATAAGGCCCCTCTGGAGCCCCCACGCTCCGCCCTCCTCCGCCTCCCTCCTCCCTCCTCCCTCCTCCCGCCTCCCGCCTCCCTCCTCCCTCCTCCCTCCAACGCTCGGTTTGAAAGGAGACCCAGGGCCTCGGGGCTTCGGCGGAGATTCCAGAGAGTCACGTGGGGCAGGGGGACGAAGGGGGGCAGTGCGGGGAGGCCGAGAGCAACCTGATCCCCGCATTCGTCCTGCTGGAGTACGTGCTGCCTTTGTCTGGGGGCGGGGTGGAAAGGGGTCACCCCGGGCAGGGGCGGGGGGAGCCGGGAGGGGCGCGATGCTGGGGTCTTGCTCACTCAGGCGCTGCTGGGAGCCCACAAACTAGGTCCTCGCCTCCCGCTGCAGGAGGGATCCCAGGCCCCGGCGCTACTTTGCCCCACCCGCGGCCACTCCTGCTGGACTAAGTGCGCGGGGCACACCTGACCCGTCCTGCCCGCTCTGGGACCCTCCCGCGGTCCCCCCGTGCGCTGTACCTGCAGCCTGCAGGATGCGGCTCCTCCGTGCTAGGCGGGGCCTCCCTCCGCGGGCGCGCCCGGACCTCTCCCAGAGGCTCAGACGCGTTGCGCCGGGGCTCCAGCTGCGCCCCCAAATGCCAGGCACTGGGAAGGGAACGTCTTGGCGAGGCCGACTGGGGCACGCACTTGAAGGGTGAAGGCCTTGATTCGGGTCAGCACCGAGTGACGACGGCAACTTTTAAATGATCGAATAAAAAAGAGCTGGTCCAGGGTCAATCATTGTGAGAGATGAGAGAGGTTGCATCAGAGAGATGCTGGCTGGGCTCGACTGGCCCAGAGACGTCCTGGTCCCCGTAGATGGCCAGAGGTGAGTGAGCACGTGGACCCGGGGCCTGTCCAAGCAGCAAACGCTGAGCTGGGAAGCGGCAGGGGTCCCACTTGTTTTCAGTCTTTACAACCACCCTAAGAGCAGGGGAACGCTCTGATGCTCTCGTGCGCTGCTTAGAACGAATGGCTTTTCAGTGTAACTCCGTAAGCTGTAACTGGCAGACGCCTGTATGTATTACTAATTAGCCAGAAGAGAATGGGAACCCCTAACAACCTAACCTGGCACTGATTTTTGAGTAAAGGACCCAGGAGTTGTGCAACTCACCCTCAGTCTCTCTGGGATCGTGAGGGCCTCAGGAACAGTCTTTATCACCTCTGTATCTGAAACACATAGTAGATGCTCATTAAATGTTTGTTGAAAGAATGTACTGAGTGAAAATAGTAAGTGCCTGAAAGCAGTGGCCACATCAAGGGCAGTTGGGTGTCTTAACTTCCGCTCCCCATAAAAAGAACCCCTCTCCTTTTTTTATTTAGAAAGTTGACATTTTCTCAGTCCCATATAAAGTGCTATGAAAACTCAGCTTCCAACACACTCTGGCAACCAGGTTACCACTCCGAACCCATTCCTTATAGAAATTTTGTAGCCACCGCTGACTGGGAGTAACTTAGACAATGTGTTCTCTTAAAAATCAATTTGA
This sequence comes from Canis lupus dingo, assembly GCF_003254725.2. Lineage (NCBI taxonomy): Eukaryota > Metazoa > Chordata > Mammalia > Carnivora > Canidae > Canis > Canis lupus. The sequence continues at coordinate 2,566,158 of NC_064274.1, read as the reverse complement.
TTTAAAAAAAAAAAAAAAAAACTATACCATCGTGGCACTCAAAGAAGCTTCAGTAAGACATCTGTTATACTTGTGCGATATGCAAATGTGCTACTTTTTAAAAAGGAAAGGAAATGAAGGAAGGAGAGGAAGTGGGGGGAGAACAGCATTTCCAAGTTACCCCAAATTCATCATATGCATTATTTATATATATCACCCCCACCACCACCACCATCACCGAGCCCACCCAGGGCCACACACTGGCCCACACACGCCGCCATCATCCTCCTCCCCATCCCTGATTAGGTGGCTCAAGTCCCCATCCCAGTATGATCAAATGAGTGAAATGGTCAACCAATTAGTAAGATTAGGCATATATAGCACATTCCATGGCCACTTAAATTGAGATATGAGATGTCAGGAAAATAATTATACTAACATAACCCGTTTCATTATGATGGAAATTTAGTAGGCATTTTTATGGATATGCAATTGATGATAACTAGCTTTTCTCTATAACTTAACCTCATTCCAGCAACCAGTGCTTCCCCTGACAAGGAGTTGGCACAGTAGTTGCGTCTGTATCTTTATTCCTCTTCACTCACTCATCTAGATTCCACAACTTCTGTTAAAATGCCCCACAGTATCTCCTTCGATTGGTCCTACTGGTACCTAGTGACATTTCCCTGACCTTGGTGCTGTCCAGTTTGGGGAATTTATTTATCAATTCCTCCTGTAAATGACAGCAAAAACAAAAATAATAGACAACACATGTAAGAATAACCATAATAGCCTAACACTGTACACTTTCCATTTAATCCTCCAGTAACCCTATGAGAAAGGTACCATGATTATTTCCATTTACAGGAGAAATCTTGATGTTCAGAGAGTTAAGTAATCTGTCTAAAGTTGGACAACTAATACATGGCAAAACATATTAGAGCAAGCAATGCTAGCTGCAAAAACAGGCAGAAGCCCACACTGCAGTGTCTTAAGACAAACGTTTATTTGTCAATCACATCCTGGCCCCTGGGCATAGGTGACTACCTCTTGTTGTTCTGGCATGATAGAGCACACCTCATGCAGCTTCTACCTGGGGGCAAGAAAGTGATGAGGGAGGCATTAAAATGCCTAAGGGACTTAGCCCTTCCTCTCACAATCCAGTGGCAAGAGTGAGTCGAATGGCCCCAACCTCACCGCAAAACAGATTGGACCTGTTGGGGAAAACACGGGTGTTTATTTAGTGAGCACTAACAGTACTGCTCCACTCCAGAGCTCCTGCTCTTCACTATCTCAACTGTCCTTTGCTACGCTCTCCTGCCTCTCGGCAAATCCACAGGTTGAACCTTTCCTGCTAAAGGGAGGGCTTCGCTGACTTTGTTGCAACTGTTCAACTTGTCTTTACTTTCCTGTTGGTCCACTTGACTCTCCTCTCCCTTTCTCCCCTCTGCGCCCTTTCTTCTAATTTTCAGGGTCTTCTTTCTGCACAACCCCACCCTATTCACTGAGTCTTGGATCATTTCTTTCTCCTCTGTGCCGCCGAGGTGTACCTGCCCTAGGGGTGATCCTGCAGCGTCACTGCTTTGGCTCTGCTTTGTCAGTTCGGCGTGTGACAATATGTGTTGATTTTTTCTCCTGCTTCAAATAGTTATTCCAAAAGAATAATCAAATAATACAGAAACATACACTGATGGGCTCTGCTATAATCTAACCCTTCCACAAGAATAACCACAGCAAACGCATTCAAACATTTTTCTCTGCTTAACTGAACACTATTCTTTTGACAAAAATACACTCACAATTTGCAGGCTATTTTGTAACCTGACTTTTTTTCCTCCCACTGAACAGTATAGCTAGGCCACAACTTTCTAAGCCAAATCATATTGATCGATACCATTATTTTTAAGAGCTGCTTGAGTTTATATTATATGGATAGGTCTTTACATATATTTGGCCAATCTTCTGTTGAAGAACATTTATATCGTTCCTAGTTTTCTTATGTTATAAATAATACAGCACTAAATGTATTATTTATAAAAGTCCTTTGTGCACTAACCCAATTATTGCCCTGGGATAAATTTTGGAACTGAAAGTGCTGGGTCAAAGGGATGCATATTTTTCATTTTGATACCTATCATTTAATCTTTGTAAATCTCAAAAGGCAAAATGGCATTTTGCTTAACTCTACTTATTAACTGTGTCACTTCAGGCATATTACCCTCCCTGAACCTCAGATTCCTTGCCTAGGGAATGGGCATTAGAGCAAAATTCATTATACTAAAAGTCCTTACCAGGACGTTTGTTTACATTAAATGAGGTAAAAATGCTTAGCACCATATCTGACACATGGTAGCCACTTGACAGATGTTAGCCAAGTGAAATACGGGTATTTTTTAAATCTGCATTTCTTTGCTCATTAGTAAAGTAAAACAATTTTTCTTATATTTATTGCGTTTCTCTGTGTGTGTCTGAATGACCTCTTTATATTTTTCTGCTAGTGGAGTTTTTAAGTCTATGTAGAATTGTAAGAGTTCTTCATATACTCAGGATCATTTTCTGTGAATTTAGGTATTGTTTTAGAGAAAGGAAGAGGCTATTTACCATTTATTTTTGTGGAAAATGATAGTTTCCCCAGCAGTGTCACTAGAAGGACATGTAAGACTAAACCCCCCCCCCCAAAAAGGCTTCATACCTAGAATCTCTTTCCTGGAATAAACAAGAACCTCAAGTTTTGGGGTTTTTTTATTTGTTTCCTTGTTTTAATCTACTCCATTTGGGACAACCAGCATAACTTTTACACAGGTTCAGTCATAGCCGCTGCGATAGGCTGGGTGTTTTTGTCATTGATCAGTGCCCCTGAATCACTGTGAAATATTTTTAATATCAACCCTGTGTCTGTCATAGCAACACAGCAGAAAGCCAAACATCAGAGGTCACTGAAATGCCAAAGGCCACAACAGCCAAAAGAGGAAAATGGGTCATCTCGGCACATTTAATCAAGTTCTTTCCTACACAGACTACACTGGCTTTTGTTTTATAAGTACAAGTCCAATAGGACTGGCCTGATTCATCCTATACTTTACTATTGCATACTTCTAGATTTTTTTAACTTAATTTGTTGTTCTATCACTAATTATCTTCTAGTTATACCTTGAATAACTTGACTATCTAATCATTACTGGTAAGAAGTATAATGTAGTCATGGCAATGAGAAAAAAGTACTGAAAACTTTGTAGGAAACTAATTTTTTTTTTAATTTTACTAATCATCTAGTCACCTTGCTGAGCTATATATTCCCTCTTGTATTTTTTTCTACTGAAAGAACTGAGAGGAAGCCAGATATAAAAGAAGAGGTGCAAAAAAGGAAACAGGATTCCCAAATGCTCTTTGCTTTTGTTTCAGATAAGAAGTTATTCCAGTCAGTTAAGTATTGGACTCAATTTCGGCTCAGGTCATGATCTCAGGGTCTTGAGATGGAGCTCTGCTAAGGGCTCCATGCTGGGCTGCTTGGGGTTCTCTCTCTCCCTTTCACTCCATCCCTCCCCTCTGCTAGTACTTGCTTGCACTCACTGGCATGTGTACTCTCTCTCTGAAGAAAAAAAAAGTCTGCCCTTGCCCCAACTTACATGATAAAATGTCCTAAATGGCTTATTAATACAGAATGTGTTAAGTAGATTGTGACTTTTCCATAAAATCAAATATTACATAGAGATTAAAAATGATAAACATCTATTTATTGACATGGAAGATGTTTTCAAAATATTATTGGGTGGAAAACATAGATTATACAATGATAATATACCATTCCCACGATTTTGCTTATACACATGAACTTTAATACACTTATACACACATATCCGTACATATACATCTCAAATGATATACAGTTGACCCTTGAACAACAGAAGTTTGGACTGTGAAGGTCCACTTACACATGATTTTTTTATATAAATAGAGTGCAGTACTATAAATGTATTTTCTCTTCCTTCTGATATTCTTAATAACATTTTCTTTTTTCTAGATAATTCTTGGTATGAATACAGTATATATATATAATACACATAACATACAAAACATGTCTTAATTGATTATTATGTTATCAGTAAGACTTCCAGTCAAAAGTAAGCCATTAGTTAAGTTTTGGGGAACTAACAGTTATACGTGGATTTTGACTTTGCAGGAAGTCAGTGCCGCTAACCCCCATGTTGTTCAGAGGTTAATTATATACCAAAATAATTATCTGAGTTTGCAAGTGACTGTTAATTTCTCTTTTTAGCCTGCCTATGTTTTCTCATTTTTCTATACTAAATTCATATGTAATTATGCAGTTCGAGTTATGTTGGAGGAATTCTCAAATAAGAGAATCAGCAGTTTAGCACCTGCCTCTGGCCCAGGGCATGACCCTGAAGTCCCGGGATCCAGTTCCGCACCCGGCTCCCTGCATGGAGCCTACTTCTCCCTCTGCCTGTGTCTCTGCCTCTCTCTCTCTCTCTCTCTCTCTGTGTCTCTCATGAATAAATAAATAAAATCTTTTTAAAAAGAGAGAGAGGATCAGCTAATTCAAACTGTCTTAAACCATACATGGCATTTTCTGTCTGTCATAACTAGAAACTAAGGCTTTCCTTTTATCTTCAGATTGAGTTCAATTTAGTACTGTAATGATGTTATATAGGACCTGAATTCTTTCTTTCTCTCCACTCTACCTTGTAATAGACATTGCTAGTGCTCACCCACATTTCCTGGATCACAGAATATCATGTTTTCTCAGCCCACTCACAGTTAAGGGAGACTAGTAACTACATCTAGATCTGCACTATCCAATACAGCAACCACTATCTACATGTGGCTATTGAGCTCTATATATCAGATTTCAAAGATAGAGTACACACAAAAAATAAAGAAAAAGATCCTAGGGTATCACAAAAAAAAGGATCCTGGGGTCTCCAGGATCAAGACCTGGGCTGAAGGCAGCGCCAAACCACTGAGCCACTCGGGTTGCCCTTTAAGATAAATTTTTAAGGGACGCCTCCCTTATGCTCAGCGGTTGAGTGTCTGCCTTGCGTTTGGAGTGTGATCCCGGGGTCCAGGGATCAAGTCCCACATTGGGCTCCCTGCATGGAGCCTGCTTCTCCCTCTGCCTGTGTCTCTGCCTCTCTCTCTCTCTCTGTCTCTCGTGAATAAATAAATAAACCTTTAAAAAAATAAAAATAAAATAAAATAAATTTTTAAAAGCTGATAACATCAAGCCTGGCAATGATGTGGAACAACTGAAACTCTCATATATATATTGCTGGAGTTAATGCAAAATTGTGTGGACCCTTTGGAAAAACAGTTTTACAGTTTCTTTAAAAATTAAGCATGAAGTTACCATATGACTGAGTCATCCCACTGGTAAATGTATTCCCATGAGAAATGAAAAACTATGTACACACAAAAATGGTTTATATTGGTTTTATCAGTCACCAAAAACATTTGGGAAACAACATAAATGTCCCTCAACGGAGAAATGGATGAACAAACAGTGGTATATCCATATAATGGAATACTATTCAACAATAAAAAGGAACAAACTCCTAATGCACACCACAGCATGATTGAATCTCAAGTGCGGTATGCTAAATGAAAAGAACCAAACCCAAAAGCTGCTATTTATGTGACATTGTTGAAAGGCAAAACCATACCATCAGAAAGTAGATCAGTGGTTGCCAGGGGCCAAGGGTAGGAAGAGGGATTGACTACAAAGGGCCAGAGTAAATCTGGCAAGAGATGGAAGTGTTCTAAAACTTGTTTAAAATGCTAATCATGTGATGTATGTGTTTGTTGAAACTCACAGAACTGAACCCTAAAAAAAGAAAATTTTACTGTGGGTAAATTATGCCCTAGTTAACAACATAAAAAACACATAATAAACAAAGAAATCTTAGCAAACATGCATTACCTCCAAATTTGGTAACAACAACAATAAAGTTAGTCCTGTGCATCACACATGGTTCACATTATCTTTCTATTGGACGACACTGCTTCAGACAATGGGCTGTGTCACTTTTGAGCCGAAACTAACTATACCAATACTCCCTTCAGTGGCCTCACTGACATCTGAAACCTATGATGGCAGCATCATAAAGTGATGAAACCTCAGTAAGTTCAAATCCCTAAAGAACTGTTTGGAACAAAGGCTCCTGCCAACACTCATTGGATAGGTAGTATAAAAAATACACTTTATTTAGTTAAACAACAAAGACTTGGGGGTTGTTACTTCAGTATAAACTAGCCTGTCCTGACCAATTCTGCCTTGTGCTGCGCCAGTTTCACTTCCACTTGGATCTAGCTTTTCAATACGAAATAACAGCCAGCAATTCTCAGAGCTATGTGCTTTTCTTTTTTTTTTTTTTTTTTTTGTCCACTCTACAAAGGGTTAATCCAGAGCTTAGGAAAGCAACATCTACTTTCTCATGAACTCCTAGCAAATGTTTTCTTTGTGTTTCATGGGTCCACATTCACTCTCATGCCCACGAATTTTGGGGGTGTACAAACATGCAGTCTATTAGTACCTTTGAAGAAAATAAAAACTCCATGAGGTAGTAATTACCAAATATATTCTCTATAAGGGAAAATTCAGCAGAATACGAAGATTTCTCCTGAAGCCAGCTTATTTTCAGGATATTCTTTCTGAGTCAACACAACTAGGGATCAACATTAGTGAACTCAATCCTCTTGATGTGTCCTGGCTCCTCATGCCCCACCACTAAGGCTCTTTAAAGACCTTAGAGCAGAAATGACAAAGAACAACACATTTTACCTTCTCAAAAGCAAACTCAGGACTTTGAGATTATTTTCACTGCAATCCAAAGACACTGGACTTCATAAAGCAAGGTAAGAGAGACTGTTATCTCACTGAGCCCAGGAAGTAACACCATGTGTGCAGTCTAAGTTCTAAGACTAACTGGCTGACTGACTTCAAATAAGTCATTGATAGATCTTCTAGGTCTTCACCTGTAAAAAGGAGGTAATAATACTTGGGATTTATTTATCAACCTGGGTTGTTTTCAGTCTCAAATTAAGAAAATGGGGATATGAAAATCGTTTGGAACATTAAGACCACCGTACAGGTATAAAGTATTATTATTAAGAACTTTAAAAAAAAAAAAAAAAAAAGAACTTTTAGCTAGGTCAGGCATTTTTATGTGCAAGGCAGTTTTAAGGCTATGAATAATCATCCTGTAGTAATTGGATATGTAAATGCTCCCAGAGGTCTATTTCAGCAGGCTATTCAGATAAATCAAAACTGATGATGATGATGATGATGATGATAATAATAATAATAATATTTCTCTAATTGTGAATGAAAAGCAGGAAGCAAGATAATGATCTCATTCCTTGATCCATGGAAGAAGACCTTTTGGTGTCTTTATTTTTTAAATATTTAAATATTTTAAAGATTTCCAGTGATGATATAATAGGAGCTGTGACTTTTTATGGGTCTGAATTGGGTAATTCATTAACATTTAATTTTGCTGCTTTTCTTTCTTATCTATAAGCATCTAGTAACAACTGGGCTGCAATAGGTCTGACATTCATGCCTCTGGAGTTATTCAGTCTTAAAATGATTGTAAACTTGGAAAAGACAGGGAAAAGCTGGCGGTGGGTTCTCATGGGAGTCCCCTGGCAGACAGGCAGTCCTGAACCTGCTGTCATTTTCAGGAAGGTGTAGAGTTGAGAAATATTTCCCTCGTGAGTACAAGATGAAAAGAAGGTGAAAAAGCAGACTGTGAAGACTCATGACCCTGTGTCTCTTAGCATCTTGTTTAGAATCAAGAAGTATATGGAGTTTGAAAGTGCCTCAGAGATGGGAGAAATTTTCATATCTCCTGGACTTAACACCCTCTTACCAACTTCAGCTTCAAGCATGAATCTGGATCAATGCTGCATCAAATGTGGCATCAATATAGAAAATTTAACTTGCAATGAATGAATCAAGGCCAAAGCTTTTTATAAAATATAAAGATATCGGAGAAGGACAAACATTGTATGTTCTCATTCATTTGGGGAATATAAATAATAGTGAAAGGGAATATAAGGGAATGGAGAAGAAATGTGTGGGAAATATCAGAAAGGGAGACAGAACATAAAGACTCCTAACTCTGGAAACGAACTAGGGGTGGTGGAAGGGGAGGAGGGCGGGGGGTGGGGTGAATGGGTGACGGGCACTGAGGGGGACACTTGATGGCATGAGCACTGGGTGTTATTCTGTATGTTGGCAAATTGAACACCAATAAAAAATAAATTTATTATTATTTAAAAAATAAAAATAAAATGTAAAGATACATACTGTGTTAATTTACATAGAGTGTTGTAGTCAGAGAAAGACTTGCTACAAAAAAGAGAGCTCACTTAAATAAGTAGGGAGGGAAAGAATTGCTGTAAAAATGCAATTAAGTTCATAGATATCCAAGGACAGAACAAAGTTTATGTATACATGTGCCTATATGATCTAGCATGGCTAGAACATCATGATATTTTTGTGTTTTCCACTCATGGAAAAAAAAACACCAAGAAAACTTTTTTTACTTTGATTTTCTAAAATTCATCTGAAAAGAAGGAAGGCAATTGTTTTCATCCACAACTGTATTTAAAAATGCTCTTATGACAGAACATAAAGACTGCTAACTCTGGGAAACGAACTAGGGGTGGTAGAAGGGGAGGAGGGCGGGGGGTGGGAGTGAATGGGTGACGGGCACTGGGTGTTATTCTGTATGTTAGTAAATTGAACACCAATAAAAAAAAAAAAAAAAAAAAAAAAAAAAAAAAATCCAATTTAATTCTACAGAAAAAAAAAAAAAAAATAAAAAAAAAAATAAAAAAAAAAATAAAAATGCTCTTATAACCTGACTATATTAAAAAAAAAAAACTTATAACAAGCTTTGGATTGAGCTGGAGAGTTTCTTATATGATGCTACTATATATACACCACCAAAATAACCTCAGTTGTTTTCATTTTCAATATAAGTGTGGGGATTCTGTGAGTGGCTACCTATATCAGTGTAAAATAAAATAACACTGATGAATAGACCCATTAATTAGTACTAGTCACACCATTAAGCACTTATATCCAGAGTGATGCCTTTCTAATTTGAGCAGCTAGTCCCCAGCTAGCCTGCCCACTATGTGTCTCTGTGATTGGAAGGAATCCTGCCTATGTGCATATCAATAGAATTCTTTAGTAAACTTACTTTCTGGCATCCCCAAATTTGCGTACTCTTTTAGAGAAAAAGCAACTGAAGTTTCTTGTTACTGAGGAAATATACACCAATTACCCATACTAGTCAACCTAGCCCTGTCATAAATATGAACAGACAACCAAAATCAAAACACATTTGAGAAAAGAACCACAGCTTGAGATAGAAATGTAAAGATGAACAAACAAAATAACTGATCCCAGAGTAAAAAGGCATCATGCGAGAAACACAAGAAAACATTTGAAAAGATTAAATTCATATCCTCAGAATTATTTCAAGGGACAATATATCTGTAAAATAAACACTGGCTGCTATGAAAAAAGAGCAGTTAAAAACACAAAAGAGTTTTTGGAAAATAGTTTCCAAAATAAGAACAACTTAACAGAAGCTCCAAATAAGAAGATATACATAGCTGAAGACTTTAGTCAGTAGTCTTAAAGATAAAAACTGAAGGCATTTTCAAAATTTTGAGCAATAAAATATAATATAGCTCCAGGAGATTCAATATCTGTCTAATAAGAGTCCTTAGTGAAAGAAATAGAGAAAAGATAAGGAAAGAAGCAAAGAAACAGTAATTATTCATGCTGGGAAGATGGGAGTAGGAGCATACATCCCTCTCTCTCCCAACTAATTAGTAAGACAAACAGCTAACATGGAGAGGGCCTTTGGAGTGGGGAGGGAAATGAAGAAAGTATGGCATACTTAGATATTAATGTCCTACAGAGATTCTATTTTGCCTGGTTAAGGCATTTTCTATAGCACATCATTTAAAAAGCTAGAAGGATCAAAGACCAGGCATACAAGAAGTCCTCTCACCCTAGTATAAACTAGGGTGACGTTTGATTTTGCATCTGCTAGAATAAAATAGTTCTGTTTCAGCTGAACAATACCCCCAACACAAGGAAACCCTCTAGTATACTACTACAGACCATTCTCAGAAAGAATTATACCTTGAGCTGAATAGTCCCCTTTTGGGGGGATGAATAAGAACCAACTCCACCCCTGCACACATACTCAAACTAAAGAATGCTGACAGTATGTCAAGTTCTCACTGACTGTGGGTTCACTGGAAAAAAAATTCCTTAACTCTCATCTCCTGCCTGTCCACCACCTATTGAGAAGATCCCCAAGAGGCTGATTTACATAGCACAATTATGAGAAAGCAAAGAAGGATCTCAGATGATTTAAGAAGCTCAATAGTTGGGATGCCTGGGTGGCTCAGCGGTTGAGCATCTGCCTTTGACTCAGGGTGTGATCCCAGGGGTCCTGGTATTGAGTCGACATCCGACTCCCTGCAGGGAATCTGCTTTTCCCTCTGCCTTTGTCTCTTTGTCTTTCATGAATAAATAGATAAAATATTAAAACAAATAAGAGGCTCAATAGTGTACCAGGATAAAAAACAAAACAAAAACAGGACAGATGTCTCCCATTGAAGAAGACAAATTTAAGAAGACAATTTAAGAAAAAAATATTAGAGAAATCATTGGCATACAAAAATATGTGAAGGTAAATGAAGGATCATGAAACGAAAAGTTTTTTTTAATGTTCAAAGCTATAATACTTGAATCTTGAAATTTATTAGAATAACACCAAAAAAAGAGCAAAGACATCTGGAAACAAAATTAAAATATAAGAGATCAAATAAAGAAATGATATCACAACAAAGCCCCAAAATACAAAATTTGGAGATGTGAGTAAAAAGACAAAGAAGACAGATCCAGAAGAGCTGAAACACACACACAAAAAAGTAATCCAAGAGGTAAAAAGAAAGCATAAGAGAAATTTTAAAAGAGAACAGAGGAAAGATTATGCTTTTCAGATTAAAATGTCAGGCATAATTAATATTTTAAGTGGCATACATTTTGACAAAATTTGATAAAAACTGTGGATGCCAAAGATAAAAAGAAAATCTAACCCTTCCAGACACTAGCACGTGTGCACAGACACACACACACACACACACACACTCACACAAGATTAACTTAGACAAGAAAGAAATCACAATGGATTTCTTACCTGTGATTCTGGAAAGTAGAAAAAAAATACAGACTTTCCAGAAAAAAGAAGTAAGATCTATGAATTCTTTATCACCCTAGATATCCTCCCCATGGAAGAGTAGGAGAATAAATTTTATATGATCACAAAATATGCTATTAATTTTTCCTTAGGAAACAAAGAAGCAAAGAAAAATTAATTCAGGAAAAATGTCTCAAGTTAGTAAAAGATTGAGTGTACAAGAAATAATGGTGGACAAAAAATCCTAGTTTTTAAGAACTAAAAAATAAACTGTTAAAATTAGAAGTCGATGATGCAATTTGTAAAGTATAAATGTGGAATAAGGATGATAAAAAGTGAAAAGACGTAATTCAAGGAAAAGCAAATAATAGTTTAGAATTAAAATTCCAGGGGATCCCTGGGTGGCGCAGCGGTTTGGCGCCTGCCTTTGGCCCAGGGCGCGATCCTGGAGACCCGGGATCGAATCCCACGTCGGGCTCCCAGTGCATGGAGCCTGCTTCTCCCTCTGCCTGTGTCTCTGCCTCTCTCTCTCTCTCTCTGTGACTATCATAAATAAATAAATACCTTAAAAAAAAATTAAAAAAAAAATTAAAAAAAATTAAAATTCCAATAATACCTAGAAGTTAGAGTTAACCAAAGAGAATTTTGAAATAAGTTTATTGGAAGATGGGGTAGGTATAGAGAAGGGAAGAGGAAGTAGGGAAATAAAATGGCAAAGATCATTGATCTATTTAAAATTTTTGGAACATTAAGGTAAAGACTGAAAGCAGAATTTTGAAGCTGACGTTGAGACTGGAAGAGGGAAGGGGAAAGAAAACCAGTGGATGTAGGAAGAGCAAGACAGATTAGGTCTTCATCTTTGCCCAAAAAAGTAAAGAATGCATTTGCTTTTCAAACACACAGGAAACAGTTATAAACACTGTCCACATTAGGTCATAAATAATATCTCAAGAAATTCAAGAAAGAAAAAAGCCACACACAACATATTCTCTAACAACTACAATGTAAGTAAGCACTAACAAAAAAAAAATAGTTTTGTTATTTTACAAATAAGTACACTTAAAAATTTCAAAGCAATCCTTTAAATAACTCTTTACGTAGGAGGACATTAAAACCAATGTCACAAATTATGAAAAAAGTAACAAAGAAATTGCTTATCAAAGCCTGTGTGATACAATTCAGTGTGGTATCTGAAGCAAGAGACAGAAATAGTTAAAGATTAAAAATGTATTAAAACTGGGTGCCTGAGTGGCTCAGTCAGTTGAGCTTCCAATTCTTGGTTTTCGGCTCAGGTTGTGGGATTGAGCCCTGTGTCCAGCTCTGCACTGAGCACAGAGTCTGCTAGACAGTCTCTTCCTCTGCTCCTTCCTCTTCCACTGTCTCCCTCTGCTTGTGCTGTCTCTCAAATAAATAAATAAAATCTTTTTAAAAATGCCTTAAAACTAAGAGAGATCAAAAATAGAAAAGCTAACATTTTAACTCTAAAATCAATAAAAAAGGGCAGCCCGGGTGGCTCTGCCTTCGCCCCAGGGCCTGATCCTGGAGATCCCGGATTGAGTCCCAGGTCAGGCCCCCTGCAGGGAGAGTCTGCTTCTCCCTCTGCCTGTGTCTCTGCCTCTCTCTCTCTGTCTCTTGTGAATAAATAAATAAAATCTTTAAAAAATAATAAATAAAATCAAGAAAAAAATAATAAATTATGTCCAGAGAAATTAAAAGAAATCTATGAGTAAGTACAAAAACATAAGTTAATTAAATACAACATAAAAACTAAGTATAAATCAAAGCATATGCACTTTTTAGAAAAAATCAATAAAATGGCCAAAACTTACAACTTAGAGAAAAAGAGAGAAGATAAGTATAACTGCCTTTTCCAAGACATTAAGTTCATTGATGAGTGAGCCCTGATATCCTTGAAGACTATTGTGGTGACTCTTCTTTAGAAGTCAGTATAGGAAAAATTGTCATCTAACTGGGTGATGAATTCAGTGTGGATTATGGGATACCAGGATAGCAGGGAGCAAGTCACAGCACTTAATTATCAGAAATAAGACGACTATGGTAACTGTAATAAATGCAGGGCCAAATTAGTCATCAAAATACTCAGACCTGGGGATCCCTGGGTGGCTCAACAATTTAGTGCCTGCCTTTGGCCCAGGGCGTGATCCTGGAGTCCCGGGATCGAGTCCCACATTAGGTTCCCTGCACGGAGCCTGCTTCTCCCTCTGCCTGTGTCTCTGCCTCTTTGTCTCTCTGTGTGTCTCTCATGAATAAATAAATAGAATCTTAAAAAAAAATACTCAGACCTTCTTAGATGTTTTGTGTTAGCTAATTGATCACAGTGCCCTTAGGATTAAAATAATCAGTGTACTAAAATCTTTCCTGATTTGTCAATGTGTAAGTGCTCTAGATTAAATGAAAAATGTCTGACTTAAATCACATATTATATAAAAAAATTGTGGGGATCCCTGGGTGGCTCAGTGGTTTGGCGCCTGCCTTTGGCCTAGAGCATGATCCTGGGGTCCCGGGATCGAGTCCCACGTCAGGCTCCTTGCATGGAGCCTGCTTCTCCCTCTGCCTGTGTCTTTGCCTCTCTCTTTCTCTGTGTCTCTCATGAATAAATAAACAAATCTTAAAAAAAAAAAAAATTGTGAGCCCTCAGCCAATTCCCAGACACAAAGCCCTTGAATAAGGAGAGACTGGTGTTCTCTGGAGTAAGGAGTCACTGGCCTACCAAAAATGTATATGGTAAAATCTTCCTTCTAGACTCCCAAAGAAACTTAGTGTCATTTAGTAGAAAGACTGTGCATAGGGAAAGAAAAATAATCAGAATTTGGGAATTTCTGTGCATCTTGGGATCGATTTCTGTAAATACTTAACGGGTTTATATTGCAATTATTTTGGTGTATATGGTGTGTCATGGATTCTATCTCACCCACTGGAGTGTGATGGGTCTTGAGTCTGGTTACATATGTCTAGCAGGGATGAGAGGTAGTAGAGATAGGTCCTTAAAAAGATCAGCATTCCTCTGCAAACTAAGTCAGAAGAAGTCATTTCAGGTTCTTAGGAAAAGGAAAATTAATTACTTCACCCAAGGGAGATGTTGCTCTTTCACAACCCAATATCCCCAAAAGTGTCTACCCATTATAGATCTAAAATCTTATCTAAATACCATTAGTTCCAAAGTCTCAAATTTCATCTAAGTCAAAACAAATATGATCAATTGTGGAAAAAATTTCCCTCCATTTGAGGACCTGTGAACTAAAAAGTGAGTTACATGCTGCTATGGTCTGAATACAAATTGTGTACCCCATGGTTCTATGTTGAATCCCACCCCCCCAATGTGATAGTATTAGGAGATGGGGCTTTGTAGAGGTCATTAGATCACCAGGGTGGATCCCTAATGATGAGATTAGTGACCTTGTAAAAGAGCATCTTTACCCCTTTTGCCATGTAAGAACACAGCAAGAAGGTGCTGTTTTTGAACCGGGAGTGGGATGTCACCCGAAACCAAATCTGCCAGCACCTTGATTTGGGGCTTCTTAGCCTCCAGGACTGTGAAAAATAAATCTCTGTTGTTTATAAGCCACCCAATCTATGGAATTTTACTATAGCAGCCTGAACAGACTAAGGCACGCTCACAAAACAGGGTGGGACAGGGTTAGGACGATGCTATAGATATCTCATTCCAGAGAGAAGAAAAATGGACAGAGAAGAAGAGTCACTGGTCCCAAGCAATTTCAAAATCCAACTGGGCAAACCCATTAGATTTAAAAGTGTGGGAATAGTCTTCTGTGGCTCATGGCTCTGCCCTCCGGACCCAAAGCTTTGCCCTTAGTCATCCTTCCTTTTTCTTGAAATGCAAAACATGTTTGCAACCTGTTACCTCCCTCTAAAATTTTGGGGACCAACAACCTTTCATTTCATCCTGTCTCTGTCCCTTTCAATCCAAATCTAGGGATATTTCTACCATTGTAACATTCTCAAAAACCTTGTGAATTTCTCCTCTGTGTGTCACAGGAACTTATGCCATTTAATAAAAGCTTCCTCCACCCATGTTTCCTGGATAATCACATCTCTTTTCCAGACTTCTGCTGAGCTGGCTGAGGAGACCTATGAGTCACATGCTTAATCACTTCAAATTCACTCTGCATGAATGTATATATTGATCTTTTGATTCTTCCAAAGCACAAAAGGTTGAACAGCCACCCCTATGGCTTTCTCTTTCGAGCACATGTTTCTGGCAATGAATCTCCAAATTTTAGCTTTTTTTTTCAAACAAGATAGGCTGAGAATTTCCCAAATCAAGTCCTGGTTTCTTTTTGCTTGAAAGTTCTTCCCTTAATTTATCTCTTTTCTCTTTCAGTTTACTCATTTAATTAGCAAAAAGAAACCAGGCTGCACTTTCAATACTTCATGTAGAAATCTCCTCAGTTAATATCCAAGTTCATTACTTACAAGTATTTTTCCCACAGAACTATGGGCCACAATTCACCTAAGCTTTCTGCCACTATAGAACAAAGTCCTTTTACCTTCAGCTTCCAAAAACATGTTACTCGTTCCCTTCTAAACTTTCAACACAACCTTTAATGTTCATATTTATACCAAGAGTTGATTACAACAATTTAGGTATTCTACAGACAATATAGGTCTTCTCTACCATACTCTTTACTTCCTTTTAGACCTCAATGGCAATCTTTAACATCCATATTTCTACCAATAGTTTGTTCAAAGTAATCTATGTTTCTTCCATCAGGCTTACCAAAATTCTTCTAGTCTCTACACATTACCCAATTCCAAAGCAACTTCCACATTTTCAGGTTTGTTTGTTTGTTTTAACAGAAATACCCACCTCCTGGTACCGACGTCTGTATTTATTTCCTATGGCTGCTATAACAAATTACCATTTTTCTGGCTTCTAGAGCTGCATTCATTAACTTGTGGCTATTTTAGTCATCTTCAAAGCAAGTCATATAGCGTCTTGCTTCAGTCATCACATTGCCTTCTGTCTCTATAAGTCAAATCTCCCTCTGTATTTCTCTTTCAAGGAAATTTGTGATTACATTTAGAGCCCACTTAGATAATCTAGGATAATCTCTCTATTTCAAAATCCTTATCTGAATTGTATTTGCAAAGGCCATTTTGCTATATGAGACAGCAGTCACAGGACATAGGTACCCTCACATCTGATAATATTTTTTTTATTATTTGATAATAGACATTGTGAATCTTTCCTTGTTGGGTGCTGGATACTCTTGTGGTTTTTGAAACATATTTTTGAGCTTTGTTCTTACATACAGTTTAGATACTTGGAAACAATTGATTCTTTCAAGGCTTGTTTTTAAACTTTGTTAGGTGACATCAAAACAGTCTTTAGTCAATGTTTGATTTGTTTCCAATAACTTTCTGAATTCTCTGCCCAATGTCTTGTGAATGATAAAGTTGTTCGTTCACTCTTGCTGGAGAGAACATGATGTATTTCTGGCCCTTTGTGAACACCAGAGATTTTTCCCTCTGCTCCTTTGGGTTGGAATTCTATCTCCAGCCTCAGGTACTTTCTTCCCATGCATGACATTATCAGTACCCAGCTGAGAATTGACTAAAACAGGACCATCTGCAAGTCCCTGGAACTTTCTTGACAGCTATCTCCTCTTTTGGACTCTGCCCTAGAAACCTATCTCCTGGTCCTCCCAAAACTCTCAACGTTTTCTCCTTAACTCAGGAAGACTGGGGCTCTGCTGGGTCCCCTCCTCCTCGTGCTGTGGCCTGGAAACATTATCTAGGCAGTAAAATGGTCAATCATAGGGTTTTTCTCATCTATTTCTCATCTCAGTGATCATTGTCTTGTAATGCCTACGCCCAATGTCTGAAAACTGTTGTTTCATATAATTTATCCCTTGTTCTAGTTACTGCAGACATGAGAATAAATCAGGATCTTGTTATTCCATCTTTGTCAAAAGCAGAAGTTCTGGGCAGGCCCAGGTGGCTCAGCGGTTTCGCGCCACCTTCAGCCCAGGGTGTGATCCTGGGGACCCGGAATTGAGTCCCGCTTCAAGCTCCCTGCATGGAGCCTGCTTCTCCCTCTGCCTGTGTCTCTGCCTCTCTCTCTCTGTATCTCTCATGAATAAATAAATAAAATCTTTTTTTTTAAAGCAGAAGTTCTTAAAATTTATGTGAAAATACAAAGAATCTAGACAAGCAAAATAATTTTGAAAAAAGAATGTATTTTAAGAAATAACACTATCAAAAAAAACCCCCCAACAATAAAAATAAATAAATAACACTATCACTTGGTTTTAATAAAAAAAATGAACTTTTGATACATTCAACAATGCAAATATATCTTAATACATTAAAGCTACAGTAATAATATGGTGTTCATATGGTTAATTTTAGGTGTCAACATGACTGGGCTAAAGGATGCCCAGATAGCTAGTAAAACATTATTTCTGGATGTATCCGTGGAGTGTTTCCAGAAGAGTTTAGCATTTGAATTTGTAGATTGAGTCAATTCTTACCAACATGGGTTAGCATCATCAGATCCTCTGAGGGCCCAAATAGAACAAAAAAGCAGAGGAAACACAAATTTGCTCTTTGTTTGAAATGAGATATTTATCTTCTCCTGCCCTTAGACGTTGGTGCTGATTCTCAAGCCTTTGGTTTGGGACTTGTACCATTGCTCCCCTAATTCTCAGGCCTTTGGACTCAGGATGTCAAAAAGTATGTGAAAATCACTTAAGATCATTTGTTGCTATAGAAATACAAATTAAACCATAATGAAATAGCACTACACACTTACTACAATGACTAAAATTAAAGCCTGAAAATACCAAGTGCTTAGAAGAATGTGAAGTCACTGAGACCTTCACATACATTGCTTGTAGAAATGTAAAATGTTTCTGCCACTTTGGGAATGTTTTATAGTTTGGTTTTTTAAAGTCAAATATATTCTTAATGAATGACTCATAAGTCCCACTCTCTAGTATCTCAACAGAATTATAAACAATTTTGTGTCCACACAAAGACCTGTACATAAATGTCTATAAGAGCATTATAAATGATAGCACCAATTTATTTTTTTAAAAGACTTTATTTTATTTATTTATGAGAGACACAGAGGGCAGAGACACAGGTGGAGGGAGAAGCAGGCTCCATGCAGGGAGCCCGACGTGGGACTCGATCCCAGGACCCCAGGATCATGCCCTGGGCTGAAGGCAGCATAAACTGCTAAGTCACCTGGACTGCCCGATAGCACCAATTTAGAAACAACCTAAATGTCCTTCAACTGACAGATAAACAAACTGTGGTACATCCACAAATGGAATACTATTCAATAATAAAGACGAATGAACTATTGATACATCCATAAATATTACATCTCAAAAGCATTATGCTGAAAGAGTCCAGACCAAAGGCTACATACTATATGGTTACATTTATATGATATATTGAAAGCAAATCTATAGGGACAGAAGTCAGATCTGGAGCTTCGACTGGGATAAAGGGATTAATTGCAAAGGAACATGAAGGAATTTGGTTAGGTAATGTAAATATCCTATATCTTAATTGTTTGTCAAAACTTACTGAGATGTAATTTAAAAATGTGAATTTTACCTCAATAAAACTGTCTCTAAAAGATAAATCCAGCCATAGAGAGCCACATATACACTGTGATCCCATTTATGTGAAGAAAAATTTAAATGTTTATATATATTTATATATGTAAATGCACATATAGAGAAAGACCTAGAAGAATATGCACTAAAATTGGGTGCTATCAAAGGTTGAGTTCTCTGGAAGCAGATCTAAACACAGAATTTGGCAAGTAGGGTATTTGTTAATGATCTATACTTGAATAAGAGAGGGGGAAGAAGCAGAACTGTGCAAACACTTGAACTGCAATACCGTATCAACCTCGTCTCACCCAACCCTATGTATGGGTCTTCCGAGGTATTATTCCATGCTGGACTGAAATGGCCAGAATTTTTAGTCCCTAAGTGGGTTGGTGAGAATCACTGTGATTCTACTCTAGCTTTCACTCCTTTATTTCTAGTAATTCCTATTACTTCCTTTAATGGGGTTGTAGGAGATGGTGTGCCATCCTCCTAGAGCAGCACCTCCAAGCTGATACTTAAACTGCACCTATAGTATGCCATGCCAGAACTATTAGGCTTGAAGTTTTCCATGGTGCCACCACTGATGTGACTAATAAATCTCATAGTCAAGGACATACTTCTGCATCTTCTTTTCTGACAAGTGGGTTCCCTGGTTTGGTGTAATGTTATCCTATTGGGACCCCATCCTGATGGATCAAATACTTCATAAGCTCTGAGGCAGTCATGTTGATTGGAATTTGTGGGCACGAAAGGGAAATCTATGCCCAGAACATTTGGCTTTCCCTGTTAGGACAGATCTCTGGCCCTTCCAGGATAGAAATATCTCAATGTAGTCAACTTGCCACCAATGACTGGCTGGTTTCCTTGAAAATAGGCAGTTGCATATTCAGCGGTAGCAGGAACCTACTCAGACTTGGTAAATGGAAGTCCATGCTATTAGACCCATGCATGACCCTCATCTCTTCCACCATGACCATTCTATGAATGTGCTCATGTGCAAACACTGGAATGGTCAATGACTGAGACCAGCTGATGTCAAATGGCCAAGTAAATTTGTCTACTTGGTTGTTCCATGCCTCTTCCATGATGGATGCCCTCTGATGGTTGTTTATACATAACACAAAGATCTTCACATTTCCCATATATCCATTCACATCCTTTTGTTGTCATTGCCCATGAGTTTATATATATTCCAACTTTAACCTACTTCTCTCACACAAAGTGGATAACCAGAAACAGTGCTTGAAATTCTGTCCTCGTTATCTTTCAATGCCTTTCCTGAGTGAAGCTACAGCACAGCTGCCCATCTGTAAATCTCCGTTGTCTGGTTATGAGGATTTTGAAGGCATTATAAATCTGCACATGGGAATACAGCTCTAATCCATATACTCACTTACTCAGTAAGTGAGTAATATAGAAGGCTGCCATCACTGATTGGGTGCAGAGCAAGAAAGGGTTCTGCAGCAGGTCCCTGCTGCATTGTAAGTGGTCCAAATGTCCATAGGGATGAGCTGGGGGAGGGGCAGTGATGCACTAGCAGATGACCTGGGGATCTGGACTACCTGCTCATACAGCTTGCTGATGTCCTTAGTTCTATTCATGCTTGACCTCAGATATAACACTTTCCTTTCACAATGGATTGTTACTGAACCTGCCTTACTTACAATTTAGTGGGTCTTGACAGAACCCAGTTCCAAATGCATGATCACTTGGTGTCTCATGGTCACACACTTCATCTCTACAGTGCCCTGTAGCACAGCAAGAGTTATAAGGCATATATTTATCTGCCATGAGATCATAGTTTAGCTATAGGACTCTAGAAAGCCTGCATTTTTATTCCATCTAATTTGCCATAAGTGACATATAGCACCATTTCCCACCACTCACACCTGTAATATAATAAAGACTGCTGGGAAAAAATAAATAAATAAATAAAGACTGCTGGGTGAGTTGGGCCAAGCAGCACAGACCTACTGCAGAACGCTTCCTTACTCTGCACCCTATCATTGATGTCAGTAAGTGACATCATTACTTTTGTGTTAGCCTTCCCAGGTGTGGAATAAAGTCCCCCAAGGGGCTTACCAGGCACTGTATTTCCTTCTTCATGGTAGAAGGTGCAAGATGCAACAATTTGTCTTTCATTTTGAAGGGATATCCTGGCACATTCATGAAAACTAACTGCTGAAATTTTTCCAATGTGTTACACCCTTGAGTTTTTGTAAGGTTTATCTTCTATCATCAAACACATAAGTGTTTTGCCAAGGCCTCCAGCCAATCAGCCACTTTTTGCTCCTCTGACCCTATTAGCATAATGTCCTCAATGCAGTGGATCAGTTTGTTATTCTGGGGGATAGCCACATGGCCCAGATCTCTTCAGACCTTATTATGATAGACTATATTATGATAGAAGGTAGTAGATTTAACATAGCCCTGGGAAAACTGTAAATATATATTGTTGCCTAATCCATATGAATGTTAATGTTTCCCATTTCATGTAAATGTGTTTTTTGTGGGTTTTTTTTTTTTTTTTTTTTTTTTTTTTTTTCTGATTGGAATAGAAAATAATGTGTTTGCCAGCTCAGGGTACTCATTCCATATACCTGAGGCCATGTTAATCTGCCAGCAAATTTACATTTGACACAGCAGCTGCAAATGAGACTACTACTTTATTGAGTTTGCAGTAGTCTACTGGGATCCTGTAGAATTCATCTGACTCCTTTAATGGCCAGATGTGTAAGTTAAATGGATTAAAAAGCATTAGTGCATGTATTTGTTTTCCATTGCTCTATTAACAAATTACTACAAACTTGGTGGCTTAAATAACAACTATATATTAGAGTTCTCAAGTTTGAAATATAAAATGGCTCTTGCTGGGCTGAAATCAAGGAATTTCTAGAATCCCTTTCTTTGCCTTTCCCAGGTTCTAAAAGCTGCCAATATTCCCCAGGCTTGTGGTATCCAGCAATGGCTGGTCAAGTCTTTCTCATAGTGCATTACTGTGACACCCTGTCTCTTCTCCCTCTTCCACATTTACATTGAGCTGATTAGCAACTTTAATTCCATCTGTAACCTTAATTCTCCCTTGCCATGTAACATAACACAATTACAGTTCTAGGGATCAGGACCTGGACATCTTGTGGATATCATGCACACAACAACATCTCTTTCCCAAGAATGAACTCTGTTGAGTAAATGACCACATTCTTTTGGAGAAAGACTTGGAAGAATTATTACTGTGATAACTGTCATGTTGCAGGGGCCTTCTTCCTGTGGGTCCAGCTTCCATATCAGTAGATGTGGCCCAGATCTGAAAACTGGTTTAGTTTAGGATTCAAGCAAAAATATAATGGCTTTAAATTATGGTAATTTCTCTCAGCTCCCAGTCATTCATCTTGGATTTGTTATGATAGTACAAACCAAGTAGTACCTATGTTGGCATGCATCTATTATGCCCCCAGGGTCACCTGTTCAATTAACCATCTATATAACCCTCTTCGGGTCAATTAGTTCCTTAGTTTCCCTTTGCTGTCATTCCAACCCTGTGGTTCATTATAATAATTACATCCACCTGGCTTCTAGCAGTTAAGTGCTGCCACCTGGCCTCTATTGTTTTGGGTTCCTATCAGCCTAGTTCTATAATAGTCTTTCCTCCCATCAGTCCCAGCTTACAGAGGAGAGGCACCACAGAATACCTTTAGTGATGCTTCTACCTTCTCACCAGCATGTTCTCTATGGCCTTGATGGGTGGTGTGTCCTCTTAGTGAACCTGTGAAAAATGGATCTTCTAGTAGAACTTATCACCTCACATAATATGCCCACTTCAGCATGAGCACTTCCTAGGATCTTTTAATTCCCTCCTCCACAGTCTCCCACAGTAAGCCTGGCATTTCAAGTTCATATAATTTGTGAACCATCACTTAAAAAAATTTTTTTTATTGGAGTTCAATTTGCCAACATATAGCATAACACCCAGTGCTCATCCTGTCAAGTGCCCACCTCAGTGCCCATCACTCAGTCACCCCAACCCCCTGCCCACCTCCCTTTCCACCACCCCTTGTCCGTTTCCCAGAGTTAAGGTCTCTCATGATCTGTCACCCTCACTGGTATTTCCCACTCATTTTCTCCCCTTTTCCCTTTATTCCCTTTCACTATTTTTTATATTCCCCAAATGAATGAGACCAGATAATGTTTGTCCTTCTCCGATTGACTTACTTCACTCAGCATAATACCCTCCATTTCCATCCACGTTGAAGCAAATGGTGGGTATTGGTCATTTCTAATGGCTGAGGAATATTCCATTGTATACATAAACCACATCTTCTTTATCCATTCATCTTTCGATGGACACTAAGGCTCCTTCCACAGTGGACATTGCTGGACATTGTGGACATTGCTGCTATAAACGTTGGGGTACAGGTGTTCTGCCATTTCATTGCATCTGTATCTTTGGGGTAAATCCCCAACAGTGCAATTGCTGGGTCGTAGGGCAGTTCTGTTTTTAACTCTTTGAGGAACCTCCACACAGTTTTCCAGAGAGGCTGCACCAGTTCACATTTCCACCAACAGTGCAAGAGGGTCCCCCATTCTCCACATCCTCTCCAACATTTGTGGCTTCCTATCTTGTTAATTTTCCCCATTCTCACTGGTGTGAGGTAGTATCTCATTGTGGTTTTGATTTGTATTTCCCTGATGGCAAGGGATGTGGAGCATTTTCTCATGTGCATGTTGGCCATGTCTATGTCTTCTTTGGTGAAATTTCTGTTCATGTCTTTCACCCATTTCATGATTGGATTGTTTGTTTCTTTGCTATTGAATTTAATAAGTTCTTTACAGATCTTGGATACTAGCTCTTTATCTGATATGTCATTTGCAAATACCTTCTCCAACTCTGTAGGTTGTCTTTTAGTTTTCTTGACTGTTTCTTTTGCTGTGCAGAAGTTTTTTATCTTGATTAAGTCCCAATAATTCATTTTTGCTTTTGTTTCCCTTGCCTTCATGGATGTATCTTGCAAGAAGTGGGTGTGGCCAAGTTTAAAAAGGGTGTAAGGGTGTTGCCTGGGTTCTCCTCTAGGATTTGGATGGACTCTTGTCTCACATTTAGATCTTTCATCCATTTTGAGTTTATCTTGATGTATGGTGTAAGAGAATGGTCTAGTTTCATTCTTCTGCATGTGGATGTCCAATTTTCCCAGCACCATTTAGTGAAGAGACTGTCCTTTTTCCAGTAGAAAGTTTTTCCTGCTTTGTCGAATATTGGTTGACCTAGAGTTGAGGGCCCATTTCTGGGTTCTCTATTCTGTTCCATTGATCTCTGTGTCTGTTTTTGTGCCAGTACCACACTGTCTTGATTATCACAGCCTTGTAGTACAACCTGAAATCTGACATTGTTATGGTTTTCTGCCATTTTCTCTGGTTTTCTTTTTTAATATTCCACTGGTTATTTGGGTTCTTTTCTGATTCCACACAAATCTTAAGATGATCTGTTCCAACTCTCTGAAGAAAGTCCATGGTATTTTGAGAGGGATTGCATTAAATGTGTCAATTGCCCTGGGTAGTGTTGACATTTTCACAATGTTAATTCTTCAATCCATGAGCGTGGAATATTTTTCCATCTCTTTGTGTCTTCCTCAATTTCTTTCAGAAGTGTTCTATAGTTTTTAGGGTATAGATCCTTTACCTCTGTGGTTAGGTTTATTCCTAGGTATCTTATGCTTTTGGGTGCAATTGTAAATGGGATTGACTCCTTAGTTTCTCTTTCTTCAGTCTTCTTGCTAGTGTATAGAAATGCCACTGATTTCTGGGCATTGATTTTTGTATCCTGCCACGCTACCACAGTGCTGTATGAGTTCTAGCAATCTTGGGGTGGAGTCTTTTGGGTTTTCTACGTATAGTATCATGTCATTTGCAAAGAGGGAGAATTTTACTTCTCCTTTGCCAATTTGAATGACTTTATTCTTTTTGTTGCGTGATTGCTGAGGCTAGGACTTCCAGTACTATGTTGAATAGCAGTGGTGAGAGTGGACATCCCTGTCATGTTCCTGATCTTAGGAGAAGGGCTCCCAGTGTTTCTCCATTGAGAATGATATCTGCTGTGGGCTTTTCGTGGATGGCTTTTAAGATGCTGAGGAATGTTCCCTCTATCCTGACACTCTGAAGAGTTTTGATCAGGAATGGATGCTGTATTTTGTCAAATGCTTTCTCTGCATCTATTGAGAGGATCATATGGTTCTTGTTTTTTGTCTTGTTGATGTGATCTATCACATTGATTGTTTTACGAGTGTTGAACCAGCCTTGCATCCCAGGGATAAATCCCACTTGGTCATAGTGAATAATCTTAATGTACTCTTGGATCCTATTGGCTAGTATCTTGTTGAGAATTTTTGCATCTGTGTTCATCAGGGATATTAGTCTATAATTCTCCTTTTTGGTGGGGTCTTTGTCTGGTTTTGGAATTAAGGTGATGCTGGCCTCATAGAACAAGTTTGGAAGTACTCCATCCCTTTCTATCTTTTGGAACAACTTTAGTAGAATAGGTATGGTTTCTTCTTTAAACATTTGATAGAATTCCCCTGGGAAGCCATCTGGCCCTGGACTTTTCGGTCTTGGGAGGTTTTTGATGACTGCTTCAATTTCCTCCCTGGTTATCAGCCTCTTCAGGTTTTCTATTTCTTCCTGTTCCAGTTTTGGTAGTTTGTGGCTTTCCAGGAATGCGTCCATTTCTTCTAGATTGCCTAATTTATTGGCATATAGCTGTTCATAATATGTTTTAAAAATCGTTTGTATTTCCTTGGTATTGGTTGTGATCTCTCCTTTTTCATTCATGATTTTATTAATTTGAGTCTTTTCTCTTTTTTTTAGTAAGGGTGGCTAATGGCTTATCTATTTTATTAATTCTCTCAAAGAACCAACTCCTGGTTTTGTTGATCTGTTCCACAGTTCTTCTGGTCTCTATTTCATTGAGTTCTGCTCAAATCTTTATTAACTCTCTTCTGCTAGGTGTAGGTTTTATATGCTGTTCTTTCTCCAGTTCCTTTAGGTACAAGGTTAGCTTGTGTACTTGAGTTTTTTCCAATTTTTTGAGAGAGGCTTGTATTGCAACGTATTTCCCTCTCAGGACTGCTTTTGCTATATCCCAAAGATTTTGAACGGTTGTATCTTCATTCTCATTAGTTTCCATGAATCTTTTTAATTCTTCTCTAATTTCCTGGTTGACCCTTTCATCTTTTAGCAGCATGGTCTTTAACCTCCACGTGTTTCAATTTCTTCCAAATATCTTCTTGTGATTGAGTTCTAGTTTCAAAGCATTATGGTCTGAAAATATGCAGGGGACAATCCCAATCTTTTGGTATCGGTTAAGACCTGATTTGTGACCCAGTATATGGTCTATTCTGGAGGAAGTTCCATGTGCACTTGAAAAGAATGTGTGTATTCAGTTGCATTTGGATGTAAAGTTATGTAAATATCTGTGAAATCCATCTGGTCCAGTGTATCATTTAAAGTTCTCATTTCTTTGGAGATGTTGTGCTTAGAAGATCTGTCATTTGTGGAAACCACCATGTTGAAGTCTCCCAGTATAAGTGTATTATTATATAAATATATCTTAACTTTGGTTATTAATTGATATACTTGGCAGCTCCCACATTAGGGGCATAGATATTCATGATTGTTAGGTCCTCTTGTTGGATAGATTCTTTAAGTATGATATAGTGTCCCTCTTCATCCCTTACTACAGTCTTTGGGATAAACTTTAATTTATCTGATATGAGGATTGCTACCCCTGCTTTCTTTTGAGGACCATTTGAATGGTAAATGGTTCTCCAACCTTTCATTTTCAGGCTGTAGGTGTCCTTAGGTCTAAAATGGGTCTCTTGTAGACAGCAGATAGATGGGTCTTGCTTTCTCTTTTATCCAGTCTGAAACCCTGCATCTTTTGATGGAATCATTAAGCCCATTCACATTCAGAGTTATTATTGAAAGATATGAATTTAGTGTCATCATGATACTTATTCAGTCCTTGTTTTTGTGGGTTATTTCTTTGGGCGTCCTCTTTCTTTTACAGGATTCCCCCTCAATATTTCTTGAAGAGCTAGTTTGGTGGTCACATATTCTTTCAGTTTGGAAGCTCTTTATCTCTCCTTCTGTTCTGAATGAGAGCCATGCTGGATAGAGTATTCTTGGCTGCATGTCCTTCTGATTTAGGACCCTGAATATATCCCTCCAGCCCTTTCTGGCCTGCCAGGTCTCTGTGGAGAGGTCTGCTGTTAATCTCATATTTCTCCCCATGTAAGTTAGGGATCTCTAGTCTCTTGCTGCTTTAAGGATTTTCTCTTTATCTTTGGAATTTGCAAGTTTCACTGTTAGATGTTGAGGTGTTGAATGGTTTTTATTGATTTTAGGAGGGGATCTCTCTATCTCCTGGATCTGAATGCCTATTTCCCTCCCCCAATTTTTTTTTTTTAAGTTATGATAGTCACAGAGAGAGAGAGAGAGAGAGAGAGGCAGAGACATAGGCAGAGGGAGAAGCAGGCTCCATGCACTGGGAGCCCGACGTGGAATTCGATCCCGGGTCTCCAGGATCGTGCCCTGGGCCAAAGGCAGGCGCTAAACCACTGCGCCACCCAGGGATCCTTCCCTCCCCAAATTAGGGAAGTTCTCAGCTATGATTTGTTCAAATATGCTTTCTGGACCTCTGTCCCTTTCGGCGTCCTCTTAACTCCAATTAAATGTAGTTTTTTCCTTCTGAGGCTTTTATTTCCCTTAACCTTTCCTCATGGTCTTTAATTGTTTTTCTCCTTTTCCCTCAGCTTCCCACCTTGCCATCAACTTGTCTTCTATGTCACTCACTCTTTCTTCTATCTCATCAACCCTCATGGTTAGGACCTCCAGTTTGGATAGCATCTCATTTAATTGATTTTTAATTTCAGCCTGATTAGATCTAAATTCTGTAGTCACGAAGTCTCTTGAATCCTTTATGCTTTTTTCCAGAGCCACCAGTAGCTTTATAAATACGCTTCTGAATTGGCTTTCTGACATTTAATTGTAATCCAAATTCTATAACTCTGTGGGAGAGAGGACTGTTTCTGATTCTTTCTTTCATGGTGAGTTCTTCTTTCTAGTCATTTTGCATAGTGCAGAGTGGCTAAAAATGATTTGTACTGGAAAAGGGAAGAAAAAAAGAGAAAAAAAGAAAAAAGAAAAGGAACAAACAAAAACAACAAACAAGGAGGGATATCCTCTGGTTCTATATACTGTATAAATCCCTCGACTTCCCCTGGAGCTTCCAGCACTGCTCAGTCAAGAACTTGCTCTTCCCCTGTCCTTCCAGCTGGTCTTCTGGGGGAGG
This sequence comes from Canis lupus dingo, assembly GCF_003254725.2. Lineage (NCBI taxonomy): Eukaryota > Metazoa > Chordata > Mammalia > Carnivora > Canidae > Canis > Canis lupus. The sequence goes on along the minus strand of NC_064274.1, from coordinate 2,537,971 downwards.
GGCTTGCTGTGCTGATTCTCAGGTGTGTCCACCTGGGGGCGCTGCCCCGTCCCCTGCCAGGTGCATGGCTCAGTGGGAGCTGTTTATCCTGTGAGGCCCCTGTTCCCTGGCAGCCCTGCCCTCCCAGGCACAGGGTGACACCAGGAGGAAGAACACCACTGTTGGCGGCCTCCTCTCCAGCCCTGGAGTCAGCTCCGCTAGTAACCACCCGCAGTCTCACAGTCCACACTGGCCTGGATGCTCAGGGGTCAGGGGGCGCTGACTTGCACAGCTTGGGGACCGCCCAGCGGCAAAAGCGTCCTCACTGACCTGTGCCCTCCCCGCCTCCGCCTGTCCCGGGGGAAGTGCAGGATCCTGGGCTGTGTCACACGGCGCCCTGGGTTCCGGGGCCTGGGTCGCTGGAATCGTGCTCCCGGGGCCGCGCAGCCCCCTCTGCCCAGAGCCCCCGCCTGAACTGCTCCCGAGGCCCCGCTGGGTTCGCGCTCCAGCCCCTTAGGGAGCTCGGCCTGCGGGGTGGGCGGGCTCTCCCCCAGGGTGCAGGTCCTCTGTTAGTGACCCCGGGAACCTGGAGGCTCCACTGCCCCTCCTGCGGTTCTGCCTGAGTTCCCTGCTGAGCGCCTCTCCCTCTAGAAAGAATCTGGTGCAGATTTTTAAAAGCTCCTGTTTCTCCAGGGCTGGGCTCTCCTGTCCTGGAGGCTCTCCCTGCTCGGCCTTAGCCCAGCTCCTCGCGGGAGCCCCTCCTCCACTTGGTTCTTCTTTCTTTCTTTCTCTCTCTCTCTCTTTCTTTCTTTCTTTCTTTCTTTCTTTTTCTTTCTTTTTTCTTTCCTTTTTTCTGTCTTCCTACCTTGTTAGAAGTGCAAACTCTCTGGAACAGCTGGAACGCTGTTCTCTCTTTAAATCTCAGGCCTAATTCATAGGTTTTTAGGATCATTTGAAAGTTATCTAGGTAAGTTGGTGGGGACAGGTGAGTTGGGGACCCTCCTCCTCCACCAGCTTGCCCTGCCCCCCCCAAACAATACTTTTATTATGTTTCTAGAAGTCATCCTAGGAGTAAGTCCATACCATCTCCTAGGGGCTTTGCCAGGGCATTAAATTTTGTATCTTGGGCACATGTCCTCAAATCAATAAACTCTCCACTATTCAATCTTATGTTCTTACCAGCTGATCAAGCACTCTCAGATTTAGTCTCAGTGTAGCAGCTCCTGCAGGTACATATTGACTAGATCTACAGCTTGTCTGGTGGAGTCCCTTTCCTCCCTTAGCAGGCCTAGCATATACTTTGTTTTGGATTACTTAACTCAAGATACAGTTCCCGTGAAAGGATGTGGAAGTAGATCCTGAGGGAACCAGGCCATTTAACATCAGCCAGTCTTGGTCATTGGCCAACTCAGTGCTTGCACATGGCCACATTCAAGGAACGGTCGCGGTGGGAGAGATAATGGTTATGCATTGGTCTAATAGCATGGACTCCCACTTACCAAAGCTGAGTATGCTCCTGCCGCCACTGAATGTCTTGCCTGGAAGGAGCCTCTAAATTGTCTTCAGACAAGGGAGAAATGCTAACTTTTAATATGGTGGGGTGACCTAATGCTGCAAAATCAGAGAATTCTGAGAGTTCAAAATTTGGGAGGACATTTGAAGAGATGTTCTCATCATAAGGCCCTGACCTTGGCATAACAGACTTACCTTGGTTGAGAGTTAAACATTCTCTGGAACTCAGCCACTATTCTTAGCCCTGGTCCTGAGCTTTCTGAGACTGCAGGAGATAGGAGCCTCTTTCTAAGCTTAAAGGCAGCCCTCTGGCTTTCACGCTTAACTTCCATTTTTCCTTTAATGCCTACAGCTTTTCCTGCTCTTTTTTTTTTTTTTTTTTTTTTACAGAACTGATTATAAAGCTTTAGCATCAGAATAATATGGAAGGCTTATTAAAAGTCAAATGACTGGATTCCATCTCCAGAGTTTCTTATTGTATAAGTCTGTGCTGGAGTCACAGAATTTGTAGTTTTCATAAGTTCCCAGTAGACATTGTGCTTTAAGAAACATTAATCAGGTATCAATGGCTTAAAAGCCAATGGCAAGAGCCATCCAATTTCATTGCCTTTAGAGCTACTATTTCTCTTACACTTCTCAAATGCTTAATAAATTGCACCAGCTAGTATATTCCCTTTCATTGGGTATACCATTCTAATTCATCACTGAGAGTTTTAATAATTATCTCTTAAGCCAGGGATTATCTGTACTCTGCCTACCACCAGTGATGAGGTCTTTATTGCTAACTGGCCAGAGAATAATCCATATCCTAAACACCACTTTACCTACTTTCTCATACCATTTCTGCCACCAACTTTTCTAAGCTAAGTTCTCTTCAAGCAGTGCTAAGCACAAATTTAGAAGGCAGGGTGTATTTTAGGAATCATCTCAGGGAAAGAAAACAGAACTGGACAGAAGAGGTAGTTAAAATATGATGAGGGGGGTGCCTGGGTGGCTCAGTTAGTTAAGCATCTGCCTTTGGCTCAGGTCCTGACCCCAGGGTCCTGGGATCAAGCCCTGCATTGATTGGGCTCTCTGTTCCTCAGGGAGCCTGCTTCTCCTTCTCCCTCTGCCCTTGTGCTCTCTTGTTCTCTCTCTCTGCCAAATAAATAAATAAAATCTTTAAAAAATAAAATAAAATGAGATGAGGGCATGATAACACCTTGGCCAATACCGTTAGAACATTTGCAGCATGTTCATTTCCAGAGGTTATAAATCACTTTGGGGCCCTTATATGCCCAACTCAATTAAGTCATTAAATGTGAATCATCTTAGGAAGGCATGCCTTTGAATGAGGCTGTTTTACCATTGACGGAAACTCTGAAGCTGAAGACTGTTGACTAACTTGGACAACAAGCTCTTTCTTGAGGGGATAAGTGTGGCACATCTCCACATGAACATGGGGAGCTAAAAAGGACTATAGAGTGACTATAAATTGTGTCTTATTGTAATTGAATACAGTAAGTATGTTATTTACAAATTATTTTAAAAGTTTTAAAAATATTAATAAATGCTTAAACAAAAACATACTAATAAAAAATAAAAATGAAGGAAATTTTCTTTGAGCCAAGGGAACAACAGAATCTTTAGATTTTTTTTTTAAAGATTTTATTTATTCATTCATAGAGACACAGAGAGAGAGAGAGAGAGAGGCAGAGGCACAGGCAGAGGGAGAAGCAGGCTCCATGCAGAGAACCCGATGTGGGACTCGATCAGGGTCTCCAGAATCACACCCTGGGCTGCAGGCGGCGCTAAACCGCTGAGCCACCGGAGCTGCCTAGAACCTTTAGATTTAATCCCAAGCAGGAATAATGAAAAAGGAAACACTTAAGATCATTCAAGTAAGATCTCTCATCTCCAGAAATAAACTTATTTATATAAGGTAGTCCTAAATGATCAAGAGTCACATGGGTTTATATTTTTTATCTTCACCATGGGATACATAAAGTCAATGGAATAATTTTTATAGAGTTCTAAAGGAAAAGGATTTTGAACCTAAATTTTATGCAAATTTCATACAAAGGGAAATAAATCATCACTAAAATGTGAAAACAAATGAGGAATTTTATTTAGCTAAGTATTCAGAAACTTTACTGCTCACTCAATCTTTCTGAAAAACTCCAAGATATATTCCTACAAATAAATTACCTTTAAAAAAAAAAAAAAAGGAAGACGTGAGTTACAAGAAATAGTATTCAGCAAAGAAACTAGTAAATTTATGGATACATACAAAGATATGTTAATTTGGACATAAATCTTAATAAAGAATTGTTTAAATATCATGAAAATAGAATAACTATAATATGAAAGCCTCAAAAACATAATTAAAATTCAAAATGATTTCAGCAAAGTAGAGATTTCAGTGGAGGGGGATGAGAATAGAAATACCAAATTTGTGTCTTATCGTGGAGGATGGTATAGTCATTTTGATTCAGGGAAGATTCTGATAAGGATGGGCTCATTCTTGACCCAGTTTTTATGGCCAGACAGGAGTTTCTCTGACTAGCTGACTTGAGTTGACCTGCTTGTTTCTGTGTTGGCAGAGGTGTGGGTATAGTGAGGAAGAGCACCACATGGAGTAAATGGGTTGAGGGAAGAAGTTTCCTCAGCAACCAAAAGAAGGAGAACCAGAAAGCCAAAATTTATAAGTACCCCAGACCACAATAAATTACATTTCCCAAGTCACTAAAGGCAAAATAAACAACAGAACAATCAAGTCCATGAATACTAGGAAATGTGATAAAAAGAAACCAGTGAGCATGACAAATCAAAAGCATAAAAGAAGATGGTAAAAATATTTGTAATCAGTATGTCTTCTTTGGAAAAATGTCTATTCATATCTTCTGCCCATTTTAATTGGATTACTTGTTTTTTGGATGTTGACTTTTATAAGTTTCTTATATTTTTGCATACTAAGGCTGTTTTACCATTGATGGAAACTCTGAAGTTGAAGACTGTTGACTAACTTGGACAACAAGCTCTTTCTTGAGGGGATAAGTGTGGCACTTATCAGATATGTCATTTGCAAATATCTTCTCCCACGCCTTAGACTCTCATTTAGTTTTGCTGATTGTTTCCTTTGCTGTGCAGTTTTTTATTTTGAAGTCTCAAAGGTTTATTTTTGCTTTTTTCCCTTGCCTAGAAAGAAGTCTTTTTTTTTTTTTAAGATTTTATTTACTTATTCATGAGAGACACACAAAGAGAGGCAGAGACATAGGCAGAGAGAGAAGCCGACTCCATGCAAGGAGCCCGATGCAGGACTCTATCTTGGGTCTCCAGAATCATGCCCTGGGCTGAAGTCAGCGCCAAACTGCTGAGCCACCCAGGCTGCCCTAGAAAGAAGTTTCTATGACCAATGTCAAATAGGTTACTGCCTGTGTTTCCTCTAGGACTTTTTTTGATCATCAGGAAAATACAAATCAAAACTACAATGAGATATCACCTCACACCTGTTAGAATGGCTAAAATCAACAACACAAGGAGAAATGGGTGTTGCTAAGTATCTGGAGAAAGGAGAACTCTCTTGCACTATTGGTGGGATTGTAAATTTGTATGGCCACACTAGAAGACAGTATAGAGCTTCCTCAAAAAGTTAAAACTAGAACTACCCTACAATCCAGGAATTGCATTGATAGGTATTTACCCAAAGAAGACAAAAATTCTAATTCAAAGCGATATATGCACCCTGATGTTTATTGCAGCATTAACTATAATAGACAAATTATGGAAATCCCCAAGTGTCCATGGACTGATGAATGGATAAAAAAGGGAAGATATGGTATATAAATATTTACATTTACATATATAATGGAATATTATTCAGCCACAGGAAAGAATTATCATTTGCAATGACATGGACGGAGCTAGAAAATACTATGCTAAGCAAAATAAGTCAGAGAAAGACAAATACTATATGATTTCACTCATATGTGAAATTTAAGAAACAAAGAAGCAAAGGGGAAAAAGAGAGAAAGGCAACCCAAAAAATGGACTCTTTTTTTAAAAAGATTTTTAAAAATTTATTTATTCATGAGAGACACAGAGAGAGAGAGAGAGGCAGAGACACAGGCAGAGGGAGAAGCAGGCTCCATGCAGGGAACCCAATGCGGGACTCGATCCCAGGACTCCAGGATCAGGCCCTGGGCTGACGGTGGTGCTAAACCACTAAGCCACTTGGGCTGCCCCCAAAAATGGACTCTTAACTATAGAAAAAAAACTGATGGTTATCAGAGTGGAGGTAGAGGGGGATGGGTTAAACAGATGTTGGGGATTAAGAAATGCAATTGTTATGGTGGGCACTGGTGTTGTATGGAAAGTTTGAATCACTATATTGTACACCTAAAACTAATATTACATTGTATGCTAACTAACTGGAATTTGAATAAAAACTTAAAAACCATATTAGTAAGCACAATAAATATGAATGGATAAGAGTTCCTTTTAAAGGATGGAACTTACCTATATTCTATTTATAAGAAATACATCTAGAGGCACCTGGGTAGCTCAGTCAGTTAAACATCTGCCTTTGGCTCAGGTCATGGTCCCAGGATCCTGGGATCAAGCCCTGCATCAGGCTCCCTACTCAGCGGGGAGCCTGCTCCACCCTCTTTCTCTGCTGCTCCCCCTATTTGTGCTCTCTAGCTGTCTTTGTCAAATACATAAATAAAATCTTAGAAAAAAAAGAAATATGTCTAGGACAAAATGATGCTGAAAGTTTGAAAATAATGAAATAGATGTATGAGGAGATTTCTAACAAGAAAAAATATTGAGTGGTAATAAAAATATACAACACAGAATTCAAAAGGATAAAATGTTAACTAAACAAAAGGAACATTTTGTGTTGGAAAAACGTTATGGTCCACCCAGAAGATATTATATCCATCCAACTTTGTGGATCAAACAATATAACATCAAAATCCATGAAGCAAAAAGTATGAGTAACAAAAAGAGTGATTAACACAAACCACATCATAATGGATGACTTCAACATAACTCTCTTAGATATGACTAGATTAAGGAGGGAAAAAAAAGATATGAAATCTATTTATTAATAAGTATATGGAGGCTGCCTGGGTAGCTCACTTGCTATAGTGCCCAACTCTTGGTTTTGGCTCAGATCATGATCTCACAGATGGTAAGATGGAGCCCCACGCTAGACACTCATCAGAGAATCTGCTTGAAGATTCTCTCCCTCTGCTCCTCATCCCACTCTCATATACATACTCTCTCTCCTTCTCCAAAATAAATAAATATTTGAAAAAATAAATAAGTAAACATATGGACACCTAGAATTCATGCTATTTAATGTGAAAGTTTTAAAAAATTAAAGTGCATGAAGTTTAAAAAAAGAAAGGTCCACAACTACAAACTGCTTCTGAGTTGTATAAATGTATAATTACCTTTGAAAACAGTAGTATAAATAGAAAAAGGAATCCAAGAAGTTTTATTTCTTCTTCCTTGATTTTCTTGATACTGATTTTAGCTAATACTATAACAAGTAATTATATATTTATGCCTGGGAATGGTTGACTGAATAGATAGATAGATAGATAGATAGATAGATAGATAGATAGATGATAGATAGATAATAGATAGACACACATTAGATATAGATAAATATAGAGCTTTGAGCCTCAATCTTCAAATAATTGTTTTATTCTTCTCTATCTACTCCATCTAAGACTATCTCAGAGAGATTTTATGAATCACTACAACCTAATTTAAAATTTTTGAGTATATTTCAACTAAAAATATATCTCTTAAAATTTATTTTAAAAATTTGAATTTGTGGGTAAAAACAATGTTTTAAATAAAGAAATATAACCTGACGTTGATTTTCTGGACTTAGTTTTCTTTCCTTTAAAGGACTTAGTTTGGGGGTCACACAAATCAGCAAATATAGAGATAATTCAGACTACTTGATTATGAAAACAGTTATGCTCTCACCATGGAGAGTATCAATACCACCAATATTCATATTGTTCACTGGGTTCACAGGATCATGTGATTTATACACTGCATAATATGTACTATGAAGAAGAGCTTATACATTTAAATGCATCATGTAGAAGTGGCACCATTTATAGGACTTAGTTCACAAATAACTAGAAGCCATTTTAAAACTATGAAACACATTAGCAAAATCAAATGAAAATACATTTTGTATCTCAAGTAGTACTAATATCATGAGTATTATGAATTTATAGACCATGGACACTCAGGTGGCTCAGCGATTGAGTGTTTGCCTTCTGCCCAGGGCGTGATCCTGGAGACCCGGGATCAAGTTCCACATCCGGCTCCCTGCAGGGAGCCTGCTTCTCCCTCTGCCTGTGTCTCTGCCTCTCTCTCTCTGTGTGTCTCTCTCTGTGAATAAATAAATAAAATCTTAAAAAAAGAGAGACTTACATATACCAAATATTATTTTTAAAAAATAATTTATAGACCAAATGAAGATGAATTTAAGTATGCCTCAATTGTGTGTGTGTGTGTGTGTGTGTGTGTGTGTGTCTGATCAAGGTTACTTTAACAAAGACCTCAACAGTTACTCTTTCAAGGTGGTAGTGTACTTGCAGTCTAAACCTCTCCCACATTACTGTCCCCTCTCACAGGCTGTTCCAAGTCAGCATCCTGCTGCTTACCAAAGAAACACTAAATGATACAGAAGCAATTGTTCATCTTCAGAAGGTCAGTCACCTTACAAACATAATGCCAACTTTTGTTCCTATTTCACAGGTGAGAAGTTTGATACAATGAGGATCAGTGACTTGTCCAGGCTAGTCAGCGGACAAGTGAAAACAAGCTTCTGTGAGAAGAAATTCACAGTGCACAGAAACCAAGGTGGCAGGAAGAGGGGAATTGGATAATATCTCAAACAAAAAGGAATGTAACAATGGAACTATGCATAGTAGGACTTAGTAATGCCCATTGCAACATATGAAAATATCTTTTGAATGAATATTTAGGTAACCTTTACAAGAGTTAAAGGTTAATTAATTATGGCAGTCAAATTAAGCTCTGAAAGCTTGATAAGAATAAGAAATGTATGCACTACAATATAGCATGAAATGGGGGAGGCAAAAACACTCTGAATTTTATAAAGCTCTTTTTTACCCAGGACCTTAAACTTTCTCCACCAACTGTTTAATAACTCTACCAAAATAGGAATAAGAGATTTGATTCTGAGGTTCTAGGTATAGAGATGGGGAGAAAAGGCAGAATGCAAGAAATCACACAAAAATCAGCAGTGAAGATCATGTGGTTATCAATCCTTTGTTCTCAGGTGTTTTCCTTTCTAAGGCAAGCAGAATTCAAATAAAAAAACAAAAGGTAAGTATTGTACATTGGAAAGCAGCTAAACTATTGAGAGAATAGAATGCAATACAAAAAAAAATTTGATTCACTATCCAGGTCCCTATTCCATTTCCAGGTTTCCCAATGTTTTTAACCCAGAAATGCCCACGGTTCTTCTGGATATCATTTCCTTTCCACATACACTGCCCTGGCATCTTTAGAACAGAGCTACACCAAGGGAGAACCTCATTTGGACATAATAAAGTGATGATTGATATGGCTGAGTTTAGGTCTACCATCTTGTGTTTTTTTTTTTTTTTAATTATTCCCATTTTTTGCTCCTATATTCTTCCTCTCCTATCTACTCTTGGGTTAAAAATATTTTTATTATATTATTTTATCTTCTATTTTGATCTTTGCTGGCTTTGGTTTTTTTGCTCTGCTTTTTTTGGGTACACATTTGTAGTCATTATTTTATAGACTTCAACAAGCATTATTAACTTCAGTCTTCCTTAAATTATTATTTTCTACTTTACAAACATTAAGTGACTTGAGCTATTATAATTTTTTCCATTTATCTCTCATATTACAAACCTGACATTATCTTTACACTTGTTTTATATGGTTAATAGTCTTTTAAAGACACTTTATTAAAAAGACACTTTAAAAAATAGTTTCCAAGTATATATTTACCCATACATCTATTCTTTCCAGTGCTCTTCCTGCATATCTGCACTTCCAACTAGGATCATTTGCCCTCAAACTAAAGAATCTTCTTTAGGATTTATTGTAGTGCTATTCTGCACTAACTCCTCAGTTCTGTTTGTTTTGGTATGTCTGCTTTGCCTTAATTTTTCTAAAGAATATTTTCACTGGGTATAGAAATCTAGGTTGGCAGTTTTTTCCTTATCACTTTAAAGATATCATATTATTGTCTCCCAGTTTCCACTGTTCTTGAGGGAAGTCTGATGTCATTTTTTTATATTAAAGTATAGCTAATACATACCATTACATTAGTTCCAGGGGTAGTCTGATGTCATTCTTATTGACATTACTCTGAATATACAGTTTCCAGTTCTGGCTGCTTTTAAAATGTTCTCTTATCTCAGTGATAAAGATATCACTGGTTACTAGCAATTTCACTATGATGTTATTTTTCCATCGACCTATATAATTCAATCAAGATTTCCACTCAATCTTTAAATATATATAATGTTTCTTCCTAATTATGTTCATGTTTTCCTTTAACTTCTTGAGTGTATTGTTAATGTGTGTTTTAAAGCTCTTGTCTGTGAATTCCATTATCTCTATCATTTCTTGTCCTGATTGTAGGTCATGTTTTCTTCTGATTGTAGGTCATGTTTCACTCCTCTTTGTGTATGTAATTACTTTGATTAGATTTTGTAGATTGTGAGCATTACACTGTTAATTATCTAGATTTTTTTGTCCAGTGTTGAAATTTGTTGTACCATTTCATTAAGTTACTTAAGTTACTGCAAGTTAAATTACTTGCAGATCAGCTGGATCATTTCAAGGCTTGTCTTGAAATTTTATTAAGATAAGTCTACAGTAATTTTTATTTGGGAGTTAATTTAGACATACCATTAATGCATGATCCTCCGGATTCTCCATGAATGTCCCAGGAATTCAACAGGGTCTCTCCATTCTGGATGATGAGAATTGAAATGTCTCCTGCCAATGTTAACTCTGGAAATTGTTTTGTATATAGCATCCTTCTTATTTGGACTCATAAGGATTTCACATATGGACAGTTTAGTATTCACTAATTAATTTAAGGAGACTCTCTTCTTTTCTCCACTATCCTTCTCCACAAATACCAGCCACCTCAACTTCTTCCAAAGTCTGTCCCCTCAACTAAGTGAGATCACCATGCTCTGCTTGGATTCTCCCTCCCCACATTATAATTTAGAAAATGTTTCCAAGTGAAACTCAGGGTGATTGGTGGACTCAGCTTCTTTGTTTCCCTTATCTCAGGGATTAAATCATATTCTTGTACAGTATATTGCCCAATGTCTAACAACTGTTTCATGCTTTTTGCTCAGATTTTAGCTATGTACAGTGGGAAGGAAAGTCTGGTACCAGTCACTCACCAAGTCCAGATATGGAATTCTATACTCTTTTATAAAGGAGAACTTAGAGTGTTTAAAAGTAATATAAACAAAGTCTTCTGGAAGGATTTAAAGAAGTTTTGTCAATACTTCTTTGGGGTTTGGATTTTGTATTTTGTTTTGTTGCTCACTTTTTTTGCTGAGTTACTTTAGTTGGTTATCTAGATTTTTATAATCACTTAGAATCAACTGTTGCCTTTCTCTGGTCTGAGATGCTTCTACCTATTTCACTTCTATTCATCTTAAAACACTCTGGGTAGAATTACACCATTTTTTAGTACTATAAGCATTGATTCAGAATGACAAGTTCATGATCATCTTCTGGTAAATTGTTCACTGGAGATGTTGGCTTTTGTTTATCTTAGAACATCAAATGGTGGAATCATAAGAGGACTTTCAGAACACCTGTTCCAATCCTCTAATTTTACTCATAAGTAAATTTTGTTCTTAAAAAGTTCAATAACTAGACCAAATTATCTAGCTGGTGGTTGGCAAGATTAGGCCAGATCTCATATTTCCCTGTTGAAATTCAGTTTTAGTTTGTGTGTGTGTTTGTTTTATTTAATCACACTGCCTTCCTCACCAGCAATGGGATTTGTGTAATCAGTTTTCTCATTCACATCATTTGCTTAATAAGATTAATATCAAAAGAAAAATTGTTTTCTCCAATTTTTTTCATTATTTCCTACTTCTGACATCTTTTTGTTGTCTCTGAAGTCCTTTTCCTGTTTAGTAAGTCAAAGAAGGAAGACTGATGTCAGCTTAATCATCATACTCCTCCTACTGAAAAAGATAACTAACTACAGGCAATAGGAAGGCATATGGTCAACACATCAGACAGGGAAGGTTGTGCTAGTTGCTCAGGAAGCAGAGAGGCAGGTACAAAAGAGACTGGAAAGACAAAAATTGCACATAGAAAGTATTTAGGGAAAGAAAAAAAAAAGAAAGTATTTAGGGCACAATATGAAACTCTATTTTTCATCTCAGAAGCCAGAAATCTTCACTACTCTCCTGTAGTATAAAGATATATGACCCTGAGGCAAAAATACCTGTAGAATATTATCGAAGATGAGAAATCTGTGTGACACTTGAAGACAGAGCTTACCTTGATATGTTATCAAAGTTTTATCATTCCATCAAACCACTTATCAAGAAAATGAGTGAGAGCAATAGTGCTGACTGCCAAATCATAGTAGGTAATGTCTAACAATATACCTTTGGGGAATGTTCCCTCTGAATCAGGACCATGCCCCAGTCCTGGTGCTTCCTACTTTGCAACCTAAAACCCACTTAGCTTCCTTGAAAGCCGGTCTGCATCTATGTGGATTTTCTTCTTACCTCTATCTGCAGATAGCTTAAGGTATTTTCAGATCACTTATAAGGAGAAAAATAAATTCTACAAGAATTGACAATTCACTAATTTCCATGATGCTAATGATTATTTTTTTTTTTAAATCAACAGCTAGCAAGGAATGAGTAAAAGTTTCCCCACATACAAATTATTCATCATCCGAGATGCAGTGTTGCTGTTAACAAGACTTATAAATAGTGCTTACAGGTGGCTGAGCGGTTTAGTGCCGCCATCAGCCCAGGGCCTGATCCTGGGGACCCAGGTTCCCACATCGGGCTCCCTGCATGGAGCCTGCTTCTCCCTCTGCCTGTGTCTCTGCCTCTGTGTGTGTGTGTCTCATGAATAAATAAATAAAATCTTTAAAAAAAATAGTGCTTACACACACACACACAAAAGCCTACTAGTTTACAGAGTTAGATAGAAAAGAGTAAAGATTTTATTAAGGCTCCTAGAGTTACTTATTGACTATATTTTCCTTCCTCCCCTCATAACATGGCATTGTTAGTAAAATAAATCAAATGTTATATATCCATTTTTAAAGATTTTATTTATTTATTCATGAGAGACACACAGGCAGAGGGAGAAGCAGGCTCCATGCAAGAAGCCCAATATGGGGCTTGATCCCACGGCTGGCTGGATCACACCCTGAGCTGCAGGCAGCACTAAACCACTGTGCCACCGGGGCCGCCCTGTCCTAGACTTCTTTAACTCACCCTGAAGGCAAAGATACAGCCCCTTATTCTGTTTTGTTACAGTCTAACTAGACTTTCTGAGTCAGGAAGAAAAAAAAAAGGATTCTTAGAATAGCAGATAATATCAACTAACATAATTAAGCACTTGTGGTAATCAGGTACTGTACTAAATACTTCTAATTATTATCCTATGTAATTATTACCCCATTTCCTTAATGAGGAAACCAAAGCTTGAGGAGGGTAAATAACCTGCCTGATATTACAGAACTGGTAAGTGCTGGAAGGCTGGCTTCAACTCTGTAATCTATGCTTTTAACCACTCTGTGCCTTACTCTCATGCCTTTACCAAGAACTTACTGTGCCAGGCCCTTTAGCTGGCCACTTCTGAAGTAACAAAAGGGGAGACAGATAATAAATCAGCACAGTGGCTAAGAGACAAGGTTGTGTTCAGTTTCCTGCATATCAACTGCTATTATAAACATTCCTCTCATACAAAAGAAAATATATTTGAATGCAAAAAGTATGGGATGATGATATTTCAGAGAAATCCTTGAATATTCTCTAATTCACACACACAAAAGTAAACCATCTCGAAATTTTAATATTTTATATATTTTAATTACAAATTACTTGGGATGTTTGAGAATTATAAGAACTTCAGTGTCAAGACATTAAAAACACTAATCTGAACAATTACCAAATATCATAGAAACAATTGCAGTATTTTTAAAAGATTTATTTATTTATTTGATAGAGAAAGAGAGCACAAGCAGGGGGAGCTGCAGGCAGAGGGAGAGGGAGAAGAAGGCTCCTGGCTAAGTGGGAGCCGGTGCAGGACTCCATCCCAAGAAACCTGAGATCATGACCTGAGCCGAAGGCAGAAGTTCAACCAACTGAGCCACCCAGATGCCCCCAATTACAGAATTTTGATTTGAAATCATAGGGTCTAAGTCCTCCTGCTCTACCAATAAGCATATAAATAACCTTGACTTTTTTTTTAAAAAAAGACTTAATTTATTTAATTATTTGAGAGAGAGAGCAACAGTGAGTGAGCCTGAGTGGGGTGAGGAGTAGAAGGAGTTGCAGACTCCCCGCTGAGCAGGGAGCACCATGTGGGGCTCCATCCCAGGACTCCAGAATCATGACCCAAACTGAAGGCATGCACTTAATGGTCTGAGTGACCCAGGCGCCCCTAACCTTGACCTTATTTGTAATATGAGGATGATAATGACAATAGTACCGAACTCATAGAGTTGATGTGTTTACTGAAAAGGTACCCAATGTCAAGTACTTCATACCTGGAAAGGACTCAATCAGAAGTGGTTATTGTGACATACCCACATCACTAGTCCCTGTTAACAATTCCACAGCCCAGGATGTGAAAAACTTGAATAGGATTTGTGTATGTAGCTAAACTAACCCCATTAGAGTTCCAAGTACTAGGGTTAAAGGTACAGTGTGTGTACTTCGTTTATTTTCTAGAATAGTAAAGATGCTTTGGAGGTCTCCACCATGATTTCTCTCCTCTTTTACCCCCACCAGCTACACAGCCACAGCACTGAGGAACTTGTGAATATTCAGTGAATGCAATCCACTGCAAAGAAAGGAAGACATTTGCTTCAAGTAAGTGACAGTGGCAAAGAAAACCACTCCATCCACTAATTCTGAAGGAAAAGCAACATAAAAATTGGAGAAATGGTGATTGTGATGGAATTTGTTTTGGGCAGCCTGGGTGGCTCAGAGGTTTAGCGCCGCCTTCAGCCCAGGGCCTGATCCTGGGGACCCAGTTTCCCACATCGGGCTCCCTGCATGGAGCCTGCTTCTCCCTCTGCCGGTGTCTCTGCCTCTCTCTCTCTCTCTCTCTCTCTCTCTCTCTCTGTGTGTGTCTCTCATGAAAAAATAAATTAAAAAAATTTTTTTAAAAAGGAATTTGTTTTTTTAGAGTCAGAGAAGCTCTTACTAGGATATGAATCTACCATTTAACCATTTGGAAACCTTGGGCAAGTCACTTAAATTCTGTTTTCTCACATATTAATTGGGACTAATAATGTGTACTTTGTAGGACTATTGTAAGGAACAGGGATGATGTTTTAAATAGGCCAAAAACAGTGCCTCAAACACATCAGTAACCAAATAAATACAGGGAGAAACTATATTCTTACTAATACAGTGCTGATTCTGTCAATAAGGTTGATGGCAACAATAGTTAAAATAATCTGATATATATATAGTCTCCAAAAAGTTTCCATGACCATGGAATAATCCTAATGGCCATTTATGAAGATGTTTGATAAGTTAGACTTATACAGTATGAACATTTTTCACTGACAAAGATAATACAATCTACCTGATATCATGATAACTTCTATATTCTTAGCTATAAATCTGGAGAATTTATCTGTTAGTAACATAATTGGTTACTAAAAAGAAAATCTTCAGTTGAATCTACTGCATTCCCAACTGTTATTCAGACCCAAGTTGTAGTGGTTCTGATTTGTTTGGTTTCTCTTGGAACGCAGGTGTCTTATCTTGGCCATCTGACTTCCTGTTGCATCATTGTTCTCTCTTAAGTAAACTCAGATGGGCTGCCTCCAAGTTTAATATAACTGAATGGACTTGTGGCTATATCAAGTAAGCACATTAAAAATATACCCAAGGCCTTTTGGGAATATCTGACACTGGTCATTATATGACCACCCTGCAGCTCACAGTGCCCCAAAATAGCACTTTGTATCCTATTACCTGAAGGGATTAAAAAAAAACATATATCAGAACACAGTTCTAAATTACAAAGACAGAAGGTTTCTGCAGTTTTAAATGACCTAAAACTCCCTTAAACAAAATTGAAGGAGATCAAAGTTTTGGCCCAGCAACTTTGAGTATCAGATGAAATGCCCCAGTTGAGTTAGCTTGATTATTCTTCTTTAGCTGATTATTTCTATCACTTTGTGCCATTAATGGAGAAATTAATCTTTGAAGTTCTCATGGCTCAGCATTTTCAATTATTCATTCCAGCTAAGGAATTTTTTTTAAAGAAAAGCTCAGTGTTCTTAGTTACGATAAGCCTACCAGCAGACACTGATACCCAACCTAAACTGCTACCCCAAAAAAGCATCTCCTCCATAGAAATTTTTCTGAGGATTTAAAAAATCCACTCTACTGATTGTTTCCTTTCTTAAAATCCAAATTCATAATCAGCTTAAAGCATAAAAATTGTTTAATAAGCATTTTAACAATTTTTTCCTAAAATGTATTCTCAGAGAAGAGAGGGATAGAAACAGGAAAGGAATGTGGAATAACAAATACTACACTCTTTTTAGGACTAGTTCTATTATAAGCACCATAAAATATACTATGACACCTGGTCTTAGTATATTACCTAGCTAGACCTTAGGAATATATCAAGCTCTTCTAGTTGAAAAACAAACAAAAAATAAATTTAAAAAACCCTCTTGTTTCTAGCATTTCCTTCTCTGGTCCAGTGGTGATCCTTCTTTGAATTTATTGAATAATTTCCTCTGCTAATTGTCATCTATCTTGATGAGAAGGCAAGGAAGTCCTGTGAGCCTATTATCACTTTTTACCGAACAAGCTCTCAATGTTTAAGAGTTTTGGTGAAGATGAACTTCTACTAGTCTGATGACTTCAGAAGAACTCTGTTGACTTTGGCAAGACTGGAGTGTTTGGGGTTTTCCCCCTATAAACTGCATGCTTGGTCTTTATTTTAAGGAGTTGTACATTTTCTAAATGAAGGAAAAAAAGATTGCAACTTCCCTTATTGTTATTCTTTTTAAATTTTTACTATTTAAATCTCTTTATTTTTATAAATTTATATTTATTTATGTTTATTTATCTTGAGAGAGAGAGAGAGCATACACATACATGAGCTGGGCAGAGAGGGGGCAGAGGGAGAGAGAAAATCCCAAGCAGTCTCCATACCTAGCATGGAGCCTGACATGGGGCTCGATCCCACAACCCTGAGATCATTACCTGAACCTATATCAAGAGTCGGTCGCTTAACCATCTAAGCTACCCAGGTACCCCTATAAATTTTTTATTGAAGTGTAATTGACATACAACATTATATTGGTTTCAGGGGTGCAGCATAATGACTCAATATTTGTACCCACTGCAAAAGGTTCACCACATTAAGTTATCATCTGTCACTATAAAAAGTTAACATCTGAGATTTACTCTTTTGTAAAGAAGATCTTTACAATCTTTTACAATCTTTACAATCTGTACAATCTTTACAATCTTTTGTAACGATTTCCACTTTCAAGTATGCTATAGAGTATTACTAACTGTAGTCACCATGCTATACATTCATCCCCACGGCTTATTTCTTTTATACTTGTAAGTTTGTACTTTTTGACACCCCTTTCACCCACTCCCCAACCCCTTCCCCAAGGGCAACTACCATTCTGTTATCTATATCTATAATTTTGGTTTCGTTTTGTTTGTTCATTTGTTTCATTTTTTAGAGATTCCACATATAAGTGAAATCATGGTATTTGTCTTTCTCACTTAATATAATACCTTATTTCACTTAATATAATGTCCTCAAGGTCCATTCATGTTGTTGCAAATGGCAAAATTTTTTGTACATTTTTAAATTGGAGTTCGATTTGCAAACATATAGTATAACACCCAGTATTCATCCCATCAGGTGCTCTCCTCAGTGCCCATCACCCGGTCACCTCAACCCCTCGCCCACCTCCCGGTCCACTACCCCTTGTTCGTTTCCAAGAGTTAGGAGTCTCTCATGTTCTGTCACCCTCACTGATATTTCCCACTCATTTTCTCTCCTTTCCCCTTTAATCTCTTTCACTATTTCTTATATTCCCCATATGAATGAAACCATATGACCATTGTCCTTCTCTAACTGACTTCCTTCACTCAGCATAATACCCTCCAGTTCCATCCACGTTGAAGCAAATGGTGGGTATTTGTCGTTTCTAATGGCTGAGGAATATTCCATTGTATACATAGACCACATCTTCTTTATCCATTCATCTTTCGATGGACACCGAGGCTCCTTCCACAGTTGGGCTATTGTGGACATTGCTGCTAGAAACATCGGGGTGCAGGTGTCCCGGTGTTTCACTGCATCTGTATCTTTGGGGTAAATCCCCAGCAGTGCAATTGCTGGGTCATAGGGCAGGTCTATTTTTAACTCTTTGAGGAACCCCCACACAGTTTTCCAGAGTGGCTGCACCAGTTCACATTCCCACCAACAGTGCAAGAGGGTTCCCTTTTCTCCGCATCCTCTCCAACATTTGTGGTTTCCTCTCTTGTTAAGCAAATGGCACGATTTCATTTGTTTTATGGCTGACTAGCATTACTCTGTGTGTGTGTGTGTGTGTGTGTGTGTGTACATCACATCTTTTTCATAAATTCATCCGTCGCTGAACACTTAGGTTGTTTCCATATCTTGGCTATAGTAAATGGTGGTGCAATGAACACAGGGGTGCATATATTGTTTTGAATTGGTGTTTTGCTCTGGATAAATACCCAGAAGTGGATTGCTGAATCATATTATAGTTCTATTTTTAATTGTTTGAGGAATCTTCATATTGTTTTACATAGTGGCTGCATGAACATGCATTCCCTCCAACAGTGCACAAGGATCTCTTCTTCCCCACATCCTCACTAGCAGTTGTTATTTCTTGTCCTTTTGATAGATAATAGCCATTCTAACAGGTATGAGGTGATATCTCACTGTGGTTTTGATTTGCATTTCCCTGATGATTAGTAATGTTGAGTATCTTTTCATAAGCTTGCTAACCATCTGTATGATTTCTTTGGAAAAATGTTTAATCAGATCCTTTGGCCAATTTTTAATTGGATTGTTTGTGTTTTTGCTACTGAGTTTTGTGAGTTCTTTAAATATTTTAAATATTAACTCCTTGTTTGATATATGATTTGCAAATATTTTTCCCATTCATTAGGTTGTTTTTCATTTTGTTGATGGTTTCCTTTGCTGTACAGAAGCTTTTTTTTAATAATAAATTTATTTTTATTGTTTTTTCTTTTCTTTCTTTCTTTTTTTTTTTTTTTGTACAGAAGCTTTTTAGTTTGAAGTAGTCCCACTTGTTTTTTACTTTTGTTGCCTTTGCAACAATTTGAAGTCAGAACCAAAAGTTCATTGCAAGGCTGATATTAAAGAGCTTATGCTTTCTTCTAGGCGTTTTATGGTTTCAGGTCTTATGTTTAAGTCTTTAATCCATTTTGAGTTAACATTTGTGTATGATGTAAGATAATAGTTTTATTCTTTTTCATGTTGATGTCTAGTTTTCCTGGCACCGTTTATTTTTTTTTAAATTTTATTTATTTATTCATGAGAGACACAGAGAGAGAGAGAGAGAGAGGCAGAGACCCAGGCAGAGGGAGAAGCAGGCTCCATGCAGGGAGCCCGATGTGGGACCCGATCCAGGGTCTCCAGGATCACACCCTGGGCTGAAGGCGGCGCTGAACCACTGAGCCACCGGGGCTGCCCGCTAGCACCGTTTAATAAAAAGATTATCCTTTCCCCACTGTACGTTCTCTCCTCCTTTGGCATAAATTAATTGACGATAAATGTGTGGGTTTATTTCTGAGTTCTCTATTCTGTACCATTTATCTATATGTCTCTTTTTTTGCCAATGCCATACTGTTCTGATTACTATAGTTTTGTAGAACAGTATGCAATCAGGGAGCATAATACCTCCAGATTTGTTCTCCTTTCTCAATATTGATTTTGCTATTTAGGTCTTTTGTGGTTCCACACACATTTTAGGATTGTCTGTTCAGTTCCTGTAAAAAAACGTCATTCGAATATTGATAGGGATCGCATTGAATATGTATACTGCTTTGGGTAATATGAATATTTTAACAATATTGATTCTTCCAATCCATTAGCATGGAATCTTTCTATTTCTTTATGTCCTCTTTTATTTCTTTCATCAATGATTTATAGTCTTCACTGTACAGGTCTTTCACCTCCTTGTTTATTTCTAGGCATTTATTTATTTCTATTCTTTTTGATTCAATTGTAAATGAAATTTTTTTTGATTGAGGTATAGTTGAAACACAATGTTACATTAGTTTCAGGTGTACAACAGAGTGATTTAAAAAGTCTCTGTACGGAGAAGGACAAACATTATATGGTCTCATTCATTTGGGGAATATAAAAAATGGTGAAAGGGAATAAAGGGGAAAGGAGAAAAAATAAGTGCGAAATATCAGAAAGGGAGACAGAACATGAGAGACTCCTAACTCTTGGAAACGAACTAGGGGTGGTGGAAGGGGAGGTGGGCGGGGGTGGGGGTGACTGGGTGGCGGGCACTGAGGGGGGTACTTGATGGGATGAGCACTGGGTGTTATTCTGTATTTTGGCAAATTGAACACCAATAAAAAATAAATTTATAAAAAAAATCATTACTATTATTACTATCTATCTTAAAAAAAAAGTCTCTGTATTATGCTATGCTGGCCACAAGTGTATCTCTACCTGGGATTTTTTTTTTTTAATTTTTACTTATTTATTCATGAGACACAGAGGGAGAGAGAGAGAGAGAGAGAGAGGCAGAGACACAGGCAGAGGGAGAAGCAGGCTCCATGCAGGGAGCCCGACGTGGGACTCGATCCCAGGTCTCCGGGATCACACCCTGGGCTGAAGGCGGTGCCAAACCGCTGAGTCACCCAGGCTGCCTGGGATTGTTTTCTTAATTTCTCTTTCTGATAGTTCACTGTTAGTGTATAGAAACACGACAATTTTTGTATATTGATTTTGTGCCCTGCCACTTTACTGAATTCATTTATTACTTCTAATGGCTTTTGGTGCCATCTTTAGGGTTTTCTATATATAGCATCATTATCCAGAGATAATGACAATGTTACTTCTTTCTTTCCAATTTTGATGCCTTTTATTTCTTTCTCTCACCAAATTGAAAGGGTTTCTAACTCTTTGTTGAATAGTAGTGCGGAGGGTGGGCATTCTTGTCTTGTTCCTGATTTTTTTAAAAGATTTTTATTTATTTATTCATGAAAGATACACACACACACACAGAGGCAGAGACACAGGGGGAGAAGCAGGCTCCATGCAGGGAGTCTGACTCCGGACTTGATCCCGGGTCTTCAATATTAAGCCCTGGGCTGAAGGTGGAGCCAAACCGCTGAGCCACCCGGGCTGCCCATCTTGTTCCAGATCTTAAAAGAAAAGCTTTTAGCTTTTCAACATTGAACATGATGTTAACTGTCACCTTATCATTAGACACTGAGGTACATTAGACATAAAGGCACATAGAGGTGACTCTACACTCACTTTCCTGAGAGTATTTATCATAAATTGATGTTGAATTTGTCAAATGCTTCTTCATATGAGATGATCATATGATTTTTATTTTTCATTTTAAAGTGGTATATTACACTGATGAGTGGATGTTGAACCATCCTTGCATCCCTGAAATAAATCCCACTTGATCATGGTATACAATTCTTTTAATGCTGAATTCAGTTTTTTAGTATTTTGTTGAGGATTTTGCATCTATGTTCCTCATGAATTTCTTTTTCCCATCCCTTCACTTTCAGTCTGTCCGTGTATTACATTTGAAGTGAGTCTCTGGTAGGCAGCATATAAATGAGTCTTTTTTTTTTTTTTTTTTTTTTTTTTAATCTAGTCAGCCACTCTGTATCTCTTGATTGGAGAATGCAGTCTACTTACACTTAAAGTAATTATAAGTATGTTTTTCTTTTTAAAGATTTTATTTATTTATTTATTTATTTATTTATTTATTTATTTAGACAGAGAATGAGTAGGGGGATGGTTAGCAGAGGGAGAGGGAGAAACAGGCTCCCCACTGAACAGGGAGCCTGACATGGGGCTCCATCCCAGGACCCTGAGCCAAAGGCAGATGCTTAATTGGCTACACCATCCAGGTGCCCCAATAAGTATGTTTTTATATGACATTTTGTTAAATATTTCCTGGCTTCTCTTGTAGTTTCTCACTGTTCCTTTCTTTTTCTCTTGTTCTCTTCTCTTGTGCTTTGATGACTTTCTTCAGTATCATATTTAGACTCCTCTCTCATTTTCTCTTGTGTACCTACTACAGGTTTTTACTTTGTTACTACAATGAAGCTCACATATAACATCCTATAAATATAACGGCCCGTTTTAAGTTGAAAGCAACTTAAATTTGAGCTTATTTCAAAACTACATTTTTACTGCCACATCTCTTGTTTTGTTTTTTGTCTTTTTATTTTATGTATCCTGAATTTATTATTGTAGTTTAAGTTCATTTTATTACTTTTGTCTTTTAGCTTTAATACTAGCTTTATAAGTGTTGCTCCACCATCTTTACTACATATTTACCAGTAAGATTTTTACTTTTACACATTTCTTTTATTAAATAGTACTACATTTTTTCAGCTTAAAAAGTCCCTTTAACATTTCTTGTAAAACCAGTTGAGTGGTAATGAACTCCCTTAGCTTTTGTTTAGAAAATTTCTTATCTCTCCTTCAATTCAGAAGGGTATCCTTGCTGATGGAGTATTCTTGGTTGGAAGGTTTTTCCTTTTTTTTTTTTTTTTAAGATTTTATTTATTTATTAGAGAGAGAGAGAGAGGCAGAGACACAAGCAGAGGGAGAAGTAGGCTCCATGCAGAAAGCCTGATGTGGGACTTGATCCCGGGTCTCCAGGATCACACTCTGGGTTGAAGACGGTGCTAAACCACTGAGCCACCGGGGCTGCCCGGAAGGTTTTTTTCTTTTAGCACTTTGAATATATCATGCCACTCCCTTCTGGCCTAAAATTCTACTGTGAAAAATCTGCTGATAGTTATGAGGTTTACCCTGTATGTAACAAGTTCTTTTTTCTCCTACTGCTTTTAAGATTTTTTTTTTAAACTATTGACATTTTAATTATAATGTATCTTGATGAAGATCTCTTGGGATTCATCTTGTTTGAAAGGCTCTGGGCTTCCTAGGTCTGCATGTTTCTTTCCTCTCCAGTTTAGGAAAGTTTTTAGCCATTATCTCTTCAAATAAGTTTTCTGCCCCCTTCTCTCCCTTCTCTTTCTGTGAATATTATTTTGCTTAATGTTGTCTCACAAATCCTTTAACCTACCTTCATTTTTTAAATTCTTTTTTTTTTCTTTTTCCTGGTCTGTTTGGATGAGTTCCATTACCATCTTCCAGATTGCTGATCTGTTCTGCTTCATTCAATCTGTTGTTAAACTCCTCTATTGTATGTTTTAGTTCAGTTATTATCTTCTCCAGCCCTGTGACTTCTATTCAGTATTTTCTTTCCTTTTTTTTTAAATCAAAATCTTTCTTGAAGTTCTGTGTTCATCCATTCTTCTCTTGAGTTTGGTGAATATCTTTATGACCATTATTTTAAATTTCTTATCAGGTAGATTATTATCTCCATTTCATTAAGGTCTTTTTCTGAGGTTTTAACTAACCCTTCATTTGGAACAGTTCCTCTGTTTCCTCATTTTGCTTGACTCTCTGGGTTTGTGTCTATTTGTTAGGCACAACAGTTACCTCTCCTAGTCCTGAAGGAGTGCCTTGTGTAGGTAGAGAAGTTTCAACTTTGTCCTCATTCTTGGTTGTCACTTACACCTTTGTGATTATCTCAGCAAACTCATTGATTCTTGATAAATCCCTATTGTTGAGGGTGTGTCAAGATCTGTTAGCGATTCAAGGGGAGGGATCTTGTCCAGCACCTAGTTTCAGGCTGATTGGAAGACAGACCCTGAGGCAGCAGCTTTTCAAACATGCAAATATATACACTCCTATGGGGCTGTAATTATAAACCCTGCTATCAGCCCAGGAAATCTGAAGGTGTTCCCTGGGCAACAGTTGCAAAACTCAGGGCTCCAAAACTCAGGGCTATAAGCTCTTTTATGGGAAGTATTGTTGAGCTGTAGTGACACCAAAGCAATACACAGGATGGAGTCTCCCTGTGAGGACATGTAAAAACACCTTTTCTATAGGAAGACTAGCAGTGTGTTTCAATTTACTGTCTGTTCAGTGCCCTAAGGATATACCCTGCCAAAAGTTGTGTTTCTGATTGTTACAACGCAGGAACACAGCCCCCTAGCCACCAAGGCCAGGCAATTAAGGGGTGCTTCCTGTGTATATTGATACACATACCAGGTTTAGCAAGGCAGCTGGAAACAGGATGGGCCCTCTCACCAGCTTCAGCTAGGCAATGGGAAAATGCCTTGACTACATATGCCCACTGGCTTTGGTAATGCAGCAGCAGAGTGCCTTGTCTGCATACACTCACTGGCTTTAGCTGTGAGTGCTTTAATTGTTTATGCTATTCAGTCCCTCTGGCCTTAGTAAATGCCTCATCCATGTGCACCCACCACTGCTAGTGGGGTAGTGGGAGAGTACAAAAATGGCATCCACTGGTTCCTCCATCTCTGGAGAGTCCTAATTGTTCCCTGCCCCTCCAGCAGATGCTTTAAGATAAGTAAATGAACCCCTTTCACATTTAGTCTAGGCATTTTCAAACTGCTGCTTTTGCACTGAGTTCCAGGGTGAGTGAGACTGCACATGAACCCTTTGAAGGGAGAATCTCAGTTCTCTACCCTTTGGGTCCCCTGGAAATAAACCCTTTGCTTTTCTAAGTGATATGATCTGGGGACTCATCTCTCTGGCCTAGATACTAGGTGCCTGATGTGGGGTAAAAGCCCCTTCCTCCTCCAGAATAAGCTCCAGACTTGTAAGATCCCTCAGTATTGTGAATCACCATGCTTGGCATGGGGTCGGGGGCTGGGGAGGAGGGAGTTTGGCCAGACTGGGTCTCTGCCTCATCTGCCCATCTTGATGTGGTCCTTTTATCCTTTGTTGTAGAGGAACAGTTTATCTAGTTTTCATTTCTTTTTCAGAAGAAATTGTTCATGTCACTGCAGATTTTGTGTGTCTGTGGGAGGAGGTTGTTCAGGATCTTCCTGCACTGCCATCATGGACTGTCCCCTCCTAGATTTATTCATTCAAAATTTGTACTGCTTCTAAGCAGAATCATGCTAAACTGAGATCATTCAAACACAGGCAATAGACTAATTTTTAAAGCCCTTATTTTGGTGAAAAATTATAGATTCAAGGTGTTTTGTTACTGCTTCAGAGTATATAAAGGAAAGGATCCCTGGGTGACTCAGTGGTTTAGCGCCTGCCTTCGGCCCAGGGCGTGATCCTGGAGTCCCAGGATCGAGTCCCACATCAGGCTCCCTGCATGGAGCCTGCTTCTCCTTCTGCCTGTGTCTCTGCCTGTCTTTCTCTCTCTCTCTGTATCTCTCATGAATAAATAAATAAAATCTGTAAAAAAAAAAAAAAAAAGAAAAGAAAAGAAAAGAAAAAAAGAATATATAAAGGAAAAAGTTTCTGATAACTGATATTTCATTGATTCTCCCCTTAAAAAGCTCCATTTTTGAACCCAATTTCTCACATACTTTTTTAGTTAACATTCATGTAAGTTGTGAGCATGATGCCAAGGAATTCTATCTCCAGAGATGAGTCTCAATCCCAGGTCTAGGAAGTAATGAACTGATAGAAATCTTTTCTTTCTCCATGGTTCAGTTTTATACTTGCATTAATAATGTTTATAATACCACTTCTCATTCAGTCCCAAATCAAATGTCACCAATCCATAGAGGCCTTCTCTAAGCCTCCTCTCTGGAGTATCCCCATCTCATTACTCTCTGTTGCATCACCCTAGTTCTTTCCTGCATAACATTCATCACAACATAGGAGTATTGTCATTTGTTTATTGAATGCTGTTGACTCCTGAGAGCAAGTGACTTGTCACCTGTCTTCATTTCCATATCCCCAGGGCCTAGCACTGGGTTAAATGAATAAGAAAATAAATTAAAATTTCCTGCTACCTGTTCAGTTTCCTTGATCTGGGTCATTATATTGGATGCTTCTCCCCTATTTCTGGTCCCTCCTCAATCAAAATACAGCTAACATGCTTCCTCTTCTCCCAAAAGCTTGTTGTCGTTGTTGTTTTCCTGATTACTCAGTTAATAGATGCTCAGTTTAGAAAACTTGAGGTGGGGACCAAAGTAATATAAATAGATAATTAAAATCATTAGGGTTGATGAATCATCCCAATTTGGTCAAAAATTGATGGAATTCCTAGGACTTGGGAAAAACCAGGAAAATTCGGGGCAGGCCAGGATGAGCTAGTTACCCTACACCTAACCTCTCACTCAGTAGTGACTATTAATAATTTATTCTATTGTCATTAATTATTTTATATTATATTATAGTTATTGAGATTACATTATATAATTTTGAATTCAGTTTTTTCCAAATAATTTTATATCATAAGTATTTTTTCACATGATCAAAATTCATTCTTAATATCATTTTAAAAATTGCTTAAGGGGTACTTGGGTGGCTCAGTTGGTTAAGCATCTGCCTTTGGCTCAGGTCATGATCCTGGAGTCCCAGGATCCAGCCCCACATCGGGCTCCCTGCTCAGCAGGGAGTATGCTTCTCCCTCTCCCTCTGCTCCTCCCCCTAGCTCATGCTCTCTCTCACTTGCTCACGCTCTCTCAAATAAATAAATAAATAAAAGCTTTAAAAATCAACAAAATAAAATAAAAATTGCTTAAAATTGCATATTATACTTTAAATGCACTGTAATATAAGACTGAAGACTAAAGACGCTGGAGTCAGGTTGCCTGGGTTCAAGTTCCAACTCTGTCTTGGGCATTTTATTTATTCCTTCTGTGCCTTAGTTTCCTTGTCTCTAATATAAGGGTCCAGAAAGCACATGCTTTATAATATTGTTGTGAGGATTAAATGGGTTTATATTTGAATGTTATTAGCACTAATTGCCTATTTTTCTTGATAGACTGTCATGCAGTGTGATAGAATATTCATAGTACATGAATGTCAGACATTGCTTCTTCCCCTTTTTATCTTTCAGATGACTTACTCCCAAATAAACCTTTGTATTCCTAACTCTCCTCTGCAACTGCTTCCCAGAGGGCCCAGCCAATATAGAAACATTGCTAATTTGATAGAAGAAAAAAAGGCATTTCATTATTTTAGTTATATTTCTTTGATTACAGATGCAATTGAATATTTATCTTTATTAGGCTCTGAAATCTCTTCCTTTGTGAATTGACTGCTCATTTTCTTTGCCCACTTTAATTATTCAGGTCTTAATGTTTTTCTTGTCTGTTTGTATAAGTTATATAATTATGTAAGTTATATTTTACATATTGTATATATAAAAGATAGTATCCCTTTTGTCATAACTTAAGTTTTTGATATACAGATATGCAAGAATGTTGTATAGTCAGATGATGATAAATTACTTTATAATTTTTATCTCTGTTCTAATGCCAATAGAATACATTCCCTTCCAGAGACCAGTCACTTATAATTTATCCTTATTTATTAATAGTTTATATTTAGTCCATCTGGAATAAATTTTCGCATACAGTGTGAGATGAAAATCTAAGTTGATTTTTTTTTCAAAACATATGTCCCTAGACCATTTAATGAACAATCTTACCCTTTTTTAAGCAACCTCTAGCCCCAATGTGGGGCTTGAACTCACAAATCTAAGGTAAGAGTCTCGTGACCTACTGACTGAGACAGCTAAGTACCCTCAATCTTACCCTTTCTGATTGATTTGTCATGTCTTTCAATATCATTTATTAAAACTTTATACATGCTGGGTTCTTTTCCTATTACATAAGTTTGTCTTTTTTCTATACATTATACTTGGTAAATTTCTATACTTTTATAATCTGATTTGGTATCTTCTATGTTGAATTTCAATCAATCAGCTTTCTAGGCTTTTGTACTTTTTCCAAAATGCAGTTATGGCACTTCAGATTGTGTGTAGACAGAGTCACTGGACTGGAAAATTGTCATTGCTGAGGCTAGTAGTAATGATGACAATAATACAGAGAATTCTTATAAAGCCTCTACATAAAGGAGGAAAACTAATTTGTGAAGCACAGCAGCTTAAAGCATGATACAAATGTGATTAGAATGCCCTTTTTTTGTGTATAGGAGCCTATCAGTTTCATCCTGTTTTCTAGTGCAGAGCAACCCAAGAACCTAAGGTCCAGAATGTGACAATGACATCATAGGACCTATCAGTGGTGTGTTCTTTATAGTGACATAAAGCAAAGTTAAGAGAACCATGTTTACTCAGCTACTGTGATATTAACATCATCACATATTCTTGGATGGAGGAGGTGGTCAATAATTACAGACAGAAACATGAATGGAAAGGCAGGATCGGGCAGCCTGGGTGGCTCAGCAGTTTAGCGCCACCTTCCGCCCAGGGCCTGATCCTGGAGACCTGGGATCGAATCCCACATCGGGCTCCTTGCATGGAGCCTACTTCTCCCTCTACCCATGTCTCTGCCTCTCTCTCTCTGTGTCTCTCATGAATAAATAAATAAAATCTTAAAAAAAAAAAAAAAGGGAAAGGCAGGATCATAGACAAAAATTGTTTAGTTACTTTTGTTGCCTCTGCCATCATCCTTTCGACAATCTTGGTCAAACTGAGTTTAGAAGGAGCGAGGGAGGGAGAAGAAATGGAGTAGGGGAAGCAGTGGGCAGTGGTATGTTGGCCAGTAGCTATAGGAGGATTCTTACTTGGATCACCTCAGGATAAATACTACAGAGTGGGGGGAGTGGGGGAACAGGTATAAGTGCTGGAAAGGACTGCAGAATTCCTTTGTATCGACAATCACATTGTAGGCTAACTGCAATTGTGTGAATATGTTTTAGTGTCAGAATTTAATTTAGGGTATAATTAACCGTTTGTGACATAATAGGGATCTGCTGCCATTGGATTTCTCTTAACTTCCATAGCAAAACCCTTTTTTTCTTTATCCTTCTTTTCTTCCTTCCCTTCTTTTCTTACTGTTCTTGTGCCTTTTATGTAGATTTAAAATAAATATGCACTTTTCAAGTCACTCATATGTATAAAGAGCAAACAATTCTTTAATGAACAATAAAGCCAACAAGAGCAAAAATAAACATATAGCTGAGTATTGTAAAATAAGATTGAATCTATCTAAAGACTCCGTGGGATAAAGGTTTTTCTTTTACCCGATTTTTTTACCCTACATGAAGCAGCCACAATTTTTAAAGACTACTGTGAAGAGTGTCCTTATGAGGAAGTGCTCACCTGCTCTGATTGCCATCTGCCAGCACTCCCACAAGGCTGTTAAGAGTTGACAGACTGTCATGGGGTTGGGCCAGAAAGTCATTTTCTGAAACTGTCCATTCAGGACAGTAGCTAAGCTTCACAGTGGATACAGAGTCTTAAGGGTATTCTGTATAAGTACTGACAAGTCATCTGACTTTGAAAAACAGTTGGAAGACGGCACATTTTTATGACAATAGAAAACTAGTTCAAATTTTAGAAGTAGAGGCATCATCACCTCAATCTGATTCGATGATATAATAATGCAGGGTAAAGAACAAATCACTAAAAACAACAATTACAAGTATTACTTAGAACAATAAGGGCATAGTGGTCCTAGATAAAGGCATTGATTTTGAAAATGAAAATCACAGCATCCTAGAAGAGACAAATTCATGTGGCATCTTGAAAGCAAGCATCTTGTGGTCAAACAGACCCAGATCTGAATCTATTACTTTAGGGATCTGGGATAATGGGTTTCTCTGTCAAGTAGAAATACTAATATTTCTTACCTCATAGGCCTGTTGTAGGAATTAAATGAGATTGGCATGTAAAGTACTTAGCCCAGAAGCTGGCACACTGCAAATACTCAATAAAACATACTGATTACCATTACTGTTGTTATTTTTCATCGTCATCCTAGGAGAAGAAGCTAGATAGGACTTCTAGTCCATACTTCTGCTTCTAATTTGGATCACATTTAAATACTTACTGAAAACAAAATGAGTCCCGATATTATTTTTAAAGAAATGAAATTACATGATTTTCTACAGAAATTCTTTCTCATTCAGAAATATTTTCTAGTTTTTTCTAAAAAACTGATCATATTGCAACTGAAACCTATTTCTTCTTGGCTATCTTTACTGATGATGGAGAAAGGTTTATCAGGGCACCTGGGCGGCACAGTCTGTTAAGTGTCTGACTCTTGGTTTTGGCTCAGGTCGTGATCTCAGCATCATGAGACTGAGCCCCAGGTAGGGCTCTGCACTCAGTGTGGAGCCTGCTTGAGATTCTCTCTCCCTCTATTCCTTCCTCTCATGCTCTCTCTGTCAAATAAATAAATAAGTCTTTTTTAAAAAAATAAAACTTCATCATTCTTAATAACCTTCTAGATGCTCTATTTAATGAAAATTATGACTTGGTCCTCTCCTTCCTTTCTCACTCCCCTAGACCCCACACCAAACACACAGCTAATTACTCACCACTTTCATTTCTATGAGAGGATATAAAGGAAATAATAATTTTACTACAGTTGAGTTATAGTTGTCAGCATAATAATCACTAATCCTAAACACCAAACAGTAATTTTCAGACCTGTTTTATAGTACAAGAAGGAATTTCTCCGTACCGAGAAGAATAATGGCAAACCTGAGCAATTGAGTGAAGATACTGGATCATATAGAGCAAAATCAGGCAATCCAAAGAAAGCTGAGTTAATGATAATGAGTAACAAGGATCTGGGCAGAGCAAAGACAGGTTCTGATGAAGAGCTTGATTTATTAGAGGTCAGTTTGGTGAAACAATCATATATTTATCTCTTCTTCCTCTTGAGATGCTATTAAAATGACAGAAAAAGAACATAAAAGGAATAATTTTAATACAAAAAAAAAGAAGAAGGGCTCCACTGGTGAACAACAGATTAGAGATTAGATCAGTTTCTGGAAGACTGAAATCAGACAGAGTGATATGTTTAGTGATGAAGGAAGAAAGAAGAAGCATCAGTCTAGACAGAGAGAGGGAGGAAATGTATGTGTATGTGTAAGTATTGAGGATGGGGCAGGGAATACAAGTAAGGAGAAAAACAGTCTGAAGAATATAAGAGAGGTACAAAACACAGATATCCTGGATCTAACAAATGGTAGCAGTGGGCTGTGGGACCAAAAACAGAGGTATTCCCCATGTTCATAGCAGCATTATTTATAATAGCCAAAACATGGAAACCACCTACATGTCTACTGATGAATAAATGGATAAAGAAGTTGTGGTATATACATATAATGCAATATTATCCCACCATAGAAAAAAAAAAGAGAGGATATCCTGCCATTTGTAACAACATGGATGGAACTTGAGGGCATTATACTAAGTGAACTAAGACAGAAAGACAAATACTGTATGATTTCACTTATATGTGGAACCAAAAAGGAGGGGTGGGCAAAGAGAGAGAGAAATCAGACTTGTGGTTATCAGAGGTGAAGGGTGAGGGCAGGAGGAACAGGAGGAAGGTGGTCAAAAAGTACAAGCTTCCAGTTATTAGATAAATAAGAACTAGGGATATAAAATACAACATGATGACAACAGCTGATGCTGCTGTGTGATATATATGAAAATTGTTAAAAGAGTAAGCCCTAAGAGTTCTCATTACCAAAAAAAAAAAAAAAAAGGCTTTTTCTTCTTTTCTTTTATTGCTTTCTCTTTTTATTGTATGAGATGATGGAAGCTAACTAAACTTACGGTGCTAATCACTTCACAATATATTTAAGTCAAACCGTTATGCTATACCCCTTAAATTTATATAGTTATATATGTCGATAATCTCAATAAAACTGGGAAAAAACATAAATGTTAACTTTATTTTAAAATATTTATTTATTTATTTATTTATTTATTTATTTATTTATGAGAGAGAGTGCATGCAAGAGGGGGAGGAGCAGAAGGGAAGGGAGAAAGAATCTCCAGTCAACTCTGTGCTAAGTGCAGAACTGGAAGCAAGGCTCCATCTCACAACTCTGAGATCATGACCTGAGGCAAAACCAAGAGTTGGAAGCTTAACCAACTGGGCCACGCAGGAACCCCCAGAAGTTCATTTTTTTAAAAGTGTGTTTTCAGAAAAGTTCCCATCTCACGCCTGGGTGGCTCAGCAGTTGAGTGTCTGCCTTCACTTCAGGCCATGATCCTAGGATCCAGGATCGAGTCCTGCCTCGGGCTCCCTGGGGAGCCTACTTCTCCTTCTGCCTGTGTCTTTGCCTCTCTCTGTGTGTCTCTCATGAATAAATAAATCTTTAAAAAATAAGTTTCCATCTCTAGCTTTCTTGAAGAATTTTTTTAGAGTCTATCTTAAAGAAAATGTAGAGAGGTCTCTTCTAAAGAAATTGAGTAAGAGCAATACAAAAAAACCTAACATCAGTAATAGTAGTTCCAAGAAAAAACAGAAAAAATAGAAATAAGGACATTCTCTTTTTTTTTCCTTAAGATTTTATTTATTTAATTATTCATGAGAGACAGAGAGAGAGAGAGGCAGAGGCATAGGTAGAGGGAGAAGCAGGCTCCCTGCAAGAACCCGGATGCAGGACTCAATCCTAGGACCCCAGGACCACGATGCAAGCCAAAGGCAGACGCACAACCACTGAGCCACGCAGGCACCCCTAGCACTGGGCTTTGCAATGACACTATGGGTTGCCAAAAAACCGTGGAATAATATTGTTAAAGTTCTAATGAAAAAATGATTTTGAACCTGGAATTCTATATGCCACCACAAACTATCATCCAAATGTGATATAGACTAAATCCATTTTCAGATATGGAACAGCTTAAAACAATTTACCTCCCATACACCGTTTCTTTAAAAATTTCTTGGGGATGTATTCCAGTGAAACATGGGAATGAACCAAGAAGGTGAAAAGAAGTCCCAGGATGACAGCTGTGCATCTGGCCTTGAGGCAGTTCAAACTGGGAAAGATGGATAGAAGGTCTTGCCTGGGGTGCGGGGGAGACTCCAGGAAAAAGCTACACACAAAACCACACCTGATATGTATAGAAATAATCAAAAAGTAAAGGTAAGTAGTATAAGAAAAGGAGGAGTTTTAGAAACTTCATGGGGAAAAACTATACAAGAAAAATATAATCATAGTATAATACCACGTCAATTCATAATTTTCATAGAGTCACAATAATGACATTTTATTGCCTTTTGGCTTTTAGGCCTAACCTGTAGGCAACATATGGAAAATTAAATTGTGACAGAACAGACCATAAATGTTATCAACTGTGACGATGCAATGACAAAGTATAGAAGTTAGTTGGGAAAGAAAGGAGAGGAGAACTAAATGCCAGGATACAGTCACTAATATCCTCATCTTACAAGATGAGCAATGGAGGAAAATACCTACAGTGTATGAAATTAAAAATTAAGGTGTGGTAATACCTTTTAAGTTATTAGGAAAGTGGGAAGTGGTATCACTGAATGAATATTTCATAATGGCTTTTATTATAAAGGAAGCAAATTTTCATAATGTCTAAAATTGATAAATCAAACAATGATAGAAAAAGCACATGTAAAGACATAAAAGCACTACCAGATATTTGTTACCAGTGGTTGATTCTTGAGAATGGAGTAAAGGTGGAATGGATGGAGCAAGGGATTCTTACTCTTAGCCATGTGCCCATATTACTTGAATAAAAATTATGTATAAATAGAATAATAGATTGAAAGGCAAACAGACTGGATTCTTTTTTTTAAACGTATAGTCAGGTGACATGGAATTCGTAAGATTAATGTGTCAAGATAATTGGAAAGAGAGGAAGTCAGAAACAAGGGTAGTTTCTTCAGGGCAGCTGTGACTACAGGATCTCTGGCTGTTCTCCAGAGTATTAGATTTACTTCTCCCACAATGCTGAATTTTCTGGCTTTAAAGGCCTGTCAACTAGATAGATAATGTAATCAATTATCCCTTTGAGGCAGGAATTTATATCAGTACAATAAATTTTAGTCTTTCTGATGAACAAAGGGCTACATCACCCAGCTGAATAGTCAGAGAATCAGACAAATCTGAGCAAAGTGGGTAAGGAGAAAGAATTGAGACAAAGTGCTACTCAGCTGAGGCTCTTTTGATCCTTCTCCAGGATTTAGGACCAGGACCCCAACATGATGTTCCCAAAGACCTTAAAGTCTCTCTGATGAACAGAGTAAGTCATTGGGCTTTGGTGTCCCAAAATCGAAATTTAAAGCCTGTGAATCTGAAGACCTGATTTGGAATGTATCTCCACAGCTTATAATGAAGTTGCACAACAATGACATGGGTGTCAGACAGCCTTGGGTGCAAATACTGACTCCACTTGTAACTAAAACCACAAAAGGCACTTCCCTTACATTGGTCTCTTTGTAGAACGAAAAGAACTATACCCCACAAGATGAGATATTGTTTGGAAAAGTGTTCAACAAATGCTGGTGCTTTATGGCTATTTGTCATAAAGAATGTCATACAATTCTGAAAAATTCTTGCAAATCAAAATACATTTAGCTCAAAATCACAATCAGACACTAGTTAACATGTACTAGGATGGCTATAATAAAAAAGACAGAGAACAACAAATTTTGACAAGGATATGGAGAAATTGGACCCTTGTACACAGCTGATGAGAATGTAAAATTGTGTAGCCACTTTGGAAAACAGGTTGGCAGTTCCTCAAAAAGTTAAGTATAGAGTTCTCATATGATTCAGTAATTCCACCTCTATGTACAACCAGAGAGGATTGAAGACATATGTCCCCACAAAAACTTGCACACAAATATTAATAGTAACATAATAGCCTAATGGTAGAAATAACCCAAGTGTCCATAAACTGATAAATGAACAAATAAAATGTGGTAGCTCCATACAATGCAATATTATTAGGCAATAAAAAGAAATGAAATACTGATATATGTTACAACGTAGATGGAACTTTAAAAACTTTCTCCTAAATGAAGGAAGCCAGACACAAAAAGCCACATATTGTATGATTCCATTTATATGAAACATAAATTTGTAAGATAGGCAAATCTAAAGAAACAGAAAGAAGATTAGTGGTAGCCAGGGCCTGGGGAGAGGGAGTTATGGGAAGTAAATGCTAATAAGTAGAGTTTATCTAGGAGGGGGGAGTGATAAAAATGTTCTGGAATTAGATAGTGGTTGATGATTTCACAACTCTGTGAATATTTTAAAAACACTGAATTGTGTCCTTTAAAAGAGTGAATTGCATGCTATATGAATTATATATCAATAAATCTGTTATAATTTGCATTAACCTTAAAAATAAGTTACAATAAGTTAAAATAAATTAACATTATGTATGTGATATGTGATTTAAAAGAAAAAAGGTATAAAATAAAGAAGGAAATAAGGAGGAAGGAAAAGCTACAAAATTAACCAGGATTGGTTGTTATCACCTCCAAAAGGCTTTGAAACTATTATTCCAACCTGGATCATCATGAGAAGATAAAATTATATTAAAAAAAGTTGTATGGAAAGGTTTCCAACAAAATCAGAACTTAATTTTTCTTTTTTTTTTAAAGATTTTATTTATTTATTCATCAGAGAGAGAGAGAGAGAGAGAGAGAGGAGAGGCAGAGACACAGGCAGAGGGAGAAGCAGGCTCCATGCAGGGAGCCTGATGTGGGACTCGATCCTGGGACTCCAGGATCAGGCCCTGGGCTGAAGGCGGCGCTAAACTACTGAGGCACCCTGGCTGCCCAGAACTTAATTTTTCAATGAAAAGAAAGCTAGCTTAAAAGAAAGATTTTTCGGGGTTTTTTCCCTTCCTCCTTTTTGTTTGATTTGGGTTTGAAGTTTAGATTGGCTTGGATTAAATCTGACTAGGTAAAATTTTAAAAATTTAAACAAATTTGCCTAGGTAAAAAAAATTATCTTTTGGAAAATTAATACTTATCAAATATTATTTTCTTTTATATGAGCAACAGCATGCAAGAAGCACAATGTCAAGAAGTATATGGAGCATACAATGGAGCCAGAAAAACTCTCACTTTCTTTAAAATAAAAAAGCTAATTTTAAAATGCTGAGTGTGGGACCTGGAATGCAAAACATCTCAAGGTGGCTTTTGAATGCTTTTTCCTCCCAAGCCCATCACATTCTTTTCTCTGTCTCCAAGTTAAGGCTGGGCAAGAAGGCTCATCAGTTCTGGATGGGATCCAAATTAGATGTGGATTTGTCCCTATGAGAACCTATGATCTCATCAGTTCATGGCTTATATTCAGTTCTTAGAATGCTTATCATCATAACATTATGACAAAACACTGGCAGATATTAATAGGTGTCATTTATTCTAGTCCTTTAAATTATTTTAGAATAAATTATTCCTTTTTTACACAAGTTCTTCTAGGACAAAATTATATAAATTGAAGGTATTATTGTTATAATTTTAAAGAGTCCATCTATCCACAATGGTTTAAATATTTAGAGAATGTTTATAAAGGCCACCTGACTTCTTCCAGCTCTAAGGAGGGTCTAATTACTATGTAGCTTTGAATCCCCTTTAACTTGTTCTCTGTTTTCTTCAGAAATTGAAGTTCAGAGAAGTTAGGCAAATTGGTTAAGGCAACACAGTAATGGTTGGACTTATTTAAACTCCAGGGTTTTTTTTGCTCCAAGTTCATTGCTTTTTCTCAACACCTTCCAGTTGGCTCACATTATTATAGCTTTTTCTTTGGACTCTTTGAATTCTAAGAAACATTTCCCTTAGCAAAAGATTTTAAGAAAATATGCTCTCTTAATAGGCAAAAAGAAAGATGTGTATTTCCTCACCTAACTTAAAAGGAGGAGGGTTTATACTAGTTAGGTGCAAAAACACATGCAATCATGGTAGATTTAAGGAGGAATAAATAAGTGATTTGGTGTTATAATTAGCCTACTATACAAAATCAGATTTGAGACTGACTCTTGAGTGATTTATTTTAGTCTTTTATTTAAAGCAACCCTTATTTTTAGATTGTTTGATTAACAGCCAAATTAGAAGCTCAGCAAATTTCTGGGTGGGCAATTTTATATTTCCAGATTTGGAAATGCCCTTGTATATCCACTATTCTCTAAAAATGAAACCAGGGGGATCCCTGGGTGGCTCACAATTTGGCGCCTGCCTTGGGCCCAGGGCATGATCCTGGAGATCCGGGATTGAGTCCTGCGTCCCGCTCCTTGAGTGGAGCCTGCTTCTCCCTCTGCCTGTCTCTGCCTCTCTCTCTCAATCTCAGTATATATATATAGATCTATATATAGATCTATAAATAGATCATTAATAAATAAAAAAAATAAAATCTAAAAATGAAACCAACCCTTCTTCAGAATACTGGTCTCAAGAGAGATCATCCAGCAGCATCCTAAAACCTCTAAATACACCAGAACAAATTCAACCATATTCAGGAATAAAACCGAGGTCTACACATCGTATTAGATGACTCCAATGTACTCTCCCTGCTTAGGCTAGTTCTTTTTTTTTTTTTTTTTTTTTTTTTTTTTAAGATGTTGTTTATTTACTTGAGAGACAGAGCAAAGCAAGAAAGCACGAGCCAGGGGGAGGTGGAGAGGGAGAGGGGAAGACAACTCCCCTCTGAGCAGGGAACCTGACTCAGGCTCAATCCCAGAGTCCTGGGATCATGACCTGAGCCAAGGGTAGATGCTTAATGACTGAGCCACCCAGGCGCTTCTAAGCTAGTTATTTTCTATTTATCAATAATTAGCTGCCTCAGAAACTTATCAAGCAGAATATTCCTTCTCTCCTTAGCCATTTTTGGCTTAAGCCATAAATCATAGTGTGAGGCTAATGAAATTAGCTTAAAAAAACAAAAACCAAAAACCAAAAAACAAACAGCTGGGCAGCCTGGGGGACTCAATGGTTTAGCACCGCCTTCAGCCCAGGGCGTGATCCTGGAGACCTGGGATTGAGTCCCACGTCGGGCTCCCTGCATGGAGCCTGCTTCTCCCTCTGCCTGTGTCTCGGCCTCTCTCTCTCTCTGTGTCTCTCGTGAATAAATAAATGAAATCTTAAAAAAAAAAAAAAAAACAGCCAATGGATTTAACAGTTTCTTGTACAAAATCATGAACTTTAGCTCGCAAAAATTGAGCTCAGAGAAAAAAGCAGTGCTCAGATGGAACTGGAATAGCGCCAGAAAGAAAGGCAAAGAAGCCCTACCAAAGAGCAACTTGGTTACTTCGAGGAACCCAAATGTGAGAAGAGAGTAAGTAGTAAAAGTCTCAGCTAGGCCACCATAAGTTCCTTGAAGACCAAACACAAGAATGGTACATGGCCTCACTTTCTGATGGCTTGTAGTTTCATATCCCGCCACCCACACCTCCCTTTTGAGATAAGAATATACAATGTACACATAGTTAGGATTTTCCTTAGGTGGGGAGAATTAAATTCCATTGAATGCAGGGTTGAGAATATGACTATTCTAAGCCAATTTGTGTATTTTTATTCCTTGGTCACAATAATTGGTTGAGGCCAATCATTACCAACAACTGTAAGTTCTGGAACTTCTCTTTGAGATTTTTTGTGGGGGAAGACTGTCTCTTTTGTTGGATTTAGATATATGAGGGAATCTAGAGCTTCCAAGAGGACACTGTGTGGAGCCTCAGCCTCAGCCTGGAGCCAATACAGTAGAGAGTAGAGCTCAGAAGTGGACACAGAGGGAAGCTGAATTCCAAAAGCACTGGTTGACCCTCAAATTCTGCTTCAGCTGAAAACTCTGGATTTTTCAGTTGTAGAGGCCAATAAATTCTCCTCTGTTAAACTAGTTTTGAGTCTTCCATCACTGGCAACAGAAAGAGGCCAAACTGTTACACATTTCATTTACACAAATGTCTTTGTGTAAACCATAAAATATAAATGATTCATATTTTCAACCATTTTATTGGAAGATAATTTTCAGAATGTATTGAAATAGACCTTGTTAGATATATATCCAGGACAAACAGAAGCAATTATGTACTTCGTAAAATATGAAACTGTGCAACATTACTTTGTTGCTCCAGAGCATTATTACAAGTAGAAGTCCCACACATGCACATCGTTGATCACCACTGGGACCACAAGTGAATTTGACCAATCTGAGGTCAGCAGTGCCCAGACTGTCACACGCAGAGAGTTGTTTATTTATGTAAGCAGTCAGAATTCAGTAATTAAACTGAGTAGTAGATGATGTTTCACTTCATAAGCAATGTAAATCAATTTAGAAGTGAATTGCTGTGATCAGGGATTAATAATATAATAATAAGGTTATGCCAAAAGAAAGTTTCAGTGGGAAAGACCAGAACATTTGATTTGGCTCATGAAAAAAAAAAAAAAGCAGAGTCTTCTATTGGCTTCATGTAGGACTTTTTGTTTTAAATCCTGATTGCTCTGAAGATAACACCACGGAATAGAAGGAATCTGTAGCACAATCACAATTTAAATTGAGTTAGAGAAAAAGAACAACTATTGACTCACATAACTAGAAAGAAGGCAAACTTTAGGGTCAGTTGAGCCAAAGGTTTGTAAAATCACCAGGGCCGTTGCTTCTCATTTTTTTGTAATTCCCTTGGTTGTGCCCTCCTTCTTGTAGTGGTTTTTCAGTTGGGCTAGTTTTTCCATGGTGGCAAGGTAGCTATTGGCAGCTCCCAGGACCCAAATTTTCTCATTTACACTGGAGGATAAGGGGCTTCCTTTCCTTCCCATCATAAAATCAAATTCTTACACTTCACACTGCGTGGACTTTCACACCTCTGAAATAAGTTACTATGGCCAGGGAAGCAATGAACCATAGTAATTTCAGACCTGGGAAAATGAGCCTGTGCCTGAGCCAATAACAGCCAGAGAAGAGATGAATTCTCACAACACATGTATCTACCACCATTGTTGCCTATTTTTGCCTTATATTTTCCCAAGATTATTTCTGATATATCATAGCATGCTTTTCCCCAAAGCAATAGCCTGGTGTATTAGGGCCTTTGGCCTTATTTTAACACATCAAATTTCTATTTCAAAGATACTGATTTTCATGACCATATTTTTTTGGCACTATCATTTGGACCACATTCAAATGAATGCTTAGATGGCATTACTATTAGATACTAAAAACATTTTAAGTCATAATAATAGCAAATGTTAAAACAAAGACAAAATAGAGTTACAAAACTTTGAAGCAGACACTTCGGTGTCCTGGATCGTGTCTCCTAAGTCCACTTCAAATTGTCAGTGACCGTCAACTGACTCACTGCAAACACCACCACTAGTCATTTCCATTCTCTATCTCAGGGCCTTCTTTGAAATCTGAAGCCACAGGTACCTAGTTGGTCCATTGGCAAGCAAAACCAGGAAATACAGCAAGTAAAAATTCCATAAATCTTTGCTGAATGAGTGAATGCTAGAATATAATGGATTGTTATGAAACTATCTTGTCAGTAGATGAACTGCAGGGTTCTTGCTATGCTCTAAGGGGCATACATGTTTCCAGAAAAATTTTCTGCAATGATTGAAAGGTTCTATATCAGTGCCATCCTATATAAGCACTACTACCCACATGAGCACTTGAAAAGTGGCTACTGTGAGAAAATAACTAAATTTTAAATTACATTTAATTTTAATTAATTTGTACTTAAATTTAAATAGCCACATGTGTCTCATAGCTACCATATTGGACAGTGCGAGATAAAAAGTGACAAGTACTGCCACAAAAGTCCTTCTTATTACTTGCCACACTCAGCTGGGGAAGTATTTTTGTAGTAACAGTTGGTGGATACACAAAATTATTAGCCTAGCTGGAAAACCATATGGCTTGGGTCAGCCCTATGCCAAGTACTGTATAAGGCATTTCTTTTAGAAATGTACTTTACATTTCTTTAGATCTTGACTTAAAGTCAAGATCTAAGCAAAAATAGGTAGGTGGAACCAAGAACCCTGTGTAGTTACTTTGGTCTTTGTTTTTGATGAGCTTGAACACAGACTTCCAGTGCTGGATTCCCTGTGTTGGCTTAGATTAGATAGGTAGAGGAGAGGGTGATTTAGAAATGCATGTGACATTTAAAACCCAGTGCTTTCAGATCCATTTACATTTAAAGAAGAAAAAAAGTGCTGCTTTAAAACAACCATTCACATCTATGAAAACATCTTCTTGCAAAATCCAAGAACCATCGGGAGGAGGCAACGTGCTTCTTCAAACCAATTTCCAAGGGCACACTTTTAAAATCTAGACTTTACAGCTATGGCTTTTACTCTGAGTGAACTGAGTTGCTACTGGAGGATTTTGAGTAGAGGACTGACAAAAGAGACTGAACTTGTTAAAGCTCCCTGTGCTACATCCGAATCTCCAAATACTACCCAGCCCTGTATTTCCCATTGCTTTTTCTGCCAATCTGGCAGGAAATCTTATTTGTGCTCTACCTACTGGGCTTACTTCCTCTCTCTCACCATTTATACGATCTGTTCCTCCATCTCTGCTTCCAGACCCCTCCTTAGCCAGGTGGGCTGTTCTACCTGCTGGCCCAAGCTTCACCCTTCTTGTCTACTCTCTCACCTGCCAACAGAGCCAGACCTGGCTATCACCCTTAATGTCAACCAAGTGTTAACCATTTATCATCTGAAAGCAGTATTGAGCTTTGTTTATATTTGACTTGAATGGAGTGGTCACCTTTTTGTCAGAGATCCCCAGCCCAGAGTGACCCTCTCCCATACTGGTATCTTGACTCTGTTGATTTTTGTCACCCTTGCTTTTTACCTCTACAGTCTCTGCTTCATAGGAGGTTCCCACACTTTTTGTTATATGAATCACTGCCTTTTGGTTATTACTGAAAAATTAATTCTAAGAATCTGGAAAATACTAAGGGGGCTAACTGGGAAATATATAGTTAGCTAGTTTTACAAAATTACAACTACATATATCTTGTATTTGAATTCTGCTTTTCTCACTTCATATTACATAATGAGCATTTTCCCAACTTATTAAATAAATGATTTTTAGTGGCTCCATGGAATTCCATTGTGCATTTGTATCATTATTTAATCAATCTCCTACTTAAGCATTTTTATTATTTTCAGGTTTTTTTTATCATGTTAAAACAAATGATCTACACATGGATATCCAAAGAGATCTCTGACAATTTCATTCTATTCAATTCCCAAAAAGGGAATCACCGGATCAAAGCATAAAAACATATTTAGGGCAGACTGAGACTCTTTAAATGAAAACTCCAAATCCCAATGGGAGTGAAGAGTCATAGAAGATTGTCTAGTCCCTCAGGTTCCCCTGACCATGGGCAGGAAAAAAAAACTAGAGTGGGGAGGGGGGTATGTTTTAGAATAGAACCCCCACCCCCCCACCCCCCGCTAAAATGTTTTACCATTTAAACTGATTTCTAAAGACCTGCACCTGCCAGAGCATGTTAATCAATGTTGA
Source organism: Canis lupus dingo (assembly GCF_003254725.2). NCBI lineage: Eukaryota > Metazoa > Chordata > Mammalia > Carnivora > Canidae > Canis > Canis lupus. Next base: position 2,495,662 of record NC_064274.1, on the reverse strand, counting down.
TGAAGTAGCTTCAGCTATCAGGGATGGCAGATGGGTAAACACACCTGGTCTCACACATTGCTAGCTTCAAGTTCTCCTTTAAAATGAGCAATGGGCACTAGGCACAAATGTAATCATCTTCTACATCCCTCTTTCAGCCTCACAGTGAGACATCAATTGACCTTTGCTCCGATTCCTAATTAAATTCTGAAATTACACCAAATCTGAAGAGCAGCTATTCAATGGAAATGAGAAATCTGTAAAGCATTAATACCATATAGATCCAAGAAGGTGGGAACAGCAAATTGCTCAGGTACTTGCAACATCAGCAAAACAAAGAAAGTAGGATTTTATGCAGACCCATCACAGCTGACAACTAGGAGTGATTTTTTTTCTTGAATTTTGTACAACAATCATCTTCCGAGCGATTAATCTCCTACCCATACATATTAATCCTCAAAATACATATACACCTGTGATGTAAATCAAACTACCTCTTTTTCAGATAAAGCAAGGCAGACAGATTATTTCTTTTGTCTCAAATAATCTATTTCCTTCAACTTTTATTTGAATGCCTCCTACAAGCCAAACTTTGTGTTCTGTTGGGAGGTCTGAAAAACTGATTAAGACAGGCTCTCTGACCTTGAGAAAGGCAACGTCTAGTCATGGAAGCAAAATTCTGATAATGTGCCCAAGCATACTTGGAGAACAATAAAAGCAGCAATATATTGAGAAGGAAGTAAGCTAAACAAAGCCTTGAAGTCAACTTATGTGGATAGGCAAAACCTATGTATGCAATAGGATTCTGATAACTGAAAAAAATGATATAAATGTGGATCTAATGCACAAATTCATTCTCACTATTGAACACTAAAGATGCATTAACACCCAAATCAAAGCTCATAAAGATGACTAACTATTCTTTGGATCTTTTTCAATGTAATAATTACTCTTCATAAAAGCTCACAGTAAACATCAATTTCCATGTAATTAAAATCAGTGTCTTTGTTCACATAATAGGATAATATTATGTCACTCAAGATGCTTGCAAAGAAGGACAGATTGAAATGGGCAGAGCTGTTTCCAATTACAAATGCCTTAGGAAAATAGTCAGTGCTAGATACCTCAGTAATAGAGATCACAGTGGGTTATCTAGATGCTTCCATTTCCCTGCTCCCTTTTCTGTCCTCAGATCTTCCCCATTTGCTATTTACTCCTTTCACCTGGACCTGAAGAGTCAGAAAGGTGAGGTCAAACATCAGTGTTGCTACTCCATAGCAGTTCTAATGGAAGGGTTCGATAGAAGATAATACTGAAGGATATAAAATAATATAATGTTTGGAAATTTTCAGGGAATTTTCATTATTTTTTATACTTCCAGATCTTTGTTTTTAAAAGTTTAATTATTTACTTGAGAGAGCATGCATGTGCATGCAAGAATGACTGGGAAAGAGCAGTGGGAGAGGGGGAGAGGGAATTCTCAAGCAAACTCTCTGAGGAACATAGAGCTCCACAAAGGGCTCAATCCCAAAATCCTGAGATCATGACCTGAGCCAAAATCAGGAGTCAGAAGCTTAACAAGCTGAGTGACCTGGGCACCTCTGATACTTCCAGGGCTTTTTACCTGAAGACTGAGAAGTTAGTTATTGCTGTCACTAAATATGAATAAGCTTGAGTTTTCTAAAATTTTAAGAATGTCTAATCACTATTCAAATGTAAGCTGCTTGTCCTACATTTTTAGAGGAATCCAGAAAATCCACAGTCCATACTTAGCTTCAGAAAATTGAATGAATGTCATGTCACAGCTTCAGAAAATTGAATGAATGTCACTGTCATGGAACATTTTCATGCAATAATGGTCTCCCTGCTGCTGGATAGCTGCTGAAGCAAATCCACTGATGAGAAATGAGGAAGTGAAGCAGTGTGTATTTCCAGAGCCACAAACACTGACCCCTTCAAGGCATTCAATTGCTCTGACTTTGTTTCTATTATCGGGAAGTGAGTGACGAAGAATGAATCATGGTAAGTCAATAGATGTGCTCGCCTCGGCGGCCCATATACTGAAAATGGTTAGTCAATAGATCCTGGTGGGATCCACAGATGCTTTTGCATCATACCCTTACTTGAGGGCTGCTGTCCAAAAGGCTGTCTTACAAAGCAGAACCATAGACAGAGCAGCACTCCTGCCAGTGAGAAGGCAGTCTGCTCTGGCTGTATCATCTACTTTACATTATTGATCAATTTTGATTCATCTTCATTTCTGATGCTGTCTCTGGTTGAAGAAACGGCTCAGCAATTTGGAATCACATAGCTATCTGAATCAGCTGTCGCAATACTGGTATAAGAGTATCATCTATAAGCTGACACTTCTTATTGTGCTGGATCAAAGAGTTACTATGTCACACATTGATTGCTAAGATTTAATGCTCTATGATTCAGCTGTTCATATCTATCCCATGGAGCCATTCACTTCCTGCTGGCTGGAAGTCCATCCAAGAAGACAAAATTCCTGTCTCAGCATTATCTTGTAAAGTAAAATCTGGAGCATGTGCTTCTAATTCCTACTCCATTCACTTTACGATCTCTGTAAATCTTTGTAAAAAAGGATTCCTGTAAAAAAGGAAGGGAATGCATTTCCCTACATTGTTGAACTCTGACTTTATAATAGACCTACAGCACTGTCACAAAATTTTAATATCTTGAACACAAAAAGAAAACACACTCCCCAAATCTTGGGAGTTGGGAACAAAAAGACTTCAAAAGAACTAGTTTAGCAAATTCTTATATTTAGCTAATTCACTAGCTGTTCCCATTTCCTTTCTCCCTTGCTACATAGCCAGTATGTGCTTTTCTCAGCATCCCTTGAAGCTGGTATAGCCTTGTGACACTGTTGGCCAATGAAATGTAAATTAATGTATGAGCTTAAAAACTTGCTAAAAAATTATCTTGGAAAGAAGGAAGGGAGGGAGGAAGGGAGAAAGAAGGAAGGAAAGAAGGAAAAGTAGAAAGAAAAAAATCCTTTCCCTCAATCCTGCATCTCTATATATCCTTCCTCTCACCATCAATATTCTGGAAAGAGTACACACCCCATAGTAAACAATCTCCCTGAATTGACTTAATAGCACTAATTTTCTCCTGTCTAAGCTTTCACTTTGGGATCTATCCCATTCCTTAGAGTCCTACGCTTGTGGGAAGCCGATCCTATTCCCAAAGGTTGTTTCATACTCCTTGCTAAAGTGATTAGCTTCAAATGAACAAGTTTAGGCAAATTTGGAATCTCCTGGTCATAACAGGTCAGGAACGGGAAGGTAACTTTCGGTTTTCTCTCTCTTCTAAGAAAACCTCTAAAAGGCCACCCACATGTTTTCTCTTTCTGGATCTTTGGAGTCATTGCTGCAGTCATTTTGTCACTAGGAAGGAAACTAGGCTTGAAATAAACTAGCATTATAGAACGCAGAATTGCAAGGTGAAAACAAAGTTTTTATTTTATTTTTACTTTTTTATTTATATAGTCATGATAGAGAAAGAGAGGGAGAGAGAGGGAGGGAGAAAGAGAAAGAGATGCAGAGACACAGGCAGAGGGAGAAGCAGGCTCCATGCCAGGAGCCTGACGTGGGACTCGATCCCCGGACTCCAGGACCACGCCATGGCCCAAAGGCAGGCGCTAAACCACTGAGCCACCCAGGGATCCCCTGAAAACAAAGTTTTTAGATGACACCGTTGAAACTAACTTCTGTTCTCCTCTGAACTTTTCAGGTGTGTGAGGCAATGAACTCCCTTATAATTTGAATTCAGTCTACTGTGACTAGACACCATTTTTTAAAAATTCCACACCATAGCACCTCTTAAATATGTTCTTTATCTGCCTCCTCTCTTTTCCCAATTGTCATTGCTCATGTTCAAGCCTTATAACTAACTCTTCTCCTTGATTTTACAATATACTACCTAGAAAGTTTAATTTCTCTTCCATTCAATATGTTGATTACACAGCAACCAATTTCCATTTCAATATGGAAATCTGACCATCACAGTTCCTTGCTCCAGACTCTTCATGCATTCCCACTGTATAAAGATGAAATTTAAATCCCCAATCCTATTATACACAAATAGGAGTTTGAAATCTTACTTGGATTATTGGATCTTCTATATGATAAATAATAAATATGATAAATATATGATAAATAAAATAATAATCATTAAAAAAGTTGACTAAGCCCTTTAGGTGGCCTCTCCATGACACTTAGTCCCTGAGAGATATTTTCATAACTGTAGCAGATATTACTTTTGTCTTCCTAGAATACTTTCCTAATCTACTCCTTTTTTTTTTTTAATTGTGGCCCAGTTTTTTTCTCCCAAGAATTTGACTTTTGAGCAAATACATTTAGAACCTACATGAGTAATCTGATGTAAACATGATTGATAACCACATCTGTGAGCTCCTGAGGCTAGAAATCGGAAGCTACCTTGTTTCTTGTCCTTTCCAAAGCTTCCTAAAAGTTTGGTGGTTCAGTTCTTCCTTCTATTTTGTAGCCTACCTCTAGTATCTTTCCAATAAACCCCCCTTACTTGTTATGTTAATCAGAAATGGGTCTATTTCTTGTAATCACAGAATTTTAACTCAGAGTACTTTGATATATGCAAATTTATGGCTATCACACTACCATATAATGTAAAAGGAATATGTATTATTATTGATTTATAAGGCATGCTATTTCCCACCATGCCAGGAAATACATAGCCCATCGCTTGACATATAGAAGAGAAAGAATATTTGAAGAATGAGTGTACTTCTGGAGGGGAGGAAGATAGTGGCAGAGTAGGACCCTAGGCTCATCTTATCCCACAAACACAGTAACTCTCGATTATCCCAAATACCCCAGAAATTAACCTAAAGACTGACAGAAGAAAGGGATGAGGCCACATCAAAGAAGGTAGGAAATGCATAGATTTGGTTTAGGGGAGAAAAAGATCACGGATACTACAGAGGGCAGGGAGCTGTAGTCACAGAGAAGGGTGAAAGAGGAACACAAAAGGGAACTCACAAGGGAAATGTTTCCCCAAAGCCACTGGCTTAGAAAATGAGAAGTGCTGAATTTCATGATTCTTGCAACCTTAAAGCTCCAGGCTTAAAGCTTGGACTTTTAAAGGTCAGCTTGCTTGCCTAGGATAGAGTCTTGAGGGCATTGTGCTTCTCCTGGAGAGGAGGCAGGCAAACTACCCAAGGACAGACAGCATGGAAACCGTAACCTGAAAATCGCTTGGGGGCACAATGGGGGAGATTATTCACTCTTCTCAGAGCGCATGCCTGAGAGGCAGTATTCTAGGAGATGCTTCTCTAAGAACAATATAATATGCCATTTTCCTCCTCCACCCTTCAGCATAAACACACCCACCTGATGAAAGTAGCTGAGCATGGACACTGGCTGCCTAACTTGTTTACACCAAACCCCATCCCCCTGTGCTCTGCCACAGTTGCCCTTCTAAGCCAATATTGTCTCAGTCCCAGCATGGCAGGCCCCTCTGCCAGAAACCAGCACAAAAACCTGCCCACACCATGTCTCCAGACCAGAGAGTTCTGCAGGGCTTCAGTTCTGGTAGAGTTGGTGTCAAGTCTCATTTCACAAGCAGACCAAAGCACACCTAGTTAAAACTTGCCACATTAAAAAAACAAACAAACAAACAAACAAAAAAAAACCTTGCCACATTTAGGCAAGGGATAAAATAGTCCCACAAGGAGAGCCTCTGTAGATGACTGGCCTAAAGGATAGAGTGGCCACAACACAATAGCAGAGTATATGCAGCACACTCCAGAAACATTCCCTGAAGCACCAGATCCTGGGCACTACATGACCTCTTCTTCATAAGGCCATTACTTTCAGGACCAGAAGACATAACTGGCTGTTCTAATAGAGAGAAGAAGGCAGAGATTAGAAAAAAATAACAAGAGAGAGGAATTTATCCCAAATGAAAGAACAAGATAAGGCCATGGGCAGAAATTTAAGCAAAACAGATATAAGTAACATATCTGATAGAAAAATTAAAGCAACAATCATAAGGATATTCACTGGGCTTGAGAAAAGAATAGAAGACATCAGGGAGACCCTCACCACAAAGATAAAAAGGTTAAAAAAGAAACAATCAGAAATGAAGAATGCAATAAATGAGATTGGAAACAGACTTGATGTAATGAACAGCAGGTGGGAAGAAGCAGAGGAATGAATCAGTGACCTAGAAGACAAAGTAATGGAAAATAATGAAGCTGAACAAAAGAAAGAAAGAAGAATTATAGAACATAATAATAGACTTGGGGAATTAAGTGACTCAATTAAGCAAAATAACATTTGTATAATAGGAATCCCAGATGAATAAGTGAGCAAGGGCAGTCCAGGTGGCTTAGCAGTTTAGTGCTGCCTTTGGCCCAGGGCCTGATCCTGGAGACCCGGGATGTCAGGCTCACTGCATGGGGCCTGCTTCTCCCTCTGCCTGTGTCTCAGTCTCTCTCTCTCTCTCTCTCTCTCTCTCTCTGTCTCTCATGAATAAATAAATTTAAAAATCTTTTTTAAAAAGATTTTAAAAAATGAGATTGAAAAGGGGACAGAAACTTCATTTCAAGAAACAATAGGAGAAAACTTCCTAAATCTGGGAAAGGAAACTAATATCCAGATGAGGAGGCACAGAAAAAATCCCATCAAAATCAACAAAAGCAGACCAACACCAAGACATATTGTAATTAAATTTGCAAAATAAAATGATAAAAAATCTTAAAAGCAGAAAGACAAAAGAAGTTTTAACATACAAGGGAAAACCCATAAGCCTTGCTGGAAATTTATCAACAGAAACTTGGCAAGCCAGAAGAGAGTGGCATGATATATTCACAGTACCAAATAGGAAAAATCTGCAGCCAAGAATCCTCTATCCTCTATCTATTCAGAACAGGAGAGATGAAGAGTTTCCCAAACAAACAAAAACTAAACGATCTTGAGCTCATCAATAAGCCTGCAAGAAATATCAAAGGGAACTCTTTAAGTCCAAAGGAGAGACTAAACATGATAAAGACCAGAAAGGATCAGAGAAAACCTCCAGATACAATAAGAAAACAAGTAATAAAATGGCAACAAATGCATATCTATCAATAATTACTTTGAATGTAAAGGGACTAAGATGTTCCAATCAAAAGATAAGGGTGTCAGAATAGATACAAAGAAAAACCCAAGATCCATCTATATGCTGCCTACAGGAGACTCATTTTAGACCGAAAGACAACTGCAGATTGAAAGTGTGTGTGTGTGTGTGTGTGTGTGGGTGACATTTATTATGCAAATAAACATTAAAATAAAGTCAGAGTAGCAATATTTATATCAGACAAATTGACTTTAAGACAACGACTAAAGGTATTATATAATCAAAAAGAGGACAATCCAACAAGAAGATATAACAATTGTAAATATTTAGGCAATCAACATGGAAACACCCAAATATATAAAATAATTCATAAGAAACATAAAGGAACTAATTGGTAATAACACAATAATAGTATGGGACTTCAACACCTCACATCAATGGATAGATCATCTAAATAGAAAATAAGAAAGGAAATAATGGCTTTCAATGACACACTGAACAGATGGGCTTAACAGATATATTCAGAACATTCCATCCTAAAACAGCAGAATACAAAGACTTTTCAAGTGCACATGGAACATTCTCCATAAGGTATCACATATTAGGCCACAAAACAGGCCTCAACAAATACAAAAAGATTTAAATGATACCATGCACTTTTTCTGACTACAATACTATGAAACTAGAAGTCAACCACAAGAAAAAAATTTGGAAAGACCATAAATACATGGAAGTTAAACAACATGCTACTAAACATCAACCAAGAAATCAAAGAAGAAATAAAAACTTACATGGAAACAAATGAAAATGAAAACACAATAGTCCATAACCTTTGGGATGCAGCAAAACCTGTCCTAAGAGGAAAGTATATAGCAATATAGGCCTACCTCAAGAAACAAGAAAAATCTCAAATAAACAATCTAACCTTATACCTAAAGAACTAGAAAAAGAACAATAAACAGAATCTAAAGCCAGCAGAAGGAAGGAAATAATAAAGGTTAGAGCAGAAATAAATGATATAGAAACTAAAAACAACAACAGAACAGATCAATGAAGCAAGGAGCTGATTCTTTGAAAAAAAATAATAAAAATAATAAACCTCTAGCCAAACTTATCCAAAAAAAAGGAGAAAGGGCCAAAATAAATAAAATTATAAATGAGAGAGGAGAAATAACAACACAGAAATACAAACAACTATAAGAGAATATTATGAAAAACGGTATGTCAACAAATTGGACAACCCGGAAGAAATGGATAAATTCTTAGAAACATACAAACTACCAAAACTGAAACAGGAAGAACTAGAAACCTTGAACAGACCCATAACCAGCAAAGAAACTGAATCAGAAATCAAAAATCTCCCAAAAAACCAAAGTCCAGGGCTAGAGGGCTTCACAAGGGAATTGTACCAAACATTTAAAGAAGAGTTAATACCTATTCTTCTCAAACAGTTCCAAAAAACAGAAAAGGAAGGAAAAGAACCAATTACATTCTATGAGGCCAACATTATCCTGATGCTAAAACCAGATAAAGACTATACTATAGGGATCCCTGGGTGGTGCAGCGGTTTGGCGCCTGCCTTTGGCCCAGGGCGCGATCCTGGAGACCCAGGATCGAATCCCACGTCGAGCTCCCTGCAAGGAGCCTGCTTCTCCCTCTGCCTATGTCTCTGCCTCTCTCTCTCTCTCTCTCTGTGTGACTATCATAAATAAATTTTTTAAAAAATTTAAAAAAAAGACTATACTATAAAAGAGAACAATAGGTCAATATCCCTGATGAACATGGATGTAAAATACCTCAATTAAATACTAGCAAACCAAATCCAACAATACATTAAAAAAAAAGTCGTTAACCATGATCAGGTGGGATTTTTTTTCCTGGGATGCAAGTGTAGTTCAATATTCTCAGATCAATCATTGTGATACATCACATTAATAAAAGAACCGTATGATCCTTTCAATAGATGCACAGAAAGAACTTGACAAAGTATAACATCCATTCATGATAAAAACCCTTAACAAAGTAGGTTCAGAGGGAACATACCTCAACACAATAAAGGCCATATATGAAAAATCCACAGCTAATATCACCCTCAATGGGGAAAAACTGAAAGCTTTCCCTCTATGGTCAAGAACAAGACAGGGATGTCCACTCTCACCTCACCTCACCACTTTATTTAACATAGTACTGGAAGTCCTAGCCACAGCAATCAGACAACAAAAAGAAATAAAAGGTATCCAAACCGGCAAGGAAGAAGTCAAACTTTCACTACTTGCATCTGACATGATACTGTATCTAGAAAACCTGAAAGACCACCAAAAACTGATAAACAAATTCAGTAAAATCACAGTATACAAAACCAATGTACAGAAATCTGTTGCTTTTCTATACACCAAAAATGAAGCAGCAGAAAGAGTAATTAAGGAATCAATCCCATTTACAATTGCACCAAAAACAGTAAGATACCTAGGAATAAGCCTAATCAAAGAGATAAAAGACCTGTACTCTGAAAACTATAAAACACTGATGAAAGAAATTGAAAATAACACCAAAAAAATGGAAAAACATTCCATACTCATGAATTGGAAGAAAAAATATTGTTAAAATGTCTATACCACCCAAAGCAATCTAATTTAATGCAATCCCTATCAAAATACCAATACCATTTTTCACAGAGCTACTACAAACAATCCTAAAATGTGTATGGAGGCACAAAAGACTCTGAATAGCCAAAACAACTTTGAAAAACAAAAGCAAAGCTGAAGGCATCACAATTCCAGACTTCAAGTTATATTAGAAACCTGTATATTAATCAAAACAGTATGGTACTAGCAGCACAAAAATAGACACACAGGTCAACAGAACAGAACAGAAAACCCAGAAGTGAACCCACAACTATAGAGTCAATTAATTTTTAACAAAACAAAAAAAGAATATCTAATGGGAAAAGGACAGTCTCTTCAACAAATAATGTGGATAAACTGGACAGCAACATGAAACTAAACCACTTTCTTACACCATACAAAAATAAATTCAAAATGGATTAAACACCTAAATGTGAGACCTGAACAGGAATTTATCTGGCAAAGTGGTAGGGAAGAATTACTCTAACACATACAAAAGCTAGAGGACAGAAAGCATGGTATTTTTGGGAAACAACCTCAAATAAATCAGTATGCATGGAACTTAGAGTAGGGTTAAATGGGATAAGGCTAGAAAGGCAAGTTACAGCTTATTATTGTGGGTATTGAAGGGCAAGGCAACGTGCAATCAACCAAGGATCCTCAACAATGGAGTGATACAATCAGATACACCACACTGTCTTCCTTGGGGAAAATGGGGTAAAAAGGGAGAATCTATAGAGAGGAAAACAACTTAAGAGCTCTACTGTCCAACGTTACAACTGTCAGCCACGTGTGGCTATTGAGCTATTCAAATATGGTCAGCACAAATTGAGATGGCTGAAAGTAAAACATACACCCTGGATTTCAAAAACTCAGTATAAAAATAATAGTGTAAAATATCAATAATTTATATATATATAAAATACTGATTATATGTTGAAGTGAGTATTTTTGATACATCGGACTAAAAATATATTATGAAAATTAATTTCACCTACTTTATCTTGCATTTTTAATGCAGCTACCAGAAATTTTAAAATTACATACATGATTTGGGTTTGTGGCTGGCATTGTATTGGGTCACACATTGAACAGTGCTGATTTAAAGGGCTATTTCAGCAATCTGTATAATATACGATGATGAAGGCTTAAGTTAGAAGCAATTTGAAGTGGACTTATTTAAGAGATACATAGAATTGGGATAATTAGGTCACATTGATGGCTGGATGAGAAAAGAGAAATGAATGGCAAGACTTAAGGATGGATCCAGGCACATGGCTTGGGCAACCGAGTGGATATTAGTGATCTTTAATAAGATAGGAGAGGAGCTGGAGGAGCTGATTTAAGAGGAAGATATTGAGTTCACTTTTGGATAACTGATTCTGAAGGCCTCAATACCCAGGTTGGAAAAGCTAGGTAGGCAGATGGACACATGGATGTGGAGCTCAGGAGACAATGCTGGTAGATTTGCATATTGGGGCAACATCAGACTACAAGTGACATTTAAGGCCATGGGTACAACTGAGAGTGCCCAGAGAGGGAAGAGGATTGAGGAGTAACCAGTAGCAAATACAGACTTCATAGGCTATATGCAAATACTAACATACACTCTGAGATAAATTGTGTTGTGAATAACATTAGTCTCACAAGACATTCCTAAGAAAAAAATTCTGGGGGTGCCTGGGTGGCTCAATCAGTTAAGCATCTGCCTTCAGCTCAGGTCATGATCTCGGGGTCCTGGGAGTGAGCCCCATATTGGGTTCCATGCTCAGCAGGGAGTCTGCTGCTCCCTCTCCCCACCCCCACCCCCGCTGCACTCATGAGCTCTCTCCTCTCTCAAATAAATAAAAATCTTTTTTTTTAAAAGAAAAGAAAAAATTCTGTGGCAAAATATGAAAATTATATAGGGATTATATAATATGCACTAACATATTAATATATTAAAGATTCTGAGAAGTCGGGTGAAGAAATCTCTTTAGCATTTTCATCATATGTGATTACAGAAACCTTCTTCCCAATAATACTCGTTAATATCTTTAAGAAATACACTTTGGAAAAAAAAATACACTTTGAGAAGGATTTTTCTATGGTAATCTAACCCTTTAGTAGGATAAAAGGTCAAATAAAGTATATCTAAAGCATAACCTTTAGGGCAGATTTACAAAAAAAAATACTTTGGAATTTCTGTCAAATAGATAGATATACTTTTCATATCTAGGTTCCTCTATGCAAGCCCCAGCAAATTTGGGGGCATTTTAATGCTGTCTAGAATTCGAAGTGCTTGAAATAAAATACCAGATTCCCTATAGTTTACTCTCAATGCTAGAGAATCTGTAAACTTAAAACAGAAAAATTCTTTTTTTTTTTAAAGATTTTATTTATTCATGAGAGATACACAGAGAGAGAGAAAGAGAGAGAGAGAGAGAGAGGCAGAGACACAGGCAGAGGGAGAAGCAGGCTCCATGCAGGGAGCCTCATGGACTCGATCCCAGGACTCCAGGATCATGCCCTGTGCCCAAGGCAGGCGCTAAACCGCTGAGCCACCCAGGGATCCCCCAAAAGAAAAATTCTTGTTTAAGTTTGAATATGGGATATCTGATGATCTAGTAAAAGATTATCTCATGAAAACAAAGTTTAAAGGACAAAAAAAAAATTCTCAAGGCAGCCACTGAAATTGTCAAGAAGCAAAAAGTTGGGGATTTTTTTCTTATAAACTGCTTATTTAGCCAAAAAATGTACAAGCTACTATAATTTATATTACTTGTGGTGCCTTTGGTGTGTGGGTTCAGAAAATGAGTTGGGTAATAACACATCTTATAAGAGCAGCAGATGGCATAATAATTTCCCTTGCTTAGCAACTACTATGCCATCCACTTATGGGCACTGCCTTGAGTCCCATGCTAATTAATATACAGTATTAGAACATTTAACAATAAGAAGCTCCAACTTGTCAATAGTCTAGGTATAAGAGTCAGGAAGTACACAAATAACAGAATTCCTAAACAGAGGAATTCAAGCTTAAATTTTTAATTTTCTTTGGATTTAAGGTATCTTGAAATGCTGTAGTTTTTTAAACCACTTTAAAAACTGAATCATGATTGGATGTTAACTAGACTTGCTGTGGCGATCATTTTACTATATATATATATATATATATAGAGAGAGAGAGAGAGAGAGAGAGAGAGAGAGTCATTGTATTGTACATCTGGAATTAATATAATGTTGTATGTCAATTATACCTCAAAATTATAAAAAACTTGAATCATGCCATCACTTTGTATTTATGTAGTATATTTTGCAGGAGATGTTGAATAAATTGGATCTTATTTTCGGTAAAAAAATTCCTACACGATAGATAAGGAGTTAAGGGAGGAAGAAAAACACTGGACATTATCTAGTGCTTGGACTCACTAGTTGATTGACCTGGAGTAAAAACTTTATCAAGTTTCTATTTCTGCATTAGTAAATTAATAATAATACCAGTCCTACCCACTGCACATTATCAAAATTATTTTTTATCAAAATTATTAAGTCATAATACATATGGTTGTTGTGAGGACCAAAACAAAACAACAGATCTTACTAGAAATGTAAGCTCCTTAAATGCACAGATTTTTGTCTTTTTTTCGGTTCAATGCTATATCCTTAATACCTAGAAGTGTACCTGGCATATAGTGAATACTCAGTGAATGCTATAAAAATGCTTTTACTATTATAGAGATGCAATGTATTATATGTAAGATATCATTATTATTTACTATACCATGGAAAGTAAAAAAGGCAGAAAGAGGGTAACTTGCTCAAGTTATTTCTTAAGTCAGAATGGAATTAAGGCTGACTTTTGAGGTGTAGGCACTGTATTTATCTGGTCATTCAGCAATTTTTCAAGAGTGCATACTATATGCCAGGCATGGTGCTAGGTACAGGATATACAGTGGTAAAAAATATATACATGACAGTCAGACATGAGACATAGGCATTAAACAAATGAACATACAAATAAATTTTAACAAGAGCTATAAAGAATGAACAGCATCTTCTCTCTCTCTCTCTCTCTCTCTCTGTGACTAGCATGAATAAATAAATAAAATCTTAGAAAAAAAAAAAAAAGGGATCCCTGGGTGGCGCAGCGGTTTGGCGCCTGCCTTTGGCCCAGGGCGCGATCCTGGAGACCCAGGATCGAATCCCGCGTCGGGCTCCCGGTGCATGGAGCCTGCTTCTCGCTCTGCTTCTCTCTCTCTCTCTCTCTCTCTCTGTGACTATCATGAATAAATAAATAAAATCTTTAAAAAAAAAAAAAAAAGGGATCCCTGGGTGGCGCAGCGGTTTGGCGCCTGCCTTTGGCCCAGGGCCCGATCCTGGAGACCCGGGATCGAATCCCGCGTCGGGCTCCTGGTGCATGGAGCCTGCTTCTCTGTCTGCTTCTCTCTCTCTCTCTCTCTCTCTCTCTCTGTGACTATCATGAATAAATAAAATCTTAAAAAAAAAATGAACAGCATCTGATGGGAGAATGAGAGTGAGGGTTTCCTAATTTACATCTAGACTAAAATTTAAGCTAAAATTTATCAACAAAAACAGTTCATTTTGACAAGATGTGTATTTTAAGAGAATGTTCACTCATTTTTATACATATCGCTATTTCTAGCTATCGCCAAATCAGAAGAAACTTAGTATCATCTATAACCATCCAAGACAGACCTATTAAAATAAAAATTTGGAAAAAAATGACAGCATTATTCACTCACCCCTGTCATTTTAGTTTTCACAATTTGATGCTCATTGATATTTGCTGACCTTAATATTAAAACTCAGCTATAAGTCTCAAACACTCCTTCAAAATTATATACTATCCTAAAAACAAACTTACACCATGTCTTAATTACTTTTTGTAGGAACTCAAAGGTTCCCATTGTTTTTAATTTTATTCTTTTAAAATATCGAGAGTTATCGTTGTTATACTCAAACATTATTTTCCCATGGGAACATATATTTGTTAAATGATTAGCTTTCTCATTGAAAGAGGGTTTCTCCCAAACTACAGACATGTAACAAAGGCTCTGATTTATTTTTCCTTTGAATTATCAATGAATCCATTGAGATGATTTGACAAGTCCATCTGCTTTTAACGGTTAATTTAGGCTTTTAATCTATGCAAAATTGCTTTCTACCTTGTAGGCAATATTGGGAGAAGAGTAAGAGTTGAAATCAACCCCTTATTTTTAAATGAAGATAAAGAAAGGGAACATTGTAGTTAGGATTAAAGAGCAACTATTGGTAAATATGTGTGACACAGTCGACAGTTAAAATTTTAGGGTCAGATATTGGCAATTATCAGTAACTTTTTGAAAACTTAAAAAAAATAATACTAAGGGCAGAACCATTTTACCAAACAATTTAAGAGAAAAGAATAATTAAATGTTTGTGGGAAAAAATGGATTTATATAAGACTAGTGGAGGTGGAAAAAATGGATTTAACTACTCATTAGAAAAGGTATGATAGATACTTAAAAATCTTGCAAAGGGTAAGTTTTCAGAAGCTTTCTGTTAAATAAAAGTTACTGTAAGAAATTATTTTACTAATAAGTGGGAAATATCAGAAAGGGAGACAGAACATGAAAGACTCCCAACTCTGGGAAACAAACTAGGGGTGGTGGAAGGGGAGGTGCGAGGGAGGTGGGGGTGACTGTGTGTCGGGCACTGAGGTGGGCACTTGACAGGATGAGCACTGGGTGTTATTCTGTATGTTGACAAATTGAACACCAACAAAAAATAAATTTATTAAAAAAAAGAAATTATTTTACCACCTTAAATAACTTAGCCCAGAATTATTAATTTCTGTTTAAATTGATTTTAAGGAATAACTTACATGAAATAAAATGTACCCATCTTAAGCAGTCATTTCTTCTATAACCCAGCATAATTATTCCTAAAAATCACAGTGCTGTGCAAATTACCACAGTAGAAAACAAAAGGCCCCGGGAGAAAATGGGGTTAAGAAAGCAATAGTTTCCCTTTCCCTCTGTTCCTCCCTCCCCCAGCTCATGTGCTCTCTCTCTCTCCCTCTCACAAAAAAAATGTTTAAAAATAAAATAAAATAAAAGTTAAAAAATGTCCCACGTCACACACACACACACACACACACACACATACACACAAACTGTAGCTGGCTTTTTGCAAAAATTGACAAATTGATCCTACAATTTGTATGGAAACTTAAAAGACCCAAAATAAGTCCAGAAATAAACCCTTACATTTATAGTCACTTAATTTGTAACAAGGGTACCAAGACCACTGGCAGATGAAAAGAGCAGTCCTTGCAATAAATGGTGGTCAAACAACCAAATATCCATACACAAAGGAATAAAGTTGAACCCCCTACCTAACACCATATAAATATTTAACTAAAAGTGAATCAAAGACCTAAATGTAAGATTACAACTATTAATATATTTAGAGGAACACACAGGTGTTAATTTTTATGAACTTGATAAAAAAGGAGGGTTCTTAGATACCAAAAACAGGGCAGCCCGGGTGGCTCAGTGGTTTAGCGCTGCCTTCAGCCCAGGGTGTGATCCTGGAGACCCCGGATCGAGTCCCATGTTGGGCTCCCTACAGGGAGCCTGCTTCTCCCTCTGCCTGTGTCTCTGCCTCTCTCTCTCTCTCTCTCTCATGAATAAATAAATTAAATATTTAAAAAAATACCAAAAAACACAAAAATAACAACAAAAACAGACAAATCAGACATCATCAAAAGTAGAAACTTTTGTGCTTCAAAGGTCACCATTGGGGCAGCGTGGGTGGCTCAGTGGTTTAGCTCCAGCTTCAGTCCAGGGTGTGATCCTGGAGACCTGGGATCGAGTCCCATGTTGGGCTCCCTGCATAGAGCTTGTTTCTCCCTCTGCCTATGTCTCTGCCTCTCTCTCTCTCTCTGTGTCTCTCATGAATAAATAAAATCTTAAAAAAAAAAAAAAAAAAGGACAGCATCAAGAAAGTGAAAAGCCAACTCAGAGAATGGGAGACAAATCTTACAAAACATTTATCTGATAAGAAACTTGTATCTAGAATACATAATGACTTCCCAAACATCAATAAAAAACCAAACATATAACCTAGTTAAAAAATGAGCAAAAATTTTGAATATACACATCTCCAAAGAAGAAACAAATGTCCAATAAGCACATCTTTAACTATCCAGGAAATGCAAATCAAAACTACAAGGAGATACAAATTCACACCAAGATGGCTATAATTAAAAAAACAAACAAACAAACAAACAAACAGATAATAACAACTGTTGGTGACGATGTGGAGAAATTGGAATCCTTACATGTGCCAAAATGATTATAACATGATGCAGTCATTTTGGGAAAGAGCCTAGTATATCCTCCAAAGACAAAACACCAAGTAACCATTTGGTCCAGCAATTCTACTGCTAGGTAAATATTCAGGAGAAATTAAAACATATGTCCATACATAAGAGACTCTTAACTATAGGAAGCAAACTGAGGGTTGCTGGAGGGTAAGTGGGTGAGGAGTTGGGCTAACTGGGTGATGGACATTAAGGAGGACACATGATGTGATGAGCACTGGATGTTACATAAGACTGATGAATCACTAAATTCTACCTCTGAAACTAATAATACACTATATGTTAATTAAATTGAATTTTTTTAAAGTCTGTACAAAAACCTGTATACAAATGTTTGTAGTACTATTGTTCATAATAGCCAAATAATGGAAACAATCCAAATGTCCATTAACTGTTGACTGGACAAACTATGATGTAGTCATACAATGGAAAAGTACTCAAAAATAAAAATAAATGAAGTACTGATGCATGCTATAGAATAGATAAATCTTAAAAACATTATGCTAAGTGAAAAAGCTAGTCACAAAAGACCACATATTATATGATTCCATTTATTTGAAATGTCCAGAATAGGCAAATTTTTAAAAGATAGAATGTTTAGAGGTTACTTAGGGCTGGGGAAAGCATGTTAGGAAAATGAAGAATGAATAGATAGGAAATTGCCTTTGGGGTTTATAAATTTTTCAAATTGATGATGGTAATGGTTGCACAACTCTGAATATGCTAAAGAAAACCCAAAACTGTACACTACAAATGGATGCATTGTATGGTATGTCACTTATACCTTAATAAAGCTGCTATAAAATTTTCAATTAAATATGAACTGCATAAACAACAGAGAAAAATCAATTAATCTAAAGCTGCTTATTTATTTTTTTATTTTTATTTTTTAAATTTTTTAAAGCTGCTTTTTAAAAAAGATCAATAAAATAATAAACTTCTAGCTTAGAAGAATCAAGAAAAAAAGAGAAGACACAAACTACCAGTATAGAAGAGAGGGGCATCACCATATCAATATTAAAAGGATAATAAAGAAATACTTTAAGCACATTTATTGCAACAAATTTGACATTTTAGAAGAAATAGACAAAACCAAAACTGACAAAAAAATATTTTTAAAAAAACCCTGAACAATCCTGCATCATTTGAATAAATTAAATTAGTCACTTAAAATGTTTCTACAAAAAATATCCTAGTTCCAGATGGATTTACTGGTAACATTTATCCAAATTTGAGGAAGACATAATAGTTATCTTACTGAAAGTTTCAGAAAATAGAAGGAATATTTCCCAACTCATTTTGAATCATTACCCTGATGATAAAGCTATTACTAAAATATAAAATTAAAAAAAATTAAAGACCATTATTTCTCCTGAACCTTGCTGGAAAAGTTTCTAATAAAATCTTATCAATTCCAAATTGCAACATATAAAAAAGATAATGCAGCATGACCACATGACCAAATGGGATTTACCTCAGGAGCAGAAGGTTGGTCTAACATTTGAAAACAAGCAATGTAATTCACCATGTTAACTAAAAAAGAAAATCCATATGGTTCTCTAAATAAGTGTGGAAAAAAAGCACTTGATGAAATTTAACACCTATCATGAACAACAACAATAACAAAAAAATTCTCAGCAAACTAGAAATAGGAAAGAACTTCCTCAACCTTTCTCTGGCTAAGAGCCATTAAAGAATATTTAAATAAACACAGATACTAAACAGGTGTTAGAAGACAATATTGTTAACATACCAGTTCTATCTAAATTCAAATGCATATTCAATAAAATCTCAATCAAAATACAATAGCCCATTTTGCAGAAATTGATGAGCCAATTCTAAAATTTATATAGGAAAACAAATGGCCCGGGCAGTCTCCATGGCTCAGCTAAGGTTTAGCACCATCAGCCCAGGGCGTGACCCTGGGGTCCCAGGAGTCCCACGCTGGGCTCCCTGCATGGAGCCTGCTTCTCCCTCTGCCTGTGTCTCTGCCTCTCTCCCTCTCTGTGTCTCTCATGAATAAATAAATAAATAATCGTAAAAAAAACAAAACAAAACAAAAAAAAAGGCCTAAAACAGCCAGAACAAAAAAAAAATTTTTTTTAAAGACTTTATTTACTCATTCCTGAGAGACAGAGATAGAGGCAGAGACTCAGGCAGAGGGAGAAGCAGGACCCCGGGATCACACCCTGAACGGAAGGCAAACACTCAACCACTGAGCCAGCCAGGTGTCCCAGAACAAATTTTTTTAAAAAACAAAGTTGGAATGCTTACATAATTTGGTTTTAAGGTTTACCATAAATTATAGATATCAAGACAGTGTGGTATTAATATACAGACAGATATTAGAGAGCTCAAATACATACCTATACATATACGATTAATTAATTTTGACCAAGCCAAATATGGCTTGTTGTCTTTTCAACAAATGGTGCTAGAAAAATTAAGTATCTACATGGAAAAAATGCATTTCAATCATTATACCATGGAAAAAAATCTTTTTTAAATAAGCCAGAAACCTAAAAATGAAGGTTAAAAATTATAAACCCCCCCCCAAAATTATAAACCCCCCCAAAATAATAATAAAAAATAAGATAAAAATTATAAACCTTATAGAAGAAATGTAATACAGCAAAATATAGAAAAAAGTTTTGCAATTTTGGGGAAGGAAAGCATTAACCATATGAGAAACATAAAATAAAATAGTTATGAAAATTGTAAAATTCCACTTTTTGAAAGACATAACTAAGAAATGAAGTTAGAGCACAACTGGAAGAAAATATTTGCAACATATACATTACAATGGACTTGAAACCAAATTATATAAAATACTCATAACTCAGTAAGAAGACAACCCAATTTTTAAAGAGCAAAACATCTGAACAGACACCTTGTTCTAATTACAAAATAAGATATGAGAACATCTAATTAGCACATGAAAAGCTCATTAGTCATCAGAGGAATGCAAATTGAAATCACAATGATACCACTACACACCCACTAAAATAGCTAAAATTAAACAAATGAAAAACCCAACTGAGAATATTAAGTAATTTCAACTTTCAGATGTTGCTGGTGGGAGTATAAAATGGTATGACCACTTTGTAGACCTATTTGGTTGTTTCTTGAGAAAAATGTCAGTTACCATAAGACCTAGCAGTTCCATTATTTATCCAAGGGAAATGAAAGCAAATGTCCACCAAAATAAAAACAAAAAGTTTGTACATGAATATTCAGTTTTATTCATAATAGCCCCAAACTGGAAACAACACAAATACCCATCTGTTGAATGGATAAATACAGTTGCCGTATCTATATGAGGGAATATATTTCAGCAATAAAAAAAAAAAGAAAGAACACCATATTTGATATATATTATATAGCAACTTGGATAAATTTCAAAACATTATTCCTTTTTTTTTTAAAGATTTATTTATTTACTTTTATTTATGATAGACACAGAGAGAGAGAAAGAGGCAAAGACACAGGAGGAGGGAGAAGCAGGCTCCATGCCGGGAGCCCGATGTGGGACTCGATCCCGGGACTCCAGGATAGCGCCCTGGGCCGAAGGCAGGTGCCAACTCACTGAACCACCCAGGGATTCCCTCAAAACATTATTCCTGAGCAAAAGAAGCCAAACATAAAATACATGCGTCAATCCTATGGTCCATTTATATGAAAGTCTAGAGCAGTCTGCAAATCTGTTGCTTGAGGTGAAGGCAGGAATTAGTATAAATTGCACTAACTAAACTCTTTGAGGTGATGGAAATATTCTGCATTTTGATTTTCATCGTGCTCACATGTGTATAAACTTTTGTCATACTCAGTGAACTGTAAGGTCAGTTCTACTATAATGCTTACTTTTGACAATGTAAATTTGTTCTAACACGGTACAAAAAAATTACTATAAGTTAAATTTGACTTTGTGTGATTTCACCACTAAAAAACACCAGATGAACACAGAAAATTGTACCCAGCTGAAATGATATGCATATATAACTTGCCAACCTTTATGCTATTATTTTCATATTTTACTTCAAACTGTCATAAACCCCACCATACACTGTTACATTTGCTTTTAAAAGGTAATTTTTTAAATGATAAAAGTGAAAAAAAAATCTCATATTTTCCCACGTATTTACCACTTCTGGCATTTTTCATTCATTTGTATGGAACTAGGTTTATATCTGGTATAATTTTTCTTCCTCTAGAAGAACTTGTAAATTTTCTTGTAATTCAGGTTTGCTGGAAATAAACTCTTTGCTTTTGTCTGCCTCAAAATGTCTTTATATTGCTCTCCTTTTTAATGGTTATTTTCATTTGACATAGAATCTTAGATTATTTTTTTTTAAAGATTTTATTTATTTGAGAGAGAAAAAGCAAGAGACAGAGCACAAGCGGGGGGGGGGGGGGCAGGGGCAAAGAGAGGGAGAAGCAGACTCCCTGCTGAGCAGGGAGCCCCACAGGGGGCTCTGTCCCAGGAATCTGGGATCATGACCTGAGCCAAGGTCAGATGCCCAACTGACTGAGCCACTCTTAGATCAACTTTTTAAAAAAGCATATTAAAGTTATCATCCCATTCCTTGTTTTAGCTTGATTTTTTCTGACAAGAAATCAGTAGTAATTCTTATCTTGATATCCCTATATTTAATGTTTCTTTTTTTCCTTTGGCTGCTTCTCAGAGCTTCACTTTATCACTGGTTCTCAACAATTTGAATATGGTATGCCTTAGAATAGTTTTCTTTTCAATTATCCTGCATGGAATTTGTTGAGTTTAAGGCAATGAAACTTGCCTTAAAATTACTGGACAATAACAACAATGTACCGTATATAGCAGAGTTGGAACTTAAATCCTTAGTTTGACTCCAGGGTTTGTGCTCTTAATCACTATATTATTTTAGCAAACTACCTTAGAGAAGTACTTGCTCATACTTACAAAGACACACATAATAATTATGTTCATCAAAATGTTATATTGGAAAAAACCTAAATGTCTATCAATAGGGACTGGTAATATACATATGGTAATATATATATTAGGGTACATTCATATTATGGAGCAACATACAAACTTTAAAAAAATATAGTAGTCATAGAATAATGCTCCGGATATTGAGTAAAAAAATAATTGTAAAACATTAAATATAGTATAATGCAGTCGATTTTAATCCATATGCCACAGGCAATTGACTGTATACATGTGGGAACAGAATTTGTATAAGTATAGAAGATTCACATGGAGCCACCAGAGAGGTTGGGTGGGCGATTCACAGAAAGTTTTGATCTGATTGAATCTTTTTACCATGGGAATCTGTTCATGTGTTTATAATTAACAAAATGAAAATGAAATGGACATTTCTCCCCTCCAAAAAATAAATGGACACTTTTTTCTGCAAAGAATATCTACTATGTGTCTAAAAATACTTTGAGTAAGAAATATTTTGAGCTCATAGAAATAGTTACTGATTTCACAGAAATCAGAGATATTTAATAAAAATTCAAAGAATGAATGGGCCTTAAAGATTTGTTAACCCTCCCATCAGTGCTCCTGATTCTTCCTAAATATCCATCCAAGTTGTAGTAACCTAAATGTAGTACACATCTATTGGTTTTCATGCCCAACACGCAATAGCCACTTCTTTTGGTAAAAGCACCTCAATGTTCACCTGAGGACTTTCTTTTACCCTACTGAATGCATTTTCAGTGAAATGATCAATTCTGTCTTTTCCTGACCAAGGAGTGGGTGTGTAAGCTAAACTAGGCCAAGCAGACTCTCTGCCTTGAGAACTTAAATCTTGAGTGGAATGACACAAGGTCAGAAGACTGAGCTGATTCAGTAGCTGAGGAAACTGTCCATTGGTTCCTGCTACTTAGATTCCATGAGATGCTTCCTATCCTTTCCCAATACCAGTTCCTTGGCCTTTCCTTAAGTTCTGTGAATCATCCCAAATCCTTCTGATTAATCCCGTCTCTGTTTAAGTCAGTCAGTTTCCATTGACAGTAATTATAGAATGCTAACTGATACAGCTGGATGTAAATACACTCAATAAAGAGGTTACAACTAATTTGTAAGAGAGTACACTGCATTTAAGTTTTGCTTAACTTTGTGCCAGAACTTACTTCTTTATAAAATCTATATTAGTTACAGCTCTATGTCTGGAGCTTCAGAGTATCCAAGCTCCGTCTTGCAATGGCATATATTTAAAAACTATTATCAAAAAAAAAAAAAAAAAAAACTATTATCATTTGTACCTAAATACTTTCTTAGCAAAAAACTCATTTTCTCAATTAAAATATGTATAACTACTTCACACTGACTAGAAATGGTTATAAGAAAAAAGACAGACAATTCTAAATGTTGACGAGAATGTGAAGAAACTGGAAGCTTCATACCTTGCTGCAGGGAATATAAAATAAGACAGCCACTGTGGAAAACAGTTTATACGATTAAAATATTTATACAATTTAATGTTTTCAAATGGACTTTATAAATAATCACCTATTGTAATATCATCCCATGTCATGATATCCATGAAATCATGGTCTTTAGATGTTATATTTTTCTATGATACATTAAAGATACACTTAAATATTCATTTAAAATGTGGTTCACTTACTATTGAAATTGATTTCTTGTTCCGCTAATGGTAGATACTTATTGCCCTTTGGGAAACACTGTTTTTTTTTATATTTTAAAAAATGTATAAACTAATTTTCATTAAACCAATTACCAACTTAGGAAACAAAAATATAAAATTTATGTAACATGTGATGAGATACAGAAAGTATTAAACCTTTCATTTAGTAAATAGTGATTGTTTCTACTTGCCTTTTTTCAAAAGGAAGTGATTAAAGTGCTGGCAGTTTGGGAGCCAAGAAGTCTCTCTTCTACTCTGTACCCAACATGACCATAGCCACTCTATTTCAGGGAAAAAGGAGACCTCCACATAGAGAAAAGGAAAAAAAGGAAGTACAACAAAATGTTAACTGGTTATTTAAGAAATTATGGGTCATTGTTTTCTTTACATTTTTTACTGTGTTCTTTCTCCTTTGCTTCGCTTATTTAATGTTCCTCTATTTTTTAAAATAAAATTATATAGTAAAACTTTTTGTTCTTTGGATATGTTCAGATGAAAATATTATTTCAACCGATTCCTTATAATAGTTATATTTCTAATTTTAGATTTTGATTCAAAAATAAAAATTTAAGTGAGGATACCAACTTCTTCCTTATTTTTTGAAGTACTGATATTTATATACACCTTTTTTTAAAGATTATTTATTTATTCATGAGATAGATAAAGAGAGAGAGAGAGAGAGAGGGACAGAGACAGAGACACAGGCAGAGGGAGAAGCAGGCTCCATGCAGGGGGCCCGACATGGGACTCAATCCTGGGTCTCCAGGATCACACCCCAGGCAGTGCTAAACCGCTGAGCCACCCAGCCTGCCCTTATATACACCTTCTATAGCTAATTATGTTACTAAGTTCTCAGAGCAATAGAAATAGATATTTGCCCATTATTACACGAAAAATATATAGATATCTGCCCAGTATTACATGAAAAAAATTAATAAAAACTGAATGCCTTCAATGGCCTGAGTAGCACACACAAAAATTGGGTTCTGAGACCTAAAACCTTCTTGTAATTATAGCTTCATTATTCTCAAGACACTATTGGTTAAGATATATGATACATGGGATTTTTCAGAATTTGCTTTTAATTACTCTAGTAGGCATAAGGACAAACTGGGGGCTGGTGGATAGATGAAAGGGATAGATGTAATTAGCACAACTGCATAATGCTGATAATTACTGAAGGTGGGTGGTAAGTAAACAGGTTTTCCTTATTTTTTAAAATTTACTGTTTGAAAAATTCTATAATAAAATTTAAAACAAAGAAAAGAATTCTAAATGCACTATTTACAGTGACAACTAAAGCAAACTCCATGGTATAACCAAAACAGAATTAAAATGAACAAATAAAAAACTCATTATAAAACAAAGCTCCAAGTGGTCTATATAATAATTTTGCTTTTTTATCTGTATAGCCAAAGGAAAAAACCAAGTATTTACCAATAAACAAAGGCTATTTAAAAGTTGCATGAAAGCTTATGATCGCCACCTACTGTACACTGTTATTAACTGCTTGCTACAGAAAAACAATCACTATTGAATAAGTGCCTGCCTCCCCCTCCAGGCAAAGCATCTGGTCCTTCATGTGATAATCCTAATACCATTAAATTCATGTTTACATGTATGTTTATATTAGTAATATTAATTAACGTTCTATTAAATAACTTATAACAACGTGAAATGCCACCTGCAAAAAATATTTTGTCAGAAAAGCATAGTGGTACCATTTTACAATGTCCTTATTTTACAGAAGAAAGATCCTAGATTTTGAATTGTTTTCTCATACACTGAGAACCCAGAATTTAAATTACTTACACACAGAGATAAATCAAAAACCTATAAATTAGTCCTGGCTTTTTTTTTTTTTAAGATTTTATTTATTTATTCATGAGAGACACACAGAGAGAGGCAGAGACACTGGCAGAGGAAGAAGCAGGCTCCATGCAGGAAGCCCGATGTGGGACTCAATCCCAGATCTCCAGGATCATGCCCTGAGCCCAAGGCAGTTGCTTAACCGCTGAGCCACCCAGATATCCCAGTCCTGGCTCTTAAATTTGGTGCATTAGCTTTTTATTACCTGTTCTTAAAATTGCAACTTATTTTTTTTTTAAGATTATTTATTTACTCAGGAGAGACAGAGAGAGGGAGACAGAGACACAGGCAGAGGGAGAAGCAGGCTCCATGCAGGGAGCCTGATGTGGGACTTGATCCCGGGTCTCCAGGATCACGCCCTGGGCTGAAAAAATTGCAACTTTTATTGCAAATTTTACTTTTTTTTTAATAACCTAGCTAATTGCATATACCAGTGATTCTTTTCTTTAAAAAAAATTTTTTTTATTTATTTATGATAGTCACACAGAGAGAGAGAGAGAGAAAGAGAGACAAAGAGGCAGAGACACAGGCAGAGGGAGAAGCAGGCTCCATGCAGGAAGCCCGATGTGGGACTCGATCCCGGGTCTCCAGGATTGCGCCCTGGGCCAAAGGCAGGCGCTAAACCGCTGGGCCACCCAGGGATCCCCTACCAGTGATTCTTGATCCCGGTGCATCAGTATTACCTGTGACTTTTTTTTTTTTTTGAGTAGGCTCCATGCCCACCCAACACAGGGGTTGAACTCACAACCCAGAAATTAAGAGTCACATGCTCTACCGACTGAGCCAGACAGGTGCCCCTGGAGTTTTTATTTTTTTTAATATTTTATTTATTCATGAGACACACACACACACACACACACACACACACACACACAGGCAGAGGGAGAAGCAGGCTCCAAGCAGAGAGCCTGATGTGGGACTTGATCCTCGAGACTCCAGGATCACGCCCTGGGCAGAAGGCAGGTGCCAAACCGCTGAGGCACCCAGGGATCCCTCCCGTGGAGTTTTTAAATAAACTGTTTGTGGTATCACAGCCAAAGATGTTTTTTATCTAGCCAGAATTTAAAAAGCCAATAGAAAATAACAGGGGTTCTCAAAGTGTTATCCACGAAACAGCAACATCATCACCTGGGAATTTGTTAGAAATGTACATTTTAAAGGTTCACCCAAGACTGCTAAGCAGAGCCCAGAGATTCGTGATTGTGAGCCCACCAGGTGATTTGAATACAGGCTAAAGTCTGAATATCACTGGTATTTAATATAAAATTTTTAAGGTTTTAATCTCTTTAAATGTAAGATTTAATTCTCTGTTCTCTATGAAAATATGATGATAGTAATAATAATGCAAAAGAGAAAGACATTTACATTAAGGGTAATCTAGTACAATCCTATTTTCTAGAAACATATCATTATAAACACTCAACATTAGTTCTAGTTA
Organism: Canis lupus dingo; assembly: GCF_003254725.2. Lineage (NCBI taxonomy): Eukaryota > Metazoa > Chordata > Mammalia > Carnivora > Canidae > Canis > Canis lupus. The sequence continues at coordinate 2,468,623 of NC_064274.1, read as the reverse complement.
GCCAAAAGGAAAAAAGCTTAATGAAAGAGTAGGGAATAATTTATCCCTTAATGTTAATAAAACCCTTGAATGTTCTTGCCTAGAGCAAATTTTCCAACCATACTTCCTTGTTCTGGTTTGTTCTGATCACAAAAGCACTTAAGACACAATTAAGACTTCTAGCCATATCATACCTTTTAACCCAGGGATGTCACTGCTAGGACTAGAGAGGAAAATAAACTACACTCAAAGATTTTCTCCAAAGCATTGTAAATAACAGAGAAGGGGGATCTGAAAGTGATTTAAATGTCCAACAATTAAGAAATGATTCCATAAATTACAGGACAGGATAGAATATTGCTCAACCATTAAAATGATGCTTTCCACATGAGATTTCAAATAATATGGAAAAATGCTTACTTTATAGCATCATGTGTATGTTCTCTGTCTCTCTGTCAAGTGAAAAAGACAATATAAAGCACCAAAATATTAATGCTCGTTATCTCTGAGTAGTAGGATTATGAGATTTTTTATAATTATTAGTGTTTTTAAAACTTTCCATCATAAGACTACACTTAATCTACTCATCAGAATAAGATCCACAAATATAAAATACAGCTTCTACTCTGAATTAGGATCTTCAAATAATGACTAATCAGTAAGCCTTCAAAAGATAGTAACTGGGGAAAACAAGTAAATATCTTTTTGTCTCCCTAACCTACACCACTCTTTTCTCATACCACTCCTTCTAACCCTTTTATTTCTACTTTCTTCACATCAGCTCTGCCATAACCAGAGATACTAAGACATAATTATCCAATGTTTTCACAATTTTAAACTGTTCAGTTAAACAGTCCAATTTATCTTAGAATATATAAAAAGGAGATAAAATACCCTAATGGTTAAGAGAACAGACTTCAAAATCAGACAGATCTAGGTTTGAGTCTTAGTTTAGGGGAGCTCACAGAGGTTTCAATTTCGTTATCTGTAAGTAGGAGTACCAACCCTCCTTCAGTGAACTGTTATGAGGATGAAATGAGAGGATGCATATAAAGCATAAGCTGGTAGTAGGCACTCAGAAGATAACTGCTATTACTATTTTATAGTTAATGTTAAAATTGTTTTAGGTAAATAGCCCTCAAATTTTAATTTTCCTGTGGAAAAAAGCTTACTAAGGTACAATGGTTGCTCACAGTCATTTGGACTCCTCCATCCACTTCTATTTCAAAAACAATTTGGAAGCTGCCAAAATACTCTTTACAAAGTGGGTGTTACTAAAACCCACCAACAAATTTATCAATGCTATTATTTCATGAAAGAAGCAGCATTTGAACATCTGAAAAAGAAAGAACAGAAGAGAAAAGAAAAGAAAAGGAAAGAAAAGAAAAGGAAAGGAAAGAAAAGTCTGAGGATAGTCTTTGGGTAAAGGAAATCATTCCAAAGAAAGGACAGTGGGCAACTGCATCTCAAACTTATCCTTATGTTTTCCATTTTGTCACCTGCCAGTAAATACATAAAGACCAACACCACTTTGCAAATGGACACTTGATGAAAGACACTCAACTTCCTAGCCTGATACTTCTCCAATTCAATGAAGTTGTTCTATCCACATCATGGGATGTTCATTCAACAAACACTATCCAAACCTATTACTTGCTGTTAAGTAAAGGAATTCAAGATCAAATGAGGTTAAGTATATGAAGTATAGTGAAAACACTATACACTATATGTATATTATAAAGCACCATTAAATTATATAGTGTTGTCATTATAAAACCCCACAAATATTTTAAATTAATTCCTAAAAGGAAAAACGATTTCCCACTCACATGTTTTAATGTCTTAGTCATTTTCTATGTTCACGCTATCACAAGTGACATTTAAAATTCTTAGAATGAACACTTGCCAGACTTTTTCTTTAGAAAATAGTCAAATTTGGGATCCCTGGGTGGCGCAGCGGTTTGGCACCTGCCTTTGGCCCAGGGCGTGATCCTGGAGACCCAGGATCGAATCCCACGTCGGGCTCCCGGTGCATGGAGCCTGCTTCTCCCTCTGCCTGTGTCTCTGCCTCTCTCTCTCTCTCTGTGTGACTATCATAAATAAATAAAAATTTAAAAAAAAAGAAAATAGTCAAATTTGTGATATAGCTCACGACTTGCCATTCTCTATCTTACAAAAATTGAGAATATTACTTTTCCCCAGACAGTATGGCTCTCAAGGGAAAGTTATTAAGCTAGATATTGCCACTATAATTACCAGCATGCAGAATCTAAATTCTAAAGAAGACAATTTAATAGGATTTAAAATATAGGTTCAGAGAGAGAAAATTTTATTTGCTTATTTTGGAAAGTGTTGTTGTAAGATTTTCCAAGTGTTAAAATTCACTGTCAAACACGATGACTGAGAAATAACAAGACACCAAATATAGAAATTATACAGTTTTATAATTTTCTCTGTTGCTTCTTAATCCACTGAAAATAATTTAATAATATAACATTTTTTACGCATCTTCTTTGTTACTTTCTTCGGTTTCTACTTCTTTAGGCAACAATGGCTTGATCTTTAGTAATAAACCTTCACTTGTTGAAGTACGAAGGAAAGCTCGTACCACGAAAGGTCCTGGAAACAAAGAATCAACTTTTGTTTTATTTCATAGATATATAATGAGCAAATAGAAACGTACAACAAACCTTTTAAAACTCATGTTATATTTTCTACTTGAAAAGTATTTATATAACTGAATTAATACTGTGAATTATAAAGATCATCTCATCTCTAAAGTAGAAGACAAACTAACTGTACTGTAGCATATTAGAGTTTTATCATTAAAACTACATATTCTGTAATAATTCATTTCTCTCTTCCAGAAAATGACCACCCAGAATTTATTTTACTGCAAAGCTGAAAGTGAAGGGAGCAGGTGGTGATATTTACATTTGATGGCATATTCTAAATATTTATATGAAACAGTACTGATGCTACTTTGTGTTACTGAACATTTAGCACAATTCCTTAAAAATTAAATAGCTTTTCATAAGAACAATTAAGGCACTTCATTTAAATTGTCAAAAAAAAAAAAAAGATGGGAGATAGTTCAAGATGACAGCTTAAGAAGATCCTTAACTCATCTCCTCCCACAGACACAATAAATTTACAACTATATATGGAACAAATTCCTCGAAAAAGTCCTGAAGACTAGATGAGCAGCATCTCCACAACAACGGATAAAAGGGCTGCACTGAGACACATGGGAAAGTCAGAGACAACACTCTGCAAAAACACCATCCCAGGCAAGGCGATCAACAATTAGGAGGGATCTCAAAAATACAGTACTTTTCCCTGAGGACCAAGGGCTTTGTCTCCCACACCAGGCATCCCAACCACTGTGTCTTATACAAGAGAGATGAGCTCCCAAAATATATGAATTTGAAAACCAACAGTGCATTCAGAACCCCAGAACTGGGAAGAGCAGAGAACTTGCTCTTAAAGGGCTCACACACAAACTCACTCACTCCACAACTGGTGCCAAAGAAGCAGTTTGAGAAGTGTCTAGACCATATGTGAAGGAAACCCACTTATTATCTTAAAGCAACTGCTAGAATGCAGGAACCTATTGAGACTCTCTCTCTGAGGATGAAAGTGCAGGTTGAGGCCATTTTTGCAATATCATTTGACTTCGCTAATGCTAATGCTGGAAGAGTCATGTTGGCAATGCCACTTTAACCTACTAGTGCCACCGGGCATGCTCTGCCCCCACATGCCATAGCCACAGCACAGCTGGTGGTCAAGAGTCCCATGTACCACTACCCTGCTGTGTTGCAGTCAAATCACAACCAGCCAAGTGGGCAGCCCCAACCAAAAATACAGCCTGTTACACAGTCAGCCAGGTGAACCCCCACCCCCATTCCTTCATTCCTACCATGCCACAAATAGATAAGCACCCCACATACAGCTGGCAGGTGTGTGAAGCCCACACAGGGTATATCCCTTGAGCACGTACGTGGCTCCCTCCTACAGCTAAGCACCACAGAAAATCTTGTACATGGCCAACAAATCTTGTTGCCTACAGAAATAGAAACCAAAGAAAGTAACAAATCTACCAGTCCCTCAAGTAATACATAGAAACACACAAAATCAGGCCAAATTTGGAGGTAAAGAAATATGTTCCAAATGAAAGAACAAGGAAAAACCTGAGAAAAAGACCTTAATGAAATGGAGATAAGTAATCTATCTGATAAAGAGATCGAAGTAATGGTCATAAAGATGCTCACTCAGAAGAATAAATAAACACAAGGAGAACTTCAACAAAGAGAGACAAAATATATGAAAGTACCAAACAAAAATCAGAGCTGAAGAATAAAATTACTGAATTGAAAAATACACTGGAAGGGTTCAATAGCACCTGGATGAAGAACATATCAGCAACCTGTAAGATGCAACAATGGACTCACCCAGACAGGGAAACAAACAAACAAACAAAAAAAGAATTTTAAATTGTGAAAATAGCTTAAGGAATACATAGGACAACACCAAGCAAAATAATATTCTCATTATAGGGGTTCCATAAAGAAAAGAAACAGGCAGAAAACTTATAACAAAGAAAAAATAACTGAAAACCCTAACTTGAGGAAGGACATCAACATCCAAATCCAAGAAGGTCAGAAAGTTCCAAATAAGATAAAACCAAAGAGATTCACACCAAGACACATTATAATTAAAATGTCAAAAGTTAAAGTTAAAAGTAGCAGGAAAAAAACAACTTGATACACACAAAGGAAACCCCATAAGGCTATCAGCAAATTTTTCATAGGAAACTTTGAAGGCCAAGAGTAAAGGGCAGGACATATTCAAGGTGCTTAAAAGAAAAAACCTACAAGCAGGAATACTCTACCAAGCAAAATTATTCAAAATAGAAGGAGAGATAGAGTTTTTCAGATAAGTAAAAGCTAAAGGAGTTAATAATCACTAAACTAATCTTATTAAGAAATGTCAAAAGGACTTCTTTAAACTGAAATGAAATAGTACTAATAATGACAAGAAAACATACTAAAGTAAAAAGAATCTCACTGGAAATTGTAAATATATTATAAAAGTAGTACATTTACTCACCTATATGGCTAGCATAAAAGTCAAAAGACAAAAGTAGTAAAACTAAAACTGTAATAATTAGTTAAGGGATATATAAAATGAAAAAGTGTAAAATGTGACATAAAAACCATAAAATACAGAGGGTGGAAAAAAACTGTAGATTTCCCAGGGTGTTAGGGTGGCTCAGTTAGTTAGGGATCTGCCTTTGGCTCAGGTCATGATCCCAGAGCACTGAGATCAAGTCCTGCATCAGGCTCCCTGCTCAGTAGGGAGTCTTCTACCTCTACCTTCCTCCCACTCATGCTTGCTCCCTCTCTCTCACTCAAAGAAATCAAATCTTTAAAAAAAAATGCAGAGTTCTGGAATGAGTTTCAATTAAGTTGCTACCAATTGAAAACAAACTGTTATATACATAGAATGGTATATATGAACCGCATGGTAGCCACAAGGAAAAAAACCTATCACAGGGATCCCTGGGTGGCGCAGCGGTTTGGCGCCTGCCTTTGGCCCAGGGCGCGATCCTGGAGACCCAGGATCGAGTCCCACGTCGGGCTCCCGGTGCATGGAGCACCTTAAAGCAGCAAGAGACAAGAAATCACTGACTTTTATGGGGAGGAGTATTAGGGTAACAGCAGACCTCTCCACAGAGACCTGGCAGGCCAGAAAGGGCTGGCAGGATATCTTCAGGGTCCTAAATGAGAAGAACATGCAACCAAGAATACTTTATCCAGCAAGGCTCTCATTCAAAATGGAAGGAGAGATAAAGAGCCTCCAAGACAGGCAGCAACTAAAAGAATATGTGACCTCCAAACCAGCTCTGCAAGAAATTTTAAGGGGGACTCTTCAAATTCACCTTTAAGAAGAGGTTCAGTGGAACAGTCCACAAAAACAAAGACTGAATAGATATCATGATGACACTAAACTCATATCTCTCAATAGTAACTCTGAATGTGAACGGGCTTAATGACCCCATCAAAAGGCGCAGGGTTTCAGACTGGATAAAAAAGCAGGACCCATCTATTTGCTGTCTACAAGAGACTCATTTTAGACAGAAGGACACCTACAGCCTGAAAATAAAAGGTTGGAGAACCATTTACCATTCGAATGGTCCTCAAAAGAAAGCTGGGGTAGCCATCCTTATATCAGATAAACTAAAATTTACCCCAAAGACTGTAGTGAGAGATGAAGAGGGACACTATATCATACTTAAAGGATCTATTCAACAAGAGGACTTAACAATCCTCAATATATATGCTCCGAATGTGGGAGCTGCCAAATATATAAATCAATTATTAACCAAAGTGAAGAAATACTTAGATAATAATACACTTATACTTGGTGACTTCAATCTAGCTCTTTCTATACTCGATAGGTCTTCTAAGCACAACATCTCCAAAGAAACGAGAGCTTTAAATGATACACTGGACCAGATGGATTTCACAGATATCTACAGAACTTTACATCCAAACTCAACTGAATACACATTCTTCTCAAGCGCACATGGAACTTTCTCCAGAATAGACCACATATTGGGTCACAAATCGGGTCTGAACCGATACCAAAAGATTGGGATCGTCCCCTGCATATTCTCAGGCCGTAATGCATTGAAATTAGAACTAAATCACAAGAAGTTTGGAAGGATCTCAAACACGTGGAGGTTAAGGACCATCCTGCCAAAAGATGAAAGGGTCAACCAGGAAATTAAGGAAGAATTAAAAACATTCATGGAAACTAATGAGAATGAAGATACAACCATTCAAAATCTTTGGGATGCAGCAAAAGCAGTCCTAAGGGGGAAATACATCGCAATACAAGCATCCATTCAAAAACTGGAAAGAACTCAAATACAAAAGCTAACCTTACACATAAAGGAGCTAGAGAAAAAACAGCAAATAGATCCTACACCCAAGAGAAGAAGGGAGTTAATAAAGATTCGAGCAGAACTCAACGAAATCGAGACCAGAAGAACTGTGGAACAGATCAACAGAACCAGGAGTTGGTTCTTTGAAAGAATTAATAAGATAGATAAACCATTAGCCAGCCTTATTAAAAAGAAGAGAGAGAAGACTCAAATTAATAAAATCATGAATGAGAAAGGAGAGATCACTACCAACACCAAGGAAATACAAACGATTTTAAAAACATATTATGAACAGCTATACGCCAATAAATTAGGCAATCTAGAAGAAATGGACGCATTCCTGGAAAGCCACAAACTACCAAAACTGGAACAGGAAGAAATAGAAAACCTGAACAGGCCAATAACCAGGGAGGAAATTGAAGTAGTCATCAAAAACCTCCCAAGACACAAGAGTCCAGGGCCAGATGGCTTCCCAGGGGAATTTTATCAAACGTTTAAAGAAGAAACCATACCTATTCTCCTAAAGCTGTTTGGAAAGATAGAAAGAGATGGAGTACTTCCAAATTCGTTCTATGAAGCCAGCATCACCTTAATTCCAAAGCCAGACAAAGACCCCGCCAAAAAGGAGAATTACAGACCAATATCCCTGATGAACATGGATGCAAAAATTCTCAACAAGATACTGGCCAATAGGATCCAAGAGTACATTAAGAAAATTATTCACCATGACCAAGTAGGATTTATCCCTGGGACACAAGGCTGGTTCAACACCCGTAAAACAATCAATGTGATTCATCATATCAGCAAGAGAAAAACCAAGAACCATATGATCCTCTCATTAGATGCAGAGAAAGCATTTGACAAAATACAGCATCCATTCCTGATCAAAACTCTTCAGAGTGTAGGGATAGAGGGAACATTCCTCAACATCTTAAAAGCCATCTATGAAAAGCCCACAGCAAATATCATTCTCAATGGGGAAGCACTAGGAGCCTTTCCCCTAAGATCAGGAACAAGACAGGGATGTCCACTCTCACCACTGCTGTTCAACATAGTACTGGAAGTCCTAGCCTCAGCAATCAGACAACAAAAAGACATTAAAGGCATTCAAATTGGCAAAGAAGAAGTCAAACTCTCCCTCTTCGCCGATGACATGATACTCTACATAGAAAACCCAAAAGTCTCCACCCCAAGATTGCTAGAACTGATACAGCAATTCGGTAGCGTGGCAGGATACAAAATCAATGCCCAGAAGTCAGTGGCATTTCTATACACTAACAATGAGACTGAAGAAAGAGAAATTAAGGAGTCAATCCCATTTACAATTGCACCCAAAAGCATAAGATACCTAGGCATAAACCTCACCAAAGATGTAAAGGATCTATACCCTCAAAACTATAGAACACTTCTGAAAGAAATTGAGGAAGACACAAAGAGATGGAAAAATATTCCATGCTCATGGATTGGCAGAATTAATATTGTGAAAATGTCAATGTTACCCAGGGCAATATACACATTTAATGCAATCCCTATCAAAATACCATGGACTTTCTTCAGAGAGTTAGAACAAATTATTTTAAGATTTGTGTGGAATCAGAAAAGACCCCGAATAGCCAGGGGAATTTTAAAAAAGAAAACCATATCTGGGGCATCACAATGCCAGATTTCAGGTTGTACTACAAAGCTGTGGTCATCAAGACAGTGTGGTACTGGCACAAAAACAGACACATAGATCAGTGGAACAGAATAGAGAACCCAGAAGTGGACCCTGAACTTTATGGGCAACTAATATTTGATAAAGGAGGAAAGACTATCCATTGGAAGAAAGACAGTCTCTTCAATAAATGGTGCTGGGAAAATTGGACATCCACATGCAGAAGAATGAAACTAGACCACTCTCTTGCACCATACACAAAGATAAACTCAAAATGGATGAAAGACCTAAATGTGAGACAAGATTCCATCAAAATCCTAGAGAAGAACACAGGCAACACCCTTTTTGAACTCGGCCATAGTAACTTCTTGCAAGATACATCCACGAAGGCAAAAGAAACAAAAGCAAAAATGAACTATTGGGACTTCATCAAGATAAGAAGTTTTTGCACAGCAAAGGATACAGTCAACAAAACTCAAAGACAACCTACAGAATGGGAGAATATATTTGCAAATGACCTATCAGATAAAGGGCTAGTTTCCAAGATCTATAAAGAACTTATGAAACTCAACACCAAAGAAACAAACAATCCAATCATGAAATGGGCAAAAGACATGAACAGAAATCTCACAGAGGAAGACATAGACATGGCCAACATGCATATGAGAAAATGCTCTGCATCACTTGCCATCAGGGGAAATACAAATCAAAACTACAATGAGATACCACCTCACACCAGTGAGAATGGGGAAAATTAACAAGGCAGGAAACAACAAATGTTGGAGAGGATGCAGAGAAAAGGGAACCCTCTTACACTGTTGGTGGGAATGTGAACTGGTGCAGCCACTCTGGAAAACTGTGTGGAGGTTCCTCAAAGAGTTAAAAATAGACCTGCCCTACGACCCAGCAATTGCACTGTTGGGGATTTACCCCAAAGATACAAATGCAATGAAACGCCGGGACACCTGCACCCCGATGTTTCTAGCAGCAATGGCCACGATAGCCAAACTGTGGAAGGAGCCTCGGTGTCCAACGAAAGATGAATGAATAAAGAAGATGTGGTTTATGTATACAATGGAATATTACTCAGCTATTAGAAATGACAAATACCCACCATTTGCTTCGATGTGGATGGAACTGGAGGGTATTATGCTGAGTGAAGTAAGTCAGTCGGAGAAGGACAAACATTATATGTTCTCATTCATTTGGGGAATATAAATAATAGTGAAAGGGAAAATAAGGGAAGGGAGAAGAAATGTGTGGGAAATATCAGAAAGGGAGACAGAACGTAAAGACTGCTAACTCTGGGAAATGAACTAGGGGTGGTAGAAGGGGAGGAGGGCGGGGGGTGGGAGTGAATGGGTGACGGGCACTGGGTGTTATTCTGTATGTTAGTAAATTGAACACCAATAAAAAAATAAATTAAAAAAAAATTAACTCAAAGAATTTGAAAAATTGAAAGTAAGACCTGAAACCATAAAACTGCTAGAAGAAAACACAAGTCATAAGCTCTTCAACATTGGTCTTAGCAGGTTTTTTTTCTTAGGATGACTAAAAAGGGCAAAAAAAAAAAAAAACAAAAAAAAAACAAGTGGGACTATATTAAACTAAAAAGTTCTGCAGAGCAAAGGAAACTATCAACAAAATGAAAAGGCAACTTACTGAACAAAAGAAGGTATCTGCAAATCATATATCCAATAAGGGGTTAATATCCAAAATTTATAAAGAACTCCTATAACTCAATAACAAAAAAATTCAACTTAAAATTGGGCAGAGAATCTAAGTAGACAGTTTCCCAAAGACATACAGATGGACAACAGGCACATGAAAAGAAACTCAACATCATTAATCATTGGAAATGCAAATCAAATACCTGTCAGAATGGGTATTATCAAAAATAACATGTTGTAAAGGATGTGGAGAAAAAGATAACCCTCATGCATTGTTAGTGGGAATGTAAATTGGTGCAGACACTGGAAAACAGTATGAGGATTCCTCAAAAAATTAAAAAAAGAACAGTCCAGCAATTCCACTTTGGGGTATATCTAAAGAAAATGAACACACTGGTTTGAAAAGATATAAACACCTCTATGTTCCTTCAGCATATTTATAATAGCCAAGATATGAAAACAACCTAAGTGTCCATCTATACATGAATGAATAAAGAAGATATGGTACACACACACACACACACACACACACACACACACTATGGAATTCTACTCAGGCATATTAAAGAATGAAATCTTTCTGTGACACTAAAGGACCTTGAAGACACTATCCTAAATGAAATGATTCAGACAGAGAAAGACAAATACCAATGATTTCATTTATAAGTGAAATCTAAAATACAAAACAAACTAACAAAACCAAACCAAACCCCGTGTCACAGATAAGGAGAACAGAGCGGTGGGTGCCAAGGGGGTATAGAGTTGGAGGAGGGGACAAGATGGGTGAAGGGGATCAAGAGGTAGAAACATTCAGTTATGAAATAAGTCAATGGGATGTAATGTACAGCACACGGAATACAGTCAATATTATTTTATTAACTTTGTATGTTGACAGATGGTAACTAGTCTTATGGTGGCGATCAAGATCAATTTGCAATGTATACAAATGCTGAATTACTATGTTGTACACTTGAAACTAAAAGAACATTATATGTTAATTATACTTCTATTTAAAAAACTGTAAAAAGAGGATATATTCCTTTTAGAGATTTAATGTTCATCATTCCACTCCTGCCATAATCTCAGAAGATCCTATACTGAAATTAAAGTGCCTCATAGAATATAAGAATGCATACACATACAATTACTAAGAACTATGGCCATATCTACAACAGCAGAATTAACAATGAGGTATTTATTCACCAGTGTGTTTAACTCCCAAAGAGGGTTAAAAAAAAAAAAAAAAAAAAAGCTTAAGATTGTGTTTTAATTATACACTGGGTTATAAAACTAAACTTGACAGAGTCCTATAATAGTAAGTCTATAAACAAAGAGTCTACTGAGTATAATGAACCCTTTTTTGGCTGCAACCAGCCAGGAGTGAAATTGCAAAGAGAATATGCATGGCACATAATGCAATAATAAGGGCACTATATGTGTTCCTAGCCTACTAAACAGCTTCCAGAAAATAATGCTGCTATTGTATACTGTACTTGCTCTTAACTTGATTGTTTTCTTAATATTTTACATTCTTAAAGAATCACAGAGCAATAGGGAAGTACTCCAGCAAATCACTTACCCAAACTGAGTGGTCTGTGCTTACAAACTTCACTGATAACTGCTTGCAGATTGGCAGCTATCTGGTCACTTTGCATATCCAGCTGAAAGAAAAGGATATATAACATTAATAATGTGAAAATGAGAAGATAATGCAACTCTTGGTGACTACACTAGTATTTATTTTAGACAGTGTTTTCCTGAGGCAGAATACACCATCCCTGATCCCTATCTCCAAGGATTTAGTGATACTTCCTCTTAAAGTTTTTTTTGTTTTCTTTGTTTTTTTTTTTTTTTTTTTAAGATTTTATTTATTTATGATAGAGAAAGAGAGAGAGAGAGAGAGGCAGAGACACAGGCAGAGGAGAAGCAGGCTCCATGCCGGGAGCCTGACGCGGGACTTGATCCCGGGACCCCAGGATTGTGCCCTGGGCCAAAGGCAGGCGCCAAACCACTGAGCCACCCAGGGATCCCCTTAAAGTTTTTTTTTGTTGATTTACTTTTACTTTTTGTTTTCTTTTTTAAAGATTTTATTTGTGAAATAGAGAGAGCAAGAGTGGGGAAAGGAGGGGTGCAGAGGGACAAGCAGACTCCGCACTGAGAGCAGAGTCCAAAATGAGGCCCAGAGATCATGACCTGAGTAGAAGTCAGACGCTTAACTGAGTAGAAGTCAGACGCTTAACTGATTGAGCCACTCAGGCATCCCCTTTGTTGATTTACTTTTAAAGGACGCCAAGAAAATGTTTAGAAATTCATGCTTAGGATCCCTGGGTGGCGCAGCGGTTTAGCGCCTGCCTTTGGCCCAGGGCGTGATCCTGGAGACCCGGGATCGAATCCCATATCAGGCTCCCGGTGCATGGAGCCTGCTTCTCCCTCTGCCTGTGTCTCTGCCTCTCTCTCTCTCTCTGTGACTATCATACATAAATAAATATTTAAAAAAAAAAAAAAAGAAATTCATGCTTTCAGGAGTACAAAATAAAACTACCACACATTCAAACATACATATCTGATACAGAGACATTTTTCAGGATGCTATGGTAACACTCTATGCAATAACAAATATCTTGCTATTCAACAAAAATTATAGTAAGTACATATATAGTGAACAAGCCCTATTCATAAAACTCCAAAACTTAGCTCACAACTTTGGAATGTTTATCATTCAAATTTAATGCATGTTACTCTTCTAAAATATACCAATTAAAATCAGTTATATTACATCCCGATGTTTAAAGGATTTTACACTTTGCCAAATGAATCAATTTTTTGAAATTCATGTAAAACTCATAATAGCATAATGGAAAAAAAAACTCATAATAGCATAATGGCAAAAAAAAAAAAAATCACATGGTAAGAGTTCAAGTATGTTTTCTATTTTCTAGTGACTCTGAAACCCCTGTGGAAAATGTGCTGTGTAAGCATGAAGAGAATTCCTCATGAAAAAAAAACTATTCTTATCATCACCATTTATTTTACATTCACTTGGACATGATGCAATACCAAATCCTAAATGAGAAGGTTTGGATATTATTGGAGGCATTTTCACGTTATACCAATCCATAAGTGAAACTGTGAGAGGAAAAAAAATAATATCAAGCAATGCTTAATTCACCTTCTTAAGTCCACAGAACTCCATATGTTCTAACCAAGTAGTTCACTGGCAGAAAAGGCACCTTACATTTGCTTTGTTAAAAAGCAAAACAAAAACTAAGATGATCAGCATGTGTCTCCCTTCATCTGTACTTCTCTACGTTAATCAAATTGTCCTTCTTTCTATTATCTAATGAAGTAACCACCACAGCTCTAGTAAGCTCCCTCACCCTTTGTTAAAGACCCACTGCTACCTTAAATTTGGGAAAGTACTAAGTACAAGAAAAAGCAAGATGTCCAACGTATGTTTTTACTATTTACTATTAAGTTACGCTCTACACTGTTATATAATATACTGAATATACTAAACTCAACTATACTTCTGTGGACTCATCCTGCCTACAGTAAGATAAAACAAGATGCTAAACATATGCAACATATGCTTGAAAAACACAAAACAAATACTTCCTCTGCAACTTTCATTATTAGGATAACTTCAATGATTTCATTAAGTTCTGAAATACCTAAAAATGTTTTCAAACATAGTTCATGTTTTTGTCCAAATTTTAGCATGTCTAATTTTTAGTACTGTGTCCTCTACTAAATTTTAAAATATTTATGGGCATAATACGTAATTTTACCTTTTCTTTTAGATATTACATAAAATTATGAAAAAAATCTATATATTTTATGGTTTATGCAGTAACTGTGATTATTTAATTGGCTATTTGTGCTAATTATGGCCCAGTAAAAGTATGCATGTATGAATTTTATCAAAACTTGCATAGGAAAGGAATTTGGGCTGACAATAACCTAGATAACTCAGGAAAGTTAACATTCGTAGGCTTCTCTATCTATATCTCAGTTACTCTGCACTTCTATAGTGCCCTCATGCAATAACATTTTATAGTCTTACAAAAGTAGGACAGACCATTTTGAGATGATATTATCTGTTAGATTCTCAATATCAGAGCATAAGACTTGGTACAGCAGAAAAGAAAACTGGGATTGGTGAACCCTGAACTATAGTAAGCACCATATTCATACATGTGCCTATGTGTCCATTTGAATATCTAATAGTTACAATCCTACTTACGTTTAGTTAAATGACTGCCCATTACAGAACATGATAGTTATTCCTCATTCTGTAGCAGACATGGTTTCAAGAAAAGACTACTGAATCTTCCTTTCTGCTTAACATCCCTTATTATGTCAGAAATAATTCCCTAAGCAGACTAGATGGAAGACTTACCAAAGATGTTTTTGGGTAGAGGCTCAGTGCATATGTCTCTCTTTGCTTTAACTCTCAGATTTTCCTCTTTCCATGCAATTCCTAACCTTTGCCCTCAATTAGTTTTTACAATTATGAGAAAACTAAAAATCAATGGTTCCTGACCATTTTTTCATCCCTTTGAGATGTAGATGTATGCAAAGCAAACTGTAGTCATGAGTACCTAACACAATGATTTTCTTTCAAGTTTTTATTTAAATTCCATTAGTTAGAACATGGTATAATACTAGTTTCAGGTGTAGAATTTAGTGATTCATCACTTACGTACAATACCCAGCGCTCATCTCAACAAGTGCACTCCTTAATACCTATCACCCATTTAACTCCTCCCTCCCTCTCTAGCAACCTACAATTTATTCTCTACAGTTTAGAGTCTGTAGGGGTATCTGGGTGGCACAGTTAGTTAAGCATCCAACTCTTTGTTTCAGCTTAGGTTGTGATTTCAGGGTCGTATGATTGAGCCCAGAGTTGGGCTCCAAGCTCAGCAGGAGTCTGCTTGAGATTTTCTCTCCCTCTCTCTTTGCCCCTCCCATTCATGTTCTTTCTTGCTCTCTCAAATAAATCTTTTCTTTTTTAAAAAGTCTTTTCTCTTCCCCCCCCCACATTCATGTTTCTTAAATTTCATATCAGTGAAATCATACAGTATTTGTTTTTCTGATTTATTTCACTTAGTATACTACAACTCTTTAGCTCCAGAACTCCCTTCCTCTGCAGCACCCACAATCTGTTTCTCCCCCAAACCACATCTTGGCACTTCCCTACCTTCCTGGAGGTGACCTCTTCTCTCCCTTTAGCTATGCAGTTTGTTCTATCAGCCCTCAGGTTGATTTCTTGAGTATTCAGAATGATTTGATAGTTATCTAGCTGTGTTCAAGGGACAAGGAAAGTCTAGGGTCCTCCTACTACACCACCATTTTAGTCCGCCCCCCCCCCCCAAGGCAATGATTCTTAAATTTTGGGAGGTTATCAAATCTCACTCCAGAAAACTGCACACAGGCACACACAAAAATTAGTCTATGCTTTCAGGGTCTTCATAAAGATTCTCTGATTAAAAGAAAGGGGAAGGGAGAAGAAAGGCTTCTGAGGAAAGTGTGTCTGTTAACAGGGATCTATAATCACACTTTGAGAACTGCTAGAAAAAAAGATGAGTCTCCAAATATTTTGGAGGACTAAGGACTATAGTGTAGGAAAAGTATTTGACTTAATTTTTTACCTTTTACAGGGGATAAAACTAAAGCAAACAAGTGAAGTATGTACACACAATTTTTTAACAATCACACGTTCCTTTTCCTAAGGTTGTCAGGTGCTGTCACTGTAAACGTTCTGACAGCCCGTAGATGATCATCTCTAACTGAAAACCGTGGAGAGGACTGCTCCTTTGGAAAGCACCTGTTAGAACATCTGACCTCCAAAATTTCTTCCAAACACAATATTCTAAGATTAAATACAGCATGGCCTAGCATACAGTTTCTGCAGACGGGCCAGTGGTCTTAATCACCATGACTCCTAACAGTCTCAACCAAGAAAAGGAAAATAATGTGTGTCTCCTATATACATTAAGGAAAATAATAATAATAATAACTGATTGAGCATCTCGACTTTTTTTCAAACATTTTATTTTTTTATTTATTCATGAGAGGCAGAGAGAGAGAGAGAGAGGCAGAGACACAGGCAGAGAGAGAGGCAGGCTCCATGCAGGAAGCCCAATGTGGGACTTGATCCCGGGACTCCAGGACCACGCCCTGGGCCAAAGGCAGGCACTAAACCGCTGAGCCATCCAGGGATCCCCCAAGCATCTCAATTTATTGAGTAAATCCTTTGCGCCAAGCTCTGTTCTTAGCACTACATAAATATTCTCATTCATTTCTCCCAAGAATCCTTTGAGATAGGAACTACTGCAATTCCTCTTTTACCATTAGAAACTAAGACTTGGAAAACTTTGTAACTTATCCAAGGGCACATACCCCTGGTAAGGAAGGAGTGGCTCAACAGCTATAGTGAGATCTAAAGGCATAGAAATCTTAATCTGAAGTCCACTTACACTACTTACTAGCTTGTGACGTGGGACACAGTTTTTAAGTGTTGGTAGCTCTTATGAAAAATAAATTATCAGTTGCCTGGAAAACACAAATGAGTTTGTTATAGAGTAGGAAAAGAAGAAACTAAGTGAAATACTTAATGGAAAAAATATGCATTTAAGTGGGAAAAAATACAAATTTTTCTGTCAAATGAATCCTTTACCACCTGCCAACTTTTGGTAGAGACAGTAACACCATATAATTCAGAAACCCTTTCTCATCTCCCACTCTGTCCATCATCAGGTTGGGAACTAGGAGCAAAAGATGAATAAGATACAAACCTTGCTCTCAAGGAACTTACAATCAGGTAACTAAAACACATCATCATATATGCCACTCCATGTGAACAATGTAGTATAAGGGCACAGAGGAAGAAGTGATTGACTTTGAGAGAAAAGGCTACCCAAAGACAGTGACAAGTAAGTCTTAAAGATTAACTGAGTCTTAAAGGATGAAGGGGTTTGAGGGACAATGAGGATCTTCTAGGCAGAAGGAGCAGCATGATATAATATGATAATAAGGTAGAACAGATGAACACAAGGTAGTTCACTATATCTAGGCCTGTGTAGCAAACTCAAATGCCTACAGTGGCTAGAGCAGGTTAACTCGTAGGATTGAGGAGGACCAGATGTGAATGCATATGCATACAAAACCTGTGTGACACAGGCTGCACAGAGGTGGGTAGCACCACTCCACATGGGGAAGGCAGAAAGCTACTTAGCACTGAGGCCCATGAGAGGCCAGCGTTAACAGAATTCCTGACTTGTCAAGAACTAGAAATCTGAACTTCTTTGTGATATCCTCTAGTTTTTCATGCTGATTCAAAAAAAACAAAACAGGGTAGCCCAGGTGGCTCAGTGGTTTAGCGCAGCCTTCGGCCCAGGGCGTGATCCTGGAGTCCTGGGATCGAGTCCCATGTCGGGCTCCCTGCATGGAGCCTGCTTCTCCCTCTGCCTGTGTCTCTGCCTCTCTCTCTCTCTCTCTCTCTCTTTCTCTCTCTGTCATGAATAAATAATAAATAAAATCTTTAAAAAAAAAACAAAAAAACATGGGATCCCTGGGTGGCGCAGCGGTTTGGCGCCTGCCTTTGGCCCAGGGCGCGATCCTGGAGACCCGGGATCGAATCCCACATCGGGCTCCCGGTGCATGGAGCCTGCTTCTCCCTCTGCCTGTGTCTCTGCCTCTCTCTCTCTCTCTGTGACTGTCATGAATAAATAAAAATAAAAAATCTTTAAAAAAAAAAAAAAAACAAAAACAAAAAACAAAAAAACAAAACCACTATTTGGGCCCAAGCAGTATGAGGACCAAATTTAGCCTGTAAGCTGCCAATCTGTAACTCCAGACTTTAGCCTCCATCACCGAAAATAGGAAGAAATACTGAGTCCAAACCTGACACAGGGATTGGAGACCACGAAAAGATTGAAATGTAAGGCTAAATATTTTTTTTTTTTGGAACTGCGAAGCTGTGAGAAACTATTTAATGTTTAATTTTTCTCAGCAGACAAATGGTATATCTGAGTGGATTTTAGAAAGAATTCTACAGGATGGGTGTAAAACAGGAGTTGTTATACTTTCTCTATAAATGGTCAGATAACAAATATTTTGGGTTCTGCAGGCTAAACAGTCTGTGTTGCAACTATTCAACTCCACTCTTTAGCAAGAAGGAAGCCATAGACAATACATGAACAAATGAGTCCAACTGTGTTCCAGTGAAATTTGCCTTACGAAAACAAGTGAAGAACTAGAAATGGCCCACAGACCAGTTTGCAGACCCCTGGTATGGAAGACAGACTGAAGGATGATGTTTAAAGACGTGAATGGGCAAAAAGAGCCATTAATTTTTGCTAGATCAAAAAAGATTTTGTTTTGTTAACAGAAAGCTTTGTCAGATGCTGAGACATTTCTAACTAACTATCTACTATGCAGATGAAGCAAAAAAATGTTTTGTCAGGCTAAGAATTGCATTGCCATTTAAAGTAACAGTAGGAAAAATGCTTAGCGACTGCTTTAACAACTGTCCAAAGCTTGGATATGTGTTTAAATTCTTTTATTTTTATTTTTATTTTTTTTTTTTAGATTTTATTTATTTCTGCATGAGACACAGAGAGAGGCAGAGACATAGACAGAGGGAGAAGCAGGCTTCCCGCAGGGAGCTCGACATGGGACTCAATCCCAGGATCCCAGGATCATGACCTGAGCCAAAGGCAGAGGCTCAAACATGGAGCCACTCAGGTGCCCTAGATATTTGTTTAGAAGATGTTGTATGGGGCTTTTCTGGAAGTTTCTTCAGGACTTTCAGATCAGGTGATAAATCTGAAACAAAAAAAGGCATACTACAAGTACCCTATATTCTTAACAGATTTTTTTAAAAATATTTATTTATTCATAGAGACACACAAAGGAGAGAGAGAGAGAGAGAGAGAGAGAGGGGCAGAGACACAGGCAGAGGGAGAAGCAGGCTCCATGCAGGGAACCCGATGCGAGACTCGATCCAGAGTCTCCAGAATCACACCCCGGGCTGCAGGCGGCGCTAAACCACTGCGCCACCGGGGCTGCCCAGTACCCTATATTCTAAAGAAAGATAACCAGCAATTAAAGGCGCCAAAAAAGTCCTATTATAATCAACATCCACCTAAGTAGAAGCAGGCCAAATAAGGAGGCAAAGCTCCAAGAAGTCTTGGAGAGAGGGGGCACCTAGCAAAGGGGAGACTAGCTGGCTAAACACATGCTATGAAGGACACCAAAACACTAAGGGTTGCCAGAGATGTAGCAATAATCAAAGTGGAGACAAGAAATATACATAGGTAAGCAGAGGCCTGTGCCTTCTATCCCTTATTCCCTTCATCAGGTCTGCAAAGGTGATTGGGACAAGGTATTTCAGAACTGAATCAAGTCATTGTAGCACTCTAAGTTCCAGAGTGGGAGGAGGTGTGAGTGAAAACTTAATGAAGCCCTCCTCACTTCAGATCACATGAGCCATAAAAGCCTGGTTCCAAACTGAGCAAGGGAAAGTTCTGCATATGAGATTAGAGTTCTGAACTGAATCAGATTGCACTTTTAATTACTGAGAGTCACTCGAATTATGAGATCTATCTAACATGTCAGAGAAGGAAACAAAGAAAGGAAATCGTACACATGGCACAGCTAGAATCAGAACGGAGAAAACTACTCTGTGTTTGTATCGCACTAAATTCAGACTTTTATACACAGACTGTATTTCTGTACCCATGAAAGATGTGAATTTATGTTCACAGGAATGATATATATAATAATGAGAGATATCACAGTCTAAATGCCCAAGAAAAGGATCAAGTTTGAATAAATTATGATATACCTACATGACATTATAATATAGCTATTAAAATGGTATCTTGCAAGAATTTTAATAATTCGAAAAGTATTCAAGAAACAGTATTTAAGAAAAAGAAAATATAAAGTTAATTTATAGTATGATAGCAATTACATAAACAAAAACTACAAGCATAGAGACAGCAGTAATAAAAATACTAAAATGTAACCAAGGGCAACCCTTGTATGAATTTTATATTCTTATGCTATTTAACATTTTTTAAATATTTTATTACATACTTGTTAATAAAAAAATTAGTTTCAGTTTAGTATTTAAAATTACAAAAGCAGTCCTTTATGATGCTACAAATTATAGGGCATACTTTCTGTCTTCACATTTTTTTGAAATGAGACTCATTCATAGTGATAGTGGAGGGAAAAGCAAAATCCCCACCTTCACCACCACCACAGCCCCAACAGGCTAATTATTTTGTTACAGCTGATATGCTTTTTAATTATATTTTCAGGATTAAAGACAGATTAAAATGCAATTATATTTTCAAGATTAAAAATTGACCTTTTATAGGTTTACAGTTCCATGAATTCTAACTCACACATACATTTGAGGAACCATCACCACAATACATAATAAATAACCAAAAGAACTTTCTCACGTGATCTCTCTCTGCCACTCCTAACCCTGGCAACTCCTGATATGTGACTAAAGTGTTGTCTTCTCAAAAATGTCATACAAATGGAGTAACAGGGCATAACTTTTCTTCCCTTTGTGATTGTTTAAAACTGTGGTAAAATTTACATAGCATAAAATATACCATTTTAACTGTTTTGAAGTATGTGGTTCAGTGGCATTAAGTATACTCTCATTGTTGTGCAACTCTCACCACCATCCATCTCAAAAACCTTTTCCGTCTTCCTCATCTAAAACTCTGTACCCATTTAACACTAATTCCTCATTCTCCTGTTCCTCCAGCCCCTGGAAACCACCATTCCACTGTCTCTATGAATATGACTGCTCTAGGTACCTCAAATAAGTGGAATCATAGAGTATCCTTTGTCAATTGGTTTACTTCATTCACCATAATGTCTTCAAGGTTCATACGTGTTATATATATGTGTAAGAATTTCCTTCCTTTTTAAGACTGAATAATATTCCATTGTATATATAGCTAGCATACCTCATTTTCTTGAACTTCACTTTATTGTATTTTACAGATACTGCATTTTTCACAAATTGAAGTTCTGTGACAACCTTATGTCGAACAAGTCTGCTGGCACCATTTTTCCAACAGCATTTGTTCAATTCATGTCTGTCATATTTTGGTAATTCTCACAATATTTCAAACCTTTTCATTATTATATTTGTTATGGAGTCAATTGCAACAATCCAACTTCATTGTTGACTTATTTTAAGAATTTAAAATAAGAATTTCCACAGCCACCTAACCTTTAGCAACCACTGCCCTGATCAATCAGCAGCCATCAACAGGAAGGCAAGACCCTCTATCACTCCATCAGCAATAAGATTACAAATCCCTGAAAGCTCAGATGATGGTTGGGATTTCTTAGCAATAAAGTAATTTTTTTTTTAAGATTTTATTTATTCATTCATGAGAGACACAGAGAGAGAGGCAGAGACACAGGCAGAGGGAGAAGCAGGCCCCACGCAGGGAGCCTGACGCGGGACCCGATCCCGGGACTCCAGGATCATGCCCCTGGCCGAAGGCAGGCGCTAAACCGTTGAGCCACCCAGGGATCCCCAATAAAGTAATTTTTAATTAAGGCACATATATTGTTCTTTTAGACATAATACTATCTCACACTTTAACGGACTACAGTATAATATAAACATAACTTTTATATGCAGTAGGAAACCAAAAAAATTCATTTGACTCACTTGATTGTAATATTTACTTATTGCAGTGGTCTAGAACTGAACCTGCAATATCTCCAAAGTACGCTTGAATATGCATTTTGTTTATCCATTCATCTGTCTTGGACACTTGGGTTGCTTCCACCTTTTGGCTATTTGAATAATGCTGCAATGAACATGGCTGTACACACATCTGTTTGAGTTCCTGCTTTCAATTCTTTTGGGTATATTAACTATGACTACAATCTATGGATCTACGGTAGCTGTATGTTTAATTTTTTGAGGAACTGTCATGTCATTTCCCACACCAACCGCACCATTTTACATCCCCACCACCAACGCACAGGGTCCCAATTTCTTTGTATCCTCACCAACACTTACTTTTGGGTATTTTTGATAACAGACAGCCCTGTAAGTATGAAGCAGTATCTCATTTTGGTTTTAATTTGCATTTTCCTGTTGGCTAATGATGCTCAGCCTCTTTTCATGTCTTTATTGGCCATTTGTATATCTTATTTGGAGAAATGTGTATTCAGACCCTTTGCTCATTTTTTAATATAGTTTTTAAAAGATTTTATTTATTCATGAGAGAGACAGAGAGAGAGGGGCAGAGACATAGGCAGAGGGAGAAGTAGGCTCCCTGTGAGGATCCTGAAGCAGGACTTGATCCCAGGACCCCGGGATCATGCCCTAAGCCAAAGGCAGATGCTCAACCACTGAGCCACCCAGGTGCCACTCCTTTGCTCATTTTTTGAATTATTTATAATTTTATTATTGAGTTAGAGTGGTCCCCCCTTATCAATGGAAGATAGGTTCCAAGACCCCCAGTGGATGCCTGAAACTGCAGATAGTACCAAACCTCTATACTATGTTTTTATACATATCTATGATAAAGTTTAACTTATAAATTAGGCACAGTAAGAAATGAATAATAAAACAGAAAAATTATAACAACACACTATAGTAATAAAACTTATGTGAATGTGGCCTCCCTCTCTGTCTTTCAAAATATCTTACTCTACTATGCTCACATTTCTTGTGATGATGTGAGATGGTAAAATGCCTACACGGTGGGGCACCTAGGTGGCTCAGTTAAGTGCCCAACTCTTGATTTCAGCTCAGGTTATGATCTTGGGGTGGTGGGATCAAGTCCTGTGCGGGGCTCCAAGCTCAGCAGGAAGTCTGCTTGAGATTCTGTCTCTCCCTCTCCCTTAGCTCTTCCCCACGCCCCCCCCCCCAAATAAATAAATAAATCTTTTAAAAAAATGCCTACATGGTGAGATGAAGTGAGGTAAGTGACACAGGCATTGTGATGTAGCGTCAGACTGTTACTGACCTCCTGACAATGCATCAGGAGGACTGTCTACTTCCAGATAGCAGTTGACTGTGGGGAACTGAAACTGTGAAAAGGGAAACCACAGATAAGCGGGGGTGGGGAAGACTACTGTGTAAGAGTTCTTCATATATTCTAGATACAAGTCTCTTACCATATATATGATTTGCAGATATTTTCTGCCATTCAGTTGGTTGCCTTTTTACTCTGCTGATAGTAATCTTAGATGCACAGTTTTAAATTTTGATGAAGTCCCATTTATCTCTTTCATTGCCTGTGCTTTTGGTGTCAGTATGTAACCTTCTGAGTACTTTCACTTGGGTTATAGAATGTAACCTTTTGAGATTCTCTAAAGTTGTTCTATAGGTAGTTCATGCCCTTTTTATCCCTGAGTAGTATTCCATTGCATGATATACCAGATGGGGTTTTTTAATCCATTCACATATAGAAGGACAACTGAGTTTCTTCTAGCTTTTGATGATTATCAATATAATTTCTATAAACATGTATTCAGATATTTGTATGAATATAAGTTTTGATTTCACTTTAAATGTTTCAATTTTAGGGGTGCCTGGATGGCTCAATCGGTTAAGCATCCAACTCTGATCTCAGCTCAGGTCTTGATTTTAGGGTCATGAGCTCAAGCCCCTCCCTAGGCTTCTTCTCTTTCGGGGAAAAGGTTAGATCTTTGTATTGGCCTATAGGACCCTAAGCCTTTCTTACTTTTCCCTAGATTTTGTCTTTGTTTTTCAGATTGGATAATTCCTATGATCTAGCTTCAAGTTCTTTCTTTCCTCTGTCCATCTCTAGTAATTCATAAATAATTTTTATGAGGTCCCTTTTCTAGTTTCCCCCCTCTCCTTGATCTTCCTAGTACCTTCTGATTCCCTAAGACTCTCCTTTCGGAACCCTGGCTAGATAGCTGGGGCTTTATTTACCCCATTTTGCCACTTACTCTCTGTAACTGTTCCTGCATTGGTTGCCAACAGACAAGACAGAGAGAGAAAAGAAGCAAAGACAGTGTGCACACCCATCTTCTTGTGATCATAGATCCTCCAGTCAGAGAGGAAGGCTCTCTGTTCTCAAATTTTAGATACTTGTACCAATTTTCTGCACCAATTGTCCCCACTAGGATCCATGTTCTCTACTTATCAAGCCTGAAGTAAAAGGCTTCTCGTGAAACTCTCCGCCTGCATCAATGTCCGCTTTCCAGTTTTAGACTTATGGTGAGAGTAGTTCATGTGACAAGACAAGGAGAAAAATGGCAAACTCATCACCAGTGGTGAGTGAGTGGTGGTACTTCAAATTCTGGTCTTCCCTAATTCGCCTGCTACTATTTACTTTTCGGGGTCTTCAAATAGCTACTCCATGCATTCTGTCCATGTTTTATAACAGCTGCATTCAGTGCAAGAGACAAGTTGTCATATGATTACACCGTATCACCTGGAACCAGAACTTCAGGCTTTTATGTTATGTATTTATATTTTAGAGTTGGGAAACTTTTTCTGCAAAGAACCAGATGGTAAATATATTAGGCTTTTAAGGCCACATACGATTTTTGCTGCATATTCTTTTTTTTTTTTTCTTCTTTTTAACAGCCCTTTAAAAGATCATTCTAAGTGGTGGTACAAAAACAGTGGTACAAAAATAGACTCACAGAGCCACTGTTTGCCAACTCCTGTATGAGAATACATTATTTGTCACCAAATATATAAGAATTCTTGCAAAGACAAGTTGTGGTATGAGTTATGCTTTACATCATTTTAACAAATTCCTAACTTTACCAAAATCTAAATGGGGGAAGGAGGGTACTCTCAGGCAACAGCAGCTTTCCTCATTGCTAATGATAAACCTATTTGGAAAACACTTAATTTTGTGTTTCTACTTAATATATTTAATAATTTGAAACAGGGGCTTATTGGTATTTTGTTTACTATTTATACAATATTAGTGAATGTTATTTGTTTGAAAGTAACAGTGATGAAACTTACAAGGAATTATCTTTCAGACCCATTCAATTTCCTTTCCCAGCATTTGGATAAAGATAGATTTCAGTAAAACCTATCAAACTTATCACTGGTTTTTGAAGTAAAGTTAACAAAAGAAAGCTATATGTGCAGTACATGCAGTATACTGACAACTACTTGCTAACAAATGGATTAACAAAGGAAAGCAAGTCAGTTTATTCCCCTTTTACATGTTATGACCTACTCATATTTTTCATGTTATTCTATTAATCAATGATCACTACATTATTAAGTTAATGCAATTAATTAAAGAGAAAAGTTAGTGGTTTCTCTCAAATGGTATGGTTTGTCCTATGGTATTATTTATATCTGATAGAACGGGAAAGTCCCACCTTCAATTTCCCAAAAGCTCTTGGAAATTTTCCTCTAATTTCATGACAATATAGGTAAGAAAATTGGAAATGGTAATAAATAACTCTTGACCTAATACTGATGAATATCCATCCAAAGGATGTAATGTAACATACTACAAGAATTATTCATCCCAGTTAAATATACATCTCTCACAATAAAGCATCAAGCAGGGATCCCTGGGTGGCGCAGCGGTTTGGCGCCTGCCTTTGGCCCAGGGCGCGATCCTGGAGACCCAGGATCGAATCCCACATCAGGCTCCCGGTGCATGGAGCCTGCTTCTCCCTCTGCCTGTGTCTCTGCCTCTCTCTCTCTCTCTCTGTGACTATCATAAATAAATAAAAATTAAAAAAAAAATAATAAAGCATCAAGCAGAAGGCTGGCACATACTGGGTTCTGGATAAATATTAGTTTCTTTCTCCTCTTTCTTAGATGCACACTCTTGAAGATCGAAGATCTATCACCAATCTACTTCCTTCTTTTTAAATGAGAACTAACAAGTACAGAATTTGACTTTTACATTCTAAAGTTTATTTTCTCCTCCTTGTAATTCCCTTACCTATGAGACAGCTCACTGTAGTATGCCAGAAATAATGCAACAAATGAAAAGTTAATTATCAAATGGAAGGAATGGAGGAAAAAGAGAAGTGGCAGTGAACTATGAGCCAATGGACTACCACCTTTTATCCAACTATTGCTTGGATCTAACTGATTTAAGCAATATTCTTTGCTTGCCACTTTCACAATTTATAGGCCTCATTGCTACAAAATAAGCCTTCAATTTCCATGAATGATATTATCCACATCTTGTTTAAGTGAACTTCAATACATTCACTTCTCCTGTTGTAACATGTTTGTTAAAACTGGAGGCTCTGGTTTCATCACAAGATTTTACTATGTTTATATTCTCTTAACCTGAACTTGTTTATTTTTGTTACAATATACTTCAGCTTTCATTAGCTGCCAGGTTAACAATAATCTTGCCACAAAACAATTCACTATTACATAAGTAAAGCAAAGTAACATGCCTATGAATGAACCATGTCTACAACTTTAATTAAGAGAAAAAGCATATTGAAGACACTGCCTTTTTAAGTGTGTCAAAGATCCAAGTATTTTTGAAACCTGAACAAGAAACACTAGTTTAATCAGGCCTTGGCTCAATCTGGTATAAATGTAAATCTGAGCTGTCCTTTCCTGTTTTTTTTTTAGAAAATGAGTATGGGCTTTATTTGTTGATACATTTATCATTTATAAGTCTTCAAAAATCTGGTTGTTTATATGATTGTAAAAGGGCTTCAGCTGTTTTTTTTTTAATAAATTAATTTTTTATTGGTGTTCAATTTACCAACATACAGAATAACACCCAGTGCTCATCCCGTCAAGTGTCTCCCTCAGTGCCCGTCACCCATTCACCCCACTCCCCGCCCTCCTCCCCATCCACCACCCCTAGTTTGTTTCCCAGAGTTAGGAGTCTTTATGTTCTGTCTCCCTTTCTGATATTTCCCACACATTTCTTCTCTGTTTTTTCTTTAATGCTATGAATAACTGCTCATGTCAAAGCCAGTCTATTATATAATGTATATTTTAAAGATATATATTCTTCAAAATTGCAATTATATTTAGTGAAGTTTTTACAAGTCTTCCTCATTCCAAATCATCCAAGATTTTATGTTCTAATTATCCAAAGGATATACAAACATAGTGCTTCAAAGGACTACATATTAAAAAATTAAAAGAATAGAAATAGTTTCTAAACTGAAACAGAACAAATGACATACATGTTTTTAAAGAATATAGTTGCTTTAGAATACACTCTTTTATTTACTTGGTTTTATAGTATACTAGTGGGATCTTGTCCTGTAACATAGGAAAATATAAAGGAAGAGGAGGACTCCATTCACTCACAAGAGGAATCAATGTTTAATAATAAATTTACTGATGCCACTAATTTGGAATTAGTAATAATTCACAGACTGTCAAATATATTTTTTAAAAGTTTATAATGTAACAAATGAATAATACAAGACCACAGGAAAACATTTAAACACCGTTAGAGAACTTTTATATTAAAAACATTTTTAGAAAAAAAAAACATTTTTAGATAAACAATGATTTGTTAAGACAGAGCATTATAACTTTGGCAACAAATACCAGGCAACATTTTGTGATTAGATACCCTAAGCAATCAAAGTTAACTTGAATGCCACTGAAAAATTACTCTGTGGTATTCACTTCCCACTAATTCATACTAATTTTCCCATAAATTTAATTATATTTTCATCTTTCCAGTATGTAAGTGGACAGCCAAAGAGGGAGGGATGAGTAGAAAAGAAGTAAAAAAAGAAAAGCAAAAAGAAGGAGAGGGAGGAAGAAAATAGAAAGGAAAAACTTCAAAGAGCTATTAAAAGAAAAAAAGAGAGAGCAGAAGGCAGAAAGAAAGGAAAGGGGAATCCGAAAACAAACCTTACTATTACTACTACTGCTGCTGCTCCTGCTATTATTATTACTATCACTATCATCATTATTATTACTGAACCAAGCCTCATCTAATCCCCTCCTGCCAGAGTTCTGAAAGCCAAGTCAGGGGAAGGGAGGGACTGGGGATAGAGGAAGGATTCCTCAGCATTCAGTATACCTAGATTCACTTAATCTCCATTATCAGTTTTCTCAACTTCCAATCTCCCCTAGGTTAGAAACTGTCTGTTTTAATCTTTCTATCCATCTGCCAGCATGGGAAAGGGCAGCTACCCAGTGTCGTGAAGTATGTAAGAATCTTCAATAGTTTTAATTAAAGCTCCCTATTTCAGAGGGCTTTTGTCCCATCTCCAGATGTACCACCAACACTCAGTTCCGGAGGTATCTAGAGTAAGATCCTGAGGCTCTTTGCAAGATCCTGAAATTTAGACTGTACTCGTTTTTTGGCTTTCTCCACTGCTGGCTTAGATTTGGCATTTTCTAATCAGTTATCACTGTGGTGTTCAATCTGTAATCTTTACCTGGAAGCCTCACCATATACGTTATTTTGAAGCGTCACTGGTACACTTGAAAAAAGAATACCGGGGATCCCTGGGTGGCGCAGCGGTTTGGCGCCTGCCTTTGGCCCGGGGCACGATCCTGGAGTCCCGGGATCGAGTCCCGCGTCAGGCTCCCAGCATGGAGCCTGCTTCTCCCTCTGCCTGTGTCTCTGCCTCTCTCTCTCTATCTCTGTGACTATCATAAATAAATAAAAATTAAAAAAAAAAAAAAGAATACCAATCTTACACCACAGGCCACAATGAAAGATTCAAGAAATTTTTAAAAAGCAAAAACTACATAGAATGCCTTCAACAATAAGGCAGTCAAACTAGAATAAAACAAAAACAAAAACTTAAGCCAAAAAAGGTTCCAATTTTCTTTAAGTTTTTTTTCTTAAAGATTTTATTTATTTATTCACGAGAGACACAGTGAGAGAGGCAGAGACAAAGGCAGAGGGAGAAGCAGGCTCCTCGCAGGGAGCCTGATGCGGGACTCGATCTCTAGACAAAAGATCATGCCCTGAGCCAAAAGCAATCTCTCAATACTCAACCATTGAGCCATCCAGGCATCCCTAAGAAGTTTTTTTTTTTTTTTTTTTAAATAATCTGCCAAAAAAGATTTAAAAAATACCATGACACAGTATTTTAAAAATAATGACAAGAAAACTAAATATAAAGACATACAATCAGAGGCAAATTCACAGATTTAAACTCTTTGGAATTTAAGATACAAGACAGATGAACATAGGGAAAGGGGAGAAAAAACAGGAAGGCAAACCATAAAGACACTCTTTACTATAGAGAATAAACTGAAAGTTACTGGAGGTAGCTGGTAGGAGGATGGGCTAGATAGGTGATGGGTATTAAGGAAGGCATTTGATGAGCACTGGGTGGTATATGTAAGCAATGAATCACTAAATTCTACTCCTGAAACTAATATTACCCTATATGTTAACTAACTAGACTTTAAATAAAAATAAAAAGGGAATACTTATAAATCTCATATAAAACTTAGAAAATTAGGGATCCCTGGGTGGCGCAGTGGTTTGGCGCCTGCCTTTGGCCCAGGGCGCGATCCTGGAGACCCGGGATCGAATCCCACGTCGGGCTCCCTGCATGGAGCCTGCTTCTCCCTCTGCCTGTGTCTCTACCTCTCTCTCTCTCTCTCACTATCATAAATAAATAAAAATTAAAAAAAAAAAAAAAACTTAGAAAATTAGAAAACCAATGAGCAAAAATCTCAGGATAATAGGATAAAGAAAAAGAACAAATCAATAAATTATAAATAGAAAAAAGGTACTAATAAATTATAAAAGCCATACCAAAAAATGAAACTACTTTGAAAAGCATATATAGAAGAATATTCTATACTTAGGCTCTGCATGAGAAAATATTTAGCATGAAATGTTATGATGTCTGCAACTTTATGTGTTTCAGAAAATAAAAAGATATCTACTACTTTCTCTAAGCAAACTACTTTTACTAGTTTTTCTAAGCAAATGTGGCAAAATTAGTGAATCTAGATGGTGATGAGAATATAGTATATAGGTGTTCATTGTACTATTCTTTCAACTTTCCCATTCATTTAAAATTTTTCAAAATAAAAAACTGAAGAAAAATACTGAGGATATTTACAAATAGGAGCTTAACTAGAGGTAAGAATAAGCAATAAATCCCAAGAAAATGTGTGGTATTTAATTTCTTTACTTTCTTACAGAAATATAATGAATATGGTTTAACTACGCTTCAAATTTTCTTTTCTATAGTGCTATGAACCCAGGTGCCCCTATTGTTTTAAGAAAAAATGAAAATAAAACATCAAGATTCCTGATTTTATTATTTTTCAGAAAATATTATAATGAAAAGTGATTTTAAAAATCCTCACTTTATGTACATGTATACTTGAAAAATAATTCTTTTGAAGTAAAAAAAGAGAAAAAAATGACTGGAAATACAGGTCTTAACTAACCATTCTTTCAAAGGCCAAACACTTTTTCATAGTGTGAAGAATTCTCACAAGTTGCTATGCTGACAGTAGAACATTTAATAATAAAGGAAACAAAACTACAAAAAAAAATTATCTGAAACTAAGTAGATTCACAGTATACTGCACCCTTTGAAAGGTGCAGTGTGCATTACAATGCAAATCTATATCTTTATCCTCAAACTTCTTCCAACTTTGTTAATCACAAAAGATTTTTAAATTAGAACTGATTTGAAAATCAAAGCTTAAACCCCACAAAAACTACAGTGAGTGCTTCTATATATGTAAGATACTAATAAACCGGATTCAGACATAAAAGTTAGCTTGGTTGAGGAGTTGAGGGGGCTGGGTAAAAAAAAAAAAAAAGTGTAATTGCTAGTTGAAAACACATATACAGAAACATGGGTTTGATTTTTATGGGCTTTTGCAGGAGTGTATATAATAGGCCATGAGAGTCATATAATTTATTATGGTATTAAATACTATGATAGGTTAAATACACTAAATAAACACACTGCAAATTTTCCTTTAAACTGCATGTCGTCTGTTCTGGATAAATGCTTCCCACTACAAGTCTTTTTTTTTTTTCCTACTACAAGTCTTAATGTGACATATTTTACGGCTATAGTAATCTTTTCCTAGTGAATAGTTCTGTTTCTTGATAGTCATTCTCAGCAACTGCATTATCACACTTGTTCTTGAAATATGTGAGGCAGTCAACATTAACCAAAATGAAAGGAGACAAAGAACATTTTAGTATTTGATAAATATAAAAGTATTATGTGTCTCTGTAAAGTGGGAAATCCCATATCAATAGAAAATTAGAAATTTTTATTATTTCCTTATAATAAAGGAAAACAATAAGAAAGGAAAGTAATAAGAAAGCTAATCAACAATGCGCCTGTCCTATAATTACACTTAGAAGTGTCCTGGAAAAGGAAAAAAGAAAAAAAGAAAAAAAACAGGCTGGAGGCCAAGTATCTTAAAACACACAAGAAAACTATCAGTAAGAAAAAAACAAGGCATATTCTGAAACCCTCACAGCTAATATAAAATGGATTTGTGGTATATTATAAAATACTAATAGGTGTCCTTTGAAAATTACTTCAAATTCTGGCAGGTTTATTTCTGGATATAGTCTAACTTTCTTGTCTAATGTCAAAATATATACCTGGCTAAGCATTTCTATAAATAAAAGACAGGATTTTTAATTCTCTCCTTTTGAGAAATTTCACGAATTAAAATTTTCACTTTCAATATTACTTCATTAGCACTGTTTGAAAAGTTGGGTATAAATCAAATTTTTAATAAGACAGGACACTGATTCACTATATATACATTTAAAATGTCTTAATTTCTAACTGATCTTCAACTGGCAGTAGCTTTTGTTATTCATATATTTGTATATTCACTCATTTAACAACTACTTGCTGAGCACCTACATTTGCCAGGTACTATTCTAAGAACTGGGGATACAGCAATAAACAAAACGAACAAAAATTCCTTTATTTTCTTATTCTTTTGGTTTCTTGGTTCCTCCTCAGCTGTGTCAAAACCTTAATTATTGGGCAGCCTGGGTGGCTCAGTGGTTCAGCGCCGCCTTCAGCCCAGGGCGTGATCCTGGAGACCCGGGATCGAGTCCCAAGTCGGGCTCCCTGTGTGGAGCCTGCTTCTCCCTCTGCCTGTGTCTCTGCTTCTCTCTTTCTCTCTCTCTCTCTGTGTCTCTCATAAGTAAATAAATAAAATCTTTAAAATTTAAAAAAAAAAAAAACCTTAATTATCTCACAAATCTAGCCAGTCTTCTTTTATTTATTTTTTAAAGATTTGACAGAGAGAGAGAGGGAGAGAGAAGGCGTGAAAGCACAAGCAGGGAGAGTGGCAGGCAGAGGGAGAGGGGGAGGGAGAGGGAGAAGCAGACTCCACACTGCACAGGGAGCCTGATTCAATCAGGACCCTGGGATCACGACCCCAGCCGAAGGCAGATGCCTAACTGACTGAGCCACCCAGGTGCCCACCAGCCTTCTTTTAAATAAAGTTTTTCTGAGCACATGGTCACCAGCTAGCACAGATCTTCAGCTAAGCCATACCTGTAAGCTCTGACCGTGGTGTAGGGGCAGAAGTGATGAGGTCAATGGTTCACATGCTTGAAAGAAAGCTGCTTGCTCTCCATCTCCTTCTTGCCTCCTTCACACAGGCTACAAATCAGACATGGTATCCGCAAGAATTAAGCACCCAGAATAAAAGACCTTAGCAGATGGAAAGAAAAGGGGGTTGGGGGGAGAACTTTGACTCCTAGATGACTCTGGGGCAGAACAGCCCTAAGCTGCCCACCAGCAGCTCAAACTTGG
The DNA here is from genome assembly GCF_003254725.2 of Canis lupus dingo. NCBI lineage: Eukaryota > Metazoa > Chordata > Mammalia > Carnivora > Canidae > Canis > Canis lupus. Next base: position 2,435,616 of record NC_064274.1, on the reverse strand, counting down.
GAGAGAAATAACTTTCGACCATGGTGAAGTCACTGTTATTTAGTCCCTTTAAAACAGCTAAACCAATATAGATATATAGGAGACCACTCATCATTTTGTGTATTATTTTAAAATATAAATAATGACCCTTAATTTACCTGGTATATATTTTCAAACTCCTCATAGAGAAGCCATCCTTGATCTACTCCATGCCATGATTACATCAATCACAGCTCCTTACATGCAACTTCTTCATTTTTTATATGAATCTCTATTATTACATTTATCATACTTTATTATAGTTTACTTCCATATTTATCTCACTATTAGTTATGTCTTAAGAAAAATATTCTTTTTTGTATCTAGCACAGAGCCAGTACTTAATATTTATTAAATAAAACATGTTAAATTGGTTGTTTTTGGTTTTTTCTTTTTTTGGTTAGGTTATAAGTAAACTATTAGTTTTTTGTATTCAGAGAATAAAGTTTAAGAAAAATCAATAAATGAAGATATTTTTTATACAGGATGCAGGGAAAATCTCTAATACATTATGGGCCAGAAAAATCAGCCCAAAAACACTGGGTAGAAAAGGCCTTATTGGGATCCCTGGGTGGCGCAGCGGTTTGGCGCCTGCCTTTGGCCCAGGGCACGATCCTGGAGTCCCGGGATCGAGTCCCATGTCGGGCTCCCTGCATGGAGCCTGCTTCTCCCTCTGCCTGTGTCTCTGCCTCTCTCTCTCTCTCTGTCTCTCTGTGACTATCATTAAAAAAAAAAAAAAAAAAATTTAAGAAAAGGCCTTATTTTCAGTAATTAGCAGATGTTAGGCAATCTCAGTATCTGTAAACATTTCAATTTTACAAGCACCCTGAGTCACTTAGTAGGCACTGGTAAACAGAGCAAGGCATGGCAGAGGTGAGTCAGACAGGGTCACAGTAAAGGGAGTCATAGGAACCCACATAGGAAAAAAAAAAGTGTTGGAAAATCAGAGCAGGTTAGAAATATAGAAAAAAGGAGTAAGAATGGGATGGGGGGAAGGATGAGGAAACTCAGAATCTTAAGAAGAACAGAAGAAGAAAACGATAATGCTTACCCTGGAATTTTTAAGCTGTTAAAAGTACGCGCACACACACACACACACACGTAATATGTCACTTAACAAACAAAATGATTACATCTGATGATACCTAATTCTGGTGAGTAAGTGAGGTAACACACATAACACACTACTGGATGAATTGTAAGTTAATATAAACATGTTAGAGAGCAATTTAGCAATACTTACAATAACATTTTCTTTTCTTTCTTTTTTCTTTTAAGATTTTATTTATTTATTCATGAGAGACACAGAGAGAGAGAGGCAGAGACACAAGCCGAGGGAGAAGTAGGCTCCATGAAAGGAGCCCGATATGGGACTCGATCCCAGGCTACCCAGGCGTCCCTACATAACATTTTCAATAGAATTCTATTTCTGGACACTTATCTTCTGGGTATACTTGGAAAAAACTGGCAATGTGTATTTATAAGAATGTCATTATGGGATCCCTGAGTGGCTCAGTGGTTTAGCACCTGCCTTTCGCCCAGGGTGTGATCCTGGAGTCCCGGGATTGAGTCCTGCATCAGGCTCCCTAAACCACTGAGCCACCCAGGTGTCCCTCATTTCTTTTTCATGGAAAGAACCATAATTTTAAAATAAGTTAGGGTCCGGTTAAATATGCTTTTTCTCCCCTGCGAATCTTTATTTTTATGTTTTAAAATCTTTCCCTTAAATTTGGTTATTTAGCAATTTACTTTTATCCCAACCAACATATCCTTCATGCCGAAAAAAAATGGTGACTACTTGATGGTAATATAATTGACAGAAAAATAAAATATTCCAATAACCTGTTGTGTTTGCATTATGTTCAACATATCACTTAAATGGCATTTTCATAAATGAAAATCAAATAAATAAATAATTTTCTCTCAGAAAAATAAGTTGCATTTTCACTGATATGAGCATTTGATCTACTAGCATGCAGTCATAACCAATTTCATGAATATGTAAATTATAGGCACAAATGGTAGAAAAGATTAACAAAAAAACTAACTTAACTATAAGTAACATTCCTGACAAATGTTAGATATTGGCTAGCTATAAGGGCATTTGTACAGGTTTGATATACAATGGCATTAGTAGTTGAGTTCTAACACCCAAGATACTAATCTTCAAGTCAGATAACTAAGAAAGATCATTCAGCTGGAAAGCCTGCTTAAGATCAATTTTATATTACATCAATACTAGAACAGATCTTGAAGCAATGTGGCAGTATAGACCCTTTGAGAATCGTAACAACAGATATCAAGTGATTTAACTGAAGTAAGATAGTCTCTCCTCTACAAGCAAATAATTAATTATAATTATACAAATAATTATACAAATTATTATATATATACATATATACATATATATATACACAAATACAAATAATTATACAAATAATTATACAAATAAAATAATTAAACAAATTTAATACATTTTACTCTCCCAAAAAACATCTTTGTAGATCAGAGGTCAGCAAATCTTTTCTCTAAAGAGTAAAGATTTCAGGCTTTATGGCTACATAAAATCTTTGCAGCAAATTCTTTGTTTTATTTTTTACAACCCTTTAAAGTTGTAAAGAGCATTTTGGCTCACAGGCTGTATAAAAGCTGACCACAACTGGATTTGGCCCATGGGTTATAGTTTGTTGACCTGTGCTCTGTATACCTTCCTTCTTATATACCAAAATAAGGCCCCTTAACAGGCATGTGATCTACCAGTGCTCTTTCATCTGCATACTCTTTCTAAATCCAGGCCTCACATCACACAGATGGCAAAAACAAATGAACAAAAAGCCCAACATCTTCAATATTTCCAACTGTATAGTAAGAGTAACATCACTCAGGGTGCATGGGTGGTTCAGTGGGTTGGGCAACCAACTCCTGGTTTCAGCTCAGGTCATGATGGGGTCCTGGGATTGAGACCCATGCAGGGCTCCACACGCAGTACGGAGTCTGCCTGAGGATTTGCTATCTCCCTCTCCCTCTAACCTCCCCCCCTTCTTGTGTTCTCTCTTTCTCTCAAATAAATAAATAAATCTTAAAAAAAATAACATCATTCATAGAAATCTCAAACTTTTGAGAAAGATATATTGCTTTGCTTTAAAATCTTTGTTATCTGGGGATCCCTGGGTGGCGCAGCAGTTTGGCGCCTGCCTTTGGCCCAGGGCGCGATCCTGGAGACCCGGGATCGAATCCCACATCAGGCTCCCGGTGCATGGAGCCCGCTTTTCCCTCTGCCTGTGTCTCTGCCTCTCTCTCTCTCTCTGTGTGACTATCATAAATAAAAAAATAAATAAATAAAATCTTTGTTATCTGATACTTATAATAAATAAAATTCATATAATAGCTATATTAGATAAAACTGTAAATACATTTTATTGCTTTTAAAATAACTATTGATATACTTGACACACTGCATATTTTTTAAAAATATTTATTTATTCATGAGAGAGAGAGAGAGAGCGAGGCAGAGACACAGGCAGAGAGAGAAGCAGGCTCTAGGCAGGGAGCCTGACGTGGGACTCGATCCCAGGTCTCCAGGATCACCTGGGCTGAAGGTGGCACAAAACCACTGAGCCACCCGGCTGCCCACATACCGCATATTTTTAACTTGATTGAGGTGTATTTTGCATATCATATTATTTACCATTTTCTAATTTATGTTTATTTTTAGTAAGCTTATCAAGTTGTGCAATGATCACCGTAAGTTTTAAAACATCTTCATCACCCCAACATGATCCTTTATGCATGTTTACTGTTAATGCCTACACTTACTGTTCTCACCTCTGCCCAAGACAACCATTCATCTATTTTTTGTCTTTATAGTTTTGCCCTTTCATATAAATGGTATCACATAGTATGTGGTTTCTATGTCTGATTTCTTTCACTGAGCATAATGTTTTTGTGACTCACATCAGAGCAGGTATCCATAGTTCATTTCCTTTTCATTGCTGAATAGTATCCCACAGGATATGCTGCACATTCTTAAAAGTGTCAATTTATTAAGTTGTGACATATGCATATACTAATGAAAACCTCACCAGTCAGAATAACAAGCACATCAATCATCCCCAAAATTCCTTGTGCTCCTTTATAATCCCTCCTCCCCCTACTCCCCATCTACCTCTGCCCATTATAACTACTGGTCTGCTTTCTGTCACTATACATTAGTGATACTATATAAATTTGCATTTGTCAGAATTTTATAAAAGTAGAATCATACAGTATGTAACTTCTCTGGCTTTTACTTAGCATAATCATTTTTATATTCATCCGTGTTAAAGCATGTATCAATTTTTTTATTACTAAAGAATATTCTATTACATAGATATAACAAAGTGTTTATACATTCACCTGTCAATGGACATGTGGGATGTTTCCAGCTTTTAGCTATTACAAATAAATCTGTTATGAGCATTTGTTCATAGGTCTTTGTATGGACATATGTTTTCATTTCTCCTGGATAAATATCTAAAAGTGAAATGGTGTATCATCTAGCAAGTGGATGTTAAATTTCCTTTTTTTAAAAGATGTGTTTATTTATTTTAGAGAGAGAGCAAGGGCAGCCCCGGTGGCGCAGCGGTTTGGTGCCGCCTGCAGCCTGGGGTGTGATCCTGGAGACCCGGGATCGAGTCCCACATCGGGCTCCCTGCATGGAGCCTGCTTCTCCCTCTGTCTGTGTCTCTGCCTCTCTCTCTCTCTGTGTCTATGAATAAATAAATAAAATCTTTAAAAAAAAAAAAAATAGAGAGAGAGCAAGCAGAAAGAGAGAGAGGGAGAGAATCCTGAAACAGACTTCCCACTGAGTGTGGAGCCCAATGCATGGCTCAATCCTAAGGCGCTGAGATCATGACCTGAGCCAAAATCAAGAGTAGCCACCCAACTGACTGAGCCAGCCTGGCACTCTTGGATGTTAAATTTCTTAAGCTGTCAAACTGTTTGCCAAAGAGGATATATCATTTTACACTGTCAAAGTAGTGTAAGTGTTCCAGTCTCTCCATATCTTTACCAGTCCTTGCTATGGTCAATCTTTTTAATTTAAGCATTCCAACAGATGTATAGTGATATCTCACTGTGGTTTTAATTTGGATTTCTATAACAACTAATAATGTTGAGCATCTTTCAAATTGTTTCTCATCTCTATGCCATGTGTTTGTTACATTTTGATGAGGTATGTTCCAATCTTTTGCTGGTTTTTAAAACTGGGTTGTTTTATTATCGAGCTTTGGGAGCTCTTTATATATTATGGATATTATTGATAACAGTTATATGATTTATCAGTATTTTAACCCAGTCTGTGATTTATCTTCTCATTCTCTTAACAGTGTCTTTTATTTTTTTTATTTTTATTTATTTATTTTTTTTGTTTGTTTTGTTTTTTGTTTTTTTTTTTTAACAGTGTCTTTTAAAGAGAAAATGTTGGGCAGCCCGGGTGGCTCAGCAATTTAGCACCGCCTTTGGCCCAGGGTGTGATCCTGGAGACCCGGGATCGAGTCCTGCATCGGGCTTCCTGCATGGAGCGTGCTTCTCCCTCTGCCTGTGTCTCTGCGTGCCTCTCTCTCTGTGTCTCTCCTGAATAAATAAATAAAATCTTTAAAAATAAATAAATAGAAAATAGAAAGCTAAAATAGCTTTTAGTTTTTATACAGTGAAATTTATCAATTTCTTCTTTTGTGGATCATGACTATGCTTTACATTCACATCTAAAAAAAATCATTCCCTAACTCAACTTTTTCTTCCAGAAATTTTATAATTTTAGGCTTTATATTTACATCTTTGATACATTTTGAGTTAATTACATATGGTATAAAGTAATGGGTCAAAGTTCATTTTACTGTAGATAGATATTCAACTGTTCTGGTATCATTTCTTGAAAAGACTAATGTTTCTCCATTAAAAATGACTTTGCAACTTGTTTTAAATCAGTTGTCCATATATGTTTTGTTTTGTTTTGGGGGGACTCTATTCTATTCCATATCATTTTGTCTTCTTTGGTGTCAATTCCACACTGTCTTAAATACTGTAGCTTTATAAATCTTGAAATCAGACCTCTAATTTTGCTATTTATCAAAGTTGTTTTAGTTATTCTAGATCTTTTGTATTTCCATATTTTATTATCAGCTTGCCAGTTTCTACAAAATAAAAAAGGCTAAGTGGGATTTTGATCATGAATATGCTAAATCTATACATTACTTTGGGGACAACTGACATCTTTAAAATACTGGATTTACTGATCCATAAACATCATATACCTCATCATTTATTAGATCTTCTTTAATTTCCCTCAAGTATATTTTGAAATTTTCAGTGTATGGATCTTTCACATCTTTTGTCAGATTTATCTCTAAGTATTTCCTATTTTTTTATATTACTATAAATTATTATTTAAAACTTTTAATTTCTTTAAAGAATTTTAATTTCTAATTATTGCTGCTATACAAGCAAAACTGGTTTTTGTATACTTGTATCCTGCAACCTTACTTAATTTACTTCTTTGTTTTTGTAGCTAGATCATACCATCTGTGAATAACAACTATTTTATTTTTTCCTTTCTAATCAAGATGCTCCTTTTTTTGCCTGATTGCACTGCCTAGAATCCCTAGATCAATGGAGAACAGAAGTGGTGAGAGTGAATATCCTTAACTTGTTTCTGGTCTTAGAAGGAAAGTATTCAGTCTTTTAGTTCTAAGTATGTTAACTATTGGTTTTTCTTAGATGCCGTTTATCAGGTTGAGGACATTAACTTCTAGTCCTAGTTTGCTAAGACTTTTTAATCAGGAATAAATGTTGGATTATATTAAATGCTTTCTCTATATCTACTGAGATGATCAGATGGCTTTCTTTTATAATTTGTTAATATGGTGAATTTTAATAATTGATCATTGAATGTTACACTAACTTAGCATTCCTAGGATAAATCCTACTTGGTGATCTTATCCTTTTCATATATTGCTGCATTCTATCAGATAAAATTTAGTTTATAATTTTAACACCTATTTTTCATAAATGATACTAAACTGTTAGTTTCTTTGCCTGGTTTTGGTATCACGGTAATGCTGACTGTTTCAGGTGAGAGAGTAAATCAGGTTCCTGTTACTTCATGTTAGCCAGAAATAGAAGTCTGCTTTATACTCATTATTTCACCTACTCCTTCCTAACCTAGAAAGTAATTATCATTATTAACTTCATTTCACATTAGGGGGAATGGGGGAAAACTAAGGTTCAGAGAGCAAAGTAACACAATTCTAATCTGGAACTAGGATTAGAATCCAGATAGTATGGATCTAAAACCCATTCTCTTAACCTGCTTATTATACAATACTATAATATTTAAGTAGTATTCAAAAAAAGTTGCTTTAAACACAGAAGTTCATTTATTTTTCATTAAGAAAAAGCATTCTACCTCTAAATGATACAAGTAATCTGAACTGGAGCTCATGTAATCACTTAATCACTATGGCATCTGTTAAAAAGAATAAATGAGATGTCATGGTTTCTTATACACTGAGTCAGGATCCATTAAAAAAAATATACTGAAAACATAACAAAAAGAAAAGATCCAGCTGGAAAGAAATAGTCTTATAAAGACATCCAATAGTCCCCAAAAGTCCAACTAAAACAGTAACAACAGACCACCTGGGTGGCTGGTTGAGCATCCGACTTGGTTTTGGCTCAAGTCATAATCTCTTGGGTCGTGGGATCAAGCCCTGCATATAGGGCTCCCCGCTCGGCAAGAGTCTGCTTAAAGATTCTCTCCCTCTGCTCCTCCCTCCACACACTCTATCTCTGAAATAAAATAAATCTCTAAAAACAAAAAAACAGTAACAACTGCTGTTTCCATTTCATATTTTTATTTAACCTTCAAAACTACATTGTGAAATAAATATTACTACATAAATTCTACAGCTCAGGAATTCAAGACAAACATTAAGAAACTTGTTTTTTGGGATCCCTGGGTGGCGCAGCGGTTTAGCGCCTGCCTTTGGCCCAGGGCGCGATCCTGGAGACCCGGGATCGAATCCCACACCAGGCTCCCGGTGCATGGAGCCTGCTTTTCCCTCTGCCTGTGTCTCTGCCTCTCTCTCTCTCTCTCTCTCTCTGTGACTATCATAAATAAATAAAAATTTAAAAAAAAAATAAATCATCCTGGAAGAAACACAAACTTTAAAAAAAAAAAAAAAAAGAAAGAAACTTGTTTTTTACAGTCTGCCATCCCATAAGTAATAGAACAGGTATTCAAACCTAAGTCTCTACAACTCTAGAATATTTTCTTAAAATTTCCATTTTTTTCGTTTGCTTTTCCCATTACAATGTTGTCATCCCTAACAAACATGAAACACTGCCAAGGGCCTCCTGGAAATAAGGAAAGTACAACATCAGATTCTAGGAGAACACGATACCACACAATTGGTGCTGAGCTCTAATGCAATGACAATGAGGGATTTCCCAATCCCTGACTAGATTAAATTATTCTGCCCTTTTCTAAAGCAAGTTTTGGGGCAGCCCAGGTGGTTCAGCAGTTTAGTGCCACCTTCGGCCCATGGTGTAATCCTGGAGACCCAGGATCAAGTCCCATGTCGGGCTCCCTGCATGGAGCCTGTTTTCTCCCTCTGCCTGTGTCTGTGTCTCATGAATAAATAAATAAAATCATAAAAAAAAAAAAGCAAGTTTTATGGGGATCCCTGGGTGGCTTAGTGGTTTAGCACGTGCCTTTGGCCCAGGGTGTGATCCTGGAGACCCGGGATCAAGTCCCATATCGGGTTTCCTGCACGGAGCCTGCTTCTCCCTCTGTGTCTCTGCCTCTCTCTCTCTATCTCTCATGAATAAATAAATATAATCTTTAAAAAAAATAAAGCAAGTTTTCATTCTATAAAACTAGCTGAGTGCCTTTTCCCTACTTCTGATGAACTATATTGGGCATAGCTCAATTAGCTTGGACTATTAGCCACTAGCTATAATGCAGAATTCCTCTTAAGAGCTGGATGGAAAGAGGAATAAGCTATTCAAATAATTCCAGGCATGAGGGAAGATGGTTTGGGGCAAAGAACCTGGACTCTTAAAAAGACTGCCAATGTTTAAATACCTATTCTGCCTCATATTAGCTGTGAGACCTTAGAAAAATTATTTAAACTCTTTGGGCTTCTGTGCCTTCATCCATTAAATAGTGATGATAATTTGTCCTCTCATAGTGTTGAAGATTAAGAAAGGGAATGTATGAAGAGTGTTTAGAATAGTGTCTGGCACTTGCTAGGTACTGTTTAAATTTTATTATCAATATCACTATTATTCCTATGGTTAGTTACTAAACAGGAAAAAAAAAACTGAAGATTTTTTAGCATAAAGAAGGTATTAGCAAATAACTATATATCTACAAACATAGTCCTATAAACCTGATATATCTATAACAGAGTCCAAAAAATAGCTTTGGAAGTTGATTTCCAGTCTCTTCTATGAGTAGGCAGTTTTAAAATACAACCAGGGATAATCAAAATAATTCATAAAAATAAAGCAAATTACTCAATTCCATTGTTGTAGTATTAAATACCTACTATGGGCTGAGCATTATGCAACGTTCCACAGGGATATACAATCCTACTCTCAATAACCTTAGAATATCAGAGAGCAAAAAATGCATACGTAGAATAATCAAATAAGATAAAGGACAGTATCATTGAGTGGCACATGAAGGAATTCTTAAATACCATTAATATTTAGGAGTTCAATCTACAGAACAGAAAAAAATTATCTAACTGTATATTAGTGCTATTCCTGATGCTAGAACCAAGAACAAGTTCAAAGGACTGGCATATTGTATTATAAATTATCAGGCACTTAAGCGAAAAAAGAAAAGATGGTTACTTAATAATTTCTACTATAACTTACTGTTGCTATTTTGGTCTCGAGAAAGTTCTCCCTTTCTTCATCTACCTTAATTTCATGTCCAGTTTTAAATAATTCAAGCATTTTGGGGATGTCACGGCCAATAGAATCTGGTTAGAAAAATTAAAAACCCAAAGTTATCACTATATATAAGTAACAAAAATTACTGAATAAGAGAAACATTCATTCCATATTAAGACATAGCAAACAAGTTGTGGCAGACAGACTTTAGAGTGGCCCCTTTGATGCCCATTTCCTGGTTTTCATGCTCTTTCGTGATCCCCTCCCACCCCCGAGTGTGGATAGGAGTGACACCTTGCTTCTAACCAAGTGACAAGATGCTTATATGTACATGATTACATTACATAAAACCATAATGCCCATCTTGGAGAACACTCTCTTCCCTACTAGTTTTAAAGCAGCAGCTGCAATGTTTTAAGCTGACACATGAAAAAGTTCTAGCAACCTGCAAAGAACTGAATCCTGCCAAAAAGCCAAATGAGTCCAGAAGAGGACACTTCCCCAGTCAAATCTCAGATGAAACCGCAAGTTCTGAATGATATCTTGATAGAAGCTTTATGAGACACTGAAGCAGAGGGGACTCAGCTTAGCTATATACACATTCCTAACATACAGAAACCATGAGACAGTACATGTGTGTTGTTTTAAGCCACTAAATTTGTGGTAATGTTCTTGCACACTAATAGATAACCAATAAATAAGTATATGCAAAGATGACACTTATTGCACTTTAGAAACATTAGGACAAATTAAAATAAAATCTTTAAGATTTTCTGTGATAAAAAAAAAAAAGATTTTCTGTGATAAAAGCAAACAGTAGTCTTGAAATCTTTTAAGAAGTTTTTTACCTACTTTAATGTGAAACTCACCTGACCTTTCCTACCATAAAAAAGAGAAACGAACTAGAAAAGTCACAAGATTTAGCAGTAGAAATAATAATCATAGTGACTGACAGTCCAGAAGCAGCTCATTATTGCACAAATGGCTACAGAAACTGGCATGAAAAAAGAGTTAAGAATTGAAACTCAATTTATAGGATTCTAATGGACTCTGGCCAATGTTCAGCGTCTCATCCACTTGGAAATGAGCCAGTCTTTTTTGCAAAGTTGGTTAACCAAGAACCTTTTTCTTCTCAACTGTAAATAGCTGTGTTTTTGTTTTACAGTGGGTGGAGGGAGGGTGGGGAATATAAATTTGTTGCATGAGTAAATGGGTCAGACCTTTAGTGTAAGCATGCACCCTTCTGCCAGAGAGGGCATCATGTTGAACATAAGCACCTTGGTAACTAAGCCCCTTTACGTAGCTATAAAGGTTTTAGTTCTGTATTGATTCAGTTACTGTAAAAGCTTGGATTTACTTTTGTAGGACTTAATGGCTAAGAATTAGAACATAGCAGTGGGCTGCTCTGTTGGAGTAATGTAAATTGTAATTACAAATAAACATGCAAACCTTTAAAAAAAGAAAAAAAAAACTTTGTCCTCCACTATGGTAGAAAAAGAAGTATAACTGAATATAGAAAGAAGAAAAATTAAGTCAAGGTAAAAATTAAGAATTTTCAAAGGATCACAGAGAAGACTTCAAAAATAAACTGTACCTCCCAAATTTCAGTCATTAATTCAAATTTAATACACAAAATATAAGTTTTTAAGATTTCGTGACAACGCAGCTTAACTTGAAAATTTTTCAATTTTGTACATAGAAAATATGAATTATTTGAAGAGTAAGAAATATAATAAGGAATATGCTACTAAAGACACACCACTCTTCAGTGTATCCAATAATTCTTCCCATGATAAGTCAACGTGAAGATATCATTACATAGAGAGTATGGTATATCTTCAGCATATTTTAAGGATCATCTGAGGAGTTGTTCAGTATGGCTCAGGAGCACTTCACTGTAAATGAAAGCAATTATCCACAAGGAGCTTACAATCTAATTGTCATTGATGGGAAGAAAAGGGATGTGCAGATGGAGCAACTACTATAAAATGCTACTTTTTTTAATATCACATTCTGATGTAACTAGTATTAAACAGTATGAAAAATAGTATCATATAAACAGTAAATGCTGATAGTGGTGTACAAAAAACAGGCACTCCTATCTCTACTAAATGTTGTTCCTTAAGAATAGTGCCTTCTACAAAGTGAGAGCTCAAGAATTATGTTGACTAACCAAAATCTATAACCACAATGCCTTCTTCCTTTCTGTCACTGTGAATGAAGAGTCTGTGCTCTTAGCAAAAGCCAATCATCTTCATTTGTGCACTAGATCCCACCCCTCCCTTCTATTACACTGTCAATTTTCTTAGACATGCTTTTCTAAAACACTATCAACAGCTTACAAACTTGAAATAAAACCTCCCAACTTAAAACACATCTACAACTTCATAATGTCTTCAGGCGGCCAATACTTCCCTTAAGAGTATTAGTTCTCAAAACAGCTGTCTAGTCTTTCTCTCTCTACTTCCTCTTTCCATTTTCTCTTAAATCTACTTCAATCAGGTTATCATCCACTGAAAATAATAGTGTCAAGGTCACCAATGACCTTCACAATGATAAATCTAATAATCATTTCTCAATGCTCCTCTGACTTGACCTATCAAGAGCAGTTCAGAGTATATATATATATCTTCTTTTCTTAAAATATCCAGACTTGTTCTCTGAAACACTACTCTTACTAGCTGTTCCACTCAATTTGTTGGTTGACCCACCCTTCCCTAGGTGACTTACAAAGATTAAACTACCTTAGAGCTCAGTCATCTGACCTCTTTCTATTAATCACACTTAAGTGATCTCATCCAGATACATGGCTTTAAAAACCATTTATCTACAGATAATTGCCAATTTTATCTCCAGTTACAACCTCTCTCATCAATGATCTCCAATAGCCTACCTAATATCTCTGTCTAGATGCAGGTAGGTTAATTAGTAAGGAGTACAAAAGGGCAAATGTTTGCTGAAAGAATAAACAAACAACTTCATCATCTTGGGTCTGATCTCATAGTGACGTTCAATGAGTGTGAAAGATCAGGGCTTAAGAAGAAAATAGAAATAGGTCTGCATTAAAACATACTGAAGAGAAGGTTCTGATGGAGTACTAAAAAACTTATATATAGTGTGTTTACAGTTAGAATATGAAACCAGAAAAAAAATTGATAGATCGGGTTTAGTAATGATGCAGATTTGAATTTTCAGGCCAATTCTATCCCCAAATAAAATCTTCCTTTGACCTAACATATTCCTTTTTCTTCCTGTTTTTTTTTTTTTTTTTTAAGATTTTATTTATTCATGAAAGACACAGAGAGAGAGGCAGAGACACAGGCAGAAGGAGAAGCAGGCTTCATGCAGGGAGCCTGACGTGGGACTCGATCCCAGGACCCCAGGATCATGCCCTGGGGCAAAGGCAGGTGCCAAACTGCTGAGCCACCCAGGGATCCTCCTCTTTGTCTTCTAACCAAAGTCTGTCCTTGTTGATTTGCATTTACCTAATGACCAAGATGTTGAGCATCATTTCTAGTGCTTAATGGCCAAATGTAGATCTTATTTTGTAAACTGCCTGTTCAGTTCTTTTGCTCCTTTTTAAAAATAGTCTCTTCCTAAATTATAGAGTTCTTTGTATATTCTGGATATAAGTCTTTTATCAGATATATATGTAGCAAATATTCTCCACCAAACTGAGGCTTGTCTTTTTATTTTCTTAGTGGTGTTTTCCCATAAGCAAGTTTTTAATTTTAATAGTTCAATGTAGCAATTTCTTCTATGGCTCATGCTTTTTGTGTCCTAAGAAATCTTTGCCTAATTCAGAGCCAAAAAGATGCTCTTCCAGAAAATTTTCTTCTAGAATTTCATGGCTTTAGCCCTTACAATTAGATTTGTGATCCATTTTTAATTAATATTTGTGTTTGATGTGAGGAAAGGGATATCCAGTTATTTCAAAACATTCATTGAAAAGTATTCTTCCCCCATATAACCTTGGCAGCTTTTCCAAAAAGCAGTTGTCCCTTAGGCTTGGGTCTATTTTTTTTAACTCCCAATGTTTGATCTACACACATCCATACTCATGCCATACCACACTGTCCTGATTACTACAGCACTAAAGTCTTAAATCAGGTAATGCAAGTCCTCCAATTCTGTTCTTCCTTTTTTAAAAACTTTTTTTTTTTTAATTCCAGGCTCCTTCCATTTCCACTTATGTATTAATTCAAAAATAAATGTTATTAATTTCAAAAAAAATGTTTTTTTTTTTTTTTAATCTTTCTGGGAGCTTGATTGGGACGGCACTAAATTTGTAGAAAATATAGGAAAAACTTCCTCTTAATAATATTATCCTTCAAAAAGCAATGACATGCCCCTTTATTTTCTTAGGTATTCCTGACACTTTCAGCAACATTAAACAGCTCTCTGTAAGTAGGTCTTGTGTCTTTTGTTAAATTTATTCCTTATTTTGACTTATTATTCCCTTATTTAACCTTCTAAACTCTTATTAATATTATTTTTATAAATTTCATTTTGATTAGCTATTGCTACTATAGAAATACAGTTGATTTTGTGTATTGATCTTAAATACTTTAACCTCTCTAAATTCACTTATTAGAATTCACTCAGGATCACAATTTCTGGGTATAAAGACAGTTTGATTTTTTCCTTTCCCATATGTATGCCCTTTATTTCACTGACCTTCAGTACAAGGCTGAACATAAATGATGAGAGAACAAATCTTTACTTTGTTCCTGATTTTAGGTAGAGAGCACTCAATCTTAATGGTTTCATCACTAAGAATGATATAAACTGCTGATTTTTCATAAATGTGCTTTGTCAAGTTGAGGAAGTTCACTTCTATTCCTAGTATTCTAAATTCTTAGCATGAATGGCTGCTGTAGACTTTGTCAAATGATTTCCCTGCATCTACTGAGATGATCTTAAGATCTACTTCCTTTATTCTTTTTTTTTTAATCTTTTTTTTAAATTTGTTTAGTCTTTTATTTTTTTAAAGATTTATTTATTTATTCATTCAGAGAGAGCGAGAGAGAGGCAGAGACACAGGCAGAGGGAGAAGCAGGCCCCATGCAGGGAGCCCGACGTGGGACTCGATCCAGGGTCTCCAGGATCACACCCCGGGCTGCAGGCGACGCTAAACCGCTGCGCCACCGGGGCTGCCCTACTTCCTTTATTCTATTAACATGATATAGTATATTGATGTTCAGATGTTAAGCTAACTTTGTGATCCTAGAATAAACCTTCTTAGTTAGTGTTTACTAACCTTTATATACATACATATATACATAAAAACATACTGCTGGATTCAATTTGCTAATATTTTGTTAAAAATTCGTGCTTCAATGCTCATGAAGGATATTGGTCTGTTGTTTTCTTTGTTTGTAATGTCCTGTCTACCTCTGATATCAGGGTAATGCTGAGTTCATAAAATGAGTTGGTAAGTGTTCCTTCCCCATTATTTTCTAAAAGAGGTTGTGATATTATTTTTGCCTTAAATATTGGATAGAATACACCAGTAAGAAGTCACCTGGCTCTGAACTTTTCACTGTGGGAAGCTGTAAATTACTAATTCAATTTCTTCAGTTGCTATAGATCCATGTAGATTTTCTAGATACGCTAGTGATCTGTGTCTTACAAGAAATTTGCCCGTTTCACTGGCATAAAGTTGTTCCTAACAGCCCTTGTCTCAACAGTCCATTTTGTCTGGTATTAATACAGTCAGTCCAAGTCACTAATGCTTACTGTTTTCATAGTATATCTTTACCTATCATTTTATTTTTAGCCTATTTGTATGTTTGAATATAAAGTGTGTCTCCTGTAAACACCATAAAATTGGATTTTTTTTCTTTGTCTTATAATCTCTTTCAGGTGGAATGTTCATTCATTCCATTTCCAAATAACAAAACTATTGATATGGCTGGATTTAGGTTTTTATTTTGATGTGTTTTCTATTTGTCTCATTTGTCTCACCTCATATGTTCCTCTTTTCTTCCTTTACTGCCTCTTCTCTTTTAAACAAAAATATTTTAGTGTATCTTTTTTTTATTCCTTTATTTAGTTTTAACCTGTATCTGTGCATGATTTTCACTTACTCTAGAAATTACAATGTGCACATTTATTTATCACAACTTATTCATCTTCATACTGACTTCTAGGAAAATAGAATAAATTTGTGCCAGCCTAACTCTATCTTCCCTCTTTTGCCTGATATGATCATGCCCAAACCTGTTTCACCACCTGTCTATTTCATAGTATATACTGGATTACTCACAACAGAAATCAGGGAATCATTCTAGATTCCTCCCTCGCCCTTACCCCCCTATATCTAATCAGTAACTACTGTTCATTCTGCCTCCTCAATATCCCACAACAGCCTTCCTCCTCTTCATTTTTATTGCCGCTGCTCAGATTCTGTCCTTATTCATCTTTTACTTAGCCTACTGCGTTAGCCTCCTACTGGTCTCTGTTTGAGTTACATCATTTCTCTATTACCATGCTATCACTTACACAGCTCCCACATACAGTAATTCAAATAAGCAAATCTTACATCATTCTTCTGAGCAACATTTTTCAATGGCTTCTAAGTGATAAAGGATAAAATCTAACCTCCACAGTACATCACACAAAGCCCTCGGTCATCTGGCCCACTGCCTATCACTGTCTAACCCCACTGATCACCATTATCTGATAAAATGTTATGTACCAAATGATAGAAAAGTATTTATAATTTCCTGAACACAACTTTCTCATATTTTTGTGCCATTTCCTCTACATGGAATGTTCTCCCCATGCATGTCAGGAAAGAAAATACTTACTAATACTTACTAATCCTTAACCTCTCAACTGCTGTCTCCTTTATATAATCTGATTCTACAAAGTAGTCCCTCAATCCTCTCAACACTTTGCACACTGTACACTAGTTCTCTTTCTGCATTTTAGTGCAGTAGTTTGTTCTTGTCTCTCTCTTTTTAAATCTCCTTAAAGATGGAAACTATCTTTTTATCTTTCAACCCTCAGTGCACTGTCTGGCACATAGTAGGTCCTCAATTATTATGTTTTTAATTAATAAATGAATTATGAAGGCAGAAATGATATATAAAGGCATGAACAAGAATGAATACTCCTAAATTAACTGCAGAGAATAAATAGCTACCTTAGGAATTGCAGGGAGTCAGTAATAATTATAGTTCATTTATATTATGCACCTATCACCCAGCCTGTGCTAAGCTCTTACACACACTATAACAAAAACACTATAGAGAGATGTTATCATGAAATCCATTTTGTAGATGCATAAACAGAGACACAAAAATGTTAAAAAGCCAGTTGAAGGTCGTAAGTGAATAAACATAAGACCAAGACAGGTATATATTAACCAATATTCCATTCTGCTTTTCAATATAGCCCAATGTTAAATCTTCACCACTATTTCTAGGGCTCTGCTAGCCCTTATTATATGTAGTTGCTGTCTTCTTCATTTTCTCTTTTCTCTGTACTTTTATATTCTTCTACCTCTCTCTTTTGTCTTCCCTTCCCTTTCTCTTCTTCTAATTCTACCAATTTCCATAATGAACATAATCAGTATTAAACTATATAATCAGGTATTTCACTCTAATATTCTCTTTTCTCCTTTATCCAAGAATATCATAGGAAAGAAGAGAGTAGGATAAAACAAGACAGGGAAAAAAAAGTAGGGACAGTTAATAAGAAAGAAGGTGAGTTAAGATCATATAGTGTAAAAGAAAATTTCCAGAAACAAAAAAAAAATTAGAAGAGATCTCTGAATACGGCAGAAGAAAAACTGATGATTTTTACTAAGAGCAACATTTTAGTTGAATTATGAAAGAAGGATGTAAGAAAGAATAATACTTGGTAAGGAAAAGGAGACATCCAACCAGTGAAGACCACTTGTGTAAAACAGTATAAAACAACAAAGAAGAAAAGATCATAGCTAGAAAAGATAGCTAAATCAAATAAAGGTTTTTTATATATCAAATATATGTTTTATGGTTCTTTTGTTTAACTAGAAATCTGAGCATGATTAAATATCAAATTAAATAAGTTTGCCTGCTGCAAAAAACAGTTCTGTGACAGTAAGGGCCTTGTCTATCTTGTTCATACTTACCACACTCAAGGCTTGGGACACAGTTGATACAGATTCTCAATAACTATACATACAATTATTCTAATCCAAAAAAAATCTATAAATTGTAATTCATTCCTCACTTGACTTAATTTAATGTTGTATCTTCTATCAACTGAATGTTACAATGTGCATTCACTGTACAAATATTTGTTGAGGCCCCCTATGTGCCACATATCATTCTAGGCCATATGAATACAATTGGACAAAACCAAAAAATACTCATACTCTAATAAGAACCAAATACACACAACAAAAAAAAAGGATATAAAATGAAAGATGAAAATCATGTGATCATCTTAGTAGATACAGAAAAAGCAATGACAAATTTCAATATCTGTTCCTGATAAAAACTCTCAACATCTATATAGAAGGAACATACCTCAACATAATAAAGGCTAAATATGACAAATGTACAGTTAACACTATACTCAATATGACAAACTGGAAGCTTTTCCTCAAAAAACAGAAATAAGATAAGGATGTCGACTCTTACCATTTTTATTCAACACCTACTGGAAGTCCTAGCAATAGCAATCAGACATGAAAAAAAAAAAGGGGGGATCCAAACTACTAAGGAAGAAGTATAACTGTTACTATTTGCAGATGATATAATACTACACAGAAAACCCTAAAGACCACCAAAAACTATTATGCCTGGGTGGCTCAGTTGCTTAAGTGTCTGACTTCAGCTCAGGTCCAGTGTCCTGGGATCAAGCCCCACATCAGATTGTGCTCAGCAGGAAGTCTGCTTCTCCCTTTCCCTCTCCTTTTGCCCCTCCTCCTGCTCATGCTAGCTCTCTTTCTTTCTCTCTCTCAAATAAATAAATAAAATCTTAAAAAAATAAATGAATTCAGTAGGCTTGCAGGATACAAAATTAATAATACAGAAATCTGTTGCATTTCTATACATTAACAATGAAGCAGCAGAAAGAGAAATTAAGAAAGCAATCTCATCTACAATTGCACCAAAAGAGAATAAAATACCTAGGAATAAATTTGACCAAGAGGTAGAAGACTGAAAACTATAAAACATGGATGAAAGAAACTGAAGATGATACAAACAAATAGAAAGATATTCCATGCTCATGGACCAAAGGAATTAATATTATGTTAAAATTAAGCAATGCATTAAAATGTCCATACTACCCAAAGCAATGTACAGATTCAATAGAATATTTATCAATACCAACAGCATTTTTCACAGAACTAGAACAAATAATCCCAAAATCTGTATGGAGCCACAAAAGACCCTGAATACCCAAAGCAATCTTGGGAAGAAAAAAAACACACAAGAAAAACAGAACAAAGTTGGAGGTAAAAAATCCCACATTTCAAGATATACTGCAAAGTTGTAGCAATCAGAAAAAGTATGGTACTGTCACAAAAACAGACACATGGACCAACAGAACAGGACAGAGTCCAAAAATAAACCCACACTTACATGGTCAATTAGTCTTCACCAAAGAAGGCAAGAATATACAATGGAGAAAAGAAGGTCCCTTCAATAAACAGTGAAAAACTAGACAGCTACATGCAAAAGAATGAAGTTGGACCCCTTTTTACACTAAACAAAAATAAACTCAAAATGGGTTAAAGACTTAAATCTGGGACCTAAAATCATAAAACTCCTAGAAGAAAACATAGTCAATAATCTCTGATATAAACTTTAGCAACATTTTTCTAGATACTTCTTAGACAAGGGAAATAAAAGCAAAAATAATCTAATGGGACTACATCAAAAAATAAAAAGCTTTTGCACAGTGAAGAAAATAATCAACAAAACAAAAAGGCAACCTACTGAGTGGGAGAAGATATATGCAACTGATATATGTGATAGTGGGTTAACAGCCAAAATATATAAAGAACATACATAACTCACACCGAAAAACAATCCAATTAAAAAATGGGCAGGGGATCTGAAGAGACATTTTCCCAAAAAAGACATGCAGAGGGCCAAAAGACACATGAAAAGATGCTCAACATCACTAGTCATAGGGAAATGCAAATCAAAACCACAATCAGACATTACCGTATACCTGGTCAGAATGGCTAGTATCAAAAACACAAGAAATAACAAGTGCTGGTGAGGATGTGGTGAAAAAGGAATCCTTGTGCACTGCTGGTAGGAATGTGAATTGGTACAGTCACTGTGTAAAACAGTATGGAGGTTCCTCAAAAAATAAAAGGTAGAAATTACCATGCAATCCAGTAATCCCACTGCTGAGTATCTATACAAAGAAAATGAAACCACTAATTCAAAAATATATATATGCATCCCTATGTTTGTTTATTGCAGCATTATTTACAATTGTCAGGACAGAAGCAACCTAAGTGTTCATCAACAGATGAATGGATAAAAAAGGTATGATTGATACATACATACACACACATACATACACACACACACACACACCAAATGGAAAGTTACTCAGACATAAAAAAGTATGAGACTTTGCCATTTGCAACAACATGGATGGACCTGGGGGCTATTATGCCAAGTGAAATAAGTGAGACAGAGAAAGGAAAATACCGTATGATTTCATTTCTATATGTAATTTAAAAAACAAACAAAAAAGCAAAATACCTATAAACACAGAGAACAATATGGTGGTTGACAGAGTAAGATGCTAAAAGTGATTAAGTCCTAAAAAATTAAAAAACTGCAATAATGAAAAAAATCAGTGATTAAGAGGGCATGGAGGATAACAGTTTCTATAGGGTAGTTATGGAAGGCCTCTTTGCCTAGGTGATATTTGAATGAGAAAGTGAACCAGGTTAATAAGCAAAGAGCATTATAGATAGATGAAACAGTAAGTCCAAAGATCAGAGAAGGGAGAACACTTAGTGTGTATGAGGAAGGGCAAGAAGGCCACTATTGCTAGAGTATAGGAAATGAAGGAAGAGTAACAAAACCAGCTGTAATATATCAATAATTAATCTATAATAATTATCATTATTCCTAATTATCATTGGAGTCTTTCACACATAAATAGTTTTTAAACTAATACATGAGGGGGGAATTTAGAAAAATTTCTAATTCGTTACTGTGCAAAAATCCTGTCTTCATATTTTTCTTTATATAACCAAAGAGTTCCAATTGTTTTAAAAATGCAAGTAATACTCTTAAGTACAGCATGTCAATCTATGAGTTAAAAATATTTCACATTAGGTTTCAGTAAGTTTACATCCACTAGTGTCAAATATGATACAATACCATCTTCCATACAGAAAGCAGTGCCCTTACTCAGTAGATGTGAATACTCTTTGGACAAGACTGCTACAGCATCCTTTCTTTCTTTTTTTTTTTTTTTAAAGATTTTATTTATTTATTCATGAGAAACACAGAGAGGAGAGAGAGAGGCAGAGACACAGGCAGAGGGAGAAACAGGCTCCATACAGGGAGCATGACATGGGACTTGATCCCGGGTCTCCAGGATCACACCCTGGGCTGAAGGTGACACTAAACCGCTGAGCCACCCGGGATGCCCTACAACAACCTTTCTTTTTGAAAAGACTCCAACTAGAGTATTGATGTTAACTCTAAGAGCTATGTGTTAAAGATAAACTCAAAATGGATGAAAGATCTAAATGTGAGACAAGATTCCATCAAAATCCTAGAGAAGAACACAGGTAACACCCTTTTTGAACTCGGCCATAGTAACTTCTTGCAAGATACATCCACGAAGGCAAAAGAAAGAAAAGCAAAACTGAACTATTGGGACTTCATCAAGATAAGAAGCTTTTGCACAGCAAAGGATACAGTCAACAAAACTAAAAGACAACCTACAGAATGGGAGAAGAGATTTGCAAATGACATATCAGATAAAGGACTAGTTTCCAAAATCTATAAAGAACTTATTAAACTCAACAGCAAAGAAACAATCCAATCACGAAATGGGCAAAAGACATGAAGAGAAATCTCACAGAGGAAGACATAGACATGGCCAACATGCACATGAGAAAATGTATCACTTGCCATCAGGGAAATAGAAATCAAAACCACAAAGAGATACCACCTCACCCCAGTGAGAATGGGGAAAATTAACAAGGCAGGAAACCACAAATGTTGGAGAGGATGTGGAGAAAAGGGAACCCTCTTACACTGTTGGTGGGAATGTGACCTGGTGCAGCCACTCTGGAAAACTGTGTGGAGGTTCCTCAAAGAGTTCAAAATAGACCTGCCCTTCGACCCAGCAATTGCACTGCTGGGGATTTACCCCAAAGATACAGATGCAGTGAAATGCCGGGACACCTGCACCCCGATGTTTCTAGCAGCAATGTCCACAATAGCCAAACTGTGGAAGGAGCCTCGGTGTCCATCGACAGATGAATGGATAAAGAAGATGTGGTCTATGTATACAATGGAATATTCCTCAGCCATTAGAAACGACAAACACCCACCATTTGCTTCAATGTGGATGGAACTGGAGGGTATTATGCTGAGTGAAATAAGTCAATCGGAGAAGGACAAGCATTATACGGTCTCATTCACTTGGGGAATATAAAAAATAGTGAAAGGGAATAAAGGGGAAAGGAGAAAAAAAATGAGTGGGAAATATCAAAAAGGGAGACAGAACATGAGAGACTCCTAACTCTGGGAAATGAACAAGGGGTGGTGAAAGGGAGGTTGGCGGGGGGTGGGGGTGACTGGGCGACGGGCACTGAGGGGGGCACTTGATGAGATGAGCACTGGGTGTTATGCTATATGTTGGAAATTGAACTCCAATTAAAAAAAATAAAATAAGGAATCAGGGTTGCTAAAAGAAAAAAGAGAGAGCTATGTGTTAAGAAGAATACACATTAGTGAGTCCAATTTTCTAATCATGTCCCTCTTCCACCTACCTGCCAATAACTT
This sequence comes from Canis lupus dingo, assembly GCF_003254725.2. Classification (NCBI taxonomy): domain Eukaryota; kingdom Metazoa; phylum Chordata; class Mammalia; order Carnivora; family Canidae; genus Canis; species Canis lupus. Next base: position 2,412,658 of record NC_064274.1, on the reverse strand, counting down.
AGCATAGTTTAAAAAGGATTCCACTTTCTCCATCTATGTCATAATACCCACTCATAGGTTAATATGTGTAATAAAAGACTAATTCCATTAAGTCAAGATATTTTTCATACTCATATTTTTTGTTTAATAAGTGTTAAAAGATAGGTTAGCAATAAAAAAAATCTAAAATATCAAAAAAACATATCTATATTAAAGAGGAAACAATCCAGAGGGCATTTACATCGGGAAAAGAAAGCTAGTTGACAAGCAAAATGAAACCCAATTTCTTCCAAGAAATTTGAAAAGCAAGTTTTAAATGTCTTTTTTTCAAAGAAAGAAGACATAATACTAGGAAAAGAACCCAAGTGTGCATTTGACAAGTAGAGAACTTGCCTACAGTTACGTAATTAAAATAAAATGAATAAAAATGCAGCATTAAACAAGCTGCAAAATGTGCACACTCAATCCAGCCAAGACAGTTACACCCACTCCCATTAGTAAAACAAAATGTAAGACAAAATGGGAAACTAATGAGCTCAGCTGTAGGGGCTTGTTTGTTTTTTAATTTTCATCCATTTGCTCAAAACGTAGTTTCTATTTTACCCTAAAATCTTTTGTTGGATATAAGGGGAATCAAATGTTCCTAAAGAAAAAAAATCAGAATAAGCTCTGAAAATGCATAATACAAATCTCATTTGTTCTTTTTTTTTTTTTTTAGTCTTATTTGTTCTAATAAACATCTGGTGTGTTCTGTGTTAACATTTTTGACAGGTTAATCGTTTGTCTTCATGTTTAAAGAACATAAATGTTTTGCCAGTGCTGTTAAACAGATCCTGAGGAGGGAGAAAAGAAAACGTTATAGGAGAAAGGTCTATTTTTTCAAGATGCTTTGTTAAAGCAAATCGAAGTGAAGGACTACATACCTAGGAAACTTGACCATGGTAGGTATACGGAAACCATGACTCATGAAAGTAGAAATAAAGTCAATTAATAAAGATAAACATTTTAAAGGGACACTTTTCTAATTTGAAATAAAGAAATAAGTTATTTGAAAATCTTTCAGGCTAAAAACAATAGTCTCAACGTTTATGATGAAAGCAGTAATAAAAAAAAACTCAAGGCTAAAGAATAAAGAAAGAAGCCAAGAGGATTCTTCAGAGAATGGATAAAGTAGCAAAGGTGACAAAGTTAATTTCTGTGAAAAATCAGTTCACTATGCAAAGTAAGGAGATTACTGGACACCGATATATTTGCTATTCAGTTTCACTTTTAATTGACTATATTTAGTATTGTTTGGTTTTAATGAGCTTAATTTAATTAGAAACAAAAAATTATGAGAGATATTTTCATCAAATTCAACTATAATTCCAGTTTAAATTTTAAAATAATGTTTAGTTTCACGTTTTCCTTAGGTAAGACTCGAAGTCCGATTCCATGACAATACACACTACCATAATGGACTAATGGTGCTAATAAAAAGCACCAAACTTCAATCTGATTTCTATTAAGGATGTGTTATTCAATGCAAGTTACCAAAATTAAATAAAACTCTACAACAATAAAAGAATCAGAGAGGACATTTGAATTAGCTTAAATACAGAACGTAATCTACAATTCAGATAAGTATTAGTGGCTATCGTATATCATGAATTAGTTCAATTTGAATTAGAATTTGAAAATGAATCTACTAAAACAATTTTAAAACACTTGTTCTGTTTATACCATAAAATTTTATCTCAAATCCAGCACACCTAAAAAAAATGTCAGCAAATAAACTTATTCTTCCTCCCAAATATTCCGTTTCCATTAGTATCAATTTATTAGGAGATCCCTAGGCTTCAAAATCTCAGCATTATAGGACTCCTCCCTTCCTCCTCCTCAACTTGTCCATTCCTATTAGCCCTAAGACCTAGTATCTTTGACATTTATCTCCTTACTCATCTCATTATGAAGACTTTAGTTTTAACATTACCTTTATTAGTCTCTGACAACTGCACCGAACCTGAGCTCCCAACTTCTAGTTTTGATGCATGCCAATATATCTTACACAAACTCTTTCTAGATTAAAACTGTAAGGAACTCCCCACTTTAAAAACTTCTAAGAAATTCCTGCTAAATACAGAATAAAAGCCCAAGCTTATTAGGATCTTACTTAAGATCCTTCCCAATATGGGATCAATCTTCCAATACAATTCCCATTATTCTCTTTCATTTCAATGTAGGGGTACCATTTGCTACAAGCCAAAGAAAATTAACTGACATTTTTTGTACATGGCCTATAATATCTGACTTATTTCATTGTAAATCATTAATAGATTTCTTCTATTTAAAATGGGATGCCTGAGTGGCTCAGTGGTTGAGCATCTGCCTTTGGCTCAGGGTGTGATCCTCGTCCAGGGATCAAGTTCCATAATGGGCTCCTTGCAGGAAGCCTGCTTCTTCCTCTGCCTATGTCTCTGCCTCTGTCTCTCTGTCTCTCTCATGAATAAATAAATAAATACAATCTTTAAAATTAATAATAATAATATTATTAATAATAATAATCTACTCATCCAATTTTTCAAGGTACAGGTTTTTTGTTTGTTTGTTTATTTAAGTAGGCTCCACACCAAATGTAGGGCTTTAATTCACAACTCTGGGATCAAGAGTCACATGCTCTACTGATTGAGCCAGCTAGCTGCCCTTTAAAGTTAAAGTTTATTTTCTTTTTTTTAAGATTTTATTTTTAAATAATCTCTACACCCAAAGTGGGGCTCAAACTCACAACCCTGAGACCAAGAGTTGCACACTCTACAGAATGAGCCAGCCAGGTGCCCTCAAATTATAGTTTACATGTTATCTCCTTCAGCATGCCTTCTCTGATTTCCCCACCAATGTATAAATTCCTCCTCTACTGAACACATTTGGCATACTGTGAATTTATCATATAATACCTCACACTATGGCTATTTATGTAACAACATTACCTCTTACTAGATTTCATAAGAGGGAAATGACTAGAAGGGGAAAGTTCCTTAAGGGAAATATCTACAGAGCCATGCACACAATAAGCATTATATATATATATGTATATGTTATATATATGTATGTTATATATATAGAACATACATGAATGCTGACATATACAAGCATACATATTATATTGATAAAGAGGTATAAAATAGTATGAAAATAACATATCTAGTGGGTTAAATATATGGCATTAATTTCAAACTTGAATGTGGCCTAAATTTAAAGAACTGGTATTATAAAGTAACTAGGTTTTCAAATTATTATTACCAGTATTAATGCCAAAGGGGAAAAAAAATCAAATCCACATGTTCTTACACAACATGAAATTCAAATACTAGAACATATTATTTACTCTACATATAAGCAGTTTCGTTTTATAAATAAATATATATATTAGAAAGCTTTTGACAGCATATTAAATTAATAAAAAGAATTCTCCCTTACTTCGAGTTAGTTTTGGAAATCTTTTTTTCAGCTTCTTCTTTAATGGATTAAGCTCAGGCATTATTTCTGGAACAGCTACATAAAAGTCTGATTGAATTTCATCATCCAAAATCTGAAAATCAGGGGAAAAAAGATAAATTATATGAAAAGCTTTATCCTTCTGAAAATAAAGTATAATGTAGTAATTTCCCTTAGAACTTAGAAAACAGACATTAAGCACAATTCTTTTCTTCAAACACAAAGACCTTACAAACACATTTACCAATTATGAAAACCATTAGAACCAAAATATTTTCTAATGTTCTTTTATTTTTTTTTATTTTTTAAGATTTTATTTATTCATTCATGAGACAGAGAGAGAGAGAGAGAGAGAGAGAGAGAGAGAGAAAGAGGCACAGAGACACAGGCAGGGGGAGAAGCCGTCTCCACACAGGGAGCCTGATGTGGGACTGGATCCCAGGTCTCCAGGATTACGCCCTGGGCTGAAGGTGGCGCTAAACCGCTGAGCCACCGGGGCAGCCCTGATGTTCTTTTAAAAACTGCCACATCCCTAAAAAAAAAATTCATCTGATTTAATTCTTACATGGGGTTATACTAGGCAAAAGTATAATAAACTAGAAGATAGCACTGATGTGTACATGCTTCATATACTCCTAACAAAGGTGAATTCCTATGTTCATTAAAACTGGCCATAGAAACAATGCCAAAAATTGTGCAATATATCACATGTAAAATTAATAACACTCAAATTGCTAGCAACCACACTGCTTTCCTAAATTTAGAGCATCAAGAGAACTAATCTATAATTATTTTCACAAAGAACTGAAACTAAACTTCTATTGCCTCCAATAACTAAAAATAAAAGAGGAGTGAGATGGTCAAAGATAAATTAATTTATAATATATTTATCCATACTCTTAATTCCATTTTAATAGCAAAAATAATAATAATAATATACAAATTTTTAAAAACAGTTTTAATGTAGGCAAGCATCTAAAATAATTATTAGACTACAATATACTCCATTTAAACATACAGTTGATTACAAAGTGATTACAAAAACATTTAGTTTCATTATAGAAAAGCAACTTTTTAGAATAATATTGCCTGGACAACAAATATTTTACCAATGATTCTTTTTGCATATACTATTACCATAGTATGTCACTCAAAAAACGCAGTTTGGGGCTACACAATAAACCCTAAAATCTTGTACCATGGCAAAATTAAACAGTGATTCTGGAATTTTACCTTTCTGTTACTATTCTTATTTTTACAAATTCTTTACTCCCTAAATAACTTACTCTGGTCCCCTTAACAATAACTTGCATTAAACAAGCACTTAACACATGTGCCAAGCATTCTGCTAAACATGTCAAATGATTTAGTTCATCCAGTCTTTACAATAATTCTAGGAGGCAGTACTGATGTTGGCCACACATTCCAGATAGGAAACTGAGGTCTCAAGGCATATTAGTCAGACTGTGCACTTACAAAAAGCAGACCCAGATCTCGAACACATGTAATGTAGTTCCAGAACCCAGAGCTCTCATTCATATAAATATGAAAACAGAGGCAATTTTTAAATGTCAAAGAAATGCATGTGAAATTTCTACTCTAAGATTACTTTCCAATATGGATTTTATGACATGTTCCTTTAAATTTATGTGTGAAAGTTATGTTACAGTTAACCTTAAAATCACATCTTGGAATAATACAAAACTATACAAACAAAAACCATGCTTTAGGGAGGAGTAAAAATTAAATTATTTAAAAATCTCTCACAACCAAGTATATTTGTGATATCTCAAAATGAAACAAAATGAATTTATTAAATAAAGGCCTTACCTAAATGACTATTAGTTTAGTAAATTCACCGTACCTTACCTTTTTTTTTTTTTTTTTAACCTACGATAGTCACACAGAAAGAGTGAGAGAGGCAGAGACACAGGCAGAGGGAGAAGCAGGCTCCATGCAGGGAGCCCGATGTGGGATTTGATCCCGGGTCTCCAGGATCGCGCCCTGGGCCAAAGGCAGGCGCCAAACCACTGCGCCACCCAGGGATCCCCGTACCTTACCTTTTATAAGTGCTAAGTAAAATAGTATTTAATCTAAATAAAAAATACAGAATGTGTTAAAAAAATTACACTCATGATACTATTTATAAAACTGGATTGAATTTATTTCATAACCTGAATACCTTTGAAAATTAACATGAATGAGGGATGCCTGGGTGGTTCAGTTGGTTGGGTGGCGTACTCTTGATTTTGGGTCAGGTCATGAGCTCAGTATATAGTCTGCTTAAGGAGTCTTTCCCTCTCCCTGTGCCCCTCCCCCCATTTATATGCTTGCTTGTTTTCTCTCTTTCTCTCTCTTCAATAAATAAATAAATCTTTAAAAAAAATAACATGGATGAGCTTTGAAAGATTCCATGTGAAAAAAAATAATAATAAAATAAATAAAAATTAAAAAATTAAAAAGAAAGATTCCATGTGAAAACCTGCAAGAATATGCTAGTGATGCCTTATACAGATGGCATTTTTCCTCTAGTAATAGATCATCAATGGTATCCCTAAGGGAAATTTTGTACCTGTAATATTGACCAAATAATTTCAAAATGTACTTGCTTTCCTTATTTGGGTTACTTTTTCAAATATGTTTTATTTAATAAACAATGTTACAGACATTTATTTCTTGAGAAGTAATTTCTTGCTTAACATTTAACTTCATTTAAACTCCATTGTTGTTTTGACAGTTCTACCAGACACTCTTATGCTTTCTGGAAAAAAAAAAAAAAAAAAAAAAAAAACAGATGGAAGGCGGTACACTAATTTAATAAGAATAGTTAGTTCTCTGGCTCCAGACATTACGCTCTACTCTCCAATTCCAAAGAATATGTGGTATTGTTTAGTTTTTAAAAATTAAAAGAATTTTAATAATTTGATTAAAGTTTATCATACATCAGAAAGAACTGGTACCACCCTCTGACTTTGAGCCAGACTCTGCATGAAAGCATAATCTCTTTGTATTTTCCATTAGCGCTACTCCCAAAAATCATTCTGGAGACTCTCCTTAAAAATACAGAATCCTCCCCACATTTAGAGTACTATTGGGGGTGGAAAAAAAAAAAAAAAACAACCTACAAACACTCTTCTACATCCCAAAGGAAGGGCCCAGTTCAAACTTTCCCCAAATCCAAATCTGAATATGGAACAAAAGAAATTTTCAGGGACACCTAGGTGGCTCACCAGTGAGCATCTGCCTTTGGCTCAGGGCCTGTTCCTGGAGTCTGGGGATCAAGTCCCACATCAGGCTCCTTGTGGGGAGCCTGCTTCTCCCTCTGCCTATATGTCTCGGCCTCTCTATCTCTCTCATGAATAAATAAATAAAATCTTAAAAAAAAAAAGAAATTTTCATATACTTTCTCTTGCGCCAAATACAAAAAGTATTCCTATAACCTAAACAATTAAATTTAAAAGAGAAAGATTTTAGAGAATGTTAAAGAAAATCTCTTGTATTTTCAAAAATAACTCCCAAAATTCAACAGACAGGCTTCTTCTTCCCACCTCTTAAAAAAAAATATATATTGTTCTGATTGCAATTCAGCTCCACAAATTCTTTGTTACTTTCTCAATACAAGCAGCATAACCACTTGTTGCCTCATGGGGAATCTATGCAACTCTGAAGTGGCTGCAGAGTAAAAGTTAAGATAATTAGAAGTATCATATTACAAAAAAAAAAAAGTATCATATTACTACAGAGGTCAGATACTATCCTTTGTGATCTGTAAAGTTAATCACACTTTTCACCTCAAGAAGGCAAAAACAAATATTTGAGCTTCAAAAAATGAATAATGATGTTCATGAGTGCTACCTTTTAAATGTCACTTTAAATCTCCCACTCAAAACCACAAAGAGTCATATTGCCCTTTCCAGTCTACTCACAAAACTCTCACAAACATACAGCAAGAAAAGAGGGGGAAAAAATCACACTATAAATCAAGCATAATTAGTATCAGACTGGATAGTTTTTTCTTAGCTTGATTTTGAGACTTAGAATGGGAAAATTCTTCCCTGTTCTACAAAGCTTTACTAACCATTTACATTACATCAAAAGATGTAAGCATAGTGGTTAGGTTCCACATGTAACAAATCAATGGATGGCAAAGATAACAATTTCTATAACTAATGAACATGAATACAACACTGTACCTTCTGAATCAGATTAGTTCCTCCTGCAAACGCAGCTCCATTTTCTTCTGCTATTTTAATCTCTGATGCATTCTATAAATACAATAGTTTGAACATCAATCTTTAAGTAAGTTCAATCTGCTTTCAAGTATTTTGTAAGAAATAATATCACAGGTCAAAGTAAAAATTGTGGTTTTACTTTTAACTGAAAATGCATCAATTCTCAATCAGACACATCAGAGATATTACATCCTGAACAAGTTTACTTTGTAGGTGATTAAGGTGTTTCTTGACTAACACATGAGGAAACACATTAAAACACATTGAACCAGAGTGGTTCAACCTAACTCTTCAATGCCTTCAATATATCATCTTCCAAAAGTAAAAGATTAAAATATGTTTAGTTTTGCTAACTTAAATGGAGACATCCCCAATATAGAAGAGGAAAAATTACTTAAGAAATGACAAAATCAAAACTACATTGTACACCTGAAATATAAGACTGTATGTTAACTAACTAGAATGAAAAACTTAAATTTAGCCAGCTGTCTGAAAATTCAAAAGAAAAACACAGGATTAGTTATTGTCTTTCTGTATATTCCATTTATGCCATTTGATTTTACTGTGAAAATGTATCACTCCTTTAAATCATTCAAGTTTTATAGCATTCCAACAGCTATATTCTCCACTTTTCTAGAAATAAAAAAAATCTCTTCCTTGAAAGTGAGGCAGATATAGAAGAATCAAAATGCTCTAACAATTTATAGATACATTACAAACAAATGTTTATAAGTAACACAAAAAGACAGAAAAAGAGCCGTATGACTCTGTTACAGCTTCGACTTTCCTGGCTTTCCAGACTAGATATTTTTAAAAGTGTGGTTTCTGTCTTCACAGTACTAAGTGAGCTCATTGCTTCAAAATAATTTCATTGTTTTTGAAAAGAGTACTTTGAGTTTGAAGCAGGAACTAGTAGGACAAATTCTCTATTTCTCTTCAGTTTCTTACAAGAAACATAATGTAGTAGATTAAAAATGATGAAATTAATATTCTAGTTTAGCTCTTTCTCAAACTAATGACATAACCTCAAATAAGGCACCTAACTGCTTCAAATGGGGGAAAATAAGGCTATGTGACTAGTCTACTCATTCAGTTAATCTAAGCACTGATCAATGTGATATGTAAAAAAGGTAAATGATATGAAAAGTTGGCAAAGGTTACTCACCTCTGTAAGTACAGCAACTTTATTGATTTCTGAAATGAATGGGTATGGAAAACTAAGAACACTGGCAAATGGCTCCACTTTTTTCTAAATATACAACAATGGAAAAATAATTAAGAAAAATTCATTCATCTTTTCTGTATCTCTTACATCTATAAAAAACAAAGCTAACATGTTTTGTTTTCAACATTTTAGTTCTACCATATGTCCTCTAATTAATTCAGAACTATTTACTGATTACTATTAAAGCATAAGAGACTATTAAGAAATCATAATGAAAATCTCTCTCTCTCCCCACCTCCATACTGCCATAGCACTTGGTTTCTATCTCTACATCATTCTTCACAGTCTCTCCTATATTAAAAGATGTGTTTGCATACCCATATCTTCCCCAGAACCTAGTACAATGCCTTCTACGTGATAGATATCATTAAAAGTTTACGGATGCCTGGGTGCCTCAGCAGTTGAGCATCTGCCTTCTGCTCAGGGCATGATCTCGGGGTCCACAGATCCAGCCCTGCTTTGGGATCCCTGCAGGGAGCCTACTTCTCCCTCTGCCTGTGTCTCTGCCTCTCTCCCTCTGTCTCTCTCATGAATAAATAAAATCTTTAAAAAATAAATAAATAAATAAATAAAATAAAAAAAAATAAAAAAATAAAAAATAAAAAAAATAAATAAATAAATAAATGTTTACTACCTTGAATTAAATTAAAAAGAACATGTAAGTTTTTTGATACTATAAGGAGTATATGAGCACAGCTATGCATAATGGACAACAGAAAATATCCAGCTAATCTGCTTAGTAGGTCACTATTAACCCTAAATCAAAGGTAGAAATGCCAAGCATGAAAGGCTCTTCTGACTGGGTCTATTCTGAAACTATACAGACTGCCTACCACTTTGAAAGACATTTGGGAAGTCAGTTGGAAAATCCAAGATATGTAATGGCGTGCATTGAGACACCCACCCAAACATGGGTGGAGATTCTACAGGGCCTCAGAACTTTTTTGTTCAGTTACCTAAGCCAAGGATCTGTCTAGCCCTGTGGCTCATATCACTTAGAGAGACTTCACATGGAAACAAGTTCTAGGCCCATAGTTTTTGTGCAGTTTTAAGATCTAGAAAAAAGGGAAAAAGGGTTGTTCCCTAATTAAAACTGATTGAAAGGTTATATATTTTTAAAAAACTTTATTTTGAGTAAAGATAAGCTCCTGAGGACTTCTTTTCAGACAAGAAGGCACACTCTTAAGCACACTTGTTATCAGACATGCAACTCAATTTTATTGACTGACATTCCTTTGCCATTAACATGTCACAACTGGTTTCAGGGAATTTTTCAATGGCCAGTAACCACGATAAAATCATAATAAAATTCCCTGGGGGAATATTAGCTTGTTGTAAAAGGGCTCTATCAAAAACAAAAAAAATGTCTTAGAAAGAAACCAGTACCCTTTCAATGTTAATGAAAGTGTGTGGTACAACAAGTCTTCATTATGAACCACAGCTGACCGCTAAAGAACTCAGGGTTTGGAGCACTATCCCCAGCCCAGTGGAAAATCTGCGTATGACTTTTGACTTCCCCAAAACTTAACTACTGATAACATAAATAGTCAACTAACACATATTTGGTACACTGTATATATTAGATACTATATTATCATATCAAAGAAAGCTAAAGAAAAGAAAATGTTAAGAAAATAAGAAAAATATATTTACAGTATTGTACTGTATTTATCAAAAAAACTGCATGTAAGTGAATCCTCAAATTCAGCCTATGTTGTTCAATGGTAAACAGTACATTAACGGCTGACTGAGAGGGTGATCATCTTGGATACCACAACATTTTTAAAATAAAAGAACTAACAGTAACACTGTGGTATAAAATAAAATTACAGCGTGGCTGGTATAAACTGTCTCTAATAAATAAGAACTAAGAAAAACGTTCTTGATTCAAGACCTTGATTCAAATCCTAACTCCACCTCCTATTCTGTGACCTTGAACAACTTACTTCAGTTTCTATGTCTCAGCTTCCTCTTTTGAGGTTATTATGGAATTAAATGAGAAAACGCATGCAAAGCACTTAACATTGTGGCTGGTACACAGAAAATTTTCCAGTAAATGTTGACTGTGATTATTAAACACTTACCAAATACTTTACATGCATTATCGCAATTAATCCTCTTAAAAACTGTATAAAAGAAGCATTTTATTTCCCCTTAAAGAAGGTAGAAAAATAGATCTGAAGAGGTTAAACCAGAAACCCAAAGAGCAAGTAAGTGGTGACACCAGGATTCTGGCCTGTACTGTAATCTGACTCCAGAGCCCATGCTCTTAAGGACTACACTGTACTGCCTCCTCCTACGTGTTCAACTGTTGTTGAGGTTGTTAAATTGTATTAAAAAATTTGTATCTTCTAGTTTGACCCAAAAAAAAAGACATCCTCAGAATAAAAATTAAAATACTGTTTCCAAGAAAATTAAATTTCTTAAATGCAACACTTCCAAATTTAGTGGTATAATGGACCTCAACTCTAATTTAGTATTTTTACTACTTTTAGAGTTTTATAAGCAAAAGTCTTCCAAAACTGCATATAAACAGATAAAGCAGAAAAGTTTAGGATGAAGCAAGAGTGAGGAGCTTGGTACATGCACATACAAACTCAGTCTCAACACAGGACTCGAAGGAACATACCTGCAGGCAACTGAGCTAATCCCAAATCCTCATTTACAGAAAAGGAGTATGACACTCAGGCAGCGTAAGTCACTTTTCAAAGTTATAGTAATACCTCAATTAATTTTAATACTACTTTTGCTGAAATTTATATCAGTGATTTTCAGGTGAATAGGAGACATGTTCATTAACTCTGCAGAGTATGTTCAACATATTTTATATTTGGAAAATAAAAACAAACATTTTTCATTCTATAGTATACAAAGAGCATAAGATTTCCCAAAAATTGTTATAGGAAACAAAGAATTAAAAAAATTAAGAAACAGCAATTCACACAGCTACTATTCACAAATTTATTTTAATTGAATTTACATACCTTCTTCCCCAGTGACATATCCAGTGTCAAATCAAGATAAACACCTTGCTTTGGATTAGTAAAGTCTAGAGTTTGAAATTTCTTAAGTAATTGAATAGCTTTCTCCACCTCATATATCTGCCTTGGATATAGGTGCTTTAAGTAGACATCATCCTCAGGTTCACCTTCCATAAAGGAATATGACTTTATTTTTTCTATCTCATCTTTTTTCTCATCTGATGCTTTGTCTTTCATACTTTTTTTTGTTTTCTTTGCAGGCCTTAAAAAAAAAAATTCAAGATCAGTTATCTCAATACATATTCTAAGAAACTTTTTTTTAAAAAGCCAATGTACATAATTCAGAAAAAAATAATAAAAATAAAGTTTATTTTTTTTTGTTTAATTCAAAAGCATAAACTGCTTTATAGTTTTTCTAGTTCAACAAGTATTAGGTGAACTTTTGTACTGTATGCAGTTGATACAAAGTTGGATAAGGCATTGATGCTGTTCTCCAGAAATTTAGAGAAATAGAGGAGACAGACATATAAACAGATAATTTCAATAGAATGGCTAAGTACTTTGACACAGTGTTATCAGAGCTGTAGGGAAGACATTTAATCCACTCTAGGAAACTAGGAAAGTGTTCTATGAGAGATGACCCTAACATCAATTCTTGAAGAATAAGGAAGAATTGGCCAAAGTATATACCCTAGAAAGACGAAAACATATGACCGCATGAAAAGGTGTACACAAATGTTCATAGCAGCATTACTCATAACAGCCAAAAAGTAAAAATAACCCAAATGTCCAATAACCGAGATCGATACGTAAATGTGGTGGTATATCCATACTTTTAAAATACCCGTATTCAGGCAGCCCTGGTGGTGCAGCGGTTTGGTGCTGCCTGCAGCCTGGGGTGTGATCCTGGAGACCGGGGATCGAGTCCCATATCGGGCTCCCTGCATGGAGCCTGCTTCTCCCTCTCCCTCTGCCTGTGTCTCTGCCTCTCTCTCTCTGTGTCTATGAATAAATAAATAAAATCTTAAAAAATAAAATAAAATAAAATACCCGTATCTTATTAAATATTAATCAGCAGTGAAAAGGAATTGAAGTACTGATACAAGCTATAACAAGTATGAACTGTAAAAACATTATGCCAGTGAAAGAAGCCAGTCACAAAAGACCATATATTTTATGAAACATGAAGGACAGGAAGTCCATAGAGGCTGAAAGTAGACTTAGTGATTGTCTGAGGCTGGGAAAGGAGGTTAGAAAAAATGGGGCATCACTGTCAATAGGCATGAGGTTTTAGGGGAAGTTAACAAAAATGTTCTAAAATTGACACTGGTGATGGTGTCAAAAGTGTGAATATACTAAAAACCACTGAATCGTACACTTTAAATGGGTGAATTGTAGGCTTTGTAAATTACATCTCAATAAAGCTATTACTTTAAAAAGTAGGGTCAGCCAGGCAAAGAAACAACATAATAAAAGTATTGAGTCATGAAACAGAATACAAGTATTCAAGGAGACCAATTATAAATTCTAACTGATGGGCAGCCCTGGTGGCTCACCGGTTTAGCACCACCTTTGGCCCAGGGCCTGATCCTGGAAACCCAGGATCAAGTCCCACGTCAGGCTCCCTGCATGGAGCCTGCTTCTCCCTCTACCTGTGTCTCTGCCCCTCTCTCTCTCTCGTGAATAAATAAATAAAATCTTAAATAAATCAATAAATTCTAACTGATGAGAGCAAAGGTGAGCAAAACTTTTCTGGAAGGGACCAGACAGCAAAATATTTTATGGTCTCTTATCTCAGTATTTCAGTTTTGGCACTGTAATGTGAAAGCAGCCATAGACATTGAGAAATGAATGAATGTAGCCACGTTCCAATAAAACTTTATGAACAAATAGCTTAAATTTCATGTGTCACAAAATACTGTTTTTTCTTTTTTTACCCAATCACTTAAAAATGTAAAGACCATGTCCATGAATCATACAAAAATAGATAGTAAACCAGATTTTTTTGGTCCACTGGACATAGTTTGCTGACTCCTGAACTAAAGGGCAAAACAGAAGGCAAGATACATCAGAAGATGGGGCTGGAGAATCTAGATCACAGAGCGCCTTCGCTAGGGGTAATAAGAAGCCACGGAACAGGAGTGGCATCTGTATTTCCAACAGAGTATCCCAGCTACAATACAAGAGACAGATTTGAAGGAAGCTGAATTAGAGACAATATAAAGACCAATTCCTCCCTTTCTTCTCAAGGAAATATGACAGCCTCCAGAGTAGTATTGGTAATAGACCAGAGAAAATGAGATTATATATTTATAAAGTATACACTGCAGAAATAGAAAGATGGAAAAAGTCTATATAACATCTCCTACATTTCTAGCTTAGGTGACTAGGCATAGAGGAGTATCATTAAGACTAGAAATAAAGAAAGCAAAACAGTTTTCTTATAAGGGAGGTATTTACAAAGATGTTTAGTTTGAGGCAATACAGAGTTTGAGCGTGGGGTTAGTTGCATCACTGACTCTACTTCTTTATTCCCTCTCTTCATTCAAGTCCCTTTGCTGAGTGACTTTGCAGTTCCTCCTATTTAAAGAGGTAGAACAGGGATCCCTGGGTGGCGCAGCGGTTTGGCGCCTGCCTTTGGCCCAGGGCGCGATCCTGGAGATCCGGGATCGAATCCCACATCGGGCTCCCGGTGCATGGAGCCTGCTTCTCCCTCTGCCTGTGTCTCTGCCTCTCTCTCTCTCACTGTGTGCCTATCATGAATAAATAAAAAAAAAAAAAAAAAAAAAAAAAAAAAGAGGTAGAACATATTTCCCAGCACTTTGATTGGTCATCTGACTAGTTTGGCCAATATAATAAAGCAAAAGTGACAGTTTCTCTGCTCTAAGCTTAGGCCAATAAGAAGCTTAAAAGGTTTCCACTTGCATGTTTGTATTTCTGCCATTTCCATAAGAATATGCTTGGGCTACAAGAATAAGAGATACGTAAAACAGAGCTGACCCCACAGAGCCCCAGGCTAGATTGGACAATTTGCAGCTGACCTGCAGACTCAAATGTGCAGCAAGCCCAGCCAAGGTCCTAAGAGATACCCCATCCAAACCTGGCTTAGATCAGCTGACTAACACATGTGTGGGCAATGATAAATAATTCTTGAGTGGTTTGATACATAACAAAAGCTAACAAGGTGTTTATAAAATATCTAGGAAAATATGTTCAACAGGTAACTGCAGGTAAGAGTTTGAACCTAAGACAGAAAAAAAAAAAGAGCTAGAGATAATATATTTTAAAATCTCAACATTAATTCAAATCACACCTATAATCTTTTAACCATAGAGTTTGAAATTATTTAAGTAATATTTCTAAAATATTATGGTAGGCAGAATAATAGCTTTCCAAAAATGTTATATCTCCATGGCAAAAAAGGACTTTGCAGATGTGCTTAGGGCTAAAGACTTTGAGATGGGGAGACTGTCTGGATAATCCAGGGGGCCTATCTAATCACACAAGTCCTTAAAAGCAGAGAAATTTTTTTCCCTTTCCTAACTACATCTGACAGAGATGGGAACAAGAAATTCGAGCGTGAAAGGGAATCTGCCATTCCTGGCTTTGAAGATGGAGGAAGGGGGCCAGAATATTTTTTTAACTTACAAACAGAACACTGTTTTAGTTAAATAAAAAAAGGAGCATATTATAACACAGATCAAACAGGACTCTAAAAAGCACTTTCTTCCAAAATTAAAAAAAAACATAACTGAACAAAACCTGTCAATAATTAATTTTATATACCCACTGTCTGTTTTTCATGACCCTCCAAAAATATCTATCTTTATTCATTACAATCACATCCAGAAGAACTATTGTTGTTCATGCAATTATATAAGGCCCTATCAGGAGAGCTTAAATGCTAGGATTCTTGGGAATAAAAATAAATCATACTAAAAAGGTTTTTGCCAAGCCCAGGGAAAAATATCTGGCAATCTGACTTCAAGTG
This sequence comes from Canis lupus dingo, assembly GCF_003254725.2. NCBI lineage: Eukaryota > Metazoa > Chordata > Mammalia > Carnivora > Canidae > Canis > Canis lupus. The sequence continues at coordinate 2,396,776 of NC_064274.1, read as the reverse complement.
AATTTAGCTGTGGTTACCTATCTAAATGACATAGATTAAATATAACAAGAGACTATACTCAGGTAATAACTTTCTCCCTGCCTTATCTGATCCTTAACTCCAAAAGCATAAAAGGAAAAATAATTCCATGGTTATACTCAAAACAAAAAAAAAATCAGTGCTATACAATAAAGCTCATTTTAAGACCTTTGAAGATCTGTGACCCCAGAGATCGAGTCCCTTCAAGGCTGAAAAACTCTTTACACTGAGGAACTGCGGGATGGAGGTTGGGGGGCATAGTGATACACAACTTCCATCAAACTAAACTAAACAGAACTAAAGAGAAAATGCCTAGGGCATGTAATTATTAATGAAATGCAAACATCCTGACATCTTATTTCTCAGTGTAATTCTGTAAATAAGTTCACTAATATCTCTGATGCTTTTATTCATAAAACTAAATGCAGAAGTTCTGTTTATACTGACAATGTGAAAGTAAAAAAAAAAAAAAAGAAACCAGTGATACAAATAAATGAAAATTGAAAAATAAAAACTGGAATGAATATTAACAATTAGAGAGTTGGATAAAATCACAACTTTTCTTGAATGCATCACAAAGCTAAGATCACAGGGCAACCAAGTAGCCTTATAGCCAAGGAGAATCAGCCTGCATTCCCTATCCCCATTCCACATGTATACTCAGGACAGACCTGTAGCATAGTAGGAGAGAAAGGTAAGCAGGTAAGAAAAAAAAAACAGCTAAAATGTTAGGGCTACTAGAAACCTCCTGGGATATCCACACACAATAGGAGTTCACACTCAATTTGTAGGCCTTTTCCACTGACCTCCACCAGATGCTCCTGGGAAAGACTGGAGCAGGCCAGGAGACTAGAAAGCTTCCCTAAAAAATACAGCCACAGAGATTGGTCACTGCTACCAGAAAGACATGTAACCCTGAAACCACATAGGTCACAGGTAAACACCCATGTGTATAAGGAAAAGAAAGAAGAAAAAAACACAAAAACGTCTATCCTTAGGGGTAGGTCAGTAAACAGTCCTGAGCACAATATCTTCCAACAGTAGTCGAGTTGGGGAAGGGCCTGGACACTCTGGCAAAGACCTGCAATAGATAGAAACCGTGAGGAAAAGGGACAGAAATATTGAGAAAACCCCAACCTGAAGGTCCAGTCACACAGGGCGCACTCAAAGGCTGATTTGGAAAACAGAGAATCCCTCCTGCACCCATCTCCAGTCTAGCAAACACTAATAAGCAACAGCAATCTACACTAGGGAAGAAGCAAGAGTATGAAGAGAGACTCCCCCACCCCCACTGCCCCACCCTGAGGTACAGGTACACAGGCAAGGCAGAAAACAGAGCATAAAGGAGGAATGCTGAGAAAAATTTTCCAGCAACCCTGCCCCCACCTTTTGCACCATGTAAAGAACAGAAATTTGAAGCTGGTTGTAACCATAGCAACACCAAAACCAAAACCTAGCTCCACTTCTAACTGGGCTGATTCAACACTGTTACAAGAGGCATGTGCATTCCCAGGCATAAATACTAGGTACTTAGGTTTCAACTGTTCTACGCAAGATGTTCTGCAGTCAATAAAAAATTTTGAGATATGTGAAGAAAAAGAACCTATTATCAACAAAGAAACAGAACCAAAGTCAGAGATGACCAAAGTGGCCTTTTATATCAGGATCTGCCACTGACAAACTATGAGTATATGCACATACACGGACGAATGAAATGATGAGAGAAGAATCAAGCACAAGCCTCTCTACCCTGTCTCAAATCCTGATAAAAACAATTTTTGCCAGGGACACCTGGGTGGCTCAGTGGTTGAGTGTCTGCTTTCAGCTCAGGGTGTGATCCTGGAGCTCTGGGATTGAGTCCTACATCAGGCTCCCTGCGGGGGACCCTGCTTCTCCCTCTGCCTATGTCTCTGCCTCTTTCTCTGTGTCTCTAATGAATAAATGTTTAAAAAAATTTTGGCATACAAAAAACATTTTTTTAGTATATTATAAAGTCAGTATACTAAAAAACAAAAAACAAAAAACACAGGGCCATCTGGATGCCACAGTAGGTTGAGCCTCTGACTCTTAGTTTCGGCTCAGGTTGTAATCTCAGGGTCGGGAGATCAAGCCCCACATCGGGCTATGCACTCAGCACGCAGTCTGCTTGGGATTCTCTCTGTCCTGTCCCTCCCCACAGAGTGCATGTGCACTTGCACACACCCTCTCTCTCAAATAAATAAATAATCTTAAAGAATTAAAACCATAGGGCAGCCCCAGGGGCTCAGCGGTTTAGCGCTGCTTCAGCCCAGGGTGTGATCCTGGAGACCCAGGATGGAGTCCCATGTCAGGCTCCCTGCATGGAGCCTGCTTCTCCCTCTGCCTGTGCCTCTGCCTCTCTCTCTGTGTCTCTCGTGAATGAATAAATAAAATCTTAAAAAAAAAAATTAAAAACACAACTAAGATTATAAATACGATGATTCTCATCAAGCTATGGAATAACTCTCATTGTTCTTTTATTTATTTCTTTTAGAAATATTATTTTTTTATTTTTTAAAGATTTTATTTATTTATTCATGAGAGACATAGAGATAGAGATAGAGACAGAGACAGAGACAGAGACACAGGCAGAGGGAGAAGCAGGCTCCATGCAGGGAGCCTGACGTGGGGCTCGATCCCGGGTCTCCAGGATCTCGCCCTGGGCCAAAGGCAGCGCTAAACCGCTGAGCCACCAGGTATGCCCTCATTGTTTCTTTTAAATTCCTTTTCAACTTGCACTGGAATAGAATATGGGGAAGACATAGAATGAAAATTTTCAAAACAAAATTTTTTTCTATTGGATAAAGGAAACAAAGATAAAATATTCTCAGTGTAATTAATATCCCTAATAAGAATTTTCAAAAAGCAGGAAAAAAAAAAGACAAACAGTTCAACAGAAAAATAGGCAAAAAGATATAAATTAGAAATATGATAAAGAAACACAAATGAAGACTGACGATATCCAGAGTTTTTAGGAATGCAGGCACTCACTCACTGCTGGATGGGTATGGGAATGTAAACTGCTACAACCAATACTTCTCCAACTTCTCAATAACAAAAAGAATCCAGGAACTATGCAAACTCAAAGGAAGATTCCTTTCTAGTCACATTTCTGCCACCTCCCTCTTCATCCTATATTCAAGCTACAGCACAGTGTACTTTATCCGTATCATTCACTTTCATGCTTCTGCACCACTGAAATACTTTCCTCTCAACCCCTCTGCAAAATTCTATCTTCCAGGACCAACTTCAACTACTTCTTGCCATATCCTCTTCCAGGTAGAATTAATTTACCTTTCACCTGTGATCCCACAGCACTTGGTACATTTCTCTATCATAACAGTTAAAATATACAGTGCAGATATGTGCTAACTTATTATATAAGGAGCTCCCACTAATCAACAACAAAGAATCAGAATAGGACATGATCAAAAAATTTATACTAAACACTGCTCACTTCAACAGTACGTACACAAAAATGGAACAATACAGAAAGACAAATTCACAGAAAACAAAATGTGGATCTTAAACACATGAAAAGATATATAACCTCAATGATAATAAAAGAAATAGAAATTAAAACCTGATTCCATTTATTACGTATCAAATTGGCAAAGTTCAAAAATTTTAGCAATATTGTATATGGAAAAATGGACATTCTAATACTACTTTCTGGTAAGGACATAAATTGGCAATATCTCTATGAAGGCAATTTGGTTTACCTTTCAAAATTATAAATGCATACATCTTTTTTTTAATAATAAATTTATTTTTATTGCTGTTCAATTTGCCAACATACACAATAACACCCAGTGCTCATCCCGTCAAGTGCCCCCTCAGTGCCCGTCACCCATTCACCCCCACCCCCCGCCCTCCTCCCCTTCCACCACCCCTAGTTCGTTTCCCAGAGTTAGGAGTCTTTATGCTCTGTCTCCCTTTCTGATATTTTCCACACATATCTTCTCACTTCCCTTATATTGCCTTTCACTATTATTCATATTCCCCAAATGAATGAGACCGTATAATGTTTGTCCTTCTCCGATTGACTTACTTCACTCAGCATAATACCCTCCAGTTCCATCCACATCGAAGCAAATGGTGGGTATTTGTCTTTTCTAATGGCTGAGGAATATTCCATTGTATACATAGACCACATCTTCTTTATTCATTCATCTTTCGATGGACACCGGGGTTCCTTCCACAGTTTGGCTATTGTGGACATTGCTGCTATAAACCTCGGGGTGCAGGTGTCCCGGCGTTTCATTGCATCTGTATCTTTGGAGTAAATCCCCAACAGTGCAATTGCTGGGTCGTAGGGCAGGTCTATTTTGAACTCTTTGAGGAACCTCCACACAGTTTTCCAGAGTGGCTGCACCAGGTCACATTCCCATCAACAGTGCAAGAGGGTTCCCTTTTCTCCGCATCCTCTCCAACATTTGTGGTTTCCTGCCTTGTTAATTTGCCCCATTCTCACTGGTGTGAGGTGGGATCTCATTGTGGTTTTGATTCGTGTTTCCCTGATGGCAAGTGATGCAGAGCATTTTCTCATGTGCTTGTTGGCCATGTCTATGTCTTCCTCTGTGAGATTTCTGTTCATGTCTTTTGCCCATTTCATGATTGGATTGTTTCTTTGGTGTTGAGTTTAAGAAGTTCTTTATAGATCTTGGAAACTAGCCCTTTATCTGATACGTCATTTGCAAATATCTTCTCCCACTCTGTAGGTTGTCTTTTAGTTTTGTTGACTGTATCCTTTGCTGTGCAAAAGCTTCTTATCTTGATGAAGTCCCAATTGTTCATTTTTGCTTTTGTTTCTTTTGCTTTCGTGGATGTATCTTGCAAGAAGTTACTGTGGCCGAGTTCAAAAAGGGTGTTGCCTGTGTTCTCCTCTAGGATTTTGATGGCATCTTGTCTCACATTTAGATCTTTCATCCATTTTGAGTTTATCTTTGTGTCTGGTGAAAGAGAGTGGTCTAGTTTCATTCTTCTGCATGTGGATGTCCAATTTTCCCAGCACCATCTATTGAAGAGACTGTCTTTCTCCAGTGGATAGTCTTTCCTCCTTTATCGAATATTAGTTGACCATAAAGTTCAGGGTCCACTTCTGGGTTCTCTATTCTGTTCCATTGATCTATGTGTCTGTTTTTGTGCCAGTACCACACTGTCTTGATGACCACAGCTTTGTAGTACAACCTGAAATCTGGCATTGTGATGCCCCCAGATATGGTTTTCTTTGCTAAAATTCTCCTGGTTGTTCAGGGTCTTTACTGATTCCACACAAATCTTAAAATAATTTGTTCTAACTCTCTGAAGAAAGTCCATGGTATTTTGATAGGGATTGCATTAAAAGTGTACATTGCTCTGGGTAACATTGACATTTTCACAATATCAATTCTGCCAATCCATGAGCATGGAATATTTTTCCATCTCTTTCTGTTGTCCTCAATTTCTTTCAGAAGTGTTCTGTAGTTTTTAGGGTATAGATCCTTTACCTCTTTGGTCAGGTTTATGCCTAGGTATCTTATGCTTTTGGGTGCAATTGTAAATGGGATTGACTCCTTAGTTTCTCTTTCTTCAGTCTCATTGTTAGTCTATAGAAATGCCACTGACTTCTGGGCATTGATTTTGTATCCTGCCATGCTACCGAACTGCTGTATGAGTTCTAGCAATCTTGGGGTGGAGGCTTTTGGGTTTTCTATGTAGAGTATTATGTCATCGGTGAAGAGGGAGAGTTTGACTTCTTCTTTGCCAATTTGAATGCCTTTAATGTCTTTTTGTTGTCTGATTGCTGAGTTTAGGACTTCCAGTACTATGTTGAATAGCAGTGGTGAGAGTGGACATCCCTGTCTTGTTCCTGATCTTAGGGGAAAGGCTCACAATGCTTCCCCATTGAGAATTATATTTGCTGTGGGCTTTTTGTAGATGGCTTTTAAGATGTTGAGGAATGTTCCCTCTATCCCTACACTCTGAAGAGTTTTGATCAGGAATGGATGCTGTATTTTGTCAAATGCTTTCTCTGCATCTAATGAGAGGATCATATGGTTCTTGGTTTTTCTCTTGCTGATATGATGAATCACATTGATTGTTTTATGAGTGTTGAACCAGCCTTGTGTCCCGGGGATAAATCCCACTTGGTCATGGTGAATAATTTTCTTAATGTACTGTTGGATCCTATTGGCTAGTATCTTGTTGAGAATTTTTGCATCCATGTTCATCAGGGATATTGGTCTATAATTCTCCTTTTTGGTGGGGTCTTTGTCTGGTTTTGGAATTAAGGTGATGCTGGCCTCATAGAACGAATTTGGAAGTACTCCATCTCTTTCTATCTTTCCAAACAGCTTTAGTAGAATAGGTATGGTTTCTACTTTAAACGTTTGATAGAATTCCCCTGGGAAGCCATCTGGCCCTGGACTTTTCGGTCTTGGGAGGTTTTTGATGACTGCTTCAATTTCCTCCCTGGTTATCGGCCTGTTAAGGTTTTCTATTTCTTCCTGTTCCAGTTTTGGTAGTTTGTGGTTTTCCAGAAATGCGTCTATTTCTTCTAGATTCCCTAATTTATTGGCTTATAGCTTTTCATAATATGTTTTTAAAATCGTTTGCATTTCCTTGGTGTTGGTAGTGATCTCTCCTTTCTCATTCATGATTTTATTAATTTGAGTCTCCTCTCTCTTCTCTTTAATAAGGCTGGTTAATGGTTTATCTATCTTATTAATTCTTTCAAAGAACTAACTCCTGGTTTTGTTGATCTGTTCCACAGTTCTTCTGGTCTCGATTTCGTTGAGTTCTGCTCGAATCTTAATTAACTCTCTTCTTCTGCTGGGTGTAGGATCTATTTGCTGTTTTTTCTCTAGCTCCTTTAGGTGTAAGGTTAGCTTTTGTATTTGAGTTCTTTCCAATTTTTGAATGGATGCTTGTATTGCGATGTATTTCCCCCTCAGGACTGCTTTTGCTGCATCCCAAAGATTTTGAACGGTTGTATCTTCATTCTCATTAGTTTCCATGAATCTTTTTAATTCTTCCTTAATTTCCGGGTTGACCCTTTCATCTTTTAGCACGATGGTCCTTAACCTCCACGTGTTTGAAGTCCTTCCAAACTTCTTGTTGTGATTTAGTTCTAATTTCAAGGCATTATGGTCTGACAATATGCAGGGGATGATCACAATCTTTTGGTATTGGTTCAGACCCGATTTGTGACCCAGTATGTGGTCTATTCTGGAGAAAGTTCCATGTGCACTTGAGAAGAATGTGTATTCAGTTGAGTTTGGATGTAAAGTTCTGTAGATATCTGTGAAATCCATCTGGTCCAGTGTATCATTTAAAGCTCTCGTTTCTTTGGAGATACTGTGCTTAGAAGACCTATCGAGTGTGGAAAGCGCTAGATTGAAGTCACCAAGTAGAAGTGTATTATTATTATCTAAGTAGGTCTTAACTTTGGTTATTAATTGATTGATATATTTGGCAGCTCCCACATTCGGGGCATATATATTGAGGATTGTTAAGTCCTCTTGTTGGATAGATCCTTTAAGTATGAGATAGTGTCCCTCTTCACCTGCCACTACAGTCTTCGGGGTAAATTTTAGTTTATCTGATATAAGGATGGCTACCCCTGCTTTCTTTTGAGGACCATTTGAATGGTAAATAGTTCTCCAACCTTTTATTTTCAGGCTGTAGGTGTCCTTCTGTCTAAAATGAGTCTCTTGTAGACAGCAAATAGATGGGTCCTGCTTTTTTATCCAGTCTGAAACCCTGCGCCTTTTGATGGGGTCATTAAGCCCACTCACGTTCAGAGTTACTATTGACAGATATGAGTTTAGTGTCATCATGATATCTATTCAGTCCTTGTTTTTGTGCATTGTTCCACTGGACTTCTTCTTAAAGGGGAATTTTAAGAGTCCCCCTTAAAATTTCTTGCAGAGCTGGTTGGAGGTCACATATTCTTTCAGTTCCTGCCTGTCTTGGAAGCTCTTTATCTCTCCTTCCATTCTGAATGAGAGCCTTGCTGGATAAAGTATTCTTGGTTGCATGTTCTTCTCATTTAGGACCCTGAATATATCCTGCCAGCCCTTCCTGGCCTGCCAGGTCTCTGTGGAGAGGTCTGCCGTTACCCTAATACTCCTCCCCATAAAAGTCAGGGATTTCTTGTCTCTTTCTGCTTTAAGGATCTTCTCTTTATCTTTGGAATTTGCAAGCTTAACTATTAAATGTCGAGGTGTTGAACGGTTTTTATTGATTTTAGGGGGGGATCTCTCTATTTCCTGGATCTGAATGCATCCCAGATTAGGAAAGTTTTCAGCTTGATTTGTTCAAATACATATTCTGGACCTCTGTCCCTTTCGGCGCCCTCGGGAACCCCAATTAAATGTAGGTTTCTCTTCCTCAAGCTGTCATTTATTTCCCTTAATCTACTTCATGGTCTTTTAATTGTTTGTCTCTTTTTTCCTCAGTTTCCCTCTTTGTCATCAACTTGTCTTCTATGTCACTCACTCGTTCTTCCACCTCGTTAACCCTCGTCGTTAGGACTTCTAGTTTGGATTGTATCTCATTCAGTTGATTTTTAATTTCTGCCTGATTGGACCTAAATTCTGCAGTCATGAAGTTTCTTGAGTCCTTTATGCTTTTTTCTAGAGCCACCAGTAGCTGTATAATAGTGCTTCTGAATTGGCTTTCTGACATTGAATTGTAATCCAGATTTTGTAACTCTGTGGGAGAGAGGACTGTTTCTGATTCTTTCTTCTAAGGTGAGGTTTTCCTTCTAGTCATTTTGCTCAGTGCAGAGTGGCCAAAAACAAGTTGTATTGGGAAAAGGAGAAAGAGAGAGGAGAGAAAGATGAAAGAAAAGAGAAAAAGAAAAAAAGAAGAAAAAAAAAACAGAAGAAAAAGAGAAAGAAAAAGAAAGAAAAGAAAAAAAGGGTGGAGGAAGCAAACTGAAATCAAAAAGCAAAAAAACAAAACAAAACAAAACAAAAAACACGGGGGAGTATCTTCTGATTCTGTATACTTTAAGTCCCTTGACTTCCCCTGGAACTTGTCCGTCTAGCTGGTCTTCTGGGGGAGGGGCCTGTTGTGCTGATTTTCAGGTGTTAGCACTTGGGGGAGCTGTTCAGCCCCCTGCCTGGTGCAGGGCTCAGTGGGGGTTGTTTACCCCGTGAGGCCCCAGGAGGAACAACCACAGTGGCGGCGGCCAGCTCTGGAGCCCTGGATTCAGCTCCCGCAGTAACTACAGAGCTCTCCGTCTGCAGGGCATACATCTTTTGTTTCAAAAATTCTATTTCTCAGTGTTTATACTATGAATACATTCAAAATCTTTGACAAGATTTATGTACATGACTATTCATTTATAATAACAAAAGACGGAAAAAATAAATATGTACCAGAGGGGGAAATAGGGAAATGGTTAAATTATGATATATGAAATGAAACACTATAGGCATGTTCATTAGAGCATTATTTACAATAGCCAAAACATGGAAACAACCTAAGTGCCCATTGACAAATGAATGAATAAAGGAAATATGGTAGATATATAAAATGAAATATTATTCAGCCATAAAAAGAAAGAATGAAATCTTACCATTTGAGACAACATGGATGGACTTTAAGGGCATTATACTAAGTGAAACAAGTCAGAGAATAAAAGACCTTATGATCTCACTTATGCATGAAATCTTTAAAAAACAATAATAATAATAATTCACAGATGCTGCGAACAGACTGGTGGTTACCAGAGACAGGCGTGGTGGGTAAAATGGGAGGTGGTCAAAAGTACAAACTTCTAATTTTAAAATAATCATAGGGATATAATGTACAGCACCGTGACTATAGTTAATAAAATTATATTGTCTGTCTGAAAGTTGCTAGAAGAGTAAATATTCATAAGTTCTCATCACAAGAAAAGAAAGTGATAGCTCTGTATAGTGATAGATATTAACCAGACCGTGGTGAGCATTTCCCCAAACATATAAATAATGAATCATTATGTTGGACACCTGACAATAATATGTGTCAATTATATCTCAACAACAAAAAAATAAATAACTAGACAGCTCCATCTGAAACAATCTCCAAAATATATTGTTAAGTTAAAAGCAAGCAAGATGCAGGACAGGGTATTCAGGTATTAAATAAGAAACAATTCTAACACTAAATGTGTGGATTTTTTCCCACACCAATCAATTATCTGATACAAGCCAGGTATCCAACAATTAACGGCAGTTCTGATACTATCCACCTGGATTTAGCATCAGATCCCACAAGTTAAGGACTCAGTTCCATAAGACTGCCCCCACCTCAAATGCCAATAGCAATTCAAAAGGCCTCTGGTATTTGTGGCCAACTAGCTATAAATAAATCAAGGGGTCCTGTGACCCCTCCACAGACTTCATAATTTGCTAGAATAGCTCACAAAATTCATAGAAACACTTATTTAACATTTACCAGTTTCTTATATAACAAAAGATATGGTAAAGGATACAGATAAATAGGTACATAGGGCAAGATGCAGAAGAGTTGGAAGTGCAAGAGTTTCTGTCTCCATTGGGTCTGGATGCACCACCCTTTGGGCACAGATGTATGCTCACCAATCCAGAAACTTTCAGAACCTCACAGTATAGGGATTTTTATGGAGGCATGATTAATTATGAACTCAATGTCTAGATCCTCTCTCTTCCCTGGATAACAGATAGGGTTGGAAGCTTCTAATCATGGCTTAGTCTTTCTGGAGACAAGTCCCCATCTGGGAGCCTACCAAAAGTTTCTTATTAGGACAAAATGCTCCTATCACCCAGAAAATTACAAGAGTTTTAGGAGCTCTGTATCAGGAACTGGGTCAAAGACCAAATATTACAACAATAGATGCTCCTAGCATCCCTATCACTCAGGAGATTACGGGAATTTTAGAAGCTCTGTATCAGGAACTGGGGGCAGAGACCAATATAAATCTTATGTCACAAAGTCCTAGCTCCAACACTTACTACTACTGTGAACCTAGGCAGGTTACATAATCTTTCAATGCCTTGCTTTTCAACTGAAAAAAAGAACATAATAACAACAGCTTCCACATAAAATAGCTGTGGAGACTAAATTAGTTACTGAATAGCAGTGTTCAATAAATGTTAAGTATTACTATAATAAGTCATATTTTTCTTTTAAATTATAAAATGTTAAAAAAGCAGAGATGATAACTTTCATAATTCTATGCCCCTGTACATCTTTATGGGAAAAGCATGTTTTTTAATCAAAATTTTCAATAAAAGCAAACAAAATTAATAAAAAAAAGTTACTTACTTTGTAGCAGCAGCAAAATGTCTGCTGGACACCTGAACATATACAGAACAAGGATAAAGAGGTATCTGATAAACCTTCTTCGAAAGACTATGCTTTTGATGATGTATCAAGACTTGAAAGAAAAAAAAAACATATAAAATATTAACATTAAACATTACACCCATAATTTTTACATCTTTAATATTTTCCGAAAAAAAATATTCAATATTTTATGAGTCTCAACCATTCTTTAAAAAGCATAATAATAGGGGCAGCTGGGTGGCCCAGTCAGTTAAGAGTCCTTCTCCTGGTTTCAGCTCAGGTCATAATCTCAGGGTCATGGGATCAAGGCTCACATTGGGCTCTGTACTCAGTGAGGAGTTGGCTTGGGATTCTCTTTCCCTCTCCCTCTGCCCGTCCCACTTGTGCACATTCTTTCTCTCAAATAATAAATCTTAATAAAAAATTGTAAAAGTAGAAACTTCAATTCTTGAAACTAAAGCCAAGCAAACATCTAATTGAATAATTCGGTCTTTATTTACTTTTTTAAAAAATTTTATTTTTAGGTAATCTCTACACTCAACATGGGGCTCAAACTTACAAACCTGAGATTGAGTCACATGCTCTACCAACCGAACTTGGGAGGCACCCATGCTTCACTTAGTTTTAACTTAATCCAGTTCAGGATCAACAGAGTACGTTAGCTCTACTATTATGGAATATGATATACATATCCTGAATTTCTTTTTAAGAATTTAAATTTTATTCTCTATGTATATCTGAAATAGGACAAATGTTATTACCAATAACTTCATGAAGAATTCAATTAAGTGGGGTTAAGAAAAGGGATTATGCATAGGGAAAAGAGTATATTTAGATCCCTATCTCATACCACGCACACACTCAAAAATCAAATGTAGGTGGACTAAGGATTTACATTTGAATGACAAACTAAAGGTTTTCAGAATATAGGAAAGTATCTTTTTGACTGTTTGGGAGGGAACAATTTCACAAACAAAACCCAAAAGCGCTAGCCAAAAAGTAACTTATTAATGTTAAGAACATCTGTTTATTAAAGAAAATGAAAGGCAAGCCAAAAACTGGGAGAACATAATAGCAACCTATAGAACAAAGGATTAATATCCAGAATATGTAAGATCAACCCAATTAAAAAATAAAAGAGATGAACAGGCTAATTTTAAAGGAAACATAAACGGTACATGCATGTATGGGAAAATGCACAATTTCATTAGTAATCAGGTAAATATTAATTTAAAACATAATAAAATATCATTCCACAGTGCTATTTAAAGAGTGGTCAGTTGGCCTGTAAATCAAAATTACAGCAGCATGTAAATCAACCACATCACTAAGTATGTCATTTACTGCAGCTGACATCATTTTTTTCCACAAGAGTTCTTATGAAAAAGTAAAGAGTAAAGCAAGGAATGCTTTGATTAAATTGTGGACAGGTAACAGTTTCTAGGTGCGATCATTTAAGTAGCAATATTTTACATACATCAGATTGGCAACTTTTTTTTTTTTTTTAAGTCTGGAGTTGCTGAAAATGTTAAGTAAGGGTAAATTTTACACATAGTAAATAAAAGTATGAACTGGAATACCACTTTGGAAAATAAAATGGCATAACTCAATGAGCTGGGCATACATATATATATATATATATATATATATATATATATATATATCAGTGATGCAGTAATTCCACTTGTAGAAATATGCCCTAGAAGAACTCCTACACATGTGTACCAAGATACATGCCCAAAATAACAACATCATAATGTCAGGAGACTTCTGGGGAAGATGGCAAAGTAAGAGGTCCATAAGCTCTCCTCACCCCTGGGATACAACTAGATAACAACCAATTCAATGTAAATAACCCAGAAAATGCCCCAAAAGCTGGCAGATCAAACTCTCTACAGCTAAATGTAGAGAAGAGGCCAAGGCCACTTCAAAGAGGGGCTAAATGGACCTGCAAGGCTGTCCACAGGAGAGAGGGAGACCATGGACACAGAGAGGGGACAGAAACAGACCCTCACACCAAGGAGCCCACACAGGGAAGACCAATCTCCATAACATTTGGCTTTGAAAACCAGAGGGGCTGAATTTCAGTAGTTCTTAAGCAAGGCTTAAGACCTGGAACCTTACAAATCAGCAGGCTCATGGGAGAGACAGGAGGGAGAGACAGAAGGGAGGCAGGAGGACAAGAGGAAACTGAGTCCCTGCCCTTAAAGAGGCAGCAAAACAAAGAGTCCCCATGCAATACAGCACAATACAGCAGTTTGAAAAATGCCTGGGATGTACAGGAGGGAGACTGGTTTATATAAATCTCAGAGCATGTGCTGGAGAGGCAGGGATCCTTGAGAGACTTCTCCAGGAACAAAACTACTGGCAGTAACCATTTTCATGCCTTACCCCCAGCATCAACACACCAACACCTTTAGGAACCAGTGCATCATCAACACTTGCTACTTAACTTGCTAAGAGTGTGCCCTGTTCCCTGTTCTCTTTCTGACATGCCCCCACCAGCCAGCCCTCTGATCTGGGTCTCCTCTCACAACAGACCCATGCAAACCTTGCTAACACCATGCATCCCAATACTGAGCACTTCTGCAGATCTGCCCCCTCCAACACAACCTGTCTCAGTCTATATGGTGCTGGAGGTCTGGTCCTGTCAACTTGGTCCTTGCTGGCACCAAGCACCCTGCCCCCACATTCACCTATAGTTAGGTACTATCACATCTCTGGCAAATCCCTGATCTGACTCAACTTTAAGTCCAAGGTGGCCCCATACTAGCCCATTAATAACGGAGGGACCAAACCCTGCCCACAACAAGCCAAGAGAGCCACTGCAGATGACTGGACTGAAGGCAAACATGGTTCAGCCACAACAGCAGGGCACATGCAACAGTCACTGAAGATATGGTTGAAGTGCCAGGCTCTGGTGAGTAGGGGACATTGCACTGCAGCACACTACAGGACCTGTTCTCCATAAGGCTACTACTCTCAAGAGCAGAAGACAGCTGACTTTTTAAACACACAGAAACAGACACAGAGAGCTAGACAAAATGAGGATACAGATGAATATGTTCCAAGTGAGAAATAGAACAAAAATCACAGCAAGAGACCTAAATAATATGCCTGACAGAGAATGTAAAGTAATGGTCATAAAAATAATTCACTGGACTTGAGAAAAAGGTAAAGAATCTCAGTGAGGGGATCCCTGGGTGGCACAGTGGTTTGGCACCTGCCTTTGGCCCAGGGCGTGATCCTGGAGACCCGGGATCGAGTCCCACGTCGGGCTCCCGGTGCATGGAGCCTGCTTCTCCCTCTGCCTATGTCTCTGCCTCTCTCTCTCTCTCTCTGTGACTATCATAAATAAATAAAAATTAAAAAAAGGGATCCCTGGGTGGCGCAGCTGTTTGGCGCCTGCCTTTGGCCCAGGGCACGATCCTGGAGACCAGGGATCGAATCCCACATCGGGCTCCCGGTGCATGGAGTCTGCTTCTCCCTCTGCCTATGTCTCTGCCTCTCTCTCTCTCTCTGTGTGACTATCATAAAAAAAAAAAAAAAATTAAAAAAAAAAAAAGAATCTCAGTGAGGCTTTAACAAAGGGATGGAAAACATAAAATAAAACCAATCAAAGAACTCAATAGCTACAATTAAAAATATACTAGATGGAATAAATGGTAGTGACCTGTAGGATAGAATAATGGAAAGCAAATCAAGCTAAACAAGAGAAAGAAACATAATAATAAATATGAACATAGACTTAGGGAACTCAGTAACACCAACAAGCCTAATAATAGTCCCATTACAGGGATCCCAGAAGAAAAAAGGGGTGCAGAAAATTTATCTAAAGAAATAATAGCAGAAAATTTCTAAATCTGGGGGGCGGGGGGACAAAAATGCAGATCCAGGATGTATAGAGATCCCCTAACAAAATCAAACAAAGGAGGTCCACACCAAAACACATACGAATTAAAATGGCAAAAAGTAGTTGTTAAGAAAGAATTTTAAAAGCAGCAACAAGGCAGCCCGGGTGGCTTACTGGTTTAGCACTGCCCTCGGCCCAGGGCCTGATCCTGGAGTCCCAGGATCGAGTCCTGCATCGGGCTCTCTGCTTGGAGCCTGCTTTTCCCTCTGCCTGTGTCTCTGCCTCTCTCTCTCTTCCTCCCTCTCTGTGTCTCTCATGAATAAACAAATAAAATCTTAAAAAAAAAAAGGCAGCAACTGAAAAGTTACATATAAGGGAAACCCTATAAGCCTATCAGAAGATTTTCAGCACAAACTTTGCAGGTCAGAAGAAAGTGGCATGATAAACTCAAAGTGCTGAAAGAAAAAAAAAAAAAACGTGCAGCCAAGAACACTGTATCCAGCAAAGCTATCATTCAAAATAGAGGGAGAGATAGTTTCCCAGACAAACAAAAGTTAAAGGAACTTATGACCAAGTAAACTAGTCCAACAGGAATGTTAAAGGGGACTCTTTGAGTGAAAGGGAAAGACCATAAGTAGGAATAAGAAAAGCAGGAAACACAAAAGCTGTAAAAATAAGTATATCTATAAAAATCAGTCAGGGATTCACAAAAATAAAATGATGTAAAGTATGACACCATATATCTATAACATGGGGAGGAGAGAAGTAAAGAATGGATCCAAACTTAAGAAACATCAATTTAGACTGCTGTATGCAAAATATGTCATATAAAAACCTAACAGTAACCACAAATCAAAAACCAGTAATAGATATGCAAAAAGAAAAAAAATCCGGGGATCCCTGGGTGGCTCAGCGGTTTGGCGCCTGCTTTTGGCCCAGGGCGTGATCCTGGAGTCCCGGGATCAAGTCCCACGTCAGGCTCCCGGCATGGAGCCTGCTTCTCCCTCTGTGTCTCTGCCTCTCTCTCTCTCTATGTCTATCATAAATAAATGAATAAAATCTTTAAAAAAAAAAAAAGAGAGAGAAAAAAATCCAAGTGTATCACTGAAGAAAGCCAAAAAACCATGAGAGAAGAGAGAAAGAGAAGAAACAGAGAACTACAAACAATCATAAAACAAGTAACCAAATGGTAGTAATTACTTTGAATAAATGGACTATATGTTTCAGTCAAAAGACACAGAGTAGGGATCCCTGGGTGGCGCAGCGGTTTGGCGCCTGCCTTTGGCCCAGGGCGCGATCCTGGAGACCCGGGATCGAATCCCACATCGGGCTCCCAGTGCATGGAGCCTGCTTCTCCCTCTGCCTGTGTCTCTGCCTCTCTCTCTCTCTCTCTCTGTGACTATCATAAATAAATAAAAAATTAAAAAAAAAAAAAAAAAAAAAAAAAAAGACACAGAGTAATAAAATAGATTTAAAAAGCAACATGCATCTATATGTTGCCTATAACAAACTCATTTCAGACCTAATGACACATGCAGATTGAGGTATCTGGCTGGCTCAGTCAGTAGAGCATGTGACTCAATATCAGGGTCGAGCTGGAAGCCCACACACTGGAGTAGAGTTTACTACAAAAAAAAAAACAAAAAAACAACAACAAAAAAACAACCCCACAAATATGCAGAATGAGAGTGAAGGGATGGAAAAGCATTATCAGGCAAATGGAAGTGTAAAGAAAGGAGCAATATTTATACTGGACAAATAGACTTTAAAACAAAGACTGTAACAGGAGAAAAAAGGGGAACATTATATAATCACAAAGAGAAAAACAAAACAAAAAGATATAACGACTGTAAATATTTATGCATTCAACATAGAAGGACCCAATACATAAAGCAGCTAACAATAAACATAAAAGGAGTAATCAGTAGTAATATAATAATAGTAGGGGACTTTAACAACCCACTTACGTCAATGGATAAATTATTCAAATGGAAAAATCAACAAGGAAACAGTAGTTTTGAATGACACATTGGACAAGATATATCTAACATATTCATAACATTCCATTCCCAAACACCAAAATACACATTCTTCTCCAAAGCGTATGGAACATTCTACAGAATAAATCACATAATAGGCCACAAAACAAGTCTCAACAAAATCAAGAAGATTAAAGTCATCCCATTCATGTTTTCTGACCAAGACATTACGAAACTAGAAATCAACCCCAAGAAAAATCTGCAAAAAACACAAATACATGAAGGTTAAATAACATGCTACTAAACAATGAAAAGCTCACCAAGAAATCAAAGAGGAAATCAAAGAATACATGCAAATTAAAATGAAAACACAGTGGTCAAAGCCTTTGGAGGTGGAAAAGCTGTTCTAAGAGGAAAGTTCACAACAATACAGGCCTATCTCAAGAAGCTAGAAAAATCTCAAATAAAGAACCTAACCTTCTACCTAAAGGAGCTAGTAAAAGAAGAACAAACAAAACCTCAAAGCAGTAGAAGGAAGGAAATAATAGATTAGAGCAGAAATAAATGAAACTAAAAGCAAACAATAGAACAGATCAATGAAACCAGAAACTGGTTCTTTGAAAAGATCAACAAAATTGAGAAACCTTGAGCCAGAATCATCAAAAGAGAGAGAGAAAGGACTTAAACCAAAATCAGAAATGAAAGAGGTGGGCAGCCCGGGGAGGGCTCGGCGGTTTAGCGCCACCTTCAACCCAGGGTGTAATCCTGGAGACCTGGGATCAAGCCCCACGTCAGGCTCCCTGCATGGAGCCTGCTTCTCCCTCTACCTCTCTCTCTCTCTCCTCTCTGTGTTTCTCATGAATAAATAAATAAAATCTTTAAAAAAAAAAAAAAAAGAAATGAAAGAGGAGAAATAACATCTGACATCACAGAAATACAAACCATTATAAGAGAATACAATGAAAAATTATATGCCAACAAATTGGACAACCTGGAAGAAACAGATAAAATCCTAGAAACATATAATCTATCAAAACTAAAACAGAAAGAAATAGAAAATGAACAGATTGATTACCAGCAATGAAATTAGTAATCAAAAGTCCAACCAACAAACAAACAAAAGTCCAGGACCAGATGGCTTCACAGATAAATTCTACCAAACATTTAAAGAAGAGTTACCTATTCTTCTCAAACTATTCTAAAAAATAGAAAAGGAAGGAGGGCAGCTCCGGTGGCTCAGCAGTTTAGCCCCGCCTTTGGCCCAGGGCATGATCCTGGAGACCCGGGATTGAGTCCCACATCAGGCTCCCTGCATGAAGCCTCCTTCTCCCTCTGCCTGTGTCTCTGCCTCTCTCTCTCTCCTCTCTGTGTGTTCTTATGAATAAATAAATAAATCTTAAAAAAAAAAAAAAAAGAAAAGGAAGGAAAGCTTCCAAATTCATTTTATAAGGTCAGCATTATCCTGATGCTGAAACAAGATAAAGACACTACAGAGAAAGAGAACTAAAGGTCAATATCTCTGGGCATAGATGCAAAAACCCTCAACAAAATATTAGTAAACTGAGTCTAACAATATATTAAAAAGCTCATTTACCATGATCAAGTGGGATTTATTCCTGTGATACAAGTTTAAATATTCTCAAACTAACCAATGTGATGCATCATATCAATAAGAAATAAAAAACAATAGTATCATTTCAGTAGATGCAGAAAAAGCATTTGACAAAGTACAACATCCCTTCAAGATAAAAATCCTCAACAAAGAAGATTTAGAGGGAACATACCTCAACATAGTAAATGCCATATATGAGAAACCTACAACTAACATCATCCTCAAAGGAGAAAAACTGAGAGCTTTTCCCCTAAGATCAGGAACAAGACAAGGATATCCATTCTCATTTATTCAACATAGTAGTGGAAGTCCTGGCCACAGCAATCAAACAGTAAGAAATAAAAGGATCTAAATCAGTAAGGAAGAAGTCACACTTTCACTATTTGCAGATAACATACTATATAAAGAAAACCCAGAGACTCCACTAAAAAATTACTATAACTGATAAATGAGTTCAGTAAGGTTGCAGGACACAAAATCAATATAGAAATCCATTGTATTTCTTTATATTAATAATGAGGTAGCAAAAAGAGAAATTAAGAAAACAGTCCCATTTACAATTGCACCAAAAACAATAAAATAAGAAGGAATAAACTTAAAGAGGGGAAAGACATGTACTCTGAAAACTAGAAAACACTGAAGAAAGGAATTGAAGATAACACAAACTAATGGAAAGATATTCCATGCTCATGGATTGGGATAACAAATATTGTTAAAACATCTGTAACTGCCCAAAGCAACCTACAGATTTAATGCAATCCCTATCAAAATACCAACAGCATTTTTCACAGAACTAGAAGAAATGATCCTAAAATTTGTATGGAACTACAAAAGACCCTGAGTATCTAAAGTGATCTTTTTTTTTTTTAAACTTTTTTTTTTTTTTAATTTTTATTTATTTATGATAGTCACACAGAGAGAGAGAGAGGCAGAGACACAGGCAGAGGGAGAAGCAGGTTCCATGCACCGGGAGCCTGACATGGGATTCGATCCCGGGTCTCCAGGATCGTGCCCTGGGCCAAAGACAGGCGCTAAACCGCTGCGCCACCCAGGGATCCCTAAAGTGATCTTGAAAAAGAAAAATGAAACTGGTGGCATCTCAATCCCAGATTTCAAAATATACTAAAATCTGCAGTAATCAAAACAATATAGTATTGGCACAGAAATAGACACATAGACCAACAGAAAAGAATAGAAAGCCCAAAAATAAACCCATAATTAATGGCCAATTAATCTTTGTCAAACTAGGCAAGAATATGCAATGGGAAAAAGAAAATCTCTTCAACAAATGGCACTGAGATAACTGGACAGCTATGTGCAAAAGAATGAAACTGGACCATTATCTTACACCATACACAAAAATAAATTCAAAATGGATTAAAAACGTAAATGTGAGGGGTGTCTGAGTGGCTCAGTCAGTTGAGCATCCAACTTTTGGTTACAGCTCAGGTCACAATCTTATGGTTATGGGATTGTGCCCAGCACAATGCTCAGAGGGAAGTCTGCTTGAGATTCTATCTTTTCTCCCCTTCTCATTGCCTTTCCCCCTGCTCAACCTCTAACTCTAAAATAAATGAATAAATCTTTAAAAAAAAAAAAAAAAAAAACCTAAATGTGAGACCTGAAACCATAAAAATTTTAGTGGAGAGAACAGGCAGTAGTTTCTCGGACATCAGCTGTAGCAACATCCTTCTAGATGTATCTCCTGAGGCAAAGGAAACAAAAGCAAAAACAAACTACTGAGTTGACATCAAAATAAAAAGCTTCTGCACGGCAAAGGAAACAATCAACAAAACTAAAAGATGACCTACTAAATGGGAGAAGATATTTTCAAATGACATATCCAATAACAGATTAGTATCCAAAATATATAAAGTACTTACAAAACTCTACAAAAAAACAAATAATTCAATTTAAAAATGGGCAGAAGACATGAAGAGACATTTCTCCAAAAAGACATGGATGTCCAACAGACTCATGAAAAAATTCCCAAGATCACTCATCATCAGGGAAATATAAATCAAAACTATAATGAGACAGCACCTCATAACCTGTCAGAATGGCTAAAATCAACAACACACAAAAGAAATGTTGGCAGGGATACAAAAACAAAGCAACCTCAGGCACTGTTGGTGAATGTAACCTGGTGTAGACACTGTGGAAAAAAGTGTGGAGGTTCCTCAAAAAATTAAAAATAGAAAAAAAATTACCATATGATCCACTAATTCCACTACTGGGTATTTACCCAAAGAATATGAAAACACTAATTCAAAAAGATACATGCACTTCTCTGTTTACTGCAGCATTATTATAACAGCCAAATTATGGAAGTAGTCGAAGAGTCCATCCATCAATCAATGGAAAAAGAAGATGTGGGATTGGTGTCTGTGTATACACACACTATGAAATATTACTTAGCCATAAAAAAAGAATGAAATCTTGCCATTTGCAACAGCATGGATGGATCTAGATATTATAAGTGAATGAATCAGCCAGAGAAAAACAAATACTATATATTTCACCCATATGTGGAATTTAAGAAAAAAAAAATTAAAAAGAGAGATAAACCAAAAAAGGAAAAAAAAAAGACTGCTAACTATAGAGAACAAATAGATGTTACCAGAGGGGAAGTGGGTGGAGGGATGGGTGAAATAGGTGAAGAGGATTAAAATACACTTATCATGATGAGCACTGAGCAATATATAGAATTGCTGAATCACCATATTATATATCTGAAACTAACACTGTATGTCAACTATACTGGAATTAAAATAAATCATCATTCATCATCATCATTATCATCATCATATCTTTGTAATGGCAATACTGCAGAAAAGAACCCCAACATTTGGATCCCTGGGTGGCGCAGTGGTTTAGCGCCTGCCTTTGGCCCAGGGCGCGATCCTGGAGACCGGGGATCGGATCCCACATCGGGCTCCCGGTGCGTGGAGCCTGCTTCTCCCTCTGCCTATGTGTCTCCGCCTCTCTCTCTTTCTCTGTGACTATCATAAATAAAAATTTAAAAAAAAAATTTTTTTAAAAGAACCCAAACATTTACCTACAGTAGAATGCATAAATAAATTGTGGTATATTTCTATAATGGAAAGCTAGAGAAGAGTAAAAATGACTACACTATGTGTTATATGGATAATTTCACAAACATCATTTTGAACAAAAGTTCAAAAGATTTGAAAGAAATGAGAAAATCAGTCACACAAATTTCTAGAAAAAGCGTTCAAGCCCACCCCAGTTGGAAGAAAAAGTTGTCCCAAGGCAGAAATGTTCTTGGTGTTGATTAGGGCAATGTGACTAGAGAACACAGAGTAAGTAGAAAGGTAGCTGGAAAAGAGGTCAGAGAGGTAACCTGGGTGAGTGGGTGAGTAGGGGGGATAAGGCAGGTGTGAAGACCCTAGGCCAGTGCTGTCCAGTGGAAGTAGAATGTAAACTACACGTATATTTTTAAATTGTCTAATAGCCACATTAAAAAGGGTAAAAAAAGAAACCAGTGAACTTAATTAATAAAATTAACATATTACAGCTAATAACTCAAAACATTATCATTTCAACATGTTATCAATATAAAAAAAAACTCAGGTATTTTACCTTTTTTGGTACTAAGTCTTCAAAATCTAATATGTATTTGTCACACTCAATTTAGATTAACCACACCTGAAGTGTTCAATAGTGGATAACAATATGGACAACACATCTGTAGACCATTCTAAAAACTAAGAAAAATGGGGAGGTCTTACAGTTTTGAGAATAAGAGTAACATGATTTACTCTTTTGAGAACATAGTGAATGCCAGGTGAGGAACTGTAATGGCATGCAAGGTAGTTGCTATAGTGTAGTGAGGACATAAATTTTGGATTTATTTTGAAGGTAAACCAACAAATTTGTCAACTATTTTATGTGAAGTGTGGGAAAAAGAGAGGGAATTGTGGACATGCTTTTGGCCCAAACAACTAAGAGGATGAAGTTACCATCAAATGAGAGGGGGAAGACTGCAGGCTATGAGTCTGATTTCAGACAAGTGTTAAGTGCTAATGAGACATACAAGTGGAGACCTAGAATTGGCAGATAAGTTTAAGAATCTAAAGTTCACAAGAGGGGAAACCCTGTCAAGACCCCTCCCACTTCTGAGAGCTTTCTCTCTATCTTTGCTTAATAAACTTCTATCCCTTTACTCACTAACTAACTAACTAAAGTTTACAAGAGGCCCCAACCATAGATAAAAAATTGAGAGCCATTAAGACATAGATAATAGCGAAAGCCAGGAAACTTGGATGAGATCACTAGAGGAATGAATTTACATACAAAAGACATGAGGATTGGGGGACACTTAGGTGGCTCAGCAGTTGAGCGTCTGCCTCAGGGCTTGATCCTGCGGTCCCGGGATTGAGTCCCGTGTCAATCTCTCCCTGCATGGAGCATGCTTCTTCCTCTGCCTGTGTCTCTGCCTCTGTGTCTCTCGTGAATAAATAAATAAAATCTTATAAAAAAAAAAAAAGACATGGAGATTAAAGATGGGTTCCTGGCTCCTGAGGAATTGCAAGGTAAGAGACTGGGGAGAGGAGGTGGAACTAGCAAAGTAATGTGAGAAATGACAGGTGAGATAAAAAGAAAATTAAAGAGAGGAATGCCAGAAGCCAAGAGAAGAAAACGTGGCACGAAGAAAATGATAATCCTCAGTTCTCTTTTTGGTTTGTCTAATACAGTGTTATTTCTGTCATACATGTAGAAAATACCATAAGTCTCTTTTCAGTAAAGATACATTTTCTGGTTTGGTCACCACTCTTTTAAACAACTGTCCCCAACACAGAATCCTGTCTTGACGCTAAGCATTCCCAAAAGAAGCTCAAAGAGAAAAAGCAGGATGTAGGTTAAAAAATAAAAAAATAAAAAAAAATCTCTAGCCTAGGAGTGGAGCTTCAGTTTTGCCCCTGCCATTCACTAGTTATATGAGCGCTACCACATACTTTAACGGGATCAGTTTATTCCTCTGTAAAATAGGAGTGATGCTGGCTGCTGTCTTCAACTAAAGAGCTACCTTAATCAATAACAATATGTATCGGTGCTTCAAAATCACAAAACAAAAATTAAAAAGCACTGTACCAAAAAAAAAAAAATTTTTTTTTTTTGTACCAAAAAAGGGCCGTCCTCCTAGACCATGAATTGTGGAGTTTACTAAGTCCGGAAAAGAGCTACTACCAAGAAGTAGGACACAATTAGTCTCCCAATGATAAATGTTGATGCAGATTGAACTGATCAAAGTAGGAACTTCCCAGATGATGTATTTCACATGTATCCATTGTACCTGACTACGTGACAGACGTGGTTTCTAATTTATTTCCCGGTCCTACTGACACCTAAGCAGTCACTTCAAATTCCTTTAAGAATCACAATTGCCTGCAGCGATGAACTTCCGCAAGCGCCAGCGAGCGTTCCGAAAGGTGTTGGAAGTTCACGGTTGTGGATCACGTAAACGTACCACCTTTTCCACACCAGAACTCACGTCTCTTATGGAATTCTCCCACGCAGCCCACACCCCAGTGCTGGAGGCAGAACCGCGTCTTCACCCCGGGGCGGGCGGGCGGCTCCGGGGGGGGGGGGGGGTAGCAGCGCACACCCCGTCCCACTCCAGCCCGGGGGTAGGCGGCTCCAGGAAGGAGCGAAACGTTTGTGAAACCGTTTGTGAGCAGCAACAGCCCTCTGGAGAACCTAGAACTCCAAACAACAGGAAGCCTTCGAGCCCCCCGCGCAGACCCGTGCCTAGGAGGGTCTGGCTCACCGCAGAATACCAGGGCTACTTCCCCCCAAGCCCGGATAACGCATTGCTTTACCTCGACCGACGCATTTCATGGCCGCCGCCATGTTGACCATTCCGGATTGTGTCGACGAAATCGGTCCTACGCTTCAACTTGCAGGAAACTTAAAAAGGGTTCCTCTCCGGAACGGACAGAAGGGTGAGGATTAAGAAAGAGCGAGAGGAAAAGGGGCGGAAACCAGAAGAAGCTTCACACCGGCAGGGAACCTCGAACCCCCCGGGTCCCCCCCGCCCCGGTGGCGGTGTTACAATCGGGCTTCCGTGCTGGCCTCCCGTGCTAGGACCCTGTGCTTCATGGTTCCGGGAGGACAGCTTAAACCACCTGCAGAGAAATCTGCCCTTCATGGAAAATACGGTCTTGTTCGCGTTGCTCTCTTTGACTCAAATGTACTTAGAACGATAATTTAATATATCGAGAGAGTACCCAGCAAAGCATGAAAAAACAATCTGAGGAATCTCACCAGTTTCTATCGGCCCATTTCCGGCCTTGGGAAGACTTTAAAATGGCGGGCGTCCCACCCACTAACAAAACTCTCTTTTTGTCTCAACTAGAGACCAGCGTGGTCTTAAGGTCATCTTCACCTCAATCAGCTCGACGTGTTCCTTCTGCCGGCAAGCTGGCCCATTAGGGTCAACTGAATAGCACTTGAAAGATTTATAGAACACTTCTAGTTTTAAAATGGGAGATCTTGAGACCTACGCACAGGTTATTAGGACTCAAAAAAAACCCAAAAAACGGTGTCCTTTCCATCAGTCAAAGGTGTTGTCAGCATAGTTTAATCTTTAAAAAAAAAAAAATCTGATCATAGTTTATATCCCTTCCTAGTTTTGTGGGGGGTTTTAAAAAGATTTTACTTATTTATTCATGAGAGACACATAGAGGCAGAGGGAGAAGCAGGCTCCATGCAGGGAGCCCTGGATCCCAGCACCCTGGGGATCAGGACCGGAGCCACCCAGGTGCACCCCACCCCCTTCCCCCCTTCCTCCAGTAGCTACCTCCAGAGCTCACTTCTAGCTCCTGCTTATCTCTCCAGCCTCAACACCAGGCCAACACCTCTCTATCCCTACACACACACACACAAGCTCTCTGGCCATTCCAATGGCCAAAATTTACTTCGATGAAGCTGCCCATGAGAAGTTGAACTGATCAAAGTAGGAACTTCCCAGATGATTTATTTATTTCACATGTATCCATTGTATCTGACTACATGACAGACGTGGTCTCTAATTTATTTCCCTGTCCTATTAACACCTAAGCAGTTACTTCAAAAGGTCCATACCCATTTACGACCGGTATACACACAAATTCAAAGAACTTGGCATCTGCCTTTATAACTTTCGTCCCTTTCTGTCTCCTTTTCTTTTCTCCTTCCTTTTCACAAATACATGACTGTTTGCCATGTGTCAAGCAATGTGCTTGGCCACGCATGGAGGCGGCAAATGAAACCAACATAGCCATGGCCTTCATGATCCTTAAAAGCCAATTTCACTTGAGGGTAAATTCAACAATTAGGGCAAGTTTGCCAAATCCATTTCCAGACAAAAAAAGGTGATGAGGGGATCCCTGGGTGGCGCAGCGGTTTGGCGCCTGCCCGGTGCATGGAGCCTGCTTCTCCCTCTGCCTGTTGTGTCTCTGCCTCTCTCTCTCTCTCTCTGTATGACTATCATAAATAAATAAAAAAAATGTTTAAAAAAAAAAAAAAGGTGATGAAAGTGCTTTTCCATAGCCTCCACAACTCCCCATTCCTATACCTAAAGTAATCTCACCCCCACTTGTGTACTTCTTTGTGTCTCCTGTTACAACAAGATAATTTAAACACCTGCGTGGTTCGCCGTTGGTTCCCTGCGGGTTTGAGAGCTTATTTTGGTTTGGCCCTTTTTCCTCAGAGTAACAGGCAGTATGCTTGCAGTAAAGCAGTGTCCTGTAGTGGTGCAACTTACCCGACTGCCCACTTTGACCACCAGGACTTTTTTTTCT
Organism: Canis lupus dingo; assembly: GCF_003254725.2. Lineage (NCBI taxonomy): Eukaryota > Metazoa > Chordata > Mammalia > Carnivora > Canidae > Canis > Canis lupus. The sequence continues at coordinate 2,370,190 of NC_064274.1, read as the reverse complement.
TTTTTTTAATTTAAATTCAATTGGCTAGGGCACCTGAGTGGCTCAGTGGTTGAGCAGCTGCCTTTGACTCAGGTCATGATCCCAGGGTCCCAGGATCGAGTCCCACATTCAGGCTCCCTGCATGGAGCCTGCTTCTCCCTCTGCCTATGTCTCTGCCTCTCTGTGTCTCTCATGAGTGAATAAATAAAATCTAAAAAATAAATAAATAAATTCTATTTGCCAACATATAGTATAACACCCAGTGCTGGGCAGCCCTGGTGACTCAGCGGTTTAGTGCTGCCTTCAGCCCAGGGCCTGATCCTGGAGTCCCAGGATCAAGTCCCATTTCGGGCTCCCTGCATGGAGCCTGCTTCTCCCTCGGCCTGTGCCTCTGCCTCTCTCTCCCTGTGTCTCTCATGAATAAATAAATAAAATTAAAAAAAAAAAAAGTTCTCATCCCATCAAGTGCCCTCCTTACTGCCTGTCTCCCAGTCATCCCATCCCTCTATACCACCCCCCTTCTCCAACCCTTTGTTTCCCAGAGTTAGAAGTCTCTCATCATGGTTTGTCTCTAATTTTTCCCCATTCAGTTTCCCTCCTTTCTCTTATAGCCTCTTTCACTATTTCTTATAGTCCACATATGAGTGAAACCATATGATGATTGTCTTTCTTCAATTACTTACTTCACTCAGCATAATATCCTCTAGTTCCATCCACATTGAAGCATATGGTAGGTATTTATCCTTTCTGATGGTTGAGTAATATTCCGTTTATATATAGACCACATCTTCTTTATCCATTCATCTGTTGAAGGACATCGTGGCTCCTTCCACAGTTTAGCTATTGTGACCACCAGAACTTGATGGTATTAGTCAGATGGGGTTCAGAGTCCATTTATTTATATATAACAATACATAAAGAGATTATTTAGGGGTGCCTGAGTGGCTGTCGGTTATGTGTCTGCCTTTGGCTCAGGTCATGATCCGGAGGTTCTGGGATAGAGGCCTACATCAGGCTCCCTGCTCAGTGAGAAGCCTGCTTCTCCCTCTCCTTTCTCCTTGTGCTCTTCTATCTCTGTCTCTCTCTCTATCTCAAATAAATAATTTTTTTTAAAAAGAGGTTATTTAGTTTGAAACTTATTAACTACAAAAATCCACACTCTGAAATGGGAACTCCAAGCCCCTCAATATTTAATATGTAATGAAGTTCTAACTAAAGAAGGCCAGTAACCTTTTGGTTAAGTAATGGTGCTCTGGAGCCAAACTTTCTGGGCTTCAATCTCAGTATCATCACTTACCAGCTATGTAATGTGGGACAAGTTGCTGTACCTCTTTGAGCCTGGGTTTTCTTAATCTGGGATACAGGGCTAATGAGATAATTTATGGAGGTACTTACTATAGTACCTGACACAGAGTAAACACTCATTACATGTTACAATGTGTCAGTGAGGAACCAGTGAGAACTCTTAACCAGGGAGGCAAAATGAATAAGCTGTTCTCATACCTTCTTTTCCATTATCTGCTTATTTCTTAATACAATACATTCTGATACACGTATGATACATGGGCTAGGATGTCCCATTCTTTATATCAAAACTTTCATTAGTATTTGTAGAAAGTGTTTATGTACTTCCTTATGGTTCACTTTAAACACAACTTTTCCCAGTTGATTTCTAGGAAGGTTTTATACTTTCCAGGAGTCTTGGCAACATGCCAGCCTCCTGCCTGCTTGGCTAACTTCCCTGGGAGAGGTTTCTAAATACTTGCCTGGCTCTGTAGTTCTCTTGATCTTGCTCTCTTTCTTCAACCATCTTTCAGTTGTTCTGGAAACTCTTGCAAGAAGAGTTACTTCCTATTTTGGGTTCAAGTTGAAAATGAATTATTTTATTGAACAAAAATAAGGAACTCAATGATATTTCCTACTTCAATAATAGGCATCAGAAGCACCCAGATTAAATCACCCAGAGTAAAACAGATTGCTGGGCTCTAGCCCCCAGAGTTTCTGACCCAGTAGGCCTGGGTGTGGCCCATGAGTTTGTATTTATAATAGGTTCTCAGGGGATGCTGAGAACTGGTGTACTTGTCCAGAGACCACACTTTAAAAACCACTCCCTATGTAATAAATACCATGACACATTTGCATCCATACCTATCATTAATGTGGGGAGGAGTTGTTTTGTTTAACAATTTTATACTCAATATAATATAGGCAATAAAAGCATTAATTCCTGTATGTGATATGTCTCTAGGACCTGAATCTACCCAGTCTTATCTTCTCCTCTATATAGAAACTGCTATTCCATACTTCGGTTTTAGCTCTAAAACTGTCCAACTGCCAGCTGGGGGAATTTCTGGTCTCTGCTTATTTGTCCATCTGGATTTTAAGTATCACCTAGACTGCCTTCCCTCCTTTTGTTTATTGCAGACTCAGATTATTTTTTTATAAAGAAATGTCTATCTAGAATAATTATTTCTTAATCATAAGGTGGAAAAGTTTGTGAGGAATTAGAACTCATTTTATTTTGCTTCACATCTACCTCAATATGGGAGTTGCTGTGTCCCACAAACCCTAGGAGACATTTTAATTCCAGCTTGAATTAGGAGATTTAAAACTATCCAGTGGAATGCTGGTAAATGTTTAACAACCGGCTCTCCGGTACAAAAGAAACAAATTTGTAGTAGTTACTCATTTCTGTGGTATAAATATTCCCACAATATCTGGTTTCAAGCTCCCAAACATAAAATCAACCAATTCACAAAATTCGGACAATTTAGCACTTGGTTCTCACATGGCTATAACACACTATTGGAAGTTTCCTAGTAAAAGCCTTTGATAATTTAAAAGACCTGAACCAAACTAACCTATCCTAGAGCCACACTTCTCAAACCTCAGTGTGAATACAAATCACGTGGGAATCCTGTTAAATTGTAAATTCTAATTTAGTAGGTCTAGGGTGAGCATGAGGGTCTAATTTCTAACATGCTCCTAAGCAATGTTGATGGTGCTGGTTGATGAACCACATTTTGAGTAACAAGTTCCTAGAACACATCCTAGAATAAAATTTATATTTCTATCATTAGTCTCAAATAAGAATCTTTTGAATAGGCTGTCTTCCTTTCTTTTTTCTTTTTTTTTTTTTTTAAGATTTTATTTATTTATTCATGAGCAACACGGAGAGAGAGGCAGAGACCTAGGCAGAGAGAGAAGCAGGCTCTCTGGGAGCAGAAGGCAGACGCTCAACTGCTGGGCCACCCAGGTGACCCGAGGCTCTCTCTTCTTAACACAGAATAAACTGAAGTGGATTCCCAAATTTCTGGTTATAAACTCCATGACCTCCATCTTTCAGGAGAGATACTAGAAGTATCAGTAACTCCTTGCACCACAAATATCTGTTTCTGGTGGAAACTTCCCCCTCCCATATATAAAAACAAAAAATTCCCCAACCACAGCTATCTGGACCAACTGAAGCCATCTGACCCAAGGAAAGTCCTTCCATACTATAGCTAGTGATCTGGCTTGAAAAAAGCTGGGCCAATCCTTTTTCTCATGAAACTGGAATTGAAGAAAATGAAAGATGGAAACATATAGGTGGGAGAATTGAGCTGTAAGGTCACGTGTAGATTCAGGGCCAGAGAAACTTTGAAAGACAAGCTGAAATTCTTAGCAGAAATGGCAATGAACAGAGTTACATGAAGCCAGTCAGTTTCCAGAATAGACTAGAACGAGGATGCGGGGGAAAGCAGAGCTATCATGAAGAGATCAGCCGCCCCAGAGAGGAAGACAGCAGATGCAGCCTCAGTTCCTGTTACAGTTTCCGTCAAGTCTGCTATATCACTATCCCTCTCCCTGCCTTCTTGTGAGATCCCTATCTACCATACATAGCCCCACAATAACATGTTTTCTTGAGCTTGTATCAGTGAATTTCTGTATCTCCTAAATAAACAAAGAAGCAAAAAAAAAAAAACCCTAATTAAAATCTTGGAACTCTAGTTATTCTGGCTATGATGCACGAATTGGCAGCTCTCTGGCAGAATCAGCAGCGAAGCCTTAATCATAGAATCTCAGAGTTTGAAAACCTTTTGAGGTTTTCTATCTACCTGATATATAAACTCTATCTGTAATTCTCTGCTTAAATCTAGGGTGGCAAAGTCTTGAATATCCTATAAGCTAGTTCACTCCAATTTTGGACGACTCTCATTGTTAAAGCTCCTCCCTATGTTAAAGCTGAAATCATCTTCCCTCTAACTTGGACCCAATTGAACCCTTTGGGTCAATTCCATTTTCCAATTTCATTTCCACATGGCAAATCCACATTCCTGGTATTCAATGACAGCTGTCGTGTCTCTTATGTCTTCTCACTTAGCTGAGTATGTTCATATTCTTACCCACCCACAGTTCCTCTTTTCCAGGCATTGTGAGAAAAATTTTCATTTTCCTAGGAGGCGTACCAAGCATATACTCTAGGTGGCCTGTGCCTCTCTTAAATATAATCCCAAGACTGAACAAAACACTCCAGAGGAGAAAGGAGCATCACTCCTGGAAAAATTAACATAACCTAAGATTGCAGCAACTTGTAATGGCTTCACTTAGTACATTGTAATTCCTTTGCTTTTCCTCATACCACAAGTATCCAGATTTGAGCTAAACCAAAAGGTAAGGTTCTTTTTGATGGACTTCTTGCTTTAAGATTTCTGTATTTTAGAATACCTCTGTCCAAAACAAACATAATGCAAGTCACATATGTACTTTTAAGTTTTCTAGTAGCTACATTGAAAAAGTAAAAAGACACAAAATTATTTTTAACAATTTGTTTCACTCAATATATTCATAATATCAATTCAATATGTAATATAAAAAATATTGAGATATTTTACATTCTTTTTTTATACTGTCTTTGAATTTCTTTTCCTTTTTTTTTAATTTTTATTTATTTATGATAGGCACACAGTGAGAGAGAGAGAGAGGCAGAGACACAGGCAGAGGGAGAAGCAGGCTCCATGCACCGGGAGCCTGACGTGGGATTTGATCCTGGGTCTCCAGGATCGCGCCCTGGGCCAAAGGCAGGCGCTAAGCCGCTGCGCCACCCAGGGATCCCCTGTCTTTGAATTTCTATATTTATTTTACATGTAGAGCATATCACAACTAGGACTAAGTCCATTCCAGGTGCTCAATGGCCACATATGGCTACTACATTACCACGATTTTAGAAGAATAATAATAGCTAACATTTATTGAACACTTAATGTGTGCCAAACTCTTTTAAAGGGTTTACATAATTTAACTGTTTAAATCTTCACAACAGCCCGATAGGATAGGCACTATAATTATTCTCATTTTACAGATGAAGGAACAGAAACACTGAGAAGTTAAGTAACTTGCCCAATTAATAAGTAGTCAAATTGAGATTTCAACCCAGGATGCCTGGCTCCAGAGACTTCATTTTTAACCACTATTAGACATGCATCACACACATACTTCATGCTGATACATTTAGGGATCTTGCTTAATTCCCATTTTATAGATGAAGTAACTGAGGCCCCAAGAAGTTAATAACTTGCCAAGGGCCACACAGCTAGTGTTAGAGCCTAATATCAGCTCAGTATATTTGATCACTGCACCCTCTTCCTGCTTCACTGTCCTGAAACTCTGATGTTTAAACATACATACACCCATGACTCAATATTTTTGATGCCGATGTTTCAAATTAGAAAATGGCCAGATAATATCAGAGTGTGTGGGAGAAGGTAAATAACATGTGAGCACATATGTATTATTTTTTGATCTTCAAAGCCAAGCGTGCAAGTCACAAGCACCAACAAAACACTAATTAGAGTTAATTTTTATCTTCAATGCATGCAGTGGTAAAACTTGCTTGAAATATTTATCTAAATATGGAAATGTGGGTTTTTTAAATTTATTTTTAGGATCCCGTTTTACCCAACTTTTTAAAAACTTTGTTTTAAAGTTTATTATTTTAGAAATCTTTACATCCAATGTGGAGCTCGAACCCATGACCCCGAGATCAAGAGTCACATGTTCTACCGACTGAGCCAGCCAGGCGCCCCTGGAAATGCATATTTTAAACATTTTATAGCTCTAAGAAAAGTAACAATCCAACAAAGCAATTCTCAGGAAAATGTTTTATTTTTATTGAAGAGCGTACCCAACCCACAAAAGTAGGCTGTAAGTAACTGAAAGGATGTGACTCTCTTCCTCTCTTTTGTACCGTGTGGCTTTATTGTTTTTGTAGACTCAGAAGTGAACTGGACATTTTGTTGTTGCACTTTTTTCAGATCCTGTATTTTTTTTTAGATAAGGTTGAACTGAAGCTGAGTTCAAGCCCCAGCCTTAGGAGTTAATAAGCTCTTTCTCTGTCTCCAAACATCTACTTTTTACTACTTCAGGAAATGAGCCCAAGGGTTTTAGGGAATCTTGAGAATTATTTCTTAGTCATTTTATCTGAAAAATATTGAGTCTAAATACTCCAATATTGGGAAGCCTGTGTGGCTTAGTGGTTAAGCGTCTGTCTTTGGCTCAGGGCCTGATACCAGGCTTCCAGGATCGAGTCCCATATCGGACTCCCTGCATGGAGCCTGCTTCTCCCTCTGCCTGTGTCTCTGCCTCTCTCTCTGTCTTTCATGAATAAATAAATACAATCTTTTAAAAAAATTAAATAAATACTCCAATATTCATCCATATACAGTAACATCTCCATCCTTGTCTAAATTATCTTATTCCATCTAACAAAGTTTCTGTTGTTGCAACTGGGTTAGCATTTGTCTTCTTCCCTTAGTAAACAAGTGATAGAGGTAGAAGAGTAGTGGTATGAGAGAGATGGGGAGAGAACGAGACTCAGAGTAGAAGAGCCTTTAATAATCAAGGAGCCAGAGGTTCAGGTCACGCTTTCCTGACATGGCCAACCCTAGCAGGTTATATCCCCACTCAGCGCTGTGGTCTTTCCATCTGAAAATAGGGATGACAACATTTTTGTGGCATGTGATTCTCCATTGCACTTCCTTAGCTTTGGTTACATCTTGTTAAGTTATGCTAAACAACTATGAATAATTGTTAAGGATTAATTTTTAATGGACAAATAAAAAATGCTTCTGGCTCATCTAGGAGAGATGACAGAGCTCTAACCCAAGGAAACAAATCAAAGCAAACATAGATCAAAGAGTTATCCAGGGGTCCAGGGAAGTAATGAGCATCCTAATCCATCAGGAAAAGTAGATTGTATTTAGAAAAATTAATGAATTTCTCCAAAGGTCAAAGGAAAATAGTAATGGCTGGGAATATAAATAAAAATAGATGGGCTCCTAAATAAAATTTATCTTCAACTGTAATAATCCAGGTTCTAAAACAGATTGTACCACCAAAACTGATATAAAGCATGTGATTCTTCAAGAAACCACAAGAACGCATTGCTTTTCTGAACTCTCTCTAGAAGGAGGGCTGCAGAAATTTAGAGAGAGTAAGATGCTCTGGTTCCCAATGCCCCACTATCAGAAGAGACCCAGAACCTTTCGTGAATGACAGCGAGTGGGGATTTTTGCAGTGTTACCACAACTCCCCACTTCTAGGGCACCCAGAATAGAATCAGGAAGTAGCAGCTGTGTAATCGAAGGACTGCACTTAACCCAAGCTGTGTGCATCTCGAGATTCAGATACCTGTCAAGCAGACAGAAGAGTTGCAGGGTGTGTTTGGCTCTAAGGAGCTATTCATGTAAGGGAGGTGAGAGCATTTGAAGGATACAGCACCTATGTGGAAGAGAAGTAATCCTTAGGGCCCTGTTTCTGCCCAGTGCCTTTCAAGCATTACTGTTACAACCTGGGCTGGAAGACACAAGAAAAACATGTAAAAGAGACATTTTGCTGAAACCACTTAGAGCCCCATGAGCATAGGGCTTGTTGTTTATGGGAACCAGATCAAAAGAGGACATGAGAGAAATTCTAGAATGCAGCATGCTACAGTCTGTGACATACTTGGGACACAGATAGCTTTGATGGCTTTGGCACCTTTCTTACACACAAAAACTAACCAAAAGCAGCAGAAGAGGACAAAAAGGGCAGACACAATGCAGTAGCATATGTGTTTGGGACCACTCAATGCGACACTCCCTTATAACAACCAGTGCATTTGTCCAGAGTTCAAGAATACTGGAGGCATAGAGCCAATCATTATTAGTGGGGTCTTAAAGGCTAAGAAATATCAAGGCTATATAGTTCACCATTGGTCTGGAAAACACCAGTGGCATGTAGAGAGCCATCTCAGAATAATGCAAGCAACTATGATTTTTTTTTAATAATAATGTCGCCCACTTATGAGGTTTGTTAGGTCTCATCCAATGTTTGATTTTTCCTAGATTTTCTTTGGCCAAGGTTAGCAGGTTTCTTTCCTTACATCTTTTTATAAAATATCTAATTCCAAATTACAGATTGAAATATGGCACACTGTACCCTGCATCTTGACTTAGTATCAGTTGAATTACAGTTGGCCCTTGAGCAATATGGGGGTTAGAGGTGCCAATCCCCTGTAGAGCCAAAAATCCATGAATAACTCTTCACTCCCCAAAAACTTAACTATTAATAGCCTACTGTTGACTGGAAGCCTTATGGATAACATAAGCAATCGATTAGCAAATATTTTGCAGTTATATGTATTATATACTGTATACTTACAGTAAAGTAAACTAGAGAAAAGAGAATGCCACTAAGAAAATCATATGGAAGAGAAAATACATTTATAATACTATACTGTATTTATTGAAAAAAATTTGCGTATAAGTGGAACCATGCAGTTCAAACCCATGTTGTTTGAGGGTCCATTATAATATGAAATCCTTGTCTAATTTGCTAAATCTTTATTTTTATTATTACTACTTTAATTCTAGTACAGTTAACATACAGTGTTACATTAGTTTTAGATGTACAGTATAGGGAGGCCTGGGTGGCTCAGCAGTTGGGCGTCTGCCTTCAGCTCAGGGCATGATCCTGGGGTCCTGGGATCGAGTCCTACATTGGGCTCCCTGGAGGAACCTGCTTCTCCCTCTGCCTGTGTCTCTGCCTCTCTCAGTGTGTCTCTCATGAATAAATAAATGAAATCTTTATATATATATATATATATACACACACACACACACAGTATAGGGATTCAACAATTCTATGTATTAGTGAGTGCTCATCATGAGAAGTGTGCTCTTAATCCCCTTCACCTATTTAACCCATCCCTCCATCTACCCTCTAGTAACCATCAATTTGTTCTCTGTAGTTAGGAGTCTGGGTTTTTTTGTTTTGTTTTGGTTTGGTTTGGTTTGGTTTGTCTCTTTTTTCTTTGTTCATTTGTTTTGTTTCTTACTAATTTGCTAAATCTTAAAGTTACCTATGACTATTTATCTTAGCCTTTATTCCATGAGAATTAAGTATCTTTCATCATCTATAAAAAGGCATTACCACAATTCATTGCAAAATCTGAATAAATTAAATTCACTGGCTAACCCTCCTTTGTCATTTATGTTACCTCTTTCAAATAATTTAGTAGATTAAAAAGAAACTACTTAGTTTTATGAAACTGTCCTTATCATGGTTGGCATAAATCTACCTGCTACGAAAATATTTCATTATCTTTACCCATTTTTTCCTAACAGATTTTTTTCCCTCCTTGTTATAACCTGGTAAATTACTGGTAATTCCTTATGTTAACAGATCATTGTACTGGTTATACTGCATTTGCCACTGGTTACATTTATTCTTCACTTTTGTCCACCCTGCTAGGTGTACCCTTAGAGACTGACTCCTTTAAACTGCGTCGCCTGGGCTTCCTTGCCTCTGGCTTCTCTCTGGGTTTGGCAGTAGGGAGCTCCAGTGAGAGAGGACAGGAAGAAAGAGAAGAGAAGGTATTGTCCTGCTCCCTCTGGCTGTGGTCCTGGAGGCGGCTGCATTTTGTCGTTGGCCACTGGTTCTTCCCGGCATCTCTCCTTCCACAGCTCTAGCTCTCACCTCATTTCTAAAAACCACGTTTCCCCTTGTCCCTTCAGGCCTGGTGTGGCAGTAGCTCCCTCTCTTTCTCATGTATGTTTATTTCAACATTCCTTGGCAGTGCCCTTAACCCTGCCCGCACCTATGTAAATAGGTCCCCTTTTAAACTCTCTTTGGTTAAACTCTGAATTTGCCATGTTTCCTGCCAGACTTTTGACTAATACAGACATCTGGTCAATATATTATTAGATCAGACTTTAACTGAACTGGTGGGATAAACAAAAAAGAATTACATGTTTAGCAAAAAATTTTTGACAATATGTCAACAATAACAATTTCCACAGTTCAAAGGAAGCACAGGCAAGAAGTCATACATAGCAGGTTGTATTATGGTTGATTTTTGTTCTTTACTCTGTGCTAAGGTTTGTTTTATGGTAAGAACACCACCTTCATCTTATTTCCAAGGTGCAGTGTTATACCAGTCTGCTGAAACCCCTTCTGTCCATAAAAGAGATGGTCTTACCCCCATAACATATAACCCTTCCAACACAATACATATCCAATATTCAGATTTGTTCAGTCAAGAATAATGCCCTCGAGACTCCAGTGCTCTAACAAGATAGTTCTTCATGTTCTCTAGCATGTTCCAAGGCCCATAGAACAGTTGGAGGACATAGCTACTACAGTATGATCCTCTTTAGCTTTTCCCTCTAATGTGAGTTGCCAAAATGTCACATTCTTGAATTGTCTAAGCAGAAAGCTGTTAGATCATTCATACACAGAGACAGAGACATACATACACATCTCCTAAGGGGAAATATGAATTATCAGAGACAATGTGCCATATTAATACAGTATTGGGCCACAAATTTTTTTAAAATTATACTGACCACTAATTAAGCTAAAATTTTACATTTCTGTCTTCTTTTGAAAATAATTAGGAGGGAATCCCTGGGTGGTGCAGTGGTTTGGCGCCTGCCTTTGGCCCAGGGCGCGATCCTGGAGACCCGGGATCGAGTCCCACGTCGGGCTCTCGGTTCATGGAGCCTGCTTCTCCCTCTGCCTGTGTCTCTGCCTCTCTCTCTCTGTGACTATCATAAATAAATAAAAATTAAAAAAAAATAATAATTAGGAGACCAAGCCATACTGGCCCCATATTTCTACATGGCCACGACCCACTGGAACTAAGTAAGCATTGTACTTTGTAGATGGCATACCAAGCTCCACTAGCACCGCAATCATCATGGTTGCCTTTTTAGGCATTTCAGTCATTCACAAAGTCGCCTAGACCCTGCAGACACTTGGGTCTGGACCCTCTAATCCCACTACTTTTCAAATGTCCTGCCCTGATGTCTATCAGAATGAGAAATAGGCTTATTGCTGTAGAATAAACCTCCTAATGGTAGTTCCATTAGCAAAACACCAGGCCAAAGCTTCAAAATTACCACTTGTAAGGGTCTGACTAAATTCTTAGAGACAGTCCCTTTGCCTTCCATATTTTAAATGACTCACTTAAGGGTCTTTGCAGCTGAACGTTATTATATTTTTTTTATTAAAGATTTTTATTTATTCCTGCGAAACACACAGAGAGAGGCAGAGACTTAGGCAGAGGGAGAAGCCGGCCCCCCACGGGGAGCCTGATGTGGGACTCAATCCCAGGATCTCGGGATCAACGCCCTGAGCCAAAGGCAGACACTCAATTGCTGAGCCACCCAGGAGTCCCAGAAATTGATTATATTTGATAATTATTTATACAACTTGCTATGTTTTGTTACGTTGGTGGATATATCCTGATACTTTTTCTATTTTATATACTTTTGGACACAACTCTTAAAGAGTTTTTTTTTTCTATATTTTTTAATTTTTTTGAGAGAGAGAGAGAGCACTCTCATGAGTGCCCGAGCGGTACTGGGGGGCTGACGGAGAGAGAGAGAAGCACTCCCACGGAGTGTGGAGCCCAACACATGGTACTCTATGTGGGGCTCCATCTCAGCACCCTGAGATCATGACTTGAACTGAATGAAGTCAGACGCTTAATCAACTAAGCCACTCGGGTGCCCCAAGATACACTAGCTTTTATTATACTAGTCTGAGCTCACTCAATTATGCTTTTTAAGTGGATGAATTATTAAATGTTTTTTTCCATTTGAATCGTGGATGAGTTTTGTCCACTTTGAGTCAGTTTTATATGCTGCAGAAGGTAATATATAGTACTGAAACAGAGAAATCAAGGAGATCCCTTGAAGGACTGCTTTTTTGCTCCTTTTCCTGCTTCTATTCTTGTTAGGACCTGCACCCCTACCCTACATATACCTTATCATACAGATAATGTATGTCTTCTTTGTAGAGGTCAAGGAGTTAGTAATTCCTTTGAAGTCTTCAGCACAACAGATAACATCTAAGGAGTGACATTTTCCAAGACCACTGACTCACCAAGACCCCTGGCTCCAGGGCACAAATGACTTAGAGTGGTCAACTGAGCATTCGGCTTTAACCAGTTCCTGGATGTGTGAGAAGAGCTATACACCAGAACACAATCCATAATAAAAACCCTAGACCCCAAACAAAGAAAAGAGTCATTCTCTTTTCCTTTCCGAGTTTCCCAGATGCTCCGTCTGTATCTACTCTCTGTCTTCAATAAATTCTGCTCTCACTTCCTTCCAGCTTGCGTTTGATTTCTATCCTGCACAAAGCCAAGGACACTTTTGGCTGAAACTGCAGGACTCCTGCTCCGCCCCATCTGGGTCCTTGGAGGCAGCCAGCCTGCATCAATGCTAGTTGAGACATTTTTAAATTCCCACCAGAATTCTTCTTTGAGGCATATCCACTATAATCTCGACCCATTTCTTAAACTTGACTTCTTGCATTACGTATGGAAATAAAATGGAACATTTTACTTTATTTGGTTTGAAATAAAATATTTTAAAAAGAGGGGTCACCTGGGTGGCTCAGTGGTTGAGCATCTGTCTTCAGTTCAGGGCGTGATCCTGAGTCTGGGGATCCAGTCCCACATTGGGCTCCTCACAGGGAACCTGCTTCTCCTTCTGCTTATGGTTTTATTTATTTATTCATGAGAGACACAGAGAGAGGCAGAGACATGGGCAGAGGGAAAAGCAGGCTCCATGCAGGGAACCACATCGTCCCGGAAATCCAGGATCATGTCCCGGACCGAAGGCAGGCGCTAAACCCCTGAGCCACCCAGGGATCCCCTCACAGAGTGCATTTAAACTTTGTCACTACCAGCTTAAAAATACCAATAAAAAAAAAGATGGTCTTGTTTCATTTGTAGAACCTATTAACCAACTGGTATGTAATCTGTTAACCAAATTAACTGAATCTTTCCAATGCCTCTGTAAACAAATCGATTGATTTCCATTGCACTCTGAAAACCTGGCTAGTAATCTTGTAGCCGGAGCACAGGATACAAGAGCACCTGGCTCCAGGACTCCCAAACAGACCAGGGAAGACCACTCACCACTGAAAAATCCAAAGACAGAGAAATGAGTGATGGTGAAACAAGAAAGGAATTTAGTTCAGTGCGACCAACACTGGCGGTGGACTAGCCTAGTGTCTCAAAGACTGTCTCTAAAGTTCCGAAAATACTTCCAGGTTTATATAAGGACAAAGGTGGGTGGGTACATGCAGGTAGGCAACAAAGGTCAAATTGATCATTGTCTTGGAATCAATCACACTTCTGGTATTGCTGCCTCAGGGCAGTTTTTATTGCTTGAAGGGTAGTTTCAACTCCCATCAGGAGATGCTTTACTGTTTTGCTGTCAGGGTTTTCTGCCTGAACCAGGAGATGAGCCGGAAAGAATAACCCAACTAGAAAGTCTGGGGTCAAAACAGAGTCAGCTGAAGTTCTCTTCCCATCTCTTCTGTAGTCTGCCCACTGATTATCCCACTAGTGGAGTTTTATTTATTTATTTATTTAATTTTTTTAAAAATATTTTATTTATTTATTCGAGAGAGAGAGAGAGAGAGAGGCAGAGACACAGGCAGAGGGAGAAGCAGGCTCCATGCACTGGGAGCCCGATGTGGGACTCGATCCCGTGTCTCCAGGATCCCGCCCTGGGCCAAAGGCAGGCGCCAAACCGCTGCGCCACCCAGGGATCCCCTGGAGTTTTATACCTGAGTTCATTGTTTCCCCAAATCTGCCATGTATGTTGATGAAATGTGTGTGTACAAGAAAGGTTTTTCTTTTTTTTTTTTTTAATTTTTTTTCAATTTTTATTTATTTATGATAGTCACAGAGAGAGAGAGAGAGAGAGAGAGAGAGAGAGAGAGGCAGAGACATAGGCCGAGGGAGAAGCAGGCTCCATGCACCGGGAGCCCGACGTGGGATTCGATCCCGGGTCTCCAGGATTGCGCCCTGGGCCAAAGGCAGGCGCCAAACCGCTGCGCCACCCAGGGATCCCAAGAAAGGTTTTTCATATGAAAATGTATCTGAGTGCTTTGGAATTTTGAGAAAGCTGCTAAAAGCCACTAAAAACCACTGCTGCCAAATTAGGCAAATTGCAAACAAAGCAATTGTAAAAATACAGAAAAGAGAATAAAGATATAGGATTCTTCCTTCAGATTGTACCACAAGTTCTTGTTCCACCTTAATGCAAATACCTATAACATACTTACTATGTGTGAGACAAATGTTCTAAGTGATTAACATATATTAACTTATTCTCTTATGAGATAGGTACTATTATTACTCTCATTTTACAGATGAGGAAATTAAAGACGAGAGAGGCTAGGTAAGGTGCTCTAGATAATTACATGGGGGAGCCCATTTTTAAACCTAAGAATTCTGAGTTCTAACTGAAACATTGGCTATCACAGGCGATGCATTTTATGTGTATTTTCTGAAAAAGACAATTTAGAACAATCAGCAGATCCATATTCAAAGAAAAGTTTAGCAAATGAATGAGTTCTACACATTTTAAACTTTAAAAAATCTTTAAGGTATGTAGTTATCATTTTTTTGTGATTATCATCTTATATGATGAACAAACCAGCCACTCAGTCCAAATGAGTTGAATAAAAAGCTTTCTAAAAAAAAAAAAAAGCTTTCTTCTACACAAAGAAGAGTCACGTTGAGTCACATGTTAAAAAGTTATTAAAGAAGACAATTTAGATTCGGCAAACAAAATGAGCACTTCGCGACGTGCTCCTTTGGAGAACTGTAAAGTGGGGTGGAGGATGAGAAGCTTTTATAAGATAAGGAATAAAGAACAAGGAAATGAAAAGCAGAAAATATCTGATTGGCTAGGGCCAAATAGTCGACTTTGAGGTAAGAAAGCCCAAGTTGGCTGGCATTTGTGGATCAACTAAGTGATATGCTATGTTTCTGGCCAAGCAGAGCATTTACAGGGACACAAAAGTTATCTCAGTTTCAGTTTGCTGACCTGGCATCTCATGTAGGAGCAGCTCCATCTTGGGTCTAGATATCTGTTTCAAAATACACTATAAAAATAGAGTGTTTTCTCTTGAGAGAAAGAATAGAATTTGACATTAAAAAGAGCAGAATAGGGCAGCCCTGGTGGCTCAGCAGTTTAGCGTCACCTTCGGCCCAGGGCCTGATCCTGGAGACCTGGGATCGAGTCCCACATCAGGCTCCCTGCATGGAGCCTGCTTTTCCCTCTGCCTGTGTCTCTGCCTCTCTTTCTCTCTCTTTCTGTTCCTCATGAATAAATAAATAAAATCTTTAAAAAATAAATAAATTAAAGAGCAGAATAGTCTTTTCAACAAATGATGCTAGGACAATTGAACATCTAAATGCAGAAGAAATGAACCTTAACACACAGCTTATACCTTACTCAAATTGCTCAGAATGGAACAGACATAAATGTGATACAAAAAAAAACTATAAAACTTCTAGAAGCGTAGGAGAAACTCTAGGTGACCTTGGTTTTGGCCATAACATGTTAGATAAAACACCAAAGGCACAATCCATGAAAGAAAAAACTGACAAATTAGACTTTATTAAAATTTCAAGATTTTGTTCTGTGAAAGACATCTAAACAGAATGAGAAGACAAGCCACAGACTGGGAGAAAATATTTGCAGGCCATGTATCTGATAAAAGACATATCCAAAATATGTAAAGAACGTAAGTACTGTTAATAAAACTAAAATGAATATTCTGTTCATACATTTTTGCTAAGTGTTTGCCCATTAAAAAAAAATAAGAGTTCTGGAAGGACAATTACTGGGTCAGAGAATATGAACTCTTTATTTATTTTTTTTTTTTTAATTTTTATTTATTTATGATAGTCACAGAGAGAGAGAGAGGCGCAGAGACACAGGCAGAGGGAGAAGCAGGCTCCATGCACCGGGAGCCCGATGTGGGATTCGATCCCGGGTCTCCAGGATCACGCCCTGGGCCAAAGGCAGGCGCCAAACCTCTGCGCCACCCAGGGATCCCAATATGAACTCTTTAAAGCATGCATCTTAATTTTTAAAAAGTGATATTTTATATATTTGTGACAAAATTAATTATTCTATTAATTCCAAATGAGGCAGAGACAGTGTAATAAGAATGGAGGGAATTTCAGCTGACTCTTGGCTGATCTCAAACTACCTGGTTGTGTTTTTCCTTCCAGGCGGTCTCCTGGCTCAAGCAGATTACCCTGAGAGCAAAGCATCCCCGGATGGGAATTGGAACTGCCCCTTGGGGTGCCTGGGTCAGCTCAGGTCATGATCCTCAGGGCCTGGAATCAAGCCCCATGTCATGCTCTCTGTTCCACTGGGAGCCTGCCTGCCACTCCCACTGCTTGTGCTCTCTCTCTGTGTCAAATAAATAAATAAAATCTTAAAAAAAAAAAAAAAAAACCCACAAAAAACCAAAACAAAACTACTCCCCCCAGTAGTAAGCACTGCCCTAAGCCTGAAATACTAGACCAGTGATTGACTCCAAGACAATGATAGATGTGACCTTTGCTGCCTAACTGCATGTATCCACCCACCTTTGTCCCACATTTTCCATATATAAACCTGGAAGTATTTTTGGCACTTGGTCTTTGAGCTGCTAGTCCACTGTTTTCCTGATGTTGGCCTCACTGAACTAAATTGCTTTCTTGTCTCACCCACCACTCATCTCTTGACCTTTGGATATTGTTAGCGGCAAGCGGCTACACCTGGTCTTTTTGGCAGCCCTGGAGCCAGGTGCTCTTGCACCCCTGTGCTCTAGCTACAAGAACAAGGAATGTTGAAAAGGAAATGAACATAGGTGAGTAAAACACATAATTGAATAAAAGCAGAACTAGGATTTGATACTAAAGAAATAATAACTAACTCATACATAATGTTTGCTTTATGCTGGTATATATATACCACATATATAAACTCCTCTTATTCTATGACAACTCGATGATGTGAGTACTATTATATATTATGCCCATTTTATAGGTAAAGAGATTGAGGCATAGAGCGATTTTTTTAAAAACTTGCCCAAAGTCACATGGCTAGTAATGAAAGAAGTGCCATTTGAAT
Source organism: Canis lupus dingo (assembly GCF_003254725.2). NCBI lineage: Eukaryota > Metazoa > Chordata > Mammalia > Carnivora > Canidae > Canis > Canis lupus. The sequence continues at coordinate 2,352,752 of NC_064274.1, read as the reverse complement.
ACAAGGCTTGCCTCTGTTCTGTACGGTCTGCTATTATACTGTATACCATCATTGAAGCCAACAATCATTCCTCAAATGTCTACCATACACGAGGCATAATATAAGACATAACAAGAGAAACAAAAGATTTTTGCTCATGAGAAATCCATAATGTTATGGGAGAAACCTGCAGCTAATTCATTTTGGAAACAATTAAGAGAACAACTTAACCCAGGTGGGGAAAATCTCAGGTTTCAAATGAAAGTTGAGAGATCATTAGTGACTTAAAGAATGGTGTGGGGGCAGTCTGAGCGGCTTAGCGCCGCCTTCCGTCCAGGGTGTGATCCTGGAGACCTGGGATCGAGTCCCACGTCAGGCTCCCTGCATGGAGCCTGCTTCTCCTTCCACCTCTTTCTATGAATAAATAAATAAAATATTTTAAAAAAAACAAAGAATGGTGTGGAAACTGTTAAGTGATGGGGGAAAAGAGACTAGCTGAGGACAAAGCACACTGACAAGTCCTTGAAACAGGGTGAGTGACATTCCTCTATAGATTCAACTGCCTCGATGTTCATACTTTGCTAAGGGCAGAAGGCAATCGTAGTCTAACCCCTAGGATCCTGTGAGTCTACTTTAACATATAAAAATTCCTTAGAAATTTCTCCTTATCTCTAAACCCCCAAGATATGTATTGGAGATCATCTGCCAAGTACATGGCCCACCAATACTCATCGGAAGGGTCTCATGACTCAGGTTTTATTAAATGGTAATAAGTGACCTTTCCCCAACAATAGCTGATCCCCTCAAGGTCCTGGAATACTGGCTTCCAGAATTCCCTAGAGAGTAGGCTATTTTCCCACCCTTCCCAACCCCTCCCACTCCCAGGTATATAATCAGCCACCCCTCACAGGCCCGGGGCAGCAGCTCTTCCTGCCCACGGGTCCTGTCCCCAGGCTTTAATAAAACCACCATTTTGCACCAAAGACATCTCAAGAATTCTTTCTTGGTCATCGGCTCTGGACCTCACTCCACCAAACTTCACCTATATTCCAAAACTTCATCAATAAGGATGTAAAAAACATTCACAGGAGATTGAATTTAGGTAAATTGTTTATTAAGAGCCCTGATCATTAAGTAAATAACATTTGGAAAAATAGGCTTCAGGCTAATTTGTTTTAGGTAGGCCATTTTAAGCAAATATTTTTGTTTTTATTTGCTTGTTTAGGATTAGTTTTACATGAAAGTCTTCTTAAGAACCTGCTATGAAAACCAGCGAGAGTCTGGAGATACTTGTATGGCTAGAAGTTGATGCCCTATGGCCATGGGTCGGAATCCAGAGAAGGGCTTGTTAAAACACAATAGGTCCCACCCCTAGACTTTCTAATTCACTAGGCCTAGGGTGCACCAAAACTCTTCCATTTTTTAAAGATCTTATTTATTTATTCATAAAGACACAGAGAGAGGCAGAGGTACAGGCAGAGGGAGAAGCAGGATCCATGCAGGGAGCCCGACGTGGGACTTGATCCGGGGTCTCTGGGATCACACCCAGGACTGAAGGCTGCATTAAACTGCTGAGCCACCCAGGCTACCCAACTCTTACATTTCTAACAAGTTTCCAGGGTGATGAAGTGACTTTGATAATTCCTGAAGGAGACCACACCTAGGAAGCCGCTGCCCTGGAGGGATCACTAACTGGGAGGGAGGTTGTTATTTGGGAAGCCTTCACAGCTGAGTTTGTAATGGAAAACGTTTGTAATGAGAATCCAAGGCATAGTGGATTCTGGAAAGGGTTTGGCATTGACAAAAGCAGGGATTGTCAGAAAGGGTTCTCGGAAATCAAGTGGTGTAGGATGTTTGTAAGTTAGGAAAGATGGGTGGGAAACCTGACAGAAAAAGCAGCCCTTGCCTGCTAGGCTATTGAGCTTGACTTGTCACGGAGTCCTCGGGGATTGGAGGCTTTTAATGAAGACAAGGGAGAAACAGTAATAACTTCATCACAAAGCTCCTTAGGCACCGATAAAAGGTAGGGATACCTGCCACATTCCTTAAAAAATGAGAAAAATAGAACTTAATGCAGAAGTACTACACACAATTATCTCTAAATGATCTTTTCCCAAACAAAAGTCTGGAAGTGGGCTGCATCTTCCAAACAGAGGGACTTCTATTAGACATTTTATATTAGAAACTCAAGACAAATTTATTTAATGCTGTAACAACATTTAAATAGAAGTATTTCAATTTTTCTTCCTTTCTGGTTGTAGCTAACTACCTGGGAGGGGAATATAGTTGACTTTTCTAGGCAGATTTTGACATTTAAAATCATGCATTAAGCCCAAGGGGTAGGAATTTTCATTACTTAGGTTTACTTTCAGGAAATCAAATTGCTGTTTGTATAATGTTATCCAGCAGGATTTGTTCCATATTAAAAATCAAAAGGACATTGTAAATGGATATTAATAATACCTCAAATTTATTTAAATTTTAGTAGGGAATTAAAGCCAACGCAATAATAATGTACATTTGTCAGTGATTATACTGAGACATAAGGCTGGTCAATACTTCAAAGAGGCAGGTAAAGCTAAGAACAAGAGTTTGGGATTGAAAAAAGTAAAGCACCCAGAAATCACTCAGAATTCATGTTGAAAATGCAACTACGAAACAAAGGAATTTGGGGCTTATTAGTCAAAAGTTTTAGTTCAACATTGATGTTCTTCAACCATCTTAACTGATGCTTAGCCTTGGAGAAGTCTAGGCATTAACTGGCAAATGCCAAGGATAGATTGTGTTCTAAGAGTCACATGCCACAAAGGAAAACTCTGAATTTCCAGAACAGCTTGTAAATCCAACTGTGAATGCCTCATTCACAGGAACAATAGGCAGAAGAGAAAATGCTATTCAGAACACAGAAGATGAAGAGAGGTGAATATCCAAAGCCAAAGAAATTGAATAAAAATTCATGTGAATGTTAAATGAAGTGAGGGGAAAAAACCTTACTCCTGCATGCAAACAACTAGAGTAACTCAGTTAAATCCAAAAAAGCTGTAGGAAAATATTCAATAAAAATGTAATAACAAAAGAGAAGGAAAATAGATTTAGTAAAAGCTGACCTACTGCCAAAAATATAACTTTCCCCTCTTCCTTCAAAGTTATACTTATCAATATGAGCACTTTTTTTTCAGTGAGCACCTTTCCATCAATTTTAAAATGTGGAATTCAATAAAATATAGCAAAGAAACCTCAGTAATTCAGATCCATTTAAACTTTGTTCATATTCTCTTTCTCTCTTCTCTCTCTTCCTAGGCCTAGAGCAGAAGTAAACTATATTTTGGCACTGGAGAAGAAATGTGAGTTTGTGCACTTAAAGGGTGCAAAGCCTGAAAAAAAAGCACAAGGCCTAACTAATAGTGGTTATAATATTTACTACATATAAGTTATAAACCACGATGCTAAACCATACCTGTAGCAGGCAGACACTTCTTATCTGGCTTAGTCTTTCATCTTTTCCTGACAAGCATTAACAAATGAACCACTACTACTGCCATGGAAGAAAGCTCTGCAGTTCTACCCTTTGTTCTGGGGAGACAACAGGGCTAATGAACATCAAATTGTCTTCACTGCTGCCTACCTTTGGGATCTTAAGCAAAGCATTCATTCATTCATTCATTCATTTAATCATTCTTTTTAAACTCAGATAATAGCACTAGAGGAATAGTTGTGAGGAATAGCTAATTAAATAATATGCAAGTACTTTGCCAACATAAAATTAATCATTTCTTTAGAAACTGAGATATCATATACAACTTGTTTATTAAGTCAAATTTTTTTCACTATCAACGTATTTGTTAAATCAGATTTCCCTGAAAATAAGTAGGAAAATTTTAAAGATAACTTTTTTTAATAATAAATTTATTTTTTATTGGTGTTCAATTTGCCAACATACAGATAACACCCAGTGCTCATCCTGTCAAGTGCCCCCCTCAGTGCCCGTCACCCAGTCACCCCCACCCCCCGCCCTCCTCCCCTTCCACCACCCCTCGTTTGTTTCCCAGAGTTAGGAGTCTTCCATGTTCTGTCTCCCTTTCTGATATTTCCTACCCATTTCTTCTCCCTACCCCTCTATTCCCTTTCACTATTATTTATATTCCCCAAATGAATGAGACCATATAATGTTTGTACTTTCAGACTGGCTTACTCCACTCAGCATAATACCCTCCAGTTCCATCCATGTTGAAGCAAATGGTGGGTATTCATCTCTTCTGATGGCTGAGTAATATTCCATTGTATACATAGACCACATCTTCTTTATCCATTCATCTGTCGATGGACACCAAGGCTCCTTCCACAGTTTGGCTATTGTGGACATTGCTGCTAGAAACATCGGGGTGCAGGTGTCCTGGCGTTTCATTGCATCTGTATCTTTGGGGTAAATCCCCAACAGTGCAATTGCTGGGTCGTAGGGCAGGTCTATTTTTAACTCTTTGAGGAACCTCCACACAGTTTTCCAGAGTGGCTGCACCAGTTCACATTCCCACCAAAAGTGCAGGAGGGTTCCCCTTTCTCCACATCCTCTCCAACATTTGTGGTTTCCTGCCTTGTTAATTTTCCCCATTCTCACTGGTGTGAGGTGGTATCTCATTGTGGTTTTGATTTGTATTTCCCTGATGGCAAGTGATGCAGAGCATTTTCTCATATGCATGTTGGCCATGTCTATGTCTTCCTCTGAGATTTCTGTTCATGTCTTTTGACCATTTCATGATTGGATTGTTTGTTTCTTTGGTGTTGAGTTTAATAAGTTCTTTATAGATCTTGGAAAGTAGCCCTTTATCTGATACGTCATTTGCAAATATCTTCTCCCATTCTGTAGGTTGTCTTTTAGTTTTGTTGACTGTATCCTTTGCTGTGCAAAAGCTTCTTATCTTGATGAAGTCCCAATAGTTCATTTTTGCTTTTGTTTCTTTTGCCTTCGTGGATGTATCTTGCAAGCAGTTACTGTGGCCGAATTCAAAAAGGGTGTTGCCTGTGTTCTCCTCTAGGATTTTGATGGAATCTTGTCTCACATTTAGATCTTTTATCCATTTTGAGTTTTAAGATAACTTTTAAAGAATATTGTAAAATCTTCTAGGTTACTAGGAAAAACAAAAACAAAAACCAACACTGTTTCAGTGCCCAGCTTGGTATCCTTCTATTTGAAAAGTTATTCTGGGGATGCCTGGGTGGCTCAGCAGTTGAGTGTCTGCCTCTGGCCCAGGGCATGACCCTGGAGTCCCAGGATCAAGTCTGACATCAGGCTCCCTGCATAGAACCTGCTTCTCTCTCTGCTTGTGCCTCTGCCTCTCTGTGTCTTTCATGAATAAATAAATAAAATAAAAGTTATTCTGATTTTAAAATAGAATAAGATTAAGGTTTATTTAATGTATTCCTTCAACAAACATTTATTGATCAATTGCCATGTACCAAGAATATACGTATCAAGACTAACCCTGGAAAAAATAAACACACAGAAATATGATACAATAAAATAATCAAATACTTGTGAAAAGAAGGAAGCAAATGAAAATAATTTTCTTCCAAATGTCTACAAACTTACGCCATTGTGGTAAAATCTACTCTAGAAATTAGACAGTAATTCTTTTCTTTTCAGCCTGAGAATGATACCCATTACCTGAAATGTCTGGATAACAAGCCTATTTTCAGTTTAGGATTGTTAATATAGCACATTAAAATTCTTTTTTTTTAAATAAGAAAAGTAGTAAAAATCCAAAGAGTATAAAATAAATATGGAAGTCTCTCCCCAGCAATCCCATTCCCCTTAGGAGTGAGTCTTAACTCACCACTATTAACATGTTTATTCATCTAGACTTTATTTTTCTGTAAACTAAATTATAATAGATGACCCCAGAAAGTAGGAATTTCCCAAGTATTGGGAAATTTGACAATCAAACCTCTTCTATAATTGATGAGAACCCAAGAGAAGCTTATGTTACCCAAAGACTGTCAACAGTGTATTTCCAGCGTTGTTTGTTTCCCATAGTTGATCAGTGGTCTATGGTGCTTCCTTGCCACACCAGTGTATGAGTAGCAAAATACACAGAGCATATCTCTTCAACAGCTTCCTTATCCTGTTGATGAGATAAGAGTTGAAAACTTCAAAATAATCACAGTATCAAAATTTGGTCATCACTCTTCACAGGGCTTTAGGCGGTCCTTAATATTCCTAGACTTGAATTTATGACACCTCATGTTGGATACTTCCAGCAGGGAGGACTTTAACATGCCCCCTTTCCTGGCCAGTCCTCTCATTCTAATGATGTCTGAGAGACCCTCATAATTCTGGCCAAACACATGTGAAAGGCAGGATAGTGTTTATTTCTTCAATGTCTGTTTCTGGACAATTGCTTTATGTCAAAGAATATGTAAGAAAGAATACTTGAGGGGCATCTGGGTGGCTCAAATCAACTCTTGTTTTTCTCAGGTCATGATCTCAGGGTCATGGGATTGAGTCCCATGTCAGGCTTCACTCTTGGCATGGAGTCTGCTTGGGATTCTCTCCCTTTCTCTCTCTTTCTTTCAAATAAATTAATTAATCCTTTTCTTTTCCTTCCTTATTTCTTTTTTTTTTTTTTTTTTTTTGAGAAGGAATACTCTGAGAGGAACTTAAAGCTAAATTTCTCAGAAAACTGAGGTCAAGGAGGTGAATAGATTTTTCCAAAATTACACAGCTGGTTGTTAGGCACAGTCAACTGAGGACCTGGGTCTCTATCCAGGTTAGAGTGATATAGGAGGGAAAGAAGTTTCTAGGAGGTGTAAGCTTCCCAAGAAAATAAAACAAAAATTTTTTTAAAAGGCAATATTTTAAAAGTATACAAAATATACCATGATTAGGTGCTTACAAGTCCTTTATGACTTCCAAGAAATTGCTACTGAGAGCAGAAAAATAGAAAAATGTTTAAGAAACATCAAAGGCAGGAAGCCTGGGTGGCTCAGCAATTGAGCATCTGCCTTCAGCTCAGGGTGTGATCCCAGAGTCCCTGGATTGAGTCCCACATCAGGCTCCTTGCAGGGAGCCTGCATGTCCCTCTGCCTATGTCTCTGCCTCTCTGTGTCTCTCATGAATAAATAAAATCATTTTTTTAAAAGAAACATCAAAGGTGAGATTAACAATTTAGACTCCTGAGTAAAACACTCTATGTGCCCCATGTAGACTGCTTATAAGATGTTTTAGATCAAAATACTTTCCAACAGTCAGAACAAAACCCAGCAATAAATTCTAGGAGTACATGAAGAGACTGTTACATCTACTAAGCATCTTAAATGAGGTTTGATTCTCAATTATAAGGATTACATTAATGCTGACATATTTCTGTTCTATGGCTCTTTGCTTTATGCCAAATCTTAGTTCAAATGTATAATCTTAGGAATATGATAGAAAAATATGATAAAAATACAGATGATAGAGGTGTTTTCTTGTTTTTTAAAGGTTTTATTTATTTATTCATGAGAGACACAGAGAGAAAGAGAAGCAGAGACACAGGCAGCGGGAGAAGCAGGCTCCCTGTGGGGAGCTCTATGCAGAACTCAATCCCAGAACCCCCGGATCACAATCTGAGCCCAAGGCAGACACTCAACCACTGAGCCACCCATGTGACCCAGATAATACCAGATAATAGAGATTTTAATCCATATATTAAATGACCTTACTGAATTTTCTTACCTGATTTTTTTCTTTTTTAAAGATTTTATTTGTTTATTCATGAGAGACACAGAGAGAGAGAGACAGACATAAGCAGAGGGAGAAGTGGGCTCCATGCAGGGAGCCTGGCGTGGGACTCTATCCCGGGTTTCCAGGATCAGGCCCTGGGCTGAAGGCAGCGCTAAACTGCTGAGCTACCAGGGCTGCCCTCTTACCTGATTTTGATTGTAATTCTCCTTGAGTGACAAACATCCAACTCATAAATACTCAGGTTGCAAAAATAGGCTTTTAGACCACTATTTCATTTTATTTTATTTATTTTACTTTACTTTTAAGTAATCTCTACACCCAACATGGGACTCAAACTGACAACCCCAAGACCAAGAATTGTGTGCTCTACCAACTGAGCCAGCCCTGGCGCCCCAAGACCACTATTTCAAAACTAAATTTTTGGAAAGAAATTTTTTGTTGTTAGTTGGGGTCTGGTGTTATGTGAGATGCATGAGAAACAAAGGTTGTAAGAAAATTTGCTTACCATTGGCTGATTTGCAGTTTGCCTTTCAGTATGGCAGGCAGCTAAGTGCATGAGACTTTTGAGACTTAGTTTTTATACGAATTAGACATAGGTATAGTGAAGATATTTGGAAGTAATATTAGAAAATCATTTTTGCTTCATTTTTAGTTTTTCATTTATATCTAATCCTTCTGTTTAAAAACCCTTTGATGATTTCTATTCATTTACCTTGATTTCAAGATATTGTCAAGCTGACCCATGGTGTTTCACTGAGACAAATATTTAATTCTACTGAATTTCATTTCAGTGGAGAGTTAGATCATTATTATATTCGTTTAATAATATAATAACCCCTTAACTCTCCAGTATTTTGATATTTGGCGCTAAATCATTGACATACACAATTGGGTCAGTGTTTTCACTTTATACAGTCTTAAATAGAGCTCATAAGAAGCTCTCTTAGGTCAAATGCAATTATGCAATTAGTTAGGTCATGAGGTTCATCTCTTGGATTTCTACAGCTTCTATGCTTCAAATAGCACTTCTACATAGTGAAAAGTCTAGTCCTACAGGTTAAATATATAAATAATCTATACTAATTTTCTATACAAGGGCTTAGTGAAAAATATTTATACATTACAGGTTGTGGTTCAGAAACTTCAAGATAAGTAAAACTACATTTAAATTTAAATAGAAGTGACCTGATGAAATACTTATTGTTAGTGGCAGACAAATCAGGTCCTAAGAGTAAGAATGCCTGAATTTGAGATCTAGGTTGCCACATACAAGGAGAGCTTGTAAATTTGGAGATATCATCAGGCATCTCTGAATTTTCTTATCTGCTAAAATATGACACTTGTGATATAGCTCTGATTTCTTCAAAACAATAATATTGTAAAGATCAAATGAGCTAATTGTACTTTAAAAGGTTTTGTAAATTGTAAAGTGCTATGCAATCAGAAATATAGTAATAAAATATTTCTTTTAGAATGCAACGTAATATCTCATTTTCTTTACCAAACTTAAGAAAACTGGAGAGGATTGGAATGGCATTATATTTTCTCGCTTTACCTCCATTGGACCTTTGCTGCACAACTTGTATTTAAGGTAACTAAGCTTATTGTCTTTGATTTTAATGCAGCAATGTTGTTTATATGATACTGTACCTATGTACTCCATTAATAATTTTTCTTTTTAAAAAATAATTAATTATTTTTTAAACATTAAAACAATTTTTAAAAGAAATTTTATTTATTTATTCACGAGAGACACACAGAAAGGCAGCAATATAGGCAGAGGGAGAATCAAGCACCATGCAGGAAGCCTAATGTGGGACTCAATCCCTAGACCCCAGGACCACACCCCAAACCAAAGGCAGCCGCTCAACCACTGAGTCACCCAGGTGTCCCTACATTTTTAAAATTTAAATTCAATGTGCCAACATATAGCATAACACCCAGTGCTCATCCCACATCCCATCACATGCTCTCCTCATTGCCCATCACCTAGTTACCCTATTCACCCACCTCCCATTCCATAACCCTTTGTTTCCCAGAGTTAGGAGTCTCTCATGGTTTGTCTCTCTCTCTGATATTTCCCACTCATTTTCCCTCCTTTCCCCTATAATCTCCTTCACTATTTTTTATATTACCCATATGAGTGAAACCATATGAGGATTGTCCTTCTCCGATTGGCTTACTTCACTCAGCGTAATACCCTCCAGTTCCATCCATGTTGAAGCAAATGATGGGGATTCATCTCTTCTGATGGCTGAGTAATATTCCATTGTATATATAGACCACATCTTCTTTATCCATTCATCTGTCGTAGGACATTGTGGCTCCTTCCACAGTTTGGCTATTGTGGACATTGCTGCTATAAATATTGGGATGCAGGTGTCCTGGTATATCACTGCATCAGTATCTTTGGGGTAAATCCCCAGCAGTGCAATTGCTGGGTCATAGAGTAGCTCTATTTTTAACTCTTTGAGGAACCTCCACACAGTTTTCCAGAGTGGCTGCACCAGTTCACATTCCCACCAAAAGTGCAGGAGGGTTCCCCTTTCTCCGCATCCTCTCCAACATTTGTGGTTTCCTGCCTTGTTAATTTTCCCCATTCTCACTGGTGTGAGGTGGTATCTCATCGTGGTTTTGATTTGTATTTCCCTGATGGCAAGTGATGCAGAGCATTTTCTCATATGCGTGTTGGCCATGTCTATGTCTTCCTCTGTGAGATTTCTCTTCATGTCTTTTGCCCATTTCATGATTGGATTGTTTGTTTCTTTGGTGTTGAGTTTAACAAGTTCTTTATAGATCTTGGAAAGTAGCCCTTTATCTGATACGTCATTTGCAAATATCTTCTCCAATTCTGTAGATTGTCTTTTAGTTTTGTTGACTGTATCCTTTGCTGTGCAGAAGCTTCTTATCTTGATGAAGTCCCAATAGTTCATTTTTGCTTTTGTTTCTTTTGCTTTTGTGGATGTATCTTGCAAGAGGTTACTGTGGCTGAGTTTAAAAAGGGTGTTGCCTGTGTTCTCCTCTAGGATTTTGATGGAATCTTGTCTCACATTTAGATCTTTCATCCATTTTGAGTTTATCTTTGTGTCTGGTGAAAGAGAGTGGTCTAGTTTCATTCTTCGGCATGTGGATGTCCAATTTTCCCAGCACCATTTATTCTTTTTTTTTTTAATTTTTTATTTATTTATGATAGTCATCACAGAGAGAGAAAAGGGGCAGAGACACAGGCAGAGGGAGAAGCAGGCTCCATGCACCAGGAGCCCAATGTGGGATTTGATCCCGGGTCTCCAGGATCGTGCCCTGGGCCAAAGGCAGGCGCCAAACCACTGCGCCACCCAGGGATCCCTCCCAGCACCATTTATTGAGGAGACTGTCTTTCTTCCAATGGATAATCTTTCCTGCTTTGTCGAATATTAGTTGACCATAGAGTTCAGGGTCCACTTCTGGGTTCTCTATTCTGTTCCATTTATCTATGTGTCTGTTTTTGTGCCAGTACCACACTGTCTTGATGACCACAGCTTTGTAGTACAACCTGAAATCTGGCATTGTGATGCCCCCAGATATGGTTTTCTTTTTTAAAATTCTCCTGGCTGTTTGGGGTCTTTTCTGATTCCACAGAAATCTTAAAATAATTTGTTCTAACTCTCTGAAGAAAGTCCATGGTATTTTGATAGGGATTGCAGTAAACGTGTAAATTGCCCTGGGTAACATTGACATTTTCACAATATTAATTCTGCCAATCCATGAACATGGAATATTTTTCCATCTCTTTGTGTCTTCCTCAATTTCTTTCCGAAGTGTTCTGTAGTTTTTAGGGTATAGATCCTTTACCTCTTTGGTCAGGTTTATTCCTAGGTATCTTATGCTTTTGGGTGCAATTGTAAATGGGACTGACTCCTTAATTTCTCTTTCTTCAGTCTCATTGTTAGTGTATAGAAATGCCACTGATTTCTGGGTATTGATTTTGTATCCTGCCACGCTGCCAAATTGCTGTATGAGTTCTAGCAATCTTGGGGTGGAGGCTTTTGGGTTTTCTATGTAGAGTATCATGTCATCAGTGAAGAGGGAGAGTTTGACTTCTTCTTTGCCAATTTGAATGCCTTTAATGTCTTTTTGTTGTCTGATTGCTGAGGCTAGGACTTCCAGTACTATGTTGAATAGCAGTGGTGAGAGTGGACATCCCTGTCTTGTTCCTGATCTTAGGGGAAAGGCTCCCAGTGCTTCCCCATTGAGAATCATAGTTGCTGTGGGCTTTTCGTAGATGGCTTTTAAGATGTTGAGGAATGTTCCCTCTATCCTTACACTCTGAAGAGTTTTGATCAGGAATGGATGCTGTACTTTGTCAAATGCTTTCTCTGCATCTAATGAGAGGATCATATCGTTCTTGGTTTTTCTCTTGCTGATATGATGAATCACATCGATTGTTTTACAAGTGTTGAACCAGCCTTGTGTCCCGGGAATAAATCCTACTTGGTCATGGTGAATAATTTTCTTAATGTATTGTTGGATCCTATTGGCTAGTATCTTGTTGAGAATTTTTGCATCCATGTTCATCAGGGATATTGGTCTGTAATTCTCCTTTTTGGTGGGGTCTTTGTCTGGTTTTGGAATTAAGGTGATGCTGGCCTCATAGAACGTATTTGGAAGTACTCCATCTCTTTCTATCTTTCCAAACAGCTTTAGTAGAATAGGTATGGTTTCTTCTTTAAACGTTTGATAGAATTCCCCTGGGAAGCCATCTGGCCCTGGACTTTTGTGTCTTGGGAGGTTTTTGATGACTGCTTCAATTTCCTCCCTGGTTATTGGCCTGTTCAGATTTTCTATTTCTTCCTGTTCCAGTTTTGGTAGTTTTTGACTTTCCAGAAATACGTCCATTTCTTCTAGATTGCCTAATTTATTGGTGTATAGCTGTTCATAATATGTTTTTAAAATCATTTGTATTTCCTTGGTGTTGGTAGTGATCTCTCCTTTCTCATTCATGATTTTATTAATTTGAGTCTCCTCTCTCTTCTTTTTAATAAGGCTGGCTAATGGTTTATCTATCTTATCAATTCTTTCAAAGAACCAGCTCCTGGTTTTGTTGATCTGTTCCACAGTTCTTCTGGTCTCGATTTCATTGAGTTCTGCTCGAATCTTTATTAACTCTCTTCTTCTGCTGGGTGTAGGATCTATCTGCTGTTTTTTCTCTAGCTCCTGTAGGTGTAAAGTTAGCTTTTGTATTTGAGTTCTTTCCAGTTTTTTTTTTTTTTTTTTTTTTTTAAATTTTTATTTATTTATGATAGTCACAGAGAGAGAGAGAGAGGCAGAGACATAGGCAGAGGGAGAAGCAGGCTCCATGCACCGGGAGCCCGATGTGGGATTCGATCCTGGGTCTCCAGGATTGCGCCCTGGGCCAAAGGCAGGCGCCAAACCGCTGCGCCACCCAGGGATCCCTCTTTCCAGTTTTTGAATGGATACTTGTATTGCGGTGTATTTCCCCCTCAGGACTGCTTTTGCTGCATCCCAAAGATTTTGAATGGTTGTATCTTCATTTTCATTAGTTTCCATGAATCTTTTTAATTCTTCCTTAATTTCCTGGTTGACCCTTTCATCTTTTAGCAGGACGGTCCTTAACCTCCACGTGTTTGAAGTCCTTCCAAACTTCTTGCTGTGATTTAGTTCTAATTTCAAGGCATTATGGTCTGAGAATATGCAGGGGACGATCCCAATCTTTTGGTATCGGTTCAGACCCGATTTGTGACCCAGTATGTGGTCTATTCTGGAGAAAGTTCCATGTGCACTTGAGAAGAATGTGTATTCAGTTGAGTTTGTATGTAAAGTTCTGTAGATATCTGTGAAATCCACCAGTGTATCATTTAAAGCTCTTGTTTCTTTGGAGATACTGTGCTTAGAAGACCTATCGAGTGTGGAAAGCGCTAGATTGAAGTCACCAAGTAGAAGTGTATTATTATCTAAGTATGTCTTAACTTTGGTTATTAATTGATTGATATATTTGGCAGCTCCCACATTCGGGGCATATATATTGAGGATTGTTAAGTCCTCTTGTTGGATAGATCCTTTAAGTATGAGATAGTGTCCCTCTTCATCTCTCACTACAGTCTTCGGGGTAAATTTTAGTTTATCTGATATAAGGATGGCTACCCCTGCTTTCTTTTGAGGACCATTTGAATGGTAAATGGTTCTCCAACCTTTTATTTTCAGGCTGTAGGTGCCCTTCTGTCTCAAATGAATCTCTTGTAGACAGCAAATAGATGGTTCCTGCTTTTTTATCCAGTCTGAAACCCTGCCTCAAACTATCATTTATTTCCCTCAGCCTTCCTTCATGGGCTCTTGTTTTTCTCTTTTATCCTCAGCTTCCTTCTTTTCCATCAACTTGTCTTCTATGTCACTCATTCTCTCTTCCACCTCATTAACCCTAGTAGTTAGAGCATCCAGCTTGAATTGCATCTCAGTTAAATTTTTTAAATTTTGGCCTGATTAGATCTCCATTCTGCAGTAAGGAAGTCTCTAGAGTCCTTTATACCTTTTTCCAGAGCCACCAGTAACTTTATAATTGGTGTTCTGAATTTAATTTCTGACATTGTATTTAAAACCACGTTCTTTAACTCTGTGGCAGAGAGTATTGCTTCTGGTTCTTTCTTTTGTGGTGAAGTCTTCCTTCTATTCATTTTGTCCCATGCAGATTGGCTGTAATCATGAGCTAAGTCAAAATATCAACCATGAGCTAAATAAGATACACCCTAGGTAATTCTGACAAGGTTAGAGACCTGAAAATAAAAGAAAAAGAAGAACAGAACAAAATAAAAAAGAAGGACCACTAATATGAAAAACAAATTTTAAAACAAAGTAGCAAAAATATAAAACCAAAAACAAAGAAGAAGAAAAAAAAGAAAGGAAAAGGAAAAAATTGAGGGTATTATGGTGGTGAGGAAGTGTTAGTAGAGAGAGAGTATAGTCTACCTGAGTGGTCCTAGAGGGTGATCCTCTTGGTTCTGAGTGTATTTTGTTCTGTATATTAAAGATGCTCAATACCAAATTTATATAAATCAGCAATACTTATATAAAGATTCAACATCAACCACAAAAACATAAACAAGATAAAAGGAGGGGGGCAGAATGGGAAGAAAGAAAGAATATAATCTCACAGAATGAACCACCATGGCGTCCCCTTGGTTCTGGCTGTATTTTGGTTAGGTGTTAGAAGGTACTAACTTCCATCATTGTAAAACAAAACAAGACAGAAAAGACAAAAAACAAAACCCCATATATCATATATCTACCAAAATTAAGTTGAACATGTGGAAGGGAATCCAGAAGTGAAAAATATATCTGAGACTTGTATTTGTAGAAATATGAGAGTCAAAAAGGAAAAAACTTAAATACAAAGAGTTGGTCAAATATTTTAGTTAAGGTCGCAATAGATAAAAAATATTGGAAATTTTAACTTGATATTAAAACAAGTTGTAATGAAAAAAAAAAAAAAAAAGGACCCTCTAGGGAAGCCTCAGTGGCTCAGTGGTTAAGAATCTGCCTTTGGCTTAGGGAGTGGTCCCAGTTCGGGCTTTGAGTCCCACATCAGGATCCCTGTTGGCAGCCTGCTTCTTCCTGTGCCTATGTCTCTGCTGCTCTCTGTGTCTCTCATAAATAAATAAATTAAGAAAAAATATTTTTAAAGGACCCTCTAGTTCTCTATACTATTTCCCCTCAGTCCTGGAGCTTTCCAGCGCTGCTTGGTCAATAAACTTGCTCTTCCCTTGTTCTCCCAGCTGGTCTTCTGAGGGAGGGTCTGCCGTGCTGATTCTCAGGTGTCTGTGCCTGGGCGGAGATGCCCCACCCCTTGCCAGGTGCTGGGCTCTGTGCGAGCTATTTATTCTGTGAGGCCTTTGTTCCCTATAGGCCCTCCCTGCCTCTCCCAGGAGCATGGTGAAATGAAGAAAAAAAAAATTGGTGGTGGCCAGATTTCCAGCTCTGTTGTTAGTTAAGCTCCCCACGAGTAAGTACCTGCAGTGTCCCAGTCCACAATGGCCTAGATGCTCTTGGGGGCGGGCACAGGTACACTGATCTGCACAGCTTGCAGGCCGTCCAGCGCCAGGAGAGTTCTTGCTGTCCTGTGCCCTCTCTGCTTCGGTCTGTCTCAGAGGGCATGGAAGATAGCTGGCTTTGTCTGTTTCTTCGCCCTCGGATCCAGGGCCCTGTGTCGCTGGAACCCCACTTCCTGGGACCGCCTCTTGCCACCTCCTTCGGTTGCCAGGCTGTAGGGTAAATGGATCTCCAGGATTGGCCCGTGAAACCGGCAGGCTTCTCCCAAATGCCCCGGAGGTATGCAGTACTCCCAACCCTTACCTAGATTGGATTGTGGTTTGCAGTGAGCTTTGTCCTGGGTGCCCCTAGTCTTAAAGTGTCTCTGAGGATCTTGATGCTTCACTGTCTACCCTGTGATTCTGCCCAATTTCCCTGCTAAGCACTTTTCCATCAGGGAAAGCTCAGGTGGGGATTTTTAAAGTTCCCACTTGTCCAGGGCTAGGCTTTCATGCCCTGAATGCTTTTGCGCAGCTAGTCACGTTTTATCTCCCCCACTTTATTTCATTTTTATTTTTTTCCACTTTCCTTCCTTGTTAGAAGTGAAAACATTTCTCTCTGTAGCAATCTAGGTGTTTTCTACCTCTCAGATCGAATATGTAGGTGTTCAGGATGTTTTGAAAGTTATCTAGGTAAATTTGTGGGCCCAGATAAGTTGAAGACCCCCTACTTTCCCCCCATCTTGCCAGTCTTTCCATTAAGAATTTCAACCAGCTTCTGTCATATATTATGTGTTAAATGGAAAAAACACATTAGGCACAGATTTTTCACTTTACCAATAAAACATTTACCTAATATCTTCTGGGGGAAATATAAAGAGGGCTATTCTATTAAAAATTAAGAATGACCAACCTAAAGTACAGAAAAAAACTTTTTTAAAAATGAAAAGCAACCTAACTTGAGAGTTAATCAAAGAAAAGCCTCCAGGGAAGTCTTTTCTCCAGTCAAGAAGGATATATTTAAAGCTTACTGAAAAGAGAGAGGAAAGAGCTATTAGAACAATAAGAATTGTTGATATGAAAGAATATAAGAATGGTGTCAAGGGAGTGAATCCGGCAAAGAAGATGACGTACAGAAGCACAAGTGTTCTTAAGGGACGGAAAAATTGAAAAATGCTTACAAAAAGAGAGAAAGGTAATGAGCTAGGGAACTTCAGATATCCCTAAGGTTACATATTAAATAGTTATTTATGTCTGTGTCTATCTCAGCCACTAGATTTTTAGCTCCTTAAAGCAAGATGCCATATCTTATTCATGGTTGTGTCTCCCAGAGCAACTAGCTTCGTTCCTTGTTCATAGGAGGTACTCAGTAAGGACTGGGTTGAACCTGAATAAAAGTTACCTGTACTGTATGTTAAATGCTGGCTATGAAACAGTAATAGTTACAAAACAAGACAAAAAGCTCATTAAGTATATACTGGCTCATTTATTCATTCTACAAATTCTTAGTGATCACCATGTGCTGGGAAGGCTCTGAGGATAAAGCAATGAATCATATGCATTAGGATTCTGTTTTTATTTACAAAAATATAACCCAGATCTTCCAAGTTTAACGTTAGAAGAATTTCCAAATGATTAGCAGATAGTTGGACACACGGCCTTTCTTTTTTCCTCTGGCCTTCTCTTGGCATGTGGGTCTTTAAACTGATTGTCATTGAGATGATCATACTGAGGCAGGGGTGCAGATCCCCTTTTTGGCACCCTGGCTCAAGCATAGGCAAATAACCTTTTCCTGGTTTCCTGTAATACAGTTAAATAGTTTATTAAAGTGGGGTGCCTCGCTGGCTCAGGCAGTAGAACATGGGATTCTTGATTTTGGGATTGTAAATTGAGTCCCATGTTGGGGGATTATGTAAAAAAATTAAAAAAAAATTTTTTAAGTTTATTAAAGATTGGGGGATAGCAAAAGGCAACATAAACAATAGCTAAATAAATAGTTGAATTTGGATAATCTGAGTTGAAATTATACCATGCCTCCAAAGCTCATGTGCTACCCTGAAGGGGGAAAAAAAAAGATAATTAAAAAACAAAAGAGATCTTATCTGCATCCTTCCTTCTTGGCTATCCTTTTGCTACCACATGGTGGATCATGAAAGACATCTTTAATAGGAATCACTCAAAAAAACATTTCCAGGGGTACCTGAGTGGCTCAGTTGGTTGTGATTGAGTGTCTGACTTTTGGTTTCTTCTCAGGTGTCAATCTCAGGGTCCTGGCATCAAGCCTCAAATTGGGCTCTGTGTTCAGTATGGAGTCTGCTTGTCTCTCTCCCTCCCTCTCTGCTAGTCCCTCTGTTCATGTGCTTTCTCTCTCAAATAAATAAATAAAATCTTTTAAAA
This sequence comes from Canis lupus dingo, assembly GCF_003254725.2. NCBI lineage: Eukaryota > Metazoa > Chordata > Mammalia > Carnivora > Canidae > Canis > Canis lupus. The sequence goes on along the minus strand of NC_064274.1, from coordinate 2,334,638 downwards.
ATAAAACAAAAACAAAACCTCTTCCAAACATTCTGATTCTTGGACCTTTGGAGATCAAATCTTACTTCATATCAACTTTGGGCCCACCCACTCAGGAAATTAGTCTGAGGAGTAGCTCCTTTCCTTGGCAAATATCAACAAGAAGATTTAGTTGTTCAGACTGTATCACAACACAATAAGCTGAATATTCTCTCAAGAGATACATACCTACAGTCATAGTACAGGTGGGAAAGTTATTTCTGTATCATGAGGGTACTATGCTGTAGTTTCCGGTTTCATTTATAATTAGGAAAATAGACCTTGTGTTTAGAAAAATAAGAATACTATAAAACTGAGTTTGTTGATTGAGTCTAGGTATTCCACCAAGTTCTGTACACATATCATACAGAAAAGGAAAAAAAAAAAGGCTGTAAATACACAGGTTCAAAATTTGAACTATCATTACTTTGGCTCAAAGCACTCTGTGAAGGGGAAAAGGTTGCAAGGAAAAGATAGAAGGGACGAAAAGCTACTCTTCAAATGGCTCCTATGTGCTAATACAGTTCTAGCAACACTCATAAATATCTCATTGTAACTTCCCAACAACCGTGTGAATTCAACTCATTTTATAGGTGTGGAAAACAGAATACAAAGGATGTAAGTGAAGAAGTTTGCTCATGTTTAGCTTATAATTATTGTGCTTAATCAGATTGAACTCAGCTTCCTGCAGTCACTCAAATATTTACTGCAAATTTACTATGTACAAGCATTACAATGTATTGTAGGGGAAACAAAATGACTTTACATTCTCTGTCCTCCAATTACTTCCATTCTAATAATGGAGGAAAAAAGCACTCCACTAATGAGGAGGTTATTCATAACCATTGAAATAATATTTTCAGGTGACAATAGTGGGATTAAAGCAACCATCCAACAGTTTAAAAAGTGAATGGCTAGTGAGGAAAAAGAGGCAATGAACATATAATAGGATATTCCCTGGACATGTTGGTTCAGGTTAAAAATTCTCAAGCTCCTTTTAAAATTAAATTTGCTCAGTTATATTGAGTCATTCATTCAGAGACTGCCTGGGGGTAGGGACATTAATTAGAACCAATTGTAGCAGATCCAAATCTAACACAGATCTTCACTCTAAAAGACTGGGGGAGGAGGGAGTAGCAAACAGGCTCATATTTCCAGAAAAGAACTGTTCTACAAAGATTTTTTAAAAAGGCAATTATGAAGGGAAGCTGCATCAGAAAGTAAGAAAAGCACTGAACAGAAAAAGAATGGCTGCTTCAGGGATCCCTGGGTGGCGCAGTGGTTTAGCGCCTGCCTTTGGCCCAGGGCGCGATCCTGGAGACCTGGGATCGAATCCCACGTCAGGCTCCCGGTGCATGGAGCCTGCTTCTCCCTCTGCCTGTGTCTCTGCCTCTCTCTCTCTCTCTCTGTGACTATCATAAATAAATAAAAATTAAAAAATTTTAAAAAAAAAAAGAATGGCTGCTTCAGAAGTAATAAAAACTGTGTCTGGCAGTATGTTGTAGCTAAGCACATAGACCTAAACATTAAGATGACTTGGCTTTGGATCCTGGCTCCCTTGAAGAAGGTTATTTGACATCTTTGAACCTCAGGTTTCTTATCTGTAGAATGGGAGAAAATAATACTATTACTTACCTTTTTATGGTGGTTATAAAGGTTAAACAAGCAAATGTGAGTAAAATGTCTGGGACATTGTAAGCTCACGGTAAGTGGTTTCTATTACAATCGTTCGGTGATTTAAGGAGATTGTGTCCTTTAATTTGGTGAATAGTTGGTAATCAATCCACTAGTGTCATAATAATTCAATGGAATGCTAAGCAATTTTTAAAATAAATTCTACAACTGTGGTTTGTAACTAGTGTGTCCATGGGGGGTGCATTTTGAGAGTTTGTAGGAAAGGTTTTTGGAGAACATAATCTTGGGAGTGGCAGTGGGGAATTATACTTGGGATTAGTGGACAGAAGCTGAAGATACTATATGTCCTATAATTCTCAGGGAAGTCCTCCACATAGAAAGGTGCTGTCCATGCATCCTACATGATTTTCAAATGTCCCTGTGGACATGAGTGTAGGTAAAAAAGGAAAAAAAAAAAATAACCCAAACCTTGTGTATAATGATCTGAATCTAGAACTGAATACCATTTTACTTAAAACATAGGATTTTTTCCCCCGTGGTTAATATGAATTTTCTAGGAATGCAGCTATTATTTAAATGGAAGAAAAAAATGTACCTTGTTCTGCTTGGAATTTTACCAAGGATAGTTCATCATTTAGGGAAAATCTCGTCATTCAACAGTGTTACTCTTATGACAAATCAACACATCTGAAGATCAGTCGGCTTTTTTTGGCCATGACATTTACATTAAAGCTACATATAGGTACAAGTATCTAGCTTCTTCATTCTCCTTTTAATGAAGTTATGTCTGAGTACTTCATTTTATTATTTCATTATAAATTGCTTTGCTTTTATTATCCTATATTTTATGGCTAATGTAGTATATTGCTTTTAAAAATTTGTTTAAAAATAAAACTTATGTTCATTAAATAAATTACCTGTATGTTTTGTCTCAGGAAAATAAGGAAGGCATTATAAAATACTTGCTATTAGAAGAAAATATTGGGTCTAATGGGGTTAGAAAACCATGCTCTAGGATTATATTTCATGGCAAGAAAATATATTAATAACATAAGGTCACCACAAAAGACCCTGGATAGCTAAAGCCATCTTGAAAAAGAAAAGCAGGGATCCCTGGGTGGCGCAGCGGTTTGGCGCCTGCCTTTGGCCCGGGGCGCGATCCTGGAGACCCGGGATCGAATCCCACATCGGGCTCCCGGTGCATGGAGCCTGCTTCTCCCTCTGCCTGTGTCTCTGCCTCTCTCTCTTTCACTGTGTGCCTATCATAAATAAATAAATAAATAAATAAATAAAAAAAAAAAAAAAAAGAAAAAGAAAAGCAAAGCTAGAGGTTTCGTTTGGACTTCAAGTTATATTACAAAGCTTTAGTAATCAAAACAATATGATACAAAATAGACACATAGATCAATGGGACAGAATGGAGGGCCCAGAAAAAAGCCTGTAATTATATGGTCAAGTAATCCTCCACAAAGCAGGAAAGAATATCCAGTGGAAAAAAGACAGTCTCTTGGGAAGACTGGACAGCAACATGCAAAAGAATGAAATTGAACCACCTTCTTACACCATACACAAAAATAAATTAAAAATGGACTAAAGACCTAAGTGTGAGACCTGAATCCATAAAAATCCTAGAAGAACAGGCAGTAATTTCTCTGATCAGCCACTGCAACTTTTTTCTAGATAGGCTCTCTGAGACCAAGCAAACAAAAGCAAAAATAAACTATTGGGATTTCATAACAATAAAACGCCTCTGCACAGCAAAGGAAACAATCAACAAAACTAAAAAGCAACCTACAGAATGGGAGAAGATATTTGCAAATGACATATCCAATAAAGTGTTAGTATCCAGAATGTATTAAGAATTTATACAACTCAACACCCAAAAACCAAATAATCTAATTAAAACATGAGCAGAAAACATGAGCAGACATTTTTCCAAAGAAGACATACAGATGGCCAATGGACACATGAAAAGATATTCAACATCACTCATCATCAGGCAAATGCAAATCAAAACTACAGTATGGTATCTTTTCACATCTGTCAGAATGGCTAAAATCAACAACACAAGAAACAACAGATATTGACAAGAATGTGGAGAAAGGGGAATCCCCGTGTACTGTTGGTGGGAATGCAAACTGGTGCAGCGAATGTGGAAAACAGTATGGAGTTTCCTCAAAAAGTTAAAAATAGAACTATCCTATGATCCAGCAATTGCACTACTGGTTATTTACCCAGAGAATTAAAAAACACCAATTTGAAGGGAAACATCCACCCCAGTTTATAGGAATATTATTTGCAATAGTGAAATTATGGAAGCAGCCCAAGTGTTCATTGACTAAGGAATGGATAAAGATGTGTTATATGTATATATGAATATTATTATATTAATATTAAATATTATATATGAATATTATTCAGCCATGTAAAAAATGAAATCTTGCTATTTGTAATACATGGATGGAACTAGAGAGTAATGCTAAGCGAAATAGAAAAAGACAAATGTCATATGATTTCACTCATACATGGATTTAAGAAACAAAACAAATGAACAAAGGGGGAAAAAAGAAAGGAACAAACCAAGAAATTGACTTTTAATTACAGAGAACAAACTAATAGTTACAGAGGTGAGGTGGGGGGGTGGATGGGTGAAATAGGTGATGGGGATTAAGGAGTGCACTTGTGATGAGCATGGGATAATGTATGGAAGTGTTGAATCACTATATTGTACACCTGAAACTAATATAACACTATGTTAACTGGATTAAAAAGAAACTAAAAAAAACCTTAAGAAACATAAGATCAAGTGAATAAAGAAAATTTCTAAGCATTACCTATGGGTTGATCCCATTTTTATATGCAAACAAAACCCACAAGAACTCATACTCCTTCCCCTGTAATACCTTATGGGATCACAGTAACTCAACTGAGCGGCTTCTTATGTGCTCTATAGTTTAGTAGTATTTTGGTCAAGTAATTTGTGTGCTTTATTTTACTTGGAGGATTATTGAAGTGTATTGCTTGGGTTCCTAGGAATCACATGGGAAATAAAATATGGGTTCTAATCTTGGCTTTATTTTTTAAGCCAAGTCATTTAATTTTTATGTGTGTTTCTTTATGTGAAAAACCTAAGGCTAGGATGCATTATCAATAGCAGGATTTCCAGCTTTCTGGTTTTATAGTTTTAAGCCTTTCCCCAAGTATGGTCCATGGAACACTGATAACAATAGGATATTTATGGGTCTTAAGTAAGTAGTCATTGATATATTTGAGTTCTGTCATCAATATATTTGAGAAAGCACTGGTGTAAATGAAGTTAGGCATGGTTCCTTAGCTAAGACTTTCCACTTTTTTTGTTGTTGTTGTTAAGCTTAAGGGTATTATGAGTTTTTAAAAGTAGTACAGTTGTAGCATTTCCTGTATATAATTTGCCACAGAAACTTCCCTTTCCCTAAACTCTAAGAATTCATGGAAGTAATGTTCTATATAGCAGCTGTTGGAATACATTAATTTAAGGTGATGTACATTTTAACACAATATTTTAGAAAAGTTTTTATTTTCAAAAGACTGAATCCTCATGGTTAATTTTTAGGCATTATAACAAGCAATGAGGGAAATTGTTTTGTGCAGTTATTCTCTTAAATCACATCATATGTTGGAATCCTAACCTTCAAGTTTAGGCTGAGAGAAAGAAGAAACTGAAAAATTTAACAAAAGAATACAAATTTTAAAAATTTTGAAAAAAAAAAAAAAAAGAACAGAGAGATGCCTGGGTGACTCACTTGGTTGGGTGTCCAACTCTTGATCTCAGTTTGGGTGATAATCTCAGGGTCATGGAATTGAGTCCCACATCAGGCTCTGCATTTGTCCTCCTCCCTCTGCAGCTCCCCCTCTACTCATGTTCTCTTTCCCTCTCTCTCAAATAAAAAAATAAATAAACTCTTTGAAAAAAAGAATATAAGTAAAAATGTATGATGAGCATAAATCATTTTAGAACAGAAGAGTGAAATAGAAGCTCTTTTCACATTAAAAGATTGTTCTATTTCATAAAATCAGTCCAAAAAAGCAGGTTTGCCTGGTCTATTCACTTTAAAATACTATATCTGAAAGTTGTTCATAAAAAACAACACAATGTGGATATGGAGCACAGTGTAAGATATACACAGGATATAATATTATAGATGGGAAATTATTTTGGGGATTGGGCCACCAATGTAGACAAACTAAATAAAAATGTGGAGTATAATTCTGGAAAGAAAACAAATAACAAAATTATTTCTATTTCAGAAAATAGCATAATCTCCTTTTTTTGGCCAAGGGAGAAGCAGGCTTCATGCAGGGAGCCCGATATGGGACTCGATCCTGGGTTTCCAGGATCACGCTCTGGGCTGAAGGCGGCGCTAAACCGCTGGGCCACTGGGGCTGCCCCATAATTTCCTTGATGATTATTTTAAAGATCAACTGGTAGAAGTTTGCCAAAATTGTTTTGTGTAGGTGCATCAACGGTTGGTATTAGTTAAAAAAACAAACAAACAAACAAACCCAAAAACCTAATGTTTAACATTTAAAGAGTTATTCTAGGTTATATAAATCTCAAATTTCAAAACGTAAATTATTTGATGTGTGGAATATCTGATGCAAAATTTTAACATCTAGTTTATTTGCTCTACCATACAACTGGGCCACAGTTTCCCACACAAGATGGTATATAAAAACTAATCTTAATAAACATACAAAGTAAAACAATCAGGACGATAAGTCTACCATCGAAATAAAAACAAAACAGTCAGATAATGGATTTTAAAACCAAATTAATGATTAACTGACATATAAAATTCTTAAGAACAAAAACAATACTGAAGTCTGTATTTTACCAAACAGTAAGTCTCCACCTGCACAAGTCATTATGCTATGTTTCTGGGTGGGTGAGGGCGAATGTCATCACCTTGATCCAGGTTCCACATCAGTATTATTTATTGTTAATCAACCAGATAGTATGTGTCTTCTGATGAGAGGCAATATGGTAACATATTGATAGATAGATAGAACATATCTATGAAGTATTCTAGCCAAAAATATTTAATTTGAATCAATTAAAACTTTACATATAACAGCCCATTTACAAGAAACACAGGGGACAGTGGAATTAACCAAATGATAACACAAGGAAGAAATTAAGTGTGACATTCTCCAGGATAATTGTCCCAGTTCCTTCAACAATCCAAGGTCAGAAAAAAGGGGCAGTACTTGGTAAAGAGAAACTTAGCTGTATCAACTCTATGCAATGTGTGGTCCTGGATTGGAGAGCGGTTTAGACAAACCAGCTCTAAATGATATTTTTGTGTCAGTAAGAAATTTTTAGATTATATTCTATGTGTTAGATAAACATTTACTAAAATAGGTGGACATCATTGATCAAAGCAGGCTACAAAACAGTATACACAGTATGAGTTCATTTAGTTTAAAATTGTGTATATAGAGAGAACCAGGAAGACAAACATCAGTAAGGTGTTAAATATAGTGATAATGTAATGTTTTTATTTTTGTTTGTCTATATTTTCTACAATGCGAATTCATTAATAAAGGGCTATTAACAATAACAACAACAAAATATATGGCCCTTAAGGAAATGAGGTTCCGTATGACTTAACCAGGTTGTGTATTAGGGAGGAAATTTGACAAAAGCTAAGTTTTTCTGGGTCTTGATTCTGCAAGTTAAAGTTTCTGTCCCACTCCATTCCTATCCCCCATTCTTCTCTCAGTCAAATATTTCTGGGAGTCTTTCACAATTTAAGAGTAAACTCTTCTTATCTCCTAAAGACACACAGAGAAAAGGAGTAGGCTTCTTTCCTCTTTTTAGGAAATTTGGATGGAACTCTTTTACTGCCGCGTGCCTTATTCACTACTGAGGATAGAGGAGTGGCAAACCAGATGGGCTAGGGCTTGACATCCACTAGGATACAATTTACCGGTGGGTAGGGCTGCTGGGTCAAACGTGCAACTCTGAGCTTTTAAATTTTTTTTTTTTTTTTTTTTTTTAATATCAGATGGAGGAGATCGGGTTTCTAGCTTTGATATGCTAGCTCGACATCTGGGCAGAGCCTCCTCAGCACCACACAGCATGAGGACATGGCCTGTCGTCCTCTCTGTGTTCTATGAGTAGCTAAGCGGTCTGTCCACCATTCTCTCTCTTGCTGTTCCAGCTTCTCACATGCAATGGGGTAAGTCAGCCAACCAGCCATCTTCCTTTCTGGGGGAAGAAATTTTTGTTTCAGCCCAGTAGTGTAGCTAGTTCAAAAATCTCTTCTGCACAGTAGGGGACATATTTTTAGAGGCTATACTAAATGTACTTTGTTGACAGGAAAAATCCCAGTAAAGTGTAATTGGTTTCTTTTGTTTGTTTGTTTTTGTTTTTGTTTTGTAATTGGTTTCTGAAAGAAATATAAAAATACTTCACAAAAAAATTACAGAAATTTTAGAGCACATGAAGTATCCATTTCTCACAACACTTGAGGAAAATTACGGTACTATGTATGCTTTCAGAATAACAGGCCAAGTAGTAGAATATTGATAAAATGTACCTGTTTTTCTACCTCTTTGTTTCTTCATGCACTCCTACTTCCCTATTGAATATTCTGATATTTTAATTAAAAAGCATTTAATCAAAATCAAAGTCAAAATAAATCCAGAGGTGAACATCTACATTCTTTTAGAAATTTGGAATTTCATAGAAATTCTTATCTGAAAAATCATCCCTTTAGCAACTGTCTATAATTTTATTAACCGATTCACATATCCATGTGGGGCCTGGGTTGATGTTATATAACCTCTCTATGATTTCAATCTCTTGTTCATGTTTGGTACACAGAATTGCAGGTTGCCCTGAAAAATGAGAACAAGAAAAACAGAAAAGCATATCCTCCACAACACAGTTAGCATGAAAACACAGTGACATCTGGTATTTTTGGTTAAGCAGTTATATGGGTCAACCCATGCATTAGCATATAATTTCTTCTTATCCACCAAAAGAGTTGGTCAGGTAAAAATATTAATTTAGTTGATAAGACAGTTATAAATACTGCACTATCAAAGGAAAGAAGTATGGAAGAAAAAACGTAAGGTAGGTGGTAGGTTTTTTCTGGGGAACTGATTAGGGTATGTTATCAGAAAACTCATAAAGAAGAAATTCATTGTGCGAAGAGAACCAAAAGAGACATAACTTCTTTTAACCATTTATTTGTCTTTGTATAACATATTATAGTAGATAGCATTTTAAATTATTTATTATTTCTCATAATATTTACACTTAGTATCTCTACCTTTAAGTTGTTTAGGGTATATAGTGTCTTGATTTTATTTCACTGTTTTTGTTTTTCTGTTTTTTTTTTTTTTTTTAAAGATTTATTTATTTATTCCTGAGAGATAAAGAGAGAGAGGCAGAGACACAGGCAGAGGGAGAAGCAGGTTCCTCTCAGGGAGCCCAATGTGGGACTCGATCCTGGATCCTGGGATCATGCCCTGAGATGAAGGCATACGCTCAACCGCTGAGCCATCCAGGTGTCCCAATTTCACTGTTTTTGATGAAGCTGGGAAATGACAGTCCTGGCAAATTGCCAAAGGTAGCAAACATGTTTAATGGCAGAATTGGAAGTAGAACACATCACTCCTGTCTCCCTAATTCAGTGCAAACAGATGTGTGTATTTCCACAATTTTTTGGGCCATGGTTACCTGGAGATGTCTGTTGAAGAAATTTTTCTTTCTTTTTAAACATTTTATTTATTTATTTATTTTTTATAAAGATTTTATTCATAAGACACACACACACACACACAGAGGCAGAGACACAGGCAGAGGGAGAAGCAGGCTCCATGCAGGGAGCCCAATGTGGGACTCGATCCCAGGACTCCAGGATCATGCCCTGGGCCGAAGGCAGATGCTTAACCGCTGAGCCACCCAGGTATCTCAAGAAATTTTTTGAAGCAAACAAACGCTTTAAGTATTTTCTACTTGTAATTATGTCTTTTAATTATGTCAATGTGGTTTTATTTTAATGTGTTTTGTTTTTATGATTTTTACTTCTGATAAAATCTAATGGAAGGTATCTTTGGAAGATACACATTATTATGACTCAAAATAATAGAACTCACCACAAGCCTGTATACTATATTTATGAATTTAGTCAAGAAACATTGTCTACTGTTGTCAGCTTAACAATTACTACTTCACTTGTCTTCATGCTAACTTTGTAAGTACATCTTATACTTAGGTTTCAGATGCAGGTAAGGAATTTGGTATAGTGAGATGCAGAGCCAGAATTTGTATCCTGTCTTACCTCAGTCTTTCTTTCTTTTTTTTTTTTTTTTTTAAGATTTTATTTATTTATTCATGAGAATACACAGAGAGGAGAGAGAGAGAGGCAGAGACACAGGCAGAGGGAGAAGCAGGCTCCATGCACCGAGAGCCCGACGTGGGATTCGATCCCGGGTCTCCAGGATTGCGCCCTGGGCCAAAGGCAGGCGCCAAACCGCTGCGCCACCCAGGGATCCCTACCTCAGTCTTTCTTACCCCAAAAGCCATAGAATTTCTACTGCACCAAATAAAACGTCAGAGTCCCTTCTCTCAAAACGTGGTGGGTATCTAGATGGGGAGGGACATATATTTGGTTGTGGGGGGGGGATACATAGAGTAAAGCTTTACAAAAGAAGGAACATTGGACATGGTGCTTGACAGGTGTGCTTGTTTTCATTATGTGGAGATAGGCTGAGAAGTGGAAGCTAAGAACAATGTCAAACAAGGGTACAGAGTGGGAGTCAGGGCATATGCAGGGAACAAGTTTGGATGGAATTAGGGTGTGTGAAGGAAAAATGTGCTAAGTTTGGAAAGGTGTCTGAATCCAGGTTCTAAAGATCCTTGAGCAAAAGGCAGTGGGGAGCCTTTACTAATTACCATTGTCTTAGAAATATAGGTATGAATACAAAACACTCAGCCCTAAAACTTTAATGGTAACTTTTAAGGTTATCACCGTCTTCTTAAGGGGACATTTTTCTTTTTTAATTTATAAAGGGTAAGAGAATCCTTCTACTTGATAACTCAGAATTTATATATAGAGTGTTTGGCATACCAAAAATAAACTCTACTGACCATTTATTTATTTATTTAAAAAAAAGATTTTATTTATTTATTCATGAGCGACACAGAGAGAGAGAGAGAGAGAGAGAGAGAGGCAGAGGGAGAAGCAGGCTCCATGCAGGGAGCCCGATGACTTGGGACTCAATCCAGGTCTCCAGGATCTCGCCCTGGACTGAAGGCGGTGCTAAACCACTGAACCACTCGGGCTGCCCTCTACTGACCTTTTAGAAAGAGAGAGAGAAAGAGAGAGACTGAGAGAGAGATTGATTATTGGCTTCCAAAAACAGACCATGAAAGTTTTATTGAAAGTATCTTGCTTTAATTTAGATAAACAATTTTAAGTTTGCTTTATTAGAATTTGAACTTTTAATTATGAAACTCAGTACAATGCCTTAATTCTATTTCTTTGGACTCATCAACCATCCAATGTCGAAATGGTGGATTGTATGTATGCTACACCTATATTGAAGCTTCCCATTTATTTATGGTGGCAGTATGTTTAACTGAAACAGTCTTTCTCAGCTTACCTTTCAGCTAGTTGTGTCCTGTCATCAAATTTGGGCCAATGAAATCCAAGGAAATATTTTTTTCAGGTGGTCGTCTAAGAAAGTGCTTAGAGATGGGGATAATTTTTGCTCTTCTAGGAGAATGCATGGGATAGTTGGAATCCCAATGGCCAATATCTCAGATAACCTCTTTGGTACCTCTGGACAGAATAGAAACCTGTCCTTGCAGATGAATTAGGAAAAGTTCCTCTTCTGGTCAGGTGAATTAGCTTGCAGTATATAGATCCCACTCACTTCTTGGTCAGATGCCCTTGCAGTAAACAAACTGCACAACTGTATGAGGTGGCCCAGGCAGCTGTATTGGATACTGAGGCAGGAAATGGAGCCATGTTCTTTTTATTTTTTTATTTTTTTTAATTTTTTATTTATTTATGATAGTCACACACAGAGAGAGAGAGAGAGAGAGAGAGAGAGGCAGAGACACAGGCAGAGGGAGAAGCAGGCTCCATGCACCGGGAGCCCAATGTGGGATTCGATCCCAGGTCTCCAGGATCGTGCCCTGGGCCAAAGGCAGGCGCCAAACCGCTGCACCACCCAGGGATCCCCGGAGCCATGTTCTAAGGAAAGCAGGGAGGAGACAGATTCCTGCTGAACATGGATGTGCCATTTCAGCTCTGAATCGACTCCTACCATAACTTCTTTTATGTGAGAGAAAAATAAAATTTAAGTCACTCTTATTTATGATTTCTTGTATAGCAGCTAATTACTAGTAAATTAAGACCAAATAGTATGGTTTAAGAAGGGCTACTAGTAATTAATCAATTATACAGATGTTTCTTGAGCATTATGTATCACTCTGTGATGTGCTAGGAATAAAAACAGGGCTTAAGATCTACTATGTGAGATAGATGCATACTTACATATATAATTACAGTATACCATGATATAGTTGCTCAGTTTGCATTTTGCACATAGACATCTGGCCAAGAAGTGGGTGCGGGCTGGGCTCTGATAGACTGCATTCACCCAAACAGAGAATCTTTTATAGTTCATCTCCACATATGAGAGGTCTCTTCTTTAAAGACTATGATTCAACCAATAATAATGCCTTATCATTCAGTGATTTCCAAATTTATTTAGCAGTAGTCTTCTCTGAAAGAACTCTCACACAGAAACAATGTGTTAATCCGCATGCTTTGGTTGTACAGGTCTAGCTCAAATTAGATGTAGAAGAGAATTTACTACTTAATCACATACATTGTAATAAAAGTGGGCACAGTGTGCTAAAGAAATAAACAGTAGGGCTTTTATTTTTTTTAATTTTTTAAAAAAATTTGTTTATTTATTCATGAGAGACACAGAGAGAGAGAGAGAGAGAGAGAGAGGCAGAGAGAGAAGCAGGCTCCATGCAGGGAGCCCAATGTGGGACTCGATCCCAGGACTCCAGGATCAGGTTCTGGCCTGAAGGTGGCGCTAAACCACCGAGCCACCCTGGCTGCCCTCACAGTAGGGCTTTTAGAGATGGCTCCATAGAGGAAGTGATGCTTGAGCCAAATCTTGAAAGATGATTTCAAAAGGAGGACAAAATGGGAAAGAGCATGCCATGCTGAATAAGTAGCTTGTGCAAAGAGAACTAAAAGAGCATGTCCTGTTTTGGAAATAAGTGGTTCATTAAAATCAGGGGTGAGAGAGAGAGGCTGAAAGTTAATGGCTTCAGGTGGTGGTGACAAGGGAGAGGCAGATCATTAAGGCCATATATGCTTGTGAATTTGCTTTTAGTTTATAAAGTATGGGAAGTCATTGAAAGATTTTAAGAGCAAAGTAAAATGAATTAGAATATGTATTAAAAAGATGTTGGGATTATACTTAGTAGGGATGCATTAATAGACAAAATGCAAAAACTTAGGCAAGAGGATTCAGGCTGGCCTACGACATTAGCAGTTCACTGGGATGGAGGGAATAGATTATTGAAAGTATTTAGTAGGTCAAATTGGTAGATTTTGGTGATGATGGGAGAGAAAACTTAAGGATGATTCCTAGGATTCTGCATTGCGGAACTATTCATATGATTACATGACAACTAGTATGGTGGTACCACTTAATTTTTAAAGATACTATTTATTTGCTAAGAGAGATAGAGGGGGGGAGAGAGAGAGAGAGAGAGAGAGAGCAAGGGGAGGAGGGGCAGAAGGAGAGGGGGAGAGAGAACCCCAAGCCGACTCTGCACTGAGCATAGAGCCCCATGTGGGGCTTGATCCCACAAAACTGAGATCATGATCTGGGGAGAAATTAAGAGTTACTCCACTGAACTACCCAAATGCCCCTTAGTGATACCATTTTTTTTAAAAAGATTTTATTTATTCATGAGAGACACAGGCAGAGGGAGAAGCAGGCTCCATGCAGGGAGCCCGATGTGGGACTCAATCCCGGGACCCCAGGACCACGCCCTGAGCCAAAGGCAGATGCTTAACCGCTGAGCCACCCAGGCGTCCCGGTGGTACCATTTTAAATAAGAGGCACACAAGGCCAGCAACAGGTTTTGGAGGAGAGACGACGAACTCAGTTTTAGGCATACTGATCTTGAAATATGTATAGACTGTCCAGGTGGAGATACCCAGGAGGAAACTGACAATGTAGGTCTGAATGTGTGGAGAGAACTCTGGATTAGAAATGTAGATTGGAAATTATAAGCATAAAGATGGCAGTTAAAACCTGTAGATCTGACCATCTTAGACTCAAAGAGTATGTTTGGGTCCCATATGAAAAGCATGTGAGAGGCTGAAAGAGGAAAAGGCATCTATTATGGCCTCCATGCAGGCAAATAGCTTTCCACTATGCAATCAGTAAGTGAAATTGCCACTGTTGTGATTTATTCTTTTAGATTAAGGTTCTCTAAGTAATTGCCTCTTAAAAATACCATTGGGAGGAATTAAACAGGTGACAGGATAGTGTAATGAAGAGAACAACTGAGCAAGGTATCTAGAAATCAGTTCCTAACACTGACTTTGACAGCCATTGACTGCCTGTGTGATGTTTAGCAAGTTACTTTGCCTTAGGTTCCTCATGTAGAAAAAAGGAATTAGGACAAGGTGACTTGTAACGTTTGGTAGACTATGATTCAACCAACAATAATGTCTTATTATAGTTTGGTTCAGTGACTTTCAAACTTATTTAGCAGCAGTTAGCCTTCTTTGAAAGAACTTTTATGCAGAAACAACGTATTAGGATGTTTTCGTTTTAAGGTCTAACTCAAGTTAGTCTGGAAGACAATTTACAAGTTTAACCGCACTATGTGAAAAGGTGCAACTGGACCCCATGGGTGACTGGAAATTCAGATTGGTGCACCACCAGGACTTGCTATCTCTCCTTTCATCTCTGTGTAATGGCTTCATTCCACGTAAAGCAGCATGTGGCCACTTGCCATTATCAAGACTTCCTTCTTTTCTCAGACTACCACTGTAAGTGGAATAGCCCTTCTTTCCTTAAGTTCCACCTGAACACATCCTGGGAAAGAGCGCTGTTTGCTTGGGCTTGTGTCATATGCCCACCCTGTATACAGCCAAGAAGTTTGGGGACTGAGCTGCCAGCTGCCACTAGAGTCACCTGTTTATAGAACAGGCAGAAATAGTTTCCCCAAAAGAAAGGAGCACTGTTTGGGATGCCTGGGTGGCTTAGTGTCTGCCTTTGGCCCAGGGTGTGATCTTGGAGACTCGGGATTGAGTCCCACGTCGGGCTCCCTGCATGGAGCCTGCTTCTCCCTCTGCCTATGTTTCTGCCTCTCTCTCTCTCTCTCTCTCTCTCTCTTTCTGTCTCTCATGAATAAATAAATAAAATCTTTAAAAAAAAAAAAAAGAAAAGAAAGGAGCACTGTTTGTAGGAAAAGGAAAGTTACCAGGGAGACAAATAGATGGTCAATATGTAAAATAGAAACATTCTAGTTGAAGTCTCACGTATCTGGTCTCCTCTGTGTATCCTAGGTGGGTTTGAAAATCCCATGAGGATCCTTGGAATACAGCATTAAAATAATTGATTTTATTGATTGGATAGCATGCCAGGTGCCTACAAGTCCTTGACAAACTGAAGTAGTAGATTTTTATTGATAGTGGTAGTGCTTAACTAGAAAAGTTTTGGAATAAGGAAAGCACAAGAAAGAGTGGTGCTGATGTTGATGGGGCTGGGATGGAGATTCTGAATATTCAGGGATCAAGGAACTCGAAATGGGAAATATAGAAAGAGGAAGTAAGGGGTCACCAAGATGAACTTTGCCGACTTTGCTATTTTATCTGGAACTAACATATCATATGGCACACTATATAATGAGAGGAAAATGTTCATCTTTGGCCAGGGTGGTGGGATGGTCTTTGGTGTCATCCACAGTCATTCCTGAGAAAGGAACAAAGGGGAGGCTGATGGAAAGACAGGATGCCCTGTCAGAAGGTCTGGGAAGTAAAAATTCAAGATCATCTTGGTTAATACTTGTTTAAAAGTTATACTAATGAGTATCAGGTAAATTACATTTAATTATTTTACTAATTACATCTTACTAAATAACTTATATGTGATATTTTCTTTAACAATTATGTGGCTATTAATAGAAAAGTGTATTGAAATCAGTAAAATCAAGTTTAGTTGAATCTTTATCAAATAGTAATAATATTCTTAAATAAAAAACTTTAAACCTTTCCCTTTTGAGCGAGCTGTTCAACAGAATTTCAGAAAATAGATAAAACAACATAGTTCTCAGGGATCTTATAGATCCAGTTACACTACTGACAGAAATAACATGTAGAGATCTGATTTACTCAGATCAAATATTAATTGCTAATTTGGAGAAGACACAGGTGGTCACTAGAACATCAAGTACTTTTTTTTTTTAATTGGGAAGGAATGAACAATTTTGCAACAGTGCAAATAAATATAATTGTTGTTTCAGAAAAAATTGTACCTCACAGTATTGCTATTACCAATTTTGTCAAAAAGGCCTTACTTAAGCCAGAAGCTTTCAATTGGATAAATCACTTTTCTTTAAAGAGAGATTTTTATATTGTGTCATTTTTAATCTTATTAAAATTGAAATGTCTGATGAACATGAAAAATTCCCATGAAATGAGATGTCAAAACAGGTTACCATTTGGTTGCAAACTTTGATCTACTATAAAACTGCTTTTTAAAAATGGCTTAAATGCTAATTTTTTTTAGTGCTAGTGTTTTATTATTAGAATGTCTTTTGAATTGGAATGAGTTTTTAAGTATCAGTGAAGATTTAATTTCTCAGCATCTATACATCGCCAACTATTTGAAAATTATTTCTTTGATCTCTATCTCATAGCAAATGAGAAAAACAACAATCTGTTTTTTGGATAATACAGTTATATTTATTAATATACAAAAGTTTTGCTTTCCTTTTGTTTGGTGAGTCAATACATTTGCTATGGTATAAAGAGAACATTCCTGAGAATAGAGATTATTTAAACTTAACCTGGGGGTGCCTGGGTGGCTCAACGGTTTAGTGCCTACCTTTGGCATGAAGGGCCCAGGGCATGATCCTGGAGTCCTGGGATTGAGTCCCACATTGGGCTCCCTGCATGGAGACTGCTTCTCCCTCTGCCTGTGTCTCTGCCTCTCTCTTTCTCTGTGTCTCTCATGAAGAAATAATAAAAAAAAAACAAACAAAAAACTTAATCTGCATTTGCCTTTTTTTAAATAAACACCTACTGTTCTTAACTCTGAATATCACAATTACAATTATTCAATGGATTGTGATCGTTTACTATACAAAATTTAAAGAGCAACAATGAACATCTCCCACATAAACCTGAGCTTCAGGACCAGCACATCACACCATTTACTATTAGCACTTCCTTATCAGCCACAAAGGCTATCCCTTCTTCCTTCGCCCTAGTCCTTACTCGCTAGTTAGCCTGTGAGAATGACAAGATATATGGCTCAAGTAAAAGGCCAGTGCCATCAGCCTTATCCTCCTGGGTATTGTTGTGACTATTTATTTTGTATTACCTTTCATAATTTCATTTCTGGTTGCTCTGTGAGAATTTCCTGTTTAGAGTCTGTTTCCCCTACAACCATTGTGAGCTACTTAAGAATAGGGACTATATATGCTTATCTTTGTATTTCTGAGGCTAAATACAATGTCTGGAACATAATATCCTTCATAGATCATTATTATATACAAAGAACTACGACTTTATGTATCTATAGGTATTTGAATAAGCTTAAATCTTTGAGGATATGCCATCATCACATTTATATTTTTCAGGTGTTTATTTTCCTATTTTCTTCAACAGTTGGTAGTGTTTCTCCTTGGGGGGTGGGGGGGTGGGGGGGAAGTGTGTGTCAAGGAGAAATGCTATGGCAAAAGGCCATTCAGGCAGGTTTACCATTCTGGGCTCCAGAAGTGACTTGTTTCTTTGTTGTTTACAAAGTCAGAGAGAACTATTCATATATACCAGTCTAGATTGAAGACAGTTGGGAATGAATGAGTGAGGCTTCTTTTAGGATCAAGGCCATTTTAACACCTATTACAGACGCTGGAACGCGACTGCTACACAGGGAAACAGAAACTTAACGCGGGTGGAAAACAAAGTAGTCCACAGTCCTCCGTCCTAAGGGGCTTCTTTACTCACTTTCTGGTGACAAAAATGAAAGAGGTGCAATTGTCCTTTTGCAATGATGGACTCTTAATATCTGATTAGTTCTGGCTAAATGATGGTGTGTGTGTACCATTCCTTTCCCCAGGAGATGAAGGCCTTTGGCATTCAATAATAAGGCCTAATTAATCGCAACCAACACAACGCGCTTAGTATGCTAAACACTACCCCTGTGTGGGGAAAAATACGCTAATAATCTACCCTTATGCTGCTTGTTTTAGTGCACAAGCCTGGAGCATGCACCGAGGGAGTGTGCAAAAGTGCAATAGCACTACTCTGCCTCTAGAGTCGGTATGTTTTGTTTTGTTTTTTGTTTTTTTGACTACCTACAGGTGGTAAAAAAGCAGAAGCCAACCCACAGAAACATAACTAGACCCGAGAAACTTAAAACGTCAAGGCCACCTTCGCCAAGCGAACATTAATCTTTCTCTACGTTTTGATGTTTTCGCTAAGGGGGCGGGGGGGGGGAGGGTCACAGCCAAACACACGTAGTTGTACCGCGAGAAGGGAGAATCAGGCGATGAGTAGGACGGGGATGATGGCGGAGCGTCAGAGGTTCCTCAGTTTACCTTTCGCGACACAACTTCCAGGTGTTTTGCGTTGAACCAACCAACCAACCAACCAACCAACCAACCAACCAACCAACCAACAAAAACGCCCCATCGGAGATGTCAGGAAACCTTCTCCTTCCGTCACTTCACCTCACCTCACCTCCCCTCCCCTCACCTCACCTCCCCTCACCTGACGTCTCGTTAGCTCCCGAGCAGCGCTTCCCGCTCAGGCCGCCTCAGGCCTGCGAGCGGCAAACGGCGCCGCGTCCGGCAGGAACACCGGGCGAGGAGGGTTCGCCGGCCTCCTCCGCAGCATGGCTCTGTGGACGTGGACGTGTGACGCCCCGCCAGTCCCCCCAGCTCCGCCGGCCGCTCGAGCCAAGAAAAGAGAGTAAAAAAGCGATAAGGGCAAAGGAGAAGACGGGTGAGCGCCCTGGCAGCCACGCGCGCAGGCGCGCCACGGCCCGCGGCGGGACCGGGGACCGGGGACCGGGGGGCGGGGCCGAGGCGCGGCGCTGGAGCTCCGCCCCCTCCCCTCCCCGCCCCTCCCCTCCCTCCCTCCCTCCTCCTCTCCCCTCCCCCTCCCGCTCGCGCTCCCGCTCGCGCTCGCGCAGGGGAGTGTCTGAGCGCCGCCAGCCCCTCCACGTCAATCAACCCTCCTCCTCCTCCTCCTCCTCCTCCTCCTCCTCCTCCTCGCACTCTCCGCACCTTGTTATTAATCCCAATTCCGACCTCGCGCGGACGCCTCTCCCCGGCCCTCGGGGTTGTGAACGTGGGAGCGGGAGCGAAGGCACCGAAGGCACCGGAGCCTGGCGTCCCCGAGCGGCGGCGGCGGCAGCCTCGGGCCCGGCAGCGGCAGGCGCAGCAGCAAGCCCCGCGGCGGCAGCAGCCCCGGCGCCCGGAGGCCAAGGCCAAGGCCGGGCTCCGCGCCGCCCTCGGAGTAGCAGCCGCGGCGTGGGAGGGAGCTCGCTGCGGCGCTGGGCCGTCGCGTCGGGGGCCGCGGCCGCGGGGCCTCTCCTGGGCGCCCGGGGTCACCGTCCCGCCCCCCGCCCCCCGCCCGCCTGCCCGCTCCCGTCGGCCGCCCTCTCCGCCGCCGCCCCTGCCGTCCCTCAGGCGGCCCGGCCCGGCCCGCCCGCCCCGCGTCCCCTCCGGCCGGTGCCTCTCCCCCCGGCGGGCTGCCTGCATGTCTTTGCTGCCCTCAGCCCCGCCGCCACCGCCGCCGCCGCCTCCCCCGCCGCCGCAGCCCCAGCACCAGCAGCAGCCGCCCCGCCGCCGCCGCCGCCGCCGCCGCCCGGACCCCGGCGCGCTGAATGCAGGTGAGGGGGGGCGCGGGCCCTGCCGGTGGCGGCGGCGGCGCTGCGCGGCGCGGCGCGGCGGGGCGGGCGGGAGCGAGGCCCGCCCGTGGGTGTTTGTGTTTGCGTCTGCGGCCGCGGCCCGGAGGGAAGCATCTGTGGGGCCGGGCGCGCGCGCCGCCGTGTCTCCCCTGCCGCGGGGAAATGGCTGCTGTTGCTCCGCCTGGGCCGGAGGAAGAGAATGAGGTAGAGTGTCTGCGCCTCGGAGGAGGGTCGATGTGGGGGACACGGAAGCGTCCCCGGGAGGTGAGGTGGGAGAGCGACGAGCGTGCGTGAGGCTGTGCGAGGTGAGGCTGTGGCGGGCGGGGAGGCGGCCCGGGGACCCGGGGCCAGTGGGCGTGTGTGGGGCCGGCGCTGGCGGCCCCGGGGTGCGGGGCGGGTTCCGTGTGTCCGGGACCCCCGAGGGGCGCCCCTCCCCCGCCCCCCCGTTCCCCTCCCCCCTCTGTGGGCGCCGCGCGGGTGAAGCTGCTCGGCCGCGGCGGGCCCCGACCGGGCCGGACCGGACCGGGGACGCGAGTGTGTGCGCCGCCCGCGCGCGGCAGCCCAGGCCGGCTGAGCTGCGGGTCGGGGCCGCGCCGCTGCTCCCGGGCCCGGCAGGAAGCGCGCCGGCCTGCAGCGCGGCCTAACCGCCTCGGCGCCCGCCCGCCCGCCTCCCGGACGCCTCCCGGACGCCTCCCGGACGCCTCCCGGACGCCCCGGCCCGCGAGCACCCGGGGCGCTGCCTCGGGCCTGGGCAGGTGAGGAGGGTCGGAGGCGGGACGCGCGCACCGCCGTCGCCTCGGCCGCCTCCGCGTCTGCTGAGGAGAGAGGCGAAGGCTTATTTTGGCTCTGGAGCTGCAGGCTCTGCCCCTCCGGGCGGCGGGACCCGAGGGAAAGTGACTCAGAGCGGTGAATCTCGGGAACACTGGCTGCGGATGGAGATCCCTTCGCCCCGTCCCTCCGCGAAGGCCCGGTGGACGGACTGTGTACACGTTTTCAGTTTTCGTCGCACATATTTTCTCGTGGGGGACATGAGTGCGATTTTTAAGATAAAATTTTTTTTTTTTTTCCCCCCCCGAGACGCGAGGGAAGAAATGGAAGCTGGCTTTCCTGTCCTGCGGTGTTGGTGGCATTGGATCGATTTTGTGCGTTTGAAATCGTTTTATCCTGCCTCCTAGGGGAAAGGCGTGCACACGCGGAACTGAGGAGGTTGGTGAGGAAGAGGAAGTTACTGTAGCTGTCATCGTCCCTAACTCGGCCTAGTTATCTTAGGCTGTTGAGATGGATTGTGTTCAGGGAGTTTAGCTGAGCCGTTTGTACACGTTGGAAGCACAGTATTACATTTTACTGCCTTACTGCTTCTACTTATCTATATTGCCGATCAGGATAGTCGTACAAACAAACACGTCTCACGCACAATCTCCAAAACCTAGGTCAAGGAGCCTTTATGTTGTCTACCCAGGGTGTGTGTGTGCTCCGGGGAAGCTATTTTTGAGAGTGGTCTAAGCAAAGCGGAACTATGAAGATAAATCTGCCAATAGGTGTGCAGTGCGTTGTAGACCCAAATATAAATGGTATTTGAATGATTTATTTGCTTTACTCCGCCCTCCTTCCGTTTGCATTTCGTAAGCTCATCTAGCTGAGACCCTGTGGATGAAGTCCTGATACAGATTTGATCCTTGCAGACCATGCTCTGTATGATGGCCGGGTAGCCCTGTTTCTAAAACTGGTCTCACAAATGTTCCAGGCCGTGCACTGGGAACAAGAGTGGAGGGAAGAATAGGAGTGGAGAGCTGTTTTCTGGGACCACTGCTGGAAAAACAACATGTGTAGTTGAGTGGAAAAAGGACTTGTTTTACCTCAGAACTCTGGCTGTGCCATTTTTCTTAGCTGTTTGACCTTAGCAAGTTACCGAATGTCTGTAAGTCTCTGTTTTTTTTTTTTTTTCCATTTGTAACGAGGAGATACCTTTATAGTAAGGTTGTCCTGAGGGTGGAATGAAAAAACATGTTTGGCACATAGTAGAGGCTTAGTTAAATATACCTCCCGCAGCCCTGATTGTGGGCATTGAAAAACATGTGTAAGGACAAATACCCATTTGATAACTGAGAGCAATATTGTGTAATTGTAGGTTAAAAATCAAGGCAGTAGAACATTTCAGAGTCCTTTGATAATATATAAGGTATATATAAACTTTTAATGTTTTTTATGTCTTTCCTAGAAATAAGACTGTCATTAAAGTGGCCTAGTATATTAGTTTATAGAGACTGTCTAGTCATACTTTTTTTCCTCTGTATTTTTGAATAGGCCATCTCTCAGTTTTACTACTTTTATGATTCTGGCTATGTAGTCCTGGAAAAAATTGTACTGTATATAGCACATATACATTCCAATACAATCAAGCATTAAAATGGATCAAGAAACGAGAGTTTAGATTACTTTAACAGATTCATAAAGCATAAGTGCCAAAAAATTGCTATGTAATTCTTTGAGTTCATGTTGACTGATTTGGTAAACAAAAACTTCTTGGAATACATTCTTGGATGGTTTAGGGAAAAATCCTCAATCAACTTTGAATAGTTTTCCATTTTTATTACTCTCTGTGGAGTAGTGAATGTGCTGTTCATTTATTTTTAATTGTGGTGGAGAAAAAAAAATGATACAGAGTTTAAGGTAAAGGCAATGGAAAGGTTAAAGAAGGATTTTTTTTTCTTTTCTATCTTTTTAAAAATTATTTTGGTGAAGGCAGGATGAAGAGAATGTGAGGAGTTTCATTGGGTTAAGTTTGTAGTATGTCCATTTACTAAAGCCAGGTTTCCAAATTAGGCCTTATTTTTATTTATATCAGCAATGGTAAGCTTAAAAAAAAAAGACACTTGTAAATCACTGAAATTTTAACACTTTTGTGAAGGATAGTAGGGGCAACTTTATTAGAATGAGAAATGTCATGGTTTTGTTAAAGTATGTGTCTTATGGGCATGTCTGCATTTACAGTGGACAGAATTATCTGCCATATGGTTATATTTAAAGGAAGAATTCTTAAGAATTATAGATGATAATAAAATAAGTAAAGAAATACAGTGAAATAATAGATAATTTTTAATACTTTAAGAACAATAAAATAGAAAATTTTGTTTTAAACTACATAGACATTAGATGTTACAAAGTAGACATTATGAATCACAGTGTTTTAAAACAATGATTTTTTAATTTGGGAAAAGTGAGGAAAACATTTCTTTGTAATCATGAAAATATATTGAACTAAAATATTAAGACATGTGGACAGTAAATTTATTAACCGTGGAACTGCTCATGCTATCATTGTTTAAAGTAATTATGTTTCAACAAAATCAAGGTGGAAAATTGTTTAGATTTTAAAATTTAATGTTACTTAAATGGGCTTTTAAACAAGCTTTCCAAAATATCCCTTACAAATGTCTTTAATCAGGGGGAATTGAAATACTTAAGGCTTTGTGTATGTATTACTCTGGATAATGCTAATTAGGGCAATAAATACACCAGAATTTCAGTGGCTTAACACATGTAAGTTTGTATTTTGCTCACATGTAACAGTTCTGTGCAGGTGCTCCTGGTTAGCAGGCTTGTGGCTTTCCTCCATGTGGTATTTGAGGGACCCACACTCCTTACATCTATGGCTCTAGCATTCTTTAGGGACTTGGAGCCTTGCCTGTTACTTACAGGCCATTTTTTAAGAACTCCCAGACTTAAAGTGACAAACATCTGCCCACATTTGACTGGTGAGAATTTGTCATAGAGTCTTATTTGAATGCAAGGGGGAGGAGAATGTAGTCCCCAGATGGTGGTGGACAGCTTGGGGCATTTTATGATGTTGCTTTAGATGGTAGTGTGTATTTATGAAATTATGTCAAAAGGGTGAGTTATAATACTTAAAAATTGCTTTCCATCTTCCCAAAGAGTAAAATTGGGGCAGTTGGTAGGGGGGAGAGAAGGAAGGAGTTAAAGCTACAAAAGGAAGAAGAGCTCTCTCCTATGAAGAATGAATGACAAGTGAAATCTAGCTATTTAAAGATACAAATTTTACAGAGAACATAACAATTGGATTTTATAACCTTTAGTAACGTCTCTCCTTTACTATCTAATTATCTACTGTCATTGTAGTCTACTGGGTTCTGGCTGTTTGAGTTTTTCTCTTTGTACTTTGAAATCAGTTGACTTTGAATTTCAGTTCCTGGGTTACAGTTTCATGGGAACACAGTTTTGAATATTTTACTTTCTCGTATTAGGATAAAATATTATTATTACTTTATACTTTAAGGAAATATTTAGGTGGACCTTACTATGTTTTATTGTTTACTATTGCTGTTTTTATAATTCTAAAGTCATTTTAATATATGTGAGACTTCACTCAGAACAATAAAATCATTGAATAAACAACAAAGATTTAATTATTAACTTGTGCTCATGGTTCATGATGAGAATACTACAACTTTCTTTGATTAACTGCACTAACAGTGAGCCTCTGGCATATTAAATGAATTTTATCTCTAGACAACTTTAATTTTAATTGAATCATAACTTATTTTTTTATTACCTAGGATTATTGTAATGTGAAACTTTAGCTCTATGTTCTCCTTCACTTATTTTATTATTTATTTATTTTTAAAGGTTTTATTTATTTATTCATGAGAGACACAGAGAGAGGCAGGGACACGGGCAGAGGGAGAAGTAGGCTCCCTGGGGGGAGCCCAATGTGAGACTCCGTCCCGGGACCGTGATAAGGACCTGAGCTGAAGGCAGATGCTTAACCACTGAGCCACCCAGGTCCCCCTCCTTCTCTTATTTTTATTCTAAACGGTTTGGTTAAGGATCTGAGAAGTCATATATCTGTATTCCTCCAAGGAAGACTTTTGAGTAGTCTTGTTAATACCTCCATGGTACATATTTTTAATATTTTGCATTTTGAAAATTCAAGCCTTTTTTGGGGGCCCATTCTGAATCCATTATTATACTTGGTTCTAAAGTATGAAAGAAATAAAAGAAACCCTTGCAAAGCTTGTAGGTTATGAGGAAAGGAGATAAAACTTGTAATTTATTATTTCAAAGCAATGAATGAACAAGCCCAAGTCACTAACTACAGTATAAACCGCAGACATTCTGAAAGGGAGTAACATGAAATAGAATGGTGGATGGGTCAGGGACTACTTAAAAAACTGAAAATATTTTTTGGGTAACAGCTTTTTTTTTTTCTTGTTAAGATTTTATTTATTTATTCATGAGAGACACAGAGAGAGAGAGGTAGGCAGAGACACAGGCAGAGGGAGAAGCTAGCTCCATGTAGGGAGCCTGATGCGGGACTCGATCCCGGGAGTCCAGGATCACGCCCTGGGTGGAAGGCAGGCTCTAAACCAGTGAGCCACCCAGGGATCCCAGGTAACAGCTTTTTTGAGATAGAATTCACTTACCATAGAAGTAGCCTATTTAAAATATGTAATTCAGTGATGTTTAGTATATTCATAGTAGTGCAGCCATCATCACAATTTTAGAACATTTAAATTACCTGAAATATAAATCCTATATTCTTTAAGGGTATTCCGCCCCCTTCTCCTATACCCTTACTTCTAGGCAATCGCTGATTTGCTTTCTGACTATATTTGCCTATTCTGAACATTTCACACAAATGGAATCTTAATGTAATATGTGGTCTTATTACAGGCTTATTTCACTTACCCTGTTTTCAAGGTTTCATCCATGTTGTAGTAATTCATCCTTTTTATGGCTGCATAATATGCCATTGTATGGATATACACTACATTTTGTTTATCAGCTAGTGGACATTTGGGTTATTTCTATTACTTGGCTATTATAAGTAATTCCATTATGAACATTCATATACAAGTTTTTGTGTACATAGTTTCAGTTCTTTTGGGGAAATGCCTAGGAGTGGAATTGCTGGATCATATGCCTCTATGTTTATTTTCTCCTTCTTTTTTTTTTTTTTTTAAAGATTTAATTTTATTTATTCATAGAGATAGAGAGAGAGAGGCAGAGACACAGGCAGAGGGAGAAGCAGGCACCACACAGAGAGCCTGACGTGGGACTCGATCCCGGGTCTCCAGGATCACGCCCTGGGCTGCAGGTGGCGCTAAACCACTGTGCCACCGGGGCTGGCCTATTTTCTCCTTCTTTATTAAAGATTTTATTTTTTAAGTAATCTCTATACCCCGTGTGGGACTCAGACTCAACCCTGAGATCAAGAGTTGCATGTTACACTGACCAAGCCAGCTAGGTGCCCCATGGTGCCTCTGTGTTTAAAGTTTTGAGGAACTTCTGTTTTCTAAAGCACCCTCACTGTTGCCTGTCCCTACCAGCAGTATATAAGGGCTCTAGCTTCTCTACTCCTTGCCAGCATTTGTTATCTTTTTGACCATAGGTCTCCTAGTGAGTGTTAGTATCTCATTGTGGTTTTGATTTGCATTTCTCTAAAGATGCTGAGTGTCTTTTCATTTGTTTTTTGCTATTTTTGTATATATTTGTTTTGAGAGATGTGTATTCAAATCCTTTGCCCACTTTTAAATGAACTATCTTTTGTTACTGAGTTGTAAGAGTCTTTTATATATTATAGATATAAGTATTATAGATACAAATATTTCCTGCAGCTTGTGAGTTACTCATACAGATCCTTGATGATGTCTTTTGAAGAATAAGTTTTAGATTTTGATGAAATCTTAATTTTTTATTGATTGTGCTTTTTGTCATATCTGAGAAACCATTTATTAATCTAAGGTCACAGAGATTTACTCTTGTTTTGTACTAAGAGTTTCTTAGTTTTGGTACTTACATTTAGATTTTTGATCCATTTTGAGTTAATTTCTGCATATGACCTGATATAGGGAGTCTAACATTGTTAGAGAGAGACAAACCATGAGAGACTCCTAACTCTGGGAAATGAACAAGGGGTAGTGGAAGGGGAGGCAGGCGGGGGGATGGGGCGACTGGGTTATGGGCACTGAGGAGGGCACTTGATGGGATGAGCACTGGGTGTTATACCATATGTTGGGAAATTGAACTCCAATAAAAAAATACAGTAAAAAAAATTTCAGTATCACCTTGTCAATTTCTGTGAAGCCAGCTGGAATTTTGATAGGAATTGTGTTAAATCTGTAGATCAATTTGGGGAGTGTTGCCATCTTAAGTATACTAAATCTTCCTATTCACAAACATGGGTTCTTTCCATTTATTTAGCTCTTCTTTGATTTCTTTCAGCAAGATTTTTTTGCAGTTTTCAGAGTCTTAAGTTTTATACTTATTTTGCTGCATTTATTCCTAAATATCTTATTCTTTTAGATGCTATTATAAATTGTTTTATTTTTGGGTTCATTGCAAGTGTATAAACATACAGTTGATTTTTGTCTATTGATTTTGTACCTTGCAACCTTACTGAACTTGTTTATTAGATCAATATTTTAGTTTGTTCCATAGCATTTTCTGTATAACAAAGGTCATGTTACTTGTGAAGATAGTTTTTACTTCTTTTCCAATCTGGATGTGTTATTTCATTTTCTTGTCTCATGGTCTTGGCTGAAATCTCCAGTACATTGTTGAAAAGTATCAAGAACAGATATCCTTGTCTTGTTCCTGATCTCAGGGGAAAGCATTCAGTCTTTCACTATTAAGTATGTTAGCTGTGGGGTTTTCATAGATGCTCTTTGTTAGGTTGAGGAAATTCTATTTCTAGTTTGTTGAGTGTTTCCTCTCATGAAGGGATCTCTGGGGTGTTAGGGTTGAGTTGAGGGAAGTATGAAATATGGATTACAAAAGTGAAGATATCATGTCTAGTAATGAGTGTCAGGTAATGATGCTTTAACCTATTTGAGAAAGAGGAGCTAGCTTTCACCACCTTCTTTTCCCTCATTTCCTCCCCTCCCTACTCCTTTAATGTTCTCTAATTGCCTTCTCATTAATCCATGAACACATTAGGAGGCTCCTTAATCTTTCACTGAAGATTTTTTGAATAATTCAGGTTTCTTGAGTAGTGGAAAATGCTGTTTCTTTTGAAAAATATTCAGTTAGAACTGTGGGGATTTTTTTTTCCTGATTACATTGATAGCTAGAGTGGAGGGGGACACAGGAAGCAGAATACTAAATCATAAATGAGCTAACTATAGAATTAAAAAGATGGGAACACACTTTTGTGATTATTGAGGGTATTGTTAATTAAGAATTCCATATTTACTTGGGACTTGGTTATTACCTGACTTTTTCCCAAAATATTTCAGCATGAATGGTTTTGTTTTTGTAAGTTTTCTAAAAAACCTGATAACTTTATTAGGAAATTTTGCTCTGCAAAGTAAGCTTATGTTTCCTTTGTTTTTTTTTTTAAGATTTTATTTATTTATTCATGAGAGAGACAGAGAGAGAGAGAGAGAGAGAGAGAGAGAGAGGTAGAGACACAGGTAGAGGGAGAAGCAGTCTCCATGCAGGGAGCCTGACCCGGGACTCGATTCCAGGTCTCCAGGATGAGGCCCTAGGCTGAAGGCGGCGCTAAACAGCTGAGTCACCCAGGCTGCCCAAGGTTATGTTTCACTTATGGTGATTGCCCTTTAAGTTTTGGAACTTAAATAGTGTTCCCATGCAGCTACATTCTGATGAAATTTTTTTTTTCTTTTTAAAGATTTTATTTTACTTAATCATGAGAGACACAGAACAGGAGAGAGAGGCAGAGACACAGGCAGAGGGAGAAGCAGACTCTATGCAGGGAGCCTGTCGTGGGACTTGATCCCAGGACTCCAGGATCACGCCCTGAGCCAAAGGTGGCGCTAAACTCCTGGGCCACCAGGGCTGCCCAAAAAAATGTTTCAAAAAAAAAAAATAAAAACAAAAACAAAAAAACCCACTTATTTTAGTCCATGTTGTATGTCACAGAATTAAATAACTTTGGGCTTAGCCAAGAATCTTCTTGTTTACAAGTCAGGATTAGAAAGTGGTAATATATATATATATATATATATATTTTTTTTTTTTTTTTTGTATTCTCTTTTGTAGCAGGATACGTTCCAATTTTTTTTAGATCACATTAAAATCTCACTAGAAATAAAAATTTATTTTTAATTCTTTTGAAGAAATAAGTGCACTTTGCTGTGTGAGGGACTCATTGTTCATACTGAATAGATGCCAGGTATTTTGGGGCTTTCGTATTGTTAACAATAGAAATTGGTGACAACAAAGTAGAAGTTATAACACTTTATATTCCCTTACATTCATCTTTTGCAGAGAGAACCTCTCTCTGTAATCTTACAGTTTAGAATCTTTTTCTCTTCCCACATTACTTAAATAGATTCCCTAAATGAGTAACATAGATCAGAGTTATATAATACTAGTTACAAATACTACTAAGAGAACAGAACTAAATATAGGCTATACTAAACTGGAATGTCCCTTTATACAAAGACTTTCTTGAGATCTTTATGTATATATTCATTGCTGTCTGATCATAATGTTTATATTTAAAAGCAAAAAACTGGCAAGAGTATGTTCTGCTATAGGTTCATATTAGTGCAGTTTTCTGCAACTTACAGAATAATATGTTGTGAATAATGTACAGAATGATAATCTTGAAACAATATAAGAATTTTAATCACTTTAAAGTATTAGACTCTAAAGAAATATTAAGTTTCTATTGGCTATTAGCTATTTTATTCAGGGTTTGGAATATAATTTTTTTTTTAACTGGGAAATGGAAGTTATTTATTGGACTACTGAGAACTAAGAACTATGAAAAGCCATACCCTTCTCTTTAAATATGTAATCTCAATTAGTTTTCATGAAAATCCTGTGAAGTAGAGTATGATCTTCACTCTAGAGGTAGGCAATAATGTGAGCCCTTGGATCCTTCACTTCCTAGCTCTTCGGAGAACTCCCTTTTCCATGTTTCAGTTTCCTCATCTGTAATAGGGAGATCATAGTTCTTACAGAGTTGTTCTGAGCATTAAATCAAGTAATACCTATAAAGTGCTTAGAATAGTATGTGGCACATCCATGATTTAAAAAACCTTAAAATTCAATATAAGTTAGCCATTACTGTTTCTTATTGCTAGGAACCATACAAGTAAATAACAAGTCTTAAATATTGGTGAAATCAATATTTAGAATAGGATCTGAAAAATAAAATAAATAAATAAATAAATAAATAAATAGAACAGGATGTGTTTGACTCCATAATACTTACCCTTTCACTACTTATACATATAAGGGATTTAAGCCCTGGTAAATAGCAAGTGTAAGCAGAATATGCTAACTGACAAAGACCATTTAAATGCTATAACATATAGAGTACATATGGGTTTGTAATCTACAGGGATAAGGAGGAAATAGAAGTTGATCTCTTTATGGTTAGGAGAAGAAAGAAAAGGAAAAGGTAGTGGAACATTGCAGCATCTTCCTTGCTTGTCCTCCCAGCAGCTCCTTTAACTTCTGTTCCATCGTCACCAGAGAAATCTTGCAAAATTCATTTGACATTGCTTCAATTCTCTCCTTAAAATCCTTCAATAGTAGTTACTATTTTTTGGTTGCTTACTATGTGCTAAGGACAGGAGTTGGTGTTTTATATAAAGGGCTTTATGTAGTAAATATCTTGGCCATGGGATTACATTATGATCTCTGTCCCGTATTCTTTGTTTTTTGTTGTTGTTGTTGTAGTTTTTTTTATTCTTTTAACAATCCTTTAAAAATTGGTACACCTGTGTGGCTTAGTGATTGAGTGTTTGCCTTCGGCTCAGGGAGTGATCCTGGAGTCCTGGAATCAAGTCCTGCATCGGGCTCCCTGTATGGAGCCTGCTTCTCTCTCTGCCTGTGTCTCTGTCTCTCTCTGTCATTCATGAATTTAAAAAAAAAAAAAAAAAAGTAAGACCATTCATTGCTGGCAAGCCAAGCTATAGTTTGCTGACCTCTCTGCTAGGAGATTTACACAAAATTTTCTTAGAATCCTGGCAAAATTGATATTATTAATTTCTGTTTTATAGTTGAGGATACTGAAGCTCAGAGAGGCAAATTTGATGAAACTCACAAAGCAAGGAAATGACAGAGCTCAAATTCAGATTTAGGTCATTGGAATTCCTAAACCTGTGTACTTTCCAGGATATCCTGCTGTTCTTTATTTTAATTTTTTTTTTTTTAAGAAGGAAGTGGAGACTTCATAGGAGTATATGTAAGACCCATTATGATCTTGTCCTTGCGTACCTCTCCAGTTTTATCATTTTATTACATCTCTCTCCTGAACCTACCTATTCCTTAGGTTTGCCATACTGAATGACTTATAGCTTGGTTTATGGTTTTATATATACCTATAATACTTTGTGATCTCATTGATTTTTTTTGAATAATTCACCTTAGATTGCTCCTACTCTGAGAAATCTTACCTGATGACACTTGGTTGTTTGCTTTATGCTCTTTCAGCTTCCCTAGCATCTTGTGCATTCCTTTTATATAGCATTTACCATATTGTCTTGTATTTACCTGGTTTCTCTTTCTATTTTTCCATCAGACTGTTGAGTTTTTAAGAGCAGGGATATCTCACTTTGTAGCCCAAGTGTTTGCAGGGGTTAAACCCCTACTCGTATCAGTGTACTTAGTGTTTAGTATATATTAGGGACTTAGTTACTTTTACCAAACGAATAATCAAATGGCATTGCAAATGATAGAAATGACATCAACAAATAGGTAGTAGCAGAAAGGCAAATCCACATTCAAGTATGAGAGGGAAATTTGGTTAATTTCTGGTTAACTTCCAGAGCTTCAGTGGCAACCAGGAAGCTGATAAGGCATATTGGAACATGATTTTTTGGGATGGGTTTGAATGCCTAGGTAAGGAATTTTAGTTTTATCCTATTGTTCACCTCTAGAGCAGCTAAGTGGTCTTTTACATCTATAAATTCAGGGTCTCATATTAATGTCTGAATTTTGTTATAATGTTTTAGACACTTCGTAAGACATAGCAATATATTACTTTTGATTAATAGTAATTGCAGATGTGGGTCTAGAATCCTGTAATTACAAATATGACTCTTAAACACACTGATAGCATTGAGTGATCTTGAGCATGTTGGTGGCAATTTGAAATAATTATTTAAGAATATCTGGTTGAAGTATGCAGAATCATTTGAGATCAGAATAGAAAGAGGGAGGCTCTTTTTTAAGGAGTTAAAATATGAAGTGCTAAGTCAAGAAATAAATCTGTCAATCAGGGTAGCCACAGCTTTTAATAAGGTGACATTGGTGGATGGAAATGAAGGAAGAAGTCAGAATATGAAGGAAGAAGTCAGATGACTAAGAAATCAGAAGGGAGGGGGAGACAGATTGAATTCTGTGTTAAATTGATTAAAATTGGGATGATTTCTCTTTTTCCCCTGGATTTAGTCCCTAATTGCTTTATGCCTGAATAATTAGAATATCCTCATGATTTTGATGTCCTTTCCTACCTCTAATAGATAGGTGGTATATTTGGATATGGGTGGATTGTTTGATGGTATGGATCCTTTGGCAGCCTGGAGAAGGCCGCCATGGAGGCTTTTTAGAATAATGTGGTTTTTAAGGAGATTTTATTTATTTCATCATGAGACACACAGATACATAGGCAAAGGGAGAAGCAGCCTCCCTGCAGGGAGCCCGAGGCAGACGCTCAACCATTGAGCCACCTAGGCATCCCTAGAATAATGATTTTTAAGTGGATGAAAGAAAATAAGATTAAAAAGGAACCTGTTACATTAAAATACTAAAATGTAAAAAAAAAAAGATTTGTGATATATTAATATATTAATGTATTTGCCTCTTTATCAGTGCATTTAAATTACAGGATCTAGTAGTGAATATAATAACTACCATAATTTTTAAAAAAGATTTTATTTATTTTTTCATGAGAGACACAGAGAGAGAGAGGCAGAGACATAGGCAGAGGGAGAAGCAGGCTCCATGCAGGGAGTCCGATGTGGGACTTGATCCTGGAACCCCAGGATCATGCCCTGAGCCAAAGGCAGACGCTCAACTGCTGAGCCACCCAGCCGTCCCAATAACTACCATAATTTTGAAGTAGTGGTACATACAGATGATATTTTGAGCTATCTGTAACAACTATCACGTGATAGGAAAATACAACACGTTAGTGACCAAAAATCATAGGTACTGCTAATGTTAGCTCTAATTGAAAGAGGTACTTAATTTTCTTTTTTTTTTTTTTTTTTGAGGTACTTAATTTTCATTAGATATTAGTGAAAGTGGTGTTGTGATTTCTTTCCTATGCAAATTTATAGATTTCCTAAGGTTTATGGACCCTAGGTTAGTAATCTTTGCTTGTATTCTCTCCTGGTTTACATCTATTTTGTGTATTTTTGTCATACTACTGTCTTTTTTTTTTTTCCACATGGCAATATTTTTTTAAGTCTGCTTTTGGAAATAACATCTGTTCCTTATATAAAAAATTATATTGAGGGATCCCTGGGTGGCGCAGCGGTTTGGTGCCTGCCTTTGGCCCAGGGCGTGATCCTGGAGACCCGGGATCGAAACCCACGTCGGGCTCCCGGTGCATGGAGCCTGCTTCTCCCTCTGCCTGTGTCTCTGCCTCTCTCTCTCACTGTGTGCCTATCATAAATAAATAAAAATTAAAAAAAAAATTATATTGAAAAGTATAATTTCCTGGTCATCTTATCTTACAGAGACAAGACGGTTAGTAGTGTTGAACCATTGTCTGTTTCTGGGCAATAATATGTGCATATATACATACATAAATAGAATGATTCTATATGCTCTTTTTTATATTGCTTTCTGATTTAACCAGCATATTGTCATTTTTTCCATCAGTAGATATGCCTTATGCTTTTAAAAAATTGATAGCATTTTTTAAAAAGAGATCACTATAGTATAAAAATCATGTTTATTTAATTTTTTAAAAAGATTATTCGACAGCACAAGCAGGGTAGAAGTAGGCAGAAGGAGAGGGAGAAGCAGGCTCCTCACTGAACAGAGAGCCCGATGTGGGGCTTGATCCCAGGGCCCTAGGATCCTGACCTGAGCCGAAGGCAGATGCTCGGCTGATGAGCCACTCAGGTGCCCCTCAAAAACCACTGTTTTCAAGTATACACTTTAGTGGTTTTAGTATTTCACTGTGTTGTGAACTACCACTATTATCTAATTTTAGAACATTTCCGTCACCCTCAAAAGAAACCTTAATCCCATTAGCAATTCCAGTTTGCCTATTTCTTCATCTACTGGCAACCACCAGTCTACTTTTTCTCTTATGGATTTGCCTACTCCAGGCATTAAATATAAATGGAATTACACAATCTATGACTTTTTGTGTATGGCATCTTTCACTTAGCATAATGATTTTAAGATTATTTTGTGTTGTGGCATGTAATAGTACTTTGTAAGTTTTTATGGCTGAGTAATATGCTGTCATGGGCATATATTTTGTTCATCTGTTTATCAACTGATGGATATTTGGGTTTCCGTTTTTTGGCTATTACACATAGTCCTGCTATGAACATTCATGTACAAATTTTTGTGTGGACATATGTTTTCAGTTCTCTTGGGTATAAACCTAACAGTGTAATTACTGGATCATATGGCAGTTCTTTTTCAATTTTTGGAAAATTGACAAACTTTCACAACAGCAGCATCATTTCACATTTCTACATATTATGCTTTCTAATGTCTGGATTGTAATTCAATTTATTGATATGCTACAATTCAATCCCCTACTGATGGGCAATTAATTTCCTTTGACAATTATCAACATTAATGCAAGGAAAAGATTCATAAATGCACTTTACACTTATTTATTTATATTTATGTATTTTTAATGGGGGGGGTACAGAAGGAAAGGGAGAGAGAATCTTAAGCAGGTTCCACACTGGGTGTGGGCTTGATCTCACAGCCCTGAGATCATGACCTGTGCCTAAATCAAGAGTCAGATGCTCAACTGACTGAGCCACCCAGGCTCCCTCTATCACAGTTTTTTAAAGGATGAATTTCTAGAAGTGGACTTGCTGGATTAAAATGATTACACATTTAAAATATTGATACATCATGTTGGGTTATCCTTTAGAAATGTATAAAATTATATTCTTGTCAACTGCATGATGGGTACCTATTTTCCCAAACTCTTATTTACATTATTAATCTTAGCCATTCCGATAATAAAGTCATATGTTTTTTAAAATTTGCAATTATTTGATTAATAGGGGAGTTATTTTTTTTCACTTTTTTTGGCCAGTCTTTTGTAATTTGCTTGATCATGACCTAACTTTACTCCCAATTTTTCTATTGGGGTGTTTACATTTTTTTCTTATTGATTTGTGAAAGTTGTTTTTATTTTAGAAACATTACCTCATTCTCTATTATAAGTATTAGATACTTTGCTCCCCTTTCCTCTTGATCTTTTGACTTTATGACTTAACTCTTTGCCTTACAGATAGTACATTTGTTTGTATCATTTAATCTGTCTTTTTTTTTTTATGGTCTTCACCTTGTTTAGAAAAGTTTTCTGCACTCCAAGATTATAAGATTATTATTCTGCATTTTCTTCTATAAATGTATGTTTAGAATTAAGTTTGTCATGATTTAGTAGAA
This sequence comes from Canis lupus dingo, assembly GCF_003254725.2. NCBI lineage: Eukaryota > Metazoa > Chordata > Mammalia > Carnivora > Canidae > Canis > Canis lupus. Next base: position 2,299,202 of record NC_064274.1, on the reverse strand, counting down.
GAATCTTGGGTTTTTGGGGATCCCTGGGTGGCTCAGCGGTTTCGCGCCTGCCTTTGGCCCAGGGCGTGATCCTGGAGTCCCAGGATTGAGTCCCGCGTCAGGCTCCCGGCATGGAGCCTGTTTCTCCCTCTGCCTGTGTCTCTGCCTCTCTCTCTCTCTCTCTCTCTCTCTCTCTCTATGTCTATCATAAATAAATAAATAAAAATAAATCTAAAAAAAAAAAAAGAATCTTGGGTTTTGTGGTTGGAATTATCCATATTCAAATTTCATTTTAGTCATTTACTAACAATGAGCCGTTGGGTGTTTCACAGCTTCTCCATTCAGCTTTGTCATTGATAAAGTGAGAATAATATGTAGTTTTTATTTTAGTGAAATTAAATGTGATAATGTGTTCAAATCTTCTAGCACAGTGTTGACACACAGGTCATTCAGTGCCTGTTTTCTTATCTCTCCCACTCAAACTCTGTCTTCCTTCAACCTATGTATAATCTGATTCAGAAGATAAGAGAGGGGAAGTTTTAAGATGTAGAGGGTGGTCCTCAGTTTTAGAGAAATCATACAGGATGAGCTGATTAAAAAGAGGATTGAAAATTGATTTAGTAATATTAAAGTTTTTTATGTTTAATAAGAACAGTTTTCATTGGAGTGATGAGAAATGGCTATATTTTAATAGGATGACTACTAAGTAGAGCAATACAGAAGACATGAGGGATGAAAAGTACATATGGGACATTACCCATAATTATATACATCTTTGAGAAACAGTTGTAACTCTTCCTATTTCTTTCATTGTTAGGATGCTGGTAAGAGGACAGGGATAACAATACTAATACATATATAGTATATGTGTATATAATTTATAGATAAATTTAGGCCATTTTTACTTTTAAAATTACAGTCCTTGTAGCACATTTCACAGTTAGTCCATCAGACTGGTCAAGAACATCAGACCGGTAGTTCTTGACTATTTGTATTTTATTCTTCTTAGTAGCCCTTTATGGAATTTGCATACATTCTCCATTAAATTATAGTTATTTGTAAAGAGTGATAAATATCCTTTGTACAAAGCAACTTTATGTGTGTTTTAGAAAGAGATGGGAAATACATAAATGTCATACAGTAATCATCATTAACATTTTTCTTATAAGGTTTTTAGGGTAACGAACACAGTTCTAATAATTAAAAATGGCTTTTTTTTTTCAATTTTTAAAGATTTATTTATTTATTCATGAGAGAGACAGACAGAGAGCAGTTGAGACATAGGCAGAGAGAGAAGCAGGCTCCTTGCAGGGAGCCGGATGTGGGACTTGATCCTGGACCCCGGGATGACGCCCCGAGCTGAAGGCAGAAGCTCAACTGCTGAGCCACCTGGGAGTCCCAAAATAGTGGACTTTTTAAAAAAGGTTTTATTTACTTGAGAGAGCAGGAGAGATAACATGACGGGGGAAGGAGCAGAGCAGAGGGATAGAGAGAAGCAGACTCCCAGCTGAGCAGGGAGCCTGATGTGGGACTCTATCCCAGGACCCTGAGAAAATGACGTGAGCTGAAGGCAGATGCTTAACTGACTGAGCCACCTAGCTGCCCTCAAAATAATGGATTTTTGACAGATGTTTATTATGTATTTTTGACAAATGTTTACAAAGCAATACACTTTTCCTCTTTCTATAAAATAACCTCAAAATATTTTTTTTTTTTTTTAAAGATTTTATTTATTCATGAGAGAGACAGAGAGAGGCAGAGACATAGGCAGAGGGAGAAGCAGGCTCCCTGCGGGGAATCTGAGGTGGTACTCAATCCCAAGCACCCTGGATCACAACCTGAGCCAAAGGCAGACGCTCAACCACTGAGCCACCCAGGTGCCCCTCAAAGTTTTAAAAATTTGTTAATAAAAATATTTATTTAGATATTTCTCAAGTGGAGAAATAGACTTGGAGTATGTGTAATTGGGATTTAGAAAATGTTGTCAAATTCTGTTCCTTGACTCTGTGTAATTGCCCTTTTTTCCTAGTATGTTGCAAGTATACTGTCCCCATTTTGTCAGCCTCAAAACAAGAAGGAAATTCTGTATTGGTTAGCTTAGGAGGAAGGTAATGAGTTTAAGTAACAACAGGAAATTTGCTTTTCTGTGACCTTTGATGAGTTTGTAAAGTTGGCATTTTGACTGCTGAATTGAAATTCAGAAGAATTTTATGTTTAGTTTGCTTTGTTGCTTTTGCAGAGTTATCTATCTGCTAGGAAAAAAAGTAGGAATCCAAGTTAAAGACTCTGCTACCTTTGTGGGAAGTAATGAACAATATTCATCCTTCTGACAAAATCTGGGTATCTGTATTTTACAATGGCTGATTTTTGCTTTCACATAGGACCAAAGTATCCTTTTCCTGGAACCAAGCTTGACTGAAAGCCTTTGTAAGTTCTTATTCTTTATCTTTTTTAAGCAACTACTTTAGGAACTATTTGAAAGCTGACACCCCTTCCCTTCCAACCTTTTCCGCTTAGTACAAAGCACAGCTTTCTTGGCAATCATTTGTATGAGTAGAGTGGTACTCTCCTTAGGCATTTATTCATGCCAAAAAGTTAAGGATTAGCTCTATTGTTTGATGCTGTTTTGGATCAGTGTGAGTCAGCGTTGGCCCTGCCATTCATTCATTCATTCATTCATTCATTCATTCATTCATTTATATTTATAGATTTTATTTATATCTATCTATCTATCTATCTATCTATCTATCTATCTATCTATCTATCTAGATATCTATTTGCAGGCAGAGACACAGGTAGAGGGAGAAGCAGGCTCCATGCAGAGAGCCTGATGTGGGACTTGATCCCAGGACTCTGGGATCATGCCCTGGGCCAAAGGCAGGCGCTAAACTGCTGAGCCACCCAGGGATTCCCCTGGCCCTGCTTTTTAAATTCTTTCATAATTAAGATGCTGGCACCTTAGAACCCTTTCCTGGATGGAGCTTTTCTTTGTGCCTTACCAAGTTTTAGAGTTTAGTTAACTAAGGTTTTTCTGTTTTACTCTGCTACTTTTTTTTTTTTTTTTAAGTGGGCTCCACACACAGCTTAGAGCCCAATATGGGTCTTGAACTCACAGCCCTGACATCAAGAACTGGGGTGAGATCAAGAGTCAGATGTTTTATCAACTGAGCCACTCAGGCACCCCTACTATGCTATTTTTAATGGAATCTTGTACATTTAGATACTGTTTTTCCAAATTGTAAATCCTGGTTTTCAGATAAGTCAAACTAGTTTTAAGACCTTTTAAATGCATATCTTATTGAGTATATCTAATTCTGAAGCATTGTATTGTTTGGTTCAGGTTAAAAGTATGGGATAGTTATTTTGGTTACTTGCAGACTTTCATATCAGTCAAATCTTAAAGTAAATCCTTAAATTATTTTCTAAAGAAATAGAAAAGCTAAAATAATTAGCAAAGGTATGCATTGTGAAGAGAAATTTATTAAATTTTTAGCTTTTGATACTGATTCAATTTTCTAGTAACAGAAACCAGTTTCTTGAATTAGTGTTTATATTTTCTTGATGCAGTACAATATTCTTAGTTTATACACAGATGACTTTTTGCTCATATAAGCCAACTCAAGATATTATATTTGAAATACTAAAATTTTTGGTTTTATATATTAATAGAGAGGAAGAGCCTGAAATTGGAAGGTAGGAGAAGGAAAAGGGTGAAGTATTTTACTTTGTATGAAATATTAGAATGTTACTTTATTGTATGTGCTGCAGAAGGGAGCCCTAGAATGTTACTTTAGGTTGTTTTATTTTTTTCACATTTAAACATGTTGACTGAGTCCAGTTTTTCTAGTGGATTTGTCAAAGTTGATAAGAACTCTCAATTGTTGTTATGCTTACTTTTTAACAATGTGGCTTATCTGGGTGATCTGTGATCTTTTTACAGCTGCCCTTGCAACTTGTCTCAGAATCTGAACATATTTACTCTTGACTTTGACTCTTACTTTGACTTTTTTTTTAGCAGCAAAGATGTTTTCATTTCTGGTAGTTGAAGACACAGACTGTGCTGTGGATTCTTGTTAACTCTTCTTTCAGATTGCACATCCAATTGAGGAGAATACTTTCCTTTGGGCAGTACTCCTTACTGATTAGCAGTTTTAGGAGAATGCTTGAAGCAGATTTTCTGATATTGTAGACATCCTTGTGAATATAGTACTGTGCTTTTGTTCTTTCCCTCTCTACTTAATTTTCGTAGGTTTACTGTAGGGAAAAAGAAATTCAGATGAGAATTTGCAGCAGTTGGATATGGACCTTTCATGATTAGTATGCTACAGAGAATGCTGGAGAATAGACAAATGACTTTCCATTTTTATCCTTGAACACATGCCAGATGTATTGGATAGATCTGTCTTGACTACATAATAACATCTTGAGTACATAACAGGATGGAAACTTTGTTCTCCATCTGTGGCTTTTTTCTTGCTTACCTGGATATCTTAGAGATGTGAGTACTTTGAAGTTAGGCTGACAGTGAATTGGAGGATAAGAGTACAGATTAAAAAAAAAAAAATCCCAAACCATTTTTTCTTATTTTGTATCTGTGTTAGTGAGGAAGTAGGAAATGAAAGAAAGGAACTGCTAGTATAAGAATTTGTTAAGAGAAATGGGAACATGGTTTCTCTTGTGTTATCTCTAAGTTTGTTGAATAGTTAGCTGCTAAATTTGTTGTTTCTATGTCAGAAAAGTAAACTTTTTGAGTTACTGTGTAGACTATGCAGGTTACTTGGATTCAGGGTGTTAAGGGTGTGACGGTAATAAGCTGTGGTATCTTGGGTCTCCAGCTCTGTTATCTACACATCTATCCTTGGGGTTCATATGAAGAAAAATGAGAATTTAATTACCAACTTCTTAGTATAGAAATTGTGCTGGACTGTTTCAAAGTCAGTACCTGTTTGGACCTCCTATTACTCAATTCCCCTTTTCTAGACCATTTTTTTTGAAAATCAGTTTACCTGAAGAATCAATTTGCTGAAATTATTAAAATTGTTTTCTTTTTAAAATTTTAAGTCCAGTGTGGTTAACATGTTGTGTTAATTTGTTTCCGTTGTACAATATAGTGATTAAAAAATTGTTTTCTTTCACCCAGCAAAATTATTTTGAAAGTTTTCCATGTTCTTGTGTGTGTAAATAGGTCATTCCTTTTCCTTGCTGAGTAATAGTTCATTGTTGTATTTACTACTTTTTATTTTTATTTTTTTTATTTTTTTATTTTTATTTTATTTTTTTTACTACTTTTTATTTATCTACCAACATGTTGATAGTCATTTGGGTTGTTTCTAGTTTTTGGCTATTACAGATAAAACAAAGAACTTTGGAGATCAATTGAGTCTTTGGAAATACTTTTTCATTTTTGTTGGGTGAATATTTAGTAGTGGGGTGTCTAGGTCATATAGATATATATTTAACTTTTTGAGAAACCACAAAACTGTTTCCCATGGTTGTATCATTTTTCATTATATTCAGTGTATAAGAGTTCCAGTTGCTCTACATTTCTTAATTGGTCAGTCTTTTTAATAATAGCCATTCTAGTAGGTATGTAGTGGTATCTCATTGTGGTTTAATTTTAATTTCTCTAATGACTAATGACATTAAGCATCTTGTGCTTATTTGCCATCTATATATCTTCTTTGATGAACTATATATTAAAATGTTTTCTCCATTAAAAAAGTTTTATTATTGAATTTTAAGGGTTGTTTATGCTGGATACACATTCTTTATTATATATGATTTGCAATTTTTTCCCAACCTGTAGATTGTTTTTTCATTTTCTTGTTGCCATTCAAAGAAGAAAAGTTCTTGATTTTGATGAAATTCAACGTGACGATTTTTTGTTTTCTGGATTATGCTTTTGTGTTATTTAAGAAACCTTTGCCTGACTTAAGATCATTAAGGTTTTCTTCTAGATGTTGTATAATTTTGGCCTGTACATTTACAGTTTCTTCTGCTTCTCTAAAATAAGACATAATGAAAACTCCTACAACCTAGAATTTTGTAATTACTAGTGAATTAGTGATATAAATTAATACATGTTACTTATTTTACTTTGTTTTGTTTTTTAAATATTTTATTTAAATTCAATTTGCTAACATATAGTATAACACCTAATGCTCATCCCATCAAGTACTCTCCTTAGTACCCATCACCCAGGCACCCCCCCCCCCGCCCCTTCTGAAGCCCTTTGTTTCCCAGAGTTAGGAGTCTCTCATGGTTTGTCTTTCTCTCTTATTTTTCCCCTCTCAGTTTCCCTTCTTTCCCTTATAGTCCCTTTCACTATTTCTTATATTCCACATATGAGTGAAACCATATGATGATTGTCTTTCTCTGATTGACTTCTCTCAGCATGATATCCTCCAGTTCCATCCAGGTTGAAGCCATACGGTAGGATTCATCCTTCCTGACTGCGGAGTAATATTCCATTATATATATAGACCATGTCTTTTTGTTTTTTTTTAAGATTTTATTTATTTATTCATGAGAGACACAGAGAGAGAGGCATAGACTTAGGCAGAGGGAGAAGCAGGGAACCCAATGTGGGACTCGATCTGGGACCCCAGGATCATGCCCTGAGCCAAAGACACACGGTCAACCACTAAGCCACCTAGGTGCCCCGACCACATCTTCTTTATCCCTTCACCTGTCAAAAGACATCATGGCTGCTTCCAGTTTGGCTATTGTGGACATTGCTGCTATGAACATTGGGGTGCAGATGTCCCGTTGTTTTACTACATCTGTATCTTTGGGGTAAATACCCAGTAGTGCAGTTGCTGGGTCATAGGGTAGTTCTATTTTTAACTTTTTGAGGAACCTTCACGCTGTTTTCCAGAGTGGCTGCACCAGCTTGCACTCAATCTGTTTAACTTTTGTTAATATCTCATTGCCATAATTACTTTATAATAACTCTTGAATCAAGTAGTGTAAAGTTTTTTAAAATTTTGAGAGAGATTTTGAGATTTTATTTGAGAGAGAGAGAGAAAGCACAGGCAGGGTGAGGGGCAGAGGGAGAACCAGGCTCCCCACTGGACAGGGAGCCTGTCATTATAGGGCTCAATTCCAGGACCCTGGCATTGTTCCCTGAGCCGAACACAGGCACTTAACCGAACCGACTGAGCTACCCAGGTGCCCCTTAGTGTAAACTTTTAATTTTATTTTTCCTTTTCAAAATTGTTTGCCTGTTCTAGGTCCTTTCTATTTCCATATAATTTTATTTTAAGATTTCTTTATTTTTAAGATTTTATTTTTAAGTAATCTCTATGCCCAACGTGGGGCTTAGATTTACAACCCTTAGGTCAAGAGTCCTGTGTTTCACTGACAGCTAACCAGGTGCTCTTCCCTTTACATTTTAGATGGAGCTTGTCATTCAGTCTCTACAAAAACTACATGCTGGGATTTGATTGAAATTATTACATTGAATCTATAGATCAATTTGGGGAGAATTAACATCTTAACAGTGTTGAATCTTCTGTTCTATAAAGATGATGCATATCTCCATTCATTTAGCTCTTTAATTCTTGTCACTATGTGGTGTTTTCAGTATCCAGGTTTTGTACATCTTTTTCTTTTTTTTTTTAATTTGAATATAGTTGACACAGTGTTACACTGGTTTCAGGTATACAGCCTGGTGATTTAACAAGTTTTATGTATTTTGCTATTTTTCCACATTTCTTTTCATATTAATCCCCAATATTGCATAGTTTTTGATGCTACTATAAATAATATTTATTTATTTAAAAAATGTTTAAAGAGTTATTATTTTTTTTTAAGATTTTAGTTTTTCAGAGGGAGAGACATAGGCAGAGGCAGAAGATCCTAATTCAGGACTTGATCCCAGGACCCCAGGATCATGACCTGAGCCAAAGGTGGACGCTCAACCACTGAGCCACCCAGGTGCCCCTATAGATAGTATTTAAAAAATTTCAGTTTCTGGGGCACCTGGGTGACTCAGTTAGTTAAGCATCTGGCTCATGATCTCAGGGTCATGAGTTCAAGCCCTGTGTTGGGCATCATGCTGGGTATGGAGCTTACTTAAAAAAAAAAAGAAAAAAGCAGTTTCTAAGTTCTTGTTACTTGTATATCTTTCCCAAATCTATTTTATTTCTATATATTTATCTAATATCCTACAACCTTGCTAAACAATTAGTTCTTGTATCTTTTTTGTAGATTCTGTAGGCTTTTCTACATATACAAAATCATGTTGTTTGAGACCAAAGATAAGTTGATTCCTCCTCCCAGGCTCATGCCTGTTAAATTTTTTTCTGTGTAATTGTGTGGGCTGGAATATTCAGTACAAAGTTGAATAGAAGTGAGAGCTGACATCGTTACCTTGTTCATGATCTCAGGAAAGCATTTAGAGATTAAGTGGTAAATATTAAGTATGATGTTACCTATGGCTTTTTTATAGATGGTATTTATCAGGCTGAATATAGTCCCTTTTATTATTTGAGTTCTTTCTTTTTAGATAAGAATGGTGGTTGGATTTTGGTGGTTTTGCTTTCTAATCTGAATATAAGTGGATTATGTTGATTTTTTTTAATGCTAGCCTTTGTATTCTTGAGATAATACCACTTTGTATGATGTATTATCCCCTTTATTTATTTTTAGATTTGATTTGCTAAAATTAAAAAAAATTAATGTGCTATCTGGTTTTGATGTTTTATAGTGGTCACTTCAATTTTATGGAAGAGCTTGTATAGACTCATACTGTTTCTTCCTTAAAAGCTATCCAGGGTTGAGAATCACTGGACTGAATACGATCATCTGTTTCTATTTGTAAAGTTTTAATTCTGTTCTTATATAATAGGTTGTATACATTCTCATAAAGAACAAGTTCTATGTCTTACACTACTTAATGAATGAACCTCCTTGGAGATAAGTAGGATAAGTTAGGTTTTGGTAGGTACAACATGGAGCAGGTTGATGTTTGATTTGAATTTTTTGGTGAAGCAGAATTACTAGGAACTAACTGAGCATCTAATAGAGGAAAAGTCAGGATTTCATATACTTAGTGGTATGCTAGAGTTGGCTTGGGCTGGTTTGAAAGAGCCAGCTATTAATTTTTCAGGAATGTTGCAAGCTGGTTATTGAGTTCAACCTATTGAAAATTAAATTACATAACACAGAATTAAACCCTGTTAGAAACAAATGCTAAAAAAAAAAAAAAGAAAAAGAAAAAGAAAAAGAAACAAATGCTGAATACTCATCATTTTCTCACATAGGGCTCCCTGGAGGAGCTCGCTTTTCCCTCTGCCTATGTCTCTGCCCCCCTCTCTCTATGTCTCTCATGAATAAATAGATAAAATCTTTCAGTGCTGAAAACTCACTATTTTACTATTATAATTTTGAGATTATTTACTTCTGAAATACAATATAATGATATGTTACTGGACATCCTGTTGACAGCTTGAAACCTGACTTTCAAAATATGGGTAATATTGTACCACAAATACACATGGGGGTATTTGCACCACAGAAATAGGCACATGCCACAAATAGAGATTAATTTGTTGATTGTCTAGTCTTAAGAAAATGATGAGGAAATATTAATCCAGCTTATTTTTTTTCATGTACCATTACAAAATTAATTATATACTCAGGAATGAAGTAAATCTCTGCAAATTATGAAAAATAAACATTTAAACTACACATTTTTTTTGATTCGATGTCCAGTTAGGTGACATATAGTGTAATGTTAGTTGTGGGTTTAGATTTTAGTGATTTGTTACTTATGTACAACCCCCAGTGCTCATCACAATAAGTGCCTAGCTTAAAGTTTATTATGCTTTGAGTCGATTGTGAATGGCACAAAAAATTAAGGAAACATTGTTCCGTATTAGACAGTCATTATCGGCAAAGATATTGCTCATGTTTAGCAGCACCCATGACGTCTACTTTACTAGATGCCATTAGCACCATTCCCCCATGTGACCACCAGAAATGTCTCCAGATGTTTGCCAGATACTTTAATGAGCAAAATCACAGCTAGTTGAGAACCCACACTTTTATTTTTGAAAGATTTTATTTATTTATTCATGAGAGACACAGAGGGGGCGGAGACATAGGCAGAGAGAGAAGCGAGCTCCTCCAGGGGAGCCCAATGTGAGACTCCATCCCTGGACTCTGGGACCACGCACTGAGCTGGAGGCAGATGCTCAACCACTGAGCCATCCAGGCAGCCCGAGAACCCTCACTTTTAGAGAGGATTTTAGTGTGTGCTGTGATTTGAGACTGATTTGTTATTTTAGTATTTCTTGGGAGTAATGACCATTGTATTAACCAGTACTTTACTTTTTTAGACAGCCATTAGTTTTATGCGGTAGATCTTTCTTATTTTAGTATAGCTGCTTGATTTAGTTGTGCTACTGGGGTTGGTCAATTGATGACTCCTTAAACTGATGGCTTAAAAAAAAAAATCCTTTCTTGCCCGTATTGATGTGTGGATATATGGAGTTGGGCACCTAGTGACGTTTTCAGTGGATAACACCCAGGCTTAACTTTTTGTATGTCTCTCTACACTTTGGTTTCAAAAAGGACAGGGAATCACATACGAATTTTATTTTTTTATAGTGTGCTCAGAAGTGGTTGGGGAAACAAATACTTTCTACCCCTAGAAAGAAAATTATTGCTTGGAGTTAGACTGTTGTCCTCAGGGGCATTTAAAAGTGACCTTTAGGCTCTTAAAAAAAAAAAAAAGTAACTCAGGGTATTTTATTTGAATTAAAATTATTAAATAAAGAATAAATACATTGTGAAATATTATTGGTAGTATGTTACCAAAACATGCTTTTAAATATAATGTTTATGTTTCAGATGTGTGTATGTGTCTATATTCTGGGAAGAATATGGTTTTGAATCTCTAAATTAAAAACCTCTATCATTTCCTTTAGATGTAGTTTGCTTTATCAGGATATTTTTCATAATTAAAAAAATACTGTTACATAGGTATATGAATGATTTATAGAAGAAAAATATATTACATTCATAGCTTAAATAATGCTGAAGGAAAATCAAGTTAATTTCCTTAATCAGAATATGGAAGAAGCTTCAGGAAAATATTAGGGGTGTAACAGATGAATAAACCTTAGAGAAATTGTATGCTATAGTGTATCTTCTATGATTGAGACTTTGAATAACTAAACATTTCACAGAAAGGCTTAAAAATAATTTCCTTTGATCAAAGAAAATATAGATGTCTCAATTGACAGTGATCTCTTTAACTGATTTTGTGATTTTTTTTTAATTGCGTTTATTTGGCAGAATTTTGTTCACTTTTGTATTCACTTTTGTGTATTTTAGAGTATAAGATTGTTACCTTGATATTTTTGCAGGTATCTGTAGGTAGTATATAACTTTCTCAGTATTGATAACATGCTAGGTTATTAGAATTATGACTAGGATTATTTTAAAAAATGAAAGTTTTCACAGGTAATCTTCAAATATTTGATATTTGTATCAATATATCTTCAATGCATTTGATAATGCGTTTTTAGTTTTTAATTAAAAATAATAGCGAAATACTATATACCTATTAGAATGGCCAAAAACCATTTGCAGCACCAAATGTTGGAGAATATGTGGAGCAACAGGAACTCTTTCATTGCTGATTCGAATGCAGAATGATACGGACACTTTAGGAGACTATTTGGCAGTTTCTTATAGAACTAGACATAGTCTTACCATATGATCCAGCCGGCAGTCATGTTCATTGCTAGTTATGCAAATAAACTGAAAACTTATATCCACATAAAAACTTGCACAGAGATGTATATGGCAGCTTTATTTATGTTTGCTAAAACTTGGAAATAACCAAGGTGTCCTTCAGTAGGTGAGTAAATAAACCCTGGTACATCGAGATAATGGAATGTTATTCAGTGCTAAAAAGAAATGAACTATCAAGCCATAGGAAGATCTAGAGGAGCCTTATTATGCATATTACTAAGTAAAAGAAGCTGGTCTGTTAAGGCTGTATAATGTATGATTCCAGCTATATAGCATTTGTGGAAAGGGCAAAACAGTGGATGTAATCAAAACATCTGTGGTTGCCGGGAGTTAGAGGGGAGAGAAGTATGAATAGGCAGAGCACAGAGGATTTTTAGGGCAGTGAAATTATTCTATATGGTGCCACAATGGTAGATACTTGTCATTATAGATAATGTTGAAATCCGTAGGATGTATAATAGCAAGGCTGAACCCATTTGTAAACAATGAACTTTGGGTGATGAAGTGTCAGTAAAGATTTATTGATTGAGACAAATGTACTACTCTGGTACTAGATGTTGTTGGGGGAGGGTTACTGTGTGGGGACAAGGAGTTTGTGGGAACTCTTTCTGCCAATTTTGCTGTGAACCTAAAACTTCTCTAAAAAAAATTATTACTATAAGGTCCTTTCTTCATATTATAAGAATAATTTATTGTCTGTATAGAAAAGTGAATATAGCTAAATAAGAAAAATAAGAATTACTCCAAATTCTGATTCTTTCCTACCTTTTTTGTATATGTTGGTACACACACAAATATATAAGTTTTGTTACAAAGATGAGATTATGTTATATGTAACCAGCTTTTGCTTTCAGTTAGCAATACATCTTGAATGCTTTCCCACATACTTAAATGTTCAGTGATTTTTAAAAACTGAATTAGTGCCCATCCACAATTGGAGAATAGACTTCTGGTTTTTAGAGAAATGCTTTTTACTTAATATAGATTACCAATTTTCTGGTTGGGCTACCAAAAAGTAAATATCCACACTATACTAATTGCAATTTAATGTTTTTCTTTGGGATTATTTAGTGCAGAACTGTAAGTTAGCACAAATGGTGGGTATTAGAACCAACTGATAGAATTCTGGGTAAACCAATTTTTGTAGTATTTTATGTTTTATGTAACTTTGAAAAATTCATTAAGTCCCATAGGCTTAAGTAAATAATAGGATTTTCAGGCAGTTGTTAGAGGAAACTTATACTTACTACCAATATAAAAGAGTGTTTTTTTTTTTTTTAAGATTTTATTTATTTATTCATAAGCGAGAGAGAGGCAGAGCTCCTGAGAAGCAGGCTCCCTGTGGGGGAGCCCGATGTGGGACTTGATCCTAGGACCCTGGGAAGAGTTACTGGTTTTATTGGAGGCTAGTTCTTTAAAGCAAGGAGAATGATACTTTGATTGCAGTTAATTGTATTAACGTTGTATAGAATATATGGCCTTTTAGTTACTCTTATACATACTTTTGTCACCATTTTAGAATGACTAGCATCACTGGAGAGTTATTTTTCACTTAATTCATTTCAGAATCATCCTCTAAGAACATGAGGGTTTATTATTTGGTATATTTTTTGTACTCTAATTTCCCATCTTAAAAGAGAATCATAAGGAATATGAAGTTTAGGAAATTTTTTTCCCTGAAGACAATTCATTTGTCTAAGTTTTATGGAGTTGAATTGCTATAGCTCTTTTTCTTGCTATATTTGTGTATCCCTGTATAAAAATTAAGTTTCATTGTCTTTTATTAAATAAGTATTAATTTAGACATCTTATGATTTTTTTTTTTTAAAGATTTTTTATTTATTTATTCATGATAGTCACAGAGAGAGAGAGAGAGGCAGAGACACAGGCAGAGGGAGAAGCAGGCTCCACGCACCGGGAGCCCGACGTGGGATTCGATCCCGGGTCTCCAGGATCGCGCCCTGGGCCAAAGGCAGGCGCCAAACCGCTGCGCCACCCAGGGATCCCTCTTATGATGTTTTTAATGCAGCCATTTATGTATACATTAAATTAATGGTGTTTTTCACTAAATATGTGTTAATTCTGATTTTTTTTTTTTTAAGATTTAATTTATTCATGAGAGACACACACAGAAAGAGGCAGAGACACAGGCAGAGGGAGAAGCAGGCTCCATGCAGGGAGCCTGACATGGGACTCCATCCCACTCTCCAGGATCACGTCCTGGGTGGAAGGCAGTGCTAATGCGCCAAGCCACCTGGGCTGCCCAATTCTGAAATTTTTGAATAGGAATTTGGGATAGCCTAAAAATATTTCTAAAATTATAGCCAAGTATCACTGAGTAGGAATTTTTAATTAACTTTCATAAATCATAAATTTGGGAGTTTGTTGCATTTCTTCTGATGTATAAAATCATTCTTTTAGATGGAATAGTCTAAGTCTAGATCCTACCTAACATTTATTTCATGTAGTTTTCATATGTATTTATATTTCACATATGTTTTCAAAATCTGATAGATTTATTTTAGAGCTAGAAGGTAGCTAGTTGCTGACCTAAAGAATCCTGAATGTAGAGATTATTTGTTTTAAGTGGATTCTCTCAATTTCAAAGAAGAATATGAGTATATATTTTAGAATTGGATCTTATGGGGCAGCGCCGGTGGCTTGAGGTTTAGCGCCGCCTTCAGCCCAGGGTGTGATCCTGGAGACCCAGGATTGAGTCCCACATCAGGCTCCCTGCATGGAGCCTACTTCTCTCTCTGCCTGTGTCTCTGCTTCTCTCTCTCCTCTCTGTGTATTCTCATGAATAAATAAATAAAATCTTTTTTTTTTTTTTAAAAGAATTGGATCTTATGCTAACTGGATCTGTTCACTACACTAGTAATTATAATTGTGCATGCTGAGAAGCTTGGGTTAAATGTGATGACAGTTAATGCTATGCTGTAATTTGCTTTTATGATGCAAAGAGATAAGAATATTTTTATTTTTCATATAAGTACATGGCTTTTAAGGCATTTATAATTTCTTTAAGAATGTGATAGCTGACTCAGTAGAAGATATAGGCCCACTTGGAAGTGTGACTAGAAGAAATGCTATTGAGAGAAGAAAAGTAAAAGGGAATGAAAGAAGGAAGCAACCAAGATTAATAGTACATGTTTATTATTAGACTTTCTTATGGCTGGTAGTTATTTATATTAGGAAAACAGTCTATAGAAAGAAGTCAGGAAAGCAGAACAGACTTTTGAACTTTCCATGATCTTTCTTCTGTCCTCCCATACAACACAGTTTCATCATATTTAGTGTGATAGTTTTCAGCAACCCTGCACTGCTTGTAATCCCCTTCTCTTGTGTGTGTTGGGGGAGTGGAAGGAGAGAGGGAGGGATTTTACTTTTCAAGTGACTCTGATCACATAAACCCTCTTGGTATTTATTAGTTAGTAATAAAATTGACTTATTGTGACTCTTTGACATTAAGTTACCAAGAGACTGCAAAATGCTGTGGATTTAACTTCTGTGATTTTACTTGCAGGTCAATTGATGCTGTTTTTAGGCTAACGTATTTATAAATGCCTTGAAGAGAGGTTAAGAGATAGGGAAATCCTACATCTTGTTAGTTTATTTTCCATTTTTTACTCTCTTAATGGTTTTTGGATGTTATAGCAATTTTTCCCCCAAGGTCTACTTTACCAAGAGACAAGAAGGCTTAAGTTATTTTATTTTCTGAGTATATTTCTGATGGTAATATTGTGAGTAATTATAAATTAACCAGTATATCTAGGTCACATCACAAGAAAACTCACTCATTCCTTTTCCAGTCTCCTTCCATCCCTAGCCCCTGCTAGCCACTCATCAGTTTTCTGTCCCAATAGTTTTTATTCTGGAATGACATCTAAATGGATTCATATAGTATATAGTCCTTAAGAAATTGAGATACAGTTGAAATATAACATATTTTATTGTATTGCATAATGATTTTATATATGTCTATATTGTGAAATCATTACCACAATAAGTCTAGTTAACATCTGTGATCACACATAGATCTGATTCTCTTATGATGATAACTTTAAACATCTACTCTCTCTCTATTTTTAAAGTAAGCTCCATGCCCAATGTGAGCTTGAACTCATGAACCCAAGATCAAGAGTCTCATGGTTTACTGACTGAGCCAGCCAAGTACTCCTAAATATCTATTCTCTTAGCAATTTTCACATATATATAGTAGAGTATTAACTATAGTTACCATGTTGTACATTACATCCCAAGGACATACTTTTTAACTGGAAGATGTACCCCCATTACCCATTTTGCCCATCAGTCTATTGTGTCTATAATTCAGTTGTGTGTGTGTGTGTGTGTGTTTAGATTCCATGTATAAGATCATAAAGTATTTGACTTATTTTGCTTAGCATAATGCCTTTAAAGTATATCCATGTTGTTGCAAATGAGAGGATTTTCTTCCTTTTTATGGCTGAATAATAATCTGTGTTGGGGGTGTGTATCTATATGTGTGTGCATTATAATACATTTTCTTCATGCACATATCTGCCAATAGACACACAGTTTGTTTGCATGTCTTGGCATTGTAGATAATGCTACAGTGATCATGGGGATGCAGGTTATCTTTTTGAGATAGTGATCTTGCTCCTTTGGATATATACTCAGAAGTGGAATGTTGGATCATGTGGTGGTTCTATTTTTAATTTTTTTAAAGATTTATTTTTTTTTAGATTGCATGAGGCGGGGAGAGCAGCAGAGGGGCAGAGAGTTTTAAGCAGATTCTGTGCTGAGTGCAGAGCTTCATTTCTGAACCCTGAGATCATGACCTGAGCTGAAACCAAGAGTCAGATGCTTAACCAACTATACCACCCAGGCTCCCCCTATTTTTAATTTTTTGAAGAACTTCCATACTGTTTTCTTCTAGTAGCTACATCAGTTTACATTTCTACCAGTAGTACACAAGGGCTCCCTTTTCTTTGCATCCTTGCCAACACTTGTTATATTTGGTCTTTTTGATGGTAGCCATTCTATGAGGTGATACCTCATTGTGGTTTTGATTTACATTTCCCTGATGATTAGTGATGTTGAGTCCCTTATTGTATGTCTGTTGGTGTTCCTTGGAAAAATGTCTATTCAGATTGTCTACCCATTTTAATTAATTAATTAGTTTTGCTACCCAATTTTTATTCATGAGAGACACAGAGAGGCAAGAGACATAGGCAGAGGGAGAAGCAGGCTCCCTGTGGGGAGCCTGATGCGGAACTTGATCCCAGGACCCTGGGATCCTGCCCTGAGTCAAAGGCAGATGCTCAACCACTGAGCCATCCAGGCATCCCATCTACCCAGTTTTTTTTTTTTTTTTTAAAGATTTTATTTATCCATTCATAGAGATGCAGAGAGAGAGAGAGAGGCAGAGACACAGGCAGAGGGAGAAGCAGGCTCCATGCAGAGAGCCCGACGTGGGACTCGATCCAGGGTCTCCAGGATCACGCCCCGGGCTGCAGGCGGCGCCAAACCGCTGGGCCACCAGGGCTGCCCTACCCAGTTTTTAATTGGATTTTTTTTTCATTTGAGTTGTATGGGTTCTTTATATATTTTGGATTTTAACCCCTTATCAGATATATGATTTGCAAATATTTTCTCCCATTCTTTTGGCTATCTTTTCATTTTGTTGATGGGTTTCCTTTACTGAGCAGAAGGGTTCCAGTTTGATGTCCCACATGTTTGTTTTTTGTTGCCTTTGTGCTGTAAAATCCAAAAATCATTGCTAAGATCTAATCAAGAAGCTTCCAGGAGTTTTATGGTTTCAAGTCTTATGTTCAAATCCTTAGTCCATTTTGAGTTGTTCTTGTATACAGTGTTAAGATAGAGATCCACTTTAATTTTTTTGCATGTGGCGGTTCAGTTTTCCCAACACAGTTTGTTGAAGAGATTATCCTTTTCCCATTATATATTCTTAACTCGTTTGTTTTAAATTAATTGGTCATATATGTGGGTTTATTTCTGGACTCTGTTCCATTCCATTGATTTATATGTCTCTTTATGCCAGTACCATGCTGTGTTGACTATTATAGCTTTGTAATATAGTTTAGAATCAAGGAATATGATGGCTCCAGCTTTATTCCTCTTTCTCAAAATTGCTTTGGCTATCAGTATCTTTTGTGGTTCCATACAAATTTTAAAATTACTTGTTTTATTACTCTGGAGAAGTGCCATTGGAATTTTGATAGGGTTTACATTGAATCTGTAGATTACTTTGGGTATTATAGACATTTTAACAATATTTTTCCAATCCATGAGCATGGACTATCTTTCTCTTTTCTTTTCTTTTCTTTTCTTTTCTTTTCTTTTCTTTTCTTTTCTTTTCTTTTCTTTTCTCTTCTCTTCTCTTCTCTTCTCTTCTCTTCTCTTCTCTTTCTTTTCTTTTCTTTTCTCTTTTCTTTTCTTTTCTTTTCTTTTCTTTTCTTTTCTTTTCTTTTCTTTTCTTTTTTTCTTTTCTTTCTGATTTTATTTATTCATGAGAGACAGAGAGAGGCAGAAATATAGGCAGAGGAAGAAGCAGGCTCCTTGAAGGGAGCCCATTGCAGGACTCGATCCCAGACCAGGATCACACCCTGAGCCAGAAGCAGACATTCAGCTGCTGAGCCACTGAACTACCAAGGCTTCCCTCTTTCCATTTCTTTGTGTCATCTTCAGTTTCTTTTATTAGTGTCATATTAGTGTTCATTGTACTAATCTTTCATCTCCCTGGTTAAATTTATTCCTAGGCATTTTCTTAAATGCAATTGTAAATGGGATTGTTTTAATAATTTCTGATAGTTTATTAATGTATAGAAATGAAACAATTTGTATATTCTATATCTTGCTACTTCACTTTATTAGTCTGATAGTTTTGTGATGGAGTCTTCAGGGTTTTCTATATATAATGTCATGTCTGCAAACAGTTTTACTTTCTTTACAGTTTGGGTGCCTTTTATTTTTTTCTGGCCTAATTGCTTTGGATATGACTTCTAGTACTATGTTCAATAAAGGTGACAAGAGTGAGCATCCTTGTCTTATTCCTGCTTATAAATAAAACGCTTTTGGGGACTCCTGGGTGGCTCAGTGGTTGAGCGTCTGCCTTTGGCTCAAGGCGTGATCCTGGAGTTCCGGGGTCGAGTCCCACAGGCTCCCACATCAGCCTGTTTCTCCCTCTGCCTGTATCTCAGCCTCTCTCTCTGTGTCTCATGAATAAATAAATCTTAAAAAAAAAACCCAAAAAGCTTTCAGCTTTCACCATTGAGTATATTTGCTGTGGGCTTGTTATATGGTCTTTATTATGGTAAGGAACATTGTGCATAGCCTTTTGAGTATGGTAATGGTATTTTTAATTTAGCATAATACATTTGACATTTATCCATGTTGTTTTTATCATTAGTTCAATCCTTTTTATTACTGAGTAGTAGTTTATTGTATGTACCATAGTTAGTATCTAATTGTCAGTTGAAGGACACTTGAGTTGTTTCTAAGTGTGGGAACGTATAAATAAAGTTACTGCAAACATTTATGTACAGGTTTTTTTTATGAACATAAATTTTTATTATGCTTGGGTATATACTTGGGGATGGAATTGTTGGTTGTATAAGAGTACATTTAACTTGGTGAGAAACAACTGAACTCCTTTCCAAAGTGATAGTACTGTTTTGCTTTCTACCAGAGAAATGTGAGGGGCTGTGTGTATGTATATATAAAAATGAATATATGTTTATATATGTATATAAGCATACACACAAGGATGGGTCTGTGTGTGAGGTATCCTTATTGGCCCTAGGTATTGGAAGTTTTTAATTTACTCATTCCAGTAGTGATATCTCATTGTCATTTTAAGTTGTATTTCCCAAATGCCTATAGTTGAGCATTTTTTCATGTGTTTATTTTTTTATCTGTGTATCTCCTTTGATGAAATGCCTGTTGAAATCTTTTGCCAATTTATTTATTAGGTTGTTTTTCTTTTTTTCCTTTTTTTTTGAAGATTGTATCTGTTTTTTTCACCAGAGACACACCACACACACAGAGAGGCAGAGACACAGGCAGAGGGAGAAACAGGCTCCATGCAGGAAGCCTGACACACGGGACTCGATCCTGGGTCTCCAGGACCACGCCTTGGGCTGAAGGCGGCACTAAACCGCTGAGCCACCCGGGCTGCCCCTGTTTTGAGAGTTCTTTATATATTCTGAGTGCTTTTTCAGATTTATGTTATGTAAATATTCTTTTCAGTCTTGGACATGTCTTTTCATCTTTCAAAGAGCAGAAGTTTTAAATTTTCATGAAATTCAGTTTATCAGTATTTTTCTTCTGTGCTTTTTGTGTTTTATCTAAGAAATATTTGCCTAATTCAAGGTCATAAAGATTTTTATGTTTTCTTCTATAAGTTTCATGGCTTTTGGTTTTACATTTAAATTCATGATCCTAGACTCCTAACTCTGGGAAATGAACTAGGGGTGGTGGAAGGGGAGGTGGGCGGGGGGGGGGTGGGGGTGACTGGGTGGCGGGCACTGAGGTGGGCACTTGACGGAATGAGCACTCGGTGTTTGTATGTTGGTAAATTGAACACCAATAAAAAATAAATTTATTATTAAATAAAAAAATAAATTCATGATCCTTGTAAGTTTGTTTATAGTACAAAGTAAGGGTTGATGCTTATTTATTTATTTATTTATTTATTTATTTATTTATTTATTTTTGTGTGTGGATGTCTAGTTGTTCTAGCAGCATTTGTTGAAAAACTTATCTCTATTGAATTACCTTTGCACATCTGTGCAAAATCTATTGGCTATATGGATGTGGTTCTATTTCTAGTTTATAAGTTCTCTTCCTTTAAACTCTATGTGTCTATCCCTTCATCCATGCAAAACTGTATGGTTTACTAGATCTTTATAGTAAGTCTTAACATTAGATAGTGCATGCACCAAAGTTTATATTTCTTTTTCAAAAGCGTTTTTGCTATTCTAGATTTCTCTGTATAAATTTTAGAATTGGTTTGTTGATTTTTAAATGGAGAAATGTACTGAAGAAGAGGTGAACGATGACTTAAGCCATAAGGATGGATAGGAATTTGACATTCATTGAAAGAAATCAAAATGTATTCATCTGAGGAAATAGAAAACACAAGTTACACCAAAAAAGTGGAAAGTTATCAAGGGGAAGAAATCATAGTCCTGGAAAAATTGATGTGAAAATTTTAATCTAATCTCTTTACCTCCCATTTCCTGCAGGATAATTAGATCATATTCAGTATTTTTAGATAAGTGGGAGGCAGTCAGTAAATATAAGAGGCATTAAAGCATAGTGACTGTTAGGTAGAGACTAAGACCTAATTTGGAATGATAGAGTTACAAGCTTTGGTTGTCCAATTTGATTAATGATGAAATAAGATGAAACTTGTCTCATTATTTTGGAATTTTGAAGTGATAGATTTATAATCCCAGGTCTTTATTTTTCCTTTTAGTATTTATTGGTTTTGTGTTGCTGCTGCTGTTTTCTGGTAATGCACATATGAGAGAAAATTTCCCAATGTGCAGAAAAAGAGTTATATTCTGATTTTTTTTTCTTTCCTCCTAGTACTTTTTTAGCTGACAAGTAGACTGTGCCCTTAACCCTTTGTAGCGTTAGAAGCTTCTTTTGGTTATCATTTGTGGAATACCATAAAATTACCTTTAGGTTACCTTTAGAAAAAGATGTAGCAAGCATTATGACATCTCATTTTCATCCAGAGGCTTTATTGCCATGTATGCCTATTCATTTTGTTTGGATAAGTAACTAGTTTGGTTTGGGATTTGAAGTAGATCCCTAAGAATAAACCAACTAGAAAGAAGACATGTTGAGTTCAAGTGTTTTTATTTATTTATTTATTTTTAATAGATTTTTAGTGATCTCTGCACCCAATGTGGGGCTCAAACTCATGACCCTGAGATCAAGAGTTGTATGCTCTTCTGATTGAGCCAGCCAGGCACCCTGAATCCAAGTATTTTTAAAGACCAAAAGAATCCTTGTTACTACTGTTACCTAATTATTCAGTTTCTCAGTAAGGATCATAGAAAAAATAATGTCACTGGGTTAGGAAAGTATTTGCCATTGCCATATATTAAATGTACTGATAACCTGGTTATCTTTGGTCCATTCCCCAATATTAAAACTTGCCATTCTTGTTCTGGGAACTGTACTTTCTCCACCTGTCCTTGATCATTCTGTAGATTACCTATTATGGTTGACCTTTGAACAACTTGGAGGTTAGGAATGCCAACCTGCCATGTATTTGAAAACTCATGTGTAATTTTAGATTACCCTAACACTTAACCAGTAAAAGCCTACTGTTGACTGGAAGCCTTACTGATAGCATAGTTGATTAACATATGTTTTGCATGTTACATGTAGTATATACTGTATTCTTACAATAAAGTAAGCTAGAGAAAAGAAAATGGCATTTAGAAAATTGTAAGGAAGAGTAAATATGTTTATGGTACTGTAAAAAAGTCTGCTTATAAATAGACCTAAGCATTTTAAACCTAACGTTGTTGAGGGGTTAACTTCAGTACCCTCATCCTTTGTGGTAAGGATGCTTTATTTTCTCTTTAGTTGTATAATTCAGAATGGTGACAGAAGGGAGCAATGCAGCTACCTGATAAGGGGGAAAGAAAACAGTATCAAGAAATGCCAAATTCTTTATAACACTATTTGAAAGTAAATATATATTCTGTAACTTTATTTTTCAAGTAGTGCTATGAAAATGGTATAAGATACATGAGGGCAAGGATGTTGTTTATCTTGTTTACTGTAGAAATTCATGTGCTTAGTATATACATGATAGTAGTGGGCATGCAATACATGTTGAATAAATGTTAAACTGGTCAGAAACATGAAATTCCAAATATTGGAGGTTATTTTTTTCATAACGATGTGTGACTTTATCAGCATAAGATACAGGTTTTGCTTTACTTTTTTTTTTTTAAGTAGTGTTTAGTGTTTTGTTTAGAGTGGGAGATACTCATGAAAACTTTGGGGTTCTTTTTTTGTTTGCATTATCATCATCTATGAACTTTAGTTGAATATGTTCTTGCAGACAAATGCCATCCAGATAGGCCCTTGGTGTAAAAGTAGAATGGGGAATGCTAATGAAATCATTATTAATCTCAGGGTGTCTTCTAAGCTCTTGAGTGTCATCAATCTTTATTTTTAACAATATGATCCTACTGTATGTACTGTGACTTGTTAGGTACTGTTTTTTAGTATCAGGTGGTGAGCCCATTTAGGGAAGATATAAATTTTATGTGACAGTTATAATAATTAAGAGTTGTGTATAGTTAAAAATAGCTATTAATGAGGAAGTAGAAACTTCAGTAATGCTGTAGCTCAGGGGTTATTTTGCTTCATTAGAAAAGGTGAGCTTAGCCTTATTTTCTCAGGAAGAAAAATAGTCTTAATGCTTAAGACCAGGTAGGAAGGATGGTTGTTAGTTGGGTGAATATTCATTAAATAACAATGTGTTTTGTAACCATTGGGAATAAATGCCAATATAAGACAGAGTTATCTGAAGATGTGTAAAATGTAACAAATCATTAACATCTTATTCTAAAATGTAAGCAGAAATATCTAATATGGGCTTAAATTTGTCTTCCTCTAACTTTGGGAATTTTGCCAGCATCTGTATTTCTGCCAAAGATTGCTCTGCAAACTACAGTTGAAATGACCACTTAATATTTATATGGAAATAAATATATGTCAAGTGATTTGTATTTTAGGGTTGAGTAGTTAGAAGTCTCTGATTCGTTATGAAGCACTCTGTGGTAGTTGTAGCATACTTTCTTTCTTAAACTGAATTCTAAGTGAGATAATTGTAATTGTGCTCAACTATGGAGTTGGATAAAATGACCTTAAATTTAGATAGGATGGTGAGTGGGAAGCTGTGGTTTAACACTGGAAGAACTGGGATCCCTGGGTGGCGCAGCGGTTTGGCGCCTGCCTTTGGCCCAGGGCGCGATCCTGGAGACCCGGGATCGAATCCCACATGGGGCTTCCGGTGCATGGAGCCTGCTTCTCCCTCTGCCTATGTCTCTGCCTCTCTCTCTTTCTCTCTCTGTGACTATCATAAATAAATAAATAAAAAAAAAAATAAAAAAATAAAAAAAAAATTAAAAAAAAAAAAACACTGGAAGAACTTAACATCTTTATATGTATTATAGAGGCTGCTCTTTTTTTAGAAGTTGTTCTAGATAACTGCTATTAAGAGAAATCCAGTGCTAGCCTTTAATAGTTTGTTCTGATTTGGCTCAGATTAGTTTTTTTGTTTTGTTATTGTTTTTGGAGGAGGGAGAAGTTAAGTTGTGTTATTAGCCTCAGATATAAAAATCTGAGATTTATTTGGGATTCCTTAGTAATAGTATATTTGGGTTTATTTCATCTACATCTTATAATATGCTATTCACTGAATCAACATGATATTTAGGTATCTTGCATTTTATTTATGGTTTCAGAAACTCCAAATTAAATTTTTCTAGGGCAAAGTAGCTCTAGTGCTAGGTATAATATTGCTCGTAACTGGTGGCCCAGTTGGGTGGGTGGCTGACTCTTGATTTCAGCTCAGGTCATGATCAAGCCTCGCACTGGGCTTCCCTCTCACAAGGGAGTCCAATTGAAGATTCTCTGTCTGCCTCTGCCCCTCCTGCTGCTTGCTGTCTTGTGTGCATGTATGCTCTCTCGCTCTTTCTCTCTCTCAAATAAACAGATAGTTAAAAAAATATGGCTTGTAACTGAAAAAATTAGAATACATTTTCCATGCAGTTTGTATTTTACAAGTTTACATGAAGTTTTTCCTGTGGTACAGAAGACTGAGAAATAAATTAATGAAAATCTTCACTATGTGATAGTGATTCATCAGCCTTCAGTGATGGAGATTAAACTAGTTTACTTTTAGGATAGTTCATGTAGGAACGAACTAAGAAGTAGGACAAAATCAGGTTCTTGATGGTACTCAAGAAATTTTGCACTAGTATCTGGGGAGGGGCATGTAGGTGATATGCTAAGCTTCAATGAATGGAAGGTGGAAGGCAGGTTTTTTTAATTCTATATTTTATTTTTTTCAAGTATAAAAGAAATAAATATTTTTCCAATTACATTTCAATATCTATTAAAATAATTATCTCATTTAATTTTTAATATTGAAAATCCTTGTTACATTAAAAAAATTTTTTTTATTGGAGTTCAATTTGCCAACATTTGGCATAACACCCAGTGCTCATCCCGCCAAGTGCCCCCCTCAGTACCCATCACCCAGTCACCCCAATCCCCTGCCCACCTCCTCTTCCACTACCCCCTTGTTCATTTCCCAGAGTTAGGTGTCTCTCATGTTTTGTCACCCTCACTGATATTTTCACTCCTTTCCCTTTATTCCCTTTCACTAATTTTTATATTCCCCAAATGAATGAGACCATATGTTTTGTCCTTTTCCGACTGACTTATTTCACTCAGCATAATACCCTCCAGTTCCATCCACCTCAAAGCAAATGGTGGGTATTTGTCGTTTCTAATGGCTGAGTAATATTCCATTGTATACATATAAGAAGGCAGGTTTAAAGAAGCTTATGTAGTTAGCATTTGAGGAGCTAGGTGGTGTATTTTTTATAGTGTTGAAGTAGGATTGAAGATGGGGAAGTTAAACAGGTTGTGTTGCCAAAGGGGCTTTTATTGTACTCTGTTACATGATCAGGATCTCTAGTATAAATCAGGTTGATGTAACAGGAAGATCCTTTGGGAAACTGATGTAAGATGTTGCAAAAGTTAGAACTCCTGGAAAAACCAATTCAAAAACCTACCTGTTTCATCAGTTTGAAAAAGAAGATAAGGAATTAGCTGTTAGGCTTTCCAAAATAAACATTTCTAATTTTTGGATAAAAAATACTCATCATTCAGTATTCAGCCTTAGAATGACTTATGAGACTATTGGAAATCACACTATCAAGAGTCATGTTTAAAGAGTTAAACTACATTTGAATTATATTTTACATTATTTTGAAATAGGTTTTTGTGGTATATCTCTAGCATGAAAAGTTGATGCTGAGTAACTTAGAGGGGAAATAAAGCTGAATAGGAGGCTTCAGTATTACCAATTTCCTGAATTTGAATTCTCTAAATCTTTAGTAGCATATATGAAAACCTGATGTTTGAGATAGTATTGATCACGAGAACTGTAGACTCTACTAAATTGCTTGTTAGTTAACCCAAATGTAAGATGTTATAGCTTTAATCAAGCTATCCAAATCTATATTCATTTTGAATTGAGTGACTTGTATTTTTAATGGCTTCCTAATCAAATTTGAAAGAGATCTCTGAGCCCTAATATGACAGTATTAATATTCCTTTGGTTTTACATGTCACGTAAACATTTCATGAATTTGTTTTGCAGGAACAGAATTTGTAAATTTTAGTGATTTAGGAAGGTAGGAACTTACGAAAAATTTAAAAAGTGCTAGATAGTAGCTGTTTTTTAAATTAGAATTAGAGAGCCAAGAATAGACAGCAATTATTGACCTGTCTAGATTGTTAAAATATTTAGGGAAATTGAACATGTGGATTAATTACCATTTCCTGGGATTAATTTTTAGAGAAACATTGAAAATGTTTGTTTTTGCATATTTTACAGCCCTTATTTTTTCCCATCTTCAATGTAGTGAATGGATTTTGTAGCATGTCATTGGGTTTGGATCTGTTTGATTTGGCTTTGCTTAATCTGGTGTTTTTGTGGAATCTTAAATTAGTATGCAGATGTACTCATAGAGATACACGTAACTTGTGCATAGTAGAAATTCCAAAAACCTTGTTGTCTAAAAATTTTATTTTTAGAAGTATTTTTACATAGGCCAAGTGTGGTAGAAATCAAGTTTTTTTTTTCCCCTGCTGTGGAAAATAATCATATTCTTTGTGCTGTACAAAGATCTAGGATATTTATGGGAAATCAAATATGAGTTAGTAATAATGAAAGTGTATGAGAAGATTAAAGCAAAAAGGCTTAACCTGGAAACTTGGAAGCAAATTGCTGTTAAACAGGTGAATAAATTTGGAAAACTTTCTCTTTGCCTCTTTTAGTAAAGGGGAAAGTGACTATTTTACCTTCAGAAATATGAGTAGAGGGGCAGCCCGGGTGACTCAACGGTTTAGCGCCGCCTTCAGCCCAGGGCCTGATCCTGGAGACCCAGGATCGAGTCCCACGTCGGGCTCCCTGCATGGAGCCTGCTTCTCCCTCTACCTGTGTCTCTGCCGCTCTCTCTCTCTCTGTGTCTCTCATGAATAAATAAATAAAATCTTAAAAAAAAGAAATAGGAGTAGATTATGATATGGGAGATTTTGATTGTATTCTTCTTATGAAGTAGCTGTGATTTTTTTTAAACAATTGGAATACCACCATTTTTTCTTTATTCTCTGTATGTAACAAATTTCAGACCACCTGAAGGTAAATTCTATTGAATTATAAATTCCAAACTCTACTTGGAAATACTCCCAGATTTAGGCACTTGATTTTGGTGTGTGTGTGTGTGTGTGTGTGTGTGTGTGTGTGTTGAATATGAAAGAACCAACATTAAAAAAGCAAACAACAAGGCAATTTAGAGATAGTATGCAGTGCTTTGTCATTTGCTACTCTTGCTAGATCTGAGCTGGCTTTTATTTTCTGACAATTACCAAGCAGTAATTCTTGTGTTAGACCCCGCAAATAGTTAAATTTAGGGCCATTTATTATATGCTTCTACCTTGCACACTCGAGGATTTTTATACAGAGTTGTCATCACTCATGATCATTTGGTGATTATTTTGGCAGTTACATGAAGAATATATAGCATTAGTTTCAATTACAGTGGCCATGTAACTCATTCAAATTTGGACACTTTTTTTAAACTTGTTTTTTTTTAGTATATGTGCTGCCGAAGCGAGCGCTAAACTATTTTTTTTTAAAGATTTTTTATTTGAAAAAAAATTTATTTGAGAGAGGGAGTGCAGAGAGAGAGAGAATGAATGAAGGGGGGAGGGGCAAAGGGAGAGAAAGAAGCAGGCTCCTCATTGAGCAGGGAGCCTAATGCAGGGCTCAATCCCAGGACCCTGAGATCATGACCTGAGCAGACACTTAACTGAGCCACCCAGGTGCCCTTTTAAAACTATTTTTAAGTAGGCTCTGTGCCTACTATGGAGCTCAACATGGGGCTTGAACTTACGACCTTGAGATCAAGACTTGAGCTCAGATTAAGAGTTGAAGGCTTAACCAACTGAGCCACCCAGGCACACTCCCCCATCCCAAGTTGGACACTTTTGAGAGAAAAGGCATATTACCTAAGAACAACAGATTATATCAAGATTGGCTCATACTAAGAAAATACCATCCTGTAGGATGCTTTTGACTGCAAGTAACAGAAAATACAAACTAAACTAGTTTAAACAATAAGCAAAATATGTTGGCTGTCTATCCAGAAAGCCCAGTGTTTGAGAGTCCTACAGGTATTGTTTTTCTAGACGCTGGCTTCTATGGCTGACTTCCTTATAATTGTTGGTTGGTTACCAATAGCAGTGTGGACTATATTCTTCTTTTATGACTAGTAGGAGAGAGAAGCCTCTCTTTCCATAAGCATAGAATGAATCTGAAGCCTCATGATTATTAGATACTTCTGAACTAATCTCTGTGACAGGAGGAATGTCATGTGCTGATTGTCTTGGATATGAGATATTTGAATATCACTTAGGGAGGATGGATTACTCTGATATTCTTAGACTAGTCAGAGTCCATTCAGAAAATGGTGTAGGGTCAGTCTGTTTAGGAAAGCAAGGCAGCTAAAGGAAGGAGAAGGGTTGGAATGGATGTTCATGAAGCAACCACAAAGTTCAATGTGAAATCCAATGTCATTGTTTGTTTACATTTTCCCTTAGGCATCTGTTACCAAGTTCCTGCAAGAGCCTAACATACTGCAGATGTGTTTTCCTTCTAGTGAGAATTTGTGGTATAAAATGAATTAGTAGCCTGGCAAGGGGAGAGAGGAAAAGAAAACTTACCATCCTATTTTTCTTTTTTTCTATAAGACTATAGTAATTGATGATCCTCTTGTTTGTTTATTGTTTGTTTGTTTAAACAGACTAATAGGGATGCCAAAGGAAAAATATGATCCTCCAGATCCTCGCAGAATTTATACCATCATGTCAGCAGAGGAGGTAGCCAATGGGAAAAAATCTCACTGGGCAGAATTAGAAATCTCGGGTGAGTGGAATATGAAGCATTAAATCCAGGATATAATAGCAATTATGAACATGAATTGAATATTGTACATTTTAAAATAGATGAATTCATTGAGAAAATACCAGATGCAGAGGTACTAGTGTTTAATTTACCTGTGTCTAAATATCTTTGTTCCTGTTCATTCTTGAGATAATACCTTACGCCAAAGTTGGCATTTGTAATTGAGGACATTGGGAATTCAGTTTCTGAGTAAATCCGATTCTTTGATATAATAGATTTTGGTTTGGCTGTCAGAGTAATTATTTTTGCAAATTGAAATCTTTGCCGTTCTTCTGTCATCCTAGTATTTGCAGAGTAGGAAACCTAGAAGTTGTTTATTGTAACAAGTAAGTAATAACTATGTTACATGACCCTTCATACTTAGGATTTGTTAAAATGAAATATGATTTCTAAAAACTTACAGTCCCAGGCTACTAGTGAAAAAAAAATCAAACCCAAACTGAAGGACATTCTACAAAATACCTAACTAGTAATCCTCGAAATTGTCAAGGTTATGAAAAACAAGGAGAGACAGATTCTGTCACAGACCAGAGGAGATATGCATTTAGTCAAATGCAAAATGGTATCTTGAATTGACTCCTAACACCAAAAAGTTGTAAAAACTGGTGAAATCCAAATAAAATCTGTAAATCCGTAAATTAGTAATGTACCAATACAAAAAAATAATGTACCAGTATTAGTTTCCTAGTTTTGACAAATGTACCATGGTAATATAAGTAGGTAGCAGGGGAAATGGGATGAGGTGCATACAGAGACTCTGTATTACCTTGGTAAAACTTCTCTGTAAATCTAAAATTATTGTAAAGTTAAAAGTTTATTAAAAATAGAATATAATTATTGTATTTCTCCTATGATTTGATAGAATACAGACAATATGTGGAATGGGTTTCTTCCCCCCAGTAGGCTTTCATTTGGAAGCATTAAACCCCCATTATAGTATTAACAGCAAGAATTATCTGTACATTTAGCTAAAAGGTAACTAAGTGTATAAATGATTGGTAATAAGAATAAATATGAGTAAATCCTAATGGGCTAACCCCGGGTTTCTCAACTTGGTACTGCTGACACTTAGGGCTAGACAGTTCTTTGTGGGGGCTGTTGTGTACACTGTAAGGTTGTTTAGCAGCTTTCCTGGTCTTTATCCACTAGATACCAGTAGTACTATCCTCTTTTTTTTTTATTTTTAAAGATTTAATGGACATTAATTTCATGGTAGACATGATATTGGAATTTTGACGGTGAAGATAGTTATTCAGCAATTTGGATCCTTAATGTGATAATTTGTCATATATATGTTTAAATATAAATTAATATTAACATATATTAAGTTTATTTTTTTATTTTTATTTTTATATAAGTTTAAATACACATGAATATTAACATGAGATATTACCATCTTATAAAGAATTCCATTAAAACACACATAAGATAAAAGATTGCTGTAATACATATCAGTAGAGATCTTAAGGACTATAATTTACATAAATTACAGTTTTTTAAAATTGAAGTATAGTTGACACACAATGAGACATTAGTTTCAGTTGTACAGCATAATGTTTAGCAGTATTCCTGGCCTCTACCCACTAGATGCCAGTAGCACTCTTCTAGTTTTGACAACCAAGAATGTGTTCAGATAGCCAAAGTCCCTTGGGGAATAAAATTGCCCCTGGTTGAGAACCAGTTGATTAAATCCCAGATAAAACTGAAATAAGTTTCTTTTAGACCAGAGCTCTCTTCACTTGAAAAATTTCTTTCCTATAAATACAAAATCCTAGTTGGCACTTTAAGCCTGCTTATAGACAGCATGAAGGAACCTGTGACAGAAAGAACCCTGGATAGATGTAAGCTGGAGCTTACTGCTTGATAGCTATGTGGAATGTAACAGTTACTGTCTGAGATTTTGTGTCCTCTCTACCTTTCACTGCTCCTTAAATCAAAATATGTTGTTTTAATAGTGATATAAAATGAAATTCTATTTTACTTTTGTAAAGTTTATAAAATGATCTTCACACAAATTATTAAGGTAATATCTCATTTTATATTAGCTGTGGCCAGTTGATTTGCCCAGGTTTATATAGCTAATAAATGGTAAAAAAAAATCAGAGTCTGAAATATGTTTTCTGACTTTTTCTGATACATGGACCTTGAATTTAATGCTTCAATATTTTGCCTTTTAGGTAGAGTGCGGAGCTTAAGTACATCACTTTGGTCATTGACACACTTGACAGCGCTGCACCTAAATGACAATTACCTTAGTCGCATTCCACCTGATATTGCCAAGCTTCATAATCTGGTTTACCTGGATCTGTCATCCAATAAACTCAGAAGTTTACCAGCAGAACTAGGAAACATGGTGTCTCTCAGGTAAGAAAATATTATAGATATGACTCAGTATATAAAATTCTAAATTTACCAAATAAGAAAATTATGGAATATTCCTCTTACAGGAGGACTTCTATGTATGTTTGAAAATCAGATGATATTGACTGTAAGCAACA
Source organism: Canis lupus dingo (assembly GCF_003254725.2). Classification (NCBI taxonomy): domain Eukaryota; kingdom Metazoa; phylum Chordata; class Mammalia; order Carnivora; family Canidae; genus Canis; species Canis lupus. Next base: position 2,267,657 of record NC_064274.1, on the reverse strand, counting down.
GTGCTTGAGTTGGCTTCCATTGAACATTTCCTCTAATTTGAAGGTTTCTAGTTAAATGTGATTCTGTTTCTTTTGACAAGCTTGAGGTGGGGTGGGGTTAAAATATGACTCTCACTTGACGCTCAAGTGTATGATAAGATACTCATACAGAATTGGGAAAATATTGTGATCTTGTAGTAAACTTTCAGGAACATATCTCTGCTCTATAAGGCAAAGTATACTTATATGTCACAGCTCTTTAAGGAAATCTTGAAAACTTGATAATAAATGGATTTGTTTGTAGTCCTTCAGGATTATTTAAAAATCTCTTCATAGGAAAAAAATTTGTAGGTCCCTTAAGACCTTGTATAAATGTTCTCAATATCAACAGGGATTGCTTTTCTATGTTTATCTGCTGAGTAGTAATTTTTAAAAATTGCTGTCATATGTTTAAAATTGAAAATTCATGTTTGAGAATTTTACTCTTCACTATCTCCTTACTGTATGTTTGTTTCTTTTCTTTCATACTGTTTAGCTGTATAACAAGGGGCTGTTCATTTCTTATATAGTCTGGCCAAAATTTCAAAATAAAAAAATGTGGATCTTATCTATGTTATCCTACTATCTGTATTATCTTATGCTTTGTTTTCAGTGTTTATGTTCTATATCAGTGATTGTTCATCATAGTATCTTAATGAGATTACAGTTGTAATCAGTTATAAAAACTGATAAAGGTGATTGTCTATTTTTTCTATGAATTACACTGGATTCAATGATAGCAGTTGTCTTTGGATACTAAGAATACCTGTCACTCTGATATGTGTCTTGTAAGCATTTGGGTAAGAGAGAAAAGAGTGAATTTAGCCTGAGAATGATATACAATTCTTATAACTTCAATAATCTGTGTTAAGAGAGTAAGTTATAGAAACATTGTTAACAGTTGTGGCAGTCACACATTTTGTAGTACTTTAATATTGCACAATATTTTTTGATTGGAAGGATAGATATATACTTTTTTTTTTTTTAGAAATATACTTTGTATCACTCATGGTATGTTAGGAAAGGTTAAGAAAACAATTACAGATATTAATAAAGTTTGATATATTAAGCTAAAACAGGTTTTGTTTTGTTTTGTTTTTTAAAACAGGGAATTGCTTTTAAATAACAATCTGTTACGGGTTTTGCCTTATGAACTTGGTCGGCTCTTCCAGCTACAAACTCTAGGTTTGAAAGGTGAGTGATTTTTTTAAGAAGATGACCGCATTAACACTGAGTATTGAGGTGTTGTGAGCCTTTAAAACACAATTTTAGTTACAACATATGTCAGGTTTTAGAGTAATTTTTCGAATGTAACTATGCTTGCTTTTGAAAATAAAGTGGTTCTTTAGTATCAAAGTGAGCTTCAGTATTTCAACATGCTGCCATTCTTAAAGGAGATACTTTAAATTTAACTCTGTAGTCTTCTCACCACACCCTTTTAAAAGAATGACTTAATAAAGTAAACCTACCCAGAATGACCCATGTCAGGTTTTGATAGAGTAGATAAAATAGCATGGACATATTGTATGGTGTAAGAGAGAAAACACAATAACAGTAAAAATAAACTAATAAGTATGATTATTCTAAATAAATGAATCCAAAATATATGTTCCACTGTGCGTATAGATACTGTTACAGATACTCTTGTATAAGAAAATGGTCATCCATCGTAGGATTTTATAGGTTACAAAGAAAATGAAAAAATCCAAGAGCTGTTATAAGAATTTAATCCCCAATATAATAAGGTCTTTGTACATAGCATAGAATTAGTATCTAGGTGCCGCTTATTTAATTTTTGCTAAGATAAAGTAATACATTATTATTATTTTTAAAGGTTTTTATTTATTTATTCATGAGAAACACACAGCGAGAGAGGCAGAGACATAGGCAGAGGGAGAAGCAGCTCCCCTGCAGGGAGCTTGATGTAGGATTTGATCCTCAGACCCTGGGATCACACCCTGAGCCAAAGGCAGATGCCAACCACTGAGCCACCCAGGCATCCCAAGCAAGGAAAGTAATATAATAAAACAAAATATATATATATGTTCCTTAATAATCACCTCTCAATCAGTTTGGGATGAAAGTCATTCTTAATTCATATAAATAGTGAAATCTGTTAAAATTTTCTCATGGCACAGCATAAGAACGGTATATTTTAAATTCAGAGGGCTAAATACAGATGTACTGTATGGATTAAATGTTTTATTCTGTGCTCATGAGGAATGAACATTAAAACCTTATAAAGTAAACACTTCTGTTATTTTCCTTCAACGACAATTTGACTTTCTATGAACATGTTCTGTTTACCTTTGCATATGTCATATAATGGAGTATTAAGATTGAAATTTGAATATGAATGGAAAGAATCCTGACCTTATTGGTTGAAATGACCAAAGTGGTATTGGAATTCTTTGTACAGTTAATACTTTGTAAATTTACATAAGTATATGAATGGTCTGTCTTGTGTTTTTAGTTTCTCTGTAGAACTTTATTGATATTTTTTTATCATATATAAAGTAGACCAGGGGATACTTTCATCTAAAATATTTTCTTTTTTTTAAAGATTTATTCATGAGAGGCATTTATTCATGAGAGACACATAGAGAGGCAGAGACATAGGCAGAGGGAGAAGCCGGTTCCCCATAGGCAGCCCGATGCAGGATTCAATCCTGGATCCTGGGATCACAACCTGAGCCAAAGGCAGATGCTCAACTGCTGAGCCACCCAGGCGTCCCTAAAATATTTTCTTAAAGATGAACCCAAGGCAACTGTTGGGACATTTTACCTTAATCTCTATATACTAAATTTTATTCTTATAAAAGTAGTTCAAATAAGCATCCAGCTAGAGTTGGAGTGGGAACAAGTCTGTTCTTTTTTATTAAATAATATTATGGAATGATTGTCATTTTTAATAATCCTAGATTCATGAAGTATGAAATCATGCTTTCATACTGATTTTAATAATTTTTTTGTCTCTAAGAGTAACATACTGTTTGTTTTAACACCAATAAGAACAGCTATTCTCCTCCTGTTAATATCAATGGAGAGCATATCAGTGGCAAATGAATAATTTACTGTTGAACTCTGTGGATTTACCCTTTGTACCCTATGTTCCTAAAAAAGCAAATATTATATATCTTACTGTTTCATAACACTGTTATCTCACGTAGAGACATACTCCAATAAAATTTATACTAAGCATCAACTGAATGAATCACTCTGAATATCCATTATCTCCTTTGTCTTTCATTCTATTTTACTAGTTAAAATCTTAGTCTTAAAAAAATAAAGTCTTAGTCTCCAAACTACTGTTTTTGGCTGGTCTTCGATCCTAGTGTCTTTTTGTTTACTGATTCACATTTGTTAAAATCTCTTCTTAGATGTCTACTCTAGTACTTTAGATTAGGCATCAGCTCTGTTCATGCCTGTGAATAAATTTCTTTTCATTAAACTAGTTTGCTCCCCAATAAATACCTATATGCAGTCTCTTTCTCTTTCTTGAGAACTTTTCTGGCAGTATTCATTTCTATTCAAGTGATCCAATATAGAAAAGCCAAGGACCTTTCAAAAATGAAAGAAACTCGGAGCTCTTCCTGTCATTTTTCAAAAGTTTGAGAGAGTAAAAACAGGATTGGTTTTATGAAGCAACCGAACAAATAAAATGTCTCTAATGAATAGTAGCTCTATATTCTTAGGAAGGTAAACATTAAAATAATTTCCTAATCCATTTTAGCAGTCACATAGTAGTACTTTGTGTCTAGAAAAGGGAAGGGACTAATTGGAATGGAGCATTTAAAATGTCACCGTGATGTATTTAAAAGAAACAATGAGAATGCACAACCTCTGAGATGCCATTTGTCTTGAAATTGAAGAAAGGAGCACTTTTTCCCTATATCCTTGTCTTTCTCTGAAGCACAGATAGGGAAATATTAATAAGTTTGATCATCCTGGCCCAACAAGCTAATTTCTAGAAATTCTATTTTGACATTTGTGGAGTATGTGTGAAGGGTATGCACAGTATTTGAGGGGTTGGAATAAGAGGGCAAGTTAGAAAACTACAGACACGGCCAGTCAAGTAAGTTGGAAATGTTCTCTTAAATCACTGAAAAGAAAAATCCAGAGTGTATTAAGTTTATAGAAGAAGTAAGTAAAAGCAGGTCTTCTATAGTTATTTTAAATAATTTAGAATTCATGTCTTACGGTGTTAAGGTAGTACTTTCTCTGACATATGGGCCAAAGAGCTGTACTCATGCACTAAACATTGATGTCCTAGGTTGTAAACTATTTAGAACTTCAATAATTATGAAGATTTCTAGCCTTATTCCAGGAATTACATATCTCCCTTAAAATAAAATGGACCATGGCAGTAGAAGCTTCTTTTACTTGTGAAATTATTTATTCGTAAAATATAACATAAAGGAATAACATGTTTTTGTATTCATGAAGTTAAAAAGAATAGCCTAAATTTTAAAGAAAATATGATGAATAACTGGACACCCATTATATATATTCTCAGTACCTTTTTAAGAAATGCACTTTGAAAATCTGTCATTTATACAGGAGGTAAAGTACTTATTTTTGTATTTATAATGGGTTTCTAGAAATTAGAGAACAATCTAGTATATATTAATAGTTAATATAAGAGAATATCCACAAGGCTTTAAATCATAGGGGGTTCATCAACACATGCATAATAGCAACTGCAAATTGGAACTATTCTCAACTTTTACCATTTAGAAGAATTCCAAAAATGTGATAAAAACTGTTGGTGAGATTATTGGACATAGGCAGTCACACCTTGTTGGCATAGATCCCCTATACCTTACATTTTCCTGTGGGCCTTTTCATGATTACATCTTCATCCCTTTTCCCAGAGGTTATACTGTCCTGAATTTTGTGTTAGTTATTCCTTTACTTTTCTTTTCAAACAACAGGTATTGATGAATACCTACTATGTGCTAGATGCTGTGGTTATATATGTAACTATTACTGGTGATTTAACCTTTATATAAATAAATGAAATCCTACTGACTGTATTTTTCTATGACTTGGCTTTTTTCAACCTTATGGTTTTATAATTCAGCCATGCTCATGCATGTAATTGTAATTTAATTGCTGTGTTATCTCTGATATATGAATATGCTATAATTATTCATTCCACAGTAGATATTTAGATGATTTGCCCTTTTTATGGCTACTATAAGCAATGTAGCCATGAACATTCTTGTATACATCTCCTGATAGAGTTCCCAGGAGTGGAATAGTTGGGTTGTAGAGATCTACTTGTATTTCTTAGCTTTATTACGTAATGCCATAATGTTTTACAAGGTAGTTGTACTAAAATACACTCCCAAAAGTAATACAGTTTCCATTTTTGTCTTCTTCCCAACATGTAGTATTGTCAACTTTTAAAAGTTTTGTCTGGGGCAGCCCTGGTGGCGCAGCGGTTTAGCGCCGCCTGCAGCCCAGGGCATGATCCTGGAGTCCTGGGATTGAGTCCCACGTCAGGCTCACTGCATGGAGCCTGCTTCTCCCTCTGCCTGTGTCTCTGCCTCTCTCTCTCTCTCTCTGCATTTCTATGAATAAATAAATAAAATCTTAAAAAAAATTAAAAGTTTTGTCTGTTACTGAGTGTGAAATAGTTTCTAGTTCTCTTAATTTGTGTTTTCCTAATTGATAGTAAGACTGAGCACCTTTCCATGTATTTATTGGCCATGGTTTTTGTTTGAAGTTGCTATTGATATGTCTGAGCATTTTCACTTGACGTATTTATTAATGATTTGTAGGAGTTCTTTTGTCTATTTTGTATTGTATATGTCTTCTTCCATTCTGTGGCTTTTCTTTTGTTTTCTTAGGTATCTTGTAATGAGTAGATTTGATATTTTTACTGTAGTTGAATTTATTTTTTTTTTATTTTTTTTTTATTTTTTTTTCTACTGTAGTTGAATTTAAAAATTTTTTATGATTAATGCATGTTTGTCTTGTGAAAGAAATCCTATGCTATCCCAGGTCGAAAACTCTTTTTCTGTATTATTTCCTAAAAGTTTTGTAAACTTCTGCTCTTCATAATAAGTTCTCTCATTAATTTGAAATTACAAAAAATTTTTAATTGAAGTATAGTTGACATATTAGATTCAGGTACAACATAGTGGTTTGACAGATGTGTATACGTTACAAAATGCTCACCACATTAAGGTTAGATACCATCTGTTACCATATAATATTATTGAAATATTATTGACTACATCCTCTGCTGCACTTATCATCCCTGTGATTTATTCATTATATGATTGGAAGTTTGTACTACTCTATCTTCTTCACTGATTTTACCCATTTCCTCCCCATCCTCCTACCTCCTGGCAACCTCCTGGTGGTTCTCTGGAAGAGACTGTTTGGGTTTTTGTTTGGGGTCTGTGCACGTGTGTTTTGATTTATTTATTTAAGAGCACCAATGTGGCGGGTGGGAGAGGGAGCCAGAGAGAGAGGCAGATTCCCTCCCTGCTGAGTGTGGAGCCCTATGATAGGGGGTCAGCCTCACGATCCTGAGATCATGACCTGAGTTGAAACCAAGAGTTGGCTGCTTAACTGAGCCATGCATGCAGCCCTGTTTTTTTTTTTTTCCCTTTTTTAAAGATTTTATTTATTTATTCATGAGAGACACAGAGAGAGAGAGAGAGGCAGAGACACAGGCAGAGGGAGAAGCAGGCTCCATGCAGGGAGCCCGATGTGGGATTTGATTCCAGGTCTCCAGGATCAGGCCCTGAACTGAAGGTGGCGCTAAACCGCTGAGCCACCAGGGCTGCCCTGTGTGTTTGTTTTTAAAGTAAACTCTGAGTTCAACATGGGGCTTGAATTTACAACCCTGAGATGAATAGTTGCATACTCTATGGACTGAACCAGTCAGGTGTCCCTGTTTTGTTTTTTAGTTCCTACATGCAAATGAAATCCTAAGGTATTTGTTTTTCTCTGTCTGATTTAGTTCACTTAGCATATTTCCCTCTAGGCCTGTGTTTTCATAAATGACAAGATTTTATTCTTTTTTTATGAGTATTATTTCATTATATATATATGTATATATATATATATATGCCACATCTTTATCCTTTCATCTATCATTGGTCACTTAGGTTGTTTTCATATCTTGGCTGTTGTAAATAATGCTGCAGTAAATATAGGGGGTGCATATATCTTTTTAAAGGTCAATTTATTATTTCTTTTGGTATATTTGACACACGTTACATTGGCTTCAGGTATACAACTTAGATATTCAACAATTCTATAAGTTATGTTGTGCTTAACATAGGTGTAGCTACTATCTGTCACCGTGTAACACTGTTATAACACCATTGACTTTTTATGATGTGCTTTTTAGTCTAACTTAATTCATTCCATAACTGGGAGCCTGTATCTCCCACTCCCCTTCACCCCTTTTGTCTGTTGGCAGTTATCTGGCAGCCATAACTTTGTTCTCTGTATTTATAGGTCTGATTCTGCTTTTTTATTCATTTTTTTAGGTTCTGCATATAAATGAAATCATATGGTATTTGTCTTTCTCTAACTTATTTCACTTAGCATGATACTCCCTACACCCATCCATGTTGTCACAAAAGGCAAGATCTCATTTTTTATAGCTTAGTCATATTCCTCTGTGTGTGTGTGTGTGTGTGTGTGTGAGAGAGAGAGAGAGAGAGAGAGATTTGCATCTCTTTGATGATTAGTGATTTTGAGCACCTTTTTATGTGTCTGTTGGCTCTCTGTATGTCTTCTTTGGAAAACTCTACCCGTTTTTAATCAGTTTCTTTGGTGTTGATGTATAAGAATTCTTTGTATATTTCAGATATTAACCAAACAGTATTTGCACATACCTTCTACCATTCATTAGATTGCTTTCTTGTTTTGTTGATGGTTTCCTTCACTGTGCTAAAAAAAGTTTGATGTTGTCCCAGTTACTACTTTTTCTTTTTGTTTACCTTGCCTAAGGAGAGAGATTCACAAAGATATTAAGACCAATGTCCCAGACTTGACTGCCTGTTTTCCTTTGGGAGTTTTACGGCTTCGGGTCTTACATTGAGGTTATTAAACCTTTTCGAGTTTATTTTGGTGTATGGTGTGGGAAAGTGGTCCAGTTTCATTCTTTTGCATTTACCTATCCAATTCTTCCAGTACCATTTTGGAACTAATTTTTTAATATGGCTTGAGGGGGTGATATAGTCTTTTTTTTTTTTTTTCTGTGAATAACCATCTGTTTCACTATCATTATTGAATAGTTTTCCCTTTTCCCACTGATAATCAGCAAAGTCGCTTCCCTATCAGCTTGTAAAGGTCTGTTTTAGGATCTCCATTTTATATATCCAGAAGTTAATTTGTCTGACCTTGCACCAATTACTGCATTACCATTATCATTATTATGGCTTTATATTAAGACTTGATATCTAGTCTGGGAATTCCCCTTACATTTTTCTTTCATAGTGTCTTGGCAGTTTGTCTTGGATTCCTCATAAATAAGAAACAGCTTGTTATGTTTCACAAAAAATACTCTTGGGACTTTGGAATTGCATTGAATGTGTAGATCAATTTAGGAAGAATTAACCTTAATATATTGAATCTTTCTATGAATTTTGGTGTTTCCCCCATTTATTTATATATTAATGATTTCAAATAAAATTTTATAACTTTCTGCACATCTTTTTCCCAGGCACATCTTTTATTGGTTTTGTTTCTTAGGTACCTTTTCTTCTTTTTCTTGTTACAATTTTTTTTTTTTTTTCAATGAGAGATAGATAGAGAGGCAGGCAGAGACACAGGTAGAGGGAGAAGCAGGCTCCATGCTGGGAGCCTGACATGGGACTCAGTCCTGGGTCTCCAGGATCAGGCCCTGGGCTGAAGGCAGAGCTAGACCGCTGAGCCACCCAGGCTGCCCCTGTTACAATTATTTTTAAAGTTACTTTTCCTGCCTATTTGCTGTTGGGGTATAGAAATACAAGTAAGAGGGAAAAATTGATCTGTAGTAAGCTTTCTTGGCTAAATTCTTATCTTTCAGAAAATTTGTCTGCAAATTCTTTTGGGTTTAATTATTTCAACTTACATGTTTTCTTAATGTACTGAGCAGGATGTTAAGTACAATGTTGAGTAGAAGTATTAATACTGGATGAGCATGCCTCTATTCTCAATTTTAAAAGAAATGCTTCTAATATTTTTCCATATTTGCTTTATGTTTTTCATAAAATACACTTTTAGTTTCTAAAAGTTCTATTTCTGCTTTGCTAATTGTTATTTAAGTGCTGACTTTTATTAAATGTTTCATCAGTTGTGGGAGAACTTTCTCATTTCATAGGCTGAGTTAGTAAATTATACCTATATATTTTCCCTACTTATTTATTCATTTTTTAAAGTTTATTTAGGTAATCTCTACACCCAGCATGGGGCTTGAACTCATGAGCCCAAGATCAGGAGTCGAATGTTCTAAGTCAGCTAAGTGCCCCATTTTTTCCAATTCAAACTATACTTGCATCTTGCATCACTGAGATAAAGCCAACCTTGTGCTTTTGTATGCTGGATTTATTTTGATAATATTTCTCAAGGACTGTGGAGGCGCTGAGATTTTACCCTACTCATAAGTTAATGATTGTTTCATGGATAGTGGCAGGAGGCAATGAGACTCCTGAGACAAGACAAAGAACATTATCCCTTCAAGCAACAAGATGGGTCTAAACATGCTATGAACACAGTGAGTTTACATTGCATTTGAGTAGTTCATGTCTAATGTTCTAGCACTTTTCAAGCAAGCAGCAAATTCTTTAGTAAGCAGCAGTATTGATTGCCCAGGAGGCAAAGAGTTACATGGAAATATTGCTATGGTTGCCTTAACCTATTTAGCTGCCTATATAACTAGCTATAGAACTACTCAGTATCAGACTGATAGACCTCAGAATCTGTCACCCTCACCAAGAATGAAGAGGGAAGCACTGGGTCCCTGGTGGACTGCCTTTCCCAAGAAAAAAAAAATTTTTTAGGAATTTTACACATATGCTCATGAACAAGACAGACCTAAGTAAGATTCTTATTTGGTTCTCTTAAAGGGTTTGTATAAGATTGAACTAATGTGTTCTTGAAATTTTGGTATATTTTATATACCAATTGTGGTGATGGTTATGAAAACTAAATGTCTATCAACATTCACCAATTTTGAGTGTCTGCACTCACCAAAGATGTGAATTTCACTATATATAAATTATATTTATATAATTTATTTTATAATTCTATAAAACTATCATTGACAGTTGTTTCTTTATGGAAGATATTTAAGTGCCACCCCAATATATTTTTAGTTATAAGACAATTGAGGATTTCTAGTTGTTAATGAGTCAGTTTTGTTGGATCATATATGTACCATTGGAATGTTTTGGCTTTTTAATTTTTCAAATTTATTTGCATGAAAGTGTTCATAATATTTTCTTGATATATTTTTAGACTCTGTTCTATTTATAGCTATATCATCCCCTTCTTCATTTCTAGAATTGTTTATTTGTGCCTTCTCTTTTTTCCTAATTTAGCCTCCCCATGGATTTGTCAGTTGTGTTATTTTCAGTGAATCAGTGTTGCTTTTTATTTTTCAAAAACGGGTTCGTTTTTGTTTTTCTTTGTTCTGTTTTGTTTGGGCTTATTCTATATTTTCCTTTTTTCTCCATTTAAGTTGGATACGTGGTTTCATATATACCTAGATTTTCTTATTTTGTATAAGCATCTAAGTAAGGCTATAAAGTGTGCCTATTTGGATATTTTTGTTGTTGCTATATCCCACAATTTCAACGTGAAGTATTTTCATTTTTGTTTTGGTCTAAGTACTTTTAATATAGGTTATCATATCTTCTTTGACCCATTAATTATTTAATGTTTCTAAGCATACATGATTTTAAATCTTTTTTAATTGTTAGCATTAAAGTTAACATTTATAGGCAGGTAGGGTAACCTGTATGAATCTATCCTGTGACATTTTTTGGTTCTTAATTTATGACCTAGTATGTGATAAATTTTTGTAAATGTTTTATTGCATCTGAAAGAATATTTTTCTCTGATTGTTGGGCATAGGTCTGTATTATTTGTCCATTAGATCAGATTTATTGCTCAGATTTTTTAATATTTTTATAAATTTTTGACTCTAGCCTGTAATTAAGGTAATTAATGTAAAATTTCCACTAAAATTGTAGATTTGCTCATTTCCCCATGTAGTTCACTCAGCTTTTGCTTTATATCCTTTGAGATTATTTTATTAGGTATACCACCTACACCTTTTGCTGTATATTTGCTATATTGTATATCATGCTATATACCTTTTGGTGAATAGAACCTGATAATAGGTAGTGAGCTTCTTCCTTCCTTGTTGAGTATTTTCATCTTATGGTCTGTGTTGTCTAATATTGCAGCTGTGCAAGTTTTCTTTTGGTTAATGTTTGTCTAATATATCTTTTCTCATCTGTTTACTTTCAACCTTTCTGTGTACTTATGCTTAGGACTTTGTTTTTTGTTGTTGTTTTTTTTAAGATTTATTTATTTATTTGAGCCAAGAGAAGGCATGCATGTGCAAATAGGGAGAGGCGTAGAAGGAGAGGAAGACAAGCAGACTCCCTGCTGAGGTTGGGGGGAGCCCAATGTGGGACTCAGTCTGAGGACCCTGAGATCATGAAGTGAGCTGAAATTAAAGGGTCAGACACTTAACTGACTGAGCCACTCGGCTACCCCTGGACTTTGTTTTTAATACATTCTGACTTTATTTTGTTTTTAATGTGGGTTCAGATCAATTGCTTCACCTATATTGTAATTATGGGTATTTTTGTATTATGCTATCCTTCCTTTTGATACAACTTTGTGTCTTTTTTTTTTTTTTTTTTTTTTTGCCTAAGAATTTTTTTTCCCCTTTGTTTTATATACTTTCTTTTGCTTTGGAGTTAGTATGTTCTATTTCTAGACTCTTAGTGGTTACTCTTGAAATTATACCTTTAATATATTTTTGAAAAAATTAAATTGTTAGCAACTATTTTTAACAAGTTATAATTTATATATAGTGAAATTCAACTCTTTGGTGAGTGTAGACACTCAAAATTGGTGAATGTTGATAGACATTTAGCTTTCATAACCATCACCACAATTGAGAAATAGAAGTGTTCTCTTACCCCCTCAGAATTCATTTGTGTTGAAATCAACATCTACTTTCACCTACTTTACATCCTATAGGGAAACATACAGAATGTAGCTTTTTGAGTGTAGGTTCTTTCATTTAGCATAATACATTTGAGATTCAATCATTTTGGATATTTCAGTAGTTCATTTCTATTGCTGAGTAGTATTCTATTGTGTGGATATACAGCACATTTTTATCTGTTCACAAATTGAAGAACTTGGTTTTCAGTTATGGGTGATTAGTAATAAGGCACAATGTAAACATTTGAATACAAATTTCTGCATGAAACAAAATTTTATTTTCCTTGGGTAAATACCTGGAAGTGGGATTACCAGGTCGTATGGTAGGTATATGTTGAATTCTCTAAGAAACCATCAAACTGTTTTCTGTAAGTGGGTTGTATCATTTTACATTCCTACTACAAATAAGAGTTTTAGTTACTGTGCATTCTTGTCAGCACTTGGTATTAATCTTTTCAATTTTTGCCATTGTAATAGGATGCAGGAATAGCTCATAATGAGTTTCTTTCTGTAATGAATAATGATACAATGTATCTTTTCATGTGTTTGCGTATTTCTTGTATGTCTTCCTTGATGAAGTGTCTTCACATTGTTTGCCTAGTTTTATAATTGAGTTGCTTTTTTCTAATTACTGAGATTTGTTATATATTCTGGATTCAAATCCTGTTTAAGTGTTTTTGCAAATATTTTCTACTAGTCTGTGGCTTGCATTTCTGTTTTCATATAGGGCCAGTTTTCCATTTTGATGAAGTCCAATTTATCATTTATTTTCTTCTATGGATTTTTATGTCTTTGGTGTCATTTCTAAGAAATGTTTGCCTCATCCAAGTACATGAAAATTTTATTGTAGAAATGTTATAGTTAGGTTTTACATTTAGATATATGATTTGTTTTGAGTTAATTTCTGTATATGGAGCAAGGTTTGTTCTTTTGCCTATGCACATCCAGTAATTAAGCTCTATTTGTTGAAAAGGTTATACTTTCTATGTGGACTTCTTTTGCAACTCTGTCAAAATTCAGTGAACCCAAATATATGTGGATCTACTGCTAGATACTTTATTGTGTCCCACTGATCTATGCCAATACCAAAATACTTGATTTACTGTAGCTTTATGATAAGCCTTGAGGTTATGCAGCAGGAGATCTCCAAATTTTGATTTTTTTCACATTTGCTTTTATACTTTTAGGTGGCATACATTTCCATATAAATTTTAGAATCAGCTTATTATTTCTGCAAAATATTGTGCTGAAATATTTTTTGGAATACTGATGAACATATGGATGAGTTTGAGGAGGAGATTCATTATCTTAATCTCGAGACTTAAGATTGTGTTTTCCAATCTATGTATACAATATGTCTCTTCATTTATGAAGGCATTCTTTATTTCTTTAATACTTTATAGTTTTTAGCATGCAGATCTTACAAATGCTTTGCTGTATTTATACTTACTTGATATTTTTGATTGCTGTTGTAAATGATACTGCCTTTTAAATTTTCAGTTATTTGATACTGTAGAATTAAAATGCAGTTAATTTTTAAATATAAAATATTTATATTTATAAATATTACAAATGCTCGTCTCTTGCATCATTGGTAAACTTTTAATCTGTGCAAAGAGACTTTCATTTCTTCATTTATAATGCGTATGCTTTTATTTTTTTATTTTTTATTTTTTTGCATATGCTTTTAATTTATTGCCTTATCACATTGGCTAGGACAGTATTAAATACTTGTGATGACAGTGCACATCCTTGTTCTCAATTTTAGAGAAAAACAGTCTCTCACCATTAATTATATCAATGACAAGTTTGTTGGTAATGCTATTCAGATTAAATAAACTTCCTTCTATTTCACATTTGTTTGAAGGTTTTGTTATTGATTTAAGTCCAATTTGGTCAAATACTTTGTGTGTGACTATAGAGATGATTGTGTAACTTTTCTTTACTCCATTTATATCATTTTTCAGATGTTGAGTCAGCCTCTATTCCCATTTCAAAAAATTTGGTCATTATATGTTCTCTAATATATTGAGAAACATCTAAATATATACTGAATATATATACTAGTGTATATAGTATTTTGTTGAGGGTTTATACATTAATGGTCATAAGACATATTCTGTAATGTTTTTCTTACAATGTCTTTGATTTCAGAATACAGGTGACCTCATAAAATGAATTGGAAAGTGTAACACTTCTTTTTTCTGGAAGAGTTTGCAGAACATTTGTATTATTACTTTCTTAAATGACTGGTGGAATTTTCCAGTAAAACCATTTAGGCCTGGAATTAATCTTTGTTGAAAGGTTTTTAACTACTAATTGAATTTCTTTCATTGATAAAGAACATTGAGATTTTCCCTTTCTTAGTATAGCCACTCTTAGTACAGTCACTCCATTCTTTTTTGTTTGCATGGCATACCTCTTTCTGTATTTTATTTTCAATCTATTTGTGTCTTTGAATCTATAGTGAATCTTTTGTGGACAGCATATAATGAATTATGTTTTATTCATTCTGTTAATGTCTGCATTTTAGAATTCTAATTTCTTCACTGCTAATATCTGAGTTTAATCCACTTATATTTAATATATTTTCTGATAAGATAGGACTTTTGTCTACAATTTTGCTATTTTTATTGCTATTACCATGTTTTTTGTTTAGTTTCTGTTTTTAAGTAATTCATTATTTTCCCTAATAGATTTTAAAGTATTCTACTTGTAATTGGCATTCTCTAGTTTGCAGTACAAAGTAAAATGAAATCCATTGATATACTTCTTTGTATACATTGTGCTTCTTGACTCAGTTTATTCATTTTTAAAGGACTATCTTTTGAAAGTTTGCAGCCTTTTTCTTTTAAAATAATGCGTCTTTCACTTCTCTCTGAATTCTTTCTGGCTAGGACTTAGTCTGTGTTAACTGTTTGCTGTTGTGTGTCAGAATCTAAAATTTCCTCCGGTTTTCTTGTTTTTATTTCCTCTGTTGCCTATGGGTTTTCCTAGAGACTCTGAGGCTTATAATTCTATTTACAATAATCATCTGTAATTATACAGGAGTAATACTGATGTGTAAGATGTAGGAAGAGAGGAAGAGTCCTATAGTTTTATGATTAGGTCTCAGTCTTTTAATGGGCCTTTGAGTTAGATATCCTGCTTCATACTCTTTCTGCCCTAAATCAGGCTAGATGGACCTGGAGTGTGGAGTAACTTGAGCTTAAATGGTAAAACCTGTCCTGATTATACTCTGGTAAAACAGTTTTCTTTGCATGTAGGACTTAAGAAGAGCATTGCCCACCCTGTCTCCTTCCCCCACTAAAAGCAACAAGGGGAATTTTTCTGCAGACTGTATATTAAAAAGCCCAGGGGGCTCTTAGAGATAAAACTCAGGGAAGTGTTGGAGGTTCCTAAGACTGGGTCCCTTTGCTTTTTTTCTTTTTCTTTTTTTTTAACTCTCAAGCTAATTTTCTGTAAGCCTCCAGCAATTTATCTTAAAGTGTGCCAACTGATACTAGTTCCATTTCTGGGCTTCTGTGTCCAGTATTTTGCTGCCGCTAGACTGTGATTTTACTATCTGCCTGTTGTGTTCAGGGCAGCAGTTTGCCTTATAACTTCAGTTGTCGGGGCAGGAGTGACAACTTCTGAGTCCATATTGAGCCAGAGACCCAACTTCTATTCTCTATTTCTAGAGTTCCAACTTGATATATGTTAAGATACCTTATCTAACTCACATATCTTTTGCTGTCTTCTACTTTATATCTTTCTCTTAGTGATACATTCTCGGTAGTTTCTTTGAATGTATTTTTTTTCTGTTCACTAATTTTATTTTTAGCTGTGTCTGATGTACTGCTTAACTCATTGATCATAGTTTTTTCCCTTAGTACTTTGAGTTATATGTAATAAAATACCCAAATATTTTAGTAAGATTTTATTTATTTGAGAGAGAGAGAGAACATGGAGTAGCGTGGAGGGGCAGAGGGAGAGGGAGAAGCAGGCTTTCCATTGAACAGGGAACCCCACACAGGGCTTGATCCCAGGAACCTGGGATCATGACCTGGGCCAAAGGTAGACGCTTAACTGCTGGACCCACCAGGTGCCCCTCTTATATTTCTTAAGGGAATATATAGATTATTAATAATAGCTTGTTTGTTTTTTTTATGTTTGATACATTTATACTGTTACTACTCAGATATCCCTGATCACCATTATGAAAAATTCTTATTTTCCTCTCATATTTAGCTAAGTCGTATTTGTACAAGGTTTCCTTTTTAGTTGAAATGTCTTCCTTTCTCCATATGTAATATAAATATTCTAACTAGGAAGACCCTCCTTTTTTTTATAGCATTCATTCTTTCTTGTATGGACTGTTTGTCTTTCAGTTAGAATATTGTCTTCAAAGATAAATATAGAACTTATAAAGGTAAATTCAGGGTGCTGAGTTTTGATATTACTTCAGAATTGACTAAGATATATATATGTTTATATATGTGACTTTGGCAAACATAAATTGTAGGTATATAGTATAAACAGTGAAATCTGGAAAGAAAGAACTTTTTTGAAATTTTTCTTTATGACTATCTTAACAAAGAGTCTTTAGATTCATATAATTTCTTTAAATTTATGTAATAACAGATTAAATACTATAAAATTTACTTTAGAAAATTAGTATTTTGTTTTATTGTGTACATTTGTCTGGTCTTAGAGTTGTAAGTCTTACATATGTTACTTTTGTATTCTGCTTTAGGCAATCCTTTATCACAGGATATTCTCAATTTATACCAGGACCCAGATGGAACCAGAAAGCTACTGAACTTCATGCTTGACAATCTTGCAGGTAACTCTTAATGACCATCAGAGAACTCTACATGTATTACTACTCGCTAATATGTCACATGTTGTTTAAGAGCATCTGACCATTTTTTAAAGCTTATCATAATTTTAGAGTTTCTCCCATTATTAAATCCCATGGTAGTGGGACATTCTTTTCATATACTGAGTGCTTTCTGTTTACCAAGCAATATATTAGGAGCTTTAGTAACATTATCTCATTTAGTCTTTCTAAGAATCTAAGAGGTCTGAATTTTTACTGGTAATATACAGATGCAGGTTCTGAGATTCAGAGAATAAATTAGTTTTTCCAAGTTAACACAGGTGATTAATGCCAGAGCTGTGAACCCAAGATTCTCTTGCTCTTAATCCCAGATACATAGTTATTAATTGTTTGAATTTGATGCAGATTATGTGGATCCCATACACTGTACACATTTTTTGTGAATTCACTATACTATGTGGAAATTTGGAAGCAGGATTTTGATTAAGAACACCAGGTGCACCTGACTAAAATAGTTGTATTCTAAGAAGTCTTTTAAGTATTTGACCTAAAACTTTTTCTTTTTTGCTTAAGTACTCAAAATATGAGTAAAAGTATATAGATGTTTAAATTCAGAGATTTTTCTTGGAATAATATAATGTCTTTCTAAAATACAGAATCCTGAAAAAGAGCTAGAGAACTCTAGATTCCAGCATCGCAATATGTAGTCTATATTCTTTAATTCTCTCCATCACAGAAGACATCTACATACAAAAATTTTAAAAAATAGTAATATTTACAATAATGTAAAACCAAATTAATACCATCTAAAATGTTTTGGCTGTAAAGACTAAAAGTTGATTAATGGGAGAGTTAATAAACTTGAGAGATCCTTTCTATAACAAATTAATAATATATGGCTAAAAGTTTAATTTAGCTATATATATAGTATGTGTACACTATTTCTTTCCTGCTTTAAAAATCCATATCTCCTTTGTCTAAATAGATGTAGTCATTCATATGGCATGTGTGTGGGGTGTATGTGTGTATAATATTTAAGGAATTCTTCAGTGCTTTGGATACAAGTCATTTGGTGATATATATATTGCAGGTATCTTCTCCCATGCTATTGTTTGCCTTCCTTTTTTTAATTTGTCTTTTATTTTTATTTTTTTAATTTGTCTTTTGGTGAACAGAAAACATTTTAACATAATTGAATTCATTGATCTTTTCTATTATGGTATTACTTTTGTGTCCTATTTAAGAAATTTTTTCTACCTCAAGTTCAAGATTGTATTTTACTGTATCTAAAAATACCATATTTGGGGACACCTGGGTGGCTCAGCGGTTAAGCATCTGCCTTTGGCTCAGGGCATGATCTGGTGATCTGGGGTCAAGTCCCACATCGGGCTCCTTGCATGGAGCCTGCTTCTCCCTCTGCCTAGGTCTCTGCCTCTCCCCCCTACCCCCATGTCTTACGAATAAATAAATAAGTAAAATCTTTTAAAAAATACCATTTTTTGCTTGTAACATTTAAAGCTAATATCTTACTAGAATTGAAATTTGAGTAACACAGGAATCAATTTTCATAACTTTTCCATATGTAGATTAAGTTGATCTTGAGCCATTTTTTGAAAAGACTGTTCTTTCATTAATGTTTTTTAGTGCCGGGCAGCCCGGGTGGCTCAGTGGTTTAGCGCCTGCCTTCAGCCCAGGGTGTGATCCTGGAGACCTGGGATCGGGTCCCACATCAGGCTTCCTGCATGGAGCCTTCTTCTCCCTCTGCCTGTGTCTCTGCCTGTCTCTCTCTCTCTCTCTCTCTCTGTGTGTGTGTGTCTCTCATGAATAAAAAAATAAAATCTTAAAAAAAAAAGTTTTTTAGTGCCATCTTTGTCATAAATTATTGTATGATGGGTTTATTTCTGAGTTTTGTGTTTTCTGATCATTGCCAGTAGTCTTTATGGCAATATAACAATGTAATTAGGATATTTTTATAAATTCTTAAGATTCAGTAGAGTAAGTCTTCTTGATTTGATTCTAAAGTCCAAGTTAGTTTTGGTGTTCTTCCTTTACCTTGTATTTTCATTAAAATTGTTGGAATTGGCTTTTCAAATTTCTCTCCTTCCCAAAAGGTAGAGATTTAGGTTGAGAATATATTAAATCTATAGATTGCTTTGGAAAGAATAATCAACAGGGCAGCCCTGGTGGCTTAGCGGTTTAGCGCCGCCTTCAGCTCAGGGCGTGATCCTGGAGACCTGGGATCAAGTCCCACATCAGGCTTCCTGCATGGAACCTGCTTCTCCCTCTGCCTCTCTCTCTCTCTCTCTCTCTCTCTCTCTCTCTCTCTGTGTCTCTAATAAATACATAGAACCTTTAAAAAAAAAAAAAGAAAGAATAAATATGTTTACAACTGGATCTTCTGATCTAACAACGTTGAATATTCTTTGATTTATTGTGATTTTTCTAATTTCTCTCTATTGAGTTTATGTTTCTGTGTAGTGGTCTTCATGTTTTTTATTACATTTATTTTAGGTATTGATTTTTTTGATGCCCTCATAAATGTTCTTTTAAAAAATGAATTTTATCTTAATAAGATTATTATTGCTTATTTATGGAATATAGTTGGGTTTTGTATATTCTTGGTTTCCAGGCACCTTGCTGAACACTTAAAATGCCTTTGGTAAATACATATTTAGCCACTTTGCTAAACTCTTTTTAATCCTAATGTATTTTTATTTCAATTTTTACGATTGTGTCATCTGTGAATAATGACACTTTTATTACCCTCTAATTCTTATATCTTTTATTTCTTTTTTCTTGCTTTATTGTGCTTGCTAAAGATCACAGTAGATGCTAACTAAAAGTAATGATAATCTATCTAATTTCAAAAATTACTAGCTTTTAATAATTACAATTAAATGTGACATTCACCATAATTTTTATATAGGTTAAGAAAGTTTGTGTGTGTGTGTGTGTGTGTGTGTGTATTCCTTATTCAGTTTACTAACAATTTACCTAGGATTTTTTGCATATGAGTTTGAGTGACATTGGCCAGTAATTTTCTTTTCTTCAATATTCTTGTCAGGTTTTAGTATAAAGATTTTACTGGCATCATAAAATTTATTTTCTATTATTTAGAAAAGTGTATTTAAGAATGGTTTCTTTTTTTCTTAAATGTCTGGTAGAATATATCTGAGTCTGAGGTTTCTTTGAAGGAAGTTCTCAATTACTGATTTAATTTCTTTAATAACTGTAGTACTGTTCTGATTCTTCATTTCTCTTATCAGTTTCTGAAAGTTGTGTTTTTTGGTAATTTGCCCATTTTCTCTAAATCTTCAAATTTATTGACATAAAGTTATTCAGAATATCTTTTAATGTTTATTTGATATATAGTGATGATGTCTCTTTTACATTCCAGACGTTATTTATGTTGCTTTTATTTACTTCATGCATAGAAAAAGACCAATTTTTAGCTTTATTGATACTCTTATTAATAAATAATAGTATCAGTGAGTTTATTTATTTTTTATTTTTATTTTTTTAAAATTTTTAAATTTTATTTTATGTATTTATGATAGTCACAGAGAGAGAGAGAGAGAGAGAGAGAGAGAGAGGCAGAGACATAGGCAGAGGGAGAAGCAGGCTCCATGCACCAGGAGCCCGACGTGGGATTCGATCCCGGGTCTCCAAGATCTCGCCCTGGGCCAAAGGCAGGCGCTAAACCGCTGCGCCACCCAGGGATCCCAGTATCAGTGATTTTAAATTTTTATTCCTTTGCCTTTCTTTGGGTTTCATTTGTTGTTCTTTTTTTAACTGCTTAACATCTTAATCATTAACTTTTAGACTTTCCTTTTTTTGGGTACCTGGGTGGCTCAGGGGGTTAAGCATCTGCCTTTGGGCTCAGGTCATGATCCCGGGGTCCTGGGATCTAGTTCTGCATTGGGGTCCCTGCTCAGCAGGACTCTGCTTTTCCCTCTCCCTCTGCTCTTGCTTTTCTCTCTCTCTCTCTCTCTCTCTGTCTCTCTCTCTCTCTCAAACGAATAAATAAAAAATCTTCGACTTTCCTTTTTTTCCTCAAAGTATTTTTTTAATGTCTCCCTTTAAACATGGCTTTTAGCTGCATCCTTCAAGTTTTAATTTTATTATTTTCATTATCATTCAGTTCATGTTTTCTAAAAGCTCTCATCACTTCTTTTTAGATGAATCACTTAGAAGTGTCTTTATTTCTAGAGGAGTTGTTTTTCTTTGTCATTGAATCCTGGTTTAGTTGCATTGTGGTCAGAGTACTTTTAATTGGTTAAAATTTTTAAAATGTGCTATTTATTAGCCAGCACATGCTTAATTTTTCTAATTGTTAAGTATGTACTTAAATAGAATGTGTATTCTGCAGTTATTTGGTGCTGTTTTCTATAAATACAGCATTTGTTAACTGTTTGAATATGACATATACACTTGGTAGTTACTTTTTATTTATTATTGATAGAGCTGTGCTAAAATTTCCCACTTTAATTGTAGGTTTGTTTATATATTTTTAAAGATCTTATTTATTTGAGAGAGAGAGAGAGAAAAGCAAGAGAAAGCACAAGCAATGGGAGGGGCAGAGGGAGAGAGAGAAGCAGACTCCCCCACGGAGCAGAGCGCCTGACTCAGGTCTCCCTTCCAGGACCCTGAGATCATGATCTAAGCTGAAGGTAGACCTATAACAATCTGAGCCACCTGCATACCACAGATTTGTTTATTTCTTACGGCTCTTACAGGAATCAAAAAGATTAATTCTTTTATCATTATGTAATCACCTCCTTTGTTCCTTGTGTTTCTTTTTAATTACATATATTGAGGGTATATTTTCATGTATTTCATCTTTCTGGTTATTTGAAATGTTTATCAGCTCCTGATGCTCTTCTTATTACTTTAATATTAGTATGGTTATATGAAAATACCTAGCTACGCAAATTCTTTTTGGTTAGAATTTGCACTATATATCTTTTTCTGTTCTTTTATGTTTAACCTTTCTTTTTCCTTATATCTTAGTAATTCCTTCTGTCTACTTATTTTGGGTTTATTTTGTTCTTTTTCTTGTTTGAAATAAAAACTTAAGAGTTTTGACTTGAAATTCTTCCTCTTTATAAATACAATCATGTAGCATTACACATTTCCCTCTCAGAACTACATTAGCTAACCACAAATTTTGATATGTTGTGTATTCATTCTGTTTAATGTAGTTTTAAAAATTTCCTTTGAAACGTCCTCTTTTACTCATGGATTATTTAGAAATGTGTTAATTTCTTGTTCTTTCTGTTATTCTTGTTTTATTCCAGTTTGGGAACAGTTGGAAAACATTCTACATTATTTCAGTTCTTTTAAGTTTGCTGGGATTTGTTTTATTGTCTTGGTGAATGGTTTTATAAATGTAAATTAGATCATGTTAGTGGTGATGTTCCATTCTTCCATATTTTTTCTAGTTTTTTATCTCATATTGTTATAAATACATTATAATGTTGAAATCCCCAACTGTAATTGTAGATTTGCATATTTTTCCTTTCAGCCCTATCAGTTTTTGCTTCATATATTTTGAAGGTATATTGTTTGGTATGTACATATTTAGAATTTATACTACATTTGATATGGTGGATTGAACCTTTTATCATTATGTAATGCCCTTCTTTGTTTCTAGTATTTTCCTTGCCCTTAAGTCTGCTTTATCTGTTGTTAATCTAACCACTCTGCTTTTTTTGGTTGTTGTTTAATACTGGCATGGTATTATCTTTTTCCTTCCTCCTTCAACTTTACTATGTTATTATATTTGATATGAGTTTCTTGTAGACAATATACAATTGAGTCAGGTATCACTTTTTTCTTATCTGCCTTGCCAAGATTCTGCTCTTTTAATTTGTATATTTAGATCATTTCATTTGAAGTAATTATTGATGCATAGAACTTAAGTCTGCCATTTTTTCAGTTTTCTGTTGCTTGTGTTTCCCTTTACTTTATCATTTCTTGGTTTCCTGTGGGTTAAATATATTTTAGAATTGTACCTTTTAAAATTTATGCTATCTTTGAGTATATTGTCTTCTGTAGTTTTCTTAGTGATTGCTCTAGATATGACAATATACATATTTAGCATAGTCTACTGATAGTGGTGTTACCACTTTTAAGTGCCTTGTTGATGCCTTCCCTTTTAAATGCCTTCACACTCCCCAATTTTATTAAAATATAATTGTCTATAATCTTTCCTTGACTTACAGAATACCACACAGATGTTATAATTTGTGCTTTAGCCATCAGGTATGATTTAAGAAGCTCATGTGGAGAGGATAGTCCATTGTGTATACCCCTAATTTTACTCATTGCTTGTTCTTTCTTTTTTGATGTTCCAGTTCTTTTATCATTTCCTTTCTGTTTAGAGAGCTTCTTTTAGCTATTTTTTAAGGGCAGTTCTGCTAGCCACAAAGTTTCATGGTTTTCCTTTTATAACATCTTTATTTCCCCTTGATTTCTGAAGGGAAATTTTGCATGATACAGAATTTGTGGTTTGACAGTTCTTTTCTTTCAGCACTTGAAAATGTGCCACTTCCTCTGGCTGCCATGGTTTCAGAAAAGAAACCCATTGTTCCCTGATAGGTAATATATCTTTTCTCTTTGATGTTTTTGAGATTTTTTTGGTCTTTAGTTTTCAGCAGTTTATGATGTGTCTTAGTGTGGATTTCTTTGGGTTTATTCTACTTGAAGTTTGCTCACCTTCTTGAATTTGTAGGTTTTGTCATTTACCAAATTTGAGGCATTTTAGCCATTATCTCTTAGAATACTTTTAAAGCACATGTTCTTTCTCTTGTCATTCTGGATTCTGATTATATGAGTCATAGAGCTTTTGTTAGTCTCTCAAGCTCTGTTCATTTTTTTTGCCACAGTTTATTTTCCTTTTAATTGTTAAGATGGAATACTCAGATTCACTCATTTTTTGGTTGTCTTTATTTTTGTGCCCTTCCAGTGAGTTTCATTATTTTGATTATTGTGATTTTCAGTTCAGTAATTTCATTCAGTAATTTCTTTTTCAGCAAATAGAACTTCTGCTTCTTTGGGAGTTTTATTTTTTTATTTGTTTCAAGGGAATTTGTAATTACTTCTTGAAGCAGGTTTATGATGGCTGCTCTAAAATGTCTGTCAGATAATTTTAACATCTGAATCATCTCTGTGTTGGTCTCTGCTGATAGTCTTTTTTCACTTAATTTGTGATATTCTAGGCCTTTGGTATGACCAGTGATTTTCAGTTGAATCCTGGTTATTTCAAATGTTAAGTTTGGAGACTCTTGATCCTTTTAAAATCAAATCTCAATTTTAGCAGACAGTTGCCCAGTTTAGATTTAGTATATGGGTTCTGTCAGCTGTTCCTGGCTCAGCTGACACCCTTACTTACCATGGTCAAATGAGGCCCAGTGCTTCTCGTCACTGGAGTGATGGGGTGGGTTGACTCTCTTGGACTCTGCTAGATTTCCACTAGCACATTGAATTACAACTGCCACTGAGTGTAAGTTTCCCACCTAATACTTGCTGCACTTCTTTTTGGCTTCATTGGCCAGAGAAATCATGATTTTCTTGCTGCCCTACTCCCTGCCCCTAATCTATTCCTCATGGCTCCAGGGCTGGTTGCAGGGCTGTCTAGCACCATGTGTGGCATGTATGGGAGATAAAATGGGAGGATTACTGTTTTATCACATTTTAGGTATGATCCTGAGAGAGTTATTACTATGTTAACTACTGTCTCTTCTTTTCTATTCATGAGAACAGACTTATCTTTCATATTAATCCAAATTCTAGTACTGTGTCAGTTTAAACAGTCTTTATTTTATTTTATGGTTTGTCATATCACTGACATTGTAGTTTAATCTTAAGAACATTAAAGTACATGGCACACATGTATATATTATTCTCCTTGTAAAAAATGTTAAATTCCCATTAAGACCAAAATTTTCTTTGACCACTACCTTTAATTGCATGTCCCCTCCATCATAAGTAAATACACTTGTAAGTTGAGTGTGTGTTCTTGTAGGTATTTTTATAGACATTTACATATAAAAATTATGCCAGTAGAATTTGATAATACTACTTTTCCTGTGTGTTTTTAAAATGTTTTCTAATAAAACATATTCTATTTTATCATTATATATATTTTTTAAAGATTTATTTATTAGAGTGTCTGTGTAAGTAGGAGGAGGGGCAGAGTGAGAGAATGAGAGAATCCTCAAGCAGACTCCCTGCTGAGCATGGAGCCAATGGGGTGCTTGATCCCTCACAGGACCCTGAGATCATGACCTGAGCTAAAATCAAGAGTTGGCCACTTAACCAACTGAGTCACTCAGGCACCCCATCATTATATATTTTCTAGTTGTTTTCACTCAGTATTTCTTATATAGCTTTCCATTTTAGCACATTTGTATCTCTGCTTTTTTTTCTTAAACTGTTGCATAGACTTCTGTAAAATGGGTATTAGCCATTTACCCTTGTTTTTGCTGTTATAAACAATAATGTAGTGAATATCTGTTTGAATGCTTTTTTTCAAATAGATAGGTCTGATCCCAGGAAATTAGAATTGCTGAGTCATAGGGACATATATGTTTAAATTTTAAAAGATGATCCAACTTGTCCTCCCAGGTAGCTGTACTAGTTTGTATTCTCACCAGCAGTGTATGCAAGTATTCGTTTTTTATCACCATTATCAATTCTGGTTATATTAAAATTTGGGGGACAATCTGGATAAAGACATGCCCTCTCATCTTTATTTTTCTTGATTACTGGTTAGATACAGTGTTTTTTCATAGGTTTTTGGCTCTTTGGATATTGTCAGTGAATACTACACATTTTACTTATATATTGTGATGAATTAATTAAAATATATTGGCAAAGTTTTGGGAAGCACCAAAATGTCAGCATCACCTTACTGGTTTTATTTTGAGGATTTTTTGATTTCTGAATTTTTAACCATTTCCAGATAAGGAACCCAGCAGCTAGAAAGTTCCTTATTTACACTTCATTGTATTTATATATTGGGCTTTCATTTTTTTTAGATAGTTGTTATGATTGTGGCTTGGCACTCCTGGCAGGCATGATTGTTTTCCAGGATATTCAGTATGTTGATCCAGCTGGATGGTTTGTTCGTCATCTAATGATATCCTTCATTCCTTTCCTGACAAGATATGGAATATGCAAAAGAAAATGTTCATTCCACATTGTGAAAAGTATGGATGCTAAAACATGCATTCTTTAGATAGGCTTTTGGAACACCAAAATGGCTAGTAAAGAGAAGCTTTTAAAGATCTTGGATACTCTGGTCAAAATTTCTGTGGCTGGATGAAGATAAGAGTGTTTTATTCTAAAGGAATACATTTCTCAGCTATTGCATACCCTGGGAAAATCTGCAAACTTGAATCTAATTGTCCTGTAATTGTAAATGTTCTTAAAGGGAAAAAAGTAAAAGGCTAGTTAAATCTTAACTTAGTGAATTTTCTCTCATCTGATAGTTGGGTAGGTTTTAGTTCTATAGTATTGATAACCATATCTGAGTAATTAATGTTTAACCAGTGCCTTCTTTTTTTCTGTGAGAGAGGTGAGGGAGAGAATCCTTTTTCTTTTTTCTTTTTTTTTTTAAGATTTTACTTATTCATGAAAAACACAGAGAGAGAGGCAGAGACATGATAGAGGGAGAAGTAGGCCCCATGCAAGGAGCCCAATGTGGGACTCGATCCTGGGACTAAATGCAAATGCTTAACCGCTGAGCCACCCAGGCATTCCCAAGGGAGAGAATCCTAAGCAGACTCCCTGCTGAAAGCAGAGCCCAACTCGGGGCTTGATCCCAAGCCCCTGAGATCATGACCTGAGCTGAAATCAAGAGCTGGATGCTTAACTGACTGAGCCACCCAGGCACCTCGATCTTACTTAAGGTTTTAAGTAGGTACTTCTCATAAATGCTGTGTAAGTAGAAATGTCAGTAATGAGTTTCCTAATGTTTTCATATATTCATTATGTTTTCAGCATAGGTCTGCTTGAACTTCCTTTGGCTTCTAAATTTTCTTTATGTTTCAGTATTAGATTTTTAAGTCAGTTTGTGGGCCATTAGAGCTGAAGAGAAAACAGAAGTTGATTTGACATTATAAAGTAAATGATACTGATTTTAGAAGCACATGAAATTAACTTATGTTTAAAAAAGATTTTTCTTCTCCCTAGTTCATCCAGAGCAGCTTCCTCCGAGGCCATGGATTACATTAAAAGAACGAGACCAAATTCTGCCATCAGGTAAATAGTTTTCCTTAGTCTTCTTTGAATATTTTCAGAAATACTTGAAATGCATTTGGGCTTTGTAATATAAGTATAATAAACCTTCATTTTTATGTCCACAAGGTAGATGAGCTTACTACTGATGGATAGATTTGAAAATAGAAAACCCATATTAGGGCCACATGTAGGAATCTTCTCTATCTTTCATAGTGATGGAGCTCTTGGTTTTAAAATTATTCCTTATAATGAAGCCTCCCAATAAGAAAATAAATAAAGCCTTCCAAGTGGCATCTTCACACAAAGTATTGGGTGACTTAAAAAGAAAATATGAAAAATAATGAATTTTCTTCCAAAAATTTTAAACTACTTCGGTACTTTATCTATCTTGAGTGGGTAGAGTGATAACACTTATGAAAGAATAATTTAGATTGAGTCTATATTTGCTGTATTGGAAAAAAATATAATACCAGGCCAGTGGCGTAGAAATTGTAGAGCATGAATATTTAATCAATTTAAAGATATGTTAGCATTTCTAGAACTGCAAGGTAGAAAAATATAAAGCCTTCTCTTTTCAGTGGAGACTAATAATGATTAGACATCATTTATAGTGCTTCTTACTGCTTATTAGACATTTTATGATTAGGAATTCTACTTAAAATAAGTTGTTATGAATTAGTATGTTTCCAAATGCCTTCTTTTTAATCACAAGAGTAAGTTTTCATTATATCCAATTTCATTTTAAAATTCACAAATGAAAATTATATTGTTTTAATACGAAGGTTGAACCAGTCACTGAATACTGACACTTAAATTTTTAAAGGGTGAATTGCAGAACTTATTATGTACTTTTTAAGCCCTTCTGTATGTGTGCTTTTTTTTTTTAAAGTTAGAGGATTCAGAAAAAATTACTTGCTTTGAAATTAGGAAATGTAAGAAGTATATCATCTTCATGGTTCTGTTTGCATGTTAATAACACTGAGAAATACCAGCATATACAGTACAATTCTGTTTCTTCCAGGGGCAGTGATCTTAAAACTACCACGTGCTTAGTATCAGCCTTGTTCTAGGAGGCACTGTGTCCGTGTTATGAGTAACACTCCTATTAACAGGATACACATTGATGGTCTGAGTAAAAGGAATACTTAAGGTTTTCTACAAAGCCTTGACATAGATGGATTTATTTTGTTTAGCCTTCCTTAATGCATAATTAATTGTTACCTTTCTGATTATAAAAACACCATATTCTGGTTCTTCAAAGTGATCCCTTTTTGAGCACTAATGAACATAATCTTGAAAAAAAGCCTTCCTAATACTGCATACCTACATTTTCATTAAGAAAAAGAATGACAGAAACATGATTTCATCCATCAGTTGAATTCTCAAAGTAATGTATCCTTGGGTTTTCCTTATTGAAAAATGAGAATGAATTTTTCTCAGGATTTGTTGTACTTTCTTAAGTAGAATCTGAGTGCTAAATAAAGTGGCTTTTATTCCTGGTAAAAGTAGGGAGTAGGGAGATGTTTATAATAACTTACGATTTATAGGTACAAAACGATAATGATTATTTTGTAAGAATCAGTACCAGATAGTGAAAAAGCTGACAGTGTACAAAATGGCCTCCAGTCAGATACCCAGGGAACCACTGAACTGAGTTTCTCTTAATTTTGCCCCCATTTAGCTGAATCTTAACCAACCAACTTCAATCAAGTACTATTACTTTCATTATTTGGATTCCTCACCTTTTATTTAAGTATGTGATTTGCAACAATGCCTGCCCACTATAATCATCTGAGATGCTTTTTAAAAATATGAATTATCTAGACCCTAAATACACTAACTTAATTAGTCTTGAGCAGGGCCTTGGGTATGAGCACTTTTTAAAAATGCTGTACAAAGTGATTCTAATGGGTAGCCTGGATAGAAAATTACTGATAAAAATCAGGGCTTTTCAGGCTAATGTACATGTGATTCACCTGGGGATTTTGTCAACTTTCGGATTCTGACTTAGTAGGTCTTTGTGGTACCAAAGAGACTGCATTTTTGAGTTCCTAGGTGATAACTGATGCTCTTGTTCTTCAGAGCACAAGAATATAAACCTTATTGTCTTTTTAGTTTGGTCACAGTCCTTTTATAATCTAAGGGCATTTTAAAATGAGAATTCAGTTTCAGAAATGGATATATGACTTGGCAAAAAGGATTCACTTATAACTAAACTTTGTTATTAGTCCATATGCTTCTGGCTCAGAGCAGTAAGAGCAGTAAGAGGCTCCCAAAAGTATTAATGTATATTTTTAAAAATTAATGAAATTAGAGCCTTTTAATAAAACTAAAATTTACTTTTGTTCCATTTAGAGTTTGGTCAAAAAATTATGTACAATTAGCATTCAGATTTAGAATTTGAATTTTTGTTAAAATAAATTTCCTAAAAATCTAAAGTATGAACTGTAAGTCTAATTCTAGTAATAGAATTTTGATGTGATGGATTCTAGTGAAGTCTTTGTAGATATAGTTTAACAGAATTTTGCCAACGGCATTCCACAATATTTAGGATAGGTTTGTGTGCCATGTGTGCTTGTGCAGGTATACACATGGTATTTCTTTTTTTAAAAAGTTGCCTAATTTTCTCCCTTTTGTCTTTTGTTTTTTTTCTCCCAATTCTTAGCATCATTCACAGTTATGTGTTACAATGTGTTATGTGATAAATACGCCACCCGGCAGCTATACGGCTATTGCCCATCCTGGGCATTAAACTGGGAATACAGGAAAAAGGGAATTATGGAAGAAATTGTTAACTGTGATGCAGATATCATTAGTCTTCAGGTAAAACTATAGAAATTAGTTGTCTGGGGGCACCTGACTGGCTCAGTTGGTAGAGCATGCAACTCTTGATTTTGGGGTTCAAGTAAGTTCGAGTCCCACATTGGGTGTAGAAATTACTTAAAAATAAAATCATAAAAAAAATTTAAAAAAAGAAATTGAAACTTAAAGGTGAACTTAGTAGTTCTTACTTCTGGGAGAGAGTCTGTATTCAAAACAAAATTCAAAAGGAATTGTTTTCTCTCTTAAAAAGGGCAGTTTTAATAAGCATATAAGACATTTGCGCAGTGAAACTATTTTGCTAAGTATAACCTTCCCCCTATACTCATTTACTATTAAGTGAAAATAATCTTATCCATTATTCATGTTAACAGTTCATCTTATGAAGAGATCATTTGTATTGTAGAAAGAGAAAACTGTAGAAGGTTGTGTCTTAGGAATCTAAATTTAACTTACAGACTCTGTAAAAAAAAAAAGAATTATTTGTTCACTATTCCTTAATGATAAATAAACACTGTAAACATTTAAAAATACTGTGCTATAAATCATGCATTTTTGTGTTATTTTATTTTATTTTTTTTTTCATTTTGTGTTATTTTAAAAACCATATCTGAAATTTAGACATTTGTGTTTTATAACACTTTATTATAATGAATTAAACTGAAGAAGCACCTTTCTGTTGAAATTTGTGTTTTAGCACTTCTTTTCAACACTTAGCTAATGAATAGTCAAGGTTTCTAGATAGTGTTTAGTAATTTTTTCTTAGCAACTTTTCAAAGCATGTTACATGATTATGAAGGTATTTAAAAATTTTAAGTGATATAATTTCATAACTGCTTTTTAGCATAGCCTGAAGAAAGGTATTATTTTTTAAACAACCTTTTATTTTTTTTACTTGAGTAGCTTGATAATTTATGTTGGCTATGGTTCATATAATTTCCTGAGAAATAAAAATCTTCAAACATTAATTTTTCTTCTAAAAACTGAGAACTGACATTAGAATTGGGGGAGAGAAGGAGGCAAAGTCAGCCTTGTTGTAGTTATTTAATTGTCCTTTTTTAAAATTTAGTATTCGCGGTAATAATAGCCTCACATTCTTCTAAGCATAGTTTGAAGGATAAAAATGTCATAATTTAAGAAGCATTTTTTTATTGTAAAGGTAATAAGGTAATACTGTAGAATAAAATGTTCATTCTAGAAAAATTGAATATTTTGGAAAAAATATAAAGAATGATGGAGGAAAACACCTAATGTCATAATCCAAAAATAGTTTCTCTGTTAAAACTTCTGAAATATTTATTGCACGTATTTTTTAATTCAATTTTCCTATTTATTTACAGATCTATTTTCAAAATAGATTTGAGATCAAACTATTGTACTTAATGCACTTTCTATATTACTAAAATTCTTCATGCCGATTCATTATATGAATAATTATTTATTGATTTAGCATTTTCTCTATGTCTGAAATTTAGGCTATTTATTAGTTTTTACTGTTATAAAATCATGTTATGAGCATTATCATATAAATCATTATCTTCACATTTGATTATCTCATTTGGAAAGATTGGTTAAAAAATTTTATTGGTCAAGAATAAAATAGTCTAACTTAAAAGTACTGGATTAACAGGGACCATTGGAATGATTGGTGTTCAGGTACCTAAAAATTCCTTAGAGTAGAACTTTTTCTTGATAGATCTTAAACTTCTCACTTTTGGGTATCATTCCTTTCTATCACAGTTGAGAAAGATAAATAATTTTAAATATTATACCTCTGTATAAAATTGACTATTCCCTACTGCTTAATCTGTAATATGTCCAGTTTTACCAGTTTTGATAAATTGA
Source organism: Canis lupus dingo (assembly GCF_003254725.2). Taxonomy (NCBI): domain Eukaryota; kingdom Metazoa; phylum Chordata; class Mammalia; order Carnivora; family Canidae; genus Canis; species Canis lupus. Next base: position 2,235,709 of record NC_064274.1, on the reverse strand, counting down.
AGTATGGTAGAATGAACTCTAAACTGGGACAAAAGAGAGTTGGGACCAGCTAGCCATGTGAGCAAGAAAAATCATACCAACAGTTCAGGTTCTTTGAGTTTTAAAAGCTGCCATTGTGAAATGGCTGCTGCTAGGAATAAGGTTAGAATAGATAATATTTGTTATGTGAATTATTTTAACTTAGTCACATTTTACTCATAATGCTGAATATTTTTATATCTTAATCAGAGTTTTCCTCTGTCATGTTGATGACAACTTTTCTTTCACCTCAGGAAGTGGAAACAGAGCAATACTTCACTCTCTTTCTGCCAGCATTGAAGGAGCGTGGATACGATGGATTTTTTTCCCCAAAGTCACGTGCCAAAATCATGTCTGAGCAGGAGAGAAAGCATGTGGATGGTTGTGCAATATTCTTCAAAACAGAAAAGTGAGTTAAGGAAACAAAGCATAATAGTGCATACTTATTTCTTTAACACACAAATTAGCAAAAAGTTAGAAAGCAAGAGATGTAAAAATTAAAAACTCTTGGTAATGTTATATTTCTTAGGCTGTGTATTAGAATTAAGAATCTTTATTTTACTTAATGCTTTATTGCCAAATTACATAAAAATTTTGAGAGGTGTATACTTGAGTATAGTGTTAGCATGGTATTTCCAAATATGTTTTCATGAAGTAAAATACTAGTTCTAGTATAAAAAAAGAAAGCATAGTACATTTTAAGATTTGAAATGAGTGGTCTGAGTCTTTCTGTGATTTTTGTTTTGAGGTTGGCTTTTTTTAGAAACCTTAATTTTATTAACCTTTTTCAATTCACATTTCATATATTTAATCATTTATTCACTAAATGTTTACTGAACATTTGCTTTATGACAGGTGCTGTGCTAGTAAAAAAAAAAAAAGACACAAAGACAAGAGACATAGTTCCTTATCCCACTCAGAGCTCTAGTCTAGTAGGAAAGGGTAATCATATAAGAAAATCAAAGTAAAAAAAGTATATTTAAGATGGAGATTGGCATAGATAGATGAGGGAGGATGGAAGAGAAACACAGCCTATGGAGGTGGAGAATTAAAGGATTGAGATAGGACAATGGAAAACAGTCATCAGACACACAGAAAACAGGATTTGTGTTTTTTGGGGGGTTAATATGGTTGATTAAGTCAGCGGTGAGAATATTCTGAATCTGCTTAATAAAATACGCAAATGATCTTGTAGAAGCCTTTGTTATCTTGTGTACACTGGATTTAGGAACCTGCATTTCCTACTTGAGGGTGTAGAGCCACAACACACTCAGAAAGCGGTCTTCTTTTGAGTGCTGGCTGAGCCTGAATGCTACAGGCATATTCCTTAGTTATCATCTTGAGGAAAAGAGAGGAACATATTTTTGCCTCAGAAAGGCTGCCAGTTTTAGAGTGGAAAATATGAAGGAATCTCCAATAGAAGACTGAAATGTGTAAAGTCCGATCGAGGTTAAATCCTATGGTTAATAATTTGGGTTTGATATGTTAGATAGGGAATCATCTACTTATAGGATAAGCATATACTGTATTCCAGTATTGTCCCTTTATTAGTACCAGTTATAACAAAGCCAGTTACATGTTTTATTGATACAGGCATATTACTAGCATGTTATGTTAAGTATATGAATTAAGTGAATTTGAAAGTATCTTTCAAATACTTGGCCTACTTTTCTCATTTATTTGTACCTACTTCCCTATATTTTTTGTGAATTTTTGTTTATTTTACTCTCTGAATTTTGAATAGAGATATTCTCATTTTGGCTAATAATTAGTACATAGCCCCTAAAGTATTTGAGGTTAGAATATACTAAATTCTTCTAGTTGGTGATTTTTGTTTTATGAATTTCAGAATAACAATAGATACTACTTCGTAGTAATGTTAGGCCTTTTATTTTATGGATTCTCTTATTTAATTTTTATTTTTATTTATTTTTATTTTTTTATAATTTCTTTTAAATTTATTTATGATAGTCACGCAGAGAGAGAGAGAGAGAGAGGCAGAGACACAGGCAGAGGGAGAAGCAGGCTCCATGCAGGGAGCCCAACGTGGGATTCGATCCCGGGTCTCCAGGGTCACGCCCTGGGCCAAAGGCAGGCTCTAAACCGCTGCACCACCCAGGGATCCCCTCTTATTTAATTTTTAAAGCAAGCCTCAGAGCTAGAGGTAGAAGTGTATCCTCATTTTTATAGATGAGGAAACCAAGGTACAGAAAGTAGTATGGCTCCATAGTCAGTGCTTTTAACCATAGTGCTAAACTTTAATTTTTAGGTTTCTTGTTGATCTTCCATTATTGCTTGTATGTCTTAGAAGGTTACCTCACTTAGAAAAATTACCTTGAATTTGTTGTTTGTTACCTATATTCATATATACATTTACTCCAAACACCATAATTGAAAAAAGAGTACTGGTAATATTAACATAAAACATCAAGTTCTTTTTCCATTTGCCATTGTTTCTTCCCAAAGGAAGATAATATAATTTTTATCATTCCCTTCACAATTTGAGAGGAAAATCTAAAATGCCTTGATAATTTACTAGAGATGATTAACTAACAAATATGACTATTGTCTAGGGGAACTTTAAACAATTAAGTATTTGAAAATCGATGCTTGAATTATTAAAAATGCTATGAGTTAGTTAAGGGATGAACACATAGGAAATACTTAGGTGCATCATTAGATTTTCTTCCAGACATCAACTCTTTTTGCCTGAATAATAACCTGGATCTAGTAACAGATTAATATCTTTATTATATTCTCTTCTGAGTAGTATCAAATAGTTGTTGATGTCATAGGACCTAACTATCCAATGCCAAACTATTTGAAATTTAATACAAAGTATACTACCATGTTTATTCTACTCTTCCTTCAGGTTGGAGACATAATACAATGCAAAGAAAAGAATTGTGAAGCCTGGTGGTTCTCCTACTTATGTAGCTATATAACCTTGAATGAGTCACTTACCCTTTCCGGGCTTATTTCCTCATTTGTATATATTTGTATATTACCATCTAAGATAATTTTTTTTTAATTTTTATTTATTTATGATAGTCACAGAGAGAGAGAGAGGCAGAGACGCAGGCAGAGGGAGGAGCAGGCTCCATGCACCAGGCCCCGATGTGGGATTCGATCCCGGGTCTCCAGGATCGCGCCCTGGGCCAAAGGCAGGCGCCAAACCGCTGCGCCACCCAGAGATCCCTTTTTTTTTTTTTCAATTTTTTAAAAAAATGTATTTATGATAGTCACAGAGAGAGAGAGAGAGAGAGAGAGGCAGAGACATAGTAGGCAGAGGGAGAAGCAAGCTCCATGCACCGGGAGCCCGATGTGGGATTCGATCCCGAGTCTCTAGGATCGCGCCCTGGGCCAAAGGCAGGCACCAAACCGCTGCGCCACCCAGGGATCCCAATTTCTTTATGTAGTTAACAAAACTGACAAAGTCAAAATATAGCTGTAGGAAGAGTACTTAAAGTCTCATTCTTCTAAAACCCCAGAGTATCTCATAATTCCTAATCTTCATTGATGACAGTTTTTCCCTTTGTGGAAGATGGTGGTACAGAGTAGGTAATAATAAATAGAAACTATAATAATTACTGTTTTTAGCAAAATGCTATAATAAGAATTTCTTCTCTATTTCTAAAATAGAATACAATAAAATAATATACTTGTAGTATATTCATTGTAGTTTAGTCTTCGGGGTTTCAGAAAGCACTTTAAGATTTGGCAGGACCTTTTGGTTATCATGACAAATTTTTTTGGGTGGTTAGATGCATGGATACCAGAAAATAAAAGTTTCAATTCATAAAATTCTAGAAGTCAACTTTTGCTTGTCCTTTATCTCAGTAACTATTATTTTAAGTGCAAAGTATTTTATAAACTACATAGATGGATTTTTTTGTTCTTGTGTGTGTACAGAAAGACTGCTACTATAGATAACTTTTTTAGACTCAGAAACTTAAATTTCCTCTTACCATATTTTGTCTGTATACTTAGCAGTTAGTAGAAATGGGCTTGGATCCAGATGCAGAGTTGAAAATGGAGAAATTGAAATTGAAAATGGAGAAAAATGGAGACGAAGATCTAGATAATAGACTTATTTGCTGTTCCTGAAGTCTTATATATTGTTTTGCTTGCTCATAGTTGACATTCACCAATGATTTAATCACATCACAGCCCATAAAATTACTTCTAGATCACAAGCTAGGGAAAAAAATGAATTATCTCATTGTTCTGTTTGAAGCACTGTTTTGGACATGTTTTTCCTGTATTTGAAAGATTCAACCTAATAATCTTTCTCAAATCATGTAAGAAGGGTGTGGGGTCTTTGGTTTTTGATTATGTCAGTCTTTATTATATATGATGTCTTTATGCCCATTTAACTTTCATATAAGACTTTCAGGAGGTAAATAGGAGAATTCTTAGACTGAAAAAAAAGCATGAAGATTAATGCTTATAGCATCTGTGTTCTACATATACAATAGGAATGATAAAATGAATTTAAATAAAGACAAGTTACAAGATTTTACATGTTACCAAGGCTTGATGGTTTAGATTAGTGAGTGAAAAGTAACTATAAACCAGTATGTTTTATTCCAAACATCTAATAGAAGGAATGAGGAAGATATCCCTGTATGTCAAAATGTCACCTATGAGACAAAGTCAAAGCATAGCGGAGTGTGTTTGGTTATGTGTTGGAGGGGAAATTAAGAAATAGTATTAGTAAGGTAGTATGGATGGAATATGGATAATTATTTCTTATTATATTATGAATATATTATAAATACAGTGTAACACAAAAACAAGACAAATTGTAGGAGACGGCAATGATCTGCACTAGTGCTGGAGATTTTCTTAGAGTACCTGAAAAGTTTTTACCATTCAAGAAGCATATCTTGCTCTTAATTCTCACTGTAAAGAAGGAACTTTCTTTGATTGCTTAGTTCTCAGCTATCTCTTTGGTTCTTCAACTACTGGTGAAGGGGCATTTGGATGGTGCAGTTGGTTAAGCATCTAACTCTTGGTTTCAGCTCATCAGGGTTGTGAGATGAAGGCCTGCATCAGGCTCTGCACTCTGCTTGGAGTCTATTTAGGATGCTCTCTCCCTCTGCCCTTCCTCCTCCACCCCCACCCCCACATGTGTGCTTGCTCTCTCTCTAATAAGTAAATCTAAAAAACAAAACAAATAATTGGTGAAGCTGAAATGATAAGATTCAAGAATGTGACCCTGTCCTCTTTCGTATTTGTAAGGGCCAAGGAAGGGAGTGTTAGTTATAAGGATGTACATACTATACTTTGTTCAGGAAAACTGTGTTTATTTTTATGAACTTTTTGAAGCCACAGACATTAAAAAACATACTTTAAGAAGATTGGAAGTAAAAGTCAAAAGTGAGGCAATACAATCATTAATTATACCAATTAGGAAGTAAGTTGAAGGGTAGGTAGAAGCATGTCATAAACTGAATAATTGTTCAGGATTCATTTTTAAATGAAGAAAAGTCAGTAACCAAGCATGTATTTTAAAAACAAGTTGGCTGAATCTGTGATCTTTGCTAAGAAGACTAAGAAAAAGCAGAGGCTTGGTGAAAATGCTTAGGCAATGAGAAGGATATTTTAAATACCATGCACTGTAAAGAAGGGATATACCCATTGTGAATTGTATAATCACTAATTGAGGATCAAGGTAAAAAACAGCTGTACAACTTCTATTTTGCTTTCATGATCTCTATTGAGAATTATCTTCAAAGTGGAAAGACTAAAGACGAAGTGAAGAGGAGATTGGTAAGCCAAGAGTCACTAAACTGCCTGAACTAGTTAGGTTTCCAAATCAAGATAATTACATTCCGTGGTAATAAAAGATCTTGCAAAAGTATGACTACAGAGCTGACATGGGTAATCTATTATGAATCTTGAAGTGTAGGAGAAGTTCCTAGGATATTGAAAATGAACAAACCCATGTTATTTTTCAAAAAGATAAGGTAGTTTGATGTTCCCCAATGGAAGGGAGCAGGAAAGAAATCAAATTGGGCGTAGAAAACAGAATTGTGTTATAAGCCTACAGCCTCAGCTGATCCTGCCTGTTAGCTTTGGAGCTGAAATGGTCTGTGAGAGTTAACCCAGGAGGGATCAAAATCCCTAAACTTTTATCTTTTGCTTTCGATATATAACTGGATGTAGATCACTCCTGGAAGTACTTGACCTTGAGTGAGGTAGCTTTTTGCAGCTGGAGCAATTCCTGAAGGGTTGATGAGGAATCTGGACAGTGTGTTTCATATTCATCCCTTTGCAAAGTTTTTGCAAGTTATAGGATTAAAACATACGAAGTACCTATCACAAGTTTTTTTTTAAGATTTTATTTATTTATTCATGAGAGACAGAGAGAGGGGGGCAGAGACATAGGCAGAGGGAGTGGCAGGCTCCATGCAGGGAGCCTGATGTAGGACTTGATCCTGGGACTCCAGCATCACTGCTCGAGCCGAAGGCAGATGCTTAACTGCTTAGCCACCCAGGTATCCCCCTATCACAATTTTGACACAAAGTAGATATATCCTCAGTAATGGGCAGCATGTATTATTTTTATTATTGGTTCTGTCCTATTGAGAATTTCGATTATTTAAGGGAAGACCAATAAACACACATAAGATTTGTGAAAACCAAAAGGAGGGAGGGATATTTAATCTTTTAGAAAAAAAGAATGAAGCTTCAAGTGTCCTAATCAGTGACTTCTCTGACATCAGCAATAGCAAATTTTTTCTAAATAGGTCTCCTGAGTCAAAGAAAATAAAAGCAAAAATAAATTATTAGGGCTATATCAAAATGAAAACTTCTGCACAGCAAAGGAAATAATCAATAGAACTAAGAGGTAAACTATAGAATGAGGAAAGATATTTGCAAATGACATATCGGATAAAGGGTTAGTATCCAAAATATATAAAGAACCATACAACTCAACACCCCAAAATACCAAATAATCCAATTAAAAAATGGGTACAAGACATGAACAAATATTTCTGAAAGATGACATACAAATGGCCAATAGGCACATGAAAAGATGCTCATTGTCACTTATCAAGGAAATACAAGTTAAAACTACAATGAAATGTCACCTCACACTTGTCAGAATGCCCAAAATCAACAACACAAGAAGGAACAGGTGTTGGTGAGGATGTGGAGAAAGAGGAATCCTCTTACACTGTTGGTGGGAATGCAAACTGGTGCAACCACTCTGGAAAACAGTATGGAAGTTCTTCAAAAGGTTAAAAATAGAACTACCCTATGATCTAGCAGTTGCACTACTGAATATTTCTGAAAGAATACAAAAAACACTAGTTCAGAGGGATGCATTTTACACCTATGTTTATAGAAGCACTATGTACAATAGCCAAGATATAGAAGCAGACCAGGTGTCCATTGATTGACGAAGAAAGAAAGATTTGGGGTGTGTGTGTGTATCTGTGTATGTAATGGAATATTATTCAGCCACGAAAATGAATGAAATCTTGCCATTTGCAAGGACATGTATGGAGCTAGAGATTATTAAACTAAGTGAAATAAATCAGAGGAAGACAAACACCATATGATTTCACTCATATGTGGTATTTAAGAAACAAAACAAATAAGCAAAGGGAGGAGAAAGATAAACCAAGAAACAGACTCTTTAACTAAAGAGAAGAAACTGATGGTTACCAGAGGGGAGGGAGATAAGTGGGCGGATGGGTGAAATAGGTGATGGCTGTAAGGGAGTACATTTATGATAAGCACTGGGTGACATATGGAATTGTTGAATCACTATATCATACACCTAAAACTAATACAACACTGTGTATATTAACTGGAATTAAAATAAAAATTTTAAAAAATAACAAAGTATCCTTAATATGAGTGGCTTAATGAGAGTGGCTGAACTAATGAATAGAAAGTCATGAAATGATACTCAACAGAAATAAAGTGGCTACACTTAGATTATTAAGGGAAGGGAAAGAGTGAGGGATACAGTCATTTGAGAGTACAGAAAAATATTTATGTGAAAATGTTCATAATGGCATTAGTTATAATAGCTCAAATCAGAAGCAATTTAAATGTCTGCCACAGAATGTTAAATTATGGTGAGTCTGTATAGTGAACTATAATACATTTCATATATACTGGTTTTGAATATTTAATTTTATAAGTCCTTCTGATAGAATGTTTATTAATAAACCAGAATATAAAATTATAGAGTATTATAATTGTATAGGAATATTTGCATGAAAATGCATGGAGAAAGGTCTGGGGAAATATATTGACTTGTTAGGATATTTGGTTGCAGGTAACTCTCAATTTTCTTTGTATTTTTCCTTGTTCCCAAATCTGTGCAATATGTATATTGCACATTTTTTCCCCACTTATTTGTTGATAAGCATTTATGAAATGCGGAACTGAAGAGACCTGGTTTAAGAGGGAAAAAGTCCAGGAAGTTTTAGTTACATCTTAGTTCTCATTTGGTTTATGATTAATATGGCTTTCCCCAAAGTGCAGTTTCAGTCTTTATTAACAAAAATACGGTCCAAAATGAAGACCTCACTACTTCATTTATGCCCAATTCTAGATACTGTACCTTTGGGAAAACTTGAGATGTTCAGGTGAACAACTGTCTCACACCATATATCATGTAAAGAATTGGCCATTTCTGGGACACCTGGATGGCTCAGTGGTTGAGCATATGCCTTTGGCTTAGGTCGTGATCCTGGAGCCTGGATATCGAATACCCTATCGGGTTCTCTGCAGGCAGCCTGCTTCTCCCTCTGCCTATGTCTCTTCCTCTCTCTCTCTCTCTGTCTCTCATGAATAAATAAATATTTTTTAAAAATTGGCCATTTCTTAGAAAAGATGTGATTGGATATTTAAAGTAGTGGCAAGTAGAAGAGATACTAGGTTTTATTCTATATTTGCTTAAGGAAAATATCTAGATCTAGATTAAATGGAAGTTAGGTACGGGGAAACAAATTTTAGTTAACAAAGACATTTCTAACTATTAGATACCCCCCTCCCTCATAACAACCTGACTTTGGTAGAAGTAAAATATTCCAGTACTAACAATATTACCATTAAGCAGGATTTTTATACTTTTTTTTTTTAGACATGCCTTTATTTATTTATTTTTTTAATTTTTATTTATTTATGATAGTCACACACACACAGAGACACAGAGAGAGAGAGAGACAGAGGCACAGGCAGAGGGAGAAGCAGGCTCCATGCACCGGGAGCCTGACGTGGGATTCGATCCCGGGTCTCCAGGATCACGCCCTGGGCCAAAGGCAGGCACCAAACCCCTGCGCCACCCAGGGATCCCCGGAATTTTATACTTTTAAAAAAATATATTTTATTTATTTATTCATGAGAGACACACAGAGGCGGAGACACAGGCAGAGGGAGAAGCAGGCTCCATGCAGGGAGCCCAATGTGGGACTCGATCCCGGAACTTGAGCCAAAGGCAGATGGTCAACCACTGAGCCACCCAGGTGTCCCTTTTTATACTTTCTTACAAGGTTCCTGTAAATACACCTTAAGAGTTCTGTAAATATTTAGAATATATTTCAAAAAGTAAATACAAATAAATTATAATTTTAAAATAATATATTCACTCAAATATTTCAAATACCTATTTTTAACACTTTGGAAATTAATAAATATGTTTTGGATGTGCTGCTTAGTTGAATTGTTTTGGTGTAGACCTCTGAATCAAGTTTTTACCTACATGCTAAGGTTTTCTGAGTTCAAGGTCAGTTATTTGCAAATTATATCTGTGTGTCTCTGTGGATCAGGATTTTTATTAATACTTTATAACCCAAACAAAAATGCAGAAATACTACTCAGCCATTAGAAACGACAAATACCCACCATTTGCTTGGACGTGGAGGGACCTGGAGGGTATTATGCTGAGTGAAATAAGTCAATCGGAGAAGGACAAACATTATATGGTCTCATTCATTTGGGGAATATAAAAATTAGTGAAAGGGAATGAAAAGGAGAGGAGAGAAAATGAGTGAAAATATCAGTCCCTGAGGGTGACAAAACATGAAAGATACCTAATTCTGGGAAATGAAGGGGTAGTGGAAGGGGAAGTAGGCAGGGGGTTGGAATGACTGGGTGATGGGCACTGAGCAGGGCACTTGGCAGGATGAGCACTGGGTGTTATGCTGTATGTTGGCAAATTGAACTCCAATAAATTAAAAAAAAAATATACAGTACAGCCTGTAGAAAAATAATCTTCCAAGAGGAAAGAAAGACATGGTTTCCAGAGAAGACTCTTAAGCATTTTGAATGAATAAAAGAGGTTCTGCTTACGAAAAAGCAGAAATAAGTTGGATGCAGGGACTGATAACAAGACTATGATCTATACCCTTCGATTTGAAATTTTTATACTCATAAAAACGTATTGTTTTCAGTGATTGATTTAGTCAAACATAATACTTTATGTACGAGAATCTTACCAGAAATTGTTTGAAAAAGATGTTCTGCTTAGATGTTTGGAAAAGTCTGGTATGGAGGATCGTCAAGTCTACCTAGAGCATACTTTGAATCTTCCTTCTCTTTATTACTCTTGCCCTTGTTCTTCTCCGTGCATGAGAACTTCAGAATTGGGGCAGGGAAAGGAGTACTGTTTTTATCTAGCACAGTGTCCTGCAGCATAGTAAGATTTTAGTCTGTATTTATAAAGAGATGAATACATGCTTCAGTTTCAAAGCTAGGAGGAAGATGGGGTGGAAGCCTGTTAAAAGAACAAAGGTGTCTTCTGTCCACATAGTACTTAGGGAAAAGTAATTATATTTAGTTGGTTTTGGCCATTTATAAATATCTTACAAACCTAATAAAACTAGGCTGTAAGTGGTTAAATGGCTTGCCCTAAAGTCATACTGCTATTAAATGTCAGTGCTAGATTCAATTCTATTAAGTCCTATAAATCTACAATACTTAGTTTGGAAGTAAAGAAAGAAAATACTATTCATGCAGAAACTATACAGGGAGAGTCATTTTTCACCTTATAGAAGCTGTCTTTCTGAACCCTTACATATGTGAGAAAGTATGTATTCCACCTTTTTATACTATAAAAAGTATTCCACCTTTTTATAGTAAAGATCAGATGAAAAGATTGGCTTCTCCTTAGTTGAGATATGGGTGTGACAAATAACTTTTTTGTGTGTGTGACAAATATCTTTTTTTTTTTTAAAGATTTTATTTATTTATCCATGAGAGAGACAGAGAAAGAGAAAGAGAGAAAGAGGCAGAGACACAGGCAGAGGGAGAAGCAGGCTCCATACAGGGAGCCTGACCTGGGACTCAATCCCAGGTGTCCAAGATCATGCCCTGGGCTGAAGGTGGCGCTAAACCGCTCGGCCACCGAGGCTGCCCTGTGACAGATATCTTGATGTGGTAAGAATAAAACTGCAAACAGCAGGGTAGTTAAATTTTATTTTGTTCTTTTTCATTAATCTATTGACTAGTTAAGGTTGTGTTCACCTTTAAATATCAGAAAGTTTATCAGAAAGTTCTAACAATAGCTTAAAGAAATGAGAGAAGGGCAATTTTCTCACATCAGTCCAGAACTGGTTCAGCTGCTTCCCAGTCCATAGTGGGTTAGCTTTTGCCCTCCTGCTTCTTACCACATGGATAAACATATAAAAGGGCAAAGAGATATGTATGCAGTCTTTGCTAGGTGGCACTTCTTATGTCCCCCTGGCCAGGACTAATGCATGTCCCCTTGCAGATGGAAAATGACTAGGGAGATAGTGAACAGTGTATCTTTTGCTCCCTCATTTAATGTCTTTCAGCATGATAGTCCAGGTATCTACTATTACACTAATAATGCATTGTGCCTTTTAGATTTACATTGGTGCAAAAGCATACAGTGGAATTTAACCAAGTGGCAATGGCTAATTCAGATGGATCCGAAGCTATGCTGAACAGAGTGATGACAAAAGATAATATTGGTGTCGCTGTGGTATTAGAGGTCCACAAGGAACTATTTGGAACAGGTGAGTGCAGTTTAAAATATTCTTACTAAAAATAAATACCATCTCATGCTTTCCCATCTCAAACAAGTACACAGACTCTTGCTTATTTATTGCACAGTTATTTTTTTTCTTTTTGTCTTTAAGAAAGCTTAAGGGAAATGGGCAGGAAAATAGGACTAATTATGTAAACCATCATATATATCTAGGGATATTACTTACCAGGTAATCTGTAAAAAGGAAAGTCTTTAATATGCCATTATTTCCAAAAGGCTATTTAAAGTAGGAAATGCTTAGTTGGCTCAGTTTGGAAATTATAATGAGTTGGTTCTCTTTTTAACCATATTTTTAGCTTCTTGAGTGCGAAATCTTTTATCTTTAAGGTTAAGTACTTGGCAAGTTTTCTCTAATTTCTTTGTTATATCTCAGTCATTACTGGGATAAGAGCAGGATCTTTTATCTACCTGGTAGTTATCTTTTGCATTTTAGATTATTTATAGCTTCCTTCAAAGTCAGAAACTCAATATGTACTTTGCATATCCAGACCTTTTTTTCCCCTTTCTCCTGCCTGCCTTTGAGCATTTCACTGTTTACTTAATTAGTATATTTTAGGCAAGAGCAAGGAGATGTTAAGACCACATTAGGGCTTTATTTGTAAACTTTTTTTAAAATACTTATCATAGAAGAAAAGATGTTTGTCTTGAGTATTGATTTGGATTATTCAGACCATACCTATCTGTCCAAACCTTTTCTCTCTGGTATTCAGTTTATCCATCATCAAATAATCTTTGATATTTTATTTTAAATTTTTCTTCTTTTTTGGCCTTTCCCTTTTTACCTACTGTTATGTCCTTTGCAGTCTCATTCTTTTCAAAAGTTAGGTACCTCTTTTTCTGGTAACATGAAAATTGAATTTCTTTTGAAGTTTTATTCTTTTAGTTTTCAGAAGAGTAATTATAAATTATACAGCAGACTGTTTCGTATTTTGAAATATGTCTCTTACTTCTATAAGAGGAATTTAATATTATAGAAGGTGCTTATGGCTCCATTGTTTTTAATAGTTCCTTAATCTCAAAAAATATTTATTTATTTATTTATTTAGATAGAGTGTGTGCACTCAAGCAGACAGAGTGCGTGCAAGCAAGCACAGCAAGGGGAACAGCAGGCAGAGGGAGGGAGAGGGAGAAGCAGACTCCCCGTTCAGCAGGGAGCCTGATGCAGGCTCCATTCCAGGACCTTGGGACTACAACCTGATCCGGAGGCAGACACTTAACCGACTGAGCCACCCAGGCACCCAGTAGTTTTGTTTTGTTTTGTTTTTCTTTTCTTTTTTTTTTTTTAATTTTTATTTATTTATGATAGAGAGAGAGAGAGAGAGAGGCAGAGACATAGGCAGAGGGAGAGGCAGGCTCCATGCACCGGGAGCCCGATGTGGGATTCGATCCCGGGTCTCCAGGATCGCGCCCTGGGCCAAAGGCAGGCGCCAAACCGCTGCGCCACCCAGGGATCCCTTGTTTTGTTTTTCTTTAAGATTTTACTTATTTATTCATGAGAGACAGAGAGAGGCAGAGACACAGGCAGAGGGAGAAGCAGACTCCATGTAGGCAGCCCAACGTGGGACTTGATCCTAGGACTCCAGGATCACGCTCTGGGCTGAAGGCAGGCGCTAAACCACTGTGCCACCCAGGGATCCGGTACCCAGTAGTTTTTAATTTTAATATAGTGAACATTTAATCTATAGCCAGAAATGACACTATAAAACTTCTCAGAAAAGAGTAAAACTTTGAGAATTTGGGCTGTTAGATTTTATCTTATTACATTGCTTTAAATGGACTATTTCTATATTTGTAAATCATATATCCGATAAAGAATTAATATCTAAAATATATAAATAAGTCATAAAGCTCAATAGGAAGAAAATGAACACTCAGATTAAAATTTGAGCAGAGGTACTGAAGAGACATATCTCCAAAGAAGACAGAGATGGCCATCAGGCACATGCAAAGATATTCAACATCACTAATCATCAGGGAAATGGAAATCAGAACCACAATGAAGTATCACCTCATACCTTAATATGGCTATTATTAAAAGGACAAGAAATAACAAGTCTTGATGAGGATGTGGAGGAAAGAGAACCCTTATATACTTGGTGGAAATATAAACTGGTATAACCACTATGGGAAACAGTATGGAGATTCCACAAAAAAAAAGTTAAAAAAGAAATACTATGTGATCCAGCAATTCCACTTTTGGGTGTTTATCCAAAGAAGATGAAAATACTAACTTGAAAAGAGATAGGCATCTCCATGTTCATTGGAACATTATTTACAATAGCCATGACATGGAAGCAACCTAAGTGTCCATCAACAGGTGAATGGCTAAAAAAAAGGTAGTATGAAATGCTATTTAGTTATAAAAAAGAATATCTGCCATTTGCATGACATGGATGGACCTTGAGAGTATTATGCTAAATAGAATAAGTCAGAGAAAGAAATATTTTATAACCTCACTTATATGTGGAATCTAAAAAACAAAACAAATGAAGAGACAACAAAATCAAAATCATAGATACAGAAAATAGAATGGTGATTCCCAGAGGGGAGAGGGACTGGGGAGTGAGCAAAATGAGTGAAGTGGATCAAGAGGTACAAACTTCTACTTATAAAATAAATAAGTTATGGGGATATGTACAGCATGAGGGGGCTATAGTCATTCATATATTTTTTTTAAATTTGAGAATGTATGTGCACAAGTGGGGAGAGGAGCAGAGGGAAAGGTAGATGCAGATTCCCTGCTGAGCAGGGAGCTCACCACGGAACTCAATCCCAGGATCCTGAGATCATGACCTGAGCAGAAGGCAGATGCTTAACCAGCAAGCCACCCAGGTGCCCTAGTCATTCATGTTGTAAAGTGTACTTGAAAGTTGCCAAGAGAGTAAATCCCAAGAGTTTAACTTTATACGGTGACAGATGGTAACTAGACTTACTGTAGTGATCATTTTGCAATGTATACAAATATTGAATCATTATGTTGTACATCTGAAAGCATTATTATATTAATTATACCTAAATAGAATTTTTAAAAAATGACTACTTCTGTCACATATAACAGACAGTTCAGTTACTTGTTTATTATTCAACATTGAAGGTAAGTTCCTTTTCACTTTACTAAGATATAATAAACTTTATCAAAATAGTAGACTTAGAAAATTAGGTCTTTTTCTGTAGAGTTTATATTTTCAATAGAAAAATTTAAGAGGCATTTCTCTAGATTTTTTGGTAGTTTTGATTTTCTGGAAATTACAGTTAATATACAGTATAATATTTCAGGTATAGAATTTAGTGATTCATTACTTACATACAGTATTCAGTGCTCATCACAAGTGCCCTCCTTAATACCCATTACCCATTTAACCTATCCCTTCACTCCCCTCCAGCAACCCTGAGTGTGTTCTCTATGGTTAAGAGTCTGTTTTCTGGTTTGCCTCTCTTTCCGCCCCCCTCCCCCTCAATCTTCATTTGGTTTTTTCTTTAAGTTCCACATATGAGTGAAATCATATGTATGGTATTTGTTTTTCTCTGACTGGCTTATTTCACGTAACATCAAACTCCATCCACATGATTGTGAATGGCAGGATTTAATTCTTTTTGATGCTGAGTAATATTTCATTTGTGTGTGTGTGTGTGTATGTATATCTTTATCCATTCATCAGTAGGTGGACATTTGGGCTCTTTCCATAATTTGGCTATTGTTGGTAATGCTGCTGTAAACATTGGGGTGCATGTATCCCTTCAAAACGGTATTTTTGTATCCTTTGATCCTCATAGTGCAACTGCTGGATCATAGGGTAATTCTATAGAAATTTTAATAAAAAATGAATTTTGCATGTTTACTAATATTGCAGTAGTACAAAAGTATATAAAAAGAAGTTCCTTATCTCATTCATACTCTTTAGGAAAAGCTCTTGCTAATTTCTTTACTCATTACTGATATAGACTGTATGTATGTAGATTTATTTATTTATTTATTTATTTATTTTAGTTTTATTTATTTATTTATTTTTATTTTTATTTATTTATTTTTTTACTTATGATAGTCACACACACAGAGAGAGAGAGAGGCAGAGACACAGGCAGAGGGAGAAGCAGGCTCCATGCACCGGGAGCCCGATGTGGGATTCAATCCCGGGTCTCCAGGATCGCGCCCTGGGCCAAAGGCAGGCGCTAAACCGCTGCGCCACCCAGGGATCCCTATTTTTTGTAGTTTTATTTAAATGGCCTCATACCATGCCTACTGAGCTTTGTATTTTAAATATTTTTGATTATCTTTCTCTGCCTGTACATGGTAACCAAGTTTTAATGTTCACAATTTTTAATATATTATATATTTTGTTTCCCATTTTGAAAGTTAATACTATGTTAATACTTATTTTGACAAAATTTTAAAAACAGAATTTTAGGGGGAAGAAAGAACCTCACATATTTTCTAATTGCATTTCTCACTTTCCAAATGAACCTGAGTACCAAAGGTTACGTGACCATCCCAACACGAAAATAAACAGTAAAACAGCCAGATTTAAAACCCCAAGTGTCCACATTTTGAGAGCACACTATCCCCTAAGTCTCCATTTTAAAATTACTTTATTTGGGTGTTGTTTTTATTTTGTTTTATTTTTTTAGAGATTTTATTTATTATTCATGAGACACACAGAGAGAGAGAGAGGCAGAGACACAGGCAGAGGGAAAAGCAGGCTCCATGCAGGAAGCCCAATGTGGGACTTGATCCCAAGACCCCAGAATCACACCCTGAGCCAAAGGCAGACACTCAACCACTGAGCCATCCAGGTGCCCTATTTGGGTGTTTGGTATGAATTTGTTTTAGTAGGAAACTTTCTTCCTTAGTTAATTTGTATAAATTAATATATATAGTATTACTGCCTTTTATTGTCGATCCATCACTGATTTGCTCAGGAAGTGCAAGGTGAATTGAGTACTGGGCAGTGGGAAGAATTTAAGTTAAGGTTTAGGTAATTCAAATAACTGAAAGCCTGCCTCACTAGGTAATTGTGATCTTTAAATGATAGCTATTTAAAGTGCTTGTTTACCTCAAGAACTCAGCAAATCAAGGCACTAAAATCAAATGTTGATTATATCATGATAAAATTCTTAACTTGGGTGTATAAGAGCAGAAATTGGCAAACTTTTTCTGTAAAGGGGCAGATAGTTAATATTTTAGTCTCTGTGGGTCACCTACAGTCTCTGTCAGTCTTTCAAAGAAATTTTTGTAGAATCCTTTAAAAATGTAGCACCAGGCTTATTATATCCTATAGGCTGTACAAAAGTAGGTGGTGGGCCAAGTTTAGTTTGTGGCTGCAGTTTGTCTACCCTGATCTAGAGGAGTAATTCCCATGTTGGAATTATCAGAATCTTAGCACTTTAGCTTCTAAGACATTATGAGATAAAACGGAAGGTATAAATTAATGGGAAAAAAATAAGGAGCTACAGGGTTTGGGGAGAAAACCTTAAGCTAATTGCTTTTTGGATATATAAAGCATAATCTTACCTTTTTTTCTACTGTTTAAATTTAGGTATGAAGCCTATTCATGCTGCAGACAAACAGCTGCTTATAGTGGCAAATGCCCACATGCATTGGGACCCAGAGTATTCTGATGTGAAACTCATCCAGACCATGATGTTTGTCTCAGAGGTTAAAAACATTCTGGAGAAAGCCTCTAGTAGGCCTGGCAGCCCAACTGCAGATCCTAATTCCATCCCGCTGGTGCTATGTGCAGATCTTAACTCATTGCCAGATTCAGGTATTTATGACATCATTTCCTTTTGCTTTTAGTTTTGCTTTAGCTTCTAGTTGAAGGGCTAGCTTGCTCTTAACTTTTGAGTGGAGAATTTTTCTGTGAAATTAGGGAATGTATTAGTAAGAATCCAGGGATAATAAGACATGGGGTAATTGCAGAAAGTTTAGTAAAGAAGCTATTTCCAAAAATTTGTACAGGGTTAAGGCAGTACTCTATTACTAAGGGAATTAGGTACTCTATACCACATCTACACCTCAACGTTTGGAGAGTGGTGGGAACTGTTACCAGAACTTAGAAAAAGTAATTATAAAGAGAGGATTATGTAGTAGGAGTGATGACTTTGAGTTAACTGATACTATTAATCTCTGACATCAACAAAAAGGGAGCCAGGGGTAATATATCCCCCTGTCTCACTCTACTGTCCTGCCAGTGCTGCCCATTGACCAAATTCAACTAGAAGGTAGAGTGGGGTGGGGGGGTTTGCTGTTGATGCAAGTAAAAAATCAGCATCCTGAGGCACCGAGTGCAATGGAGAAGAAACAACGAGGAAATATTCAGCACGAGTAGTTTAATAAGCTTGGCAACTTTTTTTTTTTTTTTTTGAGGATCTGATGCTGCTTGCTAATCAGCTCTTTTATTACATAGTTAACTAAACAAGCAAGTAGAGAAGCTTTTTTTTTCCAATTGTTTTTTTTTATTTCTTTTTATTGGAATTCAATTTGCCAACATATAGCATAACACCCAGTGCTCATCCCGCCAAGTGCCCCCCTCAGTGCCCATCACCCAGTCACCCCAACCCCCCACCCACCTCCCCTTCCACTACCCCTTGTTCATTTCCCAGAGTTAGGTGTCTCTCATGTTTTGTCACCCTCACTGATATTTTCACTCATTTTCTTTCCTTTCCCTTTATTCCCTTTCACTATTATTTATATTCCCCACATGAATGAGAACATATAATGTTTGTCCTTCTCCGACTGACTTACTTCACTCAGCATAATACCCTCCAGTTCCATCCATGTTGAAGCAAATGGTGGGTATTTGTCGTTTCTAATGGCTGAGGAATATTCCATTGTATACATAGACCACATCTTCTTTATCCATTCATCTGTCGATGGACACCGAGGCTCCTTCCACAGTTTGGCTATTGTGGACATTGCTGCTAGAAACATCAGGGTGCAGGCGTCCCGGCGTTTCACTGCATCTATATCTTTGGGGTAAATCCCCAGCAGTGCAATTGCTGGGTCATAGGGCAGATCTATTTTTAACTCTTTGAGGAACCTCCACACAGTTTTCCAGAGTGGCTGCACCAGGTCACATTCCCACCAACAGCGCAAGAGAGTCCCCTTTCTCCGCATCCTCTCCAACATTTGTGGTTTCCTGCCTTGTTAATTTTCCCCATTCTGACTGGTGTGAGGTGGTATCTCATTGTGGTTTTGATTTGTATTTCCCTATGGCCAGTGATGCGGAGCATTTTCTCATGTGCATGTTGGCCATGTCTATGTCTTCCTCTGTGAGATTTCTGTTCATGTCTTTTGGCCATTTCATGATTGGATTGTTTGTTCCTTTGCTGTTGAGTTTAATAAGTTCTTTATAGATCTTGGATACAGTCCTTTATCTGATAGGTCATTTGCAAATATCCTCTCCCATTCTGTAGGTTGTCTTCTAGTTTTGTTGACTGTTTCTTTTGCTGTGCAAAAGCTTATCTTGATGAAGTCCCAATAATTCATTTTTGCTTCTGTTTCTCTTGCCTTCATGGATGTATCTTGCAAGAAGTTGCTGTGGCCAAGTTCAAAAAGGGTGTTGCCTGTGTTCTTCTCTAGGATTTTGATGGAATCTTGTCTCACATTTATATCTTTCATCCATTTTGAGTTTATCTTTGTGTCTGGTGTAAGAGAATGGTCTATTGAAGAGACTGTCTTTTTTTCCAGTGGATAGTCTTTGCTTTGTCGAGTATTAGTTGACCATAAAGTTGAGGAACCACTTCGGGATTCGCTATTCTGTTCCATTGATCTATGTGTCTGTTTTTGTGCCAGTACCATACTGTCTTCATAACAATGAGACTGAAGAAAGAGAAATTAAGGAGTCAATCCCATTTACAATTGCACCCAAAAGCATAAGATACCTAGGAATAAACCTAACCAAAGAGGTAAAGGATCTATACCCTAAAAACTACAGAACGCTTCTGAAAGAAATTGAGGAAGACATAAAGAGATGGAAAAATTTTCCATACTCATGGATTGGAAGAATTAATATTGTGAAAATGTCAGTGTTACCCAGGGCAATTTACACATTTAATGCTTGGCAACTTTTCAATGAATTCATTAAATGATATATGAATACTGATAATTAGATGCAGAAAGCTGATCCACATTCTCCTTGGATTTGACATTACTTCTTGAGCTATACTAAACCACTTTATATCCTAATTTATATTATTTCAGATCTTTGTAAAAAATCAGTTCTGCATTTTAGATATTAAAGTTCAAATGTGAGACATTTAAGTGTTACTGTTTTTCTATTACGTAGCATATTCTAAATTTTTTATATTTTCAGTAAACTTTTAAATTATTTGAAATTATCACTCAACAATAAATGTGAACCCAAGTGCTTCAATTTTCGTAAGTCACAAATCTAGAAAATATCTTTACTTTTTCTCCTTAGCAAATGCTGAAATCATCCTTTTGCATACTTGTCTTTAGCCCCTAGCCCAATTGGCACCTTAACCACGTCTTCCTTTCTCAGTCCTTTTTTGAGTTGAAATCCTCTCAAATATGTTTCCCCCACTTCATTTGATTTGTATAAGCTGTCATTGACAGTGCAGCGTGGTGAGCTGATTCTAGAGCCAGACTGCCAGGGTTGGATCCTGCTTCTACCACTTACAGGTGCAATCTGTAAGTTCCTCATTTTTAAATAAGGGAATAATTTTAGCCACCACATAAAGTTGTTTGTGAGGTTTAAGTGTGTAAAGTACTTAAAACAGTGCCTGGCATATAGTAAATGCTAGATACATGATAGCTCCTTTTCACAGTACTGATACTGTGCTCATCACTTATTCATTATATGTTGCTGTCATTCCTGATCACAGATAGAAAGAGATAGCTAACAGTATCAATCATTATCATCATCAGCAGCAGCAGCGGCAGCAGCATTGTGATATATTTTTCATATTTACTTGTTAAATGGAAGCAGTGTATTTTGTGAATGGTTCTACTTTAGCTTTTATACATATTTAATATTTTTTACCAAGTAGTTTTTTTGTAGCATATAATGTCCCTTATATAGTATCAGACTAAAAGAATTCACTATAGTTCAAAATAAAGAATACTTTCTACCTAATATAGACATTGAAATATTGAAGATGCAAAGTCTATTTTTGTTGTAAATGACTTTTTATTATGTATGCTATATTATACATATTCCTGAAAGTTGTTGATTGACTGCAGAGGATAGTGAGATACTAATGAGATAGTGGTTTAGGATAATATTCTAAAGCCTTCAAGGTTAAGTCTTTCTTGGTGAATGCCACCTTTGCCTCAAGGAATCTTCTTTAGTTTGAAGAACCCATTAAAAAACTGAAGATATTTCTGGATGATCCTGATACTTTGTTTTGGAACAGGCAAATACCCTCCAGTTTGATTTAACCATATGAAGTTATTGATGTTTGATTTTTTTTTTAACAACCAACCACCACAAAAAGGCAGTTTCATATATGGCTCAACCTAATTAAGCTGCTCTGAACCTGGTATATCCACCTGATAATGAAATTTTGGTCGTATAGTCTTATATTAAGGTCTAAATGCTAAATGGTAGTATTTCTTCTTTCTCTTTTCTGTTAGGTGTTGTGGAATATTTGAGCAATGGAGGAGTAGCTGACAACCATAAGGACTTCAAGGAACTAAGGTACAATGAGTGTCTTATGAACTTCAGCTGCAATGGGAAGAATGGAAGCTCAGAAGGGAGAATCACACATGGCTTCCAACTGAAGAGCGCCTATGAAAATAACTTGATGCCTTACACCAATTACACCTTTGATTTCAAAGTGAGTAACAGTCTCTGAGCTGATATAGAAATTATTTTAAATACAAACATAGGATAAGAAAGACCTGTATTATTTATGCTTAATTGTATAATCTTCAGGAATTTTTAGATTCTCAAAATGCCTTGAAATATGCTACTAAATGTCAGGGGGTTTGTTAGCTTTGTTTTTTGTTATTGCTAACTTGAGAATTTTTTTGAACCCTTGTTTTCCACATTTCAAGTAATGCTAATAAACAGCCCAAACTCCCAAAATGCCTACTATGTGCCAGGCACTGTTCAGAACACTTTATATTTATTAATATAGTTAATCTTCATATTTATTAATATAATTACTCCCTAACTTTCAGTAAGAATCTAAATAATAGGCAACTTGATATGGGTATATGAGTAAGTTTACTTTGAATGAATTTATATAATATTCTCAAAGAATTTTCTTAGTAATTTTCATAGATGTCTTATCTATCTTTAAATTTTCCAAATTTCTTTGGGAGATGGGGTTAGAGAGGGTCTGTTTTTTTTTACACACACACACACACACACACTCACACACTCACACACACACACACACACACACACAGCCCTCTATTGATGTAGTCAAACTAATATATTCCCAGGCAGTGGAACACTCCAGCTTATTAATAAAAGGAAAAGAGAGATATTTTTTCAAGATAAAAAAATTTAGAGGGCATATTTAGAGGACATATTGTTCTTTAGAAAGATTGACTGTGTGTGGGATGCCTGGGTGGCTCAGCGGTTTAGTGTCTGTCTTCAGCCCAGGGTGTGATCCTTGAGTCCTGGGATCGATCCCACATCGGGCTCCCTGCATGGAGCCTGTTTCTCCCTCCGCCTATGTCTCTGAGTCTCTCATGGATAAATAAATAAATTAAATTAAATAAAAAAAGAAATAAAGATTGTAGTGGTTTTCTGTAACTAAGATTACTTTCCTGTTGCCAATTATCTGATCAGTCTTTCGGACTATAGTTCTCCATTATACTTCTGTTTGACTTTCCGGCATTTCAGGCATCTATATTAAAATCTTATACTTTCCTGGAAAAAATACAGGTGTTAGAAAGTGGTTTGGTGTAAGAAGCCTAGGGGTCATATATAAAAATACCAAAGAAAAATTTTGAAATGAGCTCTTTCACATCTCCAAAATCTTTTTATGTTTTTATTTTCAGTGATTGTTGTTAGTTAGCCCCTTTCTAAGGAACAAATTGGAGGAGGAGGAAGGGAAATTGCTGTGATGTTATTAGTCAACTTTGTAATCATAAAGTGGAGAAAAAATTGCTTAGAATAAATTGAATCTAATTTTAGTACTTGCTGTTAGAGTAGATAGAGATATCCCCAGTGATAGTTCGTTTTGTTCAAATCACTCATATGCAGTAATGTGCTAGTAGATATTTAATAACCAGCTTTCCCAGAAAAAGAAACCCTAACTTGCAGTGTTTGTTGATTTCTGTGGTGTAAGTATTCCCCACTATGGTAGATTTCAAGCTCCCAACGTAATACCATTGAATTCAGAATTGAGATGAAACACTAAGAAAGCAGGTACAGCTGGCTGTAGCATACCACTGCTCTTGTGCAAGCTTAAAGGAAAACCTCTAGACTTAATGATCCACAGTTTACGTTAATTTCTGTCCTTGTGACTATAGTGATATATAATACATCTTTGCCAGCACAACCCAGAAAATCCAAATTAAAATTCCCTAAAATGTTTAATAATTCTGCTACTCTTGTTGTTTTGGCATGGGTGTGGTAGAAAGACCAAATTTCTACCTCATCTAGGCTTTGATAAAGGTTATTTTTCCTTGTCCATCAATGGAAATTAGAGAAACAAAATTTGGGATATTCACCTAAGCCATCTTTCTTAACCATCTAATTGTTTTAAAATCCTTTGTTGTTATTTCTTCAAAAGATTTTACATGTGGTGATAATTTGAATCAAAAATTGTACTGAACCATTTACATTGTCCAAAGAGGTACAGGAAAAGAACCAAAAGCACATGACTCAGAGAGTGTTTGATGTTTGAATATGTAGGTTAGGATGAGACAGAAGGACAGCGCTATAAATCCATGAGAGACAGGTGTGTACAGGAAGATAAATACACTGGCTGGCTTGATAGATAGATGGATGGGATGGGAGAGTGGGAGGAGATTTAAAGATAGGATGACCAGAGAACAAACCAAGGGCATACCTAACAACAGAAAATGAAGCTTTTAGTCCTAATAACAGTGAGTGTTTCAGTTTTATGTAAAGCATTTTATGCCATCCCAGTATTGAAGGCAATCAGTAAAAAAGGAAAGATAGTATCAGACATAAAAAATGTCATGTAATTAACATTACATACAGTTCCAAATACAGAATTCTGCCATTACATCAGTGGAGTGTTGTTAAATTTTATTTACTTGACTTATAGCATCTGTTTACTTTCTTGGTCCTTGAATAAGTTAGAAATGTAGAAAAGTGATATTAGAACTCAGATGCAGGGGGTGCCTGGGTGGCTCAGCTGGTTAAGCATCTGCTTTTGGTTCAGGTCATGACCCTGGGGCCCTGGGATTGAGCCCCATGTTGGGCTCTGCTCAGTGGAGAGCTCCCTTCTCCCTCTCCCTCTGCCTGCTGCTCCCCCTTGCTTCTCTGAGCTCTCTCTCTGTGTCAGATAAATAAAATCTTAAAAAAAAGAGACCTCTCTAAAATAAAATAAATAAATAAATAAAATAAAAAAATAAAAAATAAATAAAATAAAAAAAAAATAAAATTAAAAAAAAAAAAAAAAGAGAGACCTCTCGAGTGAGGGGAGAGAGGTTTCGTGTTGTTTAGAACTCAGACGAATTTAATCTAGAAATGATTTGGGATGTACCAAAGGATGGGTAAGCCATTTAGGACAATTGCTTGTAGACCAGGTGTCTTAGTGATAGCTAACAGAATATGGGCCATAGACTGTGTGGGTGATAAGCAACAAAAGTTTATTGATCACAGTGCTGGAGGCTGGAAGTATAAGATCAGGGCACCAGCATGGTCAGGCTCAGATTAGGATTTTCTGGATTGCAGAGAGCTGTTTTTTTGTATCCTCACTAGGCAGAGAGTCTGAGAGAACTCTCTGGGGTCTCTCTTTATAGAGCATTAATCCCACTCATGAGAACACTACCTTAATGATCTAATTACCTCCCCAAAGACCCACCTCCTATTTCCATCATGTTAGGAATTAGGATTTCAGAGTGTGAATTTTGGGGGGACAGAAACCTTCAGACTGTAACAACAGGTAAATTGAATCAACAGCTTAATGCAGATTTGCTGCCACCACTATTGCTGCTGCTGCTCTTTGCCCCACCAATCTAAGGGTGTACCTGAACCAGTTAATGAAAAAAGGACACTTTTCCTATTTTGTCAAGTAGTAAATCTTTCTCTATTAGAGTATATAATTTTCTCACATTCTTTTATAAGTAAAACTTATTAGCATAATGTTAGCTCATAAACTATTTCCATTATTCTTTTTTTTTCAAATACAGTTCTATAAACTTACTATAGTCTTTACTAATATTAAGGCTACTTCCCCACATTGTAGCCTTTGAAAAAAAAGTTTGAATTAAAAAATGTTAAGAATCATTAGTCTAATAACCTACTTTGTGGGTTTGACAGTATGTAAATGTACATACATATGTACAAATATTTGGGTGAGTTTGCAGATAGGACCTTACTAAGGGTTTTGATAAGAGCTTTTACTCTGGATGTTTCAAATTAAGAAAATAGTTAAAAGTGATTCCTCCAGTTAAATGTGTCTTACTCTCTAGAGTGTTTAACATCTTCTTGGGGCCTGTGTGTGCAAAGGATTCTATAAGTCTAGCAGCTAGTGTGCATAATGGCACTCTTAAGAAGTGATACAGGAGATTTATTCAACCTAAGTAACAGAGTATTTCATTTATGTTTTATTTATAGTTGAAACAAAAGTGGTCTCATAAAGACAAATCCACTCTGACCCTTTTCCTAAAATGTCACTGCAAAACTGGGCATTAGCCAAAACGAAAGGATAATGCTTTGTACTATCATTTTTTTTTAACTGTTTAGACTTTGAGTATTCATGGCAAAAAGTCCTTCCTTGGAATCAAGTAGGTACCTTTTTGTGGCAAAATTAAGGTTTCTAAATGTTGAATGAGGCCCTCTTGCTCAAAAGCACAATCTCATTATTTTGGTCTTGGTCAACAAACTGAGGTAATTATTTCCAAATTTCATAATACAAATTTTTTTCATTAAAAGTCTCTACTTTCTTTTTTTATATTTTTTTAAAGTAGCCCATTTCACTATAATATTATAATATTTCGGGAACTCATTATGTTTACTATTTCTAAATAGATATTTCCAGATCTGGAAATATTTCTCCACACTTGGGCTCAGGCTCTTTTGATATGGATAGGAAGAAATTTAACTTTATTTTCCCCTCCCCTTTTTAATTAGGCTCCATGCTGGGCTTGAACTCCTGATCATGAGATGAAGACCCTGGGATTAAAATCTGAGCTGAAATTAAGAGTCAGACGTTTAACTGACTGAGCCACCCAGGTGCCCCTTGACTTTAGCCTCTTGTGTCCACAGCCCGGGGCAATAAAAAGCACAGTAATTTTAAAACTTGATGATGCTCAGACAAACCAAATAAATCATCTAGTTTCATATATATATATATCAATTGTATCTCTCTCTCTCTCTCTCTCTTTCTCTATGTATATATACCTGTCAAGTATTTTTTGCTAAGGAATCCAGAATTTACAGTATACCAGAATTTGTGAAAATGAGTATTCTAAAGAACACATTGGAAAAATTAACTGTATGTAGTATTTGTACGTAGGTAGCATATCTGGGAAAGCTGAACTAGAATTGGCAAATATAACCTGCTTTACCATGGATTCGTTCATATGTGTTTGGATATCTTGATGTGTAAATAATTGAAAATAATGCCAGTTAACATTAAAAAGTTAATTTGAGTCATACCTTTTCATTATGCATTTATATAAAAAGCTTGTTGTGACTGATAGATTTAGTGTATTCCCATAATGTTTATACTGATGTATTAGATTTCAGTAACTTAAGCAAGCCAATTTTAAAGATGCCTAGATAGTTAGGTGTGTTTAGCTTCTCCGTTTGCTTACCACTTATGCACACATACAAGGCTTTATGACTCCAGTTGGGTCCTGTATTTCCCTTTTGAGCCATCTTTATTTTATGTAATACCCACTGAAGACTTGAGTCGTATTTGACCCACTGTCAAGATAACAGGTACTAGAAGTACAGGTTAATCAGGTATTTGGCTTTTACAAATTATGAATTGTTCTTTATATATCTTGAGTTATTCTTTTTTTCTAAGCATATATTTTTCTTTTTTTTCCAACCCCTAATCTCTTTCCAGGGCGTGATTGACTACATTTTCTATTCCAAGACTCATATGAACGTGCTTGGTGTCCTGGGGCCTTTAGATCCTCAATGGCTGGTTGAGAACAACATCACTGGGTGTCCACACCCTCACATCCCTTCAGACCACTTCTCACTGTTAACACAACTTGAACTCCACCCTCCACTTCTGCCTCTTGTTAATGGTGTTCACTTGCCTAATCGGAGGTAGTGGAGTACTGCCCCGCAAAGACGGGGGGATCTGTTGCTATGGACCTGTACAGTTGTAAATCAAAGTATGTAGGAGTGAAGTATGGCCATCCTTAAGCTGCTTCTTCAGGTTCCTTTCATTATGTGTTTGCTCTAAGATTTTGTACATTTTTGTGTATATTGGTATCATTTGGCACTAGGGCTGGAACCAAAGTATTACTCTTTCCAAATTTTTAATTTGTTTTTAAGTTGGACCTTCTTCATATTATATTAGGAGTCAGCATTCGTAATTAATAAATCACCAATTCAAGGCCCAACAACAGTGTATTTGTTTTTCCAAAACAAATACTTTCTTTTGAATGGTTTCACATGAGCCAACTATTTTTGTAAAAGGCAATTTTTAAAAACTATAAATATGACATTTTAAACTGACTGGTGGCATGCCTTACGGGAAAAATTTCTTAGATTTCTGTTTTCCATTATAACAAACTGATTTTTGGCTCCCCTGGTCTTTTGCACATTAACAAAGCACTTAAATTTGCTAGATCTGTACATAAACTATGATACAGCTTTAACCATAATAGAAGAAGAGAGAAATTAAAGATGGTTGCACAATATGCTTTCAAAATCAAGCATTCAACAGCACATGACAGTTTGTTGGGCAAGCACTGGTTGTTTTGTTTTGTTTTGTTTTTTTGAGGAATCACTCTGTATTTAGTTCCTCTGTTAGTTATAACCTCATTGGAAGTATTAATTTTAAGCCTTTCTCTCTAGTTTATTAGGAAATAGTAGGTAATTTCTACTGCCACACGTCTTGAAAGTAGAATTTGTTATATTTAGGATGCCCACAAAATTAGTGTCTAATATCTTCATTATTGTCACCCACCTCTTTCTTCTGCCTGATTGTGCTGGAGAAATAGATAAGATCTGGGTATTAATTTTTGCTGTTATAGTTCAGTGTTTAAAAAAAAAAACAAACAAAACCCAAACAACTACTGAATAAAAAGGCCCTGATCAAAGTTTTAAAAGGGAAAAGTGATACAAATATCTCATGTGTTTCTTGAAGTAGGACAGGTGGCTGCTGGTTTGGGCTTTTTGAGGTGACAGTGGCAAGGACTTGAGGGGTAGAGAGAACATGGAGTAGTTGAAAACCCTGGATCATTTTTTTCCTGACTCTAGTTGCCAAATGGCCATTATATGCTTTTAATCTTTGTTTCCGTTGTCTGTCAGGGTTGAATTAAGAAGCTACTGGTTTATTCCCAACTGTTGTTGCTCTTTAGAAATGTTGGAATCCTTTTTTTGCCCAGGAGGGGCCAGTTGAAGATCTATGACTCAAGAGGCCGTGAACATAATAGGTTTTCTGGGGGAAAAATTGGTTGGCTACTTGATGTTAATTAGGGCACAGTTAACAGGAAAAGGTTGTGTCTCTGTTTTTAAGTTTTTCTTTATTCTGCTTTTTTGCTGCTATAAGAGTTTTCTGAAATTTATATTTTAAACTTTTCATGCACTTTACTGTTTCTAGTCTCAAAATGTGATATTTTTAATAAACAAGAAATTTTCCATTATGTGAATGAAATTTTAAAAGAAAATAGCCTATATTTGTGTCTCACTAATATATAAAGTACAGGTCAAATCTAAATTATTTAATTAGTTTTAAATATATACAATTTGCCTCCTCTTTCAAACCTGACATCTTAGGCTGTTTTATTAGTCTTAAATGATGCATTTCCTTTGGTCATTTTCTACTAATTTCTTCCATAGTAAATTAATCAGGCTATATAAGATAATGTTTCCCCAGAAGGGTGATTTTAGTGGGACGAGGGTGGTGGGATGATGTAACGTCATATATGGGATTGCATCAGAAGGGTTCCGTAGAGCCTAACCTCCCTTTTAAAAGTGCCTAGTGATAGAGGCGTTGTTTGTCATCTATTATAATTGGAATGTCATTGTAGTTGAGTGGAGTTTGATGTAAATAAAATATTCTTTTAAAAATGGTAAAGTACCAGAATAAACAAAGAAACAACCCTTAAGGTGACAGATTTTCCTCAGTGTGCAGGTATCCCTTCTTATATACCTCAAACATTCAACATCTAGCCATGCAAATTGATTACCTGAACCATAGTACTGGAAAGTAGAATAGCATGAAAAACTTAATTTTGTGGACATTACCTTTTTTTGTAATCAGCTACTGTATGTTTTATTTTAAATCTTTTGTTTTGCGTGGGTTTTCTGCTCTGGAGGTATATGCACTAACAAAACATTTTCCTCCTTTCATATGTGCATGTTAATTAGCAATGTGAGCAATATTTCCTACCATACTTCACTCCCAATATTTTTTGAGATGTTTGTATAAAATGGAATTTAAAGTTCACTTATGATTGTATATGAACCACAGAGGAGCCCATTTATTAATAAAAACTTTTTTAATAGTTAAATGTAGAGGGAAAAAATAAAAAAAATTGGGAAACATTGTAAACAGCTTAAGTTTATTTTGTGTATGATCGAGGCACTCTGTTGCAGGAAGGTGTGTAATTGGGTTCTCTCTGCTTCCAAATGCACTCTTTCAAACCATTCATTATCCTGTGTATTTTTAATGTGGTTTTAGTAAATGTTGGTAATAGCTCTGTTGAAGTAGGTAATTAATTGTGTTATGTTTTGGGTGGCACACACACTTGGGGCATGGTAACCCAAATTTCATGTGCACGGTTTCCCTTTAGCCCACTACCCAAATTTCACACACCTTTCACCCTTTGTTCCCTTTGTAAAAGGAGTGGTATCTGTTTTGAGCTGCCAATTCAGATGATCAGAAATGCTGCTCTCCTCAGTATTGTCTTGTTAAAACGCATGCCATTTGGAACTTTGGCAGTGAGAAGCCAAAAGGAAGAGGTGAATGACATATGGTATATATTCAATGAAAGTAAAATATTTATGCTTATATACTTTCTAGTTCTCAGAATAAGTTTAATAAGCTTTATGCCATGGGGCTGCTGCATATTTTATCTGAAGTTAAGAGAAAATTTGGGCATTTTTAGGTTGTGATAATGTGTGGTTTTTTTTAACTGTTAAATATGATTTCTGATATTTGTCTAAGAACTGGAGTGTTCTTTAAATTTATTAAAACAGTGTTGTTTGAGGAAGGGAAAACTGCACTGTTTGCTATTACAACAGTCATACAAGTGCATGTCAAGTCACCCACTCTCTCAGGCATCAGTTTCTGCCTCATAGCTTTACACATTTTGATGGGGAATATTGCAGCATCCTCAGGACTGACATCTGGGAAAGGCTCAAATCCACTTACTGCTCCTTGCTTGTTGACTTTGTTTTAAAATATTGTGCCTGGTGTCAACTTTTAAGCAACAGCACTGCCTAAAAGCAAGCAGAGAACAGAATCCCAGCACCATTCTATAGGCAACTTTTTAGAATTCAGATATAGTAAATCTGTTCAAGATTTATGATGTTTTATGTAAAAAAAATTTTGTACAATGTAGCTGAATATTTTTGTTTCATTTCTTTGATGTAAGGCGTGTGAACGTTCGTTTGAATATCACATGTTAAAGTCAGGTAATGGCACAATGGGTTCTGAGACCAGCTTCACCCTCCCCCTCACCCCCACCCTTCCACCCTCCCATTTGCCTTGTTCCAAGCTCTTTCTTTTCAAATTACTTTTCTGATATTCATAGGCAGATATTTAATTTTACTAATAAGCATCCTGTGTGAATGTATTAAATAAGCCACTGTGTTTCAGTGTTGTAGTTTGCAGAAATATAAAGCTTTGTTTCTTATTTGTCCCTATTATTTGGTGTGTTACAGTTATGTATTGAATCACAGAGAAGGGAGAAAATACCTAAAACTCGTATCACTTGATTCTATGATGGGTTATATTAGAATTGAGGATGTGGCACATTAGAAATGGAACATGGGCAAACATAACTATGTTCCATTTTGAAATTGTATCTCCTAAGTATCTGTTGTTAAGTGGGTGAAAAATTAAGTTTGTATTTGCATTTCCAAGAGTTTCTAAAAATCACAAATGCCATCTATACTTTCAAATCAAATAGCAAGAAGTAGAGAAAGCACAAGACAAAATAGGTTAAATGTGTTCTTTGATGGAACCAGAGGCATATGGTTTTTCATTCCTAATACAAGGCTAGGTTTTCTAGCAAATTGACTGTGTCCCAGTACTTACAGTACTTGTTTCTAAGTCTTACATTCTGAGTGATTTTAATAGCTTTGTAAAATGCACTGACTGATCAGTAGCTTTGGTCACAGAAAACATAATCAGTTTCTGATACATTTGGCAGGGCCATAGAATAATGGTTATATAGCAAGCAGTAACTTTATGGCACGTTTTCAAAATAGCACTCATATATACTTATATTTTGACAGAAATGTGAATTGTCACATTTATAAGGTACTATCTTTTTCCTACCTGCCCTCATCTTAAAAAAAAAAATCAACTAATATGTAGATTTGTTTAACCTTTTCCCTTTGAATTATATCATGTTTATAGAACTCTGAGAATTATAGGTAGACAAATTAGCTAGGAAAATTAGGATATTTTTCTAAGCCAGGAAATTCCACTAAAGTTTCCAGTTCGTAGACAAAACTTTTATACTTATGGTTACTTTGAATGATTTTAATTTTTTTTTATTGCATCATGATCACCAAATTCAGATTGAAACTTAAATTACTACACCTTTAACCTGGCTTATTTACCAAAGTTGTAATTTAAGAACAGGATGCCAAGGGCATGTTTGATTTTACAGAAAATGATTTGGGAATCTCTGTGAATAAGTGTCATCTTAAAGCTTAAGGATAAGAAGAAGAAAGTTCTTATACCTATACTGCAGGGTGTTCTGAATAAGATCCATGAAAAAAAAAGTTTTTTTCAGGAATGTGGTGAGGGAGAACGTGCATGTTTTCTTATTTTAACCAAATACCTTCTTTATGTAAGTTTCTCTGTTGAATTACTTACTCAAGTCTTACAGTAGGAAGTAGGCAGGTACTAGGAAAAGCAAGCTTTGTTAACCTACTTAGTAATTTATTTTGGCGTAAGTTTGGGTTATTCTTGGAACCAAAGGAAAACAAGCATGTTTGAGGTTTTATTCAACATACATCATGACATTAAAGTAATGGAATGTTTTTAAGTAAAATAGATTTTACTTTCAAAGCATATAAAATAAGGACATTTCTGCCTATTAAATGTTCATTTTTTTATGGCACTTAGTTTAAACTCAGTAGCATTGTCTCAAAACTAGAAATGATGTTATCAGAAACAGTAAATCACATTTTGAAAAGGGTATGTAAATGCCAAGGGATATGACTCTTGGCATACTTGGTACATGCAGTTTTCAGAAACTTGGAGAAAGCATAGTTTGGCACCTGTTAGTACTTCTTTTTGTTACAACAGTCTCCCCAGATTTAGATTATTTCCCTACTTGTACCTCTGTCACTTTTAAATCTAAAAGCATAAGAATCATGGTAACCCTCTCAAAAGTGGCCCTTTCTTGCTTCAGTTTTGTGTTACTGACATACAACTGTATTTTCTTTGAAGCTATTAATGGTTATATGAACCACATTTGTTTAATTAGTTATCTTAACTCACACAATTGGCTCAGTGTTGATGTGTCAAACAATGGCTTTGCTTAACAGGCTTAGTTTCCTGCTACTTGTTTCAGTCTTGGTACAATAAGTGATGCAGTAGTCTGGGTGTGTATGTATTCAGAAGCTGTACTGTTCTTTCTCTGTGCTTAACTTGCTAAAAATATATTCCCTTACCTGTGAAATTCCTGAGCGTTGCTCTGCCAACTTTTTTCAGGGGTGGGGGTGGGTGGGAGGAGTTTGGATGGCTGTATTACTGCACACTGGATCTGGAATTGTTCAGTGTTGTGAGTGGCAAATTTCTTAAACACCAGCGGCACTGAGAAGTGCACTATGGGCATTCGTACAGTTGTCCAAATGCAAGCATTTCTTTGATCTAGGAAAGGTTGAGGAATAGAGTTCATTGGACTACTTGGAATATTTTGAGGAGGATGAACATTTCAAACTTTGGCTTTTTTTTTTTTTTTTACTTCTGGATGGGGTGGTAATGAGGGAGACTTCTTTTTTGGTAAAGAGAAAGAGTGTGTTTGTACCTTCTCTTTCGGAAAGGCCAGGGTGTTTGCCATATTCACTATGGGTTAATTTATATCTTGTATTGTGATTTCTTTCAACCATAAAACAAGTGCCAAATAAATGACGATCTACTCTTCAACTCAACTTACCATTTGAATAGGGAAGGATTCATCTATTTTCATTATTTGGCAATAAATTAATAATGCATTGTTTTGCATATATTTGAGTCATTCTGTGGCCTATAAAGTGTTTTTGTGATTAGTTTAATGGTTGGAAAGCAAAACACTTGAGTTTAAAACTGAGCAAGATATTTTGGTAATTTATCCCTTGAATGGGAGTTTCTAGTGGTACTATTCCAGAACAGATTCTCCTGTTTTAGGTTATATATTTACTTTACTTTTGTCCTAGGAAAAAGCCAAGCACTAAATCAATTTGTTACTGTGTTCCATTAATCAGTTTAAAAATCTAAGATTTTTTTTCCTTTTTTTCTTTTTTCATTCATTCTCTTGTTAGAAGACTTAATGAAGTGCCATGTAATTGTAGCTTACTAGTGTTTAATGTTTAATAGACTGATTCTGTGGCGTTCTAATCATTTAACACTCTGTTATCCTTGGAGAAAGTGGTTCTACTCTTACTGAACACATTCTCTCTGACAAAATCACCAGCTGCTTTATTTTTCTATTTATTAAACAGTTGATGAGGTCTGAAACTTGACCGAACTGCTCAGCTGAGATGTTTTTCACAGTAGACACTGTACAAAATGTGCGTGCAAAAGGACACAGTTGGGTGGTAGTATTTTTTCATTAATGTGAACATTGACTAAACAAAGCAGTCCTGCCTTTTAAATCTTGTGGCAGCTCAGAAGGGAGGTGCTTAAGAACCTTAACTACTATGTCAGATGACAAAATACTTTTTTCCATTTTGGAGATTGGGTACTGATCACACATGATGTATAGGGCTAAATATATGCTTGTTTCCTTGCACCTGTGTACTTCCTCTTCTCTCCCTCCCTTTCCCCTGTAGGCAATAAATGGCCATTTTGCAACTGCGTACCTTTGTCTTGATTTTTTACTCTTTCTCTGTGCAGTATGTGTCTGCTTTTAGGTCAGTACATCTCTTGGAAAGTGAAGTAAGAAGCCAAGGTAATTCAGACAAAAAATTATAAATTCATGCTACATTTTTTTTCTAGTGAAAACTGTATTACTGTTTAAACAGTACCTTGATTAGAATAGATTTGGAAGTTAGCCGTAATTATGACTTGCTTTGGCTGAAGATATCTGAGCAGAGGGACATGTGTCACTTCTGAGTGAGGCTTTAAGACCCAGTGTGCAGTTTGCCGTATTCCCTTTTGTTGCTTTGGTGATAATGGAAGCATATATTGAGATTCAACTTCCCATCCTAGATCTTTGAGTGACTGATGAACAGAGCTTTCCTGCTGACGTACACAGAAATGTGTGAGAAACAACAGCCAAATCTCAGTGTCTTCATAAAGGTTTGTTATTGCAGCATGGTCTAACCCATACTGGCTGATATGCAAACTTCAGATCTGCTGAGTTACCACATTAACCAGTCTTAATAAGTAGACTTCCCAAGACAGAGTAAACTCATTCAACACTTCAATTATCTACTAGGAACAAGCTGCTTTGGGGATATAAAGCTGGACAGATTCCTCATCCTCGAAGAATTCACTTTTCAAACATTTCTATTTTTGACACAAAATATTTGAAGTGTTTTATAGTAATGGTATCTTCCATCTTTAGAGTCTTGGGACGGAGGGTGGGGGAAGGCACACTGAAATAGCAATTTTGAAACTACATTCAGGGATATTCAGTTGAAAAGTTATTTAAGATATGGTATACTTGGGACCAGATTATTCTTGAAGAGAATGAAACAACTGAGCTGTCCAGTTTAGTAAGTGCTTAGGGAAGATAATGGATGATTTGGGGGGAACAGATTGTGAACATTGACAGATCTTTAGCCCAGTGCCTATTGATTGGCCCTTTTTACCAAGGATCCAGTATAAGTTGGTCACTGACTCCAAGGATCCTCTCTATATAGAGGTCTTGACATTGGCAGCCTTCAGGAAGTACTCCAAAAGTAGAATCACTTGAACTGTATCTCAGAGGGACCAGGCTTTAGGATAACTGGCTTATTAAGAAGATACTCTAAAATAGAGGAATCAAGACACTAAGTGTCCTTGCATTTCACCACGTGACCTTGACAAAAATGTACCGATACTAGTAAAATGAATGTAAGAAACAATCTCATGAAATTATAGAAAAAGGCACCAAGACAAGCTTGCACGCAGGTAATTTGGAGAAGTGATCCCAAGAAAGAGTAAGGGGGTAGGGATAACAATAAAGAGGGAAAGCCAAGTCAAGGATGCAATATTGAGCCGATCACCTCTATGGGCAACTGGGACATAAACTGGCCACTGACTCTGAGGAGCTGACTAGGGTGCACCTCAAAATTGTCTTCATGAGGGGTGGGAGAGGAGAGTAGGGGCTCCCATGAAAAAAGGGTGTTAACTCTTACCTGTGTGCATCTATTAAATTCACTAAGTAGATTCATGCAAGAATCTCATAGGGGGGAAATGCATTGGGTGGTGGTCCGGAAAGCAAAGCGCTGTTGAGTTACACCTGTGTGGGCAGCCCGGGTGGCTCAGCGGTTTAGCGCCACCTTCAGTCCACGGCGTGATCCTGGAGACCAGGGATGGAGTCCCACGTCGGGCTCCCTGCATGGAGCCTGCTTCTCCCTCTCCCTGTGTCTACCTCTCTCTCTCTGTCTCTCATGAATAAATAAATAAAATCTTTTTTACAAAAAAGTTACACCTGTGTGCAACTGGTTGCTAAGCTATGATTGCAGTAAGGAAGTGAGCTGAGAGGATGTGAGGCATCTGAGGAATCTGACGTAATGACACACTGTAATCTCAACAAAATAAGGAGTCGGAGAACAAGGTACAATCCATTGCAATTGATTTTGAGGCTGATTAATATTTGTCACCTTCTCTCTTCTGTCATGCATTCCAGATTTTACTCAGTTTTGCACCAGCACATCAGTGGATCTAGATTGCTTTCCTAAGATTTGGCGACCCAGACCGTCGTCCCAACAAGATGTTTTGTGCTTGTTGGGTATAGGTTGCTTGGGTTTTCCAAGCCACCCCTGAACAAGGAAGAACCAAGAGCTGCCCCATGAATCCCTTGGGTTCCAGATATACTTTTTCCTGCCTTCCATTGTGTAGCAGCAGCCCTACTTTCTCATGCCAATATGATGAATCTTTGTGCACCAGCATTGTGAACCCTAAATGACCCTTCCTGGGAGCATCCAATGCCTGGGAGGTATGTGGGTATTAAGTGTCAGTCTAAGTCCACCTCAGCACCTCTGAAACACCATCCCATCTTCAGTTTCCTACTAATTGCATATTAATCTCTATTTCAGACTATGCTTCCCAAGGAACACAGCCTGCCACACCAAATTTCAAGGAATCATGCCAGCAGCATATTAGGACTGATTGTTTGCTAAGACTTTAAATCTTGAATCACAATAGAAGGCCACTATGTCAATAAATTATTCCATATAGAGTCTTACTCCGGTCTCTCAGATTCAACACTTTTCAAGATCCACATTCATATCTCTCTTTAATCCTGGTCATAATGTTAGCCCAGGTCTTAGAATTCTTTGGGTGTGAAAGCTAGTTTCTTTTGGTTTAAGTGCTGTATACCTCTGCTCAGTTGGTACTGTAATGTCACCATAGTTATTGGTCCCAAGTTCAAAGAATGGAGGCATGAATGGGACTTTGGAAGGACTTTTGAGGCTTCTGTAAGTAAGAACTTTGCAAGTTTCCAGGCAAAAGGAGGTTTCTTTCTTCTAAGAAGGGAGAGGGCCCTGAGAATTCAATGACATCTGGGGATTTGAGCTTCTCTGGCTTTTCCTTTTTTATCTTTTTTTTTTTAATATTTAAGAGAGAGCATAAGGAGAGGGACAGTGGGAGAGAGACAATCTCAAGCAGACTCTGCTGAGCACAGAGCCCAATGTGCAGCTCGATCTCACAACCTTGAGATCATGATCTAAGCCAAAATGAAGAGTTGGCTTCTCAGCTGACTGAGGCACCAAGGTACCCCTTCTCTGGCTTTTCTACAAAATATTTCCATCCCAGGGTTTACAGTTTCACTTTGCACAACCTTGAAGATTATGCTCATATTTGTTGTGGCTCTACTATTGTTATACAAATCCTGTGCCTGATCTTTAGCATTGTTTGCCCTGTGGCTACTGAAATAATCATTTAAGCACTGCCCTGGATGTATTTGACTTTCACAGTATGTCTTGAGTTACAGTTGGCTAATCTGAGCCTGTCATTTTCTTTTTTCAAGATGTCCAAAGTCAGTTTTGAGAACTGGACACCCTCACAGTCCTTATACTTAAAATTGTGCCATACTGTTTGTGTGTGTGTGTGTGTGTGTGTGTGTGTGTGTGCAATACTGTTTAAATGCTACTGCTTTACATATAAGCCAGTGCTTCTCTTCTACCTGTACTTCAAATCCACCATGAGTGAAAGCACATTGGGGTCATCAACCAACAATGGAGTGACTAGAGAGTGATCCATGTCCAGAAGCATTTGCTTTTTTTGAGCT
Source organism: Canis lupus dingo (assembly GCF_003254725.2). NCBI lineage: Eukaryota > Metazoa > Chordata > Mammalia > Carnivora > Canidae > Canis > Canis lupus. The sequence goes on along the minus strand of NC_064274.1, from coordinate 2,197,526 downwards.
ACTTCTGTTAATGACTATCTTGGCCTAAGTTTCTCAAAAGGACAGAGTCTAGGAGATCTTCCTTGCAGGTTGTTGATGTTGGGATGTGATCCTAAGAAGTCAACAAAACTAAAAGGCAACCTACAGAGTGGGAGAAGATATTTGCAAATGGCATATCATATAAAGGGCTAGTATCCAGGATCTATAAAGAACTTACCAAACTCAGTACCCAAAAAACAAACAATCCAGTCAAGAAATAGGCAGAAGACATGAACAAACATTTCTCCAGAGAAGACCTATACATGGCCAACAAGCACATGGAAAAATGTTCCACGTTACTTGCCATCAGGGAAATACAAATCAAAACAATGAGATACCACCTCACACCAGTGAGAATGGGGAAAATTAACAAGACAGGGAACAACAAATGTTGGAAAGGATGTGGAGAAAGGGAAACCGTCTTGCACTGTTCATGGGAATTACAGCCACTCTGAAAAATTGTGTGGAGGTTTCTCAGAGTTAAAAATAGAGCTACCCTACGACCCAGCAATTGCACTACTGGGGATTTACTCCAAAGATACAGATGTAATGAAATGGGACAACTGCACCCCAATGTTCACAGCAGCAATGTCCATAATAGCCAAACTGTGGAAGGAGCCACAATGTCCTTCAACAGATGAATGGATAAGGAAGATGTGGCCTATATATACAGGGGAATATTACTTGGCCATCAGAAAGGATGAATACCCACCATTTGCTTCGACGTGGATAGAACTGAAGGATATTATGCTCAGTGAAGTAAGTCAATCGGAGAAGAACAATCATCATATGGTTTCACTCATACGGGGAGTATAAGAAATAGTGGGAGGTACCATAAGGGAAAGAGGGGAAACTGGGGGAATATTAGAGAGGAAGACAAACCATGAGAGACTCCTAACTCTGGGAAAACAGAGGGTTGCAGTAGGGGCGTGGGCGGGGTGGGGGATGGAGTAACTGGTAGGCAGGCATTAAGGCAGGCATGTTATGTGTGATGAGCACTGGATGTTATATGTTGGCAAATTGAATTTAGATAAAACAAAACAAAGACAGGTGGAGACTAGGAAAAGTTAAATGAGGAAAGAACCTAAGCCAATTCGATGGTGAGTTCTTGAGCTGATCACTTCTGTGAGCAGCTGAGGCTTGATCTTTCCAGGAGCTCTCCAAGGACCCAAGTAAAATGCACCTGTGAATGTCCACCTGAGGAGTGGAAGAAGAGATTTATCCAGTGGTTTCTAGATCCTCTTGATCAAAGGTCATTTACCTAAATGTTAACTCTCTCATCTGTTCAGGCCCAGGTTTTATCCTCAAATATGACATAGTAGGGGATCTTGAACTTATATTAAAACAAGTCAAGGAAATGTACTTAAATTTACAACAGCAAATGTTCAAGTTCTTATTAAAATAAATTTAAGAGTAGTCCTGTGTTTTCTAAGCATATTATAGGTACTTGTATCCCTTTATTGTGGATCATGGCAAATATGTAAATTAATATAAAAACTAGAATTTCCTCTTTCAAGGTTTATTTTGTGCCAGGCACTATTTGTATGCTTTATATACATGAAATCATTTAATCTTCACAACAACCTAATAAAATATGTACTGTAATTCTCTTAATTTTTCAGGTGAGGAAACTGAGACTCTGAGAGGTTAGTAACTCAATAGCTCTGTGTTCTTGGTCATGAGCTGGTGTAAGAAGCAGGAAAAGGCTTTGCAGCAGGTTTAGGCTAGAGTGCAAGTGGCCCTTCCTATTGAGCCCTGCAGACCTATGGCATTAGAGGTCCAGCTGCTACTACACAATGAGAGGAGGGAGGAATATATTTAGCACCCAGGCGTACACTTGGGTGACTCTTGGCATTTCCCTGCTCCATTTTGCTGTGTAATTGGCAAGTGCAAGAATCATGAAAAGGGCATGGTAACCAGATTCTAGGTTACCCCGTCAGATCAGGCACTAAGAGCAATAGGGATGCTCGTTGAGAATGAGAGGGAACTTAGGGTGGGTGGATAGTGGAGAAGGGAGATGAATATCAACTGTAGCCCCAGAACAGCTGTAGCACAAAACTAGTTCATCTTATTAAACTTTCCCTTGTAAGATTTGGGGGGCAGAGAATGGAGATGCTTTCAAAATGTATTATGCAAAATGAGTGACTGACTTAAGGTGGTGGTGTGGTATACTACTCTGATTACTCTCTTCAGGACTGAAACACTTATTCTTTCATCTGGGAGTGGGCTCGCCACTGAGAATGTTCCTAATAAGTACCTTAGGCTGAGGAAGGACAGCTGCCTTGCCCAACATCATTCCCCATTCTGTCTGGGGCCAATGGCTGGCTAATGTGAGGTTTACTGACTTTGGCCTCCTCACATCAACATGTGACCATTCTGAATGGACATGGCCAGCTCCAGAGCCCTGATGGCAATGGCTGGGATCTTTGTTGCGACTGTATTGCTTCCTTCACTTCCCAGGTTTGATTTTGGCACTCTCCAAAAAACTTCCTGAATGCCAGTCTCCATCTCAAAATCTGTTTCTTGGAATATCCACAAGGTGGGTAATTATACTAGTGTTCTTGAATTATAAGAATCTTACTAAAGAAAACTATAGTACTTGTCATATATGATAAATTTCCAGTATGTATGTGTGTATCTATGTGTGTATATTTTATAAATGTATATCAAACACATAAAGCTGTGCAAAACATAGAAATAAACATGTAGACCTTATTTAAAAGGCCTGTAGATCTGGGGCACCTGGGTGGGTCAATTGAGCGCCTGATTCTTGGTTTCTGCCCAGGTTTTAATCTTATGGTTGTGGATTGAGCCCTGCATATGGGCTCTGGCTCCACGTTCAGTGGGGAGTCTACTCGAGATTCTCTTCCTTTGTCCCTCCCCAGCTTGCATGTGCTCTTCTCTTTCTCTAAGATAAATAAATAAATATATTAAGAAAAAAGAGGTCTGTGAATCAAATGGCACAATTTATGGGGATTTATGGTCTCTTGTGGATTGGTTTGGAAGTGTCTATAATAAGATTACATTAGGTAGGATTCAGTTGAAAAAGACCAGAAGATACTCTATTTCAATCAAGATGAGTAGGATAGGGATCCCTGGGTGGCTCAGCAGTTTAGCGCCTGCCTTTGGCCTGGGACATAATCCTGGAATCCCGGGATTGAGTCCCACATCGGGCTCCCAGCATGGGGCCTGCTTCTCCTTCTGCCTGTGGCTCTGCCTCTCTCACTCTCTCTGTCTCTTTTGAGGAACCACCATACTATTTTCCACAGTGACAGTGCCATTTTACATCCTTACCAGCAAACACAAGAGTTCCAATATTTTCACATCTTCACCAACACTTGTTATTTCAGTTTTTTATATTTTTGGCAGTAGCCATCCCACTAGGTGTGAGGTGGCAATGTCTCATTGCCGTTTTGATTTGGATTTACCTACTTATTAGTGATGTCGAGCGTCTTCTTATGAGTTATTTTTGTATCTTCTTTGCAGAAATGTCTGAGTCCTCTGTGCATTTTAAATTGAGTTTTTTTTTTTTTTAATGGTTGAGTTTGGGGAGTCTTGATATATCCTGGATATGAATTCCTTATCAGATATGTGATTTGTAAATATTTTTCTCCCATTCTGGGGATTGCATTTCTATTCTGTTGATAGTGTCCTCTGATTCACAGAAGTTTTTCATTGTATAAGTCCAATTTGTCTATTTTTGTTTTTGTTGCCTGTACGTTTGGTGTCATATCTAAGAAATCACGGCCAAATCCAATATCTTGAAGCTTTCACCCTATTTTTAAAAAGTTTTATGGCTTTAGGTCTTACATTTGAGTAATGGATCCTTGGTCCATTTTGAGTTAAATTTTGTACATGGTATTAAGACCTAACTTCATTCTTCTGCATTGGATATTTATTTTTCCCAGCTTTATTTGTTGAAAAGACTGTCCTTTTCCCATTGAATGATCTTGGCCCCCTTGCTAAGAATTTAACTATTTACATGAAACTTTATTTCTGCGCTGTCTTTCTATTCTGTTCCATTGGTCTGTATGTCTATCTTTATGTCAGTACTATAGTGTTTTGGTAACTGCGGTTTTGTAGTAAGTTTTGACATCAGGAAGAGTGACTCTTCCAGCTTTGTTCTGCAACTAACCTTTATATGAATATGCTTTCACCAATGAATTTCTCGATATTGAGGTGAGAGAAATGTCTTCTGTATTCTTCATAGTGAGGGTATGGATGGGAGTGGCTAAGCAGTTTGTACATTATGAATCCGCTCCAAATTCCTGTCTCTAGGATTCTCTAGACTCCTTTGCCTATGCTATGCTACCCAGTATGGTAGTCACTAGCCTCATGTGGTTATTGAGCACTGGAAAGAATAGTTTTAAAAATACATATTCAAGGGACCCTGGGTGGCTCAGCGGTTTGGCGCCTGCCTTTGGTCCAGGGCGTGATCCTGGAGTCCCGGGATCGAGTCCCGCGTCAGGGTCCCAGGATGGAGCCTGCTTCTCCCTCTGCCTGTGTCTCTGCCTCTCCCTCTCTCTCTGTCTCTCATGAATAAATAAATAAAATATTTTAAAAAAAAGAATATATTATTATGATCTATATGATTGTGTCACTCCAAAGTTTGTAAGTTGAAATTCTAACCCCCCAAAGATGATATTAGGAAGTGATGCCTTTGGGAGGTATGTAAGCCATGAGGGTGGATTCCTCATAAGTGGCAGTAGTGCCTTATAAAAGAGGCCCCAGAGAGATCCTGTGCCCCTTCCCCAGTGTGTAGACACAGTAGTAAGATGTCAGCTATAAATTAGGAAGAGGGCCCTCAATAGAAGGTGACTATGTTGCCTTGATCTTGGGCTTCCAGCCTCCAGAACTGTGAGAAATAAATTTCTATTGTTTATAAGCTACTAATCTGTGGTATTTTGTTATAGTAGCCTAAACAGACTGATATATTCTCATACATGTTCCCCAGATTTCTTTTAATACAAATTGACAGAATTTTGCAACTCCTTTGATGTGTTTGCTGTATCTCATTGGAATAGGTCCTGCACTTTTCCATCTGGGCTGTTAGGATAGAACTCTTGTGAGACTAGAAACAATGATGGGTGGTTAGAATGGTTTCTGCAGAGAATCAGCGTTCTTTTCTCAGGCAACTGCCACAGTGAAGTCATGTAAATATTTTTATGCAAGTGAAGATTGGTTGCCTTAGGTGGGGTGTTACATTGACCAACCGACAAGAGGAGAACTGCTTCTGTTAGCTAGGAGGGTCCAGGTCATTGAGGGAGTTAAGAATTCGCAGCCTCCTCTCTGTCTGCCCAAATGTCACCAACCAAAATCTCAGTGAAACACTCCTTTCCATCCAGGGCCCTTAACTTAACATAAAATACTTGGTAAGTAATTTAACTAATGTTGCAGCTTTGCAACCTATATTAAGACTTGGGCATGCTTTTCAGCCCTATCTATCCTATGACTATAGGACTATGGAATGTGGCTACATAGCCTAAGATTTTGTGTTAAAAGTTCAAGGTCTTAGGCTTGTCTTTGTGTACACTCTTCCTTGTTAATCACAATTCTTGTTAATCAAAATTATTAAGATGGTCAAATGTATCTGGAAACTTAATCTCCAGTTTGGGTGGTAGTGTATGTGAATGTTTGCAATAGTCAATAAAGGACAATGAAAACTTTATCAAGTGTGGGCATTTGTAAAAATGGAAAACTTGTCAAGGAACTAATTGAATCTCCTTGTACCTCTCTTCCATATACTTCCTCAAATTTCAAGCCACAATGAATGGAGTTTGTTACTGGCCTATACTGACCTAATTTTTTTTTCTCTAAATTATCTATGGATAGTCCTCCAACATGATTCCATTATGAATACAAATGGAATAACTGGAGATGGTTCTTTGTCTGACAGGGCTGAATTATATTTTAAACATCTGCTTTTTAAATACATATTAAAGGACTCCTCCAAGTAGATGCCATTGTCTATCCATGGGAATGCTCAGCTGTCTGGAGGGACAAATGTTTTGTCATGTGGGCTCTCAGTGTTTTTGCCCTATCCTGCAAACAAATGCAAGAGAGAGAAATAAGACCCTTTCTGCATACATGCCAAAGGCCTGAGAGTGCCTTATATTACAGTTTTTAAAAGTATTGTATTTACTTGCCTATTTGCCAGAATTAGGCAATTACTATACAAAGTTCTAATCTCACCTGTCTGAAATTACAGTGGTGAGATTGTAATTTTTTATTTTTATTTTTATTATTTTTTTAGATTGTAGTTTTTTAATAGAATTGTGTACTCAGGGGCAACCAGTTTTTCTCTGGTGACAGTGTCCTGTGTCTTCTCAGGGATTCAAGGAAGAGAGTCTTAGTAGAAAGATGAAATAGGAGTATTTGCTGTATTCTGCTTTTCTACTCCCCTGAGCTGTGACTCAGAGAGGTGCCAAGAAGTAGACCTGGGATGACTTTGAGAAGAAAGAGAGAAGAGACGAGAGAAATAAAGTAGTTTTTTTGTTTTGTTTTGTTTTGTTTTGTTTTATGGAGGCATTGTTGAAAAATTGTTAACAGAAGAAAGTTCCAGGACTTGGTGGAAGCAATAAAAATAGTTTATCCCACCTGTCAGCTGTGGGTTTATGCTAGTTAATATGCTGTACCTACACCAGAGCTATTGTATTTGCACTGATTTATTACTATGAATATGTAAAAGTGGTTTTTTAAATGTTTTCTAGAATGTATGTTGCAGGAAAAAAATAATTGGATAAAATAAAATGGTTACTAAAATGGTTACTCAAAATGGTTACTATTTGATGCTTTTTTTAAGAAAGATTTTATTTATTTGTTCATGAGAGACACCAGGAGAGAGGCAGAGACACAGGCAGAGGAAGAAGCAGGCTCCCTGCAGGGAGCTTGATGTGGGGACTCGATACCAGGACCCTGGGATCACGACCTGAGCCAAAGGCAGATGCTTAACCACTGAGCCACCCTGGCACCCCATATTTGATGCATTTTAAAAAGGTTTTATTTATTTATTTGACACAGAGAGAGAAAGTACAGGCAAGGGGATCAGCAGAGGGAGAAGGAGAAGCAGACTCCCCACTGAGCAGGGAGCCTGATGCAGGGCTCTATCCCAGGACTCTGGGATCATGACCTGAGTCAAAGGCAGATGCTTAACCAACTGAGCCACCCAGGAGCCCCTAATTTATTTTTATATTCTTCTTTTCCACTTAACATTATAACTTAAGCATTTCTGCAGGTTAATAAATATATCTCAAAACCATAGAATATTCTAAAGCCATTTAAAACATTTTCGTTGTGTTCTCATAGGGCTGAATTTTGTATTGAATGAATATATAAATTGCTTCTAGTATTTTGCTATTACGTATCACTGAAACAAACTGACATAAACATGCTTTTCAATATCAAAACTTACTTTGCTGACCTTGAGTGGAATTGCAGAGAAGCATTAAAGTATTATGTGGCTCATACCTACTCACATATGGAAACTTGTGTGTCTGATCCACCTCCACTGTTAAAACCCAGGGAGCCAGGGGTTAAACTCCTAGCAGATGGTGATGCTGCTGACTGAGCATCCCAGGAATTTAAAGACTTGCTTAAACAGGGTTAATACATGGCCTGTGGCAAGACAGCTGGTCTGTAGCAGAATTAGAGGTCAGGAGGTTAGCTACATTTCCCTGAAAACAGAGGACTCACAAAAGCCAGAATCAGTGAAAGCCATTTAGGGAAAGGAAAAAGTAGAAAGGCTCTATTTAAGGGAGCAATCGAATGAGAGGGTAGATGATGCTGGGGTAGAACAGAATAATGACTAAATATGGAGGAGGGGAATGGGAGAATGAGGGAAGATAGAGACAAGGGCAGCAGACTGCCCCACAGCCTCCACTCTTGAGATGTGGAAGAGACCACATCTCTAGCCCAACCTCAACATTCACTGACGTGTGCTTTTGCCAGTATGTGGATGTGTGTAGGAGAGCTTTGATCTTGTCAGGCTATTAGGCATTTAACATGGCCAGTTCACTCTGTAAGAGGACCCAGTGGGATGTTATCAAGTTGGAAGAAAATATTAATGTTGTGGAATTAAAATATAAACAAGGACAGTGGCTGACATCTCTTGCAGTCTGAATTCTGCAAATGCCTTGAGGCTTTATTCTTTGTGGAGTGCTGTGATAGATACTGTAGGGTTTGAAATGAAAAAAGTAAGACATAGTCTTAGCTCTCAGGTAGCTTATTATGTAATACGAGGAAGATGGATGGCAGAATTAGGTTCACCAATGACTGTAACACAAGGGGACTAAGAAACCTGGTACAGAGAAAGTGGCAGGAGGTTCAGAAATAAGAAACAAGGATCAATGAGATCGTTTTTTTTAAATGTAGGAAAATGTTAATAAAGATGTAGGAATGTATTAAAAGTGAAAAAAAAAATCCCATTAGCCAAGGCAAAATGGACTGCCCGCCCCCAGCCCCCAAGCATATAAGGGTATATATATTTCATTTTTCATTTTAAAGTACTCAGAGATCTCTTTATGGAATAAGTCAACCTATCCTCAACTTTAATTTCTTTCTCTCTCTCTCTTTTAAAAGATTTTATTTATTTATTCATGAGAGACACACACAGAGAGAGAATTAGAGACAGGCAGAGGGAGAAGCAAGCTCCATGCAGGGAGCCCGACGTGGGACTTGACCCCAGATCCCCAGGATCAGGCCCTGGGCTGAAGGCGGCGTTAAACCGCTGAGCCACCCGGGCTGCCCTTCAATTTCTTTTATAAAATAGCGTTCCATTAATATATTTTGAATACTTAAAGACTCGGTTTTTATGTGGCCTATAGACTAATACAAGGAAAGACATGGGCTTTAATGCTAGACAGATTTGAGATAGAATTTCAATTTACTTCCTAGCTGTGTGACCTTGAATAAATTAATTTCTCTGAGCATTTTTCTTATCTATAAAATGGAGAATATAAGAATGAACTTTAAAGTTGTTGTAAGCATTAAATATGAAGAGGTTTTAATGCACTTGCTTGGTAAAGGTTAGGCACCCTTGTCCTGACCATCCTGACAGCCTTGCTGCCTCCTTAATAACACCAGAGGGCAACATCATCCCATTCTTATATCAAAGGCTTCAGGAGTGAGAACCTTCTTTGCAGATAGGATTTTTCTAAGTGCCTCAGTAACAGAGGAAGCAGAAACTGTATGTTAGAACATGAATAGGACAGGAAAGGAAAAACCATGGAAGGACTTTGGAACAGCTGCTATGCCCCTCTGTGGGCAACAGCTGTGTATAAAGACACCATTGGAAGGCACCATTCCAGCCCTCTATTTCAGCCAGCTGGGTTGGGAGAACTTCTAGTGCTGAGAGCAACAGAACCTTAGATTGGGCATCTAAATGACCTGTGTTATTACACTAGAAAACCACTATGCTTGTATCGTATCTCTGAAAAGCCTACTGGAATTTGTTTGCTACAGAGTCAGAACTGTGGTGACCATGTATTTGGGTTTGCTGGTACAGTCCTGGTTTATGCCTGGCATAATTATTAACAGTGTCCCTTTTACTCTTGAAGTATCCTACTTTGAAGGATAAGTTACATGTCTAACCTACTCAGAACATTAAGAGGAATACTCACTAATAGTATGATCTGAGCTAGTAAGAGTCTTTTTTTTTTTACTAATAAATTTATTTTTTATTGGTGTTCAATTTGCCAACTAGTAAGAGTCTTTGGGTCAGGTTAAGTCCATGCATGGACTTTGGACTTGCAAAGTGAAAGATGTATCTAAGTTAAAATTCCTGCTTTGTCTGTTGGCAAGTTATTTAACTTTTCTAAGCCTTAGTTTCCTGGTGGATAGATTAGAGATAATAACAGGACATAAATGCATCTACAATTTAATCCTAATTAAAATGCTTATCAGCAGCTGGGTGTAGCAATATGTGGCAGCCATCCTTCTTGTTTTTAAGATTCACAATAAGATTCAGACTACCTTCTTAGCTAACTGGTAGAAGAAGAGGTGAAGAAATTGAGGACCAAAATAAAATGAATTGCTCAAGGTCATAAGACAGTTATTTAATTTTTTAAATTTAAATTCAATTAATTAACATATAATGTGTTACTAGTTTCAGAGGTAGAGTTCAGTGATCCATCAGTCTTGTATAATACCCAGTGCTCATTACATCATGTATCCTCCTTAATGTCCATCAACCAGTTACAGCATCCTCCACACCCCATCTCTCCAGAAACCCTCAGTTTCTTTCCTATGATTCAGAGTCTCTTATGGTTTGTTTCTTTCTCTGACTTTGTCTCATTTTATTTTTTCCTCCCTTCCCCTATGATATTCTGTTTTGTTTCTTAAATTCCACATATGAGTGAGATCATATAATTTCCTTTCCCTAATTGACTTATTTTGCTTAGCACAATACCTGCTAGTTCCATCCACATTTTTGCAAATGGCAAGATTTCATTTTTTGATGGCTGAGTAGTATTCCATTATCTTCTTTATCCATTCATCTGTTGATGGACATCTGGGGTCTTCCACAGGTTGGCTATTGTGCACATTGCTGCTATAAACATATGCCCCTTAGAATCAATACATTTGTGTCTTTGGGTTAAATACCCAGTAGTGCAATTGCTGGGTTGTAGAGTAGCTGTATTTTCAACTTCTTGAGGAACCTCCATACTGTCTTCCAGAGTGGCTGGACAAGCTTGCATTCCCACCAACAGTGTAAGAGAATTCCCCTTGCTCCACATCCTCAGCATCATCTGTCATTTCCTGACTTGTTAATTTTAGTCATTCTGATAGATGTGAGGCGGTACATTGTGGTGGTTTTGATTTGTATTTCCCTGATGCCAAGTGATGCTGAACTTTTTCTCATGTGTCTGTTGGCCACTTGTATGTTTTCTTTGGAAAAGTATCTGCTCATGTCTTCTGCTCATTTCTTGATTGGATTATTTGTTCTTTGGGTGTTGAATTTGATAAGTTCTTTATAGACTTTGATACTAGCTGTTTATTTGATAAGACATTTGAAAATATCTTCTCCCATTCTATAGGTTGACTTTTGGTTTTGTTGACTATTTCTTCTGCTGTGCAAAATCTTTTTATCTCGATGAAGTCTTAATAATTCATTTTTACTTTTGTTTCCCTTGCCTTTTGGAGAAGTGTCTAGGAAGGAGTTGCTGTGGCTGAGGTCACAGAGGCTGCTGCCTGTGTTCTCTTCTAGGATTTGGATGTATTCCTGTGCCATATTAAGGTCTTCCATCCATTTTGAGTTTATTTTTGTGTATGGTGTAAGAAAATGGTCCAGTTTCACTCTTCTGCATGTGGCTGTCTAATTTTCCAAACACTATTTGTTGAAGAGACTGTCTCTTTTCCATTGGATACTCTTTCCTGCTTTGTCAAAGATTAGTGGGCCATAGAGTTGAGGGCCCATTTCTGGGTTCTCTATTCTGTTCCATTGATCTATGTGTCTGTTTTTGTGCCAGTACCGTATTGTCTTGATGATCACAGCTTTGTAAAATTGCTTAAAGTCTGGCATTGTGATGCCCCCAGCTTTGGTTTTCTTCTTCAATATTCATTTGGCTATTAGGGGTCTTTTGTGGTTCCTTACAAATTTTAGGATTATTTGTTCCAGCTCCATGAAAAAAAGTTGATGGTAGGGATTGTATTGAATGTGTAGATTGCTCTAGTTAGCATAGACATTTTCACAATATTTATGCTTCCAATCCATAAGCATGGAATGTTTTTACATTACTGTGTGTCTTCCTCAATATCTTTCATAAGTGTTCTATAGTTTTCTGAGTACAGATCCTTTGCCTCTTTGGTTACGTTTATTCCTAGGTATCTTATGATTTTTGATGCAGTTGTAAATGGGATCAAATCCTTAATTTCTCTTTCTTCTGCCTCATTTTTAGAGTAAAGAAATTCAACTAATTTTTGTGCATTGATAGTACATCCAGAAAGGTTGCAACTTGCTGTCCTGTATGAGTTCTAGCAATTTTGGGGTGGGGTCTTTTGGGTTTTCCACATACAGAGTATCATGTCATCTGCGAAGACTGAGAGTTTGACTTCTTTGCTGATTCAGATGCCCTTTATTTCTTTTTTGTTGTCTGATTTCTGAGGCTAGGACTTCTAGTACTATGTTGAGCAACAGTGGTAGTAGTGGACATCCCTGTCGTGTTTCTGACCTTAGAGGAAAAGCTCTCAGTTTTTTCCCATTGAGAATGATATTTTCTATGGGCTTTTCATATATGACTTTCCTGATTTTGAGGTATGTTTGCTCTATCCCTACCTACACTGTGGAGAGTTTTAAACAAGAAACGTTGCTGCATTTTGTCAAATGGGTTTTCTGCACCTATTGAGAGGATCATATGGTTCTTGTCCTTTCTTTTATTAATGTAGTGTATCACATTGATTCTGTGGATGTTGAACCAGGCTTGCAGCCCAGGAATAAATCCTACTTGGTCATGGTAAATAATCTTTTTAATGGATTATTAGTTTCTATTGGCTAGTATCTTGGTGAGAATTTTGGCATCCATGTTCATCAGGGATATTGTTCTGTAATTCTCCTCTTTGGTGAGGTCTTTGATTTTTAGGATCGAGGTAATGCTGGCCTCATGAATGAGTTTGGACGTTTTCCTTCCATTTCTATTGTTTGAAACAGCTTCAGAAAAATAGGTCTTAGTTGTTTGAATGTTTGTTAGAATCCCCTTGGGAAGCCATCTGGCCTGAACTCCTGTTTGTTGGGAGATATTTGATTACCGCTTAATTTCCTTGCTGGTTATGGTCTGTTCAGGTTTTCCAATTCTTCCTGTTTCAGTTTTGATAGTGTATAAGTTTCTAGGAATGCATCTACTTCTTCTAGATTGCCCAATTTATTGTATATAGTTGCTTATAATATGTTCTTAAAATTGTGTTTCTTTGATGTTGGTCGTGATCTCTCCTCTTGCATTCATGATTTTATTAATTTGAGTCCTTTCTCTTTTCTTTTTGATAAATTTGGCCAGGGGTTTATCAATCTTGTTAATTCATTCAAAGAACCAGCTCCTAGTTTCATTGATCTGTTCTACTGTTCTTTTGGTTTCTATTGCATTGATTTCTGCTCTAATCTTTATTATTTTTCTCCTCCTGCTAGATTTAGGCTTTATTTACTGTTATTTTCTCCAGCTCCTTTAGATGTAAGGTTAACTTGTGTATTGGAAACATTTATTGTTTCTTGAGAAGGTTTCTTTTGCTATGTACTTCCCTCTTAGGACCACCTTTGCTGCATCCCAAAGGTTTTGAACAGTTGTATTTTCATTTTCATCTATTTCCATGAGTTTTTAAAATTCTTCTTTAATTTCCTGGTTGACCCATTCATTCTTCAGTAGGATGCTCTTTAGCCTTCATGTATTTGAGTTCTTTCCAAATTTCCTCATCTGATCGACTTCAAGTTTCAAAGCACTGTGGTCTGAAAATATGCAGGGAATGATCCCAGTCTTTTGGTACCAGTTGACACCTGATTTGTGACCCAGTGTGTAATCTATTCTGGAGAATGTTCTATATACATGTAAGAAATGTGCTGTTGCTTTGGGATGGAATACTCTGAATATATCTGTGAAGTTCATCTGGTGCATTCAAAGCCCTTGTTTCAGGAATCCCTGGGTGGCTCAGTGGTTTAGTGCCTGCCTTTGGCCCAGGGCATGATCCTGGAGTTCTGTGATCGAGTCCCATGTCGGGCTCCCTGCATGGAGCCTGCTTCTCCCTCTACCTGTGTCTCTGCCTCTTTCTTTGTGTGTCTTTCATGAATAAATAAATAAAAATCTTTTTAAAAAAGCCCTTGTTTCCTTGTTGAGTTTCTGTTTAGATGATCTGTCCATTGCAGTGAATGGGATGTTAACTTCCCTACTAGTATTGTATTATTATCAATGAGTTTCTTTAATTTTTCTATCAATTGGTTTATATAATTGGCTACTTTCATGTTAGGGGCATAAATATTTACAATTGTTAGATCTTCTTGTTGGATAGGCCCTTTAATTATTATATAATGTCCTTCCTCATATTATAGTCTTTGGTTTAAAATTTATTTTATTTATTTTTTTTTAAAGGACCAGGTCTTTTTTCTTTATAATTTTTTAATATTTTTTTAAATTTATGATAGTCACAGAGAGAGAGAGAGAGAGAGGCAAAGACACAGGCAGAGGGAGTGCAGGCTCCATGCACCGGGAGCCCGATGTGGGATTCGATCCCGGGTCTGCAAGATCGCGCCCTGGGCCAAAGGCAGGCGCCCAACCGCTGCGCCACCCAGGGATCCCCTTGGTTTAAAATTTAATTTGTCTGGGATAAGGATTGCTACCCCAGCTTTCTTTTGATATCTATTAACATGATAAATGGTTTTTCATCCCCTCACTTTCAATCTGGAGGTATCTTTGGGTCTAAAATGAGTCTATTGCAGATAGCATATTGATGGGTCTTGCTTTTTTATTCAACCTGATGCCCTGTGTCTAGAGTACATTCAGAGTAACTATTGAAAGATATGAATTTAGTGCCTGTAAAGTCACTGTTTCTGTAGATTGTCTCTGTTCCTTTCTGGTCTGTGTTACTTTTGGGCTCTCTCTTTGCTTAAAGGATCCCTTTTAATATTTTTTGTAGGACTGGTTTGGTGATCACAAGTTCTTTTAGCTTCGGTTTGTCCTGGAAGCTTTTTATCTCTTCTATTTTGAATGACATCCTAGCTGGATAAAGTATTCTTGGCTGCATATTTTTCTCATTTAGTACCCTGAATATATCATGCCAGTCCTTCCTGGCCTGCCAGGTCTCTGAGGATAGGTCTACTGCCAGTCTGGTATTTCTACCCTTGTATGTTAAAGACTTCTTGTCCTGAGCTCCTTTTAGGATTTTCTCTTTGTCTCCTCTCCATAAGACAGTTATTGAGTTGCTCAAGATCAGAGCCAAAATGAGCACCAATTTCTCAGAACTCTCTATGTGGTGCACCAAGGTGGTTGCTATTTCTATGGAGATCATTCAAGGTTAAAGAAGTGGCCTAATTTCTGTCCTGAAAACTTTAGCATATACTTGACCTAATATTATTCTGCAGCTTAGAGGACAATAGACAAATGACTACTGCATTTTTCTTTGTATTTTATTGCAGAAGTTTCAGACTATGAATAATTAGAGAATCTTGGGGTTTTTTAAAGTTTTAATTTAAGTTCCTGTTGACATACAGTGTATTACTTTCAGGTGTAAAATATAGTGATTCAACACTAACATACAACATCCAGTACTCATGACAACAAGTGCACTCCTTAATCCATCACCTATTTCACTCATTTCCCCACCTCTTTCCCCTATGGTAACCATCAGTTTTTTTCTCTATATTGAAGAGTATATTTCTTGGTTTGCCTCTCTCTCTCTCTCTCTCTCTCTCTCTTCCCTTTGAAGGGTAGAGAATCTTGTGATGAATACCAGTGTATCCACCTCTATCAAATCCTACCATTATGTTATGCTTGCTCAAGTCCTTTTTTCAAAGAAATTAAATGTCATAAATATAATTAAGATCTACTATGCACTCCTCTTTTTACAAGCCTCTTCCCTTACTTATTACATACTGTTATTTAATAGGCCTTAAACACATGGTCATACATATCGCTCTGTAATATTTTTTTTGTTTTGCTTGATACATTTTTGGAATTTATCCATGCTGAAACACTATATATGTGGTATATGCTATTACATCAATGTTCCACAATTCAGTATCTACTTTCCTCTTAACAGACATTTTGGTTGGTTCCAGCTTTCACATGTGTGAGAGTCTCTGTAGGGGCTATAGCCAGAAGTGGATTTGCAGGGTCTTAGGATATGAGTATCTTCAACTTTACTCAATGTAGCCAAGTTCTGTCAAGTATTACCAAAATTTTTCCAAAGTGGTTGTTTTTTTAATATATATATTTTTTATTGGAGTTCTATTTGCCAACATATAGTATAATAACCAGTGCTCATCCCATCAAGTGCCCCCCTCAGTGCTGTTTTAATTTTTATTGTATTTGACATATTTTCCCAGATGAAAATATATTTATTTTTAAAAAGTCATAGTTCTTCCAGTAACAAAGGAACAGAAAACTCATGCTAGTTGTATGTCTATGTACACTCTTAAGAAATAGAGAAATTAATGTTTATTGGATGCCTACTATGTGCCAGGCTTATGCCAAGTAATATTTGTTTCTTTAATTGCTTTTCAATTCATCCCCTTACCTGTTTGTCACCAAATCCTCTTCTACCCCAAAAACATCTCTTAAATTCATCCCTTCCACAATTTCTTTAAGAAGTTTTTGCAAAAATACAGATGACACCAGCTTAACTACATCAGTTGATCTCCTTGCTTCTAGTCTTTGTTCTTGCCAGTACATCCTTTGTGCAAATGGGATCTTGTCACTTGCCTCTGTGGAAACTTCTTAGAGATTTTCCATTGACCATAGGGTAAAATTCCACCTGTTTGGATGGGGACAGAGTTTGAAAGCCTTTCTATAACATTGGACCTTTCTAACCTTACCTCCTTCCCACTGCTTCAGCCTTCATTCTCCTGCCACTACAGATTAATTAGTTTCCCAAATATGTCATGTACTTTCCAAACTGAGAAGAGCATAAGCAAAGCCATGTTTTTTTTATATAAATTTATTTCTTATTGGTGTTCAATTTGCCAACATATAGAATAACACCCAGTGCTCATCCCATCAAGTGCCCCCCTCAGTGCCCGTCACCCAGTCACCCCCACCCCCCCGCCCACATCCCCTTCCACCCACCCTAGTTCGTTTCCCAGAGTTAGGAGTCTCTCATGTTCTGTCTCCCTTTCTGATATTTCCCACTCATTTTTTCTCCTTTCCCCTTTATTCCCTTTCACTAATTTTTATATTCCCCAAATGAATGAAACCATATAATGTTTGTCCTTCTCCGATTGATTTATTTCACTCAGCATAATACCCTCCAGTTCCATCCACGTCGAAGCAAATGGTGGGTATTTGTCGTTTCTAATGGCTGAGTAATATTCCATTGTATACATAGACCACAGCTTCTTTATCCATTCATCTTTCGATGGACACCGAGGCTCCTTCCACAGTTTGGCTATTGTGGACATTGGCAAAACCATGTTTGAATGTTCTCTACACCACCCTCACCCCAGGAAAATTTATCATAACTCACAGAATTACAGATTCATTCTCTGGAATGGGTTGGAGAGGAGTGTCGGAGATGGCTTGCTTCAAAAGTGATCAGTTGATTGAATCACTATGTGTCACGGGTAGGGAAACCACATAACATGACTTAAGCAAGACACTTTAAAAAAAAAATTGTGGTGGGCAGCCCGGGTGGCTCAGTGGTTTCGCGCCACCTTCAGCCCAGGGCCAGATCCTGGAGGCCCGGGATCAAGTCCCATGTCAGGGTCCCTGCATGGAGCCTACTTCTCCCTCTGCCTGTCTCTCTCTCTGTGTGTCTCTCATAAATAAATAAATAAAATCTTTTAAAAAATAAAAAAATGTGGTAAAAAGTCTTCCAATCCATGAATATGTAATGTCTTTCTATTTATTTGTGATGTCTTTTATTCTTCGACAATGCTTTATTTTTTATTTTGGGGGGAACGCTTTTTTATTGTTGAACTATAATTGGCATACAATGTTATATTAGTTTCAGGTGTACAACATATTATTTCAATAGTTCTATACATTACTCAGTGTTCAACATGGTAGCTATAGTCACCATGTGTCTCCATACTATGTTACTACAGTCTTACTGACTATATTCCCTATAGTGTACTTTCATCTATGTGACTTATTTATTTTATAACTAGAAGTTTTCATCTCTTAATATTCACCTATTTTTTTTCCCACCCTCCACTCTCTGTCCCTTTGGCAACAACCAGTTTGTTTTCTGTGTTTAAGAGACTATTTGTTATTTTGCTTGTTTTTTAGATTTCGTATGGTATTTGACTTTCTCTGTCTGACTTATTTCACTTAGTGTAGAACTTTCTAGGTCCATCCACATTGTCAAAAACGACAAGATTCTACTCTTATTGATAAGTGATATTCCATTGTAAATATATACACCACATTTTCTTTATTCATTCATCTGTCATTGGACACTTGGATTAATTCCATATCTTGGCTATTATAAATATTGCTGTAATAAACATAGAGGTACATATATCTTTTCTAGATAGTGTTTTTGTTTTCTTTGGGTAAGCAGCCAATAGTAGAATTACTGGATCATATGGTATTCCTATTTTTATTTTTGGGGGTTGGAACTCTCCATCCTGTTTCCCACAGTTATTGTACCAATTTTGGGTATTCTGTTGAGTATTTTTGTGTCGATATTCATAGGGATATTGGTCTGTATTTTTCTTTTTTTATGGTATCTTTGTCTAGCCTTGGTATCTAGACAATGTTGGCCCCCAAAGATGTGTCTAGAAATGCTTCCTCCTCTTCAATCTTTTGAAGAGTTTGAGAAGTATTGGTTTAATTCTTCTCTAAATGTCTGGTAGAATTGTCCAGAGAAGACTTCAGATCCAGGGCTTTTCTTTGTTGGGAAGTTTTCGTTTACAGATTCAATTTCCTAACTAGTTATAGGTGTGTTCAGATTTTTTTTACTTCATAATTCAGTCATGGTACATTTCCAAGAGTTTGTGTGTTTTCAGGTTATCCAATTTGTTGGCATATAGTTGTTCATAGTAGTTTTTTATAATACTTTTCAATTTTTGTAGTATAAATTGTCATGTCTTCTGTCTCAGTTATGATTTTTGTTATTTGAATCTTTTCTTTCTTAGTCTAGCTAAGAGTTTGCCAGTTTTTAAAAAAGAATTTATTTGTTTGTTTTAGAGAGAGAGAGAGCATGGGGATGGGGAGTGGCAGAAGTAGAGGGAGAGTAAAACTCCAGCAGTCTCCACGTTGCGCACACAGCGTGACACAGGGCTCAATCCAACAACCCATGAGATCATGAACTGAGCCAAAACCAACAGTTGGACACCTAATTGACTGAACCACTCAGGCACTCCTTGCTATTGATTTCTAATTTTGTTCTATTGTGACTGGAAAAGATATTTAATATTTGTTCCAGTTTTCTTAAATTTGTTATGACTTGTTTTGTGGCTTAACATGTGCCCTATCTTAGAGAATGTTCCATGTGTACTCAAGAGGAATTCGTATTCTGCCATTTGATGGACTGTTATGTACAACTGGTCTATAGTATTGTTTGAGTCTTCCGTTTTCTCTTATTTTCTGTCTGGTTGGTCAACCATTATTAAAAGATACAGAAATCTCATTATGTAACTGTTTAGTTCTTCCTTCAATTTGTTCAGTGTTTGCTTCATATATTTGAATATTCTGATTTTAGGTGCACATATATTAAAAATATTATATCTTCCCAATGAATTGGCCCTTTTATCATTGTATAATGTCCTCGTTTGTCTCATGGCAGTTTTTGATGTAAAGTCTATGCTATCTAGTAAATTATACCCATCTCTTCTTTCTTTAAGTTACCATTTGCATGACTGTCTTTTTCCATCCTTTCACTTTCAGCCTATGTGTGTTCTTACATCTGAAGTGAGACTTCTGTAGAAAGCATATAGTTGGGTTTTTAAAAATCTATTTAGCCATTCTGTGTCTTTTAAGAAGTTTAATCCCTTTATATTTGAAGTAGTTACTGATAAAGACTTACTGTTACCATTTTGTTAATTTTCTCTTTATGTCATGTAGCTATTTTGTTCCTCTTTGCTGTCTTCCTTTGTGTTTTGTTGATTTTGTGTAGTGTATACTATGATTCCTTTCTCATTCTCTAGGTGTTTTCTTTGTAGTTACCATGGGATTATCTAAAAAATCTTATAGTTGTCACAATCTATTTTAAACTGATAGCAACTTAACTTCAATTTTATACAAAGTCTCTACTCTTTAACATTATTTCCTTTGTATTAACCATGTCACAAATTACATCTTTTTATGTTTGTCTATAACATAATTTTATAGTTATTTTTTATGCTTCTATATTTTAAATTCTGAACAGAATTTAAAGAGATTGACACACCACCACTACAATTTTAAAGGATTCTGATTTGTCTATATATTTACCTTTCATAGACAGCTAAATATTTTTGTGTGTGTTTGTGTTGCTGTCTAGCATCCTCTCATTTCAACCTGAAGGATTCCCTTAACAAAGGACTCCCTTTTTTGTAAGACAAGTCTAGTGGTGACGAACTTCCTCAGCTTGTGTTTATCCAGGAAAGTTGATTTCTCCTTCATTTTTGAAGGACAGTTTTGCTGACTATAGGATTCTTATTTGGAAGACTTTTTCCAGCACTTTGAATATATTACCATGCTTTCTTTTGTCCTGCAAAGTTTCTGCTGATAATCTTTTGGGAACTCCCTTGCATATGAAAAGTCACTTTTCTCTTATGCTGTTTTCAATATTTTCTCTTTGTCTTTGACTTTTCACAATTTGGTTATGATGTGTCTTGGTGAGGGACTTTTTGGATTCATCTTAGTTGGTATCTCTTGAGCTTCTTGAATTTGGATGTCCATTTTCTTAATCAGATTTAAGATGTTTTGGTTGTTACTTCTTCAAATAAGCTCTCTACCTTTCTTCCCTTCTCTTCCTTCTAGGACTCTTACAAGACTCCACTAATACTCCCATAAGTGGTCTCCTCTGTCACATCTCATAAATCTCTTAGGTCTTCTTCACTTTTCTTTTTTTCTTTATTTTTAAGTAATCTCTACACCCAATGTGGGGCTTGAACTCATAACCTTTAAATCAAGGGTCACATGCTCCACTGACTGGCCAGCCAAGTACCTCTCTTCTTCACTTTCTTCATTCTTTTTTTTTTTTTTCTCTGACTCAATAATTTCAAATGACTTGTGTTTGAGTTACTAATTATTCTACTTGATCAAATCTGCTTTTGAAATCATCTAGTGAATTTTCCAATTTAGTTGGATGCTTCAATTCTAGATTTTCTGTTTGGTTCTTTTTTTAGTTTCTGTCTCCTTGTTGATATTCTCATTCTTGTTTGTGCATCATTTCCTAGTTAATTTTTTTTGGTAGTTATCTGTGTTCTCTTACAGCTGGTTGACCATTTAAAAAAGGGTTATTTTAAATTCATTGTCAAGTAATTAATTGATTTCTGTTTCTTTAGTGTCAGTTTCTAAAGATTTATTTTGTTTCTTTGATTGTGCCATAATTCTCTGTTGCTTTAGATGTGTAGTTATATTTTGCTGGAACTTGGGCATTTGATTTTTAAAATATTTTTATTTTTTCATTTGTTTTTATTGAAGTTCCATTTGCCAATATATAGTATAACACCCAGTGTTCATTCCATCAGTCCCCTCCTCAGTCACCCCAACCCCCTGCCCATCTTCTATTCCACAACCCTTTGAAAGTTTACCAGAGTTAGGAGTCTCTCATGGTTTGTCTCCCTCTCTAATTTTTCGCACTCAGTTCCCCTCCTTTCCCTTGTAATCCCTTTCACTATTTCTTATATTCCCTGTATGAATGAAACCATATGATGATTGTCCTCCAATTGACTTACTTCACTCAGCATAATACCCTCCAGTTTCATATCAAAGCAAATGGTGAGTATTCATCATTACTAATGTTTGAGTAATATTCCATTGTATATATAGACCACATCTTCTTTATTGATTCATCTGCTGAAGGACATCATGGCTCCTACCACAGTTTGGCTATTGTGGACATGGCTGCTATGAACATGGGGATGCAGGTGTCCCAGTGTTTCACTACATATGTATCTTTTGGATAAATCCCCAGTCATACAATTACTGGGTCATAGGGTAGCTGTTATTTTTAACATCTTGAGGAACCTCCACACAGTTTTCCAGAGTAGCTGTACCAGTACACATTCCCACCAACAATGCAAAAGTGCCCCCCTTTCCTCACATCCTCTCCAACATCTGTTGTTTGCTGTCCTGTTAATTTTTGCCATTCTCTCTGATGTGAGGTGGTATCTCATTGTGGTTTTGATTTGTATTTCCCTGATGGCAAGTGATGCAGAGCCTTTTTTTCATGTGCTTGTTGGCCACGTTTATGTCTTCTTTGGAGACATTTCTGTTCATGTCTTCTACTCATTTCATGATTGGATTGCTTGTTTCTTTGCTGTTGAGTTTAATAAGTTCTTTATAGATTTGGATACTAGCCGTTTATCTGATATGTCATTTGCAAATGTCTTCTCCCATTCTGTAGTTTGTCTTTCAGTTTTCTTCACTGTTTCTTTTGTTGTGCAGAAGATTTTTATCCTGATTAAGTCCCAATAATTCATTTTTGTTTTTGTTTCCCTTGCCTTCATAGATGTATCTTGCAAGAAGTTGCTGTGGCCAAGTTCAAAAAGTGTTGCCTGTGCTCTCCTCTAGGATTTGGATGGATCCTGTTTCACATTTAGATCTTTTATCCATTTTGAGTTTATCTTCGTGTATGGTGTAATAGAATGGTCCCGTTTCATTCTTCTGCATGTGGCTGTCCAATTTTCCAAGCACCATTTATTGAAGAGACTGTCCTTTTTCCATGGATAGTCTTTCCTGCTTCATCAAATATTAGTTGACTATACAGTTCAGGGCCCATTTCTGGGTTCTATATTCTGTTCCATTGATCTGTGCATCTGTTTTTGTGCCAGTACCATACTGTCTTGATGATCATAGCTTTGGAATATAGCTTGAAATCAAGCTTTGTAATGCCCTGGCATTGGTTTTCTTTTTCAATATTCCTCTGGTTATTTGGGGTCTTTTCTGATTCCACAAAAATCTTAAGATTATTTGTTCTAGCTCTGTGAAAAAATGTTGGTGATATTTTAATAGAGATTGCATTGAATGTATAGATTTCCCTGGGTAGCATAGACATTTTCACAATATTTATTCTTCTAGTCCATGAGCATGCAGTGTTTTTCCATCTCTTTACATCTTCCTCAATTTCTTTCAGAAGTGTTCTGTAGTTCTTAGGGTATAGATCCTCTACCCCATTGTTTAGGTTTATCCCAGGTATCTTATGCTTTTGAGTGCAATTGTAAATGGAATTGACTCCTTAATTTCTCTTCAGTCTCATTGTTAGTGTATAGAGATGCCACTGATTTCTGGGCATTGATTTTGTATCCTGCCACACTGCTGAATTGCTGTATGAGTTCTAGTAATCTTGGGGTGGAGGCTTTTGGGTTTTCTATGTACAGTACCACGTCATCTGCAAAGAGGGAAAGTTTGACTTCTTTGCCAATTTGAGTGCCTTTTATTTCTTTTTGTTGTCTGATTGCTGAGGCTAGGACTTCTAGTACTATGTTAACTAGCAGTGGTGAGAGTGGACATCCCTGTCTCATTCCTGATCTTAGGGAAAAGGCTTCCAGTGTTTCCCCATTGAGAATTATATTTGCTGTGGGCTTTTCATAGATGGCTTTTAAGATGCTGAGGAATGTTCTCTCTATCCCTACGCTCTGAAGAGTTTTGATCAGGAATGGATGCTGTATTTTGTCAAATGCTTTCTCTGCATCTAATGAGAGGATCATATGGTTCTTGTTTTTTCTCTTGTTGATGTGATTTATCATGTTGATTGTTTTACAAGTGTTGAACTAACCTTGCATCCCGGGAATAAATCCCACTTGGTCATGGTAAATAATATTAATATACTGTTGGATCCTATTGGCTAGTGTCTTGGTGAGAATTTTTGCCTCCATGTTCATCAGGGATATTGGTCTATAATTCTTCTTTTTGGTGAGGTCTTTGTCTGGTTTTGGAATCAAGGTAATGCTGTCCTCATAAAATGAGTTTGGAAGTATTCCATCCCTTTCTATCCTTTGACACTGCTTTAGTAGAATAGGTATTACTTCTCTAAATGTTTGATAGTCCCTGGGAAGCCATCTGGCCCTGGACTTTTGTGTCTTGGGAGATTTTTGATGGCTGCTTCAATTTTCACTGGTTATTGGCCTGTTCAGGTTTTCTATTTCTTCCTGTTCCAGCTTTAGTAATTTGTGGGTTCCCAGAAATGCGTCCATTTCTTCTAGATTGTCTAATTTGTTGGCATATAGCTGCTCATAATATATTTTAAAAATCGTTTGTATTTCCTTGGTATTGGTTGTGATATCTCCTCTTTGATTCATGATTTTATTATTTTGAGTCTTTTCTCTTTTGTTTTTAATAAGGCTGGTAAATGGTTTATTTATCTTATTAATTCTTTCAAAGAATCAGCTCCTAGTTTTGTTGATCTTTTCTACAGTTCTTCTGGTCTCTATTTCATTGAGTTCTGCTTGAATCTTTATTATCTCTTTTCTTCTGTTGGTGTAAGCTCTATTTGCTGTCCTTTCTCCAGTTCCTTTAGGTATAAGGTTAGCTTGTGTATTTGAGTTTTTTCCAGTTTTTTTGAGGGAGGTTTGTATCGCAATGTATATCCCTCCTAGGACCACTTTTGCTGTATCCCAAATATTTTGAATGGTTGTATTTTCATTTTTATTAGTTTCCATGAATCTTTTTAATCCTTCTCTAATTTCCTGGTTGACCCATTCATCTTTTAGTAGAATGGTCTTTAACCTCCATGTGTTTGAGTTTCTTCCAAATTTCTTCTGGTGATTTGGTTCTAGTTTCAAAGCATTGTGGTCTGAAAAAAGCAGGGGGCAATCCCAATCTTTTGGTATCTGTCGAGACCTGATTTGTGACCCAGTATGTGGTCTATTCTGGAGAAAGTTCCATGTGCACTTGAGAAGAAAGTGTATTCAGTTGTGTTGGGATGGAAAGTTCTGTATATATCCATGAAATCCATCTGGTCCAGTGTATCATTTAAGGCCCTTGTTTCATTGGTGATGTTGTGCTTAGAAGTTTTGTCATTTGTTGAAAGTGCTGTGTTGAAGTCTCCTACTATTAGTTTATTATTATCTAAGTATCCCTTTACTTTGGTTATTAATTGATTGATATACTTGACAGCTCACACATTAGGGACATAAATATTCATGATTGTTAGGTCTTCTTGTGGATATACTCTTTAAGTATCTTCATATCTTACTACAGTATTTGGCATAAACTTTAATTTATCTGATATGAGGATTGGTACCCCAGCATTCTTTTGAGGACCATTTGAATGGTGCATGGTTCTCCACCCCTTGACTTTCAGGCTGGAGGTGTCCTTAGGTGTAAAATGAGTCTCTTGTAGACAGCAAATGGATGAGTCTTGCTTTTTTATCCAGTCAGATACCATGTGTCTTTTGATGGGATCATTTAGTCCATTCATGTTCAGAGAAACTATTGAAAGATGTGAATTTAGTGTCATCGCATTACGTATTCAGTCCCTGTTTTTGTGGATTGTTTCTTGGGCTTCCTATTTCTTTTACAGGGTTCCCCTTAATATTTCTGGCAGAGCTGGTTTGGTGGTTCCATATTCTTTCAATTTCTGTCTATCCTGGAAGCTCTTTATCTCTCCTTCTATCCTGAATGAGAGCCTTGCTGGATAAAGTATTCTTGGCTTCATGTTCTTCTCATTTAGTATCCTGAATATATCCTGCTAGCCCTTTCTGGCCTGCCAGGTCTCTGTGGAGAGGTTTGCTGTTAATCTAATATTCCTCCCCATATAAGTTAAGAATCTCTTGTTTCATGCTGCTTTAAGAATTTTCTCTTTATCTTTTAAATTTGCAAGTTTCACTATTAAATATTGAGGTGTTGAATGGTTTTTATTGATTTGGGGCGAGGGTCCTCTCTATCTCTTGGATCTGAATGCCTGTTTCCTTCCCCAGATTTGGGAAGTTCTCACCTATGATTTGTTCAAGTATACTTTTTGGTTCTCTTTCTCTCTCAGCCTCTTCTGGAATCCCAATTAGACATATATTCTTCCTTCTCAGGCTATCATTTATTTCTCTAAGCCTTTCTTTCATGGGCACCTAATTGTTTTTCTCTTTTATCCTCAGCTTCCTTCCTTTCCATGAACTTGTCTTTTATGTCACTCACTCTCTCTTCCATCCACCTCATTAACCTTAGCAGTTAGAGCATCCAGTTTGGATTGTATCTCATTTAATCTATTTTTAATTTTGACCTGATTAGATCTCAATTCTGCAGTAATGAAGTCTCTAGAGTCCTCTATGCTTTTTTCCAGAGCCATCAGTAACTTTATAATTGTACTTCTGAATTGAATTTCTGACACCATATTGTAATCCAAATTCTGTAAGTCTGTGGCAGAGAGTATACTGTTTTCAGTTCTTTCTGTAGTGGTGAATTCTTCCTTCTAGTCATTTTGTCCAGAGCAAAGTAGCTGTATCAGTGGGCTGAGTCAAAAATACCAACCAGAACCTAAGTAAAATATACCCTAGATGATTCCAAGTTGGTTGAAGACCAGAAAATAAAAGAACAGAACAAAACAAAACAAAAGGACCACTAAAGTGAAAACCAAATTTTAAAACAAAGGAGTAAAAATAAGCCAAAAACAAAGAAGAAGGAAAAAGAAAAAGGAAAAGAAAAAAAAAAGAGGAAAAAGAAAAAAGCAGGGGGATGGTGGTAGTGAAGAAGTGGTAGTGGAGAGAGAATGTAGTCTACCTAAGGTGATCCTCTTGGTTCTGAGTGTATTTTGTTCTTTATGTTAGAAGGTGCTCAATCCCAAATTTATACAGACCAGCAATACTTATATATAAGCTCCAACATTGACCACAAAAACCAACAAGATAAAAGAGGGGGGCAGAATGGTAAGGAAGAGGGAATATAATCTAACAGATTGGACCAGCATGGTGTTTTTCTTGGTTCTAGGTGTATGTTGGTCATTTCTTAGAAGATACTAACTTCCACCATTGTAAAACAAAATGAGGCAGAAAAAACAAAAAACAAATACCCATATCTTGTATATCTACCAAAATTAAGTTGAATACACTAAAGGGAATCCCAAAGTAAAAAATATATCTGAGACATGTAATTTTAGAAATATGAAAGTCAAAAAGGAAAAAACTTAAAATTGAAGAGCTGTTAAAATATTGTAGTTAAGGTGGGAAAAGAGAAAAATATTGGAAAAGTTTAGTCTGATATAAAAACAGGTCATAATGGAAAAAGAAAAAAAAGGACCTTCTAGTTTTATATACTATTTTCCCTCAGTCCTGGCGCTTTTCAGCCCTGCTTGGGCAAGAACTTGCTCTTCCCCTGTCCTTCCAGCTGGTCTTCTGGGGGGAGGGTCTGCTGTGCTGATTCTCAGGTGTGTGTGCCTGGCGGTGATGCCCCCCACCTACCAGGTGCTGGGTTCAGTGGGAGCTGTTTACCCCGAGAGGCCTCTGTTCCCTGGTGGCCCCACCTCTCCCAGGCACAAGGTGACACAAGGAGGAACAACAACACTGGTGGTGGCCAGATCTCCAGCTTCAGAGTCAGCTCCCCCATTAATCAACCACAGTCACCCAGTCTGCACTGGCCTAGATGCTCACGGGCAGGGGCGATGACCTGCACAGCTTGGGGGCACCCAGTGGCAGGAGCGTCCTCACTGTCCTGTGCCCTCCCCGCCTCCGCCTGTCCTGGGGGGACCGCAGGATCAGGGGCTGTGTCCCCTGGCACCCTGGGATCCGGGGCCCTGTGCTGCTGGACCCATGCCCCCTGGGGGCCACCTCCCGAAGGGAAATGGGGAACAGTTACCTCCATCTGGAGCCGGGGTCTAGGATAAAGGGAGCTTTGGAGCCAGCCTGCCTAACCGACTGGTTTCTCCCAAATGCACGGAAGGCGGCTCCACTCCAACCATTTACCAAGATTGGTCCATTGTTTGCAGTGAGCTGCCTTCCTCCCAGGTGCCCCTCCTCTTATAGTGGCTCTGGGAATCTTGAGGCTTCACTGCCCGCTACCCCCACCCCTACTCTCCCACCCCCACCCCCTGCGACTCTGCCTGATTTCCCTGCTAAGCACTTTTCTGTCAGGGAAAGCTCAGGCTCAGATTTTCAAAATTCCCACTTCTCCAGGGCAAGGCTTTCCTGTCCCGGAGGCTCTCACCCTTTCACTTTAGCTTGGCTCCTCGCAGAGCCCCTCCCCCACTTTATAATTTTATTTATTTATTTGTTTATTTATTTATTTATTTATTTATTTTATTTTTTCGCCTTCCTACCTTGTTAAAAGCGAAAACTTTTCTCTCTATAACATTCCAGCTGTTCCCTCTTTAAATCTCAGATCAAATTCATAGGTGTTCAGGATGTTTTGAAAGTTATCTAGGTAAGTTGTGGGGCCAGGTGAGTTGAGGACCCTTACTCTTCCGCAATCTTGCCCCTTCCCTCAAATTTGGGCATTTGAAAGAATAAGTACCTCTCCTGTTCTTTACAGACTGGCTTTGCATGGGGGAAGAAGACCTTTACCAGTCAGCCTGGCCTGATTTTGAAGGCCTCTAAAGTGTTTTCTTGGGATGTGTTTTCTGGGCTTGTACATATAATTTCCCAGCTAGAGAGATTTGCCTATTTCTTTTTCTTCAGTTCATAACCTCCAGTTCCCTCTGATGTCTATCCGAATTGCAGGTTCTCAGGTGCCACACAAGCTACTGAGTTCTCCTTTGTTTTCAGTGTCCCTCAGACATTGATAATATGTCAGCTCCCTGTCAGTGTTCCAAACTGGATTATACAGAAACAAGTCCTTGGTAGCACTTGAAAAGCTAGAATGTTAGATGGTATTCTGTTCTTTTCTTCCTGAAGGAGAAACCATGATGAGTTGGGTATTTTATCCTGATGAGGCTAAGCACTGTACCAGCTTAGTGAAAGTGTTATCTTGGATAAAAGGCAATGAATGACTTTTCTTTCTTTTTTTTTTTTTAAGATTTTATTTATTTATTCATGAGAGACACAGAGACAAGGCAGAGTCATAGGGAGAAGTAGGCTCCCTATAGGGAGCCCAATGTGGGCCTTGATTCCAAAATTCCAGGACCATGCCCTGAGCCAAAGGCAGATGCTCAACTGCTGAGCCACCCAGGCATCCCAAGCAATGACTTTTCTTACTTATTTCAGTACCATCATTCTTGCCTCTGTACTTGCCTGGAGTACTGTAACTAACTAACTGTTTTCTGTAGTTCTCAAAAAGACTCTTTGTACCATTTATTGCTATTATGTTGGTGTCTCTGTGGGGGAATGAGGTCTGGGTCTTCTCATTCTCACCCAACATCAGCACTTTTGAAAGTGAACTTAATTTACATATAGCTTATAACTCAACTGGGACATTTTTGAGATGGGGTGGTTAAAATCATGTAATTTTTGGAATTTGCTAACTGTGTAAGATAATGGCTTTTTTAAAAATTTTTATTTATTTATGATAGTCTCACAGAGAGAGAGAGGCAGAGACACAGGCAGAGGGAGAAGCAGGCTCCATGCACCGGGAGCCCGATGTGGGATTCGATCCCGGGTCTCCAGGATCGCGCCCTGGGCCAAAGGCAGGCGCCAAACCGCTGCGCCACCCAGGGATCCCAAGATAATGGCTTTGTTATACTGGTAGACCTATATAGAATAGTTCTATTTTAAAATATTTGCAAAAAAAATAAAAATATTTGCAATAACAATATATACCTATGTATGTTAAGCCAAATAAATTTATCTTGTGTTGAAATTTTAAACTGAATTTACAATGGCATTCACAATAATGAGAGCTGTTTCACTTTCATCATAATGAACTTTTAACCTTGATTCCCTGCAGTAGAAGAAAACAATGAATTTTTATTGAACTCAACCTAAATTACTTTCTCTCTGAAGTGTCTGAACTTTGACTTTGATGTAAAACTGACATAATTTAAGACTTTGAGAAGTCCTTCTGCTATCGGAGCCAACACACTGATAGTTCTCACTTTCCTTTTGCACATGAAAAAAACACTTAGAATTGAAAATGAGTAAAATAATTTATAAGTTTGCTCCAAATGAAGTCATGCTTTATCTGGGAATATATAAATACTAGCTCCTCCTGAAACTGTATGTGTTAAATCTGCTTCCTTGGGCACGGTTTTTACATAATAACTGCTAACTTACTATAGAAAGAACTACATTGTCCTTTTTAAAAAAGTAATTATTCAGGCAGCCCCGGTGGTGCAGCGGTTTAGCGCCGTCTGCAACCCAGGGCGTGATCCTGGAGACCGTGGATCGAGTCCCACGTCGGGCTCTCTGCATGGTGCCTGCTTCTCCCTTTGCCTGAGTCTCTGCCTCTCTCTGTGTGTGTGTCTCTCTATGAATAAATAAATAAAATCTTTAAAAAAATAAAAAAGTAATTATTCTGTTGAAGTGTAATTTATGTAATTCACAGGAAAATGCACAGATTGTAAAGTGTAGAGCTCAGTAAACACTTTAGATCAGGAAATATAACATTAGCAGCACCCTGTCTCCCACCATTATATATCTTTCTTCTCCAAGGGTAATCATTATCCTGATACCTAGCACTATCATTTATGTTAATTACTTTTAAAGTTTACATATATAGCTTTTTTTTCCCTTTGCCTCCTTTGCCTCAATATTTGTGAAATTCATCCATGTTTCATATAATAGGAATTGGTCTTGTCTCTTTGCTGCAAAGTATTTCTGTGTGTGAATGCCACTATTTATTTAGCTGTTTTACTAAATTTCTACTATTTCTTTTCAGTTTTGACTATTATGAATACTATTGGGAGTGCTTATGTACTCATTTTTGTTAACTATATGCTCAGTGGTAGAATTGCTACTGTCATAGGGTAGCTGTGCGTTCAGCATTAATAGATAACTGCAAAACAGATGTTCTGCACCTGGATTGCTTAGATTCTGTTTCCTTTATACATTTCATATATATTTCACCTATAATTCCCCATATTTCCTGTCTGGAGGCCCAGTAACTTCAAGCATCTCAGAAGATGGGGCATAGGCCATTGCATAATTAGTTGATACACTTAGTTGCCATTGAAGATGGCAGTATAGAATACTCCTCTCTTTCTGAATTCTTTGTAGGGAAGGGGTAAACGTATGAGACATCCAGTAGGAAAATATGGCTGAATCTCTCAAGGGACTACCAAACCTCGACAAATTACTTGGGATAAATTCCTCATCAGTGAACCTGTTGAGCACTGGTTCCCCTCACCATATCTATGCACAGCAAGCATGAACAGTGGTGATGACTAAAGAAAGGAGATATTGACATTCGTGGGCTTTTCTATAACCAGATGTCTTTTTCTCTGACCCCTCTGGGGTTGGACTCAGAAGAAGGGAAATTGCAGGAAAGGAGGTTATGCCGTGAAAGGGAATTCCCACATACTCTAGCCATTCCTGCCTAAGCTGTAAGTCTAGTTGCAAGGTAGGTAAGGGGAGTGTCTATCAAATAAGTGATTGAAATTTAAAAATAAACAGAAATGAGTCTTCATAAGCAAAAGCATTCTGTTATAATAACTGTAAGAGACATCAAATCATGTAGATGATAGTAGGGGTCTTGCTACCCAGTAAAAAGGAGAATTATTAGAGCAGAATTAAAAGATTTACTTGAAAAATAAAACAGTTCTTTGTTTATATCCAAATTGTTGAGGCTACTGAATCAAATTGATTACATAATCTGACATAAATTATTTGGCTAATGTCACTTGTTCCAAGAAGATAAGGCCTGCATCTGTTTTTGGCCCCCGTTATATCCTTACACTGAGCATAGGGCCTGGGACATAGCAAATGATGGTTCAATATTTGGTGAATAGATAACATAAGTTATCTGTTTTTCTCATTATCATTATTTATGTTCTAACTAAAAACTTGCACACAGTCCTAATGATAATTAAAAACTCTCTGAAGGCAATCATCTATAAAAGTATAATACCATATAACATTAAATTTGCAACATCTTTTGAAAAATCTAGCTTTGTGTGCCTAAAGTCAAAAGAGTAAAGAAAAAGTTGCAGAGATTCTGCTTTTCAAGTAGAAACTAGTATTAATCAATCTATAACTTTTACTTATTACCTCAATTGAGAAAAAATGAACAGAAAAATGGGATTGGCAAATAAAACAAATATTTTATTTTATATGTCTACAAGCTTCTTTCCAAATTGGTGTACTTTGCAATGGAGAGCAGATTGGGTTATTAAAAGTTGCCTACTGCTGCTAAGTTTGAACTTTATGGTATTTTTATTACATTGAGAAAGATTTTTTCCAAGAAAATCCAATTACTAATGGCATAAATAGCAGTGGGTTCCAGCCAATACTAGAATGGGCAGTATAATTGGCTTGGCTAGGCTAAAGTTTTATCTGTTCAAGTGTAGTGTGATCCAGGAATCCACCCACTTTTTTTGGAATTACTGAGGCACTAATAGAAGCTTATGATACAAAGATCTTATTAATAAGATAATTACTTTAATTATATGGCATGGGCTCCAGGATGTTTTTATAGCAAGGTTCATAACAAGTCATTTATATTCATATTCTTTAGTAATCTATTAGGGGCCTGTACTAGAACAAACAAGGAACATTTTTCTTTTTATGTATAATAAACCTTTTATTTTAGAACAATATGGGTGCAGAGTTCCCATATACTCTGCACGCAGTTTCCCTATGGTTAACATCTTGCATTAGTATTATACATTTGCTATAATTAATGACTCAGTATTGATGTATTATTAGCTTAAATCCATAATTTATTCAGACTTCTTTAGTTTATTACTTAATGTTCTTTTTCCTTTCCAGGTTCTTATTCAGGATATCACATTACGTTTGTCATATCGCTTGGGCTTCTCTTGGCTGTGACAGTTTCTTAAACCTTCCTTGGTTTTGAAGGCTTTGACAATTTTGGAGAATATTTATCGGGTATTTTGTAGAATATCCCTCTTTTGTTTTTGTTTGTGAGAGACAGAAAGCCGGAGAGAGGGGCTAAGGGAGAAGAAGAAGAGAGTATCTTAAACAGGCTCCATGCCCAGCGCAGAGACTGATGCAGGGCTTTTTCTTACTGCCCTGAGTTCATGACCTGAGCTGAAATCAAGAATTAGACATTTAACTGATTGAACCACACATTTGGGATTTTTCTGATTTCTTTTTAAATCATGACTAGACTAGAGTTAGGTGTTTTGGGGAGGAAGGCCACAGAAATAAAGACCATTTTTTATCACACAATATCAAAGGTACATACTATCAACGTATCTTATTGCTGTTGGTGTTGATTAGACCACCTGCTTGATGATTGTGTTTGTTTTCTTTATTGTAAAGTTACTTTCTCCCCGTTTCCATACCATATCTTTGGAAGGAAGTCAGATTCACCTACTTTTGAGGGCAGCTCAGATTTCTTTAAAATTCTAGTTTTTTAAAAGAGATTTTATTTAACCATTTGTCAGAAAGAGAAAGAGAGTGAGCACAATCAGGGGGAGCAGCAAGCAGAGGGAGAAGCAGGCTCCCTGCTGAGCAAGAAGCCCAATGTGGGACTTGCTTCCAGGACTCTGGGATCATAACCTGAAGTGAAGGCAGACGCTTAACCAACTGAGCCACCCAGGAATCCCACAAAATTTGAATTTTATATTAATTTTATTCTGGCATTACCTTTTGGATCATGTTATACATGGATATGCACTCATGTGCAAGTGTTCACCACAAAATCTCTCTTGTCTCTACACAAAAATATCCAAAGTCAAAATTGAGGCTACCAATGAAATCTTTCTGTGCCAGAAGTTTATCAAAGACTATACACTGAAACCAGAGGTTTGAAAGGAAGGGTTATTTTTAAAGTTTTTATTTAAATTCTAGTTAGTTAACATACAGGGTGATATTAGTTTCAGGTGTACAATATAGTAATTCAACACTTCCGTACATCAACTGGTACTCATCACAAGTGCACTCCTTAATCCTGGAAGAGAAGTTTCCAAAAATTATTCAGAGGCATTAAAAAATGAAACTTAAGGATGAAACTCAGAGAAACAAGACTTTACCTTTTGTTTTGATAGACTCGAGACAAAATTTATTTTATTTTATTGTTTTTTTAATGTTATAAATATTTATACACCCAGTATGGGAGCACCCAAATCCATGCAACAACAACATAAAGGAAATGTGACAGGCCCTGAGGTGGGCACTTGATGGGTATTTTTATTTTTATTTTTATTTTTAATTTTTTTATTGGAGTTCAATTTACCAACATATAGCATATCACTCAGTGCTCATCCCGTCGAGTGTCCCCCTCAGTGCCCATCACCCAGTTACCTAACCCCCCGGCCCACCTCCCATTCCACTACCCCTTGTTCATTTCCCAGAATTAGGAGTCTCTCGTGTTCTGTCATCTTCACTGATATTTTCACTCATTTTCTCTCCTTTCCCCTTTATGCCCTTTCACTATTTTTTATATTCCCCAAATGAATGAGACCATATAATGTTTGTCCTTCTCCGATTGACTTATTTTTTTAAAAATTTTTTTATTGGAGTTCAATTTGCCAACATATAGCATAACACCCAGGGCTCATCCCGCCAAGTGCCCCCTTAGTGCCCATCACCCAGTCACCCCCACCCCCGCCGACCTCACTTTCCACTACCCCTTGTTCATATCCCAGAGTTAGATGTCTCTCATGTTTTGTCACCCTGATATTTTCACTCATTTTTTCTCCTTTCCCTTTATTCCCTTTCACTAATTTTTATATTCGCCAAATGAATGAGACCATATGTTTGTCCTTTTCCGATTCACTTATTTCACTCAGCATAATACCCTCCAGGTCCCTCCACGTCGAAGCAAATGGTGGGAATGGATAAAGAAGATGTGATTGACTTATTTCTTTTTTTTTAATGTATTTATACATACATCTTTATAGATATTAAACATATGCTAAGTGGAAACTATTTTTATTTGTATATATATACACATATATAATATGTATACGTGTGTGTGTATATATTCTCTCTCTCTCTTTCTCTCTCTCTCTCTCTCTCTCTCTATATATATATATATATATATATATATATATACTCTGTATATGCAAAAACCTGTATATTCTGTATACATATACACAGGAGAAAATTTCTTATTAAACATATCTCTTCCCTCCCCCGTATATTTCTACCCCATCTCTGTGTCTTATTTTTTTAATAAATTTATTTTTTATTGGTGTTCAATTTGTCAACATACAGAATAACACCCAGTGCTCATCCCGTCAAGTGCCCACCTCAGTGCCCGCCACCCAGTCACCCCCACCCCCGCCCTCCTCCCCTTCCACCACCCCTAGTTCGTTTCCCAGAGTTAGGAGTCTTTCATGTTCTGTCTCCCTTTCTGATATTTCCCACTTATTTTTCCTCCTTTCCCCTTTATTCCCTTTCACTATTTTTTATATTCTCCAAATGAATGAGACCATATAATGTTTGTCCTTCTCGATTGACTTACTTCACTCAGCATAATACCCTCCAGTTCCATCCACATTGAAGCAAATGGTGGGTATTTGTCGTTTCAAATGGCTGAGGAATATTCTATTGTATACATAGACCACATCTTCTTTATCCATTCATCTTTCAATGGACACCGAGGCTCCTTCCACAGTTGGGCTATTGTGGACATTGCTGCTAGAGACATCGGGGTGCAGGTGTCCCGGCATTTCATTGCATCTGTATCTTTGGGGGTAAATCTACAACAGTGCAATTGCTAGGTCGTAGGGCAGATCTATTTTTAACTCTTTGAGGAACCTCCACACAGTTTTCCAGAGTGACTGCACCAGTTCACATTCCCACCAACAAGAGGGTTGTGCAAGAGGGTTCCCCTTTCTCCACATCCTCTCCAACATTTGTGGTTTCCTGCCTTGTTAATTTTCCCCATTCTCACTGGTGTGAGGTGGGATCTCATTGTGGTTTTGATTTGTATTTCCCTGATGGCAAGTGATGCAGAGCATTTTCTCATGTGCATGTTGGCCATGTCTATGTCTTCCTCTGTGAGATTTCTCTTCATGTCTTTTGCCCATTTCATGATTGGATTGTTTGTTTCTTTGCTGTTGAGTTTAATAAGTTCTTTATAGATCTTGGAAACTAGCCTTTATCTGATACGTCATTTGCAAATATCTTCTCCCATTCTGTAGGTTGTCTTTTAGTTTTGTTGACTGTATCCTTTGCTGTGCAGAAGCTTTTTATCTTGAGAAAGTCCCAATAATTCATTTTTGCTTTTGTTTCCCTTGACTTCATAGACGTATCTTGCAATAAGTTGCTGTGGCCAAGTTCAAAAAGGGTGTTGCCTCTGTTCTCCTCTAGGATTTGGATGGAATCTTGTCTCACATTTAGATCTTTCATCCATTTTGGGTTTTTCTTTGTGTATTGTGTAAGAGAATGGTCTAGTTTCATTCTTTTGCACGTGGCTGTCCAATTTTCCCAGGACCATTTATTGAAGAGACTGTCTTTTTTCCAGTGGATAGTCTTTCCTGCTTTGGCAAAAATTAGTTGACCATAGCCTTGAGGGCCCATTTCTGATTTCTCTATTCTGTTCCATGGATCTATGTGTCTGTTTCTGTGACAGTACCACACTGTCTTGATGATCACAGCTTTGTAGTACAACCTGAAATCTGGCACTGTGATGCCTCCAACTCTGGTTTTCTTTTCAATATTCCCCTGGCTATTCAGGGTCTTTTCTGATTCCACACAAATCTTAAGATTATTTGTTCCAACTCTCTCAAGAAAGTCCATGGTATTTTGATAGGGATTGCATTAAATGTGTAAATTGCCCTGGGTAGCATTGACATTTTTCACAATATTAATTCTTCCAATCCATGAACATGGAATATATTTCCATCTCTTTGTGTCTTCCTCAATTTCTTTCAGAATTGTTCTGTAGTTTTTAGGGTATAGATCCTTTACCTCTTTGGTTAAGTTTATGCCTAAGTATCTTATGCTTTTGGGTGCAATTGTAAATGGGATTGACTCCTTAATTTCTCTTTCTTCAGTCTCATTGAGTGTATAGAAATGCCACTAATTTCTGGGCATTGATTTTGTATCCTGCCACACTGCCAAATTGCTGTATGAGTCCTAGCAATCTTGGGGTGGTGTCTTTTCGGTTTTCTATGCACAGGATCATGTCATCTGTGAAGAGGGAGAGTTTGACTTCTTCTTTGCCAACTTGAATGCCTTTAATGTATTTTTGTTGTCTTATTGCTAAGGCTAGGACTTCCAGTACTACGTTGAATAGCAGTGGTGAGAGTAGACATCCCTGTCTCATTCCTGACCTTAGGGTAAAGGCTCCCAGTGCTTCCCATTGAGAATGATATTCGCTGTGGGCTTTTCAGAGATGGCTTCTAAGATGCTGAGAAATGTTGCCTCTATCCCTACACTCTGAAGAGTTTTGATCAGGAATGGATGCTGCCTTTTGTCAAATGCTTTCTCTGCATCTATTGAGAGGATCATATGGTTCTTTTTTTTTCTCTTGTTGATATGATGAATCACGTTGATTGCTCTATGAGTGTTGAACCACCCTTGCATCCGAGGCATAAATCCCACGTGGTCATGGTGAATAATCTTCTTAATGTTGTTGGATCCTATTGGCTAGTATCTTGTTGAGAATTTTTGCATCCATGTTCATCAGGGATATTGGTCTGTAATTCTCCTTTTTTTGGTGGAGTCTTTGCCTGGCTTTGGAATTAAGGTGATGCTGGCCTCATAGAATGACTTAGGAAGTATTTCATCTCTTTCTATCTTTCCGAACAACTTTAGTAGAATAGGTATGGTTTCTTCTTTAAACGTTTGGTAGAATTCCCCTGGGAAGCCATCTGGCCCTGGACTTTTGTGTCTTGGGAGGTTTTTGATGACTGCTTCAATTTCCTCCCTGGTTATCGGCCTGTTCAGGTTTTCTATTTCTTCCATTTCCAGTTTTGGTAGTTTGTGGTTTTCCAGAAATGCGTCCATTTCCTCTAGATTGCCTAATTTATTGGCGTATAGCTGTTCATAATATGTTTTAAAAATTGTTTGAATTTCCTTGGTGTTGGTGGTGATCTCTCCTTTCTCATTCATGATTTTATTAATTTGAGTCTCTTCTCTCTTCTTTTTAATAAGGCTGGCTAATGGTTTTTCCATCTTATTAATTCTTTCAAAGAACCAACTCCTGGTTTTGTTGATCTTTTCTACAGTTCTTCTGGTCTCTATTTCTTTTTTTTTTTTTTAAT
Organism: Canis lupus dingo; assembly: GCF_003254725.2. Classification (NCBI taxonomy): domain Eukaryota; kingdom Metazoa; phylum Chordata; class Mammalia; order Carnivora; family Canidae; genus Canis; species Canis lupus. The sequence continues at coordinate 2,159,528 of NC_064274.1, read as the reverse complement.
TTTTATTTATTTATGATAGCCACAGAGAGAGAGAGAGGGGCAGAGACACAGGCAGAGGGAGAAGCAGGCTCCATGCACCGGGGGCCCGACGTGGGATTCGATCCGGGGTCTCCAGGATCGCGCCCTGGGCCGAAGGCAGGTGCCAAACCGCTGCGCCACCCAGGGATCCCCTGGTCTCTATTTCATTGAGTTCTGCTCAAATCTTTATTAACTCTCTCCTTCTGCTGGGTGTAGGTTTTATGACTCGAGATAAAATTATAATAAAATATGAATCTAGCACTCTTCTTTGGTAAGGAGTAATGGACCTGCAAGAGCCCAGCCTGGGCCTCTGAAATGGTTAGAGTTGTTTTTTTTTTTTTTTTTTTTTTTCTGGGATCCCAGAGATTTGACCTGCTAGCTTCTATTTCCACTTGGAAACTGGGTTCAGTACCCAGTGAGTCTCAGGAGAGAGAAATGTAATTTCCCCTGGCCCTACCTTCTCAAAGGAGGATACACATTCATCATTTCTTCTTTTTGTTTTTACAGTTAGCAATTATTCAGAATAAAAATATAGTATTAGATACAAGAGATAGGGGATCCCTGGGTGGCTCAGCGGTTTAGTGCCTGCCTTCGTCCCAGGGCATGGTCCTGGAGTCCCGGGATTGAGTCTCACATCAGGCTCCCTGCACGGAGCCTGCTTCTTTCTCTGCCTATGTCTCTGACTCTCTCTCTCTCTCTCTCTGTGTCTCTCATGAATAAATAAATAAAATCTTAAAAAAATAAACAAGAAATAGCAGCAAAAAATGCCCTCAAACACACATAGTTATTGGTTAGTCTTCACTGAAATGAAGGCAGATATGTTCTTTCATAGCCACATCTCCAAAATTCCAATTGGCGGACTGTCTCAGTTGGTTTTTAAGAACCCTGTCTGGATTAAATTCTTGATTAAGTTCTTTATTACTTAGGTAGACATAACTAGCAACAATACTAATGCAAATCTACTGAGGGTCTCTTTCATTTGGTGGGGTGGTATGGGCTTTTCTATTTGTGGCTTCTTATCACCTGGATAAGAAAAGAAATTCCCTTTGGACTTTAAAGCCCTTAGCTTTAGATAGCTGAGTAACTTTATCTATTACTCCTGGAAGCATCAATAGAACTGGCTACTAACCTTCCTCCCTTATTTTCTGATATTTCATTAATAAAAAATGAACTAGTAGAGAGGAAATGTTTGATGATAATTAAGAAAAGTGATATTATGTGGCATTGTATAGGATAAATGAATCTAGGATTTATAAATTCTGTAGGAGATGGACCTGAAGGGGAAAAAAAAAGTCTTTTATTTCAATACAGGAAGAACTAAGAAGAGTATAGCATCACACTAATTGAAATAATATCAAGATATTATTTCAACAGGTTATTAGTATAAAACTATCAATGAAATATTTCATGTTTTTTTACTGTCTTTGAAATTCAGTGTACATTTTATTCTTACAGTACATCTTAATTTAGAAACTACAGTTTCAGTTGTTAAAATTAAATAGTCCAGCTAACATTGAACTGTGTGTTTAGCAGAAAATATTTTACACTGCTTCAGTTTTTTTACATTTAAATAAATTAAGCTTTAATAAAATTTTAAAATGTAGTTCCTCAGTCATTCTATACATTTTTCAAGTACTCAGTAGCCATGTGTAAGTAGTGGCCACTATATTGGACAATTTAGGTACAGATTGAGACACAAAGTACTTTTAAGTTGGAGAAGGAGATTCATAAAGGTGGTCCCTACCATCTCTGCATGACAGAAGTTAAGAGTCCTTGTTGAGAGTTAGAGAAAATCCTGCTAGCTTGTGGCAAGGCTCTGATGCAGCCAGAGGTTTAACCATGTGGTAGAACAGCTTAATACTATGATTGTGAGATTGCCCTGGCACCACTGGACACTACAGGGCCAGGAAAAATCCCACAAGGCTGGATTTACTGAGACTTGGGAATTTTTAAGAAAGGTTTGGTACAAGATCAGAGGTAAGTGAATGTAGGATGGAATGTAGGATGAAGGTATAGCAAAATTGACATCATGGACCAGAATGGGAGGAAATGACTGAAATGAGGCAAGCAGGTAAACAGAGAGGTGTGAAGGGACAGGAGAGGTGATGAGAGCAAAATGCTGGCCCAGCACAAGGACAGGATGGTAGTGTTGGGGAGAGGGTTTTCATCATGTGATACTCTAACAGGATGTTAAAATGGGCTCTTCCAGTTGGACAAAGTTGTCAAGAATCCTCCTTCACTATCAATTCTTCTACTTGACCCTAGAACAGGGTTAACATACTAAGGTCCATGGACCAACTCTGGCCACCCTCATTTTTATAATTAAAGTTTTATTGGAACACAGCCATGCTCATTCATTTCTTTTTTTTTCTTTTTGCCTGTAGCACACTACTTTTTCAAAGAGTCACTTTGAGAGCTTAACATATGCTTCCTGAAATTTGGATGACACAGGAACTAGTTCCTAAAAAAAATGTCTCATAGGGAAATCCTAATTAGAGGGTGGCTGGTTACAGTAAGGAGAAAGGACCAAAGTGGCAGTGATAGGACCTGATATAGGTCTTCCTTTTCCTTGTCTTTTTCTTCACAGCTTTATTTACCATCAAATTCATTCTTTTAAAGTATAAACTCAGTGGATTTAAGATTAGCCACAGAGATGTGCAACTACCATCATTATCTAAATATGGAACATTTCCATCTCCCCCAAAAGAGGCCTTTTATCCATTAGCAGTCACTCCCTGTTCCATTGTCCCCACTCATCTGCTGTGGTTGACCACTAACCTACTTTCTATATCTATAGATTTGCATATTTGGGACACTTCATATAAATGGAATTATATCTTAAATCTTGCTACCCCCTTTTTTGGTCTGTTTCTTTCACTTAGCATAATGTTTTCAAGGTCTATCTATGTTATAGTATGAATCACTTCTTCTTTACTTTTTATGGCTGAATAATATTCCCTTGTGTGGGTATACCATATTTGTCTATTTATTCAACAGTTGAGGGATATTTGTTTTTAATATTACAAATAATGTTATTATGAATATTTGTGTTCCAAGTTTTTGTCTAAATGTCTGTTTTCAGTTCTCTTAAATATATATCTTAGAATGGAATCATATGTAACTTTATGTTCATCCTTTTGAGGAATTTCCAGACTGTTTGCAAAGCTGCTGTAGCATTGTACAGTTTCACTAACAATGAGAATGCAATGTATGAGAGTTCAGATTTCTCCATATCTTTCACAACACTTCTTGTTGTCTTTTTTTTAGAAAAAAAATTATAGCCAGTCTCATAGGTATAAAGTGGTGTCTGATTGTAGTTTTGATTTTCATTTCACTGACAATATTGATGTTGGGCATCTTTTCTTCATGGGGTTATTGGCCATTTGTATACTTTCTTTGAAGAAATGTAATCAAATCCTTTTGTCCATTTAACAAAATTGGATAATATTTCTTCTTATCATTGAGTTATAGATAACTGTTTTTGAGTTGTATTAAAGGATTTCTGCCATACAGTCCTTTTGGGAAAAGTGAGACGGTCAGACTCCCATAGATCACCAGAATTCAGAGCCTGAGAGATATGTTGTGTGTGACCATGAGGAGGAGACATGACCTTTGCTAAAGGAATGTAGATGGGTCACCTAAAAATTTGTAAAAGCACTAAAGAGAAAAAATGCCAGAAGTTGGGCATGAAGCACAGGGATTTCAGTGGCATCAGTGTAATGAGACTTCTCCTTTTCCTTAAATCTTTCCCTTCCACCTCTCTTACCTTCCCTAGAGGTCAAAATGAGTGGCTAAGTGACAGTAATGGAGGAGACAGAGGAAAATAGCTCAAAGAGTATGGGGGAAGGAATACTTGAATGGACTAAAAGAGTGAAGTTTTGATTTAGATTTAATTGAACTTTTTTTTTTACTAAGTCAAAGATGAAGCTTTTAATTAACAAATGGGAGCAACCAGAAAAAAACCATAGGATCTGCCTGAAATTTTATTCAGGGATGGGAAAGACAGAACAAGTTCAATAGAGTCAAAGAGAGTTATATGAAAATAAACACTCAAACTAGTTTGTAATGTCTCCTCTACTGAGTTCAGCTTGTTTGATAAGCCAGTTACAAGATCTTAGACATGATCAACACTCAGTATAAACCTCTAAGGCATAACTGTGTGCATGGGTGGTGGGGAGGCACCTAGGTAGAGTGAATTAGGAGGAAAAGTCTGAGGAGTTGGGAGGCCAGGATGTTGGCTGGATGCTCAACTTTGATATTATAATCCATATACAGGATGTTAGGGAGTGGAGTAGGAATGAAAACTGAGTTTGACTTCAAGAAACTTGAGGGATGGCCCAAGAGACTACGGATGACAGCCATAGGAATGTTTGGGAGAATCCTGTATGAATAGAGTAAATAGGATTGTGAATGGGTGTTTTGGAGCCTATGGTCTGGAACCTTCAGTGAAGAGTATGCCAACCATATCCTGTCTTGCTTTTGAGCTAGATTGGAAGAAAGGAAGGCCATTAATTGAGAGATTTGAGAAAAAAGAGAAAGTATGTTGACAGTTAACAAAGTTTGAAAAGGAACCGTGAAAGAAGCCAGCAAAGGTTGTTAATGGGAAGAAGTAGGGATTAGGGACAAGTTTGGGGGCAGGGATAAGGCTGAGATGATAGCAAGGGTAGGTTCTGAAGAGGTCTATGCAGAGGGGCCAATGGTTTTATGGATGAAGGTGTTGGGGGAAGTAGCAGGCAGACAAGGGAAGTGGGGACAATGAAATTGTTAACAGAACTACTTGGTCTTTAATTTTCCGTTATAGTTTGATATATTGGTACCATCAACCTGGTTAAGTTGCCCCCCTCAAATGCCAAAGCTAAGAAGAACTTGAGGTTTTTCTGACTAGTGATTCTTTTTATTGTGAACTTCTTCAATTTGAAAAAGGGAATTTCCAGTGGAAATAATAGACTGTAAATTGTTTACTTGGCAACATACCATTAGACTAAGCTAAGGACCTTCTTACACAAGGATATGATAACAGAAGTTTACCTGCCAAGTGCTTTCAGAATGAGATGGCAGGGAAATTTTTCCTGACTTGCAAAGCAAGGAAAAATATCTGAAAGATACTGTATTTTATAATTAAGGAAAACATAGCCATGAAAAGTATGAATGAAAATGTTGGCCAATTAATGAATAAACTGGGTGGCAATCAAACAAAAGACTGATTGGAATAGTTTTAAGTTGTTAGCCGAAGATTTATCTGCAACACATAATTTTTTTTTTCAAAATATTGCCTTGTTTAGATTTATTGCCTTTATCTTCCTTGCAGGGTGTATTTGATGCTAAAAAGGGACAGAGGGAAAAGGAGCAGAGAGTGATAATTAAAGCACAACAGTCTTAAATGACATTATCAAATACATAGGAAGTTTATACAAATTTGCTTCTGTTCCATTTTTAAGTTTTATTTTCTTCAATCAAGGTGTGCCTACTGAATACTGATCTTGCATCTAACACTGCGGCAAAGTGCTATGCATAATTCAGTGAAAGTGGAGGCATGATAATTGACTTTATGGAGCTTACACACTTTTAGGAAAACAAGACCAACCACAATGAAATGCCACAAAGAGAGAAAAATCAAGAGACTTTGAAATAAATTAATTAAAGGCAGTTTTGCATATTGATATAAATGGAAAATAACAATTTCATAGTTAAAACAATTGCTGGATTGTAATAAGATGACGAATGTATTTTGCAAGATGCTATTTCTCACCATTTACAAAAAAAAATTGCCCTTGACCATATCTGCTAAGGCCACATTCTAACTCAAACAATCCATCAGAATTATTTTCTGGAGTTTGTTCCATGGAACTGTAGTATCCTGAGATGTCTTGAGAAAAAGGATTCGGTGGTCAGATTGGAGAAATGTGGAATACCATGTCTCTTCTTGGGCAATTATAGTAACATTTGCATGTTAAAGATTCTGAGAAATCCAGCAGCAAAGAACTCATGTTAAAACTGTACAATTCTGGCACAAAAACAGACACATATATCAAAATGGAACAGAATAGAAAACCCAGGACTGGACCCTCAACTTTATTATCAACTAATATTCAACAAAGCAGGAAAGAATATACAATGGAAAAAGGATAGTCTCTTCAACAAAGGGAGTTGGTAAAATTGGACAGCCACATGCAGAAGAATGAAACTGGACCATTTTCTTACACCATACACAAAAATAAACTCAAAATGGATGAAAGACCTAAATTTGAGACAGGAATCCACCCAAATCCTATGGGAGATCACAGGCAACAAACTTTTTGTCCTTGGCCACTGCAACTTATTACTAGACCCATCTTGAAAGGAAAGGGAAACAAAAGCAAAAATGACCTATTAAGATTTCATCAAGGTAAAAAGCTTCTACACAGCAAAGGAAATAGTCAACAAACCTAAAAGACAACCTACAGAATGGGAGAAGATATTTGCAAATGACATATCAGGTAAAGGGCTAGTATCCAAAATCTATAAAGAACTCATCAAGCTCAACACCCAAACCCCAAATAATCCAGTTAAGAAATGGGCAGAAAAAAAAAAAAAAGAAAGAAAAAACAAATGGGCAGAAGACAATGGCCAGAAGACACGTGAAAAAATGCTCCATGTTACTCAGCTTCAGGGAAATACAAATCAAAACCACAATGAGATATTACCTCACACTAACCAGAATGGCTAAAATGAATAACTCAGGAAACAACAGATGTTGGCCAGGATGTGGAGAAAGGGAAACCCCCTTACACTGTTGGTGGGAAAGCAAGCTGGTGCAGCCACTCTGGAAAAGAGTATGGAGATTTTTTAAAAAGTTAAAAATAGAACTACCCTGCAACCCAGCAATTACATATTAGATATTTATCTAAAAGATACAAACAGGGGATCCCTGGGTGGCCCAGTGGTTTAGCGCCTGCCTTTGGCCCAGGGCGTGATCCTGGAGTCCCGGGATTGAATCCCACTTCAGGCTCCCGGCATGGAGCCTGCTTCTCCCTCCTCCTGTGTCTGCCTCTCTCTCTCTCTCTCTCTCTATCATAAATAAATAAATCTTTTTTTAAAAAAGATACAAACATAGTGATTTAGAGGGGCACATGCACCTCAATATTTATAACAGCAATGTCCACAATAGCCAATGAATGGAAAAAGCCCAGATTTATATAAACAGATGAAACTATAAAGAAGAGGTGCATTATATAAATATATAATATATATATATATATATTGGAATATTACTCATCCATAAAAAAGAATGAAGTCTTGCTTTTTACAACAATGTAGATAGAACTAGAGGGTATTATGCTAAGCAAAATATGTCAGTCAGAGAATGACCATATGATTTCACTCATATGTGAAATTAAAGAAATAAAACAGATGGACACAGGGGAAGGGAAAGAAAAATAAAATAAGGAAAACAGAGAGGGAGGCAAACCATCAGAGACTTAATTATAGGGAACGAATAGAGTTTCTGGAGGGGAGGTGGAGAGATGAGGTACTTGGGTGATGGACATTCAGGGGAGCACTTGAAGTAATAAGCACTGGGTGTTGTATGCAAATGATGAATCACCAAATTCTACCTCTGAAACTAATAATACAGTATGTGTTAATTAAATTGAATTTAAATTAAAAATTAAAAAAAACTATATACTCCTACACACCCCAAACTTATGATTGCTAAACCCACTTTGGCAAATGCTGTGTTAAAGGATACACATGAGATACTATACTCAGGATTTGATGACTTGGAAAAGTAAACAAACTAAAATAATTTGTACCTGGACAGGGGTTTATTTATCAACATTCTGAATAAAACCCAAGGCCTTAGAGGCCCAGCCTCTGCATAGAATCTTAGGAAGTGAAGACACAAATATGATTCCAGGTGCCTTGAGAAGTATAGGCCTTTACTATTGGGGTTTTAGATAGCATACCAGGTAGAATGATTTTCTCTAAATATCAACATTTCCTAAATGTCTGCATTCATCCAGTCATCAAAATATCTCCCCTGCTCTATTTTTATGTATGTTTCTTCCACTCTTTTGCTGCTCAACTCTGCTTCTTTCTTGGAGACTCTTTTTTTTTTTTAAGATTTATTTATTTATTTATTCATGAGAGAGAGAGAGAGAGGCAGAGACACAGGCAGAGGGAGAAGCAGGCTCCATGCAGGGAGCCCGACGCAAGACTTGATCCCGAGTCTCCAGGATCAGGCCCTGGGCTGAAGGCGGCGCTAATCCGCTGAGCCACCCAGGGATCCCCGGAGACTCTTTTTTGACTCACCTTCCAGATGGTAGTGACTGCTAAGACTTGAGCCCACCTGCTAGCTATACTATTCTATTGTGGGGCAGTTGCGGAACCCAGAAGCTCCAGTCCCCTTGTTGCTCTTGCCTTCAGTGGGGGGAAATAAGGCAAGCCCCTTGACAGTCCTCACTTTTACTCTGAAAGCTTTGCTTATGAGGTTTTACAGTAGAGCATTTTTAGTGATAAGTTCCCTATTTTCTATCAAAGACCACACTTCTAATTACATTGAATGCCCTGAAGGTATTTTAATTTTTTTTTTTTTGGTATTTTAATTTTTTAAAGTAGTGCTAACAGTTCTCTGTTGTATCTGATTACAAGCCAATAGATATTCCCAAGGAATATCAACAAAATTTTGCCAGATTCAGATCTATAAAATGCTTTCTATTCTGCATTTAAACTTAGAAAGAATTTCCCCTTTCTACTTCAAAAGGATGATAAATTTACCAGAACAATGACTCCTCACTCAAAGCCACAGAAGTAGAAATCAATGAAGCTGAAAAATTAAGATAAAAGTATAAAGGTAGTTGAGTCCTGGTGCAGGAGACAATGGCACCCCAGAATGGAAAAGGACCTAGTGCCACTGATGCAGAGAGACCAGGGAACAGTTCCATAACCCATGACCCTTTTTGTCCACCAACGTGGTCTTGGAAGTCAGTGCAGGTCCAAAGACAGTATGATATCAGGACAGTATTCAAGTGTGATTGGAATGAAGTGAAACCAAAGATGCCACAGACTTCAGTCTCTGAGCATTTCCTCACCCTGACCTTACTTCCTATATCCTGAGAACTATATGGGGTGAAAGATGCTTATTTGAGACTTAACCTATTAAATCTGATTTCACATAATGTATATAAAAAGTAAGTTACTAAAATAGAAAACTCCATAATAGAGATGAATTTCAAAGTGCATGCAGTTGAAAAACAAATAAATGAGCTAGAGGATCATCAAATCAATTAATTCTCCCATAAAACGTCAGACAGAGATAAAGAGATAACTGGAAAATATGAGAGAAAAGTTAAAAGATTATAGTAGTAATGTAAACATCTGTTTTATTGTACAACTAGGAAGATAGTAAAAATACACATTCAAAGAGGAAAAAATATTTGAAGATAGATAATTACCAAAAGATCCTCAATTGAAAGAAAATGAAAGACCTTAGAATGAAAGTGTAATCATAGAAGTCCCTAAATGCATTATATAGTAAAAATGTTAAAAACCAAAGATAAAAAGAAAATTCTCAAAATTTCAAGAATAAAGAGTACCTATAAGAACCAAGAATCAGAATTACAACATACTGGAAACAAGAAAATATTTTGAAGTGGTAAATGAAAAGAATGTTGAAATCACAATTTTATAACCAGCCAATCTATCATTTAAATTGAGGGTGAAATAAAAATATTCTCAGGTATATGTCTTTCCAAAGTTTGTCCTCTTTATAAAATTTTTAGATGTTTTACTATTACTTGTAGCAAGAAATAATGTAAAGTAGCAAGGAATTAACCTGATAAAAATGCACAAGGCCTTTTAAGAGAACAATTTAAAATCATGCTACATAGGGTACAGAAATATTGGCATAAGTGAAGAGATATTCCATATTCTTAGATCAGGCAAGGCAGTATTATAAACATTTTAATTCTCTCTAAAGTAATTGATAAATCCACTGTAAGTCCAATTAAAATTCTAGCAGGTGTATTTGAGAAACTTAACAAATTTATCCTAAATTTAGAAAAATAAAAATCCATGAAAGTTACTAAGCCAACTCTGGAAAATGTGACAGATAATAGGAATACTTAAAAGCTATACTTGAAACATAGTGAAAGATAATCCAGTGGAACAAAATAGAAAAAGTAGAATGAAATCCAGAAATGTTATATATATGAGTATTTGTTATATGATAGAAGTAACTTCACAATCAATGGGAAGATTATAGAATGTTTCCAAATGAATTTGGGGAAAGTAGCTCACTATATAGAGAAAAGGTTGGATTCCTGTCCTACAACATGTGAAGGTGAACCCCAGATGTATTAAATATATAAATGTGAAAATTAGAGCTTAGAATTGAAAACATAGGAGAATATTTTTGTAATATTTGAGATAGGAAAGGTATTTCAAAATAAGAGTTTAAAAGCACAAACTATAGGGCAACATGTTGATGGAACTGACTTTATGAAATGTTCCATGAAGGACACCATAAAGTTCAGAGACAACAAATTGGGTTGACATAGTAGCAGTCACCTACCAAGGGTGTGAAACAGGGTAGTTAAGGTTGGAGATTAAATCTGAAGGCACAGGGACACGTGGGTGGCTCAGCGATTGAGCATCTGCCTTTGGCTCAGGGCGTGATCCCGGAGTTCCGGGATGGAGTCCCGCATGGGGCTCTCTGCGTGGAGCCTGCTTCTCCCTCTGCCTATGTCTCTGCCTCTCTCTGTGTCTCTTATGAATAAATAAATAAAATCTTTTTAAAAATCTGAAGGCACAGAGAATATCCAGCATACTCTTTTTCTCATTTTCTCTTGTTCTCTTGTATATGTGTACATATATGTGTTGATTGTGTGATTACTATATAAATTTTAATAACTTGATTTGACAATTTTGCATATGTATATATACATTTTACGTATATGTGTATATACATGCATTTTACAATTTCTGTTGCAGCTGAAGAGTGTGCTAATGATATCAGCAATTTAGTCAGCAGCTATAATTAGATCTCTTACAATGCCATTCCTTTAGACTCACAAACCTTAGCTTTGTAGGTTCAAAAGTGATCTTACCAGTGTAACTCAAGAGCAATGGATCTCTTGAGAATAGGTTCTTTCCAACCAAGAATGCCTCTTTATTTTTTAATGATTATGAAGGGGACCACGTACTTTGTAGTATCACTGAGAATTAACTCCTCCAAAACAATGAGTTAGTTTACAGTAATTGAAATATTCACGTCTACTCTCCTGAGCAGCATCTTTTAAATATCAAGACACCTGGGATGTCAAAATGGGTATTAAAAGAGGGAGGTTCTGTACAGGCCTAGTAAACTCTTCTCCAGTGATCTGTGGCCTTCTCTCCTGCAGATTCAGTTTCTTTCCTGTGGATAGTGTTGGAGAGATAAACTCTAGGAAATGCCTGACTCTCATTTATCCATTCCCAGGTTGATCCCTTTTCTTCTGTTAAATTGTCCATCATTTCAGAAACATGAATGTCCTAAGATGTGCAGTCAGGGCAGAAAATGGGGTCAGTACCCCATTTCAGTTACCACAGTAACTGATGTTTTCTTGGCTTGACCATACACACTGTGGGATCTCCTGTCCTCTTCTGCAGAGTCTCTGACTTATTGCAAATCTCTTACTCTTTCTTCTGAGAGTTCCCAGGATACCACACACACTTGACTATGAATACATTTGTATAACGTCTGCTGACTTCTGAGGTTACTACTGCTCCCAAAACCAAGGGCTACCATCCACAGCACTGAAGTCTACACTATGAGTGCCATCCCTTACTCGAAAGTTGCCTGTCACTGCTACTGAATTAATTGGCAACTCTAAGCCACAGGAACACTTGGGATCATGATGAGCCTATCATGTAAAGTGCTTCTGCTGCCATCTGGAGTTGGCTTGCTGGTGTCATTGCTGTGCCTTTGATATTAGCCGTCTACTATAATGCTTTGGCTCCAAGCTGTACTGGGTCTGTTCTGCTATCTACTGAATCTAGGTGAATCTTTGACTACCATATCTGTGTCATACTCTATGTTCCCAAAGTAGCATGGCTTTATGCTTTTGACAATATGCGTACAAACTTATGTGCCAAATAGCTCTCTAGTGTTGACATGACTCCAAGGGGTTTGGATCAGAGAACAAATTCAAGTACTCAGACATGACTTCCCTTTCATACCAAAGACTGATAATACTGTTATTGGATAAAACTTGTGTCTTTATTCTCTCCTTCCTTAATATGGGTTCTTTCCTAAGAAGCTTCTTCTAGTCAACATATATCTGAACAAATCTGAATGTGGGTTTAGTCTCAGCTGGCACCACCCCATTCTCCATCTCCACCCTACCCTGTAAATAGACAAATTCTGATATGTTAACAGTTTTCTTGAAAAATGTTTTAAAGGGATTTCTGAATCACAATTTCATCCATTCTGTCAATTTTACTGGAAACCCATGGTTTTTATTCCCATCTACCTAATCTTATCTGCTTTTAAAAAAATTGATAATATGGGAGGGAGGGGCAAGATGGCAGAAGAGTAGGGTCCCCAAGTCACCTGTCCCCACCAAACTACCTAGAAAACCTTCAAATTATACTGAAAATCTATGAATTCGGCCTGAGAATTAAAGGGAGACCAGCTGGAACGCTACGGTGAGAAGAGTTCGCGCTTCTATCAAGGTAGGAAGACGGGGAAAAGAAATAAAGACACAAAAGGCCTCCAAGGGGGAGGGGCCCGCGAGGAGCCGGGCTGAGGCCAGGGCGAGTGTCCCCAGGACAGGAGAGCCCCGTCCCGGAGACGCAGGAGCTGCACCAACCTCCCCGGGCGGAAAGGGGCTCCAGGGAGTTAGAGCAGGACCCAGGAGGGCGGGGATGCCCTCGGGCTCCCGGGGACACTAACAGACACCTGCGCCCCGGGAGAGGCGCCGAGCTCCCTAAGGGCTGCAGCGCGCACGGCGGGACCCGGAGCAGCTCGGGGGGGCTCGGGGGCGGCTCCGCGGAGGGGGCTGCGGGGCGGGAGCAGCCCGGGGGGGGCTCGGGCAGAGGAAGAGGCTCCGCGGAGGGGGCTGCGGGGCGGGAGAAGCTCGGAGGGGCTCGGGGACGGCTCCGCGGAGGGGGCTGCGGGGCGGGAGTGCGAATCCAACAGCGCAGGCCCCGGAGCACAGGGCACCGGGACACAGCCCAGAATCCGGCCTCCCCCCGGGACAGGCAGAAGCCGGGAGGGCCCAGGACAGCGAGGACGCTCCTGCCCCGAGCTGAGCAGATCAGCGGCCCCGCCCCGGAGCCTCCAGGCCCTGCAGACGGAGAGCTCCGGAGCTACTGCAGGAGCTGACTCCAGGGCTGCAGAGCTGGCCCCGCCACTGCAGTTGTTCCTCCTGGGGCCTCACGGGGTAAACAACCCCACTGAGCCCTGCACCAGGCAGGGGCAGAGCAGCTCTCCCAAGGGCTAACACCAGAAAATCAGCACAACAGGCCCCTCCCCCAGAAGACCAGCCAGAGGGACAAGTTCCAAGGGAAGTCAAGGGACTTAAAGTACACAGAATCAGAGGATACTCCCCCATGTTTCCTTCCTTCCTTCCTTCCTTCCTTCCTTCCTTCCTTCTTCCTTCCTTCCTTCCTTTCCTTCCTTCCTTCTTCCTTCCTTCCTTCCTTCCTTCCTTCCTTCTCTTCCTTTCTTCTTTCTTTCTTCTTTCTTTCTTTCTTTCTTTCTTTCTTTCTTTCTTTCTTTCTTTCTTTCTTTCTTCTTCTTTTTCTTTTTGATTTCTGTTTTTCTTCCCCCACGTTTTTCTTTCTCTTTTTCTTCTCTTTTTTCTTTTTTCTTCCTTTTTTCTTTTTCTCTTTTCTTTCGTTCTTTCTCTCCTCTCTTTTTCTCCTTTTCCCAATACAACTTGTTTTTGGCCACTCTGCACTGAGCAAAATGACTAGAAGGAAAACCTCACCTTAGAAGAAAGAATCAGAAACAGTCCTCTCTCCCACAGAGTTACAAAATCTGGATTACAATTCAATGTCAGAAAGCCAATTCAGAAGCACTATTATACAGCTACCGGTGGCTCTAGAAAAAAGCATAAAGGACTCAAGAGACTTCATGACTGCAGAATTTAGAGCTAATCAGGCAGAAATTAAAAATCAACTGAATGAGATGCAATCCAAACTAGAAGTCCTAACAACGAGGGTTAACAAGGTGGAAGAACGAGTGACATAGAAGACAAGTTGATGGCAAAGACGGAAACTGAGGAAAAAAGAGACAAAAAATTAAAAGACCATGAGGATAGATTAAGGGAAATAAATGACAGCCTGAGGAAGAAAAACCTACGTTTAACTGGGGTTCCCGAGGGCGCCGAAAGGGACAGATGGCCAGAATAGGTATTTGAAAAAATCATAGCTGAAAACTTTCCTAATCTGGGACGCATTCAGATCCAAGAAATAGAGAGATCCCCCCCTAAAATCAATAAAAACTGTTCAACACCTAAACATTTAATAGTTAAGCTTGCAAATTCCAAAGATAAAGAGAAGATCCTTAAAGCAGCAAGAGACAAGAAATCCCTGATTTTTATGGGGAGGAGTATTAGGGTAACAGCAGACCTCTCCACAGAGACCTGGCAGGCCAGAAAGGGCTGGCAGGATATATTCAGGGTCCTAAATGAGAAGAACATGCAACCAAGAATACTTTATCCAGCAAGGCTCTCATTCAGAATGGAAGGAGAGATAAAGAGCTTCCAAGACAGGCAGGAACTGAAAGAATATGTGACCTCCAAACCAGCTCTGCAAAAATGTAAGGGGGACTCTTAAAATTCCCCTTTAAGAAGAAGTTCAGTGCAACAACCCACAAAAACAAGGACTGAATAGATATCATGATGACACTAAACTCGTATCTTTCAATAGTAACTCTGAACGTGAAAGGGCTTAATGACCCCATCAAAAGGCAAAGGGTTTCAGACTGGATAAAAAAGCAGGACCCATCTATTTGCTGTATACAAGAGACTCATTTTAGACAGAAGGACACCTACAGCCTGAAAATAAAAGGTTGGAGAACCATTTACCATTCAAATGGTCCTCAAAAGAAAGCAGGGGTAGCCATCCTTATATCAGATAAACTAAAATTTACCCCAAAGACTGTAGTGAGAGATGAAGAGGGACACTATATCATACTTAAAGGATCTATCCAACAAGAGGACTTAACAATCCTCAATATATATGCCCCGAATGTGGGAGCTGCCAAATACATCAATCAATTAATAACCAAAGTGAAGGAATACTTAGATAATAATACACTTGGTGACTCCAATCTAGTGCTTTCTACACTCGATAGGTCTTCTAAGCACAACATCTCCAAAGAAACGAGAGCTTTAAATGATACACTGGACCAGATGGATTTCACAGATATTTACAGAACTTTACATCCAAACTCAACTGAATACACATTCTTCTCAAGTGCACATGGAACTTTCTCCAGAATAGACCACATACTGGGTCACAAATCGGGTCTGAACCGATACCAAAAGATTGGGATCGTCCCCTGCATATTCTCAGACCGTAATGCCTTGAAATTACAACTAAATCACAACAAGAAGTTTGGAAGGACTTCAAACACGTGGAGTTTAAGGACCGTCCTGCTAAAAGATGAAAGGGTCAACCCGGAAATTAAGGAAGAATTAAAAAGATTCATGGAAACTAATGAGAATGAAGATACAACCATTCAAAGTCTTTGGGATGCAGCAAAAGCAGTCCTGAGGGGGAAATACATTGCAACACAAGCATCCATTCAAAAACTGGAAAGAACTCAAATACAAAAGTTAACCTTACACCTAAAGGAGCTAGAGAAAAAACAGCAAATAGATCCTACATCTAGCAGAAGAAGAGAGTTAATGAAGAACCGAGCAGAACTCAACGAAATCGAGACCAGAAGAACTGTGGAACAGATCAACAAAACCAGGAGTTGGTTCTTTGAAAGAATTAATAAGATAGATAAACCATTAGCCAGCCTTATTAAAAAGAAGAGAGAGGAGACTCAAATTAATAAAATCATGAATGAGAAACGAGAGATCACCACCAACACCAAGGAAATACAAACGATTTTTAAAACATATTATGAACAGCTATACACAATAAATTAGGCAATATAGAAGAAATGGTCTCTTTTCTGGAAAACCACAAACTACCAAAACTGGAACAGGAAGAAATAAAAAACCTGAACAGGACAATAACCAGGGAGGAAATTGAAGCAGTCATCAAAAACCTCCCAAGACACAAAAGTCCAGGGCCAGATGGCTTCCCAGGGGAATTCTATCAAACGTTTAAAGAAGAAACCATACCTATTCTACTAAAGCTGTTTGGGAAATAGAAAGAGATGGGGCAGCCCCGGTGGTGCAGCAGTTTGGCGCCGCCTGCAGCCTGGGGTGTGATCCTGGAGGCCCGGGATCGAGTCCCACATCAGGCTCCCTGTGTGGAGCCTGCTTCTCCCTCTGCCTGTGTCTCTGCCTCTCTCTCTCTGTGTGTCTATGACTAAATAAATAAAATCTTTTAAAAAAAAAAGAAGGATATGGAATACTTCCAAATTCGTTCTATGAGGCCAGCATCACCTTAATTCCAAAACCAAAGACCCCAACAAAAAGGAGAATTATAGACCAATATCCCTGATGAACACGGATGCAAAAATTCTCAACAAGATACTAGCCAATAGGATCCAATAGTACATTAAGAAAATTATTCACCATGACCAAGTAGGATTTATCCCCGGGACATAAGGCTGGTTCAACACATGTAAAACAATCAATGTGATTCATCATATCAGCAAGAGAAAAACCAAGAACCATATGATCCTCTCATTGGATGCAGAGAAAGCATTTGACAAAATACAGCATCCATTCCTGATCAAAACTCTTCAGAGTGTAGGGATAGAGGGAACATTCCTCGACATCTTAAAGCCATCTACGAAAAGCCCACAGCAAATATCATTCTCAATGGGGAAGCACTGGGAGCCTTTCCCCTAAGATCAGGAACAAGACAGGGATGTCCACTCCCACCACTGCTATTCAACATAGTACTGGAAGTCCTAGCCTCAGCAATCAGACAACAAAAAGACATTAAAGGCATTCAAATTGGCAAAGAAGAAGTCAAACTCTCCCTCTTCACAGATGACATGATACTCTACATAGAAAACCCAAAAGTCTCCACCCCAAGATTGCTAAAACTCATACAGCAATTTGACAGCGTGGCAGGATACAAAATCAATGCCCAGAGTCAGTGGCATTTCTATACACTAACAATGAGACTGAAGAAAGAGAAACTGAGGAGTCAATCCCATTTACAATTGCACCCAAAAGCATAAGATACCTCGGAATAAACCTAACCAAAGAGGTAAAAGATCTAAAACTAGGTAAAAGACCCTAAAAACTATAGAACACTTCTGAAAGAAATTGAGGAAGACACAAAGAGATGGAAAAATATTCCATGCTCATGGATTGGCAGAATTAATATTGTGAAAATGTCAATGTTACCCAGGGCAATTTACACGTTTAATGCAATCCCTATCAAAATACCATGAGAGTTAGAACAAATTATTTTAAGATTTGTGTGGAATCAGAAAAGACCCCGAATAGCCAGGGGAATTTTAAAAAAGAAAACCATATCTGGGGGCATCACAATGCCAGATTTCAGGTTGTACTACAAAGCTGTGGTCATCAAGACAGTGTGGTACTGGCACAAAAACAAACACATAGATCAGTGGAACAGAACAGACAATCCAAAGTGGACCCTGAACTCTATGGTCAACTAATATTCGATAAAGGAGGAAAGACTAACCACTGGAAGAAAGACAGTCTCTTCAATAAATGGTGCTGGGAAAATTGGACATCCACATGCAGAAGAATGAAACTAGACCACTCTCTTTCACCAGACACAAAGATAAACTCAAAATGGATGAAAGATCTAAATGGGAGACAAGAATCCATCAAAATCCTAGAGGAAAACACAGGCAACACCCTTTTTGAACTTGGCCGCAGTAACTTCTTGCAAGATACATCCACGAAGGCAAAAGAAACAAAAGCAAAAATGAACTATTGGGACTTCATCAAGATAAGAAGCTTTTGCACAGCAAAGGATACAGTCAACAAAACTAAAAGACAACCTACAGAATGGGAGGAGATATTTGCAAATGACGTATCAGATAAAGGGCTAGTTTCCAAGATCTATAAAGAACTTCTTAAACTCAATGCCAATGAAACAAACAATCCAATCATGAAATGGGCAAAAAACATGAACAGAAATCTCACAGAGGAAGACAGAGACATGGCCAACATGCACATGAGAAAATGCTCCGCATCACTTGCCATCAGGGAAATACAAATCAAAACCACAATGAGATCCCACCTCACACCAGTGAGAATGGTGCAAATTAACAAGGCAGGAAACCACAAATGTTGGAGAGGATGCGGAGAAAAGGGAACCCTCTTACACTGTTGGTGGGAATGTGGACTGGTGCAGCCACTCTGGAAAACTGTGTGGAGGTTCCTCAAAGAGTTAAAAATAGACCTGCCCTAAGACCCAGCAGTTGCACTGCTGGGGATTTACCCCAAAGATACAGATGCAATGAAATGCCGGGACACCTGCACCCTGATATTTATGTCAGCAATGTCCACAATAGCCAAACTGTGGAAGGAGCCTCGGTGTCCATCGAAAGAGGAACGGATAAAGAAGATGTGGTCTATGTATACAATGGAATATTACTCAGCCATTAGAAATGACAAATACCCACCATTAGCTTCCACGTGGATGGAACTGGAGGGTATTATGCTGAGTGAAATAAGTCAATTGGAGAAGGATAAACATTATACGTTCTTATTCATTTGGGGAATATAAGAGTGAAAGGGAATAGAAGGGAAGGGAGAAGAAATGGGTAGGAAATATCAGAAAGGGAGACAGAACATGAAGACTCCTAACTCTGGGAAACGAACTAGGGTGGTGGAAGGGGAGGAGGGCAGGGGGTGGGGGTGACTGGGTGGTGGGCACTGAGGTGGGCACTTGATGGGATGAGCACTGGGGGTTATTCTGTATGTTGGCAAATTGAACACCAATAAAAAATAAATTTATTTTAAAAAATAAAATAAATTAAAAAATTGATAATATGTCATAATAATTCTTATGTTGTTACATAGTTTTGTTACTTTTTCTCCAATGGCTATTTAATACTCATCAAATTGTTGTAGCATCATATACTTATCATTCCCTATTATTGGACATTTGTATTGCTCTTCTGGTATTGGTATTGGACATTTGTATTGCTCTTCTGTGTGTTAGGATAAATTAGATTATGCTATGGAAACAAACAGCTGCAAAATATAAGTTGTTTACGGGACAAATGTTTATTTCTTGCTATTGCAAAATCGTCTGTAGATCTAGATGGCTCTTCAGGGCACCTGTCCTTGATGCAATGGCTCAGCTATATAGGCTGCTTAATCTGTGGTTTTCTTCTCTGAGTAAGAAGCTTACTCTGCAATTGCAGAGGTAGGGGAAGAGGGGTGGAGAGTTTATGTGGGCTTTCATTGCCATAGCCCAGAAATAACACATATTACTTCCCAGCCCATTGGTCAGAACTACTTACTTGTCCCTTTCTGACTACAAGGGTACTGGGCACACATGGAGCCAGTGGAACAAGGAGCCAAGCATAGAATGAACCAAGGGACAAAGGGGCTGAGTATGGAATCTACCAATAGACTATTTGGTAAGCATTACTGTCTCTGCCTCAGGTTGTTTATAAGACTTTTTTTTTTAAAGTAATTTCTATCCCAACATGGAGCTCAAACTCATGACCGAGAGATGAAGAGTCACATGCTTTACCAACTGAGCCAGCCAAGCAAGACCCTTTTTTAGACTTTTATATTTGTACTTATTTTTTTCCCAACTTTATTGAGGTATAACTGACATAACATTGTGTAAGTTTAAGGTGTACAATATGTTGATTTGACCATTTATATATTCCAAAATGATTACGACCATAATTTTAGCTAATATCTCTATCCTGTCACATAATTACCATTTCTTTTTCGTTTTCTTTTTTTCTTTTTTTTTTTTTGTGGTGAGAACATTTAAGATCTACTCTCTTAGCAACTTTCAAGAATATAGTATGGTATTATTAGCTATAATCTCCATGCTATACATTAGATCACCAGAACTTGTTAATCATATAGCTGGAAGTTTGTACATATTGACTTCCATTTCCCCATACACCCCACCCTCCAGCCATCACTCCACTCTGTTTCTATGGGTTCAGATTTTTAACATTTCATATATAAGTGATACGATACAGTATTTGTCTTTCTGTCTGACTTATCATAGCATAATGTCCTCCAGATTCATCCATGTTGTTGCAAATAGCAGGATTTCCTTCCCTTTTTGTGGCTAAATAATATTCATATTTATGTTCGTGTATGTGTATAATATAACATATCACATTTTATTTATTAGTCTGTTGACAGACACTTGGATTGTTTCCATACTTTGGCTATTGTGAATAATGCTGCAATGAACATGAAAGTGCAGATGTACCTTTAAGAGCCTTTTAATTTCCTTCAGATATATATCCAGAAGTGAGAATGCTGGCTCATATAGTAATTCTATTTTTAATTTTTTTGAGGAACCTCCATACTGTTTTTCA
Source organism: Canis lupus dingo (assembly GCF_003254725.2). Lineage (NCBI taxonomy): Eukaryota > Metazoa > Chordata > Mammalia > Carnivora > Canidae > Canis > Canis lupus. The sequence goes on along the minus strand of NC_064274.1, from coordinate 2,138,848 downwards.
TAGTGGCTGCACCAATTTACATTTCCACCAACAGTGGACCAGATCCTTTTTCTCCACATTCTTTGTCTTTTTGATGCTAGCCATTCTAACAGATGTGAAGTGATAGCTCATTGTGGTTTTGATGTGCATTTCCCTGATGACTAGTGATTTTGAGTACCTTTTCGTGTATCTGTTGGCCATTTTTAAAATTTAAATCCAATTTGCCAACATATAGTACACCATTAATTTCAGATGTAGTTTTCAATACTTCATCAGTTGTGTATAACATCCAGTGCTCATCATATCACATGCCCTCCTTAATGTCTGTCACCCAATTATCCTATCCACCCACCCACATCCCCTTCAGCAACTCTCAGTTTGTTTTCCAGAGTTAAGAGTTTATCATGGTTTGTCTTCCTCTCTGATTTGGCCATTTGTATGTCTTCTTTGGAAAAATTATCACACTCAATTATTATTATTATTATTATTTGCTATTGAGTTATATGAACTCTTTTTTAAAAAAGATTTTATTTATTTATTCATGAGAGACATGGAGAGAGATTGGCAGAGACACAGGCAGAGAGAGAAACGGCTCCATGCCGGGAGCCCGATGCGGGACTCCATCCTGGGACTCTGGATGGGACTCTGGATCATGCCCTGGGCTGAAGGCAGGCGCTCAGCCACTGAGCCACCCAGGGATCCCTTAAATGAACTCTTTATATATTTTCGATATTATTAGATATATGATTTGCAAATATTTTATCCCATTCTACAGGTTGCCTTTTCATTCCATTTATTGTTTCTTTTGCTTGCAGAAGCTTTTTAATTGGATGTACTCCCACTTGTTGATTTTACCTTTTCTTGCTTGAGCTTTTGGTATATGTGATCATTTTTAAAAAAGATTTATTTGTTAGAGGCAGAGAGTACAAACAGGAGGGACCAAAGAAGAGGGAGAATCCCTAGCAGACTCTGCACTGAGTGTGGAGCCCAATACACTCAATCTCATGATCTTGAGATCATGACCTGAGCTGAAATCAAGAGTCAGAGGCTCAACCGACTTGTGCCACCCAGGCATCCCATTTTTACAGCAGTTTTAAGCAGCAGTTGAAATTTGAAAATAGTTTGGTCTTAGGGACCAAGGAGAAAATGAAAAAAAAACAACAATAACAAAACAAAGCCTAGTGAAATATGTAGTATATATATGTTATGAGTCCTATAGAATAGTTAACTTGGATTTTAAGATTTTGTGAAACCTATTTTTGGGAAAATTGAGGTTAGGAATGATATCAAATGCCTTTTTCCCTTAGATTCAGTTCTTTCTGGGGGTTATTTCTTTGTGTGTATTAAATAAATAGCCTCTTTCCACACAGGGCTGTTTGCTGTCACACTTTTTCTAAAGCTTCTTTTAACAGGCTGAGGAAGGATACAAGTGATGCTAACGTAAGGAAAATGACCTTTTCTTCTAATTAGCATTACATAGTGGAAAATACTTATTGAAATATTTAAAAGGTTAATTGAAAATTAAAGAAAAACAAATGTGAAGGATTTTGTCCAAGAAGAAAAGCTTATGAGTTTTTTTTTTTTAGGATTCCCCATATGAATGAAATCATACAATGTTTGTCCTTCTCTGATTGACTTATTCACTCAGCATAATACCCTCCAGTTCCATCCACATCGAAGCAAATGGTGGGTATTCATCCTTTTTGATGGCTGAGTAATATTCCATTGTATATATAGACCACATCTTCTTTATCCATTCATTTGTTGAAGGGCACCGAGGCTCCTTCCACAGTTTGGCTATTGTGGACATTGCTGCTATGAACATTGGGGTGCAGTTTCCTCAAAGAGTTAAAAATAGAGCTATCCTATCACCCAGCAATTGCACTGCTGGAGATTAACCCCAAAGTTACAGATGCAGTGAATGACCGAGACACCTGCACTCCAATGAGTTGTTTTGTTTAAAGTTGAATAGTTACACATTTTTTCTAAAGTGTCAGGATGCTGTACATCATTCAGGAAGTATTAAATACTCCATGTATTAATTCTGCTCTTCCTCTCAATAGAACTCTTTTAGTTGATCACTTAACCTCCTTTTTTTAAGATTTATTTTTTTTAAAGATTTTATTTATTTATTCATGAGAGACAGAATGAGAGAGAGAGAGAGAGAGAGGCAGAGACACAGGCAGAGGGAGAAGCAGGCCCCATGCAGGGAGCCCGACGTGAGTCTCGATCCTGGGTCTCCAGGATCAGGCCCTGGGCTGAAGGTGGCGCTAAACCACTGAGCCATCCTAGCTGCCTTAACCTCCTTGATAAAATACTCATTTGTAGTTAAATGTGATGAAATGAGTAAAATCTGATCCATGATCTATAAATGGTAAGTCACCTGAAAGGTGCTCAAATGCTCTTTTTCCTTCATCTATCCTGTTGTTGGGAACATGTGCATACAGGTTGGATTTCTATCCCCACATTAGATTATGAAAATGAGGGCAACAGTTTAAGGATGGCGAAGAAGCTGGAAGGAGCCTGAGTCTCTGATGGCTATTCAGGTACTGTAAAAACTTGAGACTCTGTTCTTTTATGTGAAAGAGAAAGAACTATCTAACCTCTTGAGTCACTGTTTTTTTCTAATCTCTATGACACACAGGCAAAGCTAATCATAACTGATATAAATATTCTGATTCTTTTTTATGTTTAATACAAAAAATATGGAATTTCCTTGCAGGAGTTTTTGTGTGTTTGCTTGTTTAAGGAAAGTGCATGGCAGAAAAATATCTTTAGCTTCTAAAATGTAAGTTAATGTAATCCAAATTTAAAAAATGAATCTTGACTTCTACTGACATCTGAAGCAAAATTCAATTTGAAGTGAATTAAAGGCTTTAACATGAAAGCTCACTATCAGGTTTTAGGAGAAAACACAGGAAAATATCTTTGTGACTTGAGAACAGGCAGATATTGTTTTTAGGACAAAGAAAACAGTAACTATAAAAAAGTTGAGGGGATCCCTGGGTGGCTCAGCGGTTTGGTGCCTGCCTTTGGCCCAGGGCGTGATCCTGGAGTTCCGGGATCAAGTCCCACGTCAGGCTCCTGGCATGGAGACTGCTTCTTCCTCCTCCTGTGTCTCTGCCTCTCTCTCTCTCTCTGTCTCTCATGAATAAATAAATAAAATCTTTAAAAAAGAAAATGAAAACTATAGTATTATAATACCACCTAAGTTCTAGAATCTCTAAAATTAACAACACTGAGAATACCAAGATTTGGCAAGAATGTGGAGCAATCAGAACTCTTGTACATTTTTTTTGGTATGAGTATGAAAACATACAAGAATTTTGGTATTTAACTAAGAAAAACAAAACCAGGTGTTCACAGTTAGAGTTGTACAAGAATATTCTAGCAGCCTTACTAATAATAGCCCCAAACTGGTTATTTGGAAACAAACCATTAGCTAGTGAATGGCTGAACTAATTGTGGTATTTGCATAAAATGAAATGCTACTTAGCAATATAAAGGAAAAAATATAGATACAGGCAACAAAGTAGATGAATACCAAAAATACTACACCAGGTGAAAGAGGCTTTCTTTGTGAAGTATCTATTAAAGTTGTTTGCCCATTTTTAAACTGGGTTATGTGTTTTCATGTTATTGAGTTGTAAAAGTTCTTTCTTTATATATTTTAGATATAAGTCCTTTGTATTGTGAATATTTTGCATACCCGTATTTGGTATATCTTGGTGAGTATGCTGTTACCCTTGAAAGGAATGTGTGTTGTGTAGTTATTGGGCTATAGTATTCTGTAAATGTCAACTGAATCAAGGTGGTAGTGTTTTCCAGATCTTCTATATTCTTACTGAATTTTATCTACTCCTTGATAAAATTCAGTAAAAGTATAAATAAAATGTTTATTCAGTAAGAATAAAATAAAATTGCTCTGAGAAAGGGGCATTCAAATAGCCAACCACGACTGCAAATTTTTCTTTCTCCCATTAGTTTTCTGTTTTGTTTTACATTTTCTGAAGCTGTCTTATTAGGTGTATAAACATTCAGTGTTGTTATGTCTTAGTAAATTGTTCCTTTTATCATGATGAGGTATTTCTTTTTATCACTAGTATTAGCTTTATTCTTAAGTTGTATTCTATCTGATATTGATATAGTCCCATTAGCTTCTTTTGGCTTCCTGTTTGCATGTGATATTTTTTCTTCCTTTTATTTATTTCTATTTTTAAAAGATTTTATTTATTTGAGAAAGAAAGAGCAGAAGCCGGGGGAAGAAGGGCAGAGGCAGAGGGCCAAGCAGACCCTTGCTGAATAGGGAGCCCAGAATGGGAGCTTGATCCCAGGACCCCTGGATCATGACCTGAGCTGAAGGCAGATGCTTAACCAACGCAGCCACCCAGGTGCCTCTATTTTTCCATCATTTTAATTTTAATCTATTTGTATTGTATTTTTGGGGGGGGGAGGGGAGGACTTTATTGCCCCGCACAAACGGAGAGCGAGCAGAGTACAGGGGACAGTGACACCTATGCCACCTGCCCCCATGGAAACAGAACGGAGTCCGCATGCACTCTGCACTCTGCACTCTGGAGCCCATGGAGTGCAGCATGGGCTTCAGAAGCAGTAGGACGTGTGGGTGACCCAGTGGGCCGACTCCTCCTTGGAGCGCTTGGCGGAGCTGTGACTCGTGAAAAGGTTCCCTTCCCCCCGCCCCCCCCAGGCTGTTATTTATTTTCATGAGAGGGGAAAAAAGAACCTTTTATGATAGTGAAAATATACTTTATTTTTTTAATACAATAGCTGCCAGAAATATACTGGTTCTAGAGAGAGAAAAGAAAATACAAGCATTCTATAATAAGCTTTCATTTGCCTTTTCAAGTAATTCTAAAGAAAATATTCCAATTCTGTTCAACATTAGGACTTACGGAGTTGAATTTTTTCCCATGATAAAAATATAATTTGACAGCCCCAATCTTGATCATTTATAAAGGATGGAATTTAAAAAGCCTGTATATTTTGTATATCAATAATGAATGCTTCCCTCTCTGAATCAAATACTGATTATAACCAGTGTAAGAAATGGTTAATCAATAAACTTGATGAAATGTTTATAAAAATGTTCATGAAAAAATACATTGCTATTTCTTCTCATTTTTTACGTTGTAAATATTTTCTAAATGGATATCTTAAATGTACAGAAATAAAGCTATCTACATAATTCTGGAGAGATTCAAAACTCAACAGATGTTAAAAATGTCTAAATTCTAGAGTTGATCAACTTAGTGTAAGAAGGCTATTTGTATATTTTATAGGTAGTGCTATGGAATGATTTGTGTCCCCCAAAAATCAAAATCATAATCACTATATTTGGAAATAGAGCTTCTTTTTTTTTTTTTTTGAAAGAGAAGGAAGAAGGGGAGTAGTAGAAGGAGAGGGAGAGAGAATCCTAAGCAGGCTCCATGCCAACTCAGTCTCACAACCATGTGATCATGACCTGAGCTGAAAGCAGGAGTCAGACTCTTTTTTTTTTTTTTTTTAATTTTTTTTTTATTTTAAATCTTTATTTATTTATAAAAGTCACAGAGAGAGAGAGAGGCAGAGACACAGGCAGAGGGAGAAGCAGGCTCCATGCACCAGGAGCCCGACGTGGGACTCGATCCCGGGTCTCCAGGATCGCGCCCTGGGCCAAAGGCAGGCGCCAAACCGCTGTGCCACCCAGGGATCCCAGGAGTCAGACTCTTAATTGACTGAATCCCCCACGTGCCCCTGGAAATAGAGATTTTATTTTTTATTTTTTTAAAGTTTAAAAAAAATTTATTTATGATAGTCACACATAGAGAGAGAGAGGCAGAGACATAGGCAGAGGGAGAAGCAGGTTCCATGCTCCGGGAGCCCAACGTGGGATTCGATCCCGGGTCTCCAGGATCGCGCCCTGGACCAAAGGCAGGCACTAAACCACTGCGCCACCCAGGGATCCCGGAAATAGAGATTTTAAAAGCAGCTTACTATTAAATGAGGTCATAAGTGTGTGGTCCTAATCCAATAGGATAAATGTCCTTACAAGGAGAGGAAGAGATAGGAGGGATACTTGAATACAGAGAAAGGTCATGTGAAGTCACAGCCAGAAGGTGGCCATCTGCAAGCCAAGGAGAGAGGCCTCAGATCTAAGAACTATGGGAAAATAAATTTCTATTGTTTATGCGTATTCAATCTGTGGTGTTTTGTTTATGCAGTCCTAGGTGATCAATATAGATAGCATATAGCTTGGTCTTGTTTTTAATCGAATCTTTCAATTGTTGCCTTTTAATTGGAGTGTTCAGTCTGTTTACATTTAATGTAATTAATGGTTTGATTTGTTATGTCTACATCTTGTTATTTATTTTTCACTTGTTTCTTCTGATTTTTAAAGTTATTTATAGTTCCTTTGTTGCTAAGTAGTATTCTACTATACTTAGCATACAATAAATAATTACTATATATGAAAATAAACAGGAAAATGTGATCCATAGTAGAGAAAAAATAACTGTCATGATCAAAAATAAAAGTCATGTGTTACTTTTGAATTATAATTTTTTTTCATGGAAATAAAAGAAAACCTTAGAGATCTCCTATAAGCATTCAAGATTTTCTAACAAGGACCACATAGCAAATCAGAGCAAGGTCTCAGATGCAACTCAGAAATCTGTTCTGTTTTCCTGATTGTATTACAGCTTATGATCATGGAATAATATAACATCAGACTCAACTATACATGTGAGTCCAGTTTCAAATTGAATAAAAATTCAACAAGAACTATTTCTTGAAGAATCATTCTTTAAATTACTATAAATCCCATTTTTAAAGTGTCTGTTTCTGGAGGGGTGGGGCAAGATGGTGGAGGAGTAGGGTACCCAAGTGACCTGTCTCCACCAACTTACCTAGATAACTTTCAAATCATCCTGAAAACCTATGAATTGACCTGAGATTTAAAGAGAGAACAGCTGGAACGCTGTTCCAGAGGGCACTGAGAGGGAAAGAGGGCCAGAAAGCATATTTGAATAAATCGTAGCTGAGAACTTCCCTAATTTTAGGAGGGAAACAGGCATTAAGATCCAGGAGATAGAGAGGTCCCCCACTAAAATAGCTAAAAACCATTCAACATTCAACATTTAATACTGAAACGTGCAAATTTCAAAGATAAAGAGAAAATTCTAAAGCGGTGTGAAACAAGAGATTCTTAACTTATATGGGGAGGAATATTAGATTAACAGCAGACCTTTCCACTGAGACCTGGCAGGCCAGAAACGGCTGGCAGGATATATTCAGGATCTTAAATGGGAAGAACATGCAGCCAAGAATACTTTATCCAACAAAGCTCTCATTCAGAACAAAAGGAGAGATAAAGAGCTTCCAAGATAGGGAAAAACTGAAAGAATATGTGACCACCAAACCAGCTCTGCAAGAAATATTAAGGAAAATGTTATTTATTTTATTATTTTATATATTTATTTCTGTAAAAGAAAGAGGAATCCCAAAGAAATAATCCACAAGACAGGGACTGAATACGTATTATGATGACACTTAATTCATATCATTCAATAGTAACTCTGAACGTGAAAGGGCTTAATGATCCCATCAAATGACACAGGGTTTCAGACTGGATAAAAAAGCAGGACCCATCTCTTTGCTGTCTATAAGAGACCCGTTGTAGATCTTAGGACACCTACAGCCTGAAAATGAATGGTTAGAGAACCATTTACCATTCAAAAGGTCCTCAAAAGAAAGCAGGGGTAGCCATCCTCATATCAGATAAATTAAAGTTTATCCCAAAGACTGTAGTAAGAGATGAAGAGGGACACTATATCATACTTAAAAGATCTATCCAACAAGAAGATCTAACAATAATGAACAATAATGAATATTTATGCCCCTAATGTGGGAGCTGCCAAGTATATCAATCAATTAATAACGAAAGTAAAGACATACTTAGATAATAGACTAACTGGGAGACTTCAACACGGCACATTCTGCAATTGACAGATATTCTTTTTATTTCTATACACTAACAATGAGACTGAAGAAAGAAATTAAGGAGTCAATCCTATTTACAATTGCACCCAAAAGCATAAGATACCTAGGAATAAACCTCACCAAAGAGGTAAAGGATCTATACCCTAAAAACTACAGAACACTTCTGAAAGAAATTGAATAGCCAGGGGAATATTGAAAAGAAAACCAGAGCTGGGGCATCACAATGCCAGATTTCAGGTTGTACTACAAAGCTGTGATCATCAAGACAGTGCGGTACTGGCACAGAAACAGACACATAGATCAATGGAACAGAATAGAGAAATCAGAAATGGGCCCTCAGTGCTATGGTCAACTAATATTTGCTAAAGCAGGAAAGACTATCCACAGGAAAAAGGACAGTCTCTTGAATAAATGGTGCTGGGAAAATTGGACAGCCACGTGCAGAAGAATGAAACTGGACCATGCTCTTACACCATACACAAAGTTAAACTCAAAATGGATGAAAGATCTAAATGTGAGACAAGAATCCATCCAAATCCTAGAGGAGAACACAGGCAACACCCTTTTAGAACTTGGCCACAGCAACTTCTTGCAAGATACATCTATGAAGGCAAAAATGAATTATTGGGACTTACTCGAGATAAAAAGCTTCTGCACAGCAAAAGAAACAGTCAACAAAACTAAAAGACAACCTACAGAATGGGAGAAGATGTCTGCAAATGACACATCAGATAAAGGGCTAGTATCCAAGATCTATAAAGAACTTATTAAACTCAACAGCAAAGAAACAAACAATCCAATCATGAAATGAGCAAAGGACATGAACAGAAATTTCACCAAAGAAGACATAGACATGGGCAACAAGCACATGCGAAAATGCTCCGCATCACTTGCCATCAGGGAAATACAAATCAAAACCACAATGAGATCCCACCTCACACCAGTGAGAATGGGGAAAATTAACAAGACAGGAACTAACCAATGTTGGAGAGGATGTGGAGAAAGGGGAACCCTTTTGCACTGTTGGTGGGAATGTGAACTGGTGCAGCCACTCTGGAAAACTGTGTGGAGGTTCCTCAAAGAGTTAAAAATAGACCTGCCCTACGACCCAGCAATTGCACTGCTGGGGATTTACCCCAAAGATACAGATGCAGTGAAATGCCGGGACACCTGCACCCCGATGTTTCTAGCAGCAATGTCCACAGTAGCCAAACTGTGGAAGGAGCCTCGGTGTCCATCGACAGATGAATGGATAAAGAAGATGTGGTCTATGTATACAATGGAATATTCCTCAGCCATTAGAAATGACAAATACCCACCATTTGCTTCAATGTGGATGGAACTGGAGGGTATTATGCTGAGTGAAATAAGTCAATCGGAGAAGGGCAAACATATGGTCTCATTCATTTGGGGAATATAAAAAATAGTGAAAGAGAATAAAGGGGAAAGGAGAAAAAATGAGTGGGAAATATCAGAAAGGGAGACAGAACTTGAGAGACTCCTAACTCTGGGAAACAAACAAGGAGTGGTGGAAAGGGAGGTGGGTGGGGGGTTGGGGTGACTAAATGATGGGCCCTGAGGGGGACACTTGATGGGATGAGCACTGGGTCTTATAGTATATGTTGACAAATTGAACTTCAATAAAAATTATACAAAAAAATAAAGTATCAAAAAGATACTTGAGTTTTTTTCTGTGAGAAGTCTCTTAAGTACTTCAACTTAAAACTTTTGGACCGAGTCTGATTTTTTAAACCATATTTCTTTCTAATATTTTGTAATGAAACAATTTTAATCTATTGCTAACTGCAGTAAAATATATATTGTACGAGAAATATATATGGTTTATACACCCAACTAAATACTATTTTACAATAAAAAGGAAATAAGCATATGTGTGAAAACATGGATGAATCTTAAAAATATTGTGTAGTAATGTGAAATGTCTTTGTTTTAAAAAGATTTTATTTATTCATGAGAGACAGAGTGAAAGATGGAGAAAGAGGCACAGACATAGGCAGGGGGAGGAGAAGGAGGCTTCACGCAAGGAGCCTGATGTGTGACTCAGTCCCGGGATTCCAGGATCATGCCATGAGTTGAAGGAAGACGCTCAACCATTTGAGCCACACAGACATCCAGTAATGTGAAATTTCTGTTTAAATTCTGTTTTTCTCTTAAGCCTCTAATGTTATAATGTAATAATTAAATAAGGAAATCAGTGCTATAAAAATCCATTTTATCTAAAAGAAATATCACAAAGAATATTGTATGTGGACAGTAGTTCTAGAGTCGTTGCTATGTTCCTCAAATTTTATAACAGTTTTTTTATATAAATGGGAATTTCAAAAGACATGGGAGAGAAGAGACTCTAGGTTCCATATTGTCTGACACTATTGTGTTCTAGAAATGTGCTTTGTTTATTTTTCAAAGATTTTATTTATTTATTCATGAGAGGCGCAGAGAATGAGGCAGAAACACAGGCAGAGGGAGAAGCAGGCTCCATGCAGGGAGCCCAACGTGGGACTCAATCCTAGGACCCCAGGATCACTCCCTGAGCCAAAGGCAGATGCTCAACCACTGAGCCACCCAGGCATCCCTAGAAATTACATTTCCTTCAGAATTTCTAATTCCACACATAGCAACACACTGTGACTTTAAAGGATTTAATTCAAATGTGTCAAGCATGCTCAGAATGGCTGTGTGGCCTCTAATCTCAAAAAAAAAAAAATTAAATACCATAGTCAGTGAAGCAGTGTGATATGAATATTGAATTAAAGCTAATGAAGTACAGACATTAATTGTCATATTTTTAAGAGTGATTAATGATATGGGAAAATTTTTACAATATGGTAAAAGCAGCATACAGTCTAGTGTCTTAGGTAAGTCACTCAAATCTTTCCGATCCTATTTTTTTCCAATGAAAAGAATGTTCAGGAAAACTTAAAATTAATATAGAGATATTTATCATCCTGTGTCTTTTACAACCAGAAGGAAGAAAACTTGCTCTGAAGTTTTTTATTTAATGGACACTCCACAATGTCTAGATCCAAATACAAATCTATTCTTCCCTAAAGTCTCATTTTTTTAACAAGATGGTATAGATTGTGGTAGTTAAGGGGCTGTAGAGCCATACTGCCCGGGTTTCAATAATGGCTTGGGGTACCTAGGAGGCGCAGTCAGTTAAATGGCCAACTCTTGCTTTCAGCTCAGGTCATGATCTCAGAGTCCTCAGAATGAGCCCCACATTGGGCTCTGTACTCAGAGGAATCAGAATCTTGAGGATTCTCTCTCTCCCTCTCCCTTTGTCCTTCCTCCTGTTCTCCCTCTCCCTTTCTCTCTCTCTCAAATAAATACATCTTTGGAAAAAGATGCTTACTTATTGAAAATCCTTGGTAAATTGCTTAAACTCAAATTTAAATTACTTTAAGCTTAAATTAGGAGATTATTTAAATGTAAAATGGGGTGATAATACTACTTTCCTCATAAGACTGTTATGAAAATCAAGTAAGTGTCTGCAAAACACTTAGAATAGTAGCGTGGCACGTAAAAGCTTTGAACAAATATTAACTTTACACTTGATCTTAGCCAAAAGGCCAAGAAGCGATTAAATATTAACTTTAAAAATAAGAACTGCCCAATAGTACATCTTTATTAAGTTCTAGTTCAGCAGCTTCTAAAATGGATCCCAGTGATCCCTGTCATTTTTTACTCATTCTCATGTGTAATCCCCTTCTCTTTAGTGTGGGCTGGAGAGGCTTGCTAATAATTTAACAGAATATGGAAAAAGTGATGGGATGTCACTTCTGAGATGGGGCTATAAAAGATGGTGATTTCTGTCTTGCTTGTACTCTCTCTCTGACTGTTTCTAGTTGCTCACTCTTAAGAAAGAAAACTGCCATACTAAGAGCTGCCAATAGCTGGTAAGGAACTGAGACCCTCAGTCCTAGGAACCAAATCCTGCCAACAATCATGGAAGTGAGCTGGGAAGAGGGCTCTTCCCTATTCAAGTCTTGTAGCCCCTCTGACAGCAAAATTGGAACCTTATGACAGACACTGAGCCAGAAGACTCATCTAAGCTCCACCTAGATTCCTGGCCCACAGAAACTGTGACAAAATGTTTGCTATTCTAATCCACTAAGTTTGGGATAATCTGTTATGCAGTAATATATGATTAATACTAATACATATTTTACTACTAGAGGTGAGGTGCCTTAGTACTTAAAAAGTACTTAAATACTTAAAAAGTTTCAGAGCTGTTTTGGGACCAGGCAGTGGGAGGAGGCTGGAAAGATTTTGAGGAGCACAATAAAGGAAACCTAAGTTGCCTTGAACAAACTGACAGTAGAAATCTGGACCTTGGGGATACTGCCTGGGAGGGATCAAAGGGAAGTGAGAAACATGCTATTGAAAACTGGAAGAATTCTTGTTATGTATTGGCAGAAAAACTCATCTGCACTTACATGGGAAGCAGAAAAAGTACCTATGAACTTGGTAATGTAGCTGAAGACATTTCCAGGAAGAGTGTTGAAGGTGATAGTTTCTTTTTGCTACTTATTCAAGAAGGGAAATGCAGGAAGACAGAATGGTTAATCAGAAAAGAGATAGAAATGGACGGTTTTGGAAAGTCTCCTCCTCTCCGGAGAACAAAAAATTAAGATACGGTTTCTGTGTACTGTCAGGGAAGTAACTGTAACATGTTCAGACTTCAGAAAGATTGAAGGACTAGGTCATTATTCAGTTCACAAAAGGCCACATAAAGAGAATAAGCATGCACTCACAGGCCTTTTCCAACAGCAGGCCCAGGAGAAGCTTACACTGTGGTCTCAGCCTTCTTGCAGAAGCCCAATGTAGAGAAGGGCTTATTTAGAAGAGATTTATGGGTGTGGAATTTATTTAATGGTGTGAACACCAACGCATTTCACAGAAGGCCTATCAAGTTTTTGAGAAAACTGCATCAACAAAAACACTTCTGGCTTGGACTGAAAGGGACAGGGACAGAACCCAGTGAGAGGCAATAAGTCCTCCAAAATTCTGCTGGTGGGGAAACAAGCTGAGAACATTATTTAGTTATAAGCAAGTGCTGCTTTCCATGATAAAGGTAGGATGACTTAAAGGGGGTTCAGTAGCCCAGAAAGTAGAGACCAGAGTCATAGAGAATAATTGTCAGGCCTTGAATACTAATAGAGGAAACTCCAGTATTTTCAATTTTGGATTTCAGAATTGCTATGGCAGTGACTCCTTTCTATATCTTGTTTTCCCTTTTTCTAGAGCTGTAGTATCTATAGTGATTACCCCATGCCTGCACCATTATTGTATTTTTGGTGTATATGAGACAGATAACTCTAGCTTTACTTTTACAGATCTACAGATTGAGAGAAACTGTACTCAAAAGAACTGTATTTAGGGGGACACATCCAAGAGCCTCATCCATACCTGGATCTCATTTAGATGAGAAGATTGGATTTTGGTACCAGTACACACTGCCCACTCAGCTATTCTCTTTTGTATCCTCATTTACTGAAGCACTTATTGAATATTTACTACTTACCAGTGTCTGAGTTATATTCAGGGTATTAAAGGTTAAATAAAATATGATTCCTTACTTTAAGTCTGGTGGGAAAGACAGAGAGGTAAATCCAAGATACTGTCATAGTGAAATAAGTTCCACACAGTGATATGCCCAGCAGGCGATGGAGCAGAACAATAGCATCTAAAGAAGGGAAGCCAGAGAAGGAGTCCTGTTGAGGGAATAGCTGAGCCAGTCCTGAAGGGCAAGTAGAGTTATTTGGTTTGATATTTCCATTCTCATAGTTCAGAAATGGTTGGTTATTGGTGATTTAATACGGTCCAACCCTCTAGGTAGGTGAGGAGTAGACTAAACAGAGGACTCCCAGTTGAATACGATAAATTGAGCATAAATAGGTTTATCAACACTTGGGCTTTTTTCCTAGGATGAGTTAGTAAAAAGTTCCTGCTTTTTGTCTGTTGTTGTATAAATTACTAGCTCAGGAGCTCGAAATGTTTCCTGTGCAGACCTTGGAGCAAATATTGACTGAAATAGCCAGAGCCCTCTATGGGTGCAAGTCAAGGTGAGTTTTGTCCATCTCTATTAACACCACTTTGATGTTGAAAGGAGACAGCTGGGTGCACTCTATACACAGGTGACACATATGTCCTGGAAAGAAGAGTTCCAAGGAAAAGCAATCACCATGGGCAAAGTGATGAATACGCCATTTAAAAAAATCTGCCGCATTATCACATCCTATGATCATCAGCCAGCTTCCAATAATTCCATCTCTAATATGATTGTGAGGAAGCCAAAGGTGGATGAAATGTTGATCATTGGGTTTCACATTTTCTTTCTTAAGAATATGAATTATAAATTATAAAATGTCTTTATATAGTTTTCATTGACTAGTTTGACTCTTTACCCTGTTAATAGCTTGGTTTAACTTAAGAAAACTGTAATGAACACTCTGGATTTTTTTGTTTGTTCATTTGTTTTTGTGTGTTGCTAGGGAGTAATTAAAGGAAAATGGGTGGTTTCATTAAAAAAGGGGGGGGCAGTCCAGAAAAAAATGAAGGGAGCAAGAGAACATATACACAACAAAAGGAAGCCATTATAACTAAAAGGTTTGGAACCACTGACCAAGGGGAAGAAAAACTGTAACTACCTTTGTTTTCTGGGGAGGAAGGATTCTCAGTGCCCTGAGGGATGAACTTACAGTTTTCAAGGCTGAAGAAGTCCCTCTTTTCTCACATATATATTTTTTTTAATTTCACCTTTTTTGGCCAGTGTGTTCAATTCCAATATTCTGGTAGAAATGCCTGAAGAACTGTCAACATTTGATTTAGATCAAGCATCCTAGATGGTTTCCAGCCTGAACATGGAGGATCCTGGGTGGCATAGGCCTCAGGTCACATGGGAAGTCACAGAAAAAAGCAGCCTGGTTCAAGGAGGGGAGGATAGCTGCCCAGGGCTATTCTGGATTCAAACCTGCCCAGTAATATGGAGTACTGTGGTGATACCCACCCTCTAACAGAGACTGGAAGTCTTTAAAACCCACTGAAATGACATTAAAGAAATTTTTAAAAGGCAAAAATCCAAGAACAAAGATACTGTGAGAAAAAGGAAGCTATATAACAAACGAACAAGGGGTAATTAACTTAGTGGACCAGAGTAAGTGGAATCTTCTTTGAAAGTAAAGGAAACTCTGAAGTGGAATAATTCATTACAATAAACTTCACATAATAGATGTGATAAAGGACTCACATCAGGGATGATATTTCTGAACCTTAAGCCAAATAGGAGGTATTTAAATCTCAGAGATTAAAAAGAAAAGGAGCAGAGGTTATATATAAGTTGATCAGTAGTTAGAATCATATCAAATTTGTTCATACCAATGCTGGAGGTTGGAAGTTGGAAAGAGCAATGTCTTTAAACTTCTGAGGAAAATAATTCGGACCTATAATTTGATATAATCAGGCACAAAGAAAGTTATAATTAAGCCATTTTCAGATATTGTTGTCTCAAAAAGTTTCCCTTCCTTTTAAGAAAGCTATTGTAGGATATGCTCCAACCAAAGGAGGGGGCAGCCAGTGGATCCAACATGGAAAGGGGCAAAGGAAGATCCTAGGATGGCAACTGTGCACCAATCAGCCTAGATTGGAACAGGAATGAAAAGATCAGGACACATGTGTGGAAGAAAAAGGTGAAACCGACTGATTATCAGACACGATTGAAGTTATAGGAGAGCAATCTTTTTTTAGGGAGTTTGGAGGTTAATAAATTATAAGTACTTAGAAAACAAAGAATATAAATTGAAAAAAGACAATTATAAAAATCACAGGAAAACAAAACAGAACAGAAACTGTAATCAAAATATCTACATAGTTTGGTCTTGTTTTACCTTTTCCTCTCTTCCCCCATAGTCCTCTGTTTTTGTTTCTTAAATTCCACATATGAGTGAGATCATATAGCAATTGCTTTTCTCTGATTGACTTATTTTGCTTAGCATAATACCCTCTAGAGGGAGACAAACCATAAGAGACTCTTATTCATAGGAAAGGAACTGAAGATTGCTGGAGGGGAGGAGAGTGGGGAGGATGGGGTAACTGGACATTGAGGAGAGCACATGATATAATGAGCACTGGGTATTATATAACACTGATGAATCACTGACCTCTACCACTGAAAATTAATAGTAATTATATATTAATTAATTGAATTTAAATTTAAAAATGACAAATTTACAAAATTAAAAGGAAACAAACAACAAAGTATCTACATGGACCTTCTGTAATATTAATATTAAATATTGAGCTAACCATGCATCATAACTAGAAGAATCAAGATACTGGAAATCGTGTGTGTGTGTGTGTGTTAGACAGCTAAATCCTTTAACATATATAGTTGGAAGTCAATAAATAATTGATAATATCAAAACCTAAAAAATTTAAGAATAATATAAGAATGTTATTTAGAAATATGGAGTCAAATAAAGAAGACATAATAAAAAGTAAATTTTGGTTGTTTCTGGGTAGTAAGAGTCAGGGGTAAGAAACTTACATAAGTCTTGTAGAACTATTTCACTTTTTTAAAAAAAATTTTTATTTATTTATGATAGTCACAGAGAGAGAGAAAGAGAGAGAGAGGCAGAGACATAGGCAGTGGGAGAAGCAGGCTCCATGCACCGGGAGCCTGATGTGGGATTCGATCCCGGGTCTCCAGGATCACGCCCTGGGCCAAAGGCAGGCGCCAAACCACTGCGCCACCCAGGGATCCCTATTTCACTTTTCTAAACCAAATATATATATATATATGTATATTTAATTTTGAAAATAAAACAGGGATAACTCTAATCTGAAGGAACAGGTTTGCATAAAATATTCTAACTCCTCCAGGAAGCTGTATCATGGCTGTAATGGAGGTTGATGAGGGAGAGTTACAGGAGATGACAAAGTCAGGAGACTGAGCTTGTAGGGCCATATGCTGAGCCAAGCACTTTGGCTTTAATTCTGAAAGATATAAAGGAGATACCAAAAGATCTTAAATTTGGGAATACCATGGTCATTGCTATTTTGGAAAGGTTAATCATGAAAGGCCAATGAAATAAAAGTGATTCTACTGCCTCCATGCTTCTGATAGACAATGTACAGTAAGTACTTGGGAGAGGTGATTCCTTAGTTTGTGGATATCAGTGTCCTCAGAAAGTGATTGTTCAGAGGCTGGCTGGGTGGTCTAGTGCTATGAATAGCACCAACACTAAGTTCTCTCCTGTGGGAAGTTTATGAAAACTTCTAAAAACTTGTAAAATCAAGCAAGGAGATTCTGTTACCTGGCTGCAAAGCCCTGAAACAGGTAGGATGTCACAATGGGGGCCAGAGGGAAGGGATTCATCAGGAATGATGGTACTCTCAAACAACAGCTCCAAATATTAAAATGGGAAAATGGCAAGAGTGATATACAACTGATGTTTTCATAAATTACAGTTAAAATATTTGTTTTCTACTATAATTCTGAACATGGAAAAATGAAAGGCAATGTGAGTGGCAGATGGCTACTATGGGGACAGCACACAGTTTACATTTCCACAAGAACATGCTTAAATTATGTTAGGAATCCATAAACCTATAAAGAAATTAGAAAGTATAAGGTAATAAATAAATATGTACTTAGTAATTGTAATAGGTGCCATGAAGAAAATGAACAGGGACAAGGCCCATTTTGTGGCTCTACAATGAACTTTTAAATTTAATTAAATTTAATATTTTATCTTATTTTAATTTTATCTTTTAAGTAATCTCTACACCTAACATGAGGCTTGAATTTATAAGCCCAAGATCAAGAGTCACATGCTGCACCAACTGAGCCAGCCAGGCATCCCTACAATGTACTTGTTGCTTAGGAGACGTGCCCTTCTATTCTCAGCATTTCTACTCTCTGGGCTCCATCTCTACGCAATACACTTTCATATGTCCCCATGCCTTTGCACAAGCTCTTTCCTTTACCTGAAAATACATTCACAAGTATAAACACTGCTTACTCTTCAAAACCCAAAAGATTTTCCCTTGTTCAGCCAGTAAGAGTCAAACCCTCCTCTCTCAATCCTGCTGTCACAGCTCTCATTGCATTTTGCCTGGCATTATAGTTATCTCCCAGGGAGATGATGAGCAGCTTGAGTAGGGACTGTGTTTTACTCATTTCTGTTTCCCCTTACAGTTCAGTAAGTAGGAGCTTAGTAATGCTTGGCTGAGATCTCCAAGGCCATATGAACTTGATTAATATGATTTGCTCTATTTCTCAATTCCCGATGGAAGTTGCCCTTGGCTGTCTCCAATAGGCAAGTCTGATTTGCTCCTGATGCTTCAGTGGGGAAAGATGGCAGAAAAGGGAGGCAAGTGCCTTCAAACTCTTGAGCATAATGCATTCAGAATCTTGGAAGAAACAGAGGTGCTGAAGTGTGGAAGAAGTAGGGAAGGAATAGCTAAGGCTGCCGAGGCTGGCCTAAACAAAACCAGTCATTTTACTGTTTTTAAAAACCACACATTCCCATTATATCAAATTGCTGATTTTCAGTCATGGCCCCCATGGTTCCAGGGAACACCTAGAAAAGCAACGAATCATCATCATTGTACTCCTGCAGTATTACAAATATTCTATTTCCCAACAATATCATCATCTGAAACTTAAGAAAAGATTCTGAAGCTAAATCATTGTACTGAGGAAAGTACGAATGAAAGAAAATTCTGGGCCAGTCTTAATTACATTAAGGTAGAATTCACTTACTCAGCAGTGTGACTTTTAGAGGCCCCGGCCCAGAATCTCCCTATAGTCTTGATCCACAATTAAAATTTTAGAGTTTTATGTGATGATAATAAGAATGTTAATAATACTCCATATCTGGAAGATACAGCTTTATACTCTATATTGTTCTATTAATTTGAACATGCTTTGAAGTGCAGTGGAACATGTTTTATTAGAATATTTCATTGAGAGTACTTTATTTGGTTTGGAAGATATTTCTTGATAAGCCACTTGGGATAGAAACAGAGTTGGAAAAGGCTCAAGTGTAGACAGAGCTTCCCAGTGCAGAGCAAGAGGAGAATTTTTTTCTAATTGTAGTGACTTAAAGGGAACAGTAAGGTGAGTCAGAAGCAGAGAGAAGATGTAACTAGGTTCAGATACGTTGCCTGAGGTTTGGCCTTTATGCAAGTGTACTTGTTTATTGAATCTTTAGAAATTTACACTTAGAATTTTTGGCACAGACAAAATTAAACATGTGTCTCCTGCTCTGAACTTTAAGTGAGCCAAGACTCAGAAACAATGCAATTTTTATAACTAAATTTCATGTGCTATAATCAAATGATTGGATGTGTTTTGAGGATTTATCTTAAAGGTTTATGTGTGAAGGTAACTGAACCAGGTGTGAAAATGCTGACTCTTTTTTTTCTAGGCCAACGAAACTTTAAAGGCAACATCAATAGATTTTATCATCCAAAATGGAACTCCATATCACTTAGGACACAGAGAAAATACTGAAAAATGTAAAACAGTTTGTAATGAGAGTTGTGAAACAGCCTGTATGGCTCACCAAGTTGAAGTCTAGGATGATAATGTTAATGTAGTGTATGTAGCAGAATATTAGAAATATGGATTACCTTAGGGAGCTAGAATTAATTTTGATCCTGCACATTTGCCCTAAAACATACATTAACAACAAGCTGCCTGTGATGTAAGTCAGATCCCAGTGTTCCCAATGCCTATCCACAGTGGGGGAATAGCAGACACATGTTGTTTCCACAGCACCTTTCTTTCTGGGGAGCCACCTTGATCACACACTTCTTATCTCCTCTTGACCTCAGCTGTCTCTGGTTCTAGTTCTGCATGGGCTCCAACTGACTTCACATGGGAGCAATCTGACAGTGCCTCTGCTTTTCTGCTTATACCATTCACCTCTTGCCTTCCATCCTTGAGTTCCATGGCACAAATAAAATTCCCTTTCATACGTAAGCTAAAAAAGTTTTATCGCTTATAACTGAGAGTACAAGGGAGAAGATGTAGAGTGTCAGCTCCATTAAAGATGTTATCTTAATCCTCATCCAAATATGAGGAGTCGATATTATTCTTTCCATCTTCTAGATGGAAATACTGAGAATCAGTAAAAGTAAGTAGCTGGGCCAAAGTCACCTTGCTCTTAAATAATAGAACTAGAACTTGAATCAGATCCATCTAACTCTTAACTTATTATTTCCACATAGCTTGTTGTCTCTCAAATATTGATAAGATAAATGACTAAAATTGAATGCATAAGATGTTTTAAAAATTAGAAACGCCGGGACACCTGCACCCCGATGTTTCTAGCAGCAATGTCCACAATAGCCAAACTGTGGAAGGAGCCTCGGTGTCCATCGAAAGATGAATGGATAAAGAAGATGTGGTCTATGCATACAATAGAATATTCCTCAGCCATTAGAAATGACAAATACCCACCATTTGCTTCGACGTGGATGGAACTGGAGGGTATTATGCTGAGTGAAATAAGTCAATCGGAGAAGGACAAACAGTGTATGTTCTCATTCATTTGGGGAATATAAATAATAGTGAAAGGGAATATAAGGGAAGGGAGAAGAAATGTGTGGGAAATATCAGAAAGGGAGACAGAACATAAAGACTCCTAACTCTGGGAAACAAACTAGAGGTGGTGGAAGGGGAGGAGGGCGGGGGGGTGGGGGTGAATGGGTGACGGGCACTGAGGGGGGCACTTGACGGGATGAGCACTGGGTGTTATTGTGTATGTTGGCAAATTGAACACCAATAAAAAATAAATTTATTATTAAAAAAATTAGGATAAAGCCACTATCCAATTTAATAAAATTGAACTTTAAAAAGAGTAATGAGCAAAAAATGTAAGAACACAAAAGCACAAGAAAATAATTGTGCAATGGGAGCAAGAATAGAGAAGTGCAAGTGCAGTGAGAGTAAGGAAATGTGGATTTCAACCCTGGTCCTGCCAGGATTGGCTGTGTAGTCTCAGGTACGTCCCTTAAAGTCATAGAATTCAGAACATAAAGAGACCTCATTACATTTTATTCTATATATTAGCTTGCCCCTTAGGAAACTGTACCCCAAATGTTTCCATTGGAATTTGGTCTGCATTGTGGCAAAGGATGGTGGATTCTGTTGCGAATATTCATGCCCAAGTTGATTAATCGTAGAACACAGTTTGTGCACTCATACCTCTCTGCAACCACACTGCTATCTTTCCCCTCTTAACCTCCTTATACTGGTTATTCAGTTGTGCAGTTCTGTACCTATGGGAAAATTTTTCTTGAGGGCATCTGACAAGTACTAATTCAGGCTTGCTTTTCATGCTTCTATTCCCCCAAACCAGTGTTGTTGAATAATACCCTTTTAAGGGCACCTGGGTGGCTCAGTGGTTGAGCACCTGCCTTTGGCTCAGGTTATGATCCTGGGGTCCTAAGATCGAGTCCTATATCAAGCTGCCTGGAGGGAGCCTGCTTCTCCCTCTGCCCATGTCTCTACTTCTCTTTCTGTATCTCTCATGAATAAATAAATAAAATATTTTTAAATAAAAGACCCTTTGGATACATTAACAAGAAGTAGAATAACAAACACCTATACAATTTCACTGTGTACCACACGCTGCGATTATATATAGTATAACATATAATAATAATATATTGATAATTATATTATTTTAATTATTATAAAAATATATATTATGCTTTGGGTCCTCATAACAACCTTATGAGGATAGTGCTATTATTGCACCCATTTTACGGATTAGGTAACCGAGATATGGAGAGATTACTTGCTTAAGATGGTAAGCTGGCAAGTAGTCAGAGGGCTGGGGTCTTCCTTTTGGCTGTGCCAAGAATATTCTGTGGGCTAAGCTTTTTTAGGCCTCGGTTCTCATCTAAGAAATGAGATGCAAACAAAATGTTGTGATTTCTCTGCCTTGAAGTAATGGTGCAATCACTGTGGTGCCTGAAATATGTAATTCATTCTGTATTGTCTCCAATATTTATTTTTTGAATTAAACTTTCTTGGAACTTCTCTCTCACTATTTTGTAATCTGTAGACAACCAGTGAGCAAAGTGGGAATGATGGAGACACTTCAAGGACTAGATCCTCAAATTTAATTAATTAATTAAGAGTTGTGTGTCTTCCTCTTTGTTTTCCATTCCAACATTAGGATCAGATGACAGAAAGAACATTGAATGAGGAAGACACCATAAACTATTTTTGGCCCTATCTTTACTCTTACATCTACTAGGACATGACCTTGGCAAAGCTATTTACCCAGCTTGGATTTTACTCTTTCTTCATCTAGAAAGTGGGATAATTTAGTTAGAGGACTTCTGCTATTTGTTCTGACTCTGAAAGTCTGTGATTCCATCATCTTTTCTTTACCACACTTAAGATTAGACACTTCAGTTTCTAATGAGAAAGGTTAATAAGGGGAAGAAAACATTTCTCAGAATAGGGTGCTCAGTACAAAAAACAATACCTTGTTTGAAGTCACACATCCCTGAGCACGCTGCAGCATGTTGACTTTCATGTTTCTCCCTCATACAAGGAAGGGCTCTAGTGAAAAAAAAAAATCCTATCTTGAACAAACAGTGCTAGCTGTTCATATAGCTTATGTTGAAACTTAAAGGAAAAAGGTCTGATTAGAGAGCTATTTGGCCATTGTTTCAATAATCCAGAACAATATTATGTTGTCATGCAAATTCCTTCATGGCAAAGAGAGGACTTCGGGGGTTTCTTTTGTTCTTCATAGGGAAACTAGGATCAATACTCACTGGCAAACGGGAGTGAAATGTTAATAATTACTGCTGAACACGAACCAAATATATGATGGTCAAATCTTAAGATTCAGACAGTAGCTTATTTTGTTTTGTTTCTCAAACAATAAGCATACAAATTAAAAATATGTTTTTCGAGACAAGTCCCATCTAAGACTATATTGTTCTTGTTTTTAATAGCTACTTCTCAGGGAAGAGACACCACTTTTCACCAACGGCATAAACACCAAGGCTGTGGAGTATAAGTGCACTGAATGTTAATTTAAAATATCTAAGTCCTTCAAGTAATAATATTAGCTATCCAATGAAAAATTGGTTATGCCACCTTTGAAGTGAGAAAGGATGCAATGAGGAGGGGATAGGGAACTCATGATGGGGTCACTTGAGGTGGGGATGATGCCAGGCAAACTGCCATCTGAGGATAAAGACTTGGGGCACTCCTAATCTGAGAATTCTGCTAAAAGTCTTCGGAAGCCATTCCAATGGTTTGGAGCAATTTGAGGGTAGGTCTTATGATACACAACTTGAAAAGACCTTATAAATCATCTACTTGAATTCTTTCATTTTACAGAAGAATCTGAGACGGAAGAGACTCAGGAGACTTGACTATAACATAAAGTCCTATAGGAAGCAACCTGCTAAGCTAGAGCTTATTATCATGTCTCATTTTGCCTCTTGCACCAAGGATTGTTTCAAATCTCTATTTTTCCCAAGCTTCTGATCATGCCAATGTCCCTTTCACTCTCAACAAATGAATGGGTTTCCAGCTCACAGAAAAAATAGAAACTGTAAGACAAAAAATTTCTCCACTTCTTGCTACCAGCTCTGAATTGACAGCCACTTTTTGCCCCCTTTCTCCTGTGAAAGGCAAGAGGAGGTCCCCTACTGTTGGAGCCTAATATCTCTGCCTACGTTATATTACTGCATTCTCAGAATTGCCTTGAACTGTCAATTGCCATCTTAGGGATCTTGGTCAATTGATTATACCTTCACTCTGCTGTATCTTCAATCTCTCTCTCTCTCTCATTCTCTCTATAGGCTTTTCCACACTCAAAGAGACTTCAATTTTATCAGTTATGCTTTATTTCTTTTAGTAAAAAGAAAAAAGATCTGAAGTAAATATATTCAGATTTCTTGATTCTGGTGGTGGGTACATGGGAATTTATTATT
Organism: Canis lupus dingo; assembly: GCF_003254725.2. Classification (NCBI taxonomy): domain Eukaryota; kingdom Metazoa; phylum Chordata; class Mammalia; order Carnivora; family Canidae; genus Canis; species Canis lupus. The sequence goes on along the minus strand of NC_064274.1, from coordinate 2,114,872 downwards.
CTTTACCCTTTATATTAACATTTATTTTCCTGCAAGAAGCAAAGAGACTATGGGCAATAATTATGAGCTCAGTAAAGATCAGAGACTATAACTCAAAGTAATATCCATCCACAGGGATTTACACAGCTACTGCTTCCTCTAATTTTCACACTGAAGGAACTTTTGAGCCCTGCTGACTGAGGTTTAAAATAAAAAAGGAAAAAGAAAGAGAAAAGTGAATTGGAGAGAGTGTTCTGTTTACATCTGAGTAGGGAACTTCCAAAACTCCACTGTGGCAGCTGTGGGATGATTTAATATAAATGGTCCAAAAAGCTAGCTGGAAGTGATCATTTGGAATTTTTAAAACCTTTTCAGCAATGTTACTAAAAACATTACCAACCACTAAAGACATAAAGAATGTAAAAGTTTACCCATTTATTGGATTCTCGAATATCAATTGGCAATTAATATGCAAGATAAAATCAATGAGAAGATGGATCAATTTTTTATTTTCTATTATATTATTTCCAATTTCATAAGGAAAATTGCAACTATTCTAGAAAAAATATCTTACTTTCCTATTCCCAGATCCTGTTTTTACCTATTCTTTCCTCCTTTCTTTCTGTTGAATGAAATAACTGTCCTCCATCCACATTCAAGTCTAATACCTCCCCATGTACCTAGGTCTTCCCCTCCCCCACTCCTTTCTGTACCTGTATTCCGTGTTTTGTCTCTTTTCTTTGTCATCAACTCTTGACTCTCCAGTAGGTCATCCCCCTAGTATTTAAACACATTTCCATTTTTTCTCTCTTTAAAAAAGGAAACTTCTCCATTGATCTTACAATCATCTCTAGCACGCCTCCAAACTCTTCTATTACCTTCACAGTCAAACTTCTTAAAAGGGAATTTCTTAACTAAAAAGACCAAGTGTCTACTCTTGCTGTCTCTATTTCTTCAACCTCTCTCATTCCTCAATCCAGCCCATCTGGCCCTGCCATCAGACCATGCCCTCCTCATGTTACCATTGACCTCAGTGTCAGGACATTTTGGGGTGAGAAGAAAGCAACTTTCTTCTTTGTTATCATTTGTCTCTTTAGGACATGGACAAAATCTTGGGCAAATATCATAGTTTTTGTGGTTATTCTCAAGGATTAATAAAGAATGTATTTTTTTGGAGATTAAAATGTTTACATTAGATGGGACTGGATAATCCAAATTAAAGTTTCTTATTAGCTCAGGCTTGTCTTAAGTGAAAAATGTATAGTCAGGAAAGGACATAGGCAGCTTTTGTAGTATCTTTCTTCTGAAACTTGTCCTCTCCTTATAATGTCTTCTCTGCCTCCTCCAGGGTTGGTGTACAAAAATTTTTACCTGACTGCTGTAGTTGTAATCTGGCATTGATTGTTATAGAAGGTACCTGCATCTTATGCATTTTCGAGGACAGAGTCTAATCCTCAGGTTTTTATACACACACACAACATACATATGCACAATGCACACTATATACATACACACAACACACACATATACACACCTATTTGAGTCCCTAAAGATTACATATATAAAGAGGTTATATGTTTAAAGACATTTCATATATAATATAATCTTGAGAGGCAGAGAGAGAAAGCTTTATTTCAACAAAAGTAGTTTTACAATGTTATTAAAACATGGGCAGGGGGCCTGAATAGGCATTTTTCCAAAGAAGACATGCAGATGGTCAACAGACATATAAAAAGATGCTGAACATCACTTGCTATCAGGGAAATGCAAATCAAAACCACAATGAGATATTACCTCACTCCTGTCAGAATGGTTAAAACAACAACAACAGGGATCCCTGGGTGGCACAGCGGTTTGGCGCCTGCCTTTGGCCCAGGGCGCGATCCTGGAGACCCGGGATCGAATCCCACGTCGGGCTCCCGGTGCATGGAGCCTGTTTCTCCCTCTGCCTATATCTGCCTCTCTCTCTCTGTGACTATCATAAATAAATAAAAATTAAAAAAAAAAACAAAACAACAACAACAAGAAACAAATGTTGTGAGGATGTGCAGAACAAGGAACCCTCTTGCAGTTTTGCAAATTGGCACAACCACTGTGGAAAACAGTATGGAGATTCTACAAAAAATTAAAAAATAGAAATACCATCTAATCCAATAATTTCACTATTGGATATTACCTGGAGAAAACAAAAACAGTAACTTGAAAAGATATATGCACTCCTATGTTTACTGCAGCATTACTTACAATAGACAAGACATGGAAGCAACCTAAGTGTCCATCAATAGATGAATGGATAAAGAAAATGCATGTGTGTACACACACACACACACACACACACACACACACACAGATATGAAATATTACACTGCCATGAAAAAGGATGACATCATGCCATTTGAGATAACATGGATGGACCTAGAGGGTATTATGCTAAGCAAAATAAGTCAGACTGAGAAAGACAAATACTATATGATTACACTCATAAATGGAATGTAAAAGTGAATAAACAAAAAGCAGAATCAGAAATATAAACACAGAGTACAAACTGATGGTTGCCAAAGGAGATGGTGGTGATGGGGTTGGGCAAAATAGGTGAAGAGGAGGCCTCCAGTTATAGAATGAATAAGTCCAGGGAATAAAAAGCAGAGCATAAGTAATATAGTCAATAATATTGTAATAGCAATGTAATGGAACAGATGGCAGCTATATGTGTGGTGAACATAGCATAACGTATAAACTTGTCAAATCATTAAGTTGTACACCTGAAACTAATGTAACATTGTGTGTTAATTACACTCAATTTTTTTTAAAAAGTGATTTTATAGATCTTATCCCATCTCTGTTACTTATGGGCCATCTGTATATGAAGCTTACAACATCTGTTTGCCCACTTCACAGGAAAGCTTTAAAAGTTCCTTGAGTTAATTCATTTAAATATGTCAATAGGCTAAAAAGGCTATATGAGTCTTTGCTTAGTTGAATGGTAATATTATTATTACTATTATCATAAAAATATACTTTCCAAGTAAAAGTAAAAATATACTTTCCAATTGGGTTAGCCAATTATGGGATCCATAACCATATTCCCTTGGATCTCTGGGTGTAAAGAGGGATCAAAGTTTAAGTGAGGATGATAGTGAAACTAATAGAATGACTTTGTCTTCTCTATTGAAACTGAGGTATCACTGCCTTGGAAGAAAATAGGATGGTGATCACTTTTGCTTTGTGTAGTTTTCTTCAGCCCCTAAGGTCATAATCCCTGAATAAGGCCAGCTCCACTTACTACCATTATTTTAAGACAGCTGTAAGAGTAAGCTAGCTTTACCCATCTCTGGTCTCCACTTTCTCTTCAGGCTCATCAAGTTGAAGGTTGAACTTGCGACAGGTAAGCTATGGATAGGTAAGATATTCTATTTCATTTCTAGATCCTGTGTTGGGAATGATAATGAAGGTCCCTTAGGCCTTCATATGCCACATAGTATGAGCTTTTATGTTATCTTTTATTTTATTTTTTTATTGGAGTTTGATTTGCCAACATATAGCATAACTTCCAGTGCTCATCCTGTCAAGTGCCAATATGAGTTTTCAAGTCATTCTTGATGGATGACCAAGTAGCCATGTAACAGACCATTCACTTCTTTCCATTCCAGATACATTCTCCATCTTTCTTTGCCCTGCTTACCTCCACCAAATACGGCAACTGGGCTACCTTTCCTCTGGTATCTGATTGGGTTAGCCAATGGGAGAAATTGGCAGGAGATCTGAGGGCAGAGAGTTGGGCCCCATGCCTTGGCTGCAGGGCCATGATTTTGGCAGTGCTCCTCTCCACAACTCCAGCTTTTGCTTGTTCCCTTTGTTGTTCCTTTTAGTTCCATTCAAGTTATATAAAGGAGGCCAAAGGGATTCTTCATTAAACACTATTTAAATGCTTGAAGGAAGTCATTTGCTTTTTCCTGCCAGAACTCTGATTGATATAAATCCTTATAAGCCTCACTTATCTCATCTGTTGTAATATGGGTTTAATAAAAGAATCCATTTCACTGGGCAGGAATGAGGGTTAATTGAGATAATACTTACAAAGTACTTAATATATGGTAGACACTTAACTGTACTTAATATTCAGTAGTATACACTTAATAGAAAGTACTTTACTGAGTACTAATACAAACATATTAATATTACAATGTATTAATACTGAGTATTAATGCAAAGTACTTTAATGGATGTTAATTCAGTAAATATTAGCTATTATTATTATCATTATTATTGGTTGCCTGCAGCAAATAAATTAAGACAGCTTTGGGCCACTGCTGACTAAAAATTAATTTGAAATAGTGATTAGCAGATTACAAAGCCCAATTCCCACCCCCCTATATTTCTCAACATAAATAATCTCTACTTGCCTTGTCCTCTGCTTTCTCAGCAGCCTTCTAGGAATGGACTCTTTCTGTTTCTTTTTGTATGTGTGTGACTTTCTCAAGATTTCCTTCAGCTGAGACTTTTTTTCAATCCATAAAGCATAAAGTCATTCTACAATTTCTATTAAAAATCTGAGGATGACATATTCAGGGATTTGGGGTAATAATCAACAACTGCAAGGATTTGAAAATGAATGAAAATCCCAAAAACAAATCCTGAAACTCTCCCCCAGTAGTCTTGAGTAAGTTATTTTATTCTTTCCAACATTGTATTTCAAGGACTGAGTAAAATGAATGGGGAATGATTGGAAAGATGGATAATACTCAGAAGAAGAGGAATTAGTGGGATTAAGTACTGTTTTTTATTTACTCTCCCACTCAGGATATAATGCATTTTAAAAAATTATTTTAAAAAACAGCTCTGATAGTGAAAAGGATTATAGGGAAAGGAGAGAAAATGAGTGGGAAATATCAGAGAGGGTGACAGAACATGAGAGACTCCTAACTCTGGGAAATGGACAAGGAGTAGTGGAAGGGGAGGTGGGAGGAGGGATGGGGTGACTGGGTGACGGGCACTGAGGGGGGCACTTGACGGGATGAGCACTGGGTGTTATACTCTATGTTGGCAAATTGAACTCTAATAAAAAATATACAAAAAAAAAAAACCAGCTCTGGAGAAATGGAGCATACTCTTAAATACTAAACTGTCATAAAAAGATCAAGTAGAGTAGAGTGGCCTTGGTTCAAAGGGCATTTTAAAGACACTATTAATAAGCAGACTCCAAGTGATCCAAGTGATTCCAGTCAATCACCACTGTGACTGTCACTTGTTTCCATTTAAACATATTGTAGTTTGAAGCTAAATTTAAATATTATTCATATTGGAGCCTTTTAGAAGCTTTCTCTGATGATTTCACTGAAATAAGAACTCACAACCCAATTTGTCTTCTAACACTGTAATCCTTCACAACAGGTGACAAAAGCAACCTTTTATGACAATATGACAATTAATGCCTTCATGATAACTTTTCGATTTATGTTCCTGGATTTTTCAGGTAGGTTTAGATTCATTTATTCACCCTGAAGATACTTTTTGAGGAGAGGGCAATGGACATTCATTGCAATCCCTTCCTGCTGAGAGTTGTGCCAGGTGTTTTGTGTCCCTTGACTGCTCTCGACAACCCCACAAAATGCACAAGATGCATAGTACTATTATCTTCATTTTCTAAGTGATGGAATGGTGATGTAGAGAGTTTCAGTAATATAGTTAAGGTCCTCGAGCTGTTGAGTGGCAGAACTGATACCTGAGGCCCAGTTTTTCTGTCATATTAGTCATGGTGCCTGGCATGGAAAGGCAAGGTGGCCCCCAAACCCACAACATTCTGCAACATCAAAGATGAGCAAGACAATTCCTTTCCTGAAGAGCTTTGTCTCTCCTTAAACTCAGAAACCAGTGCAATGCTTGTAGGTTTTTAAAATATGGTCAGGACGGACCTTTCCCCCACAGCAACCCTGTTGCACCTACCCCTGCTTTTCCAGGGCTGTCTCAGACACTCCATGCCAAAAATAGATGATAACAAAGAATCATTAGATGTTTACCCTCCTCATAGCCTAAAACTATGTTGCTTTATTCCAACAATCTTCTTGAGTTCATTTCTGTTATCATTTGCAAACATAATTTAGCCTTTTCCCATCAATAGAAATGACCTACGTGACTCCACATGACCTCTGTTGCTAGTGATCCCAATGTTTCTCTTATAACCTCTACACTGGGGGCAGGTCCCTTCTAGGCAAATGGCTCCCTGAGATGCTCTACTTGATTAATTACTAAGAAGGGAAGGGAAGTAAGGAAGATTGAACCAAGGGAGGAGCTGAACAGCAATGTTCAAAAATCATCAACTGACCCCACAGGGAGATCTGAAGTTGGGATGGCTCTTCACAGTTATCTGAACTGGGATGAGGGGCCAGGCCATAATATCCCTGAATTGACAAGTTATTATCAAATGTAACCTGTCCCTGGGAAAGAGGAATGATTTTATGAGATAGATCTGACACTGAAGGCAATATCTGGAGAAGGTTAAGGGAGAGGCTGGTGGGAGGTTGCAGTGCTCAGCAGCACTCCTAGCAGTTCCTTCAGCCATGCAGGGGGATCTAAGCAGTTCATCACAGCATTCACTCACTTACCCTGGGGATGAAGTCCCTTTGTAGGCTAATGGCTTGCTCCACCCCTTGTTCCACTCAGATTCACTTCATATAAGTTATAGAGCAGTATTTCTAGGATTCTGATGGACCTCTTTTCCTGTGGCAAACTTATAAGAAGAAATTTGGAGGGATGAACGACAACCTCTAGAGTGCTAACATCAAGGCTGTGAATGATATCCATTGTCTTCTTCCTTTATTCTCCATTGTGGTTTATCTCATTTTTGAGGGCTCTTAACCTGGTTGCCATTCCCTTCTCAAGCTGTAGCTATTGAAGTTTTTCATTTATAGGCAGAATTGGGCAAGTAAGACCAAGAGACGCATAAGTGAATTGCTGGGGTGTCAAACATATTCCTAATATGCCTCTTTGCATGTGTAAATGAAGCCTAACTTCTCTGACTCCCTTCACCCTTACCTCCTTAAGACAGTGACTCTTTTTGATTGTTTGTCCTTTGAAATAAGTAGTCCAAAGTTGCCAGAGGTTGCTGTAGCTTAAATCTAATGCCATTTCTGCTTTATGCCCAAGCAGAAACATTTTTCTTTGGGGAACTAGTATACCTAAATGCATAAGGCAAAGAGATGCGAGGATATAAAGCTAAAAATCCCAAAGAGGATCACTGAGAATAATGATAAATAATACCCTACTATTCCTACCTGTTAGTTTCTAGAACTATATATTCTTCATGTTGTAGACACAACACTATATAGTGATCATTAACTTAGACTGTATTGAGCTCTTGACCGTGCCTCATTCTCAGTCTGTTATCTCCAAGCAGCACATCAGTTGTGCCCTCCAAGGCCTTCTATCACTGTATTAGACTAGGAGCATCTAGGTGGCATGATACAGAATTGTACCAGCAAATCTATAGATCCTGCATTCGACACCATATCTTTTTCTTTAAAGGAGTTTCCTTGTTCTGATGCAGTGTTATGTGGATCAAATACTGTAAGTCCTTGTTAATGGGGCTGACTAAGGCCCCATGGGCAGGAAAGGAGAAGCCTCATCAAAAATACATATTGACGGGGATCCCGGGGTGGCTCAGCGGTTTGGAGCCTGCCTTTGGCCCAGGGCATGATCCTGGAGTCCTGGAATTGAGTCCAACATCGGACTCCCTGCATGGAGCCTGCTTCTCCCTCTGCGTGTGTCTCTGCCTCTCTCTGTGTGTCTCTTGTGAATAAATAAATAAAATCTTAAAAAAATACATATTGACTCCAATCAAAATGAATTTCCATCCCTTCTTGATTAGAAAGGGTCAAATGCAATTATTTTGGCACCATGTGGCTTCTGAAGGGATGGTGTTAAATCGGGAGTTCAGGATTTGTTTTTGGTGATATTGGGATGGTCATTTGGTAGCAGCAATATCTAGATCAGCATTGTTGAATGGGAGACCATGCCATTGATCCCATGGAGATTATGCTAGTTTCTTCATATACTCACTATGTCAGCACTCAAGTGGCCAGTAACAAAGATGGATGATGTCATCTGACTAAATCATTCTATGTTCTTGGTTGTTTAGTGCCTCTTCTTTAGTGGATATGCTTTAATGGATGTTAACATGCAGTGCAGAGGTCTTCACTGTGTGACCACTCCCACAGATCTTCATACTTTGAACCTAAACCTTTTTGTTTCCTTTCTTCTACTTTTCTCCTTCCAAGCCTCTGGCCCACTGTTAAACCTGCTATCAAGAATGCATGTCATAGTTCAGGCTGCTATAACAAAATACTTTAGATTGGGTGGCTTAAACAACAAACATTTATTTCTCACAGTTCTGGAGGCTAGGAAGTTCAAGATTAAGGTGCTAGCAGATTTGGTATGCAGTGAAGGCCCTCTGCCTGGTTCAAAGATGTCTGTTTTCTTGACACAAGATCTTTCTTTAATGCATGCATGTCGAGGGAGAGAGATCTTGTGTCTCTTTCCTCTTTTTGTAAGGGCATTCATCCTATCAAGAGGGCCCCACCCTCATTACCTTGTGTGCCAGTCTCAGCCTACTGATAACCAAAGTTGTGGTTCTTCCAGCCCTTGTGCTTCTTTTTATTTTAATATATGTATATTTTTTAATTGGAGTTAATTTTCCAATATATAGTATAATACCCAGTGCTCATCCCCTCAAGTGCTCCCCCCTCAGTGCCCATCACCCAGTCACCCCATCCCCCCGCACTTACCTCCCCTTCCACTACTTCTTGTTAGTTTCCCAGAGTTAGGAGTCTCTCATGGTTTGTCTCTAATTTATCCCCACTCAGTTTCCCTCCTTTCCCTTATAGTCCCTTTCACTATTTCTTATATTCCTCATATGAATGGAGCATATGATGATTGTCTTTCTCTAGTTGATTTACTTCACTCAGCATAATACCCTCCAGGTCCATCCACATTGAAGCATAAGGTAGGTATTTATCCTTTCTGATGGTTGAGTAATATTCCCTTGTATACATAGACCACATCTTCTTTATCCATCTGTCAATGGACTCTGAGGCTCCTTCCACAGTTTGGCTATTGTGGACATTGCTGCTGTGAGCATTGAGGTGCAGGTGTCCTGCTGTTTCACTGCATCAGTATCTTTGGCGTAAATTCCCAGTAGTGCAACTGCTGGGTCATAGGGTAGCTCTTCTTTTAACTTCTTGAGGAACCTCGACACAGCTTTCCAGAGTGGCTGCACCAGTTCACAGTCCCACCAACAGTGCAAGAGGGTTCCCCTTTCTCCGCATCCTCTCCAACATTTGTTGGTTCCTGTCTTGTTAATTTTCCCCATTCTCACTGGTGTGAGGTGGGATCTCATTGTGGTTTCGATCTGTATTTCCCTGATGGCAAGTGAAGAGGAGCATTTTGTGCTTCTTGGCCATGTGTAGGTCTCCTTTGGAGAAATTTCTGTTCATGTCTTCTGCCCATTTCATGATTGGATTGCTTTTTTCCTTGCTGTTGAGTTTAATAAGTTCTTCATAGATCTTGGATACTAGCCCTTTATCTGATGTGTCATTTGCAAATATCTTCTCCCATTCTGTAGGTTGTCTTTTAGTTTTGTTGACTGTTTCTTTTTCTGTGCAGAAGCTTTAATCCTGATCAAGTCCCAATAGTTCATTTTTACTTTTGCTTCCGTTGCATTCATAGATGTGTCTTGCAAGAAATTGCTGTGGCCAAGTTCAAAAGGTTGTTGCCTGTGCTCTTCTCTAGGATTTGAATGGATTCTTGTCTCACATTTAGATCTTTCATCCATATTGAGCTTATCTTTGTGTATGGTGAAAGAGTGGTCTAGTTTCATTCTTCTACACGTGGCTGTCCAATTTTCCCAACATTTATTCAAGAGACTGTCCTTTTTCCAGTGGATAGTCTTTCCTGCTTTGTCGAATATCAGTTGGTATAGAGTTGAGGGCTCATTTCTAGGTTCTCTATTCTGTTCCTTTGATCTCTGTGTCTGCTTTTGTGCCAGTACCGCACTGTCTTGATGACCACAGCTTTGTAGTACAACCTGAAATCTGGCATTATGATGCCCCTGGCTCTGGTTTTCTTTTCAATATTCCCCTGGCTATTCTGGGTCTTTTCTGATTCCACACAAATCTTAAGATGATTTGTTTCAACTCTCTGAAGAAAGTCCATGGTATTTTGATAGGGATTGCATTGAATGTGTACATTGCCCTGGGTAGCATTGACATTTTCACAATATTAATTCTTCCAATCCATGAGCATGGAATATGTTTCCATCTCCTTGTGTCTTCCTCAATTTCTTTCAGAAGCGTTCTATAGGTTTTAGAGTACAAATCCTTTACCTCCTTGGTTAGTTTTTATCCTAGGTATCTTATGTTTTGGGTGCAGTTGTAAATGGGATTGATTCCTTAATTTCTCTTTCTTCAGTCTCATTGTTAGTGTATAGAAATGCCACTGATTTCTGGGCATTGATTTTTGTATCCTTCCACACTGCCAAATTGCTGTATGAGTTCTAGCATTCTTAGGGTGGAGTCTTTTGGGTTTTCTATGTACAGTATCATGTCATCTGTGAAGAGGGAGAGTTTGACTTCTTCTTTGCCAATTTAAATGCCTTTTATATCTTTTTATTGTTTGATTGCTGAGGCCAGGACTTCGGATATCCCTGTTGTGTTTCTGATCTTAGGAGAAAGGCTCTCAGTGTTTCCCCATAGAGACGAAGACTCCTAACTCTGGGAAACAAACTAGAGGTGGTGGAAGGGGAGGAGAGTGGGGGTTGGGGGTGAATGGGTGATGGACACTGAGGGGGGCACTTGACGGGATGAGCACTGGGTGTTATTCTGTATGATGGCAAATTGAACACCAATAAAAAATAAATTTATTATTAAAAAAAGGGAATGATATTTGCTGTGGGTTTTCATAAATGGCTTTTAAGATATTGAGGAATGTTCCCTTTATCCCTACACTCTGAAGAGTTTTGATCAGGAATGGATGCTGTATTTTGTCAAATGCTATCTCTGCATCTATTGAGAGGATCATATGGTTCTTGTTTTTTTCTTGTTGATATGATCTATCACGTTGATTGTTTTATGAGTGTTGAACTAACCTTGCATCCTGGGGATAAATCCCACTTAGTCATGGTGAATAAGCTTTTTTTTAAGATTTTATTTATTTATTAATGAGAGACACACGAAGAGAGAGAGAGTGCAAGAGGCAGAGAGAGAAGCAGGCTCTCTGCAGGGAGCCCAACATGGGACTCGATCCCAGGTCTCCAGGATCAGGGCCTGGGCTGAAGGCGGCACTAAACTGCTGAGCCACTCAGACTGCCAATGAATAATCTTCTTAATGTACTGTTGAATCCTATTGGCTAGTATCTTGGTGAGAATTCTTGCATCTGTGTTCATCAGGGATATTGGTCTAAAATTCTCCTTTTTGGTGGGGTCTTTGGTTTGGAATCAAGGTGATGCTGGCCTCATAAAAGGAGTTTGGAAGTATTCTCCCCCTTTCTATCTTTTGGAACAGCTTTAGTAGAATAGGTATTACTTCTTCTTTAAATGTTTGATAGAATTCCCCTGGGAGGCCATCTGACCCTGGACTTTTGTGTCTTGGGAGGTTTTTGGTGACTGCTTCAGTTTTCACTGGTTATTGGCCTGTTCAGGTTTTCTATTTCTTCCTGTTCCAGTTTTGGTAATTTGTGGTTTTCCAGAAATGCATCCATTTTTTCTAGATTGTCTAATTTATTGGCGTAGAGCTGCTCATAATATGTTTTCAAAATCGTTTGTATTTCCTTGGTATTGGTTGTCATCTCTCCTCTTTCATTCATGATTTTAATTTGAGTCTTTTCTCTTTTCTTTTTAATAAGGCTGGCTAATGGTTTATCTGTCTTATCAATTCTTTCAAGGAACCAGCTCCTGGTTTGTTGATCTGTTCTACAGTTTTCTGGCCCTATTTCATTGAGTTCTGCTCGAAACTTTATTAACTCTCCTCTTCTGCTTTGTGTAGACTTTATTTGCTGTTCTTTCTCCACAGTTACTTTAGGTGTGGGGTTATCTTGTGTATTCGACTTCTTTCCCATTTTTTGAGGGAGGCTTATATCATGATGTATTTCCATCTTAGGACTGCTTTTGCTGTATCCCAAAAATTTTGAACGGTTGTATCTTCATTCTCATTAGTTTCCATGAATCTTTTTAGTTCTACTCTAATTTCCTGGCTGACCCATTCATCTTTTAGTAGGATGGTCTTTAACCTCCATGTGTTGAGTTTCTTCCAAATTTCTTCTTGTGATTGTGTTCTAGTTTCAAGGCATTGTGGTATGAAAATATGCAGGGGACAATCCCAATCTTTTGGTATCGGTTAAGATCTGATTTGTGACCCAGTATGTGGTCTATTTTGGACAAAGTTCCATGTGCACTTGAGAAGAATGTGTATTCAGTTGTGTTGGGATGGAAAGTTCTGTATGTATCTGTGAAACCCATCTGATCCAGTGTATCATTTAAGGCCCTTGTTTCTTTGGTGATGTTGTGCTTAGAAGATCTGTTATTTGCAGTAAGTGCCATGTTGAAGTCTCCTACTATTATTATATTATTATTTAAGTATGTCTTTACTTTGGTTATTAATTGATTGATATACTTGGCAGCTCCCACATTCGGGGCATAAATATTCATGATTGTTAGATCTTCTTGTTGGATAGACCCTTTAAGTATGATATAGTGTCCCTCTTCTTCACTTACTACAGTCTTTGGAATACACTTTAACTTATCTTATATGAGGATAGGTACCCCAGCTTTCTTTGGAGGATGATTTGAATGGTAAATGGTTCTCCAACCTTTCATTTTCAGGGTGTAGGTATCCTTAAGTCTAAAATGGGTCTCTGTATACAGCAAATAGAGGGGTCTTGCTTTTTTATCCAGTCTGAAACCTTGCATCTTTTGATGGGATCATTTAGCTCATTCATGTTCAGAGTTACTATTGAAAGATAGGAATTTAGTGTTATCATAATACCTATTCAGTCCCTGTTTTTGTGGATTATTTCTTTGGGCTTCCTCTTTCTTTTACAGGGTCTCCCTTAATACTTCTTGCAGAGCTTGTTTAGTGGTCACATATTCTTTCAGTTTCTGCCTATCTTGGAAGCTCTTATTCCCTCCTTCTATTCTGAATGAGAGCCTTGCTGGATAGAGTATTCTTGGCTGCATGTTCTTCTCATTTAGTACCTGAATATATCCTGCCAGCCCTTTCTGGCCTGCCAGGTCTCTGTCTAGAGGTCTGCTTTAATCTGATATTTTTACCCATATAAGTTAAGAATCTCTTGTCTCTTGCTGCTTTAAGGATCTTCTCTTTATCTTTGGGATTTGCAAGTTTCACTATTAAATGTCGAGGTGTTGAAAGGTTTTTATTGATTTCGGGGGGAACCTCTCTATCTCCTGGATCTGAATGCCTGTTTCCCTCCCCAAGTTAGGGAAGTTCTCAGCTATGATTTGTTCAAATATGCTTTCTGGCCCTCTGGCCCTCTTGGCGCTCTCTGAAACCCCAATTAAACATAGATTTTTCCTTCTGAGGCTATAATTTATTTTCCTTAACTTTTCCTCATGGTCTCTTAATGCTTTTCTCTTTTTTCCTCAGCTTCCTTCCTTGCCATCAACTTGTCTCTATTCACTCACTCTTTCTTCCACCTCGTTAACCCTCATTGTTAGGACCTCTAGTTTGGATTGCATCTCATTTAATTGATTTCTAATTTCGGCCTGATTAGATCTAAATGCAGCAGTAACAAAGTCTCTAGACTCCTTTATGCTTTTTTCCAGAGCCACCAACAGCTTTATAATTGTGCTTCTGAATTGGCTTTCTGACATCAAAATGTAATCCATACTCTGTAACTCGCTGGCACAGAGTACTGTTTCTGATTCTTTTTTTTTTTTTTTTTTGGTAGTGAATTTTTCCTTCTAGTCATTTTGCTCAGTGCAGAGTGGCTGTATGAGTGGGCTGAGTCAAGAATATCAACCATGACCTAAGTTAATTTCACCCTAGATTATTCTTACAAGACCCTTCTCTCTGTAGCATTCCGTGTGTTCTCTCTTTAAATCTCAGGGCAAATTCATAGGTGTTCAGGATGTTTTGAAAGCTATCTGTGTAAGTTGGTCCCTGGTAGTTCTTATTAGGATTGCAAGTCACCCTTCAGCAATATCTTTTAGGAGACTGAAAAAAATAAAGGTTTATTATAGGACCTGGAAACTACACAGCACACCTGGGGCTATAATGTGAGGTTGCAGGTAGAGAGAGGATAAAGTGAGCATATGTGAGTGCTGCAGGGGACTGGTGTTCTACTTTTACTGGAGTGGAAGGTAGCAGACTTAGGGTTTCTTGGGCTTATTCCTTACTGGTGAATTTTAAGCTTAAGAGTAGGAATTTAAAGCCTGGGAAGAGAGAAAACAAATGCCCCATATAGTCAGTTATCAGAATCAACCAGGATTTCTAAAACAAAGGAAACTGAGTTGGAGGAGGTAGCCTGGTCTTTATTTAGTCATGTGGCAGTATATTTACTGGAGATAACCATGGTTATGGCAGATACCTCTTTGAAATGGATGCCTGGCAATCAAAACTCAAATCAGGCACTAGCATTATAAGACCACTGGATCCCTAAACATTTCTTTGTTAAGATTGACTCCTACCTCTCCTTTTGTCTTACCCTCTCTGGAGCACATGTGCCTTAGTTTTTGAAATGCTTACCATTTGTTACTTATCTAGTTGGATCAGTCATTAATATAGTGGGCCAGAGTGAAATTCTAGGGGAATGTTAGATTATATTATAACAGATTATGGGAAAGTAAACTTAGTCCTGAGGCTAAACTATAAATATAGTATTTATAGTATATTGTAGTCTGTTCCAAGAATGAAAACTGTTTCTGAATCTCTTTTCTGATGGGAATGGAAAAGAAACTATTCATCAGATTAATGACTGTATACCATATGGTTGAGGACTTGTTAAACTGCCGTCAGAGATACCACACCTGGCCCAGTGTACAATTAATGTAAATATTTGAGTATGTTTGAAGAAGGATATTTTCAGGATCCAACTGGCTTTTTTGTATAGGCCAGACTGGTGAATGAAATGGAGATGTGATAGGACTATCACTCCTGCATCCTTGAGGTCTTTAAGAGTGGTACTAATCTTTACCATTTTCCCCCATTATGCTGTACTTTTTGATTTACTGTGTTGCTGGATTCAGGTGGGGGTGGTGAAGGGAGTTTCCACTTGATCTTTCATGCTGTGATAGCTCCTGTACAACAGGCCAGGGAACAAATGTGGGGATTTTGCCAATATCCAAGTATGTCTGTTTCAATTACACATTTAGTGATTGGGGAAATAACTACTTGGTAGGTCTATAAACTCAGTGAACTCACTGTGAACTGGATCTGGGCTATAATGGTGTTTCACATGCCTGCTTACTCCTGGTGTCTAAGAGTTCCCCAAATATGTGGGTATTGTTCTTCCCACATATAGTTTTCTTAGTAAATGGTCTGTTTGGAGTCATCTTGGGAGAATCATTTCCATATGCACAACTTATGATTTTGCTGAGTCTTTTCCCTGGGGAACTGGACGTCTTCAGTCAACAATTTATGGGACCAAAAATGGGCTCAGGTCCAAAAACCAGGCAAGAGACCTTAACTCTTTATTGTGACATCTGATCTTAGCTTCCTGTCTGTGTATATCAATTTCTACTTGTTGTAATATAGATTTAACGATACCCTTATTGGCAGCCCATCTATCTTGCCCATATGAGTGACATATTCAACTAACCATCTGGTTAGCTCCTATAATTTAGTCCCAATGATACAATACTAGTGGTCCTTGTTGCTATTATAACTGTATACTCCTTGTTTCTGATGGTTAAGTGCTGCCACTTCACTTCTATTATTTCCAGAAGCTTTCGTCCCTATTACTTTTTTTAAATCAGGGAGCCCAGTTCTGTCATGGCTTCTGCTACAGAGTAGAGTATCTCAGGGATGCTAGAAGCCTTCTCAGTAGCATTACTTGCTGTTTTATTAAACTTCCATCCCTCTCACCAGACATAATTGTATGCTGGGGTTTCCTATATCATAGTGCTTCCACTCTAGCATGCCTACTTTTCTGAAATATTTGATCCCTTCTTGCACTGTCTGCCACAGCAAATTTAGAAGTTCTATTTCATTTAGGAGCTTGAGAAAGTGACAGCCCAGACTAAGAACTACCCAGGAATGTGTCTGCCTTGGGATTAAACCCTTTACCCCAAGAAAGAATTCCCATATTGGGAATATGGATAACTCTGCCTTATGCCACTTTATGTCCTATCAGGCCCCTGACTTGGCACTCTTAGAATTTACTTTCACATGTGCTCTCTCAGATCTTAACTGGCACATGTTACCTAGGTTCTGCAGGTCTCTGAGGTATAGTCCCTTTTCTCCCTTAGTAGGCCTCATGTTTGTGTGTGATCTACTCTACTTACTGGTCTGGTGGAAGGAAAAGTGTTAGGGCAGAAACTGAAAGAGGCTCACATTATCTTTCAAGGCTGGCGGGAGGGACACCTGGGTGGATCAGTGGTTGGGCAGCTGCCTTCAGCTCAGGTTGTTATCCTGGGATCCAGGATCGAGTCCCTCATCAGGCTCCCTGCGTGGAGCCTGCTTCTCTCTGCCTATGTCTCTGCCTCTCTCTCTCAGTCTGTGTCTCTCATGAATAAATAAATAAATAAATCTTTAAAAAAATTCCAGGCCGGGGAGAATGTACTGATTCCAACAGTGCTGTTCATTTCTGCAGGTTCAAGACCCCAGTGGATTCTGAAGATTTAATGTTTCACACGCATCAACCTCAAAGTTCCTAACTCAGTTTTAGGGTCCCATTATTGCTGGTCCCATATTGCCAGACTGAGAGTTGAACTTTCTTTGAGTTCTACTATTATGATTAAGTCATAGACTGGGTCCTCAGATTTCCTTATCTTTGCCAGCAGGGGAAGAAAATCTCTTAATGTGCTCCAAAGAGGCTTTCTGGCTTTCTTATCTAGTCTTTATTTCTGGCAATTGTTTAGTCCTTCAGTTACTTTTCCCAAATCATCTAATGCTTTCAGCAATAGCCATCAGATTCCATTTGTCTTAGAACTACTAATCCCCCATATTTCTTAAACACCTGATGCATTACATCTCCTAGTACATTTGCTTTAATCAATTTGCCATCTATTTTTGTTCATGACCAGTAGAAGTATTCAGTTTCACTGCTACCTTATGTAGGGGCTAGTAGACTCCCTGTGTGACCAGTAACGTGGTCTTTGTTGTCAGCTGGCTGGCACATGGTTCAACTCTAGAATTCCCTTTTAGCCTCTGCTTCTAACAACTCCTGGTACCTACCCTTTGCAGGTGAGGATCCCTGGTCAAGTATACTGATAAAGAGATTAGCAAGCAGAATATTTATTTGGTACTGTTTGGAGATTAACACCTGCAGGGAAAGAGAAGTGAGCAGAATGAGCAGAGGGAAAATTTGAACAGGAGGCAGTTGTAGCAAAGGAGTCCATGACCCAACAGGAGGCTCTGAAGCTGGGATGACCATTCAGATTTGCTGGGAATTAGAGAAGTGGGGGTGGCACACATAGACTTCCTTGCATCAACCAGTTCCTGGATACAGGCTGCTCCTAGGAAGAGAACATGACTGTGAATAAAATCAATTTCCAGAGACTGCCAGCTGCAGGCCCAACATCTGGGAGTTGGGATCTGAAAGTGGACACACTGGCCCAGTGCAGCCTCCACATAGATTCACTTCCCCAGTCATCACCACACTGCCTGGGTCACTGCTAGAATCTTTCACCCAAATGTTTGGATCAGGCTGTTTCTGGTGAACACTTGAACTAAAGTGGCCTCTTATGAGGTTAAGCAATTTTAAGACAGATATGGTAGTAGCAAATATAAAAATCACTAATCATCATAGCAATAACTCACATTGGAGTATATTTTACAGGTAATGATTTACAACCCCATTTTCTTCATCTCTAAAGTGAGGGTGTTTGATTAGGTGATTATTAAGATACCGTCCAACTCAAATGTTCTACTATCTCCTCTTCTGCTCAAACTGATATCACAACATAACTCCTGCTTCTCATCACTCCTGGGCTTCTGGGCCTAATGGCAGAAAGATGGGATAGAAAATGTCTGAAGGAACATCTGGGTGGCTCAGCCAGTTAAGCATCTGCCATCAGTTCAGGTCATGATCCCAGGGTCCTGGGATGAAGCTCCGTGTCAAAGTCCCTGTTCTTTTCTCTGTGCCACTCACCCTGCTTGTGCACATGTGCACGCTCTCTCTCTGTGCCAATAAATAAATAAAATCTTTTTTTTAAAATGTCGGTGAAGACATTCACATACATTGGCTTCATAGTTTCATTTGTTTATGAGGTCATTCATTCTGTTAAAGCAGAGACATGGCAAAAAGCTGGACCCCCCCCCCACACACACACACAGAGTTCAAGGGGCTGAAAACAATAGTGGAAGTCTTCTCTGTTCTACTGAGGTCTAGTAGTTCTTGGGGGAGTAGGGAGGAGTGCCTTACAGGTGGGATGTTGGTGAAAAATATGATCCTACAAATTTCCAATGATTAGTGGTATTTGTGACTTGGGGCTAGAGATGAGAAGTTTCTACTAATGTGCAGGAGTGAAAATGCTAACAGTGCTCCTGTTGAAAAGCCATGGGAAGATAATCTATGAGTCTTCATTTTCTACCTCCTCTAGTGGAAAAGCATTGCAGATACATACAATCAGCTATTAGGGAGGTTGTGGGGGTGGAGAGATGGAAGTAGCAATGATCCACCATATGGATTTCTGTATATGTAGACTCATGCTTGGTTTATTCACATTCAGTTCAGCATATAGAGGACACTGAATACTTGGCTCTAGAAATCTCCCCACAAACTTTCCCTTCTCCATAAGGTTGTGCACAGCTTTGAGTCATAATGAAGCAAGCTGGATTCTTTCCAAATGTCTTCAGGCAAAGGAAGAGATGATCTGTAAAGTAGAAAAGCCCTTCATTCAGTTCTTACTGCTTATTTGAGTTTAAAATAATAAAGTACATTAGCTGGAAGGAAAGTAAACTTTGATGATGTGGATGGAGATATTAGCAAAGTGAGTACAGAGAAACCTCTTTATGATGTCAGAGACTTGGGGGAACTTCTTTCTTATACGGTAATATAGTTTTGTATTTTCAGATTTTATCAACCTGTAAGAGCTATTTTTAAAAGAATTATCATCCAACTGATAACAAATCCAAGCCAGAGAAAGAAGGGGCTGAGATGCTGGTCTAGTTATGTAGAAGAAATGACAAATTTCTAGTCAAGACTGGGTCATACAAATTGAACTCCAATAAAAAAATTTTTTTTTAAATGGCAACATAGCAGGGAAAAAAAAGACTGGGCCATAGTTTGGAGAAAATCAAGTTGCTAAGACATTTTCTCTGTTTTTGAAAAACATTTGGGATGCAGTATTTAAGTAAGACCCTAAAAGATACCATGTGCCTTTTCTCTAACTAATCACAAAAAGTGATTAGTAAATCACTAAAATTTGATACTAAAATCAAAGTATTTAAATTGCTGTATGCTCTTGAACTTCATTTGACTTTGCATTCAAGTATTTAATTGAGAAACAAGACACAGGTTAAGGTGTTCCAGACTAAATCCCTATATCATGTTAGCAGTACCATGATACAAAGGAAATCTTTTTTACCATAGTCAGCAAAGCTAATGTTTGGAGGGGAATTTTGAGCCCAGAAAGGACTATTAGTAGTTGCTTCCATTTAAAATTAATGTTGTTTTCAAATTTATATTTTTATCAAGTTTGCCTATAAATCTTATTCTAATATTTATATAAATATTAATAATCACTTTAAGTAATGCTTGATTCCAGTCCAGCAAACAAAACTTACCTTATTTACAAACTTGGTTGAATTCAATCCTTTAAAAATTTTATAATAAACATCATAATGTAATATATTTAATTTTTTCCCAAGTATTTAAAATGCTTGGCAAAAAAAAAAATACTTGGCAAGGCAAAATCACAACCTTAACAAGTCTTCTTGACTATTTAAGAAAATCTTGTTAATAAAATATATAAAATTATAGTTTTTTGCATATTGAATTTTCTTACATATTCTAATATGCTTAAAATTGATATTAAATAAATGCAGCATAAACTCACAGACTTAAATTAGTTATATATTTCAAATTTAAGTCATATTTCCCTGAGAGGCCAGATTCTTTTACTTTATAAGTACATGTGTTTGATTTATTCTGTCGTCTCCAAAAATGTAATTCTCAACCTTCCTGGCTTATAAAATCACTTCCCCAAATAAGGAGAGCTCATTCACATAGCCAAATGCAGTGGTAGAAATAAAATAGATTTATCCCAGAGATGTTATAGAGGTGGGGACAATTGGCTCTTGAATGGTTTAAAAAGAGGAAAGTTAGGAGAGAGAAGGGTCAAAGGTGACAAGTTTAATTTTAGTGTATAGTAGTACCAAAATTTACTGAGATAAGTAGTATCAGGAGGACAAGAAGTGGGAGGGGTAGCAGTATGAATTTTCGGACAGACCGATGCCTTAGTAGTTATCTAAATCACTCTTCTAATTTACAGGTAAGGAAGCAGACTCAGAAATGAAGAGATTTCTTTTTTAAAAATATTTAATTCCAGTATAATTAATATATAGTGTTATATTAGTTTCAGGTGTACAATATAGCAATTCAACAATTTTATACATCATCCAATGCTCATTGTGTAAGTATACTCTTAAGGCTCTCCACCTATTTCACTGATCCTCCCGCCTCTCCATGGTAACCATCAGCTTGTTCTCTATAGTTAAGAGTCTGTTTTTTGGTTTGTCTCTCTCTCTCTCTCTCTCTCTCTTTCATTTTTTTCCTTAAATTCCACATATGAGTGAATTACAGTATTTGTCTTTCTCTGGCTTATTCGCTTAGCATTATACTCTCTAGTTTATTCTTGTTATTGCAAATGGCAAGATTTCATTTTTAAATTTAAATTCATTTAGGCAACATATAGTACATCATTAGTTTCAGATGTAGTGTTCAATAATTCATCAGTTGTGCATAACACCCAATGCTCATCATTCTTTTATATGGCTGAGTAATATTCCATTGTGTGTGTGTGTGTGTGTGTGTGTGTGTGTGTGTGTGTACTGCATCTTTATCCATTCATCTATTAGAGAATACTTAGGTTGCTTCCATAATTTGGCTATTATGAATAATGCTCCTATAAATAGAGGTGCATATATCCCTTTGAATTAGTGTTTTTGTATTCTTTGGGTAAATAGTCATGTAATTATTGAATTATGTAGTATTTTCATTTAATTTTTTGAGGACTCTCCATATTATTTTCCATAGTGGTTGCACCAGTTTGCATCCCTAGCAACAGTCTGTGAGGGTTCCTTTTTCTTCACATCTTCACCAACACTTGTTTCTTGTGTTTTCAATTTTAGCCATTCTATCAAGTGTGAGGTGATATCTCATTGTGGTTTGATTTACATTTCTCTGATGATTAGTGATGTTGAGCATCTTCTTCATGTGCCTGTTGGCCATCTGTATGTCTTCTTTAGAAAAATGTCTATTTGGGTCCTCTGTCCATTTTCATTTACATTATTTTGTGTGTTTGTTGAGTTGTATAGTTCTTTATATATTTTGGATACTAAACCTTTATCAGACATGTTCTTTGCAAATACTTCTCCCATTCCATAGGTTGTTTTTTAGTTTTGTTGATGGTTTCCTTTGCCTGCAGAGGATTTTTATCTTTATATAGTTCCAGTAGTTTATTTTTGCTTTTGCTTCCCTTGCCTCAGAAGACATATCTAGAAAGATGTTTCTAAGTAGAGGGAAGATGGCAGAAGAGTAGGGGACTCATGTTTTCATTTGATCCCTTGAATTTAGCTAATACCCAGTGCTCATCCTATCCTCTTTGGATAAGTGTCCTCCTTGGTGTCTGTCACCCAGTTACCCCATCCCCCCACCTGCCTCCCCTTCTGCAACCTTTATTTGTTTCTCAGGCTTAGGAGACTCTTATTATTGCAGACAAATTCGATTTTAAAACCAAATTCTGTAGTAAGGGACAAAGAGGGACACTATATCATCCTTAAAGGATCGATCCAACAAGATCTAAAAATTATAAATATTTATGCTCCCAGCTTGGGGGTAGCTAATTATATAAACCAATTAATAACAACTTAAAGAAACACACTGATAATAATACAAAAATAGTAGGGGATTTTAACACCTCATCCACTGCAATGGACAGATCATCTAAGCAGAAGATCAAGGAAACCAGGGATTTGAATGACACACTGGACCAGATGGAATTCACAAATATATACAGAGAATTCCATCCTCCAGCAACATAATACACATTCTTCTGGAGTGCATGTGGAACATTCTCCAGAATAGACCACATACTGGATCACAAATCAGGTCTCAAATGGTACCACAAGATTGGGATAATTCCCTGCATGTTTTCAGACCACAATGCTTTGAAACTTGAAATCAATCACAAGAGGAAATTTGGAAGGAACTCAAATATTTGTTGCTTAAAGAGCATCCTACTAAAGAATGGATGGATCAACCAGGAAATTAAAGAATTAAAAAAGTCATGGAAATAAATAAAAATGAAAACACAACTGTTCAAAACCATTAGGATACAGCAAAGATGGTCCTAAGAGGGAAGTATATAGCAATACAAGCCTTTCTCAAGAAACAAGTAAAGTCTCAAATACACAAGTTAACCTTACATCTAAAGGAGCTGGAGAAAGAACAGCAAATAAAGCCTAAACCTAGCAGGAGAAGAGAAATAATGAAGATTAGAGCAAAAATCAATGCAATAGAAACCAAAAGAACAGTAGAACAGATCAACAAAACTAGAAGCTAGTTCTTTAAGATAATTAGTAAGACTGATAAACTCCTGGCCAGACTTATCAAACAGAAAAGAGAAAGGACCCAAATTAATAAAATCATGAATGAAAGAGGAGAGATCACAACCAAAAACAAGGAAATACAAACGATTTTAAGAACTGTTATGAGCAACTATATGCCAACAAATTAGGGAATCTGAAAGAAACGGATGCATTCCTAGAAACTTATAAACTATCAAAACTGAAACAGGAAGAAATAGAAAATATGAACGGACCCATAACCAGCAAGGAATTGAAGCAGTTATCAAAAATCTTCCAACAAACAGGAGTCCAGGGTCAGATGGCTTCCCTGGGAGATTCTATCAAACATTTAAAGAAGAACTAAGACCTATTTTTCTGAAGCTATTTCAAACAGTAGAAATGGAAGGAAAACTTTCAAATTCGTTCTATGAGTCCAGCATTACCTCAATCTTAGAACCAAAGACCCCACCAAAAAGGAGAATTATGGACCAACATCCCTGATCAACATGGATGCCAAAATTCTCACAAAGATACTAGCCAATAGGAAACAATAGTACATTAAAAAGATTATTCACTATGACCAAGTAGGATTTATTCCTTGGCTGCAAGATAAGTTCAATTCACAGATCAGTCAATGTAATACACTACATTAATAAAAGAAAGGACAAAGGACCTCTCAATAGATGCAGAAAAAGCATTTGACAAGATACAGCTTCCTTCCCTGATTAAAACTCTCCATAGTGTAGGGATAGAGGGAACAAACCTCAGTATCATGAAAGTCATACATGAAAAAGCTAAGAGCAAATATTATCAATGGGGAAAAGCTGAGAGCTTTTCCCCTAAGGTCAGGAACACGACAGGGATGTCCACTCTCACTGTTGTGTTCAACACAGTACTAGAATCCTAGCCTCAGCAATCAGACAACAAAAAGAAATGAAAGACATTAAAATTAGCAAAGAAGAAGTCAAACTCTATCTTCACAGATGACATGATACTCTATATGTGGAAAACCCAAAAGACTCCACCCCAAAATTGCCAGAACTTATACAGGAATTCAGCAACATGGCAGGATATAAAATCAATGTGCATAAATCAGTTGCACTTCTTTACAATAACAATGATACAGAAGAAAGAGAAATTAAGGAATCAATCAAAATTAAGATTGCACTAAAACCCATAAAGATATCTAGTAATAAACCTAACCAAAAAGG
The DNA here is from genome assembly GCF_003254725.2 of Canis lupus dingo. Classification (NCBI taxonomy): domain Eukaryota; kingdom Metazoa; phylum Chordata; class Mammalia; order Carnivora; family Canidae; genus Canis; species Canis lupus. The sequence continues at coordinate 2,090,726 of NC_064274.1, read as the reverse complement.
TAAAGGATATGTACTCTAAAAACTTCAGAAAACTTATGAAGGAAATTGAAGAAGACACACACAAAAATGGGAAAACACTGCATGCTCATGGATTCGAAGAACAAATACTGTGAAAATGTCTATGTAACATAGACATTTTCTGGAAAATGTCCAGAGCAATCTACACATTCAATGTAATCTCTATCAAAATACCATCAACATTTTTTCACAGAGCTAGAGCAAATAATCCTAAAATTTGTATGAAACTAGCAAAGACCCCAAAGAGCCAGAGGAATGTTGAAAAAGAAAACTAAAGCTGGTGGCATCACAATGCCAGACTTCAGGCTCTACTACAAAGCTGTGGTCATCAAGGCAGTGTGGTACTGGCACAAAAACAGACACATAGATCAATGGAACAGAATAGAGAACCCAGAAGTGGACCCTGAACTTTATGGGCAACTAATATTCGATAAAGGAGGAAAGACTATCCATTGGAAGAAAGACAGTCTCTTCAATAAATGGTGCTGGGAAAATTGGACATCCACATGCAGAAGAATGAAACTAGACCACTCTCTTTCACCAGACACAAAGATAAACTCAAAATGGATGAAAGATCTAAATGTGAGACAAGATTCCATCAAAATCCTAGAGAAGAACACAGGCAGCACCCTTTTGGAACTCAGCCACAGTAACTTCTTGCAAGATACATCCACGAAGGCAAAAGAAACAAAAGCAAAACTGAACTATTGGGACTTCATCAAGATAAGAAGCTTTTGCACAGCAAAGGATACAGTCAACAAAACTAAAAGACAACCTACAGAATGGGAGAAGATATTTGCAAATGACATATCAGATAGAGGGCTAGTATCCAAAATTTATAAAGAAATTATCAAACTCAACACCCAAAACCCAAATAATCCAGTCAAGAAATGGGCAGAAGACATGAACAGACATTTCTCCAAAGACCTACAAATGGCCAGCAGACATATGAAAAAATGCTCCATGACAGCATTAGAGAAATACAAATCAAAACCACAATGAGATACCACCTCACACTTACTGGAATGGTTAAAACGAACAATTTAGGAAATAACAGATGTTGGTAAGGATGTGGAGAAATGGGAACTCTCTTGTACTCTTGGTGGGAAAGCAAACTGGTGTCACCACTCTGGAAAATAGTATGGACATTCTTCAAGAAGTTAAAAATAGAGCTATCCTACAACCCAGCAATTGCACTAGTAGGTATTTCCCCCAAAGATACATGTATTGATCAGAAGGGGCATCTACACCTGAATGTTTATAGCAGCAATGTCCACAATAGCCAAAGTTTGGAAAGAGTCAAGATGTGTATGTCTTTTGACAGATGAATGGACAAAGAAGATGTGGTATATGTATGTATATATACATATACATATATACATATATATGAGAAGCTGTGTGTATGTGTGTGTGTGTATATATATGAAGCTGTATGAAGTGTGTGTGTATATATATATATACACACACACACACACACACACAATGGAATATTACTCAGCCATTAGAAAGATAAATACTTATTACTTACATCAACATGGATGGAAGTGGAGTATTATGCTGAATGAAATAAGTCAATCAGAGAAAGACAATTGTCATATAGTTTCACTCATATGTGGAATGTAAGAAACAGTGCAGAGGATCATAGGAGAAGGGAGGGAAAACTGAATGTGAAGTCATCAGAAAGGGAGAAAACCAGGAGAGACACTTAACTATAAGAAACAAACAGGATTGCTGGAGAGGAGGTGGGTCAGTGGGATTGGGGTAACTGGTTAACAGGCATTAAGGAGGGCATGTGATATGGTGAGCACTGGGTGTTATACACAACTCATGAATTCTTGAACTCTATGTCTGAAACTAATGATGTTGTAATGATATGTTGGCTAATTGAATTCAAATTAAAAACAATAGAAAGGTGTTGCTATGTCCAATGTCAGAGAAATTACTTTCTGTGCTCTCTTCTAGGATTGCTTTTAGGTCTCACATTTAGGCCCTTAATACGTTTTGAGTTTGATTTTAGCTGTGGGTTTGTCATATATAGCCTTTATTATGTTGAGGTGTTTTCCTTCTAAACCTACTTTGTTGATGGTTTTTTTAAAAATCATGAATGGATGTTGTACTTTGTCAAATGCTTTTTCTACAACTATGAAATGATCATATGGCTTTTATCCTTTCTGTAGTTAATGTGATGTATCATCTTGGTTGATTTGTTAATACTGAACCATCCCTGTATCATGGGGATAAATCCCACTTGATTGTGATGAATGAGTTTTTAAATGTATTGTTGGATTCGATTTGCTAAATTTTGTTGAGGATTTTTGCATCTATGTTTATCTGAGATATTTACCTGTAGTTCTCATTTTTTCATAGAGTCTTTATCTAGTTTTGGTATCAGGGTAATGCTGGCCTCCTAGAATGAATTTGAAAGCTTCTCTTTTTTTGAACAGTTTGAGAAGAACAGCTATTAACTCCTTTTTTTTATTAACTCCTTTTAAAATGGTTAGTAGTATTCATCTGTGAAGGCTTCTGGTCCTGGACTTTTGTTTGTTGGGAATTTTTTTGATAATTGATTCAATTTTGTTACTGATAATTGGTCTGTCCTATTTCTTTCCAATTCAATTTTCAGAGGTTATATGTTTCTAGTGATATATCCATTTCTTCTAGATTGTCCAATTTGTTGCATATAGTTTTTCATAATATTCTCTTAAAATCCTTTGCATTTCTGTGGTGTCACTTGTGATTTCTCCTCTTGCATTTCTGATTTTACTTATTTGAGTCCTCTCTCTCTTTGATCAGTCTGGCTATAGGTTTATCAGTTTTGTTGATTTCTCAAAGAACCATTCCTGGTTTCATTGATCTTTTCAATTGTTTCTTAGTTTCTATTTCATATAGTTATGCTCTGATCCTTTCTTCTACTGGTTTTGGATTTTATTTGTTCTTTTTCTAGCTCCTTTAGGTATAGGGTTAGGTTGCTTGAAAATGTTTTCTTCTTCTTGTGGTAGGCCTATACTGCTATAAACTTTCATCTTAGAACAGCTTTTTCCCCAAACTTTGGACCATTGTGTTTTCATTTTCATTTGGCTCCTGGTATTCTTTGATTTTCTCTTTTATTTCTTGATTGACCCATTTATTGTTTAGTAGCATGTTATTTAACACCCATGCATTTTGTGTTCTTTCCAGATTTTTTTCTTGTGGTTGATTTCTAGTTTCATAGTGTTATGGTCAAAAAAGGTACATGGTATGGCTTCAATCTTTGTTAATTTGTTGAGAATTGTTTTGTGCACGAACATGTGATCTATTCTGGAGAATGTTCCATGTGCACTTGAAAAGAATGTGCATTCTGCTGTTTAGGATGGAGTGTTCTGAATATCTCTGATAGAGCCATCTGGTCCAATGTATCATTCAAAGCCACTGTTTTGTTGTTGATTTTGTTTGGTTGATATATTCACTGAATTAAGTGGGATGGTAAAGTCCCCTACTGTTATTTTATTACTATTGATTCATTCCTCTATGATTGTTAAAAGGTGCTTTATGTGTGTGGGTGCTTCCATTGTAGGTGCATAATTATTTACAATTGTTATTTCTTCTTGTTTTATTATTCCCTCTATGATTATGTAGTGTCCTTTTTTGTCTCTTTTACATTCTATTTTAAATTCTATTTTGGGGGATCCCTGGGTGGCGCAGCGGTTTAGCGCCTGCCTTTGGCCCAGGGCGCGATCCTGGAGACCCGGGATCGAGTCCCACGTCGGGCTCCCGGTGCATGGAGCCTGCTTCTTCCTCTGCCTGTGTCTCTGCCTCTCTCTCTCTCTGTGACTATCATAAAAAAAAAATTCTATTTTGTCTGATATAAATATTGCTACCTAAGCTTCATTTTCACTTCCATTTGCATGATAAATGTTTTTCTACCTCATCACTTTTAATCTGTGTGTCTTTAGGTCTGAAATGAGTTACATGTAGGGAACATAGAGATGAGTCTTGCTTTTTTATCCGTTCATGCTATGTCTTTTGATTGAAATGTATGGTACATTTACATACAAATTAATCATTGATAGATTTGTATTTATTGCCATTTTATTGTTTGTTTTATGGTTGTTTTTGTAGTTCTCTGTTCCTTTCTTCCATTGCCTCATGGTTTATTGGATTTATTAATGATATACTTGGATTCCATTCTCTTTATTATTTTTTTACTTAAATTCGAATTAGTTAACATACAGTGCAGGACTGGCTTCAGAATCCAGTGATTTGTCACCCACATACTATATCCAGTGCTCATCTAATGTGCCCTCCTTAATGCCTATCACCCATTTAGCCAATCTTTCCCCATCTCCCCAATCTTTTCCCCCATCTTTAGCCATCTTTCACCCTCTGGCAACCCTCAATTTATTCTCTATATTTAAGAGTCTCTTATGGTTTGCTTCCTTCTCTCTTTTTATCTTGGTTTTCCTTCCCTTCCCCTCTGTTCATCTGTTTTGTTTCTTAAGTTCCACATATGAATGAAATCATATATTTGTCTTTCTCTGAGTGACTTACTTTGCTTAGTGTAATACACTCTAGTTCCATCCATGCTGTTGCAAATGGCAAGATTTCATTCTTTTTGATCTATGAATAATATTCCATTATATATGTGTATGATATATATATATATATATATATATATATATATCTATATCTATCTCCCACATTTTCTCTATTCATTCATCGGTTGATAGACATTTGTGTTCTTTCAATAATTTGGCTATTATTGATAGTGCAGCTATAAATATTGGAGTGAATGTGCCCCTTTGAATCAGAATTTTTATATCCTTTGGATAAACACCTAGTAGTGCAATTGCTGGGTAGTTTTTTTTATTTTTAAAAAAGATTTATTAAAAAAAAAAACAAAACAAAAAAAAAGATTTATTGATTTATTTCAGAGAGATTTGAAGGGTGGGGGAGGACAGATAGATAAGGAGAGAACCTTAAGCACACTCCTTACTGAGCAGAGAGCTGGACATGGGGCTTAAACTCATAACTCTGAGATCATGACCTGAGCCAAAATCAGGAGTTGGAGGCTTAACCGACTAAGCCACCTAGTTGTCCCAGAGTTGTAAGGTAGTTCTATTTTTAACTTTTTGAGGAACCTTCATACTATTTTCCAGAGTGGCTGCACCAGTTTGTATTCCCACCAACAGTGCAAAAGGGTTCCCATTTCTCTGCATCCTCACCAATACCCATTGTTTCCTGAATTGTTAATTTTAGCCATGTGAGGTGATATCTCATTGTGGTTTTGATTTGTATTTCCCTGATGCCAAGTGATGTTGAGTATTTTTACATGTGTCTAAAGCCATCAGGATATCTTCTTTGGAAAAGTGTCTATTCATGTCTTCCACCCATTACTTAACTGGTTTGTTTTTGGGTGTTGAATGTGATAAGACTTTTATAGATTTTGGATACAGCCCCCTTTATCCAATATGTCATTTGCAAATATTCTCTCCCATTCTGTAGGTTACCTTTTAGTTTTGTTGGTTGTTTCTTTTGCTATGCAGAAGTTTTTATCTTGATGAAGTCCCAATAGTTCCTTTTTTTCCTTTTAAGCAAGGGAAAGAAAGGAACTACTGGGACTTCTTCTGGAGACATGGCCAGTGAAAGAGTTGCTGCACCTGAAGTTAAGATTGCAGCCTGCTTTCTCCTCTAGGGTTTTGATGATTTCCTTTCTTACATTTAGGTCTTTAATCCACTTGGAATTTATTTTTGTGTATGGTGTAAGAAAGTTGCGCAGTTTCATTCTTCTGCATATCACTCTCCAATTATCCCAACACTGTTTGTGGAAGAGATTATCTTTTTTTCCATTTTCTTGATTTGTGAAAGATTAGTTGACCATAGAGTTGAAGGCCCATTTCTGGGTTCTCTATTCTGTTCCATTGATCTGTGTCTGTTTTTGTGCCAGTACCACAGTGTCTTGATGATTACAGCTCTGTAATACAGCATGAAGTCTGGAATTGTGATACCCACCACTTTTTTTTTTTTCAACATTCCTTTGGCTATTTGGGATCTTTTCCAGTTCCGTGCAAATTTTAGGACTGTTTGTTCTAGCTCTGTAAAAATGTTGATGGTATTTTGATAGGTATTGCATTAAATGTATATTGCTTTGGACAGTATAGACATTTTCACAATATTTGTTCTTCCAATCCATGAGCTTGGAATGTTTTTCGATTTCTTTGTGTCTTCCTCAATTTCTTTCATAAGTGTTCTAAACTTTTCAGTGTACATATCCATCACCTCTCTGGTTAGGTTTCATCCTAGATATCTTATGGGTTTTGGTGCAATTGTAAAGGAGATCATTTCCTTGATTTCTCTTTCTACTGCTCCATTATTGATGTATAGACACACAATAGATTTCTATATGTTGATTTTTTTTTTATCTTGCAAATTTGCTGAATTCCTGTATCAGTTCTAGAAATTTTTTTTGGTGGAGTCTTTGGGTTTTCTACATAGATTATCATGTTGTTTGAAATAGTAAATTTTGATTCCCTTGATGATTTGGATGATTTTTATTTTTGTTGTTGTCTGATTGCTGAGGCTTGGACTTCTAGTACCATGTTAAACAACATAGTGGTCAGAGCAGACATCCCTGTTTTGTTCCAGACCTCAGTTTTCCCCCATTGAGGATTTTAGCTGTGGGTCTTTTGTATATGGTCTTTATGATGTTGAGGTATGTTCCTTCTATACTTATTTTCTTGAGGGTTTTTATCAAGAAAGGATGTTATATTTTGTTAAATGCTTTTTCTGCATCGATTAAGAGGATTATGTAGTTCTTATCCTTTCTTTTATTAATGTGGTGTGTCACATTGATTGATTTACAGATATTAAACCACTCTTGTATTGCAGGAATATATCTCACTTGATCATGGTGAATAATCCTTTTAATGTGCTGTGGATTTGATTAACAGTATATTGTTGAAAATTTTTGCATCCATATTCATGATCAATATTGGTCTATAATTCTCCTTTTTGGTGGGGTCTTTATTTGGTTTTGGAATCAAGGTAATGCTGGCCTCATAGAATGAGTTTGAAAATTTTCCTTCCATTTCTATTTCATGGAGTAACTTGAGAATAGGTATTAATTCTTTATTTTTATTTTTTTTTAATTTTAAAAAAAATTTTTTTTGTATTAATTCTTTAAATGTTTGGTAGAATTCTCCTGGGAAGCTATTTGGCCCTAGACTCTTATTTGTTGGGAGATTTTTGATTACTGGTTCAATTTATTTGCTGGTTATGGGTCTGTTCAGGTTTTCTATTTCTTCCTGTTTCAGTTTTGGTAGTTTATATGTTTCTAGGAATTTATCCATTTCTTACAGATTTCCCAGTTTGTTGATATAAAATTGCTCATAATATTCTCTTATAATTGTTTGTATTTTTGTGCTGTGGGTTGTGATATCTGCTCTTTTATTTGTGATTTTATTTAATTGGTTCCTTTCTCTTTCCTTTTTGATTCATCTGGCTAGGGGGTTTCAGTATTGTTAACTCATTCAAAGAACTAGCTCCTAGTTTTGCTGATCTGTTCTACTTTTTAAAAATTTCTACATCATTAATTTCTGCTCTAATCTTAATTATTTCCCTTCTTCTGTTTTTAGGCTTTATTTGATGTTATTCTTCCCACTCCTATAGGTATAAAGATAGGTTATATATTTGAGACTTTCCTTGCTTCTTGAGGAAGGGTGTGTTGCTATATACTTCCTTCTTACAAATGCCTGTGGTACATCCCAAAGGTTTTGGACTGTTGTGTTTTGTTTTAATTTGCTTCCATGGTTTTTTTAAAAAATATTTCTTCTTTAGTTTCCTGGTTGACCCATTCATTCTTTAGTAGGATGTTTTTTAACCTCCATGTATTTGTAGTCTTTCCAAATTACAAATTTGTAGTTTTTCCAAATTTCTTTGTGATTGACTTCAAGTTTCATAGTATTATGCTCTGAAAATATGCATACTATGATCTCAATCTTTTTGTACTTGTTGAGATCTGATTTGTTACCCAGTATGTGATCTATTCTGGAGACTGTTCTATGTGAACTTGCAAAAAATATGTATTCTGTTGTTTTAGGATGAAATACCCTGAATATGTCTATCAAATCCATCTGGTCCAGTATGTCATTCACAGCCCTTCTTTCCTTGTTGATCTTTTGCTTGGATGTTCTGTCCATTGCAGTGAGTGAGATGTTAAAGTTCCCTACTACTATTGTATTATCAATGAGTTTCTTTATGTTTGTCATTAATTGATTTCTCTTTTTTTGAAGTTATGCATGATTTATTCTCTTCATATGACATATCTCTCCATGATGACATATTGTCCCTCATTTTTTAAAATTTTATTTTTTTTATTGCAGTTCAATTTGCCAACATATAGCATAATACCTAGTGCTCATCCCATCAAGTGCCCCCCTCAGTGCCCATCACTGAGTCACCCCAACCCCCCCACCTCCCTTTGCACTACCCCTTGTTCCTTTCCCAGAGTTAGGAGTCTCTCATGTTCATTAATTGATTTCTATTTTTGACTGCTTCTAAGTTGGAGGCATAAATATTTACAACTGTTAGATCTTCTTGTTGGATAGAACCCTTTATTATGATATAGTGCCCTTCTTCATCTCTTATTACATTATTTGGTTTAAAATCTGGATTGTCTGATATAAGTACGGTTACTCCAGCTTTCTTTTGATGTCCTTTAATATGATAGATGGTTCTCCACCCTACTTTCTTTCTTTTTTTTTTTTTTTAAATTTTTATCTATTTATGATAGTCAGAGAGAGAGTGAGAGAGGCAGAGATATAGGCAGAGGGAGAAACAGGCTCCATGCACCGGGAGCCCGACGTGGGATTCGATCCCGGGTCTCCAGGATCGCGCCCTGGGCCAAAGGCAGGCGCCAAACCGCTGCGCCACCCAGGGATCCCTCCACCCTACTTTCAATATGGAGGTGTCTTTGGGTCTAAAATGAGTCTCTTGTAAGGAGTATATTAATGAAACTTGTGTTTTATATATCCATGCTGATACCCTATATCTTTTGTTTGGAATATTGCGTCCATTTACATTTGGAGTAATTTTTTAAAATTTTTATTTATTTATGATAGTCACACACAGAAAGAGAGAGGCCGAGACACAGGCAGAGGGAGAAGCAGGCTCCATGCACCGGGAACCGGACGTGGGATTCGATCCCGGGTCTCCGGGATCGCGCCCTGGGCCAAAGGCAGGCACCAAACTGCTGCGCCACCCAGGGATCCCTGGAGTAATTATTGATAGGTATGAATTTAGTACCATTGTATTACTTGTAAAGTAGCTATTCCTACTATAGCAAAGTAGTCTCTGTTGCTTTCTAGTCTTTGTTGCTTTTCATCATCATTCTCTTTAGTGTGTCTTGCAGAGCTTAGTGTTCATGAACTCCTTTAGTTTTTGTTGTTTTGGAAATTCTTTATCTCTTCTTTCATTCTGAATGACAGCCTTATTGGATAAAGTATCCATGGCTGCATATTTTTCACATTTAGCACGTTGAATATATCATTCCGCTTTTTTCTAACCTGTCAAATTTCTATGGACAAGTCTGCTGCTAACCTTATGTGTCTACCCTTGTGGTTAAGGCCTTTATGTTCTTAGTTGCTTTCAGAAGTCTCTCTTGTCTTTGTATTTTGCAAGTTTCACCATGATATGTCTTTGTTTTGACCTGATTTGGGGGGAGTTCTCAGTGATTTTTGGACTTGAAAGCCTGCTTCTTTCCCTAGATTAGGGAAGATCTCAGCTTTTCCCCACTCTTCTTCTTCTGAGACTCCTATGATACAGATATTATTTTACTTTGTGGAATTGCTGAGTTCCTGAAGTCTATATTTGTGATCTAATAGTTTTTTTCCTCTTCTTTTCAGCTTCATTATGTCTATAATTTTATCTTATATGTCACCTATTTGATCCTCTGCTTCTTCCATCTTTGTTGTGATAACACCCAGTTGGTTGCATTTCAGTTATAGCATTTTTTATTTTGGCCTGGCTAGTTTTTGGGCCTTTTATCTCTGCAGCCAGGGTTTTTTCTGGTGTCTTCTGTTTCTTCCAAGCCCAGCTAGTATTCTTATGACTGTTGTTCTAAATTCTTGTTCATATATATTGCTTATATCTGTTTTGAGCAAATCCCTGGCTATGATTTCTTCCTGGCCTTTCTTTTAGGGTGAATTCCTCTATCTTGTCATTATGTCTAGGTTTATGTCTTTTGTGTATTATGAAAGTTTGTTATGTTTCCTGTTCTTGGGAATAATGGCTATATTAAGAAGCAATCCTATACTGTCCAGGGCCTGGCTCTTTAAGGAGTGTTTCTGTTGTATTCTGTGTGCACTCTGCTGTTGTGTTTTGACTGCTCTTTCCCACAGGTCAGTCCTCTGCAGAGTTCCTCCTTGCTCACAGTGGGGAGTGTTTAGACATTTAACTCTGTGTGCTTTGATTTGTTTGTTCAGATAAGCCTGATTTTTTAAAAAAAGACTTTATATGAGAAAAGAGAAAAGGAGAAGGAACAGAGAATCGATCAGACAGACAAGACCATAGACACCATAGACAAAATACTATAAGCCTAATTTCAAGGAATAAGAAAGATAGAAGGAAAAAAGAAAAGAAGAAGAATGAGTAAAAAGAAGTCTGATCTAAAAATCAAGAAAATAAAACCAATCAACCAATCAACAAACAAGAAACTATAAGCCTGATACCAAAGAAAAGAAGAAAAAAAAAGGAGAAGAAAATTAAATTAAATTTAAAATATGGGAAAAAAGGGGGAAAAAAAGAAATCTTTGTTCTGTTTACAGTAGAACTGAAGCTTACGCTTTGGAGCACTCTATGATCAGCAGACCTGGTATATGTTGGGGGTGAGGTATGGGAGGGCACCTGTGATGGCTCACAGTCAGACCTGCTCTTGCAAAGATGCCCCTGCTGGGCACATTGGGAGCAAGGTTTGGTGTAAGTAACTACTAAGTTGCTTTGGAGGTGCTGTGTTTCTCTCAAAGGTGTGACTATGCTGGGGGTTGGGGGCAGCATGGAAGATGACATCACCATACCCTCTCATCCCTGGAGATAATGATTCATGGCTACTGTTATTTAGGAGGCCCTCACAGAAAAGTGAAGTGAAGTGAAGAATCTGTGTCCCAGCCTTTTGTGAGATTACTGCCTTCAACCTCAGCCATTGGCACACCTGGAGCCATAGTTCTTTTGTTTTATCTCTTGCTGGTGGCTGCAATTCAAAATTCCTAATCTTAAAGGGCCTGGCAAAGCAAGGACCTGCTCCCCTCACCTAGCAGAGAGACTCGAGGTGTGCCCAGCAACATTTTGTACCAGAAAAGAAGTCATACAACACATACTTGGTGCCCGGAGCCTATTGTGATGCACAGCGACAAGCTGTAACTAGATTATCTGTCCTCTGCACATGCCTCCTCTGCTGCCAAACAGAATTCAATGGCTCCCATCAGGCCTCTTTGGAGAGGCAAAACACCATCTTCCAAATGTACTCCAGAAAGGGGAGCAATCTCTCCCAGTGCAACCCAGGGGATCACCTCACCATAACATGTTGTGCAAATCCTATGTGCTGTTCTTTCTCCCTCTTTCTCACTCTCTTCCTGACTTCACTCCATGAAAAAGTCTCCCTCCCCTTTCTGGCCCCACAGCTTTCCTCTCCCCTAATTCACAGCTCTGAACCTTGCAACTGCCACGTTCTCTCCCTCCCATTATGCAGGTTGTTTTGTTAATCCTCAGATTAATTTTGTAGTTGTTCAAAATAATTTGATGTTGATTTAGTTGTATTTGAGGGATGAGGCAAGCTCAGCGTCCTCCTACTACTCTGCCGTCTTAACTCCTCCATTTCTCCTTATTTTTTGTGTATCTGTTATTCTTTTTAAAAGATTTTATTTATTTACTTGAGAGAGGAAGAGAGAGAGAGAGAGAGAGCACAAGTGGGGAAGAGGGAGAGAAAGAGAAGGAGAAGCAGACTCATCATTGAGCAGGGAGCTCAAGTCAGGCTTGATTCCAGGACTCTGAAATCATGGTCTGAGCCAAAGGCAGACACTTAACCAACTGAGCTACCCAGGTACTCCTCTATTACGGGTTTTTTTTTTTTTTAACTTTTTTTATTTATTTATGATAGTCACAGAGAGAGAGAGAGGCAGAGACACAGGCAGAGGGAGAAGCAGGCTCCATGCACCGGGAGCCCGACGTGGGATTCGATCCCGGGTCTCCAGGATCGTGCCCCGGGCCAAAGGCAGGCGCCAAACCGCTGCGCCACCCAGGGATCCCTATTACGGGTTTTTGATTTGTGGTTACTGTTAGGTTTATATAGCATCTTAAACAGATAGCAGTCTAAATTAACTTGATGGTCACTTAAGTGTAACCCATTATAAAAACTGAATTTTTACTTCTCTCCCTCCCCCTTTCATCTGTTTCAGGTATATGATGTCATATTTTACATCATTTTATTGTGTGAATTCCTTGACTGTGTGTGTGTGTGGTTTTTTTTTTTTTTTGAAAGATTTTATTTATTTGAAAGAGAGAGAGAGTGAGCAAGTTGGAGAGAACACAAGCAAGGGGAGAGGGAGAAGCAGGTTTCTCACTGAGCAGGGAGCCTGATGTAGGGTTTAATCCCAGATGCCTAACTGACTGAGCCACCCAGGTGGCCCATTTTGAATGTTTTATACATAGACTTAATGCTACTGCATCTGTGCTTCTTACTTTTCTTACTCCTACTTATGGTCTTTTCTTTCCACTCACAGAGTCCTCATTAACATTTTTTGTAGGGCTGATTTACTGGTGGTGAATTTCAGTTAATATTTGTTTGTCTGAAAATACTTTATCTCTTACTCTATCCTGAATGATAGCGTTGGTGGATAGGATATTCTTTGTTACAGGCTTTTTTTTTTTTTTTCTTTTAGCACTTTGACTATATAATGCTACTTTCTTTTGGCCTGCCAAGTTTGTTGATGAAAAATCAGCCAATAGATTTTGGCGATTTCTCTTGTATGTAGCTATTTTCTTTTTGTTTGCTGTTTTTATCCACCCCCCCCTCAAGTTTCTATTTAAAATTCAGCTAGTTAACATACAGTGCAATGTTAGTTTCAGATGTAGTATATAGTGATTTATCACTTACATACAACACCCGGTGTTCATAATAACAAATACACTCCTTAATCCCCATCACCTACTTAACCCATCTCTCCATCCACTTCCCCTCCAACAAAGCTCAGTTTGTTCTCTATAGTTAAGAGTCTGTTTCTTGGTTTGTCTCTCTTTCCCTAATCTTTGTGTTCATTTGTTTTGTTTCTTAAAATCTACATGTGAGTGAAGACATATGGTGTTTGTCTTTCTCTGACTGACTTATTTTGCCCAGCATAATACTCTCTAGCTCCATCCATGTCATTGCAAATGGCAAGATTTCATTCCTTTTTATGGCTGAATAATATGTCACTTCTTCTTTATCCATTCATCTGTTGATGGACATTTGGGATGTTTCCATAAATTTGGCTGTTGTTGATAATGTGGTTGTAAACATGAGGGCACCTGTATCCCTTCGAATAAGTATTTTTGTGTCCTTTGGATAAATACCTAGTAGTGCAATGCTAGATAATAGCGTAGTTCTATTTTTAAGTTTTTGAGGAAACTCCATACTGTTTTCCAGAGTGCCTGCACCAGTTTGCATGGCTACCAACAGTGTAAGAGGGTTCTTTCTCTGCAACCTCACCAACATTCAGTTGTTTCCTGTGTTGTTAATTCCAGCCATTCTGGCTGGTATGAGGTGGTATCTCATCCTGGTTTTGATTTGTATTTCTGTGATGATGAGTGATGTTGAACATCCTTTCATGTGCCTGTTAGCCATTGGTATGTCTTCTTTGAAAAAATGTCTGTTTGTGTCTTCTGCCCCCTTTTAAACTGGATTGTTTGTTTTTCGGGTATTGAATTTAATAAATTCTTTATATATTTTGTATACTAGCTTTTTATCAGATATGTCATTTGCAGATATCTTCTCCCATTCCCAAGGTTGCCTTTTAGTTTTGTTGATGTTTCCCTCACTGTGCAGAAGTGATGTTTCCCTCACTTATTTTGATGAAGTTACAATAGAAAATTAGACAGCAACATGCAAGAGAATGAAACTGGACCATTCTTTACACCATATGCAAAAATTAATTCAACATGGATTAAAGGCCTAAATCGGAGACAAGAAACCATCAAATCCTAGAGGAAAACACAGGCAGTAAACTCTTTGACATTGGCCATAGCAACTTCTTACTAGATATGTCTCCTGAGGCAAAGGAAACAAAAGCAAAAATAATCTCTTGCTGCTTTTAAAGTTCTCTCATTATTACCACTTCTTGCAATTTAATTACTGTGTATCCCGGTTTGAACCTCCTTGAGTTGATTTTTGGGGGCCTCTCTGTTGCCTCCTAGATCTGGATTTATGTTTCCTTCTCCAGATTTGGGGAAGTTCTCAGCTATTATTTCTTCAAATAAATTTTCTACCTCTCTTCTCTCTTCTCCTGGGATTCCTATAATCAAATATTATTATGCTTGATGGTGTGACTGAGTTCCCTTAATTTATTTTCATTTTATATTATTGGTCTTTTTCTCTCCTGTTCAGCTCTATTGCTTTCTATTACTCTGTCCTCCAAGGCACTGATCAATTATACTTCCTCTAGTGTACTATTTATTCCATCTAGTGTATTTTTAATTTGTTACTAAGTTCTTCACCTCTGACTGGATCTTTTTTTATGTTTTCTATCCTTTCTTATTATAAAGGATCTCACTGTGATGTCCCACTCTTTTCTTATGCCCAATAAGTATCTTTATGCCCATTACTTAAAATTCTCTATTAGACATATTACTTATATCTGTTTTATTTAGGTCTCTTGCTGTGATTTTTTTCCCCTTTATTTCATTTGGGACATATTCCTCTGTCCTATTTCATCTAACTCTTTGTGTCGGTTTTTCTGTGTTAGGAAAGTCAGCTATATCTCCTCCTCTTGAGAATAGTAGTCTTATAATGAAGAAATCTTGTAGTGCCCTGCACTGCATGCTCCCTGTTCATCATAACCTGGTACTTTAGGTGTGTCTCCTATGAGTGTTGCTTGTGCCCCACTGTTATGGCTGAACCACTTTGCCTTTAGTCCAGTCATCTGCAAAGGCTCTACTTGCTTCTTATAGGCAGAGTTTGGGCCCTGTGCTTTTAGTCATCCAGTCTGGGGCTATCTTGGGTTTAAGTTGGGTCAGACCAGATGTTTGCTAGAGCTTTAGGGTGCTCTCCCTGTGTTGTCCCTGAGAGGATTTTGTTGGTGGTTGGGGCTTACAGTCAGACCATATGTCTGCCCCTAGCCTATTGCTGGGGCCAAAATCAGACTGATCTCTGTGGTTGTCTCCCCCTCTCCTTGGGGCAGTAGTCACTTTGGACTGGTGCTGGCCCCTATTGAGGCTGCTTGCATACTGCCAGGTTCGTGCATCACTTGGGATGGATTCCTGCCAAGGGTGTATTGAAGGGTAGGAGCAACACATGTGGAGTCAGTGAGTTCTGCGCATATCCACTTCAGGCAGGGACCTGCAGCTACATGGTAAAACTCTTGCTGAGGATGGCTGGTTGGAGGCGGCAGATCCATAGAAGCACATGAGGATGGGAGCACTGTTAGCAAACTAGTTGCAAAGAGTTTGTGCTCATTCCCACAGATGTCTGTGTATCTAGGCTGGGGACTGGGGGAGGAAAATAGCCCCTGCCAGCTCCTTTGCCTTTGGAGAAATCTCTCAAAGAGTTCCCTCTAGCACACACTCTGAGATTAGTATATAAGTCTCCTTCCCATATATCCCAGACATTTTTCAAACCGCTGCTTCTATGTCGTGTCTCCACAGGCCTATTTGTTGTGCTCTCTTTAAAGGAAGGGACTTGGTTTCCTTTCACCCTCCTGCATCTCTCAGAACCAAGCCTTCTTTTTATTTTATTTTATTTTAATTTATTTTATTTTATTTTATTTTATTTATTTTATTTTTTTAAATTCCAAGTGCTAAGCCCCACTGATTGTAAAAACTCACAAAGCCAGGCCCCTCTAGTTTTCAAAGCCAAATATTATAGGGATTCATCTTCCCAGTGCAGGTCCCCCATGAATTTGGGTGCCTGGTGTGGGGTCTGTTCCTCTCTCTTTTCCACAGCCATAGTATCCCTCCCTCCCATAGACAGTCCCATGGGTCCATTTGGCTTCTGATCACATCATCACCTTCTTTAGGTGCCTTAATAGGGCCTCTTCTCTACATTTGGCTGTGGAGAGATTATTCTGCTAGTCTTTAGGTTGTTTTCTGGATTATTTACACTGATGTGTGTGTTATCCAGTTTTATCTATGGAATGAGGCGAGCCAGGATCCTCCTATTCTGCCATTCTTCCCTGAAAGTCTTTTTTGTAAAGATTTTATTTATTTATTCATGACAGATACAGAGAGAGAGAGAGAGAGAGAGAGAGAGAGAGAGAGAGAGGCAGAGACACAGGCAGAGGGAGAATGCAGGGAGCCTGATGCGAGACTCGATCCCGGGACTCCAGGAGTCCCAGGCTGAAGTTGGCGCTAAACCGATGAGCCACCCAGGCTGCCCATCTTCCCTGGAAGTCTTTAGTGATTTCTTTTTCAATAAGAAAACTTTTCCAAAAAAGAAAACTTTTTCAATGTACAGTGACACACATGTTTCTCATTTTAGTATTTCTGTCTCAAAAATGGACAGGATGAGGTGTAATTCTGGAGAAATTGTTCTTTGCTTTGTAAGCACTGGATTATGGACAAAGAAGATAGTAGAAAAGTTGCTTCTAAGACTCCACTCACAATTTGATATGATACAAAATAAGGACTTAAAAAACCCCGTAAGTCAAGCATGTACAGTGTATGTACAAGAAAGTTGTTATTTTGCCTTTAATAAGATGCCACACTCTGCCAGCAACTCCATAGGTTGGATATGAAGGTGAATGCTAGCTTGTCCTAAGGTTGCAGAACACAAAGAAGCATTGTGTTGTCAATATATGTTGACTTTAGCATTGCCAAAAGCCAACGTCAGACTTTGGCCAAGGTTTTCCCAAAGTTACATAAATTTTTCAATTTGAATTGGCTGGGTGATCTTATTAGTCATAGGCTAACACCGAGGTTCCCTTTTTGTTCTGAGGAACTCAAGAATGTAGAGCTGGAGCACATGGACAATTGAAGGGGCCAAAAAAACAGGAGACTTCCTCAATTTTAATCTTCCTTGGAATTTTAGCTGTTGCTTGAAAAAAAAAAAGTTCTTCTGGCCAGTAGAGTTTAGAACTGACTGGCATTTCCAGGAATCACAGGCATTCATAGAACATGGAACCACCCTACCTGCCTTTCACACAACAGTACCACACCTGGAGGTGGACATGACCATTTGCCCCACCCAGCCACCAGGTGGGTTTCTTCAAGAGTGGCCTGTGGTGGGCAGACATCCAAGAGTCTCTCTAAGAAGTACTTGGGAAAAAAATTCTCACTTTCATTAATCATATAAGGGTAGTTGGATAATAAAAAGGAGCATGAATAGGGAAGGTTTAAAAATTTTAACTTTTAACAAGTAGGGAAAAAACCCTCCATAGACTAAAATCCCAATTAGAGTGATTGTGGCATAGTGAGTCCTGTTAAACAAAGGCCCATAGATGCCCTCACTGCAACTGAGATTTTCGGATTCTCATTGACTTTAATGAAAAGTATATCTGCTTGTGAGATTATCCTAAATGACAGAATGTGGGGGGATGCTTTAATTCTTAAAAATGATATGATGATATTTCCAAAATGGATTTCTTTGAAGTTGCTCCTTAGGCAGAGAGAGTCTACACATTACAAGTAACAATAAAGCACACTATGACTTTTAAAACTAGATGTCAGGCAAAATTTTAAAAAATGTTTTCTGTCTTCTTGGACACCATGATAATGTATCAGGGACATTGACCATGATAGAAATGGAATATCTGTGGAATTCCATCCATAGATATTGGATATCTAATAAATGGAATATCTCCTTTATTGAAAGTAAGAATCAGTGTGCCTTTTTTTGCTTATCCTCATTTTTTACTTTCAGAAGTTTGGAGGCAGAAAGGGCAGAACATGTAAAGAAAGCAGATAGAAAGACACAAAGCATGATTTAGGTAAGGAAGTTCAGTGAATTAACCTGCCATTTGTCACAAGGTATTTTAGAAATGTTTTTTTTTTCTTCCAAGCTTTTGTTTAAATTCCAGCTAAGTAACATAGTGTAATATTAGCTTCAGGTGTAGGATTTAGTGATTCATCACTTACATATAATACCCAGTGTTCTTCACAACATACACCCTCCTTAATACCCATCACCCATTTATCCCATCCCCATTCCCACCAACCTCCCCTCCAGCAACCCTCAGTGTGTTCTTTATAGTTAAGAGACTTTTTCTTGGTTTGCCTCTCTTTCCCCCCATTTTAATCTGTTACATTTCTTAAACTCCATATATGAGTGAAATCATATGGTGTTTGTATTTCTCGGACTGATTTATTTTGCTTAGCATAATATTTTCTAGCTCTATCTACATCATTGCAAATGGCAAGATTTTCATTGTTTTTTATGGCTGAGTGAAATAAATAAATAAATAAATAATAAATAAATATCACCTCTTCTTTATCCATTCATCCATTCATCTGTTGATGGATACTTGGGCTGTTTCCATAACTTGGCTATTGTTGATAATAGCATGTATCTCTTTGAATCTGTATTTTTGTATCCTTTGGATATATCCAGTATATATATCCAATAGTGCAATTGCTGGATCATAGGATAGATCTATTTTTAATTTTTTGAGGAACCCCCATACTGTCTTCCAGAGTGCCTGCACCAGTTTGCATGGCTACCAACAGTGTAAGAGGGTTCCTCTTTCTATGCATCCTCACCAAAATTCGATTATTTCCTGTGTTGTTAATTTCAGCCATTCTGACTGGTATGAGGTGGTATCTCATCCTGGTTTTGATTTGTATTTTCGTGATGATGAGTGATGTTGAACATCTTTTCATGTGCCTGTTAGCTATCTGCATGTCTTCTTTGGAAAAATGTCTGTTTGCATCTTCTGCCTCTTTTTTTAACTGGATTAATTGTTTTTTGAGGTATTGAGGTTGACAAGTTCTTTATATATTTTGCATACTAGCTTTTTATTAGATATGTCATTTGCAAATATCTTCTCCTATTCCAAATTGTCACCTTTTAGCTTTGTTGATTGTTTCTTTTGCTGTGCAGAAGCTTTTCATATTGATGAAGTATGTTGGTACTGAATAATGGGTCTCAGTTTGACTGAACTCTCAGCAATTATTTTACATCTAATTTGAGATGATGCATAATAAGATGTTGAGCACATGTTTCTTTAGCTTGGCACCTGGCAACTGATAGTGACCTGGTATGTATTGTCTTGCTCAGATCAGTAAGTCCAAATCTGCCACAGGTCCCTTCTGACACTGGACTTACAAGCACATTTTTTCTATTTCTTTCTTTAGTTTCTCTTTTGGAGGTCATATGATGAGTCCTATGCTGGTGTTAGGCCTCATCTTCCTGAGTCAGTTTAGGCTGCACTAAATTACCATATTTGGTGAGTTTGATGTTGCCACATTATACTATCTGCCACCAGATGCCAGTAGAGGACTGTAGCTTAAATTCAAAGAGCTAAATGTGCTTATTTCTAGGAGGCCCATGGAATAACATTCTAAATGGAAGAATAATCCCAACTTCCTGGAATTTACAAATCCCAGAAATGACCCCAAGTTACATACATGTAGCTGATCTGAAAATGTTTTTATTCTTAGTTCCCTAAAGGGTAGATATTATTTTAATCTGAACATTTAGACTAGTGAGACTCAGAATTTAAGTATATTTCCGTTAATCAATAGTAGGATAAATTTTGATCTTCTGTCTTTACTTCTTTTCATTCTTCTTAGCCTGGTTGCAGGCCTAGCTTGAAAGAATTATGGTTCAGCCCTTAGATTTGATTACATATTATCTTTCTGCAGTGAGAAGGCAGGGAGAAATGCAAAAGAAAGAGCTTGTCAGCATTAGTTGCATATAAATCATCTGAGAATCTTGTTAAAATGCAGGTTCTGACTCTGATTCTGCACTTCTAATATGCTCCCAAACGATGCTGATGTTGCTGGTTGGAGGACTATGTCTGTGATCCCTGGGAAATACTCTAAGGGGTCTCACTCTGAATGGAGAAGGAATCAGGGAATTTGTGCCCAGAGCTAATGATACCTCACTCATGGCCTATCTTCAGTTTAATCATGGTACTTGGGGAGCTAACCATCAAGGGATGCTGAAGACCCTCCTTGAAAGAGCTACAGAGCTCAGTGAGGTTATCCAAGTGCTCTCAGAGGGTCCTTGTCTAGTTCTGGATTGGTAGGGAGGGTTGTCCAGGAGTGGATAAAAAACAGAAGGGCCTCCAGACCAGAGGGAATTTCAGAAACAGAGCTGGAACCCCTTCTGGGAGCTTTGCCCAGAGATCAACAGAAAGGATCAGGCCAAGGAGGCACTGATGGAGAGGTGGCCCTCTTCATCACCTACCTTTGAGGGAAAAGGAGGTTAGTCCCATTATCTGCTTAGTAGAGAGTGTTAAATCAAAGATTTTTTTCCCCTGGAGTTTCTAGCCCCCTAAATTTAGAAATATAAACTATCTATTTATTTATTTGATTTTCATATTTCAAAGGAAGAGGCTATCATTCAGATGAAAAAGAAAACATGCTTGCAAGTCCGATTGGTTATCTACTATAGGAATGAGCAATTCTTTTCAATAGTGGAATATATGATGAAAATATATGGGAGGCGGGGAAGATGGCGGAAGAGTAGGGCCCCCAAGTCACCTGTCCCCACCAACTTACCTAGATAAATTTCAAATCATCCTGAAAAGCTACGAATTCGATCTGAGATTTAAAGAAAGAACAGCTGGAATGCTACAGTGAGAAGAGTTTGCGCTTCTATTAAGGTAAGAAGACGGGGAAATAAAAGAAATAAAAAGGATTCCAAGGGGGAGGGGCCCCACGAGGACCCGGGCTAAGGCCACGGCAGGTGCCCCCAAGACAGGAGAGCTCCGTCCTGGAGAAGCAGGAGCTGCACCAACCTTCCCGGGCAGAAAGGTGCTCGCAGGGAGCTCGGGCAGGATCCCAGGAGGGCGGGGATGCCCTCAGGCTCCCAGACGCATTAACAGAGCACCTGCGCCCCGGGGAGAGTGGCCACACCACCTGCACCAGAAAGGGCTGGCAGCACCCAGGGGACCCCGGGAGGAGCCAAGCCTCGGCTGGGGCAGCAGCTCCGCGCGGAGGGGGATACGCAGCCTGAGAGCAGCTCAGGCAGTGGCTCAGGTGGCAGCTCCGCACAGAGGGGGTTGCGCAGCACGGGGAGCGTGATTCCAGTGGCGCAGACCCTGGAGCCCAGGGCACTAGGGGATACAGCCCAAGATCTGCCCTCCCCCCCGGACAGACGGAGGCCGAGAGGACACAGGACACTGACGACGCTCCTGCTGCCAGGCGGCCCCAAGCTGTGCAGACCAGTGCCCCCCCGCGCGGAGCATCCAGGCCCCTGCGGACTGGGAGCAGCGGTAGTGACTGCGGGAGCTGACTCCAGGGCTGGAGAGTTGGCCGCCGCCACAGTTGTTGTCCCCCTGGGGTCACCTTGTACCTGAGACTGAGCAGGGGCCTCACAGTATAAACAGCTCCCACTGAGCCAGGCACCTGGCAGGGGGCGGGGCAGCTCCCCCAGGTCCACACACCTGAGAATCGGCACAGCAGGCCCCTCCGCCCAGAAGACTAGCTGGAAGGACAGGGGAAAAGCAAGTTATTGACCAAGAGCACTGGAAAGTTCCAGGGGAAGTCGAGGGATTTACAGTATATAGAATCAGAGGATAATCCCCCTTGTATTTTTTTCTGTTTCCCCCCTTTTTTCTTTTTTTTTTCCTTTTTCTCCTTTTTTCCAGTACAACTTGGTTTTACCCACTCTTGCACTGAGCAAAATGACTAGAAGGAAAAACTCACCTCAAAAGAAAGCATCAGAAACAGCCCTCTCTCGCACAGAGTTACAACATTTGGAGCACAATTCAGCGTCAGAAAGCCAATTCAGAAGCACAATTATAAAGCTACTGGTGGCTCTAGAAAAAAGCATAAAGGATTCAAGAGACTTCATGACTGCAGCATGTAGATCTAATCAGGCAGAAATTAAAAATCAATTAAATGAGATGCAATCCAAACTGGAGGTCCTAACAACGAGGGTTAACGAGGTAGAAGAACAAGTGAGTGACATAGAAGACAAGTTGAGGGCAAGGAGGGAAACTGAGGAAAAAAGAGAAAACCAAAAGATCATGAGGCTAGGCTAAGGGAAATTAATGACACCTCAGAAGGAAAAATCTATGTCTAATTAGAGTTCCCAAGGGCGCCGAAAGGGACAAAGGTCCAGAATGTGTATTTGAACAAATCATAGCTGAGAACTTCCCTAACTTGGGAAGAGAAACAGGCATTCAGATCCAGGAGATAGAGAGATCACCCCCCCCCCCAATCAATAAAAACCGTTCAACACCTCAACATTTAATAGTGAAACTTGCAAATTCCAAAGATAAAGAGACGATCCTTAAAGCAGCAAGAGACAAGAAATTCCTAACTTTTATGGGGAGAAGCATTAGGATAATAGCAGACCTCTCCACAGAGACCTGGCAGGCCAGGAAGGGCTGGCAGGATATATTCAGGTACTAAATGAGAAGAACCTGCAGCCAAGAATACTTTATCCAGCAAGGCTCTCATTCAGAATAGAAGGAGAAATAAAGAGCTTCCAAGATAGGCAGAAACTGAAAGAATATGTGACCACCAAACCAGCTCTGCAAGAAATATTAAGGGGGACACTGTAAAAGAAAGAGGAAGTCCAAGGACAATCCACAAAAACAGGGACTGAATAGGTATCATGATGACACTAAACTCATATCTTTCAATAGTAACTCTGAATGTGAATGGGCTTAATGACCCCATCAAAAGACGCAGGGTTTCAGACTGGATAAAAAAGCAGGACCCATCTATTTGCTGTCTACAAGAGACTCATTTTAGACATAAGGACACCTACAGCCTGAGAATGAAAGGTTGGAGAACCATTTACCATTCAAAAGGTCCTCAAAAGAAAGCAGGGGTAGCCATCCTTATATCAGATAAATTAAAGTTTATCCCAAAGACTGTAGTAAGAGATGAAGAGGGACACTATATCATCCTAAAAAGATCTATCCAACAAGAGGACTTAACAATCATCAATATTTATGCACCGAATGTGGGAGCTGCCAAGTATATCAATTAATAACCAAAGCTAAGACATACTTAGATAATAATACACTTATACTTGGTGACTTGAACACAGTGCTTTCTACAATCAAAGGATCTTCTAAGCACAACATCTCCAAAGAAACAAGAGCTTTAAATGATACACTAGACCAGATGGATTTCACAGATATTTACAGAACTTTACATCCAAACACAACTGAATACACATTCTTCTCAAGTGCACATGGAACTTCCTCCAGAATAGACCACATACTGGGTCACAAATCAGGTCTTAACCGATACCAAAAGATTGGGATCATACCCTGCATATTTTCAGACCAAAATGCTTTGAAATTAGAACGAAATCACAAGAAGAAGTTTGGAAGGATTTCAAACACGTGGAGGTTAAGGACCATCCCACTAAAAGATGAAATGGTCAACCAGGAAATTAGAGAAGAATTAAAAAGATTCATGGAAACTAATGAGAATGAAGATACAACCATTCAAAATCTTTGGGATACAGCAAAAGCAGTCCTGAGGGGGAACTACATCACCAATACCAGCATCCATCCAAAAACTGGAAAGAACTCAAATACAAAAGCTAACCTTGCACCTAAAGGAGCTGGAGAAAAAACAGCAAATAGATCCTACACACAGCAGAAGAAGAGAGTTAATAAAGATTCGAGCAGAACTCAATGAAATAGAGACCAGAAGAACTGTGGAACAGATCAACAAAACCAGGAGTTGGTTCTTTGAAAGAATTAGTAAGATAGATAAACCATTAGCCAGCCTTATTAAAAACAAAAGAGAAAAGACTCAAATTAATAAATTCATGAATGAGAAAGGAGAGATCACCACCAACACCAAGGAAATACAAACGATTTTTAAAAACATATTATGAACAGCTTTACGCCAATAAATTAGGCAATCTAGAAGAAATGGACACATTCCTGGAAAACCATAAACTACCAAAACTGGAACAGGAAGAAATAGAAAACCCGAACAGGCCGATAACCAGGGAGGAAATTGAAGCAGTCATCAAAAACCAACCAAGAGACAAAAGTCCAGGGCCAGATGGCTTCCCAGGGGAATTCTATCAAAGGTTTAAAGAAGAAACCATACCTATTCTACTAAAGCTGTTTGGAAAGATAGAAAGAGATGAAATACTTCCTAAGTCATTCTATGAGGCCAGCATCACCTTAATTCCAAAACCAGGCAAAGACTCCACCAAAAAGGAGAATTACAGACCAATATCCCTGATGAACACGGATGCAAAAATTCTCAACAAGATACTAGCCAATAGGATCCAACAATACATTAAGAAGATTATTCACCATGACCACGTGGGATTTATGCCTTGGATGCAAGGCTGGTTCAACACTCATAGAGCAATCAACGTGATTCATCATATCAGCAAGAGAAAAAAAGAAGAACCATGTATCCTCTCAATAGATGCAGAGAAAGCATTTGACAAAAGACAGCATCCA
Organism: Canis lupus dingo; assembly: GCF_003254725.2. Classification (NCBI taxonomy): domain Eukaryota; kingdom Metazoa; phylum Chordata; class Mammalia; order Carnivora; family Canidae; genus Canis; species Canis lupus. Next base: position 2,065,935 of record NC_064274.1, on the reverse strand, counting down.
TTCCTGATCAAAACTCTTCAGAGTGTAGGAATAGAGGGATCTCAGCATCTTAGAAGCCATCTACGAAAAGCCCACAGCGAATATCATTCTCAATGGGGAAGCACTGGGAGCCTTTACCCTAAGGTCAGGAACGAGACAGGGATGTCCACTCTCAACCACTGCTATTTTTTTTTCTTATTTTTTTTTTAACCACTGCTATTCAACATAGTACTGGAAGTCCTAGCGTCAGCAATCAGACAACAAAAAGACATTAAAGGCATTCAAATTGTCAAAGAAGAAGTCAAACTCTCCCTCTTCACAGGTGACATGATCCTGTGCATAGAAAACCGAAAAGACACCACCCCAAGATTGCTAGAACTCATACAGCAATTTGGCAGTGTGGCAGGATACAAAATCAATGCCCAGAAATCAGTGGCATTTCTATACACTAACAATGAGACTGAAGAAAGAGAAACTAAGGAGTCAATCCCATTTACAATTGCACCCAAAAGAATAAGATACCTAGGAATAAACATAACCAAAGAGGTAAAGGGTCTATACCCTAAAAACTACAGAACACTTTTGAAAGAAATTGAGGAAGACACAAAGAGATGGAAAAATATTCCATGCTCATGGATTGGAAGAATTAATATTGTGAAAATACAATGTTACCCGGGGCAATTTGCACATTTAATGCAATCCCTATCAAAATACCATGGACTTTCTTCAGAGAGTTGGAACAAATCATCTTAAGATTTGTGTGGAATCAGAAAAGACCCGAATAGCCAGGGAATATTAAAAAAGAAAACCATAGCTGGGGGCATCACAATGCCAGATTTCAGGTTGTACTACAAAGCTGTGGTCATCAAGACAGTGTGGGACTGGCACAAAAACAGACACAGAGATCAATGGAACAGAATAGAGAATCCAGAAGTGGACCCTCAACTTTATGGTCAACTAATATTCGACAAAGCAGGAAAGACTATCCAGTGTAAAAAAGACAGTCTCTTCAATAAATGGTGCTAGGAAATTGGACATCCACATGCAGAAGAAAGAAACTGGACCATTCTCTCACACCATACTAAAGATAAGCTCAAAATGGATGAAAGATCTAAATGTGAGACAAGAATCCATCCAAATCCTAGAGGAGAACACAGGCAACACCCTTTTTGAACTCAGCCACAGAAACTTCTTGCAAGATACATCCATGAAAGCAAGAGAAACAGAAGCAAAAATGAATTATTGGGACTTCTTCAAGGTAAGAAGCTTTTGCACAGCAAAGGATACAGTCAACAAAACTAAAAGACAACCTACAGAATGGGAGAAGATATTTGCAAATGACATATCGGATAAAAGACTAGTATCCAAGATCTATAAAGAACTTATTAAACTCAACAGCAAAGAAACAAACAATCCAATCATGAAATGGGCAAAAGACATGAACAGAAATTTCACAGAGGAAGACATAGACATGGCCAACACGCACATGAGAAAATGCTCCACATCACTTGCCATCAGGGAAATACAAATCAAAACCACAATGAGATCCCACCTCACCCCAGTGAGAATGGGGAAAATTAACAAGGCAGGAAACCACAAATGTTGGAGAGGATGTGGAGAAAGGGGAACCCTCTTGCACTGTTGGTGGGAATGTGACCTGGTGCAGCCACTCTGGAAAACTGTGTGGAGGTTCCTCAAAGAGTTAAAAATATACCTGCCCTAAGACCCAGCAATTGCACTTCTGGGGATTTACCCCAAAGATACAGATGCACCCCGATGTTTCTAGCAGCAATGTCCACAATAGCCAAACTGTGGAAGGAGCCTCGGTGTCCATCGAAAGATGAATGGATAAAGAAGATGTGGTCTATGTATACAATGGAATATTCCTCAGCCATTAGAAATGACAAATACCCACCATTTGCTTCAATGTGGATGGAACTGGAGGGTATTATGCTGAGTGAAATAAGTCAATCGGAGAAGGACAAACATATGGTCTCATTCATTTGGGGAATATGAAAAATAGTGAAAAGGAATAAAGGGGAAAGGAGAAAAATGAGTGGGAAATATCAGAGAGGGAGATAGAACATGAGAGACTTCTAACTCTGGGAAATGAACAATGGGTGGTGGAAAGCGAGGTGGGCGGAGGTGGTGGGGGTGACTGGGTGAGGGGCACTGAGGGGGGCACTTGATAGGATGAGCACTGGGTGTTATGCTATATGTTGGCAAATTGAACTCCAATAAAAAATAAAAATAAAAAAATAAAAAAAGAGAAACAAAATCATGCATGCATGTTAAAACAAATTCATGATACTCAAAAACCAGAAACAACTCAAATGTCCATCAACTGGTGAATGAATCAACTATAGTGTATCTATACAATGGAATAGGAGTCAGCAACAACAAAAAATAAGTCATTGATACATTCAGTAGCATGATGAATTATGTTATCAAAATCTATTGTAAAATGAAAATAGCCAGACAAAAAGAATGCATACTGCATAATTCCATTTATATAACATTCCAGAAAAGACAAAATTATAGGAATGTAACAGGCGCTGGGGTTACAATGAACTGTATGTTTGTGTCTCCTCAAAATTCATATGTTGAAACTGCCCTTCAATGTATTAGAAGGTGTGGCCTTTGGGAGATAATTAGCATCAGACGGGTTCATAATGGTGGAGCCCTCATAAACGGGATTACCTTTGAGAAACAATCCTTTCCTTCCAGGGCCTCTATGGTCAGATAGGTGTAAATAGAGCAACTGAAGCTCAATTCACTTGTTAGAGGTTCCCTATATATTCCATTACTAAGAGCTCCCTGTGTAGCTTGGCCTTCTGCTCCTGCATTCCATTTCCCAGAGTTAAACATCCTGCTTTGGTCAGCATTACCTTGTGTTCTCTTTGACTCTACTTTACTTTGGATTTTAATTAATTTTTATGTGTAGATTTGTATGTATGGGGCCACTGAATTACCTAAGTCTATCTTACTATTTCACTATTTTCCTTTTCTGAACTCAGATCAGCTAAAGATCACTTTTCCTCAGACACTCCATTAACTAGCTCAACATGTCACCCTGTATTTAACTGTGGGTTAAGATCCCTGTCCCAAATCAGGCTGAATATCTCTAAATCTACTGTGATTTTGAGAAGTAGGTACTTGTATGGCAAGAAAAACAAGTTTGGGAACCCTTCCTGGCCCTGTTGTTTTGCTTCTCATCTCACATTTGCCCACTGCCTCCATGCTGCCCTCTCAACCCAAGAGTGGCTTGAAACTTATGGAGCTTTTATTGGCACTGAAAAAATGGTGGACTAGGGGATGAGGTAAGAAATACATTTAGGGATAAGCCAACTTTAGGCAGTATAGTGTCGGGATTAGGATCATTTGCTTAGGAGTACAGGGTTTGATTTCTGGTTTTGCCTCTTGCTAGTTATGTGATCTGAGATAAGTAAATGTCTTATTGCCTCAGCTTCTGCTTTTGTAAAATGCATCTGGTAATGTCTACTCCATATAGAGTTAGCATAGTGTGGTGACTAGAAGCATGAACTGTGCCTGGGTTTGGATTTTGGTTTGCCATTCGGCCTTGGGGAAGTTACTTAACCCCTGTGTAATGGCCAACTTCTATATCTCTGTAAAATTAGGGTTCTTAATGGCTATCAAAATAATAGTACCTGTCTCATATGAAATGGTATTATTTCTTATTTGAGGGTCCTGAATATTCATTTAGCTGCATTCTCCGAGAAGACCAAAATAAAACTAAAGAGGGATGTGATTCCTGACTCTAAAAGGAGAAATCCAAAAAGAGCTAGAATGCAGGATTTTGATGGCAAAAATAATCCCTTGTATGTGTGTGTGTGTTAAAGAAATAAACACTGAATTGTAGATGACAGATAATGTAGGATTAATAGGTTCTCTTTACTCCCATCCAAGAAATCTATTTAATAAAAATAAATAAATAAAAAGAAAAATAAAAGTGGGAGCCAGGTATAGCTTCAAGCCTGGGTGTGCTGGAATGGACCCCCTAAAGTGGCAAAGGGAATGAGGGGTACTAGGACAGCAGAGCTCAGCCCACTGGGAGAGCCCAGCCCTGATGGGACAGACAGGCTGCATCCAGGGAAGGAGAGGATGGAGGTTGGGGGTTTAAGGATCTGCTTCTTCTGTTCATCAAATCCAGTGCAAAACATTGTCAAAGGAAACATTGGAGATTTTGAGAATCAATATTATAAGACAGTGAAAGTAGGTTTTGGTAAGTTTGGAAATTTCTCGTGGAAATAATGATAAGTATATCAAGGAAAAGAGGCTCTCATAGTCAAGCATTTTCCCACTGTGTTATATCAGGAATAACTTTACTTATCTGTCGCCACATAATTTAGATCATCTGTAAAAGACAAGCATCATGCAAATGAAAACTAATATGATGAAATCCTACTTTTCATTGTGATGAGTCAGAGAATATCTAAATTTGAGCAAATGCTCCATTAAGAATGAGTTGCTCATAATTAAGTAAAATGTTTACTCAAGTTTATTGAATAGCATTAGATTAATAAGCATTAAAGAATCAGGTACCAGAGACTAAGAAAAAAAGTTTTTGCAAAAGATGTGAGTAAAAAAAGTTCATCAAAGCAAATGTATGAGTACACCTGAATATCAGCTTTTAAATGCTGTTCATGAATATTCTGTGAACTTAACTCTGGGGATCAATTGAGTGTTATTTATTTTTGTCTATGGCAGTAAATTTCATAAAAGAACTCTTTAAAGGTAGGACCCCATTTCTCTCAATAGTGAGCTTTCAAATGGAAGATCTCTGCTATGAGAGACCTCTGTCTCATAAAGTTCTATGGGTTTCCTAGGCAAGTTTCAAGTCCCCGATGGATGTCTACTTTTCTTGTAAAATGATTGAAGTGAATTCCATCATGTCCTTCTTAACTCAAGCCACATCTTCAGATTTGAGGTTTAATTTTTTATTCCCTCATCTTCTAGGAGAATTTAGCACTAAACAATAGGTAAACTATTAAAAGAAACCTATGTGACTTATTACTAAGCAACTATCCTCAAAGAAACTTTCCTCCATGATGAATAAGAATGCAAAGCCCAAGTATACAGGGTACTATATTTTTTAAAAATCCCAACTTGACCCCATCAGCTTCTGTAGGGCTATTTTTACATGCATTTTCATGCTTGCTTATATGGGGAAGTTCTTTTTCTTGGAAAGATTCATCAAAATACAAAACTAAAACCTAGAGCAGGTTCAGGGTGGAATACAGGTGTCCTTAGTGAGGATATTGGCATCAGTTGATTCTTTTCTTCAGCACTGGAGCTGGTTGAGTTGAAGTAGCATTTTTTCTGTAAAAAAAACAAAAACAAGAGACTTATGTTTAGAGAAAGTCTTACTAGAAACTGGCTTTTCCTTAAAGATGTCAAAAAAGGAATATTGTACCTATTGGCTCCCAATTTAGTTTATTGAGCTACTGAAATCGGTTACCCTTACTCATTTGAAAAGTAATAGTGAAAAAAGGTATTTGCCTTAGGAATTTCTCATAAATATAAAATTGCCTCCACTTTGCCCATTAAAGGGAAAACCTTCAGTACATATTGGAATCTGAAAGCCCATGTTATGCCTGACTTACTTCTGTAATATTTTGTTTAGTTTTTGTGTCCATTTGATGGGAGGGTTCAAGCATACAACTGACTTATTCTTCTTCCAAACTCTGGGGGAAAAGAAACAAAAATAAAAATAAAGCATTGTTATATTTTAGTCAATCCTACACTTAAAGAGAGTTAAGTATAAAAATATTCCTGGATGAAGTGAAATTGGAGGTGGGCAGTTTAGCATCTGAAGTATGTGATTTACAGTGTGAAATCTGAGGAATGAGGAAAACACCATTTGCAGAATGGTCGTGTGTGAGCCAGTGGAGCTGAAGATGAAGTTTATAGAATCTCACATGTCAGGGGTTAATGCTTTGCTGACAGTCTTTACATGAATTGGAGGTGGACCAAATAGCTGACTCCAAGATTGGCTCACTTTGAAATCTATATCACAATATCTTCAAAATGTATTTGTCCATTGAGCTTGAGAGAACAAAATAAATTATAGAAAACTCTCTCTTGAGAAAATTTTATTTGAAAAAAAATTCAATGAAATTTAATGTAGGAGAGCGACATTTGCATTTTGTTGAACCTCTAGTTAGTGAGTCTTTCACTGCTGTAAGAGATTCAACAACAACGAAAACAACAACAATAATTAATAGCTAATATTGATCAGGTGCTTATAGTGTGTCAATTGCTATGCTCAGCAGGTAACATAAATTATCCCAATTTCACACAAATCCTGTACAAAAGAACTATTATTTCCTTGCATTCATATCAGAAACTTGAGGTTTAGAGAATTTAAATAACTTTTCCAAAACTACACAACAAATGCAATGGTAGAGCAGCATCAAAATGAAGGTTACCTGCCTCCAGAACCCACACTTTTAGCCACCAATCTACATAGGCAGAATCTGAATGGTTATCAGTGCTGGACACGGTGCCAAATGTTTTATCTGCAGTGGAAGACATGAGGTCTCCCAGGTATAGCAATCTGGGACACTCAACTCTCTAACAGGATGGACTTTGAACAAAACAATTTCTTCATATTTACCTTAGTTATGAAATAACAGATAGCAAGGATCCACCCATCTAGCTTTGAAACTCTACCCTAGTAAATGGATCTTAGAGAGGTCAGAGATCATAGCACTGTTAGATTCTTGAGCTGAACCTTCCAATTCAGTTTCTAAGTTTATGATTGAAAATAGATTTCTGACCATCTGAACTCACAATATTTTTATCCGATTGTTATGAGTTTCTCATAATTTCCAGGTTTTGTTTCCATATCTGATTAAAATTCAGAAACAAATTTGGTGAGAAGATTTAAAATCAAATTTAGTTAGAACCTTTATTGGTGAAGACATTAGGAAAAGTATAATGCCTTTTTAATGACAAATTTTCATACATATTTTTAATATCCCACATTTCTTTTTTATAAGTTGAATACAACTAGTGCAAGAAAGACCCATAGCAAAATGGGACAAACAAAAAGCAGTTGCTTACAAATGTATCAAAAGTCTAAAGAAGTCCAAAGGAAGAGCTGTTAATGAAAATGAAGTCAGGGATGCCCTAAGAAAGATGCTTTAACTAATACTTCAAGGTATTGTCACAGGTGGTGACAATATGGTTCATGATAGATATAGGAAGGAGAAATCAAAGTTCCAAGTAGTGATACACAAAAGATCTATAGGCTTTATTTAAAATATTAAGTGTAACAATCCAGCATTGCTTGTACCTCTATTCTATGCTAGGTAAGGGATAAAGCACTGGGAGGAGAGAAACAAATAAATCTGATCCCTGTCTATAGAGAACTTATTTTGTGGTGGGAGTGAAAGGAGAGAGAGAGAGAGAGAGAGAACCACAAACCTGATTATTTCAATATGGTGATGCTATAATAATCACGGCTAACATTTACTAAACATTTATTACATTTATTACTGTGATTTATTACTGTGCTGGACATTTTACTAGGGGCCTTATATGCAATGTGTAAATTCTCATTTGATGTGCCAAGTGCTATGATAGAAGTATCAACAGATTGCTCTAAAGTACTGAAAAGGAAGGGTCACAGAAACAACATTTCAGTAAGAGAAAATACCTACTGAATTTCTTGCAATCATTACTGTCCCCTTAGCCTAACTCTTCAATCAAAGATGATCTTAAAGCTAAAGGACACTTCCATAAAACAGATGTTTGGACTAAGAACGATTGTGGATACTTATTTTCTTGCTCTTTAACTTCTGGGGAACAAAGTGTTTACTTCTGCTGGCAATTTGAATTTGGTAGAGAGAAGAGGCTTGATGGGATAACACCTGGCAGAGTCCTGGTTCTGTCCCTTTCTAGTGATATGCCTTAGTTAACCTCCCTAAGTCTCAGTTTCTGCTTCTATAGAGGAGCGATAACAGTAGACATAACTTAATTGGGCTGTTAAAGGACTAAGATGGGTGAATGTGCACAAAGCACTTAGCTCAGGACCCCTGCAAAGTAGGTACTTAATATTACTGAGTCTTATTATTATCTTGAGAATTGTTAGCAACTCTCAAAGTAAATCACTTTGAGATTCTTGCGTAAGAATACTATGCTGTATACCTGAAACTAATGCAATATTGTGTGTCAACAGTACTTAAAAAATACTATATGGTTGGGCAGCCTGGGAGGCCCAGCGGTTTCGTGTCACCTTCAGCCCGGGGTGTGATCCTGGAGACCCGGGATGGAGACCTACATCAGGCTCCCTGCATGGAGCCTGCTTCTCCCTCTGCCTCTCTCTCTTTTTCTCTCTGTGTCTGTCATGAATAAATAAATAAAATCTTTTAAAAAATACTATATGGAAACATTTGATCTGATTTTCTTTTGTGTGTGTGTGTCTTTTTTTTAATTTAAGTTTGATTTGCCGACATATAGTATAACACCCAGTGCTCATTCCATCAAGTGCCCTCCTCAGTGTCCGTCACCCGGTCACCCCATCCCCCCCCCCCCCCCCCCCCCGGCCTCCCCTTCCATAACCCTTTGTTCGTTTCCCAGATTTGATCTGATTTTCATGGGGAGAATAGAATAACATACATTTTTCTCCTGCAACTTACATGATTTCTCTTTTTGGGCACCCATTCCCAGGAGGGAAGATCTGAAGCCTTTCAATGAGCTGGATGGGGATAATGCCTGAGATCTCTTGGATGCATTTACACTTTAAATTTGTGTTGTAGGCCTCCAGAACACCTGCAAACACAATCAGATATTTTAATCCCTTTGGTATAATTTGAATTTAATTACTAATCTTTCATACAGAGCATTTGAAGATTTAAAAATTTTAAGTCAGCGCTTTCACCCAGATGCTTTTAGTTTGTGTATTTCTGCCTGTCTTGGTTTATTTTCAAATATTGTCTACCAAAATCTTAAAAATAAAATCAGCTTTCTAAAAACATAACACTTATTGAAATTAGTAGTGTTTACTGGTGCTCAGGTAATTATCTAAATAATAAAATTTAAGAACCACCACTACGGGGACTTAAAACTCAGTTTAATTAATACAGTGTAAAGTCAACTGATCTTCCCTCCAAACACATAAAAACCAAAGATATGAATTCCTTACAGTGTCCCCAGAGCAATAAGAAGCTGTAACAGAGTTCTTGTTCTTATCATGTTCAAACCAACCCCTCTCCCCCGTCTCTCTGAGGAACTTACATGGAAGATATTTTTTGTTTTTGTATAATATGCTGGTCCTCCATATGTTGCAAATCATTACCAACCAAAGGCCAATAATAAAAATTCAAGATTATTTTTATTCACAACACAGGTCATTAGTACTAGATACTTTTATAAGTAATCTAGGTCATTAGTACTAGATACTTTCATAAGTAATCTATTTCAGGTATTTTAATGAATTCCACCCTCTTTAAACTTATTGCCTACCACCATGCTTGACATGCTTCACCCCAAATAAAAGAGACCTGGCTCCCAAGGCATTTATAGTTTGGAGGAGAAAACCAATGAACAAAGACTGAAATGTCACAGAACATTGTATTTTACACCCAAGATGGGATGCATAATAGAGAAACTTGCCAGGGTAATGGGAAAGCTTTATGGAGTAAAGGAAGACAAAGGTCTTGAAGAATAAAAATAGCATGTGAAGCAAATTAAAATTGAAAAACAATTCCTTGTACCTTAAGAACAAAAATTGGTCTTTTACACCTGAGCAGAGTATATCATTCTGTACATGCCTCGGATTTCTTCAGCTATATAAAAACATACAATTTCAATTAGATATTTATCTATTTATGCAAACACAGTCACCCAATTTAGACTTAGAAGTTTGCTTCTTTGCAGAAAGCATGGACTGAAGTACCCGTGTTGTGCTTACAATGGCTCATGTCAAAGCCTAGCGGTATAGAATTGTGCCAAACATTCCCTGCAGGAGACCAACCAGTTGAGGTCAATTATCTTTAAACCTTATAAATGGTTTAGTCATAAGGGGTAGCATTGAAAGGCAGAGCAAAGAAGATATACACAGAAAGAATTAGTTGTAGCAGAGCTGAATCTGAAAAAGACCAGGAATAGATAAACCAAGTATAAGTCTCATGGACACTGGATTTCAGTATTTCCCTCTATGGATAAGAATCTTAATGTTACATGCTTCTAGCCTCTAAGAGTTAAATCTCTAAGCACCTTACTTTTAGAAACCTAGGAGCAGTTGAGTAGTATCCCCCCCAGTCATATTGCTCCCCATTTTCTAATTAAAAAAGAAAAAGAAAGAAATGGTTGAAGACTATTTCTGCACAAAGCACAATGACAAGGTAAGTGAAAGTTCTCACCATGGACAGCAGGGAGGCTGCAGACCAGCAGCATGAGAAGCAGAGATCCCAGGGTGAACCTCATTCTGCCTCAAGGTGGAGTTCAGACTTCAGCTCTGGGTCTAAACTGTGGGCTCTGAGCACAGGGACTTCTATTTATTTATGCCAGTGAGGGCCCTCCCACCGCCTTTGTCTCCAATAGGTCAGCTGTGTCATCATTTTTAAAAGTCCCCAAATATTGCTGAGTTTGCTTTTTTTGAACTCCCCTTGCAAATTTTATGAATTGGCTTCAGAGCACTATAAGCGTAATGAAATATTTCTTGATAATGTAGACTATAAATGGCAGGGATGCTGCAGAAATTTGAGGGTGGGAAGAGGGAAAAGACATCAGACTGGCAGTTGCACAGCACACTCTTTAGGATCATTATCTGTGATTGTAGTTTTGATTGCTACTTTCAGTGAAGGGTCAGAAGGCTTTCTCAATGAATTTGAATAAGTGCGCCAGGAAATTAGGGACTCTGTGAAGCACATCCTTGTGCCCCTGTCCCTTGTAAGAAAGTCTATCCTTTGGCAGATGCTCAATAAATATTTGCAGATCTAATGAATGTTTCCTTATGTATAGATTTCTATGCTGACTAGGTTACAGTTTTTCTACCAGACTTTCCCACCTTTTATTTCATTATCTGAAATATATAATTACTTGTGTAATTTGACCATTGTGGAAATCCTGGACAGGGTACGTGTCTCCTCATTGGTGTGCCTGTGTCTTGATGAAGGAAAGGAGGCAACAGCTTTGAGGAAGAGAATCTTTCTGTCTCTGGTATGCAGGTTCTCGAGTTTGAAAGCCAGGTGTCAATGGAGGGTGTCATTAAAATTTCATCAGATGCTAAAGTCAATATGTGGGTTGGTCCCTTGGGAAGCTGATGCTAAGATGGATGTTAGAGTAAAAGAAGTTTCTTTTGTTGTTGTTTTCAAAATGACTCCTGTGATAGATAAAAGCGGGAGCGTAGGTAGGCAGGGAGAGCCTCAGACTGCCAGGCTGATCCAAAGCAGTCTGCCACAAATTAATGGGGATATCTTGAGAAAAGAATGTCTACTCGAAGAGCCCCACCATGGGCAGAAGTATCCAGGTCCTACCACCCCTGCCATGCTCAGTCATTGGAGCTTCTCAGAAACATCATGGTCTCTGGTAGAATGCTCAAGCAGATCCTGGGGATGTTAGCAGCTGCAGGCTGTCAGCTAACCGTACTTCTCACAGCTGGCCAGCAAGTTTCTTTAAGGGAGATCTGATCAATGATCCTCCGGGGCTGTCACACAGGGTCATTAACTAGAGGTTAAGAGCACAAACTATGGAGTCACCCAGTCAATGACTTTGGACAGGTCACTTAATTTATCTATGGCTCCTATTTACCAGTTTTCACTTGGGGATAATACTAATTTTAAAGGATTGTTTGGAGAATGAAATCATACAGTACATGTAGAGTTCTTGGTAGTGTGCCTGACACATGTAATATATTCAATAGATAGCCTTTTTGTGCATTCATCCATCTATCCATCCATTATCAATTAGGTCTTGACTAATTTCTACTCTAAAACCCACATGTACACACTTCAAAGGTAAATATCCCTAGGATAAACCACCATCTGGTTTATCTTTTCAAAATCTGCTTGGTCTTCTTCATTGTTTCTCCTAAATCACGACTGCTCTTCTTTTTGCCTTCCCATACTTTTGCTGACTCACAGACACAAACACATGTACTTGTGTACACACACATCTAAACACCGTAATACACCAAAATTTGTTTCTTTTGAAAACAGCCAATTTCTGACCATGTCTCATTCATTTTACCCTTGTACAATTTGATCTTGGGATGCAAGTATAGCAGTTTTACATTTGCCTCTGTTATATGTACCATATATCTCCCTGTTAGAGCAAAAATGAGTAATGCTGACAATAACAGGAAGAACATAGCAACAAAGGTCCTGAAGAGGACTCTGAATAAATCTAGGAAATTCTACAGTTGGATCTTGTTAAAATAGGATCAGTGGGTCAAGGAGCTAATTCTAGAGCAATTCTAAAGTTTGATTTTGGTCCTTTTAATGCCCAGAATTCCGGATCTAGCTTATACTGACTAAAGGAGTCTTATATCTGCCTGCCCAAGATGGGACTGGAGGTTGGGCAGATTTCTGATAGCCAGATGATTCTAGAAGCTTCAAGTATGACTCTCCATGATCTCATTTATAGCAGGGGGCAAAAATTGCAAAGAGTCTGAATCCAAGAAAAATATTTGAACCAATGGATTTAGGGCCCAAAGGGATTTTATTTTTAAAATAGCTCTTATAGATACTTTTGTTTAAAAACAAAAACTATGTGGTGCCTGGGTGGCTTAGTAGGTTTAACGTCTGCCTTTGGCTCAAGTTATGATCCCAGGGTCCTGGGATGAGTCCCCAAGTGGGGCTCCCCACTCAGGGGGGAATCTTCTCCCTCTTTCTCTGTCCTTCCCCCTCTCATTTTGCCCCTTTCCCTCTTCCTGCTCCTGCTCCCACTGCTCCTGCTCCTCCTGCTTACTGCTCTCTCTCAAATAAATAAATAAAATCTTAAAAAAAACCCCACAAATGTGATGAGCACTGATTGTTATACACAACTGATGAATTATTGAATACTACACCTGAAACTACTGATGTACTATGTGTTGGCTAAATGAATTTAAATAAAAAATAAAATCAAAGTAAAAAAACATAAAAACATATGCCTTGATTTATAACCTGATTTTTATGATCAGATATATGAAAACAGGGAAAATGAGAAAATTATGAGGCGGGCTTTTCACCCTGACTTTGGAAATAAACTGGATTTTCTCCCCACACCAAGAAAAACTGAGTAGTCTTGAGCATCTTGGTACTCATGGTCCATGGACTAGCACCATCAGCTTCACCTGAGAGGTTGTTAAAAATGCAGAATATCAGGCCATTTTAACAGGATCCCTAGGTGATTTAAATGCACCTTAGTCTGAGAAGCACTGGTAGGTAGCAGAGCATGAGTCACATGCATATTCAAATTGTATGCAGAGAAATGTTTGCCCAAGTCATCTTCTCAGGGTTTTGATGTACAAATCCCTCAGAGTGTACAGGACAAACGTGCCCATGGACAGCTAGCTGTAGACCAGTGATATCCATAAGAAAGACATTCTCAGGATATCAAAAAATGAAATGTCACTAAAATAGAGAGGTAGCAAAACTGGCCAAAATATCTACCATTCTAGCTAGCCAATAGGCATTGAACAGAGGACCTATCTTAAAGTTAAAAATGATTAAAGGATAAAATTCTTATAATTTTAAGTAGTTTGTAATATAATAGAAGATAAGACAAAGGCCACTCTGATCAAATTGAGAACATTTTCTTGCCATTAAAATCATTATTAAAAAAGCAACTCAAATTAAAAACAGTAACTTAATTCATTCCATTAACGAATGTTTTATCCTGCTGAAAATCTGATATCTATTTGCTTCCAACAGATTGCTGGCAGGTTCTGAAATCAGACTATCTGGGTTTGTATCCCCCTGCACTTACTTGCCCTATTATAATACTCAAGGCTCAGTTCTTCCTGCATTAATTGTATTAATTATTATAATATCTTCTTAGAGAGTTCTATAAGGAACATACTGCCAGGAAAGTGCTTTGCTCAGTATTTGGGCAAATAGCAAACACTAATAAATGCTAGTTTTTTTTTACCTTTATGAAAATACAAAAATGTATTAGTTTTAAATTTTTCTATTTTAATTTAATTTAAGTTTATTTTATCGTGGTAAGAATGCAGCATGAGATCTACTCTTTTAACAAATTTTTAAGTGTACCATACAGTATGGTTGACTATAAGTACAATGTACAGCAGATCTTTGGATCTTATTTATATATATATATATTTTTTATGAAGTAACTTTGACTTAGTTTGTATGTCAAGCTCCTGATATGAATTAAAAAGTCATTTAGGTTTCCGTTGGACATTTATGATACCTTGAATTTAAAGGTCCCCCGGTCAAAAAGCTGTTCCTCTTTGAAACTGGTCACCCACACTTTCTTTTTTACCCACTTTCAACAAAAATATTGATCTATTTTCCCTAAGGAGGTACCCATGAAAGTTTGTATTAGTTACAAATGTACTGAAGTCTTACAAAGAAGGCGTCTTACCTTTCATCATCAATTTGATCTCAAATAAATTGCCTACAACAGTCTGTTGTTCACCAGATAATGACTTTAAGACCTGTATCTGTAGAAAAGGTATTTTTCAAACGTAGTTAAATTACCATTTCAAGTTTTGGTCGAGTTCAGCTCAAAAATAGTGAATCCCGGACAAAGCTAAAATGAGCCCAAAACTCTTTTCCTACTATTAGGATGATGATTTGCCAGAAGATTGCTAGGTGGCAGCATTACTTACAAAAACAGCTTGCTGGAAGGGAAAGGCCTATCTTCAGGTAAAGACCATTCATTGCTGATAAGAGGGCTGTGTTACATATTATTTCAACATTCAAATTAGATATTTGATTTGGTTTATTGCTTTTTAAAAATATATTGAGGTTTGAGATTTTTTGAGTAGGTTGAAATGTTAATCAAAGAGGAGAGAAAAACCCCTAAAAATCTGAAGTAATCTAACAAATTCTGAGCCAAATCCAACTTCCTGGCCCCAAAGTTTGCAAAATCAGATGCATCAGTTCCCTGGCAGGCAATCACATTAGACCTCAGTAGAGCTGGGTGCAAACTTTCTGCAGTTAGGAAGTTTTCAGAGAATAGTGAGGCTACCACACACCAGTGTCAAAGTGTAGTTAAGTTTTTCAGCCTCTTAAAGCACAGCACAGTGAACATTAACAAATAGTCCGCTTCTTTCTTTCATTCAGATTCCATAATATACATATTATTTCATCATCTGCCCTTTCCACTGAGCATATCTCTATGTTAGAACTATGTATTGAGTCCTGGATGTTATAAATAAAAGTCAGTGGTTGAATTTTCCAGCAAGAGCTCCCCTATTTATTTTTGAAAGTTTTCAACATATCTCTGTTCTTTTAATAACCACTGGTCCTGAGACCTCAGGTGCCCCCAGGCAATCCCCTTGGCCTCACATTCCTCTTTGTCAGTATCTTCCCTTTTTCTAACCAGACGTTAAGGTCCTCTTCTCACTGGACACACTCTCCTTAGGCAAGCATGTCTTTTCCCTGCTTCAAATTTAGATGCAACTCCACTCACATTGGTATCTATCCAATAGCCTACTGGCCATTTCTTCATGGAGATCTCTAAGATCTCTCCAACCCATCATATTCAAAACTGAACTTAGTTTCTCCAAAATCTGCTCTACCTCCAGTATTCTCAGTCTTAGTAAATGGTATTATCATCCACCCAGTTGCACAGAAGCCAGTGAATCATCTTTCCTTCATTTATCTTAATCTTGTTCTCCAAAGCTGCCATTTGTATCCGTTAAAGTGTCTTGGCTTTGTCCACTTTTCTCCACTCTCATTGCTATTCCCTATTCTAAGCCACCATTGTCTGTTGTTAGGCCTATTACAATAGCCTGCTAACTGCTCTCTTCCCATCCTATTTTATGCAAGGACTCCAGTTTTGGATTCTAAATGAATATTCCCTTTCTCATTAGCAGTCCCTGAATATTTTCTATGTTTTTCTTTAGCTCTACTACTATGGCACTATTTCTATTTATTCTTAGTAAATAGAAATAGATGGGCTAGAGATGGAACGTGAATATTTTTTGAAGCTTAGAATTGGGCAATACCCTACCTCCTCCTGAGTAGAACATATTTACTGTGGATTCTCAACTTATTGGTATATAATGAAGAAAAATATCCCCAATAATCTTGACTCTACTATATTGACACTCACTTTCCTGGTTTGTAGGACATCTTTCACCTAGCATAATATCCTCTGGATACATCCATGTTGTTGCAAATGGCAAGATCTCATTCTTTTTATGGCTGAGTAATATTCCAGTGTGTGTGTGTGTGTGTGTGTGTGTGTGTGTTTGTGTGTGTATCTTTAACCATCTGTGGATGGACACTTGGATTACTTCTATATATTGCCTATTGTAAATAATGCTGCAATAAAATAGGGATATATATAGCCTTTTGATTTGTAATTTCATTTTCTTTGGGTAAATACCCAGTAGTTGAATTGTTGGATCATATATTATTTCCATTTTCACTTTTTGCGTGGAATCTCCATACTGTTTTCCACAGTAGCTGTACAAGTTTGCATTCCCACCAATAGAGCTCTAGCTTTCCCTTTTTTTCTACATCCTTGTTGACACTTATTATTTCTTCTCTTTTGGATACTAGCCATTTGGACAGGTGTGAGGTGATAGCTCACTGTAGTTTTGATTTGCATCTCCCTAATGATTAATGACGTTAAGCATCTTTTCAAGTGTCTGTGCCCTCTTTGTATAGAAAAATGTCTTTTCAGATCCTCTGCCCATTTTTAAGTTGATTGCTTGTTTTTTGGTGTTGAGTTTTATAAGTTCTTTACATATTTTGGATATTAATCCCTTGTCAGATATATCATTTGGAATATCTTCTCCTATTTAGTGGGTGGCCTTTTCATTTTGCTGATGTTTTTCTTCGCTGTGCAAAAGCTTTTTGTTTTGGTGTAATCCCACTAGTTTAATTTTGCTTTTGTTTCCCTTCCTTCAGAATATATATCTAGAAAAATGCTGCTAAGGCCAATGTCATAGAGATTACTGCCTAGGTTTTCGTTCAAGAGTTTCATGGTAAGTCAATCGGAGAAGGACAATCATTATATGATTTCACTCATATGGGGAATATAAGAAATAGTGAAAGGGATTATAGGGGAAAAGAGGGAAAATGAGTGTGAAAATTAGAGAGAGAGACGAACCATGAGAGACTCCTAACTCTGGGAAATGAACAAGGAGAAGTGGAAGGGGAGGCGGGTCGGGGGATGGGGTGATTGGGTGACGGGCACTGAGGAGGGCACTTGATGGGATGAGCACTGGGTGTTATACTATATGTTGGCAAATCAAACCTCAATTTAAAAATATTTTAAAAAGAGTTTTATGGTTTTAGATCTCACACTTAGGTCTTTAATCCATTTTGAGTTTGTTTTTGTATATTATGTGAGAAAGTTTCATTCTTTTGGATGTAGCTGTCCAGTTTTCCCAGAACCATTAATTGAAGAGACTATCTTTTCCCCATTGTATATTCTTGCTTCTTTTGTTATATATTAGTTGACCATGTAAGCATGGGTTTATTTCTGGGCTCTCTACCCAATGGAATATTTCAGTTCTGTTGACCTATGTGTATATTTTTATGCCACTACCATAGCTTGGTAGTATCTGTTGAAATCTGGGAAAGCAACATTTTTTTTTAATATGACAAAGTCCATAAAGAAGTAGCATGGAATAGTCAATTCCCCATCCCCATCCAAGCTAAAAAAACTATTTGGGACCATTAATAGATGGTTAGAGTACCAAGTTGAGGACCCTTTTGTGATAACATCTCTGGACTGAAGCATGCTTGTTTGGAGTCCAAAAGACATTGTCTTAGGAAGTAGAACAGAGAACTGGATAGAGGCCATTTTCCTTACTGTGCTGCAGATAGGGAAAAGGCCTGAGACTATGAACACTCAGGGTGACAGAGCACCTCCTCAGAAGGCCCTTGCAGGGCAGCTGTGATGGGTCCTGGCAAGGGAGCTAGAGCAAAAATCACTGACAGTCTTGTTACATATCTTGCAGAAACCAGTAGCATGCTTTTTGGGGGTGGTGGGTGGAAGTCCTATAGACAAGCAGGTCAAAGTTTTGGAAGTGTAATATCAATACATACAAGGCTACATTTATATCAAAGGCTGTGGCTTTCACACTTTTATGTTACATTCCTCTGTGAGTCATGAACAAAGAAAAGCTTATTAAATCTCCTTATATGGTTCGTTTTATTTAAAATCCCTGTGTCAACTAAATCACTATCATTGCTCTGTTATTGCTTTCAAATGAACAAACAACTGGGTATCTACCACATGTCAGGCATTATGCAATGTGCATTTTAAAAAAAGGTATGGCCCATGCCCTGTGAAAATCAGCCAAAAATTTATTACCTAAAAAAAAAAAAAAAAAAAAAATTATTACCTTTACTGCATACACTTGGGTTTCTAAGTGCAACACATGTTGGCCCAGAGTTTAAAAGCACAAACTAACATTACTTCTTTTTTAGAGATTTTATTTATTTATTTGGGAGAGAGTATACAAGCAGGGGGCAGAGAGGAGGCAGAGGGAGAGGGAGAAGCAGATTCCCCGCTGAGCGGGCAGCCCAACATGGGGCTCAATCCCAGGGCCCTGAGCTGAAGGCTGATGCTTAACTGACCGAGCCACCCAGGTGCCTCTAACCAGCATGACTTTTACTCAGAATGATTGAAATATTCTAGTACAACATTTTGTGTGTGTGTGTCAATTATGAAGTATAGGATATCTTAGAGAACTCAAAAGCAGCTGCTGCTCAGAATAAATTGAGTGAACAGAAATTTGAGTCATGTCCATAGACCTATCTGCCTCAATGATATGCAAAAAGGGTTTGTTTCATTGGTTTAAAAATATGCTGGTAAATGCTTTTAAACCAGCTTTCTGGAAATAATAAGTTCTGACTTGTGGCTTTTGCCACCCACATAAGGTCAGTGAACGTGGAGTTGGGTATTGAGGAGCAACTGGAGCTCACCAGCACTAGCACACTACGGACCTGCCCAGCTGCTTGTCAACAGAGCCAGAGCACTGTCCCTGGGACCCATGACATGAAGTGTTTATTCTGTGCCTGGACACTCATCTTAGCAGAAGTCTGGGTGAGCTGTGCTGCTCTCTACAGGTGGATGTCCAGAAGGAAGTTTTTGAGCTATGCTTTAATGACAAAGCTGACAAAATGGATGACTTTGATCATCAGTATAAATATCAGTGGAATCCTTGACCAGGCCCCTGTCTCAACATTTTGACTGTCATCCCAGTTTGTGGAGAAGACAAACTGGCATTAATGATCTTGTCCTTCATAGAAATAATGCTACCAGGGCCTTTGCCCTGGGTTTAAGGCATTGGAAGTAGCTCTACATATCAGGGTTTCTAGGCAGAAGGAGAAGCTTTGCCTCTGGACCTGAAGCCACTTGTCTAAGAGCTCACCCCTTTCCCTTCTTTGGCTTACTCTGGTAGGCTCCTCTGAGATACTCAAATCTAGCCCTTTAGATTCAAAATCCAGCACTCTTTTTTTTTTTTAAAGATTTTATTTATTTGTTCATGAGAAACACACACAGACAGAGAGAGAGAGAGAGAGAGAGGCAGAAACACAGGCAGAGGGAGAAGCAGGTTCCCTGCAGGAAGCCTGACGTGGGACTTGATCCTGGGTCTCCAGGATCACACCCTGGGCTGACGGCGGCGCTAAACTGCTGGGCCACCCGGGCTGCCCCAAATCCAGTACTCTTACCATTAAGTTGAGCCCCAAGCACTTGACACTGCAGTAAGTGTTGCCAGCAGGCAGATGCCACTTCTGAAGGAAAAGCAGCCTTGCCTGCTATGACATGGCTCCCCGCGTGAATCCCACACCATACAGGAGCAATGCTGCTCTTTTGCTAGTATTCAGAGAGTGGCACTACCCTTCTTTATCCCTTCAGCCAGCTTAATCTCTAGGTTCAGTCCCTGATAACAGTTAGAAAAGCCTTTGTCCTCCTTCCCTCAAGGGGACCTCTCTCTGCTTCCATGTCTGAGGTAGCACTTGTCCTCTCCTCCCCTCTTCTAGTTGAGATCAGAGCTTTTTGCTCAACTGATCATACCATTGTGGCATGTATTCCTTTGTACAAGAACAATTTTTGCCTTGAAACACTCCAACATTTTCACTGGAATCAGGAGACCTAGATTTGGAAGCTCATTGTTCTGAAGCTATTTAAACTCTGAGCTCCAGATTTTCTCATTGCAGAAAGGGAATAAAATCTGTCTACATGTGGGTGATATAAGAAATTAATGTATGTGAAAATGCTTCATAAAATATAAAACGATTTTGGGCAGCCCCGGTGGCACAGCGGTTTAGCGCTGCCTGCAGCCTGGGGTGTGATCCTGGAGACCCAGGATCGAGTCCCATGTCGGGCTCCCTGCATGGAGCCTGCTTCTCCCTCTGCCTGTGTTTCTGCCCCTCTCTCTGTCTCTATGAATACATAAAATCTTTAAAATATATATATAAAACGATTTTGAAATTCAAGGTATTTTACTATCTCTTCATTACTCCACTTACATAATTCCATTGATTTTAGTTACTGAGATCAGTTTCGTCAAAGCCACATGAATGTATCAGCTTGACTTTGGAGAGCTAGGTCTCAGGGGGAATGTCCATTCTGTCATGACAGCACCAGTGACAAATATCCAATTCTGGTATGACTCCCAACAGGGGGCACATACAGGAGATGATGTGAGGCAATGGTTATTGCTTCTTCTTACTGTAAATTGGAGGTGATTCTCTCCACTCTTTAAGCCTAATTGGCTCCTAAAATGTTGAATTTGTACTTAGTTTTGTTTTATCATCAATGATTCATAACAGTGCATAGTCAGGGAAATGGAGCAGGCTTTCAGTTTTTACTAATCTCTGGTCAAAAATGTATCTTGTTGGTTTGAAGAAGAGTGCCTGAGACCAGTCAAATTCAAGGGAATGATGAAGGAATAGATCCTAAGAGAGGGATCCAGAGAGAAGAAAGAAAGATCTGAGTTAAAATTACAACTTTGCCCACTTGTTTATAAATTATTAACCTCTCTAGTTAAATGGAGTTAATCATACCATAATGTACATTTAGCTGCTCAACATTAAAATTCCTTGTTTTGGAGAAGTATCCTATTGTGTGTCTTGGGGGACAGTAAGTGTCAGGCATTTTGCTGTCATGAAGAACACTGTGGTGAGTGACATGAATAGAAAGCCAAGACAGGGCTGTGTGGAGTATGGTCTGGATTCTCTGGGTGTCAGGACCATTTGGGGCACCTGTAAACCTGTGGATTCCAGAGTCCAACTTACTGGATCCAAATTTATGGGGTCATACTAGGAAAGCTACATGATTAATAAGCTTCCCAGGTTCTGGGAATCTACTAATCCATAGCAGTGATTATAGTTAATGGTACTGGACTATATACTTGAAAGCTGCTAAGAGACTCAGTCTTAAATATTCTCACCACTGAAAAAAGAAAATGATAATTATGTGATATGTTGGAAGTGTTATCTAATACTATGGTGGTAAGCATTTTAAAATATATAAATGGATCAAATCAGCACATTGTACACGTAAACTGGCCTGCCAACAGATCTCATCTTAGCTGTTTGGTGTTTTGTTTTTATTTTTTTTTTAATATCTTATTTATTTACTCATGAGGAGACACACAGAGAGAGGTAGAGACACAGGCAGAGGGAGAGGCAGGCTCCCTGCAGGGAGCCTGATGAGGTACTTGATCCCAGGACCCTGGGATCACGACCCAAGCCAAAGGCAGATGCTCAACTACTGAGCCACCCAGGCAACCCTTAGCTGTTTGGTTTTAAACTCAGGAGCAGAAATGGAAGGAATTAAAATGTGACTTGTATCCATGGACAGTATGTTCTTTAGGCTTTTTGGAGGTAAGTTTATGATCGACATTTTGATACTGTATTTAGTTTTCTTAAATTATTATGTCAAATGCAATTCTATTTAAAACTGCATGCGCGGGTGCGCGCGCACGTGTGTGTGTGTGTGTGTGTGTGTGTGTGTGTGTGTGTTTTAAAGGAATGATACTTGTATTGGCTGAAATTAGTGAAGAGTTCAAACTTCCCGTAAATTGCCTCTGTGATTCCCCCACAGCCATCAGCTTCTTTGAAGTGGGATGGTGACTTAAATAAGCACTTTTAACCTTGGCCCACACGTTGCTCTGATGGAAGGGAAAGACTCTGCTTTACCTTTGACTGTTCCTTTCTCCTGTGGAAACTGGATTCTAAAGATAAAGAAGATACATTCTCTAAAAGGACATTCCAGACATGTGGGGTAAGTGGATAGCAAATTATATATAAATTTGGAAGGTTATTCTCTTCTGAATTAAAAATATATCTTACCATCTCCTAGAGCCACCCAATGCAAAGGTCTCTGACTTGGAAGTTCCCTGCAAGCCCCAAGGGGCTGTGATCACACTTTAATAAAAACTGTCTTTTATGTACTTCAATCATAGAGCAAATTTACATGAACTACGAACTTTTAGTGTACAGGAGATGTGAGTGGGGGGAATGTCTGTGTAGATGGTTTAGGGGATGGAAAAGTGAAGCGGAGCAGTATCGCTCTTCTGATGCAGGCACACACAGTGCATCTGGGTGTTGTCTATTGAATTGAATAACCTCCTCCAAACTTCTTACGTCAAACTGATGGAAACAGAACATTAGATAGCTTGAGCCTTTAGACAGTTTTCAGTTGAAAACACAAACATCTTTCAAAGTCTCTCTGTAACTCCAGTAAAGCAAGCAATCTTTCCCAAGTATTTGCCAAATGTCACCTCCATGCCAAGCGCTTGGTGTTTAGCCCCTGGGGTCAGGAAATGAATTTTGATGAAACTTTCAACGATTTCCTCTACTCTTCCTACCATCAAAGCAAGGCTCCTGCAAGCACTTCTGTAAATTACAAAATGTATATGTATATGGTCCATATAATCTGTAGCCTTTCCAGACACAGAAGCCTGAAATAGAAACTTACTGAAACAGACCGAAAATAGAAGTGGCTCAGAGGAAATTGCTTCAACCATGAGGGGTAATTTTCATTTCTGGTAGTTGTAAAAGGGAACCTTCTAACCTCATCTCCTTGGGTTTAATTCACCTACATTACTTCGCTTAGTGGTTTTCAGGGTAGTGAACAGTGATTTCTATGAGAGTGTACATTTTCGTTCTCATTTGTCTATGTTTGAGATGGGTGGGTTGGGGGTGAGCAAAGCCTATAAAGTTAAGCCAGGAAAAGGCCTGAAGAAAGAGAAACCATGAAGGCAGATGAAGAGAATGGAGATGACAGTCAGATCCCCTCTCTGGCTGGAGTGAACTCATAACTTAAAGGACAGAACATCCAGGTAGGTAGTTTTGGGAAGAAACCCCACTGGTGATGTATACACATACCAAGGACAAAGAAGAAGAGATTACAGGTTTTAAATAATTCTTCTGGTATGTTCTCTCAGCTAGCATCAGCATTGTCAGTAATGAAGACAGCTGAACATCTATCAGGCTGAACTAAACTGACTGGAGTTCGAAGATACTAATGATACTTAGCTGCTAGAACAGTGATTCTCAGAGGTGGGCAGCAGGTTTGGTACCAGGATCCCTAGAGGGTGGGACCGATCTTCCTCATCCACCCCGATTGTAGTGATCCGGTTTTCCAGATTGACATTTGTCTTATACCTCTCCCCTCAACCCCAGGGTGGGTGGGGGTGTTAAGAAACAGTAGAAGAAAGTATGACCTAAATTCACAGTAACATATGATTATTCACTGGAACTTTTTCTACAAAAACTACAGTGGTGGATATAGAGGGAGCAGGCCTCTTGGAAAATTAATGTAGGAGTCACAACATTGAACTAGAGAGCCTTTTTCTCTTTCCTTAATCTACCAAGGGTAAAAAGAGGAAATAAAGATCCTACAAAGGAAGCAAAACAGAAATCCCCTTGGCCACTGATGCTAGCACCCTGCATTGTTCCAAAGTCCTTTAAGGAATGGTGATAAGGCTGAGAAGGTGGGCACATACTTTCCTTGAAAGAAGCAGAAAAGGATGCAGAGGTAAAGAATGCTGGTAAGAGTTCATGATAGTATTTGGATTAAGCCTGTTTGCACTGCTGCCATCCCTTACATGGCCCTATTCCCCTGGCCAAATGTATTGGACCGTTTCATGCTCACTGTCCTTGCAATCAATAACTGGCTGAGTAGGATCAGAGACCAGAAAAGATGGACCTGGACTTGAATCCTGGCTCTGCCTCTCATTAGATCCATAGCCTTGGGGATGTTACTTGCTTTCTTGAAGCCTTAGTTTTCTAACCTTTAAAGTGATGGTCATTGGAGAATTAAATGAGCTGAAGGAAGAAAGTATTGGACACAGTACCTGGCACAGATTATCCGCCTTTGTGAAGATTCCAATTAAGCAGATTCCTCATCTCCATTGTTTGAGCCACTGTTGTACCAAGTACCCACCTGCATTCAACCCTAAGGAATGCAACCATTTTTTTGTACATAAGGATAATGTATAAAATGTATAGCTAGACTATGAGTTCCTTCAAGACAAGGTTAATCCTTATGTTTTTGTATTCCTCACACCGTAAGTAGAACATGTTCAATGAAAGTTCATGGGATCCCCGGTTCCTCTGCTGACTGAATACATAAGTGAATGAATGGGTCGGAGGATGGTGGTAGGGGGAAATGAAACCAGAGGTTTTCATTAATAGAGGGGAATGTTCCAACATAGCATCCTTTTCTTGTTTTGACGGGTTCAGCAAGTAAGGCAGCAGATTTACCGGATTTTATTCTGAGCACTGTTAACTAGCCTGTGAATAAAGGAAGTCTAGCTATATTTACTTTTAAAGAGGCATGCAGGGAAGCCTCCTCAGACTTTCAATACTAGGCTGCTGATTTAGGAGTGACTAAGAAGAAGAAACGTCAAGCTGCCAGGACGCAGTGTGGTTTCCCATTATCTGTCACCTGCTGGAGAGAGCAGAGTCCTCCTCCTCTCACATTTCAGCCCTGCCTCCTACAGCAGGGTCTGCAGTTTGTACATGGGAGTTGTAGTGTCTAACCATCCTTCATTCTCACTCAATTTTCATTCTGTGTCTAGATCCTTTTTTCCCCTGGACTTTCACCTCTGCCATAAAATTATCCCTCAAAGTATCCCTGACCAACGGTAAGCTCACATGGAACTAATGTCTCAGTCCTCTATTTGCAGTTGGAAAGTGAATTATTTCTCTGAAACCAGAAAATTATGGCTGCTAAGCAATGAGTGAAAAAGCTACTTCCCTGCTGTCAGAGTCCCTCTCCTGAATATGCACCTCTGGTGAGCCACTTTGTGTGGGTAATTGCTTACATCTCTTGCTCAGGGCACTTGGTCTTGCTTGGACACAGCAGAATTTTAGCTCACTTATGTATATTACCTGTTAAATTCTTTGAAGCTCGTATTCAGCTGCTTTGGCATGAGATACGTAGTAAGCCACGTATAAAATACAGACCATGATATTCCATGTTGTTCCATGGCCAGACATATTGCAAACCTTATCAGAGGTGAAAAAAGAAAAGAATCCTGCCAACATCTTGGTTTAAAGAATAGCCCTCTCTTCCCAACCTTAATAATCTTATTCCTTTAAAAAATTCAAAAATATGAGTTCGTTGTGTCCCTTTGAAGGAAGAAGAGCAAAGTCTAGCCCAGGATGGCCATCGGTGTAGGCCCCAGGCCTCATGTCAGAAAATGCATCAAATTTAGATTTTACCCTTAACTTAAATTAGGTTTTACATGCTGTCACAGAGACCCAAGGCAGGAGTGAAAGAAGACTTTATTTTCATTCAACTCTACAATTGTCTCATTATAATACTAAACAGCCTGAATTAATTATTTTGCAATAGCACAATTATGCTAAATTGATATATTTTACACGTGTTAATTGTTTATATGTAAACACTTATACACTCTATTTTTATAACCTTGTTTTGACAGGACCTTGTTAAGTATGCTGGGTCTCAAACTCTGGGAAGTGCTGAATATGAGAATCTGAGATGTCAGGAAAACCACCAGGTGTAGATTCACCTCTGAATCTCTCATGATAATACTTGCTGCATGCCTTATGGAGGTGGAAAGGTTCTCAGTCAACTAGGGATTTATTAGAGCTTCTCAAATGTTTCTCAGCACTCAAAAGTATACATGACTAGTTATTTTACCACAAAAGTCTAGTTCTAAAAATATTCTTCAAGCCAGTATGGTTACCTAATAACTAGGAATCATTAGTTATGGACTAGGTTTTTTTTTTTTTTTTTAATTTATTTATGATAGTCACACACACGGGGGGAGGGGGGGGAGAGAGAGAGAGAGAGAGGCAGAGACACAGGCAGAGGGAGAAGCAGGCTCCATGCACCGGGAGCCCGACGTGGGATTCGATCCCAGGTCTCCAGGATCACGCCCTGGGCCAAAGGCAGGCGCTAAACCGTTGCGCCACCCAGGGATCCCATGGACTAGGTTTAAAATGCCACAGATTTGGTATTCACTGGATGAAGCAGCTTCTCTTTCCCTGACCCCATGTATTTGAGTGGAAAGGAGATGGAGTGTCAAAGGCTCTGCTCACCAGACTGTGTAATTACCTTTTTTGTGTGTATTATGTAAAGCTAATAGGATGTGGCTGAGGAAGTTTAGGAATCAGTACTGTAGCTTCCTGGACAGTAAACAGTGGCCAATGGCATCAGCACCAAACTGCTCTGCAGACCTTGAGATTTATCACAATTTAAGTAAACATTTTTTGAAACTCAGTTTGTCTTTAAGTTAAAAGTTCCTGACCTGTATCATCTGAGTCCCCCTGCCCTTCAGCATCCACACTTGGAGAGAAATTTTATCTTATTATTTTATTTATTTAATTTTTGTTGTTGTTGTTGAAGTATAGTTGATGTACACTGTTAACTTAGTTTTATTTGTACAACATAGTAATTTGACAATTCTTTTTTAAATAATAAATTTATTTTTTATTGGTGTTCAATTTGCCAACTTATCGAATAACACCCAGTGCTCATCCTGTAATTTGACAATTCTATATACTACTCAGTGCTCACCATGATAATTGTAGTTGCCATCTGTCACTATACAATGTTATTATAATATTACTGACTAGATTCCCTGTGCTGAACTTTTCACTTTTCACCTCCATGATTTACTTATTTTATAGCTGGAAGTTTTTACCTTTTAATCTTCTTCACCCATTTTCCCACCCCACCCCCACCCTTCTGCCCAACCACTAGTCTGTTCTCTGTATTTAAGAGTGTTTTGGGGGTACCTGGGTGGCTCAGTTGGTTAAGTGTCCAACTCTTGATTTCGACTGAGGTCATGATCTCAGAATCGTAAGATTGAGTCCTGTGTCAGCTCAGCACTGAGCATGGAACCTGCTTAAGATTCTCTCTCTCTCTCTCTCCCTCTCCCTCTGTCCAACCCACCCCCCTCCCCAGCACCTCCGTGCATTCTCTCTCTCTTAAAAAAAAAAAATCTGTTTTGTTTTTTCATTTGTTTTGTTTTGTTTTATTTATTTTTTAAAATATTTTATTTATTTATTTGAGAGAGAGAGAGAGAGAGCACAAGCAGGGGGAGGGGCAGAGAGAGGAGGAGAAGGAGAAGCAGACTCTCCACTGAGCATGGAGCTGGATCCCAGGCCTCTGGGATCATGACCTGAGCCAAAGGCTTAACCGACTGACCCCCCAGCCACCCCTGTTTTTTCTTTTGGATGCTGCATATAAGCAAGAGAGATTTTAAATAACCAAAACACTAATATTGAGACTTTTATTAATAAAGAAACCACCAACTTTGGTAAAGCCTTTGCTTTCAGTGGCTTGACAGGGGTTCTGAGATACAATGATGCTGTAGGATCGTGGCCCAATATGTGTGATTAAGATAATTCTTTTAAAAAAAAAAAGATAATTCTTTTTAAAAAGCTTGCAAGAAGTCTTGGACATATTGCAGCATAATGTGTTAAGCCAGCTGTGTGCCTTTTCATTTTGAAGTGTTTGAAGAAGGAAGAATCTTTAGAGCATAAAATAGGTTCTGGAAAGTTATAAGTTATAGCTGTCATTAAAGCAACTTTAGGGTTGAAGATAATTGAATTTAAAATTCATCCATTCATTTAAAATGCTTCAATTACAATGTTTGCTATATCTTCTTACTTTTGCCATTAAGGAAAACCTAGAGTAAAAGCAAGCAGATCAGAGTAGCCAACTTGTCTCCTACCACTTGCCTAAGGGGTAGAAGTCCTTGACTGGATTTTCCATCTCTTTTCAGGCAATTATTTTCTTGCTATAACTTTCTCAGATAGTCAATGAGCTGGATATTCTGGGCCAATGATAATGCTCCTTCTCTCTCAGCTGATTCTTTGGCAATCTTGTGCCCCAGAAAGTTCAACTCAGCTTTGGCTTCTCTTCAGTGAATTTCTCCACACTGTTAAATATATATCTTCCAAAGATAATTGAGATTTTTAGAAGGCTTTGGAAAGATCTGGAATGGCTTTTTTTCTGTTAAATTCTGATATTATTTTGATTTCAGGTAGCAACTAAGGAAAGAATATTTTCCTTATTCTCTACATATTGGAACAATGTCAGCATAAAATGATAAAAGGTGTCGAATGGCCTTCCTCCTCGTTCTGAACCCACACTGGTTTCAACTGTCTAATGAAGATAGGGCATGTTTGTGGAATGGCAAGTAGACCAAGGTGATTTGAACAGAATTGGGTGGTAAGAAGAGCTAGATAGATAAATGTTAACCAGTGGATTGGATACAAATCCTGGGTATCCATCTATTTGGACACACCAGTTTTTGAGGAATAATATTTAAAGACTATCATAGGCCTCGGAATGATGCCATTTGTCTGTGTGTTGGCCTTAACTTTGAATGTAGTATCCTAAATCAGTGACATGGGGTGGACCTCCAACCTGAAGACCCCTTGCCCCTCCATTTTAGGACCTCAACTAGACCAGTTTCAGTGGGATCCTTGGCTTATTTTCCCTGAATCTTACCATGACTGCCACTTATTTAATTTTAAAGAGGAAAATAGGAATGAAGGGAGAGGGTGTATCATGTAATTCTTCAGGTGGGCTTATTAAACAAAACTAACAAGACAAAGCAGATAAACAATAAAAACAAAAAAACAAATAAACCCACCTAGTCTTGGAAGAGTACATTTCAGATAAATAGTTATCCTCAATGTCTTCATTACTTCTACCAGGTACTTTCCCATATGGCCTAGAAAGGGCCTTGATAGAGATGAGCATCTAGTGCTTTCTCTGCCAGTCAGAGGGCCCAGTCAGTGCAACATCATAATTTTCACTGTTTTTAATTGGGTGAAGTAACAACAAAGCCTTATAACCTTTTATATCCTTACTGCAAGTGCATCTGGGATCCAGAGAAAGGACAGCTCAATACCACAGAGGTACCAAAAGGTTCTAATTGAAATGCAAGGGAAGTGAAAGGGAAGGCGTAGTTTATTCTGAAAAGGTTGAGGGGTGCATGCGGGAAAAGTATTTCCCCATCCTTTGCCCTCCTATCTTTTCTTCACTATCTGAAACAATGTCTTCAGCAGTGGTGACACTTGAATAATGTTTGTCAAATCATAAGGGTGTCAGGAACAAGGGAACAAGAAAGAAAAATGTGTCAGCAGATAAAGAATGGAAAGGTATCTCTGAGAGATGTTGCATTGGCATTGAACTCTTTTCAATTTCCAAAAGGCTGAGGTTTGGGCATAAACGTAGCCAGGTGCTCCAGATGGACCAAGAGTGAACCACAAAGAACCTTTATTCTTTTAGCTCAAGGTTTCAGGTAGCTTTTCTAACAGGCCCCTCAATCTACCTATCGTCTTTCATGGTCTTCTGACCTAGGAAGGGGTAAGGGGGGGAGCTTGTCAAAGTCAGATTACTCTATTTAACTGAAAGTGTTTTAAGCCTTTGTTCTTTACATTAAAAAACTCTAACCCTGACAACACCATGAGCAACAGTATCCTCAGCCATGACATAGTTATGAGTACTTTCTTCTTGAATTTGGAGAGAATGGGGACAAAGCCTTGAGGTTTTCTGATGGTTAGATGGTTTCCCAAAAGTCCACATGCCTTCTGTTTATTTAAATCTCTGTGGAATCTGGTAACCATTAATTCTTACCTACCCTACACTAAGAGCCTACTAACTGTAACCTCTGTCTTCTCTGGCTCTTATACTAATTCTCTGCAAAATGTAGCAGAAATACTTTTAAAAAATTGATGTGATAATGTCATTTCCCTTGCTTATAACTTTCAATGCCTTATTATTGCTTTTAGGGTAAATAACAGAACTCTTACCATGACTTAGAAGATCCCATCTAATCTCTCTAGCCTCACCTTGTATTCTCTGTGTCTTTTCTGCATACTGGTTGTTGTCTTTCTGCTGGAATGCCTACTCTCTCCCTCTCTCTCTCCCCACGTCCCTCATTTGCTATGATGGGAGAAACAAAGGACAAGGTGAAGCTAACCAGACAAACATAACTTGCCCATGAATGTCTTCCTTGATCCCACCACCCATCTTAAATAGGTCACCTTCCTTTGCGTTGTGTGGCTTCTAAGAACCATGCTCTTTCTTTTGGAATTCTGTACAGTTGAAAATTATGCATTCATGTGATATTCCACCAGACTATAAACTCTATGAGGACAAGGTCTTGTTTTTCCCAGGCCCTATGTTGTATATTGGTTTGTTATGATTTCAAGTCCACTTGTTTGTGACTTAAGTGGAGTTGTTTTGATCTAAAGGTGAATGTGTTTACGTTGAAAAAGCTGTGTCAGGGTATTGTCGTTGGTTGTTGATGAGCACTCAGTAACTCAACTGTTGTCAGGTGCCTCTGGGAAGTTATTAGTAAGAACATATGGAAGAGGGGGTATGATGTGAGAGTCACTTAACTTTAAATGCCAAGAATTTGTGGAGACTAGGCACAAGGGTGCCTAGTCCAGGCAAGGTTACCATTTGCTGATCTAAAATAACTCCAGAGACCTCCAGGCAGGAGCTCCTGCTGTTGCAAGGAGGCTCTTTGCTGTCAGTGGTGAAAACCATGCAGCGTCATGATAAGAGATCATCTTGCCTGCCAACACCAGAGCCTTCATACCCTTAGCAACGTGCTCTAGCAATAAGGGGCTTTGGCTTTGTGCTGGCTGCAGGACATCATCTCTTGGTTGGCCAAGCCTATTCTCCCAAAAATCAACTTGTAGGAAGGTACACGTCACCTAAATTTGGACTTTGTCTCTTTCATCTCCCCCTCATTTGGAAAAATAGTGTAATTAATCTATCATTGGTTTGGAGTATGTTATTTCTTTATTAGCTTATTAAGAAACATTATCCTGTATGCTATTGGCTAATGAAATATTATTGTTGTAAATTATAATTCCTGCAGTGAACCTGTTAATTAAGTATCGATTGGCAAAGACAATCTCAGTATCTAAGCATAACTTGCTCTGAAAATGATGCCTTAGCTTAATTATTTGTTGAATGAGTAGGACAGCCCAATATATACAGACAGAAGATCTCTGAAGAAAATTGTTTTCTTGGAATTTTAAAATTGCTATGTTAGGGGAGTAGATGATTATTTTTTCCCTTTTAAATTTTTTTATATTTTCCAGGTAGTGCTTTACCAGCACTAAAAAACGTGAGAACTAAGAGAAGCACATTAGATTTAATGACTTACTGCTCTTTTTTCTAATGACCTTTAATAGAAGAGTTTCAGTAGGGTAATGAAAACAAAAATTGCCAGCAAAGAAGTAGGGGGTAAAGAAACAGCAATGAATATAAATTACACTTTACAAGTTGTAGGTAAAAATAAAGGGGAAAGAGAAAACAGCTGACTGAGAAAGTAGCAGGATCAACAGTAGATTATTTAGCTGCATGAAATTTTTTAGCTAGTAGATACCAGGAAAAGCCTATAGGCTTAAGGAGAAGAAGGTGGTAGAAAGAGATTATAGAGATTTGTGTGAGGTTTTTGTCTCAGAGAAGAGGGAAGAGAAAAGATACGTGACATGTAGTATGTACTCAATAAATAATAATGTAATAAACAAGTCAGCAGGATGAGGTGCTTGGGAGAATTCAGGTCTCATCTCAGGGGTCCTAAGCACCTAAGAGTCAGGCACTTGTCCCCATGCAGGAATATGGAACCACTGATACTGGAGATTTTGATCTCAAGAAACTGGAATTTTATGTGAGATCCCTTCATTTTAAAATTTTGATGACTGATTTAAATGGAAATCAAAGAAAAACACTAATATTTAATCAAGTGGCAACCACTTAAAAACTTATATTTTAGTGTCTGTTTTTCAGACCATAGTTACTGGCATGGCATTTAACACCTTTACTGAGATAAGATTCACAAATACAGTTCACCCATTTAAAATGCGTGATTCACTAATGACCTTTAATAGAAGAGTTTCAGTAGAGTAATGAAAACATGAGCAAATTTTAGTAACTTTTTAGTTGTTTTTAGTAAATTCACAGGCATGCAACCATTACTGCAGGCAGTTTTAACACATTCTCATCATTAAAAAAGAAATCTTAGACTCTTTAGTTATCACTCCTCTATCTGCCCACTTCCTCACCCCTAGGCAATCTGTCGCTATAGACTGGCCTATTCTGGACATTTCATTTGAGTGGAATTGTATATTACGTGGCCTTTGGGGACCGGCTTCTTTCATTTGGAGGTGGTATATTTTTTTAAGTAAAGAAGTAGAAATATGAAGAATTTATAAGGCTTTTAATCTCAGTGAAAGGCAAAGCCGGGTTGTCCTAATACTAAAGTGAGTAGGGAAGAGAATGTTGAGGTTTGAAAAATATCCTTTGGAAATGAAGGAAAGGCAAAGCCAGAAAAAAGTCCTGAAGATATTCTGCAGCTGCACGTATGGACATCTCAAGGACCAATCTGTATGAAAACTGATTTTGATCATCTGCCCCAGGGCCAAGAGGTCGCTGGCATGCATAAGCGTGGCTGTATCAGTAGTTTGCACAGCTGAGGTCTGACCAGATTGTGCCTGTGGTCTGCTTGCTGCTGAAAGATGTAAGGATCACCCTGGGTTGCACAGCTGTTCTTCAGGATGTGATCCTTGGTTCTATTACTAGCATTGCTCAGAATAATCATAGAAAAGAGAGAGAGAGAGAGAGAGAATAATCTAAGGCCCTGGGTGCCTAGCCCCAAGACTTCTAGGGTTATCTGTTTATAATAAAGACAATCATTCAAAGAAGAAATTCTCCTCTGCAAAGAAGTGGAGAGTTTTCAGGCAGCTGAGCCTATCATTTCTCAGGGAACTAGCAGGTCTAATTTCAAGGGCTTGGCACTCATTGGGGAAAAAAAATTATTCCTCAACAGCCTACCAGGGAACATGACTCTGGAATTTTCAGTAAAACCACAAGAGCAAAGAAGCCTGTTTAAAATATGGGGCATGAGTTGGACACATAGCTAATAAAGATTGCAAGACTCCTGGGGGCTTCCAACAGTATAGCACACCATGACTTTCTAGTGAGAATATAATTAGGTCTGATGATGGTCGCTTCATCAGTGTTGAGGCTGTGCTTGGACCCAGGGTTGACCTTGGATGGGCAGAGGACCCGCCTCTGTGATGGGGTAACACCAGCAATACCTGCCTCATCACGGAAGCGGCCCCACTCTAGCTCTCCAAAATTACACCTAGGCAGAGACTCGTGAAACACATGAGTGAAACTGTATCAGTTAGGATTCGATGGGCAAAATAAGAGTGTCGATGTGCATATTCTGCTAGGTGTGGGTTTGGAGCCTGCTTCTCCCTCTGCCTGTGTCTGTCTCTCTCATGAATAAATAAATAAAATCTTTTTAAAAAAAAGGGGGGGGGAGGTATAGTCCAGGGAATAGCAATAGTTTTAAAGCTGACATGGCTTAAATTGCATTTGGTCCCTTCTCTACTCCCTATTATTTGAAGAAACAGTGCCAAATAGCAAATCAAAATTTTGTGCAATGATTTGCTTTCATAACAGGTATATCTTTTTTATGGAAGCATATTTACTATACAATGTTATATTAGTTTCAGGTGTACAACATAGTGATTCAACAATTGTTACATTACTCAGTGCTTACAATGATACATGTAATAACCATCTGTCACCATGTTACTACACTATTATTGACTGTATTCTTTTTTAAAAAGATTTTATTTATTTATTCATGAGACACAGAGAGAGAGAGGCGGAGATATAGGCAGAGGGAGAAGCAGGCTCCATGCAGGCAGCCTGATGTGGGACTCGATTCCAAGACTCCAGGATCATGCCCTGAGCCGAAGGCAGACGCTCAACAACTGAGGCACCCAGGCATCCCTACTGTTGATTATATTCATAGTCATATTCATATACTTTTCATCTCTGTGACTTATTTATTTAATAATTGGAACTTTGTACCTCTGAATCCCCTTCAGCTATTTTGCCCATCCCCCCAGCTCCCTTCAAGCAACCACCAGTTTGTTGTCCAACAAGTATACTTTTTTAACCCCCTGAATGGACTGATAAACAGGAGGTAGGGACATACATCTCTAGCTCTGGGTATTTTAGAAAATTTTAAATATATTCATTTCATAGTAAATAATTGGATTATCCCAGAGGGCTATACAAGTGGACTCTTCCATGAACACTGCTTGCTGATGCATTCTTATTAGAATTATATCAATAAAGAAGGTGTACTGTCATTGTCAAACATGAGCTGAATCATACAGAAGTCCGTCTGGGGGATCCCTGGGTGGCTCAGCGGTTTAGCGCCTGCCTTCGGCCCAGGGTGTGATCCTGGAGTCCCGGGATCAGGTCCCGCATCGGGGTCCCTGCGTGGAGCCTGCTTCTCCCTCTACCTGTGTCTCTGCCTCTGTGTGTGTGTGTGTGTGTGTGTGTGTGTGATGAATAAATGAGTAAAATCTTAAAAAAAAAAAAAGTCCATCTGAATCATAAACAAAGGTCTATGGAATTTGACACATAGGCCCAGATGTTGAAGAGTGTGTGGGATATGAGAGTCTTCCAGGAAAATATTTAAAAACCAAGTTCTTGCCCTCAAAGAAGGCTTTTCAAAGTACATGGGATTTGTTCCTGTTTCTATGAAGCAGTTATTTCATCTCCTCTTAGGAAACTAATTACATATCCACTCAGTAGACTGCATTTCTTTTTCTTTCTTTCTTTCTTTCTTTCTTTCTTTCTTTCTTTCTTTCTTTCTTTCTTTCTTTCTTTCTTTCCTTCCTTCTTTCTTTCTTTCTTTCTTTCTTTCTTTCTTTCTTCTTCTTTCTTTCTTTCTTCTTTCTTTCTTTCTTTCTCTTTCTTTCTTTCTTTCTTCTTTCTTTCTTCTCTCTTTCTTCTTTCTTTCTTTCTTTCTTTTTTTCTTTCTTTCTCTTTTTCTTTCCTCTTTTTAGAAGACACGGTGTGTGGGGGAAAGAGAGAGAGAGAGAGGGAGAGAGATGGGAGAAGGGCAGAGGGAGTGGGAGAGAATCTTAAGGCTCCATGCCCAGCACAGGACCTGGTGCAGAGCTCCATCTCACAACCCTGAGATCATGACCTGAGCTGAAATCATGAATTGGATGCTTAACTGACTGAGCCACCCAGATGCTCCTGGACTGAAAGTATTTAAAGCCAAATCCAGCTGCCCTTCTTTTCTGTTTTTTTTTTTTTTTTTCATTTCTTACAGCCATGGGATTCTCTCCTTTCTCTGTAACAGGAGGTGTAAGTGACAATTACAATTGCTTAGGTCCTGTTATCAATAAGATTGTAAATCCTTTTTAGAGTAGGCTCTATTGTGTTTTATGCATAATAGATAGTCAAATAATTGTTGGATGCTTCAGGAAAGGAAAGCAGAGGAAGGAACAGTTAATTCCAGGTGTTGAATGAAAGGAATGTCATTTGTAAATGTATCTGAGATGGTCCTATATGGAGATATATATATATATATATATATATATATATATATATATATATATAAGTTTTAAAAATATTTTATTCATTTGAGAAAGAAACAGAGATGGCACAAGTCAGGGGGAGGGGCAGGGGGAGAAGCAGACTCCCCACTGAACAAGGAGCCCAACCCAGGGCTCCATCCCAGGACCCCAAGATCATGACCTGAGCCGAAGGCAGATTCTTAGCCAACTGAGCCACCCAGCACCCCTAAAAGAAACTTTCTTAAGCTAGAGCAAACTCACAGTGAGCCTTTGGCATGGAGAAGATTCAAATATGTTCTGTCAAGGGTTCCACCAACACTAAATGCCAATATCATCTTTTCTCTGTTGACCCAGCTGAACAGGAGTTGTATTTGGGAAGGGGAGGGACATGTGATCCACTTACAGCTAATTCATTTTCTTGCAGTTGTTTTGAAGTGACAGAGCAATGGTTTTTAAATTTTTAATTTTAGCTGTAGAAACTAATTTTCTTTTTGCAAACAGATTCTTACTCATCATTCCTGTATGCAGCCTAAAACAAGTGAAAGTACAGGTACCCAAGTTTTAATCAGTGGGAACCTGAGCCCCTCCACTGAGTCCTCTCCCCAGATCTTTGAATCTGTCAGCTGACCAGCAAACTCAGTGCAACAGTTTGAAGACCATTGACAACCTGACTCGGCCTGGTGAAAATCCATGGAAAATGTGCTTGTGAAGCAAAATGGACCCAGGAAAATCCCGCTTGGGCTCTTCACGGTCTGTGGCTGTTTATTTTCTGCTGCCCCTACCCCATCCCCCACCCCTGGGGGAATGGGGAACTTTGCTGCACTAAGGATTGCACCACTGGGGACTCGGCCTTTCCCCTTTCACTTCTCCACTGGGAGCCCTTCAGCCCAATATCTGTTTCATCTACTTCTGAGAGCACAAAGCGGGGGAGGAGGCTCTCCTTTGTAATTAAGAATTTGAGTTCTGGAAGGGGAGGAGGGCGGGGGTGGGGTGGGGTGAATGGGTGATGGGCACTGGAGGGGGCACTTGACAGGATGAGCACTGGGTGTTATTCTGTATGTTGGTAAATTGAACACCAATAAAAAATAAATTTATTAAAAAAAAAAAAAGAATTTGGGTTCTAGAGTCTGACTGCCAAGGTTCAAAGCCAGGCTCCAGGACTTGCTAGGTGCAAGAACTAGGCAGTCACTTATTCCCATTTTGTCCCCAACTTCCTCACTGGTGATATATGGACAGTGATAGCATTTGCTTCACAGGGTTGCTGTAAGGGTTAAACAAGATAGTGGCTGTCAGTCCCTTAGACCAGTGCCAGACACAGTTAACGTATGGTAAATACAAGATGCCATTAGGAACACAGTCTGTTTGCTTGCCTGATACAGAACAACTAGCTCAAATGGCTCGCTCCCTTCGCTGTTTATTTATGCCACAATCACAATGAGATATTCAATTTACACAGTGAGATTTTGTCACCCACTAGACCCCAAGACCTAACTTTTACTACCTACCTGTTTGTACTCACTAATTTTTTTCTTATATTTTTCCTTAAGCTCTTCTTTCTGGCTTACCTCTTAACTCAGGCAAATGAATCCTGAAACCACATCTCAAAGGATGGAAACTGCCCTGACAAGACCACCCAGACCCTTTGAGATACCCCCCTCTTCCTCCTCCTCTCAAAGGCCTGCCACAGATGGACTGTGGAATGATCCCACCCCCCATGACTGGCAATTGCCTTTATTTCATTGTAATATTAAAATCTCCACCCAAGGAGAAGCCTCAGCCTCATTTATATGACATACAATGTATGTATAGACATGTTTTCTTGAGGCACATGTGCAATTTTATGTCTGCATTTTCACAGGATGACAAGGCTTCCCTATATAAAATATTCATCCTCATCCTAAACAGGTCACCCATTCACCCTTTCTCAGGAGTCATGGCTTTGGAAGCCATCCCTGTGACCTTATTTGCTATGAAGTTTTCTTTGTGTGATGGTGCAGTTTCTGTGACTCACCAAGTGACTCAAATTGGTTCAGTTACAATTTCTCTTACTTTTATGTATGAAAGCTTTAGGGACAGAAAGTATGTATGTTCCAAAGACATTGGTTTAATCTTCCCACAGATAATAGTTGTAAACAAAAGACAAGAGATTCTGTCTAAAGATCCATGTAACAGATTCCTTTAGAAGAAAATCACATCTCTCTCTCTTTCCACTGGGGAAGAAGTTGACTCTTTTTGCTTGGATTCCCCAATGACATTTTTATTTTAATAAAGATCACAGAGTCTCATCTTTCAGCTGTCATCAGTCTTATAAAAAATTTCACTATTGCTAATGGTGCTATATTCACTACGTAAAAGGAAGTTATTCACTTCTTAGTACTTCTTTTCTTGTGTGAGGACTCTTTCCTAAGACCAAGCTGACTTTTCTGCTATCTTAATACTGATTCCCTCTAGAATTGGAACCTGAAATAAGGATTTAGTGATCAATAGTTTGTTGAGAAGTGCAGGGAAGTAGGAAAGGTGGCCCAAAGTGATGAATTATTAAGCCATCTATCATAGTGGTCAATTGGAGATTAATTCTCCAAAGAAACTCTGAGATATTAAAACACATACCATAGAATTATCTCACCTAGGGACTCAAGGAGGTGGGGACCTTAGATGCCAACTCCCATCAATCACTGATTT
The DNA here is from genome assembly GCF_003254725.2 of Canis lupus dingo. Classification (NCBI taxonomy): domain Eukaryota; kingdom Metazoa; phylum Chordata; class Mammalia; order Carnivora; family Canidae; genus Canis; species Canis lupus. The sequence goes on along the minus strand of NC_064274.1, from coordinate 2,027,251 downwards.
TAGAACTGCTGGGGTGGGGGCAGGGCTAAATCCAGCCAGTTTATTCTGCAATGGTATGGTCTCAGGGATGGGAAGATGCTGATATTGTCTGCTATACCTGCATTAGGATATTGGAAAGAATGCATTCAAAGCAAACAGCTTTGGGTTCTGAGATTAGTGCAACTGATTAAAAGAAGAATGATTTGGGGTAAGTTAACAAAGAAATACCAACATTTCCCTACCTTCAGTGTTGTTGAGACTATTAGAATTGATATTGTTAGAATTATTAGAATTGTATTATTAATAGCATGTATTGTGGTAAAGTAACATAGAAATACTAACATTTCCCTACCTTCAGTATTGCTGAGATTATTAGAAAACAGACATAGCCATTTATATATACAGTACCATTAAATTTTTTTAAAACAATATTTCTGAAACCTAAATATTTATACCAATCATTTGGAAATTTTGTTAGAAGACAGATTCTGACTCCACATACCTGGGTGGGGAATGAGGTTCTGTGTTTCTAACAGGCTTCGAGGTGATATTGATGCTGTTGGTCCATGGACCATACTTTACACAGCAAGATTTTAAACTATTCTAAAAGTCATCTTTAATCACAATATATAATAAGTCATAAGACATTTTCCCTGGATCTGCTGAGTTTAATCATAGTTTAAAAAAAAGTTTGAACACATCCATAAGAGCCTTTTATGTTAGCCTTATATGGAAAATGACCAGCTGTGTTAATCACTGCTAATAAACTTAACTGCCTGGGGTTCCCAGAGCAGAGTTACACAAGAGACAAAGTGCAGAGTGAAAAATATATAGAATAGATAAGGATTTTGGCATTATGGGAAACCTAAGAAAAGACAAAAGCTGCATCATTATTAGAGAATAAGGAAAAAGATGAGATCCCAAAACATATTTCTATTTTTTTTCCAAAACATATTTCTAAGCAATTCATGACACATGGCACTATTACAAAATTAATGTGATGTGCTTTGAGATGTCCCCTATGTGCAATACATTATGAAGGGTAGAAATGTAAAAGCATGTATGTGGTGTTTACAGTTTGTTGAGGAGAACAGATCCATAAATGAAGAGACTAAGCAGTAAAAATGTGAATAAATAATTCTCCTTAGTGGGAGAGCTTTACTAAGCATAGGGAGATTATTTTGGTCTGGAATACCTGGGGAAAATACTGTTGGAAGGGGGGATTTCAGCTGAGTTTTTAGAAGACAGGTAAATCTTGCCCTGAATACTGTAGAAATGTATAGGAAAATGGTCATAACTTTAGAGAAATGATTTTTATAAAATGTGCTTCAAAAAGGGTACTGTTTAGGAGCATGTGCTGTTAGTAACAGGGCTTGGTTAAGAACAGTGACACACAATGCACTTATCAAGTCTCAGTTGAGGGAGATAGAGATTTAAAAAAAAAAAAAGCAGGAGGCCAATAGTATTATAGTCATTAAAATTATGAAATGTGGAGTCAGACCTGGGTTCACACAGATATCAACCAGAACTAGCTGTGGGACTTAAACACCATTCACCTTAAATCTCTAGTTTCTTATGCGTAAAATGATGATTTCGAGATTTCTAAAAAGGAATGAAGTGATGATTAGAAAATTCATGAAAGGAGGGGCACCTGGGTGGCTTAGTCAGTTAAGCACCAGACTTTGGATTTTCAGCTCTGGTCATGATCTCAGGGACCGAGCCCTGTGTTGGGCTCCTTGCTCAGTGAGAAGTGTGCTTAAGATTCCCCCTCTCCCACCCCCACATGTGTGTTCTCCCTCTCTCTAAAATAAGTGAATATATCTTCAAAAAAATTCATAAAAGGAAATTTATTGTATATTTCTTAGTATAGGTCCAGTACATAGTAAGTATTTGATAGATAGAAAGCATTAACATATTCAAAACAGAAAAGAAAAAGGCCTGCAAAGAGAGAGAGAGAGAATGAAACAAACCTCAATATGGTCACAGCAATGCTTCTGACCAGAAAATTCCAAGAGGTGAAGGGAATCACAATGACTGGAGCTCTAAGATATCCAGAAGTGTGTGTGCATATAGAAGTATCTATATCTAGAGCTGTATCTAGTAGCATACATCTAGAAGTGTATGTATAACTATATAGTTTCTGTTCATGCTGTCAATGATACACACATACACCGAGTAAATTTTAGCCCTTCCATAAAAGAGAAAGGTGATTGGTTATTTTGATGCGCTTCCCAAATTCCCCCTCAGGAATAAAGAAGCTATCGCCCCACTACTGGGAGTGCTTCTAGCTGAAGAGAGCCACCTTACCCAAAGTTATCTCCCTCCTTTCGGTGGTCCATATCCAGTGACTGCAAGCATAGAAGTGGAAAGGTTCAGCCTTCTATTAAGTTGTGAACAGCTCTGAAGGGTTGCTTCATCCTCAGAAATCTCCATGGAGTCAATTGAAGCTTCACCCAAACTGCGTCACATCCCCGTTTCTCCTTCTGCCCAGTCTTATAGACTTCTCTTCCCTTCGGCATTTATTGAACCTCCTGCATGATAATTTCCACCTTAGAGTCTGTTTTCTAGAGAATCCAACCTGTGATAGGTGGTGTTGCTGGTGTTAGGTGGAAGACAGCTATTGGCATAAGGTGGTAGTTCAGGTGTTAAAATGATCACAGGCGATGAAGTTGGATGCTATACTAGTAAAAGACAATATACTAGCTGGTACTGGTTTCTGCCACTGGCAAAATAGGGAAATACTAAGTATAAAGATAGGGGAATTGAGTGCCTTTTCTAACTCAGTTGAGGCTTTGGAAAAAAGATAAGCCAGAGGTGAAAAGAGGAGGTTCTCCTTAATAGCATGTAAATAAGCTCTCATCATGAACAGCTGAAAATATTAAGGACCAGGAGCGAATGTAAGAGTAGTTGAACATCAAAGGAGGTTAACCTTTCAAACTAAACAGATCTGCTATGCCAAGGTTATATATAACATGTGGGATGGGGACACCTGGGTTGATTGTTGATTGCTCCTCTTCCTTTGCAAAATTTCGAATCTCCAGATTTCCAGGAATCCTACAGAAATAGTTTGCTCCTTCCTATTAAGGATTAGCACTCTTTTTCTACGTGAAGGCAATGCAGAAGCCTTTCCCATGCAAGACAACATGTGCCTGCCTCAGGATCTGGTCTCACCACCTATTTTGTCACTGTATCTTTAAGTTGCAGCACACATAACCAGAGGTATACTGGGCATGATAAGGAAGAAAAGGGATTATACCCCAAAGGAGATACAGGACCAAGCTGTCTTTTATAAACACTAACTGGAATATTATAGATGGTTTCTGAGGGTTCTGGATCAAAGGATCAGAAAATATTGTTTGAAAAGAGAGCTTATCAATTTGAGAAACTCTTCTAGGATACATGGTTTAAAAATTTGGCAAGGACATCAAGAGATGGTGTAAGCACCTCCTACTGTGGCTCTTAAATCCATGAATAAAGTAATAGCTCATACTAAGTGGGAATAGAAATACCAGAATTTCAATAGCAGATGGTAGAAGAGGAAAATAAAAGGCTCAGAGAAGTACACATTCTAAAGTGGGTGCACCTGGTGTGTATATAAGACCGATAAATCACTGAACTCTACCTCTGAAACTAATACACTATATATTAATTAATTTAATTTAAATTAAAAAATTAAGTGAGTGCAATATGAAGGCTGGAAAACCCACCAGACATCTGTGTTCCAGAGTGTACACCGTTTACTGAAGCAGTAAGGATCTCCTTTGTAAGAGAGCCTCTAGCATCAGTAAGAAGTTGACTGTTGCCACTTCTTAGTGGGTCAGGGCTGACAGTAGGATATGCTATTACAGAACTGGGCTCATTGATAGTAGGAGCTGACTATAGAAAATAGTGTCTCTCAGGAAAAAAATAATAGAAGGGTAACCAACAGGGCTGCTGCTCAATCTATGTAATCAAAAGAAGTCAAGGATGGAAGATTGTAAGATTGACAGCAGTTGCTCTAACATATAGTCATGATTCATTGTCCAGTTTCCAAATATGAACCATTTTTGAGGCCCGGAACCCAGAGATAAAAGGCCAGGTACCAAGCACTCTGCAATAGTATGGCAGATGCATACAGGGTTGATTCCTCCCAGTCTTTCTCCAGGGTAGTTTACATAAATAAGTGTACACCATAGAAAGAGGCCTATAGGACAGGGTCTGAATTAACACTGATGCCCAGAGATCTGCAGTAAGCACTGAGACTCTATTAGAATGGAAGGATAAGGGGAACAGGTAATAAGTGGAGTCAGGGATAAACCAACATTTTAAACTGAAGACTTATGTCTTCCTTATACTCAGGAAAGTCCTGTTTTCTTTCTTCCATTTCCCATTTCCTTGGTTGGTGGGCCTAATCTGGATTCAGCTTTGAATTCTTCTCATATTTTATGTCTTTACAATATAAAATATTTCTTCAGCTTTGCATTTGAATATTTTTATAAGCTTATTTTTGCCTTTATCTTTAAAACCAACTTTGTTGAAGCTTCATATACATAGAATAAATGCATCGATTTTAAATGCATATAAAAATAATCGTATAGTTTGATGGGTTTTGACACACTTATACATCTGTATAACTATCACTCAACCAAGGTATGGAACATTTCCATTACTCCAAAAAAAGTTCCTTAATGCCTCTTTGTCATCAATACCCTACTCCCTTATACCAGATACAAGTAACTATTGATCTCTTCTGTCACTATAGATCAGTTTTCCTCTTCTAAGATGTGATTTAGGGAATCATACGGTACATATTTTTGAGTCTCTGGCTTCTTTCACTCAGCATGTTTTTGAGATCTACAATGTGTTTATCAATAGTTTGCTGACTTTTATTATCAAATAGACTTCTAGAGTATAGACTAGAGTATATAGAGTATAGAATAGAGACTTCTAGATATACCATGATCTGTTTAACCCTTCATTTGTTAATTTATGTTATTTCTAGTTGTAGGCTATTATGAACAAAGCTGCTATGAATATTCATGTACAAGTGCCTTTGTGTGAATGTATGTTTTCATTGTGTGTGTATGATGTATTCATTGTATAAACTTAGTAGACTTGATGGGTCAAATGACAAATATATTTATTTTTTATTGAAGTATAGGTGATATACATACAATATTATATTAGTTTGAGGTGTATAACATAGTAATGCAACATTTATATACATTATAAAATGATTGCTACAGTGAGTCTAGTTACCATCCATCACCATACAAAGTTATTACTATATTATCGACCATGTTCCCAATCCCCATGACTGTTTATTTTATAACTGGGACTTTGTACCTCTTAATCCCCTTTACCCATTTTGCCCATCCTCACCCTTTCCCCTCTACCTACCACAGTTATTTCTTTTTGTTTATGAGTCTGTTTCTGCTTGTTTTGTTAAGTAGATTCTACATACACAGGATTTGTTTTTCTCTATCTGACTTAATTAGCATAATATCCTCTAAAACCCATGCATGTTTCACAAATGGCAAAACGTCATTATTTTTTAATGGTTGAGTAATATTTTATTTGTATACCATATACCATACCTTTACCAACTCATCTGTTGTTGGATGCTTACGTTGCTTCCATATCTTGGCTGTTGTAAATAAGGCTGCAATGGACATGGGGGATGTGTTTATCTTTCTAAATTTATGTTTTTGTTTTCTTTAGATAAATACCCTAAAGTAGTATTACACTGAATTGTATAGTAGTTTTTAAAAAATTTTTAGGAATTCCCATACTGTTTCCCATAGCTGCTGCACCAGTTTACATTCCCACTAGTAGTGCACAGGGTTCTCCATCCTTCCAGCACTTGTCATTTCTTGTCTTTTTGATACTAGTGATTCTTACAGGTTTGAGGAGATACCTCACTGTGGTTTTGACTTGCATTTCCTTGACAATTCGTGATGTTAAGCATCATTTCATGTGTCTGTTTGTTATCTATATGTCTTCTATGGAAAAATGTCTATTCAGGTATTCTGCCCATTTTTAATTAGATTATTGGGGGGTGTTGAATTGTATAAGATATATATATATATAATTTTATTTATTTATTCATGAGCGATACAAAGTAAGAGGCAGAGACATAGGCAGAGGGAGAAGCAGGGACCCAATGTGGGACTCCATCCTATAACCCCGGGAGCATGCCCTGAGCTGAAGGCAGATGCTGAACCACTGAGCCACCCTGGTATCCCTTCTGTATATATTTTGGATATTCCTTATTGGATATATCATTAGCAAATATCTTCTCCCATTCAGTAGATTGGCTTTTCATTTTGTTGAGGTTTCCTTTACTGTGCAAATGCTTTTTATTTTGGTGTAATCCCACTAGTTTATTTTTTGCTTTTGTTTCCCTTCCCTCGGGAGACATATCTAACAAAGTGCTACTAAGGCTGATGTCAAAGAGATTACCACCTAAGTTTTCTTTTAGGAGTTTTATGGCTTTAGGTCTCACATTTAGATCTTTAATCCATTTTGAATTTATTTTTGTTTATAGTGTGAGAAAGTGGTCGGGTTTCATTGTTTTGCATGTAGCTGTCCAGTTTTCCAGAACCATTTATTTAAAAGACTATCTTTTCCCCAGTGTATGTTCTTGCTTCATTTGTCATAGATTAATTGACCGTACAAGCATGGGTTTATTTCTGGGCTCTCTATTTTGTTCCACTGATCTATGTGTCTATTTTTGTGCCAGTACTGTGCTGTTTTGATTACTACAGTTTGCAGCCTAGTTTGAAATCTGAGATTGTGATACCTCTGGGTCTATTCTTCCTTCTCAAGATTGCTTTGGTGATTCAGGGTCTTCTGTGGTTCCATCCAAATTATTTTTCCTAGTTCTATGAAAATACCATTGGTATTTTGATAGAGATTGAATTAAATCTGTAGATTGCTTTGGGTAGCATGGATATTCAACAATACTAATTCTTTTAATCCATAAACATGAAATATCTTTCCATTTGTTTGTGTCATCTTCAATTTCTCTCATCCAGGTCATAGTTTTTAGAGTACAGGTGTTTTACCTCTTTGGTTAATTCCTAGGTATTTTGTTCTTTATGGTACAATTGTAAATAGAATTGTTTTCCTAAAAATTTCTCTTTCTGCTAATTCACTGTTAGTGTATAGAAATGCAACTGATTTCTGTATGTTAATTTAGTATTCTGCAATCAGTTCTAATAGTTTTTTGGTGGCATATATATTTATTTTTAATATATAGTAAAATGTCATCTGTAAATATAGTTTTACTTACTCTTTTGCCAGTTTGGATGCCTTCTATTTCTTTTATCATATAATGGTACTAGCTAGAACTTCCAGCACTATGCTGAATAAAAGTGGTGAGAGTGGATATTCTTGTCTTGTTCCTAATCTTAGTGGAAAAAGATTCCAGTTTTTCACCATTGAGTATGATGCTGGCTGTGGGTGACCTTTATTATGTTGAGATATGTTTCCTCGTAAGCCCACTTTGCTGAGAGTTTATATTGTGAATGGATGTTGGGTTTTTTTCAAATTCTTTTCTGCATTTGCTGAGATGATCATTATGGGCTTTTATCCTTTCTCTTACTGATGTGGTTTATCATGACTGATTTGTGAATATCAATCATACTTGCATCCCTGCAATAAATTATACTTAATTGTGATTTTTGAAATGTATTATTGAATTCCATTTGCTAATATTTTATTGAAGAATTTTGCATCTATGCTAATCAGAAATGTTGGTCTATAGTTTTCTGGTTTTGTAGTGTCCTTGTCAGGTTTTGGTGTCAGAGTGATACTGGCTTCATAAAAAAAATTGAGAGTTTTTCTTCCTTTTCTGTTTTTTGGAATAGTTTGAGAAGAATACGTATTAGCTCTTTTTAAATGTTTGGTAGAATTCACCTCCAAAGTCATCTGGTCCTGGACTTTCATTTGTCATATTTTTTGATTACTGATTCAGTTTTGTTATCAGTAATCATTCTATTCACATTTTCTATTTCTTTCTGATTCGATTTTGGAAGATTATACATTTCTAGGAATTTATTCATTTCTTCTAGGTTGTCTAAATTGTTGATAGGGCAGCCCAGGTGGCTCAGCAGTTTAGCGCCTGCCTTCAGCCCAGGGCCTGATCCTGGAGACCCAGGATCGAGTCTCATGTCAGGCTCCCTACATGGAGCCTGCTTCTCCTTCTGCCTGTGTCTCTGCCTCTGTGTGTGTGTGTCTCTCATTAATAAATAAATAAAATCATAAATAAATAAATAAATAAATACATAAATAATTGTTGATATATAATTGTTTGTAGTAGTCTTTCATACTCCTATGTATTTCTGTGGTGTCAGTTTCAATGGCTCCTCTTTCATTTCTGTTTTTATGTATTTGGGTCCTCTTTTTTCCTTGATGAGTCTGGCTAGAAGTTTACCAATTTTGCTTGTCTTTTCAAAGAACGAACTCCTAGGTTGTTTTTTTTTTTTAATTTAAATTCAATTAATTAACATAAAATGTATTATTAGTTTCAGAGGTAGAGTTCAGTGATTCAACATTCTTCTATAACACCCAGTGCTCATTACAACCCATGCCCTCCTTAATGTCCGTCACCCAGTTACTGTATCCCCTTAAGCACTCCCCCACACCAAACCTCAGTTTGCTTATTACAATTAAGAGTCTCTTATGGTATGTCTCCCTCTCTGGTTTCATCTTGTTTTGTTTTCCCCTACCTTCCCCTATGCTCCTCTATTTTGTTTCTTAAATTCCACATATGAGTGAAATCATTTAATTGAGTTATTTTGCTTATAATGATACCCTCTAGTTCCATCCATGTCATTGAAAATGGCAAGATTTAATTTTTTGATGGCTGAGTAGTATTCCATTGTGTATATATACCACATGTGATATACCACATCATCTTTATCCATTCATCTGTTGATGGACATCTCAGCTCTTTCCATAGTTTAGCTATTATGGACATTGCTGTTATAAATAGTGGGGAGCAGGTGCCCCTTCAGATAACTACATTTGTATCTTTTGGGGTAAATACCTAGTGGTGCAATTGCTGGGTCATAGGGTAGCTCTATTTTCAACTTTTTGAGGAGCTTCTGTACTGTTTTCCAGAGTGGCTGTACCAGCTTGCATTCCCATCAATGGTGAGGTTTCCCTTTCTCTCCATTCTCACCAACATCTTTTGTTTCATGAGTTGTTAATTTTAGCCATTCTGACTGGTGTGAGGTGGTGTCTCATGATTTTGATTTGTATTTTCCTGATGCCAAATGATATAGAGCTTTTTTTAATGTGTCTGTTAGCCAATTGTATATCATCTTTGGAGAAATGTCTGTTCATGTCTTCCGCCCATTTCTTGACTAGATTTTTTGCTTCTTGCGTGTTGAGTTTGATAAGTTCTTTATAGATTTTGGATGCTAACCCTTTATCTGATAAGATATTTACGAGTATCTTCTCCATTCTGTCAGTTGTCTTTTGGTTTTGTCAACTGTTTCCTTTGCTGTGCAGAAGCTGTTTATCTTGATGAAGCCCCAATAGTTCATTTTTGCTTTTGTTTACCTTGCCTTTGGAGATACGTCTAGCAAGAAGTTGCTGTGGTTGAGATCACAGAGGTTTCTGCTTGTGTTCTCCTGTGAATTTAGATGGATTCTTATCTCACATTTAGGTCTTTCATTCATTTTGAGTCTATTTTTCTGTATGGTGTAAGAAAATGGTCATTTCATTCTTCTATGTATGTTCGTTTCATTCATTCTACATACCAATTTTCCCGAGACTATTTGTTGAAGAAAATTTTTTCCATTGGATATTCTTTCCTGCTTTGTCAAAGACTAGTTGACCATAGAATTAAGGGGCTATTTCTTGGACTCTCTCTTCTGTTCCATTAATCTATGTGTCTTGTTTTTTGTGCCAGTACCACACTGTCTTGATGACTCCAGCTTTGTAATTGAGCTTGAGGTCTAACATTGTGATGCCACCAGCTTTGGTTTTCTTTTTCAACAATCCTTTGGCTATTTGGGGTCTTTTCTGGTCCCATAAAAATTTTAGGATTATTTGTCCCATCTCTGTGAAAAATGTTGTTGGTATTTTGATAGGGATTGCATTGAATGTCTAGATTGCTCAAGGTAGCATAGACATTTTCAAAATATTTTTTCTTCCTATCCATGTGCATAGAATATTTTTCTATTTATTTGTGCCTTCTTCAGTTTCTTTCATAAAGGTTCTGTAGCTTTTAGAGTACAGATCCTTTAACTCTTTGGTTAGGTTTATTCCTAAATATCTTATGGGTTTGGTGCAATTGTAAATGGGATCAATTCTTTAATTTCTCTTTCTTCTGTCTCAGTGCATCAGTATCCTGGTGATAATTTTAGCACCCATGTTCATCAGTGATATTGGTCTCTAATTCTCCATCTTGGTGGGGTCTTTGTCTGGTTTTTGGGATGGAGGTAATGCTGGTTTCACAGAAGTTTGGAAGTTTTCCTTCCATTTTTATTCTTTGAAACAGCTTCAGAAGAATAGTTATTAATTCTTCATTAAATGGACCAACTCTTAGTTTCATTGATCTTTTCTATTGTTGGTGGGGGTGGGTTGTTTTTGTTTGTTTGTTTGTTTGTTTGTTTTTTGTGGGGTTTTTTTGTCTCCATTTCATATTTTTCCACCTCAATCTTTATTATTATTTTCTTCCTTCTACTAACTTTGAGCTTTCTTTTTTCTCTATTTCTTTGCATGTAAGTTTAGATTATTTATATAAGATTTTTCTTGTTTCTTGAGGTAGTATCACTATAATCTTGCCTCTTAGAACTGCTTTTGATGAGTCCCATAGATTTTGGAACATTGTGTTTCCATGTACATCTGTCTCTATGCATTTTTTAAGTTTTTTTTTTTATTTTTTTATTTCTTGGTTGACTCATCAGTTTTTTAGTAGTATGTTGGTTGGGATTTTTTCAGTGTTTTTTTTTTTTTTTTGTAATTCTAATTTCATACCATGTGTCAGAAAAATGCTTGAGAATAATTTGAATCTCCTTAAATTTATTGAGACTTGTGGCTTAACATGTGATCTATCCTGGATGATGTTCCATGTACACTTGAAAAAAATCTATATTCTGCTATTTTTGAATAAAATATTCTATATGCAGTTGACTTTGAACAATGCAGTGGTTAGGGGCACCAAGACCCTGTATTCTAAACTCTGTGTGTAACTTAATCCTTAACTACTAAACCCTTAGCTACAAACAAAATCTACTGTTGACTGGAATACTTATTGTAACATAAACAGTTAGTTAACACATTTTTTTAGTAATGTTTTTCCTTACTACTTTTATGATTCTCTATCTTTAATTTTTGATAATTTATTATAATCCTTCTTTGGACCTCTTTGGGTTCATCTTGTTTGGAGTTCTCTGTGCCTCCTAGACCTGGATGTCTGTGTCCTTTCCCAGGTTAGGGAGGTTTTCAGATATTATTTCTTCAAATATGTTTTTTGGAGCTGAGAAGATGGCAGAGGAGTAGGGTCCTCAACTCACCTGGCCCCACCAACTTACCTAGATTACTTTCAAACCATCCTGAAAACCTATGAATTCGACCTGAGATTTAAAGAGAGAACAGCTGGAATGCTACAGAGAGAAAGGTTTTCCGCTTCTAACAAAGTAGGAAGGCAGAAAAAAAGAAAAAAGGATCAAGTGGGGGAGGGGCCCTGTGAGGGGCCGGGCTAAAGCCAGGCTATGAAAGCCTCTTGAACAGGAAAGCCCAGCCCTGGAGAAGCAGGAACTTTTAAAATCCACACCGGATTCTTCCTGACAGAAAGACAGAAAGGCGCTCAGCAGGGAAATCGGGCAGAACCGCAGGAGGGGCAGGGACACCTCCAGTCTCCCGGGGTCACTAACAGAGGAAGTGCGCCCCGGAGGAGAGTGCACCTCACACCATGCCGATCTCGGTAAAGGGCTGGGGTGCGCACCCGGCGGGGCCTCGGGGAGAAGCCGGTGAGTCGGGGGGCTCCGCACAGGGGTCTGCGCCCTGCTGCCTTTGGGAGCAGAGGCCCCCAGAACAGGATTCCAGCATCTCAGGCCGCGGATCCCAGTGTGTTGGGGGACACAGCCAAGGATCCTGCTGTGGGTCCTGGGAGACAGGCGGAGGTGGGGGGGGCACAGGACAGCGAGGACACGCCGGCCACCCGGGGCCCCCAAACTGTGCAGGTCAGCACCTCCCGCAGCCCCGGGGGCATCCAGGCCAGTGCGGACTGAAGATTGCAGGTGGTTCCTGGGGGAGCGGACTCCAGAGCTGGAAAGCTGGCTGCTGCCAGTGGTGTTGTTCTTCCTGGTGTCACCTAGTGCCTGGGACGGAGCGGGGCTGCCAGGGAACAGGGGCCTCATGGGGTAAACAGCTCCCACTGAGCCTGGCCCCGGGGGCGGAGGGGGGCATCTCCCCCAGGTGCACACACCTGAGAATCAGCACAGCAGGCCCCTCCCCCAGAAGACCAGCTGGGAGGACAGGGGAAGAGCAAGTTCTTGACCAAGCAGCACTGGAAAGCTCCAGGGGAGGTCAAGGGATTTACAGTTTATAGAACCAGAGGGTAGCCCTCTATTTTTTTTCTTCCTTTTTCCAGTACAACTCATTTTTATATCAGACTGTAAATTTCTGATTTTTTGTCTCTTTTCCCACCTTAAATACAATATTTTACCACCTCTTCATTTTTAAGACTCTTCCTTTTCGACTTTCAAATTTCTACCATTACACATCCTAGATATATTTGCCACTGCTAGATTCCCGTCAACATACTCAACTTAATTTTGAGAGATATACAAGATATGTTTTTTTGTTTTGTGTTTTGTGTTTTCTCTGCCTCGTTTTATTCTACAATGGCGGAAGTTAATACCTTCTAAAACATGACCAGCATGCACCCAGACCCAGTGGTATACCGTGCTGGTTCATTCTGTGAGATTCCTCATTCCCATTCTGCCCCCTCTTTTAACTCATTTATGTTTTGGTGGTCATGTTGGGGCCCTCTACAAGTATTTCTGGTTTATATAAATTTGGGACTGAGCATCTTCTAACACATAGAACTTAATATACTCAGAACCAAGAGGATCACCCTCTAGGACCCCAGGTAGACTACATTCTCCCTCCATAACAATTTTAACACCATCATCATCTCCCAGTCGTTCCCCGCCCCCCCCCCCCCCTGCTTTTTTTCTTCTCCTTTTTTTTTTTTCTTTTCTCTTCTTCTTTGGGATTCTTGGCCTTTTATTTTTTACTACTTTGTTTTAAAATTTGTTTTTCACTTTAGTGGTTCCTTTGTTTATATAGTTCTGATCTTTGTTTTCAATTTCTGGTCTCTGACCTCGGCAAAATCATCTAGGGTGAAATTTACTTAGGTCATGGTTGATATTCTTGACTCACCCCGCTTATACAGCCACTCTGCACTGAGCAAAATGACTAGAAAGAAGAACTCAACACAAAAGAAAGAATCAGAAACAGTATTCTCTGCCACAGTTACAGAATTTGGATTAGCCAGGAAATTAAAATAGAATTAAAAAGATTCATGGAAACTAATGAAAAGGAAAATAAAACTGTTCAAATTTTTGGAATACAGCAAAAGCAGTCCTGAGAGGGAAATACATCGCCAATACAAGCATCCCTCAAAAAATTGGAAAAAACTTAAATACACAAGCTAACCTCCCACGTAAAGGAACTGAAAAAAAGAACAGCAAATAAAACATACACCAAGCAGAAGAGGAGAGTTAATAAAGTATCGAGCAGAACTCAATGACAAAGAGACCAGAAGAACTGTAGAACAGATCAACAAAACCAAGAGTTGATTCTTTGAAAGAATTAATGAGATCGATAAAACATTAGCCAGCCTTATTAAAAAGAAAAGAGAAATAAAATCATGAATGAAAGAGAAGAGATCATCATCAATACCAAGGAAATACAAATGATTTTAAAAACATATTATGAGCAGCTATATGCCAAAAATTGGGCAATCTAGAAGAAATGGATGCATTTCTGGAAAACTACCAAAACTGGAACAGGAAGAAATAGAAAACCTGAACAGGCCAATAACCAGGGAGGAAATTGAAGCAGTCATCAAAAACCTCCCAAGACACAAAAGTCCAGGGCCAGATAGCCTCCCAGGGGAATTCTACCAAACTTTTAAAGAAGGAACAATACCTATTCTACTAAAGCTGTTCCGAAACATAGAAAGGGACGGAATACTTCCAAACTCATTTTATGAGGCCAGCATCACCTTGATTCCAAACCAGACAAAGACCCCACCAAAAAGGAGAATTATAGACCAATATCCCTGATGAACACAGATGCAAAATTCTCAACAAGATACTAGCCAATAGGATCCAACAGTACATTAAGAAGATTATTCACATGACCAAGTGGGATTTACCCCTGAGATGCGAGGCTGGTTCAACACTCGTAAAACAATCAACGTGAGAGATCACATCAACAAGAGAAAAAACAGGAACCATATGATCCTCTCAATAGTTGCAGAGAAAGCATTTGACAAAATACAGCATCCATTTCTGATCAAAACTCTTCAGAGTGTAAGGATAGAGGGAACATTCCTCGACATCTTAAAAGCCATCCATGAAAAGCCCACAACAAATATCATTCTCAATGGGGAAACACTGAGAGCCTTTCTCCTAAGATCAGGAACACGACAGGTATATCCACTCTCACCACTGCTATTCAACATAGTACTGGAAGTCCTAGCCTCAGCAATCAGACAACAAAAAGGAATAAAAGGCATTCAAATTGGCAAAGAAGAAGTCAAACTCTCCCTTCTCTCAGTTGACATGATACTGTACATAAAACCCTAAAAGACTCCACCCCAAGATTGCTAGAACTCATACAGCAATTCAGCAGTGTGGCAGGTTACAAAATCAATGCCCAGGAATCAGTAGCATTTCTATACATTAACAATAAGACTGAAGAAAGAGAAATTAAGGAGTCAATCCCATTTACAATTGCACCCAAAAACATAAGATACCTAGGAATAAACCTAACCAAAGCGGTAAAGGATCTATACCCTAAAAATCACAGAACACTTCTGAAAGAAATTGAGGAAGACACAAAGAGATGGAAAAATATTCCATGCTCATGGATTGGCAGAACTAATATTGTGAAAATGTCAATGCTACCCAGGGCAATTTACACATTCAATGCAACCCTCTCAAAATACCATGGACTTTCTTCAGAGTTGGAACAAATCATCTTAAGATTTGTGTGGAATCAGAAAAGACACCAAAAGCCAGGGGAATTTTGATAAAGAAAACCAGAGTCGGGGGCATCACTAGGAGGAGAATAGGAGTTTTAGTGTCCAGCATCAGGGAAGGAGAGGTCTAGAGAGAGGAAAACACAGACTTCCTGTGCTAGTAAATCATGCTGCCCTCATTGCTTATATTTTCTCTCTCCAGTAGGCTTCAGGTTTCCAAAAGACCCTTGTACTCAAGGGTTGGAGTTTAGGTTGTACTACAAAGCTGTGATCATCAAGACAGGTGGTACTGGCACAAAAACAGACAGAGATCAGTGGAACAGAATAGAGAACCCAGAAGTGGACCCTGAACTTTATGGTCAACTAATATTCGACAAAGCAGGAAAGACTATCCATTGGAAGAAAGACAGTCTCTTCAATAAGCGGTGCTGGGAAAATTGGACAGCAACCTGCAAAAGAATGAAACAATCATTTTCTTGCACCATACACAAAGATAAACTCAAAATGGATGAAATATCTAAATATGAGACAAGATTCCATCAAAATCCTAGAGGAGAACCCAGGCAACACCCTTTTTGAACTTGGTCACAGCAATTTCTTGCAAGATACATCCATGAAGGCAAGGGAAACAAAAGCAAAAATGAATTATTGGGATTTACTCAAGATAAAAAACTTCTGCACAGCAAAAGAAACAGTCAACAAAACAAAAAGACAACCTGCAGAATGGGAGAAGATATTTGCAAATGACACATCAGATAAAGGGCTAGTATCCAAGATCTATAAAGAACTTATTAAACTCAACACCAAAGAAACAAACAATCCAATCATGAAATGGGCAAAAGACATGAAGAGAAATCTCACAGAGGAAGACATAGACATGGCCAACACGCACATGAGAAAATGCTCCACATCCCTTGCCATCAGGGAAACACAAATCAAAACCACAATGAGATCCCACTCACACCAGTGAGAATGGGGCAAATTAACAAGGCAGGAAACCACAAATGTTGGAGAGGATGTGGAGAAAAGGGAACCTCTTGCACTGTTGGTGGGAATGTTAACTGGTGCAGCCACTCTGGAAAACTGTGCATGTTCCTCAAATAGTTAAAAATAGACCTGCCCTATGACCCAGCAATTGCACTGCTGGGAATTTACCCCAAAGATACAGATGCAATGAAACGCTGGGACACCTGCACCCCGATGTTTCTAGCAGCAATGTCCACAGTAGCCAAACTGTGGAAGGAGCCTCGGTGTCCATCGAAAGATGAATGGATAAAGAAGATGTGGTCTATGTATACAATGGAATATTCCTCAGCCATTAGAAACGACAAATACCCACCATTTGCTTCAATGTGGATGGAACTGGAGGGTGTTATGTTGAGTGAAGTAAGTCAATCGGAGAAGGACAAACATATGGTTTCATTCATTTGGGGAGTATAAAAAATAGAGAAAGGGTTTAAAGGGGAAAAGAGAGAAAATGAATGGGAAATATCAGAGAGGGAGACAGAACATGAGAGACTCCTAACTCTGGGAAACGAACAAGGGGTAGTGGATGGGGAGGAGGGCGGGGGTTTGGGGTGAGGCACTTGATGGGATGAGCACTGGGTGTTATACTATATGTTGGCAAATTAAACTCCAATAAAAAATACACAAAAAATAGGGGTTTTTTGCTACCTTTCTCTATTCTCCTTTCTAATTTGAATGTTGGTATGCTTGATGTTTTCCCAAAGGTTCCTTGAACTACCTTCATTTTTAAAAATTATTTTACTTTTAGCTATTCAGTTTGGGTGTTTTCCATTTACCCTGCCTTCCAGATGGCTGATATGTCCTTTGGCACCATGTAGTTTGCTGTTGATTTCCCCCTATTGTATTTTTTATTTCAGTCATTGTATTCTTTAGTTCTGATTGGTTCTTTTTTATACCTTCCATCTCTTTGTTGAAGTTCTCACTGTGTTCCTCCATTCTTCTCACAAGATTAGTGATGGTGAGCATCTTTATGACCATTAGTTTGAACACTTATCTGGTAAATTGCTTATCTCCATGTTATTTAGTTCTTTTTCTGACATCTTGTCTTGTTCTTTCATTTGGAACTGTTTTCAGTCTCCTCACTTTTGCCTTACCCTCTATTAGGTAGGTCAGCTATGTCTCCTGGTCTTATATAGTAGGTGTCATATGTGACCCAGAAGGGCAATACCCCTGATCACCTAAGTCAGATGGTCCAGAGGTGTCACCTGCATGGGCTATTTGTGCCCTCCCATTGTGGTTGGGCCACTGGTGGGTGGGGCTGGCCCCTAGGCTCACTGACTACAAAATCTATCCATGACTGCTGTGGCACACTGGTGAGTGGGGTTCATCCACAACCACCAGGAGTGGGAGACTCTTTTGGGGGGACACTAGTGCCAGCCAAGGCCACCCACAATGTGTGGCAGGGTGGGAGCCACTCTGGGTGGCAATGGGGAAGGGTATGCAGTCTTGGCTGGAATCATCTGCCAAGTGTAGCCAAGCAGTAACTATTTTGGAGGAGTGCTGGGTGAGGCCAGCTCACAGGGAAACATTGGGGTGGAGTGAGCAGTGGTAGTCAGGTAAACAGAGAGTGTCAGGAATGGTACTTGCCAGCACTGGATCAGCTAGGTAGAAGAATAAGAAAAATGGTATTTTCTAGCACCTCTATTCCCAGAGATAGTTTTTACAGATCTTGGCCCCTTTGGCTCATGCCCTATAATTTAGTCAATAACTCTCTGTATGGCACAGGTGTTTTTCAAACTATGCTTCTTTGCTGAGACTTGGAGTGAGTTAGTCTGTGCATGAGCCCTTTAAGAACAGTCTCAATTTCTTATAGCTCTCTGGCCCACCCAGAGTTAAGCAAAACCAATTTTCAAAGGCAAATGTTAGGGGGCTTGTTTTCTCAGTGCAGATCCCCAGGGCAGGAGTGCCTGATATGGTAGGGCTTGAACTCCTTGCTCCTCAGAGAGGGCCTTCACATTTGTAATATCCCTTCCTCTTGTGGGTTGCCCCATTAGGGATGTGTGTTCTGTCTAAACTACATCTTTGCCTCCTCCTGCCCATTCTGATGTGGCTTTGTTTTTATATCTTTAGTTGCAGAAGCAATATCCTAGTCATGAGGACATTTAAAAAGAGAGTTGTTCCATATGTTGTTACAGTTTTGGTGTGTCCATGAGAAAGGGTAAGCTCAGGATCTTCCCACTTTGCCATATTAATCCCCATCCTGTAAGTTTAACTTTATTAGAAACTGCCAATTTGTTTTTCAAAGTGGTTATACTATTTTATATTTGCCCCAGCAATATATGAGAATTCTAATTCTCTATATTCTTGCCATCAGGTAGTCTCAGTTTTTGTTTATAGCCATTCTCTTGGTATATAATAATATGTTAGTGTGGTTTATTTGTTATATTTATTTCTTTAAGATTTTATTTATTTATTCATGAGAGACACAGAGAGAGACAGAGACAGAGACACAGGCAGAGGGAGAAGCAGGCTCCATGCAGGGAGCCCAATGTGGGACTTGATCCTGGAACTCCAGGATCACGCCCTGAGCCAAAGGCAGACACTCAACTGCTGAGCCACCCAGGCATGCCTATTTGTTATATTTAGTATGTTATATGTAGTATATGTCCGCGATGACTAAAAATGATGAGTATCTTTTAATATATGTACCATTATCATATCTTTTTATATTTTTAGGATCAAGTTATTTGCCCATTTTTAAAACTAGGTTATTTGTCTCATGATTATCAAGTTGTAAAAGTCCTTTATATTTTCTGGATACAAGTCTTTAGTCTCAGATATATACAATGCAAATATTTTTTACTAGTTAGCTTGTCTTTTTATTTTCTTAAAGGTGATATTTGAAATACAGAAGTGTTTAATATCAATGGAGTTCATTTATTAAGCTTTTCTTTCATAGTTTGTGCTTTTGTTATATCAAAGAAACCTGTACTCCAAGTTTATGAAGATTTTTCTGTTTTATTGTATAAGTTTTACAATTTTTGTTTTTAAATTTCAGTTTATATTCCATGTAGAGCTGTCTTTTGCATTTGGTGGGAGGTAAGAATTGAGATTTATATATATTTTTTCATATGGTTGTTCAGTTGTTGTTCAAATACTTTATTGAAAAGAAATTCTTTCCTCCATTGAATTACTTTGACATATTCAATTTTAAAAATAAATATGGAGCTATTAAAATTTTCCATTTATTTTTATGTCTTTGTATCCATGTCTTTCAAAAAATAAGATCATCTAAGTTGTCCAATTTATTGTATAAATTTGTTTATAATAATTCCCTTTTATGCTTTTAATGTCTTACACTGATGTTTCCTCTTTTCTTCCTGATTTTAATCATTTGTATCTTCTCTCTCTTTTTTGACTAGACCAATTAGAAGTTAAATAATTTTTTCAAAGAATCAGCTTCTGGTGTCATTCATTTTTCCCTATAAATTATGTTTTCCATTATGTCGATCCCATTCATATTTTTATTATTTCTACATTTACTTACTTTTGGTTCAATTTTTTCTTTTCTTCTAAGAAATCTGCTTAATGTGGAATCTTGTATCCCTACTTTTAGACTTCTATTCTTTTCTAATATAAGCACTTGAAGCTCTAAATTTCCTCTAATCAGTTCTTTAGCTTCAGCTGATGTAGCGTAATTCTTATAAATTACGATGTGTTGCATTTTCATTATTATTTATGTAAAATATATCCTAATATTTATTGTGATATATTCTATGATGCATGCATTATTTAGAAGTATGCTATTTAATTTACAGTATTTGTGGATTTTCAACATCCCTTTGTTATTGATTTTTAATTTATTCTGTTGTGATCAGAGAACACACTATATGATTTTTAGTGCTTTAAATTTCTTTAGGCTTTTTATGGCACAGTGTGTGGTCTTTGTGAGTGCTCCATGTACATCTGAAAATAATATGTATTCTGTTGCATAGAGTGTTCTATAAAGGATGCTTAGATCAAGTTGGTCAACATTGCTGTTTCATTCTTCTATATTCTCTCTATTCTGCCAACTACTGAGAGAAAAGAATTGAAACCTTCCAAATATTGTGAGTTGATTTCTGGTTTTAATTCTGTCAGTTTGTGCTTCATGTATTTCTGAAGCTCTGTAATTAGGTGCATACACATTTATGATTATGTGTTCTTGATAACATTCAGTTAACATTATAAAATGTTTCTCTTTATCTCTAGAATTATTTCTTGTCCAAAAGTGAAAAGGGTCTAAAGTGTCTCATCCAAAGCATCACTCTGGTTTTATTAAGATAAATATTTGCAAAGTATAAATTTTTTATCCTTTTATTTTAACTTGCCTGAGTGTTTAAAATTTATTTATGGTGTGTTTCTTACAAATAACATAGTTTGGTTTTGCTGCACCTTCACTTATTTTTGTATCCTGATCTATTAAGTACAGTAGCACCTGACACATCAGTGACACAAAAGTGAGGAAGATAGCAATCGTTCTATAACACAAAATGCAAGAAATATTTGCTATGTTTCTAAAAAGAGTTATACAAGTTAATTTCTTCTCATATCAATGTTTAGAATGTCAATACCTCTGTTTTTATTACCCTTCTGACCCAATAATTAAGGAAAATAGTGAACTGTTAGTACTTTGTTTTGTTTTTGTTTGTTTGCTTCAAGTTTTAATTTAAATTCCACTTAGTTAACATATAGTGTAATATTATTTTTAGGAGTAGAATTTAGTGATTTATCACTTACATATAATACCCAGTGGTTATCACAGCAAGTACCCTCCTTAATACTCATCATCCATTTAACCTGAGACTGTTAGTTCTTAGTTACTTTTGGATGCCATTGCCAATGGTCCATGCCCAGGCCCACATGGGGTTCAACGATAGGCTGTTGACTTTGGTGAGACTTATTTATCCTCTCTCCAGTTGCTGAGCTCAGACATGGGCCCTCCATGGAGCTTAGAAGGCTGAGATGATTAGTGCTTTCCTTGAGTATCCAGTCAACCATCTCTACCAGTGATTCAACTATCTCCAGTGCGCTTCATCAGATGAACCAGACCATTTCCCTCTACTTTTATTTTTTAAGATTTTATTTATTTATTCATGAAAGACACAGAAGGAGAGAGAGGCAGAGGCACAGGCAGAGGGAGAAGTAGGCTCCAGGCAGAGAGCCTGATGTGGGACTCGACCCGGGTCTCCAGGATCACACCCCGGGCTGAAGGCTGCACGAGCCACTGGCTCCCTCCCTCTACTTTTATAGAACAGAGCCCTCTTCATCTTTTCTCTTCAAAGCCAGCCTAATTAATTTTGTCTTCTACAGAAGGTGAAAATTACACCCTTCTGCAGGGGTGAAAATTGGGGATGAGCGTGAAGAAAAGGAGATGTTTTCTGATTTCTTTCTTCCAGGAAGAGCCTATAGTGCACAAAAAACAAAACAAAACAAAACACCCTGCACATGATACCAAATAAATCTTTCAACAATTCACTGTTACACCCTTAAGTTAAACATTTCATGAGTCATTCTGCTAGTTTAAAAGAAATGTTTAATAAGACTGAACAGGAAAAGAACTATTTTTATGAAAGCTTAAAGAGCAGGCTAAGTCAGCCATGACTGAGCTGCAAGTGCCCTACCCAAGAACTACAGGATTACTGGGTTACTGACCAGGAGTAGTTAGAGTAGTGCTGAAATCTAGAGGAATTCTCCCCATTTCCATTCAAGTAATGGCTTCATGAGTTAGAAGGAGTAATTCTCCAATTCTTTCTGTTTTCTTCTTTAGTGACTGAACTATGTGTTCAATGGTATTCAGCTTCATTGAACTCCTGTGTTTAAGATCTAAATGTAGAAGAACGTAAAAAGAATGAACATCCTAGAATTTACAGAACATGGAGAGAACTGCAAAACAAGTGTTAGCTCTTTTTGTCCAGGCAGAGGTAAAATGAACCAGTGAGGAGGATCCTTCATGCTTGTCAATTCTCATTCAAGCAATGTTGAACTTCTGTGTGCAAAGGGACATACTGTGAACCTGTAGTTTTATTTTACTCTCTCTCTCCCATACCCTTTTGGAGAAATTATAGCTGAGGTAAAAGTCTGCTTTACACTAACGCCTTGTCTTTCTTTCCTATTGGGCTATAAGTCCTGTAGACTAGGGAATATCTTGGGAATGAAAGCAATGTAAACAAAACAAAACTGAAACAAAAAAACAAAGAACAGCTTTCCCTTTCCATATGCAAATTTATTCTCTCTTTTTGAAATTGGAGCAAAAACCAGACCACCAAGCATCATTAGCGCTATGCTCACTTCCTAAGAATGAATATGCTATAAGAGATTGAGCACTCTGTTTTAACAATGAACTGTTTTGGTATCATATTCCTGGGGGGAAAAACATTTAAAAGGGATGAGTCAAGAACTGTTCCATAGTTGATATTGAAAAAAAAAAAATCATTCTCCTTAACAGAAATTTTGCTGCTAAAAACTATTTGCTGGAAGTGGAGCAATACTTTGCATAGCTAATATCCTCTACAGGACTGTTATATAATACAAAATGAGGAAATGTCTAAATATAGCATAAGACTTTTTGCCTCTAGTTAGAGGGCTAGTTTTTCCTAAGATACCTGATAGTCAGTGAAGCTAGATACCCTTCTAAGACCCCTTTTAATCTATGACCCCTGTGACTCTAGATAGCTTTTTATCTACTGTGGTCACTCTAACCATTTTTATCCTGGTAAAGTCATCTTTTAAATGAAACCTAAGGATCAGAGACAATGGCAGCAGTTATTGCTGTTTAGCAGAAGAAAATTAAGATAAAAGGAAAGAAATGTTGCTGCTTTTCCATCTTCTGTTTCCCTCTCACAGTTTGCACCCTATAATTTTCTCCCTCTGTTATAATAATGGTAGCACTTAGAGTGTTTATTCTCAGCTAGCACCATACTAAGTGCTTTACCTTGATTAGCTCACTTACTCTTAACAACAAGCTTATAAGATGTGCAATATTTATATCCACATTTACAGATGATGAAACTGAAGTACAAAAAGGCTAAGGGAGTTACCCAAATTTGCACACCTAGTTAATGGCAGAGCCAGTGACTTGAGCCCAGGCAGACTTGCAACTAAGTCTATGCTCCTTTTCTTCCCAGTCTTATTGAGATGTAAGTGATATATAACATTGGATGAATTTAAGATGTACAGTGTGATGATTTGATATATGCTGCACAGTGATTACCACCACAGTGTTAGTTAATATCTTCATCATATCATATAATTACCACTTTTGTTAGGTGGAGATAAGCACATTTAAGATCTACTCAGCAAAAAAAAAAAAAAAAAATCTACTCAGCAACTTTCAAGTATATAATACAGTATTGTTAACGATAGTCACCAAGCTGTACATTAGATTCCCAGACCTTATTCATCTTATACCTGGAAGTTTGCATTCTTTGACTAGCATCTCTCCATTTGTACCACCTCCTAGTCTATTCTACTTTCTGTTTCTATGATTTCAACCTTTCTCAGATTCTACATATGAGTGATATACAGTATTTGTCTGACTTATTTCACCTAGCATAATGCCCTCAAGGTTCATCCAAATTGTTACATGACTGAATAATATATACATCTATCTCATATCTTCTTTATCCATTCATTCATTGACTGGCACTTAGATTGTATCCATATCTTGGCTATTGTGAATAATGTGTTGCAATGAATATGAGAAAACAGATATTTCTTCAAGATCCTGTTAGCATTTCCTTTGAATAGCTATCCATAAGTAGGGTTGGTGGATTATATGGTAGTTCCATTTTTTATTTTTTTGAGAAAAACTCGTATTGTTTTCCATAATGGCTGTACCAGTTTACATTTCCACCAGCAGTGCACAAGGGTTCTCTTTTCTTCTCATCCTCACCAACACTTGTTATCTCTTGACTTTTTGATGACAACTATCTAACAAGTGTGAGGTGTTATCATGTGATTTTGATCTGCATTTCCAAGATGATTAGTGGTGTTAAGTACCTTTTCATGTACCATTTGTATGTCTTCATTGGAAAAATGTCTATTAGATTCTTTGCTCATTTAAAACTTAGATTATTTGGGTTTTGATCATTGAGCTGTATGAGTTCTTTATAAATTTTGGATATAAATCCCTTATCAGATATATAATTTACAAATATATTTCTCCCATCCCATAGGTTGCCTTTTCATTTGTTGATTTTTTTCTTTTTATACAATCCTACTTATTTTTTCTTTTTTTCAATTTAAATTCAATTAGCCAACAAACTGTATGCTATTCATTTTAGATGTAGAGTTCAATTATTCATCAGTTGCATATAACATCCAGTGCTCATCACATCACGTGCCCTTCTTAATGCCCATCTCCCAGTTAGATACCCCATCTCTCCACTCCCCTCCCCTCCAGCAACCCTCAGTTTGTTTCTTATAGTTAAGGGTCTGTCATTGGTTTTTCTCCCTCTCTGATGACTTCTCATTCAGTTTTCCCTTCCTTCCCCTATGATCCTCTGCATTATTTCTTATATTCCACATATGAGTGAAACTATATGATAATTGTCTTTCTCTGACTTTTGCTCAGCATAATACCCTTCAGTTCCACCTGGGTCATTGCAAATGGTTAGTATTCATCCTTTCTGGTGGCTGAGAAATATTCCATTGTATAGTATATATATAATGGTATATAAATATACACCACATCATCTTTATCCATTCATCTGTTGATGGACATCTTGGCTCTTTCCATAGCGTGGATCCTGTGGACATTGCTGCTATAAACACTGGGGTGCAGTTGCCCTGTCAGATCACTACATTTGTGTCTTTGGGATAAACCTCAAGAGTTAAAAATAGAGCTACCCTACTACCCAGCAATTGCATTGCTAGTCCTACTTATTAATATTTGCTTTTGTTGCTTATGCTTTTGATGTCCTATCCAAAAAAGTCATTGCCAAGACCAAAATTGAGGAGCTTTTTCCCTATGTTTTCTTCTAGGAGTTTCATGGTTTCAAATCCTATGTTTACATTTTTAATCCATGTTAATTTTTGTGAGTGGGTTAAGACAGGGGTCCAATTTCTTCTTTCTGCATATGCTTATCCAGTTTCCTGACACTATTTATTGAAGGGACTATATTTCCTCATTGAGTATTCTTGGCTCCCCGGTCAAATGTTGGGTTGATCATTTTCGTGAGGATTTATTTATGATTTCTTGATTCTGTTTCAACGGTCTATGTGTCTATTTTATGCTAATGCTATACTATTTTGATTATCAAAGCTTTGTATTATAGGTTGAAAATAGTATGATGCCTCCAATTTTATGTTCTTTCTCAGGATTGCTTTGGCTATTAACGGTCTTTTGTGTTTTCATATGAATTTTAGGATTTTTTCCTAAGAAAAATGCCACTGGAATTTTGGTAGGGACTATACTGAATCTGTGGATGGTTTTGGGTAGTGTGGAACCAGAGTCTGTGCTTTTAATGATTAAGCTCTAGAACTTCTTCATGATAAATACCAGAGCTGAAAGGGAATTTAGAAATTCCTTCAAATCCCTCATTTTATGGATTCAACAAAAGGATAGTTAAATTATTGCTTTTACTATTTGTCCTATCCTGTACCAAATTTATGTATCCCAGCTTTATCCTGTTTTCTTAAACAGGATATCCTGTTTTCTTAAACAGTTATCCTGTTTTCTTAAATGATTTCAGTTTTCAAAAACTGAAATAAGGCAGTATATAAATGAGATTCCAACTCTACTGGGTATGTGCTGGTTTCTCCAGATTCACACTCTTATCCTGCTTCCTGTCCTGGGAAGATGATTTATGTGGGTCACATCAATGGGTGCCCTTGTTCTCTGTTTTCCGGTTGGGTTGGATCAGTGGAAGTACCAACAGAAGGTTGAAGGAGAAGAGTGAGCTATATAATTGTTTGTTGCTGCTTAACAAACTACCCCAAATTTAGTGGCCTAAAATAACCACTTTATTAGGCTCACAAATTTTGTGGGTTAGGAATTCAACAGAACATGGTTGGATGGCTTGTGCTTGCTCCCCTATGTTTAGCATTTTATCTTGGAGTCAAACACTAAAGGTGGCATCACAGCCTGGACTTTGTTACCTAAAGATCTGTTCATTGACATGTCTAGCAACTGATGTTACTTATTGGCTGGGACTTCAACTGAATGCTTGGCCAAAATATCTCCATATAACTTCTACACCAGGGTGAGTTTGGGTTTCTTCACAGTATAACACTTGAGTTCCACATACTGATTGTCCCCCAAAAAGCAGATGGAAGTGTATGGATTTTTTATGTTTTAGCATTGGGAGTTGTATAGTGCCACTTCTATCATCCTCTCTTGGGCACGATAATCACAAAGCTCTGCCAAGATCGAGGGAAAGTAATAAAGATGCCAACACTTGATAGGAGAAATGTCAAGGTCACAGTATAAGAAAAGCATATGGATGGGAGAGATCTTGTAGTCATCTTTGGAAAATACAATGGGTCACAAGATTGAAGTTAGAGGACGAAGTTTATAGAAGTATGGCTCAATTGGAAAGCCATGGCTAAAAGGGAAAGAAATATACTGTAGAATTTATGAAAATGTGGAAAGAAAGAGTATGTCATACAACCAATATAGAGTACCCCAGGGCTTGAAAATAAATTATTGGACTCAGAACAGAGTTCCTAAAATACCCCCAGTTCCTCTTGTGTAAATGTATGGTTTTGCTCACGGTGTGTGTGTCCTTTCAAAGAACTTCTTTCCTTCTTCTTCCCCTGTCTCTCTCTCTCTCTCTCTCTCCCTCTTTCTCTGAAAGAGGATATCATGAGATAATATGGGTGGGGAGATCTTTCTAGGCAGGAAAAAATACTCAGTGTTTCCCCCTTTAAAACTCCATTAATCTTGCTGTAGTATGCAAAGCAGTTTTTAGGAGGGTAGAAAGGCAGGATCTAATTATTCTGGAGTGATGTTAGAAAGGCCGTTAGCACTGTTTCCATAAACATTTTCACAGGATCATAGATAAATAGGATAACACTAAAAACAAGGTCCACAAATGTGTATAGCTCACTGTAGTCATGGAATTATTGAAGCAAAAAGGAACCTTAGAACCTATTTCTGGCCCAAGTCCATTATTTTTCAGGCATGGAAATTTTTGCAGGAAAAGAGAAGTGACACATTTAAGGTCTACACTGCTTGGACTCTTGTCAATTCTGAAAAATTTGGAATACGTCCCAAGTCAAAGTCCCCATTATTTTCAGAGATGTATATTTTAAATTATTTTTTATTTTGAGATAATTACAGATTCACATGCAACTCTAAGGGACATGCTTTCAGTTTCTCTCATTGATAATATCTTGCAAAACTATAGTACAATTGTATAACCAGGATGCTGACATAGGTACAGTCAATATCTATGTCACTTTCTTTGCCACAAGGATCCCTTGTATTGCCCTTTTATAGCCACACATACTTTTTTCTATGCCACTCCTACCTGAACCCTTAGTAACCACTAATTTGTTCTCCCTTTCTCTCACTTAGTCATTTCAGGAATGTTACATGAGTGGAATCATATAGCATGTAAGCTTTGGGATTTGCTTTTTTCACACAGCATAATTCTCTGGAGACTCACCAGGTTGTCAAATGTATTAATTTGTTCTTCTTCTTACTGCGTAGTACTCCATGGTATGGATGTACCACTATTTAACCATTCCCCTATTGCAGAACAACTGGATTGTTTTCAGTTTGTGCTATTATAAATAAAGCTTTTATAAACATCATATTCAGAGTTTTGTATACAAACATTTGTCTGGGATAAATACCTTGGAATGTAACTGCTGCATTGTATGGTAGTTGCGTATTTGGTTTAAAAAAAAAAAAAACCCTGCCAAACTGTTTTCCCTGTTGGCTGTATCTTTTTATATTCCTACCAGTAATGTATGAGTCATCCAGTCTTTCCATATCTTCACTAGCATTTGGAGTCATTGCTATTTCTTATTTTAGCTGAACTAATAGGTAGGTAGTGCTATATCTTTGTGATTTTATTTTTTTATTTTTTTAATTTATTTTTTATTGGTGTTCAATTTACTAACATACAGAATAACCCCCAGTGCCCGTCACCCATTCACTCCCACCCCCCGTCCTCCTCCCCTTCTACCATCCCTAGTTCGTTTCCCAGAGTTAGCAGTCTTTACGTTCTGTCTCCCTTTCTGATATTTCCCACACATTTCTTCTCCCTTCCCTTATATTCCCTTTCACTATTATTTATATTCCCCAAATGAATGAGAACATATAATGTTTGTCCTTCTCCGACTGACTTACTTCACTCAGCATAATACCCTCCAGTTCCATCCACATTGAAGCAAATGGTGGGTATTTGTCATTTCTAATGGCTGAGGAATATTCCATTGTATACATAGACCACATCTTCTTTATCCATTCATCTTTCGATGGACACCGAGGCTCCTTCCACAGTTTGGCTATTGTGGACATTGCTGCTAGAAACATCGGGGTGCAGGTGTCCCGGCGTTTCACTGCATCTGAATCTTTGGGGTAAATCCCCAGCAGTGCAATTGCTGGGTCGTAGGGCAGGTCTATTTTTAACTCTTTGAGGAACCTCCACACAGTTTCCCAGAGTGGCTGCACCAGGTCACATTCCCACCAACAGTGCAGGAGGGTTCCCTTTTCTCCACATCCTCTCCAACATTTGTTGTTTCCTGCCTTGTTAATTTGCCCCATTCTCACTGGTGTGAGGTGGTATCTCATTGTGGTTTTGATTTGTGTTTCCCTGATGGCCAGTGATGCAGAGCATTGTCTCATGTGCGTGTTGGCCATGTCTATGTCTTCCTCTGTGAGATTTCTCTTCATGTCTTTTGCCCATTTCATGATTGGATTGTTTGTTTCTTTGGTGTTGAGTTTCATAAGTTCTTTATAGATCTTGGAAACTAGCCCTTTATCTGATATGTCATTTGCAAATCTCTTCTCCCATTCTGTAGGTTGTCTTTTAGTTTTGTTGACTGTATCCTTTGCTGTGCAAAAGCTTCTTATCTTGATGAAGTCCCAATAGTTCATTTTTGCTTTTGTTTCTTTTGCCTTCGTGGATATATCTTGCAAGAAGTTACTGTGGCCGAGTTCAAAAAGAGTGTTGCCTGTGTTCTTCTCTAGGATTTTGATGGAATCTTGTCTCACATTTAGATATTTCATCCATTTTGAGTTTATCTTTGTATATGGTGAAAGAGAGTGGTCTAGTTTCATTCTTCTGCATGTGGATGTCCAATTTTCCCAGCACCATTTATTGAAGAGACTGTCTTTCTTCCAATGGATAGTCTTTCCTCCTTTATCGAATATTAGTTGACCATAAAGTTCAGGGTCCACTTCTGGGTTCTCTATTCTGTTCCACTGATCTATGTGTCTGTTTTTGTGCCAGTACCACACTGTCTTGATGACCACAGCTTTGTAGTACAACCTGAAATCTGGCATTGTGATGCCCCCAGATATGGTTTTCTTTTTTAAAATTCCCCTGGCTATTCGGGGTCTTTTCTGATTCCACACAAATCTTAAAATAATTTGTTCTAACTCTCTGAAGAATGTCCATGGTATTTTGATAGGGATTGCATTAAACGTGTACATTGCCCTGGGTAACATTGACATTTTCACAATATTAATTCTGCCAATCCATGAGCATGGAATATTTTTCCATCTCTTTGTGTCTTCCTCAATTTCTTTCAGAAGTGTTCTTAGTTTTGAGGGTATAGATCCTTTACCTCTTTGGTGAGGTTTATTCCTAGGTATCTTATGCTTTTGGGTGCAATTGTAAATGGGATTGACTCCTTAATTTCTCTTTCTTCAGTCTCATTGTTAGTGTATAGAAATGCCACTGATTTCTGGGCATTGATTTTGTATCCTGCCATGCTACCGAATTGCTGTATGAGTTCTAGCAATCTTGGGGTGGAGGCTTTTGGGTTTTCTATGTAGAGTATCATGTCATCGGCGAAGAGGGAGAGTTTGACTTCTTTGCCAACTTGAATGCCTTTAATGTCTTTTTGTTGCCTGATTGCTGAGGCTAGGACTTCCAGTACTATGTTGAATAGCAGTAGTGAGAGTGGACATCCCTGTCTTGTTCCTGATCTTAGGGGAAAGGCTCCCAGTGCTTCCCCATTGAGAATGATATTTGCTGTGGGATTTTCATAGATGGCTTTTAAGATGTTGAGGAATGTTCCCTCTATCTCTACACTCTGAAGAGTTTTGATCAGAAATGGATGCTGTATTTTGTCAAATGCTATCTCTGCATCTAATGAGAGGATCATATGGTTCTTGGTTTTTCTCTTGCTGATATGATGAATCACATTGATTGTTTTACGGGTGTTGAACCAGCCTTGTGTCCCAGGGATAAATCCTACTTGGTCATGGTGAATAATTTTCTTAATGTACTGTTGGATCCTATTGGCCAGTATCTTGTTGAGAATTTTTGCATCCATGTTCATCAGGGATATTGGTCTGTAATTCTCCTTTTTGGTGAGGTCTTTGTCTGGTTTTGGAATTAAGGTGATGCTGGCCTCATAGAACGAATTTGGAAGTACTCCATCTCTTTCTATCTTTCCAAACAGCTTTAGGAGAATAGGTATGGGAATCGTCCCGTGCATATTCTCAGACCATAATGCCTTGAAATTAGAACTGAATCACAACAAGAAGTTTGGAAGGACCTCAAACACGTGGAGGTTAAGGACCATCCTGCTAAAAGATGAAAGGGTCAACCAGGAAATTAAGGAAGAATTAAAAAGATTCATGGAAACTAATGAGAATGAAGATACAACCGTTCAAAATCTTTGGGATGCAGCAAAAGCAGTCCTAGGGGGGAAATACATCGCAATACAAGCATCCATTCAAAAACTGGAAAGAACTCAAATACAAAAGCTAACCTTACACATAAAGGAGCTAGAGAAAGAACAGCAAATAGATCCTACACCCAGGAGAAGAAGGGAGTTAATAAAGATTCGAGCAGAACTCAACCAAATCGAGCCCAGAAGAACTGTGGAACAGATCAACAGAACCAGGAGTTGGTTCTTTGAAAGAATTAATAAGATAGATAAACCATTAGCCAGCCTTATTAAAAAGAAGAGAGAGAAGACTCAAATTAATAAAATCATGAATGAGAAAGGAGAGATCACTACCAACACCAAGGAAATACAAACGATTTTAACAACATATTATGAACAGCTATATGCCAAAAATTAGGCAATCTAGAAGAAATGGACGCATTCCTGGAAAGCCACAAACTACCAAAACCGGAACAGGAAGAAATAGAAAACCTGAACAGGCCGATAACCAGGGAGGAAATTGAAGCAGTCATCAAAAACCTCCCAAGACACAAGAGTCCAGGGCCAGATGGCCTCCCAGGGGAATTTTATCAAACGTTTCAAGAAGAAACCATACTTATCTTTGTGATTTTAATTTGCATTTCCCTGTTGACTAATGATGTTGGACATCTTTTCACATGCTTACCATCTGTATATCTTCTTTGATGAAGTGTGCTATGGGTGTATTTTTAACTGTTTAATATGAGTGAAGTTTATCTACCCACCCATACTTTGACCGTAAGGGGACTTGTTTGCCAAAGTTCTTGTCCCTGATGTTCACAAAAGGAAACCAACTTACCCACCATACTGCAGCCCCACTGGGCTTCTTATCAGCATTTCAATCATGCCAAACTTTTCATATTTGACCAGAAAACACAGTAGCTCTGTGACCATGTGGCTCACCCTTCTTAACTTTGAATCTCTACTTAAAGGTAACTTCTTCAGGAAAGTTTCCCCTGAATTCTTTAGTTGGTTTTCTCTGTCAGTCTCCCTTGCAGCTCTGGTTTCTTTCTTCTTTATCTTCATCTACAGTTTTACTTGTTTGCTTGTCACAGTCTTCACTTACATTTTGTGTAAACTGCATTAGGCCAGGGATCTTGTATCTTTTCTCACTTGAAGTCCTGGTATCTGGGCTAAATGCCAAGTGTGTAATAAATCCTGATTTGGTGAATGAATGGGAACATTTCTGTGACATTTTTTTAATTATTCATAGAGATGCAGAGGGAGAGAGAGAGGCAGAGACACAGGCAGAGGGAGAATCAGGCTCCATGCAGAGAGCCTGACGTGGGACTCGATCCAGGGTCTCCAGATCATGCCCTGGGCTGCAGGCGGCACTAAACCGCTGCACCACCGGGGCTGCCCATTTCTGTGACATTTTATCCAGGTTTCAAATTATCACAGACTCCCCACCCCTTGAATGTATTTTCTATCATCTCCTTTTTAAATTTATCTATTATCATCATTATCACCATCCTTAGGAATAAGCTAAGACATGCATCATAATTTACCATGTGAGGTGCTCAATAGTATGAAGCTCCATTTTAGACTGAGTTGGCATTCAGCCACTAAGCATATTAAGTGTATATTTAGCATAGAAAAAATTTTATTTATTGTATTTTTATACGTTATCTGATGCACAATCCAATTTCATAAAGTAAAAATGTTTATATATTATTAAGGCAAATAGGAACATGCACTAAAGTAGCGTTATGGGCTAAATTGTATTCTCCCTCTCAATTTATATGTTGAAGTCCTAACTCCAAGGACTTCAGAATGTGACTGTATTTGGAGATAAGTTCTTTAGAGAGATATTTAAGGATATATGAGGTCATTAGGGTGGGCCCTAATCTTTTTTTTTTTAATTTTTATTTATTTATGATAGTCACACAGAGAGAGAGAGAGAGAGGCAGAGACACAGGCAGAGGGAGAAGCAGGTTCCATGCACCGGGAGCCCGACGTGGGAGTCGATCCTGGGTCTCCAGGATCACGCCCCGGGCCAAAGCCAGGCGCCAAACCGCTGCGCCACCCGGGGATCCCGGTGGGCCCTAATCTAATATGACTGCTGTCCTTATAAGAAGAGAAAATTGGGACACAGATACAAACAGAGGAAAGACCATGTAAAGACCTGGGCATGACTATTTACAAACCAATCAGAGAGGTTCAGAAGAAACCCCAACCCTGCCAACACCTTGTACTTGGACTTCTTGCCTCCAGAACTGTGAGAAAATAAATTTCTGTTATTTCAGCCCTAGCAAATTAATACGAGCACTAACAGCAACAATACGTGATGGTAGAATTATAGGAATTTACTGTTTGATTCTCTGCATTTTCTAATTTCTATAAAATGATCTACAAATTTTGTCACTAAAATTACTTTAATACTACCCTGCCTTAAGTTGATAGATTTGGAGCTGGTTTGAGATAAAACTAATGACAAAATAATAAATGAAGAAAGAACAAGTTGGCTAATTATTCTCCTTCTTAACATTGAAGAATCTAAAAATAAAAATACAATTCACAGATGAAGTTGAACTTTTAAAGTCTTGGTCAAAGAAAAATATACTGAATGGTTGATCCTCTGAACAAATTGTGATCCAGGCAAGAAGGCCTGTGTCTTACCTGGAAGTGAATCTTCAGTGTGCTCCATGGCACAGTGCTCCAGGGACTATACATGTGGCTTCCAAGCCCTTAGTTTGACACTCACAGAACAGATAAACCACATACGTTCCTTAGCAACTACTTGGAAACAAATTCCAAACCAGGGCTGCCCCATGCCCAGAGGAATGATGCTCTGGATGTTAATCAGGTATTAGAGTTTGTGGCCTGACACAACCAACCCCTCACATCATTAACAGAATCAATTTGCTCATACATCTTCTTTCACTCCCTTGAATAAGCGTAATAGACCCAGAGTAGCCAAAGATGATTAGATAAAACCCATTGGACCTGAAAACTTTAATAGGCTGGGCCAATCCTCACAAGGAAGATGACTGAGACCCCAAAATGCTTAGAGTAGTGTGTATATACATATATGCATACAGAATATTTATAGCAGTCTACCTCAGTCTGAAGTTAGAGATAAAGAATCCTCAGAGAGGTACCAAGACTAAAATTTCTCATGCTATGGACAGCACTTTGGATTCCCTTGATAGGCCTTGTCTAATATCTCAGAGGGAAATACATTTGAGGGATGTTCCAAAATTAATTGCTTATCTTACAACGTTGGGCTAGAAGTTAAAATCCTATCAGCACTACATCTGGAAAATATAAAGGGATTGATTAACAGTTGGAAAAAATGGTACTATAAATGTAGAGTAACTCAATCTCACCAGTGAATATTGTTTAGTAATTACTCTTTTGATAAATTATTTCCTCTTTTCAGCATGCACAAATACAGGTATTTGTTTTATAGCACTTTGGAACTGATAAAGTAGGGAACTGATTTAAGGTCTAGATGTAAAGTATTAAATATACTAATATATAATATATATCTACTCTATATATTTTAATTCTCTAGTTTTACCAAATGCCTGTGCACTAAGAATTTTTAAGAAAGAAAATTGGATAGAATAGTAGTCCTTGTCCTTAGGAGAGTTCATTCTGAGGGAAGAATCAGTCACATGAGACACTGAGTTGAACAAGGGGTCTCAAGGCTGTGATCAAAGAATATTATTCTACTCTCCCCACTACCTGTTCTGACTTGCTCTATAAAACAAATTCTTCTTTGGCTCTTGGAAGAAATCTAGGACATCTCTCATGACTTCTCTGGTAAATCTCAAATAATAAAGTCCTGTGGTCACTTTTAGAGAAATAAAGGCAAGTTTTGGTATTTATACCTTGTGAAAACTGAAATTTCTTTTAAAGTCAAAGATTCCTCTTCCTCCAGCATGAGCTTTTGAGAGAGTCAGTTTGTCCCTCTCCAGTTCACTGTCCCTCGTGTCCCACTCACTCAAATGCCTCAGGCTCCTATAAGTCTAGAGACTAAGGTGAAGATGGGGCCTGGGATGCGCTTAGAGGCAGGAATGGATTTAGCTAGCACTTAGTTAATTTAACTTAGGTTTCCTCAGGCCAGGGCAGATGTTTGGTTGACGGGCTCTTCTGTGGGTTGTTAGGAGACCATCCCTGGAAATTGCAAAGGAACTTCTTCTGATATAGATGATAAATTTTCTTCTGAGTAGCTGCTTATATCACCTCACTTAAATCCCCCAAATCGGATGTTCCATCTCTCAGTTGGAGTAACCACCCTTCTAGGGCAGTCCTTTTGGGCAGAGTTTGAAATAGCTCTAAGCTGGAGTTCTTAGTCATGAACCACAAGAAACACTGAGCTGTGAAGGAAAATGTAGCTGGCTCCCAGTGCTTGATTGAGCTCTCTTTGCTCTATTGCTCTAATTAACCACAGCTTCTTGCCTTTAGATCTTTCAGGAGTGTTTCACTCTGTTCCACAAACTACAGGTGTATAGATCAAATGCTGAGTTCATCAAAGCCTGATCACGAAGCTTGAGCAAAGGGAAGAAGGCCTTTATGCCATTTTTATGATGTAGGGCAGCACACTAATAACCATCTCCAAAGAAATCTCTTTTTTTTACTAAATTCCTTTTAACTAATTAATTAATTAATGAGAGACACAAAGAGAGATGCAGAGACATAGGCAGAGGGAGAAGCAGGCTGCCTGTGGGAGCCTGATGCAGGACTTGATCCCATGACCCCAGCATCATGGCCTGAGCCAAAGGCACTCAAACATTGAGCCACCCCGGTGCTCCTTTTTAATAAATTCTATTCTCACTTATATGGCTGGGATATTGACAGGAGGTAAAACTTATCTCTAACCAACTCCTTTGCATAGGCATACAGCACCTCATTTTGGATCTCAGGGTTGGTTGCTTTTTTGGCTCTAGGCAACATGTAAATCTAGGGTCTCTAGTGCAAGTTTTTATTTAGGAATAAGGAACAAGTTAAGTGATACCAATACAAGGAAGCAAAGAGGTGAATCTAGAATGGGAAACATTTGTTGGTACTGACTCGTCTTTTAGAACAAGACAATGATGAGGAAAAGGTGGGGGGGGGACAACTATACATGCAAGAGACACAACAATCAAATGTAATATGTGGACCTTGTAGATAATGCCAAAGAATTATTTATTAGGTATGATCTGGTAGTGTGGTTAAGAACATCTTTTTTTTTAAGAGCTATACAATAAAGTATGCAAGGGTGATAGGACACAATGCCTCATATTTACTTTGAAATACTTTAGCAAAGAAAAAGATAAAAAGGATGGTTAAGCTAATATGGAAAATCTTGATTGTTGAATCTGGGTGATGCGTAAATGTGATTCATTATTCTTTCTAATTCAATGTTTACAACATGTTTTTTA
Organism: Canis lupus dingo; assembly: GCF_003254725.2. Lineage (NCBI taxonomy): Eukaryota > Metazoa > Chordata > Mammalia > Carnivora > Canidae > Canis > Canis lupus. The sequence goes on along the minus strand of NC_064274.1, from coordinate 1,990,849 downwards.
AATTTATTTTTTAAATTCCAGTATAACATAGTGTTATATTAATTTCAGGTGTACAATATCATGATTTTACAATTCTATATATTACTTAGTGTTCATCATGATACATGTATTCTTAATCCCCTCCACTGATTTCACCTATCTCTTCCTCTCCACCTCCTCTCTGGTAACCACCAGTTCTCTATATTTGAATCTGTTATTCTATTTATCCCATTTATTCCTTGTTTTGTTTCTTAAATTCCACATGTGAATGAAATCATATGGTATTTACCTTTCTCAGACTGACTATTTCACTTAGCATTATATCCTCTAGATCCATGCATGTTACAGATGGCAAGATTTCATTCTTTTTTCTGCATCTTTTTGAAATGATTATGTGTTTTTTATTCTTTCTCTTGGTAATGTGATGTATCATGTTGATTGATTTGTGAATATCAAATCATCCTTGCATACCAGGAATAAATCTCACTTGATGTGGTGAATGATTTTTTTAATATATTGTTGGATTTGGTTTGCTAGTATCTAATTGAAGATTTTTGCATCAGAGATATTGGCCTGTAGTTCTCTCTCTCTCTCTCTCGGTATATTTTTCTGGTTTTGGTATCAGAGTAATACTGGCCTCATAGAATGAGTTTAGAAGCTTTCCTTCCTTTTCTACTTTTAGAATAGTTTGAGAAGAATAGGTATTGACTCTTCTTTAAATGTTTGGTGGGGGGATCCCTGGGTGGCGCAGCGGTTTGGTGCCTGCCTTTGGCCCAGGGCGCGATCCTGGAGACCCGGGATCCAATCCCATGTCGGGCTCCCAGTGCATGGAACCTGCTTCTCCCTCTGCCTGTCTCTGCACCTCTCTCTCTCTCTGTGACTATCATAAATAAATAAAAATTAAAAAAAAATGTTTGGTAGAATTTTACTATGAAGCCATCTGGTCCTAGACTTTTGTTTATTGTGAGTTTTTTTTTTATTACTAATTCAATTTATTTGCTGGTAATCAATCTGTTCAAAATTTCTGTTTCTGATTTGTTTTTTGTAGATTACGTTTCTAGGAATTTTCCATTTCTTCTAGGTTGTCCAATTTATTGGTATGCAATTTTTCATAATATTATTTTATAAACATTTCTATTTTTGTGATCTTGGTTGTTATATCACCTCTAGCATTTCTGATTTTGTTTTTTTCAGTCCTTTCTCTCTCTCTCTCTCTCTCTCTTTCAATGAGTCTGGCTAAAATTGTATTGGTTTTGCAAAGTACCACTTCCTGGTTTCATTGATCTATTTTTCCTTAGTTTCTATTTCATTTATTTCTGATCTTTTTTTTTTTTTTAATGATAGTCACACAGAGAGAGAGAGGCAGAGATACAGGCAGAGGAAGAAGCAGGCTCCATGCACCGGAAGCCCGATGTGGGATTCGATCCCGAGTCTCCAGGATCGCGCCCTGGGCCAAAGGCAGGCACCAAACCGCTGCGCCACCCAGGGATCCCTATTTCTGATCTTTATTATTCTCTTCCTTCAACTGGTTTTGGGTTTTGTTTTGTTTTGTTTTTGTTTTTCTTTTTCTAGATCCTTTATATCTAGGGTTGGGTTTTTTATTTGAAAGTTTTCTTGCTCCTTGAAGTAAGCCTGTATTGCTATAAACTTCACTCCTAGAACAGCTTTTGCTACCTCCCAAAGATTTTGGGCTATTCTGTTTTCATTTTCATCTGGCTCTCTGTATTCTTTGAATTCCTTTTTTTATTTCTTGGTAGACCCATTCATTATTTAGTAGCATGTTATTTAACCTCCACATACTTGTGTTCTTCCAGGTTTTTTCTTGGGGTTGATTTGTAGTTTGATGGTATTGTAGTCAGAAAAGATGGATGGTATGACTTTGATCTTTTTGAATTTGTTGAGACTTGTTTTATGTCCTAACATGTGATCTATTCTGGAGAACATTCCATGTACACTTGAATATATTATGAATTCTGCTGTTTAGGATGGAATATTCTCAATATAACTGTTAGATCCATCTGGTCCAATGTCTCATTCAAAGCCACTGTTTCATTGCTGTTTTTTTTTTCTCCTTAGAGAGATGTTTTATTTACTTTTTATTTTTTTTACACTTTATTATATTTTTATTATTGGAGTTCAATTTGCCAACATATAACACCCAGTGCTCATCCTGCCAAATGCCCCCCTCAGTGCCGTCACCAAGTCACCCCAACCCCTGCCCACCTCCCTTTCCAATACCCCTTGTTCGTTTCCCTATGTTAGGAGTCTCGCATGTTCTGTCATCCTCACTGATATTTTCACTCATTTTCTCTCCTTTCCCCTTTATTCTCTTTCACAATTTTCTATATTCCCCAAATGAATGAGACCATATAATGTTTGTCCTTCTCTGATTGACTTATTTCACTCAGCATAATACCCTCCAATTCTATCCACATCGAAGCAAATGGTAGGTATTTGTCATTTCTAATGGCTGAGTATATTCCATTGTATAAATAGACCACATCTTCTTTATCCATCCATCTTTCTATGGACACTGAGGCTCCTTCCACAGTTTGGCTATTGTGGACATTGCTGCTAGAAACATTGGGGTGCAGGTGTTCCGGCATTTCACTGCATCTGAATCTTTGGGGTAAATCCCCAACAGTGCAATTGCTGGGTCATAGGGCAGGTCTATTTTTAACTCTTTGAGGAGCCTCCACACAGTTTTCCAGAGTGGCTGCACCAGTTCACATTCCCACCAACAGTGCAAGAGGGTTCCCCTTTCTCCACATCCTCTCCAACATTTGTTGTTTCCTGTCTTGTTAATTTTCCCCATTCTCACTGGTGTGAGGTGGGATCTCGTTGTGGTTTTGATTTGTATTTCCCTGATGGCAAGTGATGCGGAGCATTTTCTCATGTGCATGTTGGCCATGTCTATGTCTTCCTCTATGAGATTTCTGTTCATGTCTTTTGCCCATTTCATGATTGGATTGTTTGTTTCTTTGCTGTTGAGCTTAATAAGTTCTTTATAGATCTTGTATACTAGCCCTTTATCTGATATGTCATTTGCAAGTATCTTCTCCCATTCTGTAGGTTGTTTTTTTGTTTTGTTGACTGTTTCTTTCACTGTGCAAAAGCTTCTTATCTTGAAGAAGTCCCAAATTCATTTTTGCTTGTGTTTTCCTTGCATTCATGGATGTATCTTGCAAGAAGTTGCTGTGGTCAAGTTCAAAAAGGGTGTTGCCTGGGTTCTCCTCTAGGATTTGATGGATTCTAGTCTCACATTTAGATCTTTCATCCATTTTGAATTTATCTTTGTGTATGGTGTAAGAGAATGGTCTAGTTTCATTCTTCTGCATGTGGATGTCCAATTTTCCCAGCGCCATTTATTGAAGAGACTGTCTTTTTTCCGGTGGATAGTCTTTTCTGCTTTGTCGAATATTAGTTGAACATACAGTTGAGGGCCATTTCTGGATTCTCTATTCTGTGCCACTGACCTCTGTGTCTGTTTTTGTGCCAGTCCCACACTGTCTTGATGACCACAGCTTTGTAGTACAACCTGAAATCTGGCATTGTTGTGCCCCCAGTTATGGTTTTCTTTTTTAATATTCCCCTGGCTATTCAGGGTCTTTTCTGAATCCACACAACTCTTAAGATGATTTGTTGTAACTCTCTGAAGAAAGTCCATGGTATTTTGAGAGGGATTGCATTAAACATGTAAATTGCCCTGGGTAACATTGACATTTTCACAATATTAATTCTGCCAATCCATGAGCATGGAATATTTTCCATCTCTTTGTGTCTTCCTCAATTTCTTTCAGAAGAGTTCTATAGTTTTTAGGGTATAGATCCTTTACCTCTTTGGTTAGGTTTATTCCTAGGTACCTTATGCTTTTGGGTGCAATTGTTTTTTTTTTTTAATAATAAATTTATTTTTTATTGGTGTTCAATTTGCCAACATACAGAATAACACCCAGTGCTCATCCCGCCAAGTGCCCCCTCAGTGCCTGTCACCCATTCATCCCCAACCACCACCCTCCTCCCCTTCCACCACCCCTAGTTCGTTTATTTTGAGTACAATTGTAAATGGGATTGACTCCTTAATTTCTCGTTCTTCTTTCTCATTGTTAGTGTATAGAAATGCCACTGACTTCTGGGCACTGATTTTGTATCTTGCCACGCTGCCAAATTGCTGTATGAGTTCTAGCAATCTTGGGGTGGAGGCTTTTGGGTTTTCTACGTAGAGTATCATGTCATCAGCGAAGAGGGAGAGTTTGACGACTTCTTTGCCAATTTGAATGCCTTTAATGTCTTTTTGTTGTCTGATTGCTGAGGCTAGGACTTCCAGTGCTCTGTTGAATAGCAGTGGTGAGAGTGGACATCCCTGTCTTGTTCCTGATCTTAGGGGAAAGGCTCCCAGTGCTTCCCCATTGAGAATGATATTTGCTGTGGGCTTTTCGTAGATGGCTTTTAAGATGCTGAGGAATGTTCCCTCTATCCCTACATTCTGAAGAGTTTTGATCAGGAATGGATGCTGTATTTTGTCAAATGCTTTCTCTGCATCTAATGAGAGGATCATATCGTTCTTGGTTTTTCTCTTGCTGATATGATGAATCACATTGATTGTTTTACGAGTGTTGAACCAGCCTTGTGTCCCGGGGATAAATCCTACTTGGTCATGGTGAATAATTTTCTTAATGTACTGTTGGATCCTATTGGCTAGTATCTTGTTGAGAATTTTTGCATCCATGTTCAGGGATATTGGTCTGTAATTCTCCTTTTTGGTGGGGTCTTTGTCTGGTTTTGGAATTAGGGTGATGCTGGCCTCATAGAACGAATTTGGAAGTACTCCATCTCTTTCTATCTTTCCAAACAGCTTTAGGAGAATAGGTATGGTTTCTTCTTTAAATGTTTGATAGAATTCCCCAGGGAAGCCATCTGGCCCTGGACTTTTGTGTCTTGGGAGGTTTTTTGTTTGTTTGTTTGTTTGTTTGTTTTTTGTTTTTTTTTTTTTTTTTTTTTCTTGGGAGGTTTTTGATGACTGCTTCAATATCCTTGCTGGTTATTGGCCTGTTCATGTTTTCTATTTCTTCTTGTTCCAGTTTTGGTAGTTGGTGGTTTTCCAGAAATGCATCCATTTCTTCTAGATTGTCTAATTTTTGGCATATAGCTGCTCATAAATGTTTTTAAAATCGTTTGTATTTCCTTGGTATTGGTGGTGATCTCTCCTTTTTCATTCATTATTTTATTAATTTGAGTCTTTTCTCTCTTCTTTTTAATAAGGCTGGTTAGGGATTTATCTATCTTATTAATTTTTTCAAAGAACTAACTCCTGGTTTTGTTGATCTTTTCCACAGTTCTTCTGGTCTCTATTTCATTGAGTTCTGCTCAAATTTTTATTAACTCTCTTCTTCTGCTGGATGTAGGTTTTTTGCTGTTCTTTCTTCAGCTACTTTGAGTGCAAGGTTAGCTTTTGCATTTGAGTTCTTTCCAGTTTTTTTTTAATTTATTTTTTATTGGTGTTCAATTTACTAACATACAGAATAACCCCCAGTGCCTGTCACCCATTCACTCCCACCTCCCGCCCTCCTCCCCTTCTACCACCCCTAGTTCATTTCCCAGAGTTAGCGGTCTTTACGTTCTGTCTCCCTTTCTGATATTTCCCACACATTTCTTCTCCCTTCCCTTATATTCCCTTTCACTATTATTTATATTCCCCAAATGAATGAGAACATATAATGTTTGTCCTTCTCCGACTGACTTACTTCACTCAGCATAATCCAGATTTTTGATGGATGCTTGTACTGCGATGGATTTCCCCCTCAGGACTGCTTTTGCTGTATCCCAAAGATTTTGAATGGTTATATCTTTATTCTCGTTAGTTTTCATGAATCTTTTTAATTCTTCTCTAATTTCCTGGTTGACCCTTTCATCTTTTAGCAGGATGGTCTTTAACCTCCATGTATTTGAATTTCTTCCAAATTTCTTCTTGTGATTGAGTTCTAGTTTCAAAGCATTATGGTGTGAAAATATGCAGGGGACAATCCCAATCTTTTGCTATCAAAAGACCTGAGAAACCTGATTTGTGACCCAGTATGTGGTCCATTCTGGAGAAAGTTCCATGTGTACTTGAGAAGAATGTGTATTCAATTGGGTTTGGATGTAAAGTTCTATAAAATCTGTGAAATCCATCTGGTCCATTGTATCTTTTAAAGCTGGGGTTTCTCTGGAGATGTTGTGCTTAGAATATCTGTCAATTACAGAAAGTGCTGTGTTTAAGTCTCCCAGTATAAGTGTATTACTATCTAAGTATGTGTTTACTTTGGTTGTTAATTGATTAATATATTTGGCAGCTCCCACATTAGGGGAATGAATATTCATGATTGCTCAGTCCTCTTGTTGGATAGATCTTTTAAGTATGATATAGTGTCCCTCTTCATCTCTTACTACAGTCTTTGGGATAAACTTTAATTTATCTGATATGAGAAAGCTACCTCTGCTTTATTTTGAGGACCATTTGAATGGTAAATGGTTCTCCAACCTTTTATTTTCAGGCTGTAGGTGTCCTTATGTCTAAAATGAGTCTCTTGTAGACAGCAAATAGATGGGTCTTGCTTCTTTATCCAGAAACCCTGCATCTTTTGATGGGATCATTAAGCCCATTCATGCTGAGTTACTACTGAAAGATATGAATTTAGTGTCATCATAATACTTATTCAGTCCCTGTTTTGTAGATTGTTTCCTTGGACTTCCTCTTTGTTTTACAGGATCCCCCTTAATACTTCTTGCAGAGCTGGTTTGGTGGTCACATATTCTTTCAGTTTCTGCCTATCTTGGAAGCTGTTTGTCTCTCCTTCTGTTCTGAATGAGAGCCTTGCTGGATAAAGTATTCTTGGCTGTATGTTCTTCTCATCTAGGACTCTGAATATATCCTGCCAGTCCTTTCTGGCCTGCCAGGTCTCTGTGGAGAGGTCTGCTGTTAACCTAATACTTCTCCCCATAAAGGTTAGGGATTTCTTGTCTCTTGCTGCTTTAAGGATCTTCTCTTTATCTTTGGAATTTGCAAGTTTCACTATTAAATGTCGAGGTGTTGAATGTTTTTTATTGATTTTAGGGGGGGATCTCTCTATCTCCTGGATCTGAATGCCTGCATGCCTCCCCAAGTTAGGGAAGTTCTCAGCTATGATTTGTTCAAATATGCTTTCTGGCCCTCTGGCCCTCTTGGCACTTTCTGAAACCCCAATTAAACATAGATTTTTCCTTCTGAGGCTATAATTTATTTTCCTTAACTTTTCCTCATGGTCTCTTGTTTTTCTCTTTTTTCCTCAGCTTCCTTCCTTGCCATCAACTTGTCTTCTATGTCACTCACTCATTCTTCTACCTCATTATCCCTCATCGTTAGGATCTCCAGTTGGATTGTATCCCATTTAATTGATTTTTTATAACTTTATTTTTTTAATTTTTTATTTATTCATGATAGACATAGAGAGAGAGAGAGGCAGAGACACAGGCAGAGGGGGAAGCAGGCTCCATGCCAGGAGCCCGATGCGGGACTCAATCCCGGGACTCCATGATCGCACCCTGGGCCAAAGGCAGGCGCTAAACCGCTGAGCCACCCAGGGATCCCCCATTTAATTGATTTTTAATTTCGGCCTGATTAGATCTAAACTCTGCAGTCATGAAGTCTCTTTAATCCTTTATGCTTTTTTTCCAGAGCCACTAGCAGCTTTGTAATTGTGCTTCTGAAGTGATTTTCTGACATTGAATTGTAATCCAAAATCTGTAACTCTGTGGATGAGAGTACTGCTTCTGATTCTCTCTTTGTGGTGGATTCTTCCTTCCAGTCATTTTGCTCAGTGCAGAGTGGCTAAAAACAAGTTGTAGGGATCCCTGGGTGGCGCAGCTGTTTGGCGCCTGCCTTTGGCCCAGGGCGCGATCCTGGAGACCCAGGATCGAATCCCACGTCGGGCTCCCGGTGCATGGAGCCTGCTTCTCCCTCTGCCTGTGTCTCTGCCTCTCTCTCTCTCTCTCTCTCTCTCTCTCTGTGACTATCATAAAAAAATAAAAAAAAAAATAAAAAATAAAAACAAGTTGTACTGGAAAAAGAGAGGAAAAAAGGGGGCGAACAAACAGAAAACAAAAAACAAGGAGGGGTATCCTCTGATTTTTTTTTTTTCCTCTGATTTTATATACTGTAAGTCCCTCAACTTTCCCTGGAGCTTTCCAGCGCTGCCTAGTCAAGAACTTGGTCTCCCCCTGTCCTTCCAGCTCGTCTTCGGGGGTAGAGGCCTGCTGTGCTGGTTCTCAGGTGTGTGCACCTGGGGGAGTTGCCCCACCCCCTGCCAGGTGCATGGTTCAGTGCGAGCTGTTTCTCTTGTGAGGCCCCTGCTCCCTGGGGGTCCCAGTCAGTCCCAGGCACAAGGTGACACCAGGAGGAACAACAACAGTGGCGGCGGCCAGTTCTCCAGTCCTGGAGTCAGCTCCCACAGTAAGTACCACAGTCTCCCAGTCCACAGGGGCCTGGATGCTCCGGGGAGGGAGGGCGCTGGTCTGCACAGCTCCGGGGCGCCCAGCCACAGGAGTGTCCTCACTGACCTGTGTCCTCCCAGCCTCCGCCTGTCCCCAGGGGAGCACCCAATCTTGGGCTGTGCCCCCCAGCACCCTGGGGCATTCGCCACTAGAATCACGCTCCTGGGGCCGCGCAGCCCCCTCCATGCAGAGCCACCACCTGAGCCACTGCCTGAGCTGCTCCCAGGGCCCCGCCGGGCACGGGCTGCAGACATTTAGGGAGCTTGGCTCGTGGTGTGTGGCACGCTCTCCCCCAGGGCGCAGGTCCTGTATTAGTGCCCCCGGGAACCTGGGGGCTCCACTGCCCCTCCTGGGATCCTGCCCGAGCTCCCTGCCAGCGCCTTTCTGTCCGGGAGGATTAGTAAAGCTCCTGCTTCTTCCCAGACCCGGCTTTCCTGCCCTGGGGACACTCACCGCAGGGCCTTAGCCCCACTGGATGCTTTTTTATTTGTTTTTTTTTTTTTCCCATCTTCCTACTTTGATAGAAGCACGAACTCTTCTCACTGAAGCATTCCAGCTGTTCTCTCTTTAAATCTCAGATCGAATTCATAGGTTTTCAGAATGATTTGAAAGTTTTCTAGGTACCTTGGTGGGGACAGGTGACTTGGAGATCCTACTCTTCCGCCATCTTGCCCCGCCTCCTCCACTGTTTCATTGTTGACTTTATATTTGAATTATCTATCCACTGATGTAAGTGGGGTGTTAACATCCCATACTGTTATTTTATTACTCTTGATTAGTTCCTTTATGTTTGTTAATAGGTGTTTTATGTCCTTGGGTGCTCTCATGATGGGTGCATAAATGTTTACATTTGTTCCACCTTCTTGTTAGACTATTTCCTTAATGATTATAAAGATTTTTAAAAAATCTTTTTTTTTAAAGATTTTATTTATTTATTCATGAGAGACACATAGAGAGAGAGGGAGGCAGAGACACAGGCAGAGGGAGAAGCAGGCTCCACGCAGGGAGCCTGACGTGGGACTCGATCCTGAGTCTCCAGGATCACACCCTGGGCTGAAGGCCGCGCTAAACTGCTGAGCCACCTGGGCTGCCCTAGAGTGTCCTTCTTTGTCTCTTGTTTCAGTCTTTATTTTAAAGTCTATTTTGTGTGATATATTTATTGCTACGTGAGCTTTCTTTTCACTTGCATTTGCATGTTTTTCTATTCCTTCACTTTTAATTTGCATGTCTTTAAATCTGAAATGAATTACTTATAGTCAGCATATAGACGGGTCTTGCTTTTTTATCCATTTTGTCATTCTGTTTTTTGATTGGAGCATATAGTCAGTCTATTTACATTCAAAGTAATTACTGATATGTATGTAGTTATTGCCATTTTGTTACTTGTTTAACGGCTGACTTTCTTAATGATATGCTCAGATTCCTTTCTCTTTTTTTCATATCTATTACTGGTTTCTTATATGTGATTACCATTAAGTTTTTTTATGTATAACATCTTACAAATATAGCAGTTTGTATTAAGTTCATGGTGGCTTAAATTTCACCCATTCTAAAAGCACTAAATTTTTACTTCTCTCCCTCTCCCTCCTGCCCATTTTAGGTTCATAGTGTCATACATTATGTCCTTTTATTTTGTGAATTGACTGATTTTTATACATATATTTAATCTTAGTGCTTTTGTGCTTCTTACTTTTCTTACTCCTGCTTATGATCATTCCTTTCCACTCAAATAATCCACTTTAACATTTCTCATAAGGCTGGTGTAGTGGTAATGAATTCTTTTAACTTCTTTGGGTCTTTTTTTTGTCTAGGAATGTTTCTTTTTAATATTTTATTTATGTATTCAAGAGAGACAGAGAGAGAGAGAGAGAGAGAGATAGAGAAGCAGATACACAGGCAAAGGGAAAAGCAGACTCCACACAGGGAGCCCGCTGTGGGACTCAATCCCAGGACCCCAGGATCACACCCTGAGCCAAAGGCAAATGCTCAACCTCTGAGCCACCCAGGTGTCCCAGTCTAGGAAAGTCTTTATCTCTTCTTCTATTCTGAATGATAGCCTAGCTGGATAGAGTATTCTTGGTTGCAAGTATTTTCCTTGCAGCACACTGAATATATCATGCCATCCTTTTCTGGCCTGCCTAGTTTATACTAAAAAATCAACTGATAGCCTTGTGGGGTTTCCCTTGTATGTAACTCTTCCTCTTGCTTAGAAAATTCTCTAAAACTCTTTTGTCATTTTAATTATTATGTGTCTTGAGTTGATTTTGTGGGAGATTCTGTGCCTCTTAGATCTAGGTATCTGTTCCTCCCCCAGATTAGGGAAGTTTTTGTCTATTATTTCTTCAAATACATTTCCTGAACTCTCTCTTCTTCTGGATCCCTAGAATGTGAATGTTATTATGCTTGATAGTGTCACTGAGTTCCCCTAATCTATTCTCATTTTTCATTATTTTTTCTTTTCCCTCTTCAGCTTGATTGATTTCCATTACTCTATCCTCCAGGTCACTGATCCATTCTTATTTCCTCTAGTCTACTATTTATTCCATCTAGTGTATTTTTCATTTCAGTAATTGAGTTCATCATCTCTGATTCATTCTTTTGTATGTTTTGTATTTGTTGAAGGCCTCATGGAGATCCTCCACTCTTCTCAAGCCCAGTGAGTATCTTTATGCCCATTACTTTAAATTCTCAATCAGACATATTGCTTATCTCCATTTCTTTTATCATCTTGATATAATTTTTGCCCTGTTCTTTCATTGGAACATATTCCTCTGCCTCCTCATTTTATCTAATTCTCTTTGTCTGTTTCTGTTAGGAAAGTCATCTATATCTCCTGTTCTTGAAAGTAGTGGTCTTATGAAAAAGAGATCATGCAGTGCCTTGCAGTGCAATATCCCCTGTTCATCAGAACCCAGTGCTTCAAGTGTATCTCCTATATGTGTTGAGGGTGCCTTATTGTGGCCGAACCACATTTGTCTTTAGTCCAGTTGTCTGCAATGGTTTTCTTTGCCTGTTGTTGGCAGGAATTTGTTCCTATGTTGTTGTTAATAGTCCATCTAGGGCCACCTGGGGATTGAGTTGGGGCAGAGGAGGTGTTTGCCAGAGCTATAGTCACACCAAAATGCAGATTGTTCTCACTGTGTTGTCCCCTGACAACAAACCAAATGTTGTGGGGATTTGTCCTCTCAGGATAGGTCCCCTGTGCCTGAGATGTCTAGTGTGCAATCTGCTCCTTTTTCTTCTCCATGCTTGTGGTATCCCTCCCACCTGTGGACAGTCTCATTGGTCAATTTGGTTCTCCACTGCATCTTTGTCCTTACCACATTTGATGTGGATTCTTCTTTATGATTAACTGTGGAGAGTCCGTTCTGCCAATATTCAGGTAGTTTTCTGGGCTATTTACACTGATGTGGCTGTTATCCAGGTATATTCATAAAATGAGTTGAACTTAGAATCCATCTACTCTGCAATTTTCCCCAGAAGTACTCTAAAATGTTTTATAACTTTTTTCAATTTTTTTTTCCTACGGTACTCTACTCAGGTGGATGTTTTCCTCCTCATAATGCTCCAGGGAGCCTGACTCTAAATTTTGTGGCTCTGTGCCATCAAGCTTCTGAGTTCTCTGGGTCAAGGTGGACAGGAGAAAAAGAATAGTAAAATTTACATAATTCCACTGATATCCCAATAGCAAAAACTTGTTCTATGGCTTCATCATGATACAAAGTAGTCCCCAAATACACAGCTACATCCCACCTCTACTCTATATTGTGAAAATGGAAGAAAGCTTCTCAATGGATGGATCATTGTCTCTGGTGCTTGCTTTTTCCTGGGCTCCAAAAACAGAGCTTCTGATTTAGCATGTGAAACAGATCTCAACAATTGGCTTCAAGTCCCACAGGTGCTTCTGATACAAGGCACATGGATATCTTCCATTTACTCTCCCAAGCCATGCCCTGCCCTTTCCCACCCTGTGCCATGCATAGCTGACCAACATAAACTGCATCAAGGGGCTCCCTTGCTTTGTGGCTTCTGGTGGGGTGCAACCAAAGATGAGCACTCATGGAAACTGAAAGGAAGGAGGGGAGGAGTCTGAGGAGAGGAAATTTCATTTTCAACTCCCTCTGTGGAATTGCCATCCTGTGGTTTTGCTTCCCTCCTCCAAGAGCCATACTCATTTAGCTAGCTCTCTCCATGGCCCTTTCTGTATTTTGGTTCTGATAAGAGTTCCTTCCCCTTACCCCTTCCAGTTTAGGGACAGTACCAATGCCCCACGAGAATACTACTTTATACATGTGGCTTCTCTATACCTGTCCACACCCTAAGAAATAGTACTTTTACTCAATTCTTTTCAAATTCCCATCTGTTTCCACTGGGAACTTGGCTGATATGCAGGAGGCCTATGAGCAACATTGAGAAACACTAGGTTAGGGCAGGATATCCTACAGCCCCTGGGGAACATGAATGAAACATTTGAACTCTAAGATGTTTAATGCAGCTAAAATAAATGTGAGTGAGAGCTGAGAATGCTGAAGTGGGTAGGATCCACACCATGAAGGGCATTCTCCCATGCTAAGAATGTCAGACCATAGCAGTGAGGTTAATCAGGAAGCTTTGCAGAGGCTGAAGTAAGAAATGATTTTAAACTCAAAGAGGTAAATAGTAAGACCAGAGAAGATAATCAAGGTTCAATTGTTAGAACCTATCCACATTATTACTAAAGCTGAACTTAGGGACCATTAATCCACAAGCACAGAAAAACTTGCCTCTGGAGAGAAAAACAGAAGAGGTAGATAAAGGAAGATCCTGGTTTTAGGGAAAGTACAAGAAGAAGTATTCCTTTTTCCATGTATCTACATTAATTCATTTTTCAAAGTTTTACTCAAACTCTGGAGGTTCTTTTCCTCCCTCATGGGAAGAAGACTGCCTGTTTTAGGGTCATTTGTTATAGCAAACAAAATGGATTTTTTTGTACAGTCAGCTTTGCTGGGCTACATTTGTTATGTGAAATGAGAAATATCCAAAGCTAAAAAGACCAACTAAAAATTATGAGAAGTAGAATTTACTAAGCAGTGTTAATGATTTAATATTGCAGAGGTCCAATGCTATAAAGACCTCTTATAAAGTATTCCTAAAGATACCTAATAAATATGCAAAACTGGAAAAGATTCAAGGCAGAAATTTTATTTCTTTCCTTTCTCTCACTCTCTGCCTAGGAAATGATATTATTACTTTAAGGTAAAAGAACTTCGTATTGTTACACATTTGCATATTATTTTTAACCAGTTGCTTTAGACTATTTTCTGCTCTTTCCTGCTTCTTTCTGCCTTGAGTATCTTATTTTTTAAACAGAATTCAAGGAACTGATACATGAATTTTAGGTAATATTTTACAATCAATTTTGGCCCTAATCATAGAGCAGTAGGGAATATTCTGACTTCTTTCATTAACATACAGTAGGTTGTTTTGTGGTAGGGGAAGCAAAAGTCTATTTGCCTTCTTTCTTTGTGTTGTGGGTATCATGAGTTAAGTAACATTTTCTAAGTTTCTGTGACTTTAAACAATAAAAAAGTCTTGTCTCCTTCCCCTTTCTATGTTAGCACTGAACTGGGGATAGAGGTCATGTTACCAATGTCATCTTTCATTGGAATAATGCTTAGTGTATTTCAAAATATGCTATATTTCTCATTTGAAAGTATCTTCCAAATCTTTGAGTTGGCCATGGTATGTAGCCAAATGGAGGTATGCTTTTAAAATTCAGGCCATGTTCCAAGTTAAAACTTAAGATTGAATAAAAATGTTTTTTAAAAAGATTTATTTATTTACTTATGAGAGACACAGAAAAAAAGAGAGAGGCAGAGGAAGAAGCAGGCTCCTCGCAGGGAGCCCGATGTGGGACTCGATTCCGGATTCTGGGATCACACCCTGAGTTGAAGGCAGATGCTCAACTGCTGAGCCACCCAAGTGTCCCTAGAATAAAAATTCAAATCATGTACAAGGTTAGCCCACTGCTACTGGACACGTCAGTTCCTGCACTACTTACAGCCCACAGTAAATAGGCAGCTGTAGGTGATCATGCTTGGTATCACATGATCAGCTCACTACAAAAAATGGATGCCCAATGAAAGGGCCACTAATTCAAAACCTAGATGTTGATACAGCTCATCTTTACATGCCAGGCCATGTTATACGTCATGCTCTTTCTCAGGAATTTGAACTAGGAATTACTATGAAGAGAAGAGGATACATAGAAGTGGCAGCCACTGAAAGATCATAAGGTGGAATTTACTGTTATCTATATTACAAACCTATCACCTGAGATAACTTTATAGCAGCCAGAAAAGCCAAAAGAAAAACCATTCTTAAAGCAAATGGCTTTAAAATATGGTTTCTACAAACTACTCCAGCCCTCCCCACTTCCCACAAAAATCATAAAGTGAAACTAGCTTGAGTTAATTATATCACGTCATCTTGTCTGGCCAAATGCCACCCAAAAGTGCCCTACAATTCAAGGACTCCTTGTATTGTATATTCATCCTACATTTGGAGTATAGATTTTGAAATATGCATGTCAAATCACATTTACATGGAAAATAAATGAGAAATATATATAATTATATATAATTATATATTTAAATTACTATAATTATATATATGTATTAAAATTACTAAACATGGGGCAGCCCGGGTGGCTCAGCGGTTTAGCACCACCTTCAGTCCAGGGCCTGGTCCTGGAGACCCGGGATCAAGTCCCACGTCGGGCTCCCTGCATGGGGCCTGCTTCTCCCTCTGCCTGTGTCTCTGCCTCTCCCTCTGTCTCTCATGAATAAATGAATAAAATCTTTAAAAAATAATAAAATAAAATAAAATAAAATAACTAAACATGGCTTCTGGTCAACTCAGGAGAATCACTGTTATCAAAACATTCCCATCATTCCAGACAAAAGCAAAGAAATATTTGAGATTACTTAGGAAAAGCTGAAAATGCTAATAAATGTATAAACTCTTTTGCTTAAAGCCTAGATCATGGACAACTGTACAGCTCAGGTCCCTGGGATACAGACTACAAGACAGAGTTTAGGTATCTAGGTTGTTAAGAATCACTCTTGTGATCCAGAAGCATGGATGCGGGTGAGGTAAGATTGAGAGGAGGGTGAAGTCTGGCTGTGATATAGGTTCAGCAACAGCCTCAGCTGGGCCCACTGGGAAGCTCTGGAGCTAAAATGTTCTTCAATGATGTTTTGAGATTGGGCCCAGATGGTTAGGCCTATATACTCCCTCATAGATCAGTCATTGGATGTGAGTCATGCTGGGAAAGGACATGATGTTATGCGATGACTGCAGCTGGGAATCACTAAAGTTCCCAGTAGCTAACAACTGCCTCATAAGGTGACCAGCTATCCCTGAGTTTCTAGGATTGTCCTGAGTTTAGTGCTGAAAAATCCCAGGCAAACTACAATGGTTGGTCACCTTACTGTCTGCCAATACTTCAGCACCTGAAACAACAAATTTTTCATTGAACAGGTGTGTGTCCATCACAACATCTTTACCAATTCCCTAGGATTCTAGGAAACTCAAGTCAGACTCCAGTATCTGTCAAAGTTCTTAAAAGATGTTAAAGGTGGGCAGCCTGGGTGGCTCAGCGGTTTGGCCCCACTTTCAGCCCAGGTTGTGATCCTGGAGACCCAGGATTGAGTCCCACGTTGGGCTCCCTGCATGGAGCCTGCTTCTCTCTCTGCCTGTGTCTCTGCCTGTGTGTGTGTGTGTGTGTGTGTGTGTGTGTCTGTGTCTCTCATGAATAAATAAATAAGATCTTTTTTAAAAAAAGATGTTAAAGGTAACTTCTATGTTTCATTGATTGTACAAACTGGACTTGCTTAGAACCAAGGAATGACCATAATATCTTCTCTCCTATCTCACAATGAATGGTGGACACACACACAAAAAAGATAATTTGAAAAGGACTCACTGAACCAAGGAGATAACACAATGCCAAAGTCTGGTACTCTATCAAGTTATTATGCATGTAACTTTTTCCATGATGAAGTCTCCTCTACAGTATAATTCTTGTTCTCTGCTGAGCACAGCTTATCCCTCTAAAACCAGGCACCCTGACAAATAGAAAACATGCCTGAAACAGTTTATTCTATGTCAAAATCTAGAATAAACAGGCTATTTCAATGTCAAGAAAGGACAAACTTTCTAGTTAAAATTTGCCATACAGCACAGGATGGTGATATTTCAATAACTAATAACTAATGCTGTTCTTCCATAGCATTATTTAAGTTTATACGATTAATGTTGAGGTTGTAATAGTGACCAGATACAATAGGTTGATGAAAGAACACTCAAAAAAAAACCTGAAGTAACCTTTTAATTGATTTGTTAATGCAGCAAGACAACAGCCTTGGCCATGGAGGTGGGAATGCAGAACAGAGTTTGACTCCCCTTCCTATCCAAGTATCCTGATCTGACCCTTCTACTTTAGCTTTCATCCAGCCCTTCATACCTCAACCCAAAAAGACCTTGTTTTATTCAATGTATCCTTCTGGCTGATTGTCTTCAAGAGCTAGATCTGAGAAACTCAAGAAAGCAATATCTATTTACTAGTAAATAGATAAGTGGCATCTGTGGCAGAACTTAAAAGTAATGCACTTCTCAGTAAACTAGAAAATCCTGTTGCTCAAAGTAATGAACTCACAACTGTATGGTCAGCTAATCCTTGAAAAGCAAGAATTTCCAAAGGAAAAAATGAGTCTCTTCAACAAATGGTGTTTCATTCTTCTGCCACATGCAGAGAATAAAACTGGACCACTTTCTTACACCATACACAAAAATAAATTCAATATGGATGAAATACCAAATGTGAGATGGGAATCCATTAAATCCTAAAGGAGAACACAGGCAGCAACCTCTTTGACCTAAGCCACAGCAGCTTCTTGCTAGATATCTCTCCAAAGGCAAGGGAAACAAAAGTAAAAATGAACTATTGGGACTTCATCAAGATAAAAAGCTTCTAAAAAAAGGAAACAGTCAACAAAACTCAAAGGTAACGTATGGAATGGGAGAAAATAGTTGCAAATGAGATATCAGATAAAGGGCTAGTATCCAAGATCTATAAAGAATTTATCAAACTCAACATCCAAAACCAAAGCAATTCAACCAAGAAATGGGCAGAAGACATGAACTGACATTTCTCCAAAGAAGATATACACATGGCCAACAAGCACATGAGAATATGCTCCACATCACTTGCCATCAGGGAAATACAAATCAAAACCACAAGGAGATACTACCTCACACTAATCAAAATGACTAGAACTAACAAGTCAGGAAACAAATGTTAGCGAGGATGTGGAGAAAGGGGAACCCTCTCACACTGTTGGTGGGAATACAAGCTGGTACAGCTACTCTGGAGATTCCTCAAGAAGTTAAAAATAGAACTACCCTACAACCCAGCAATTGCACTATGAGGTATTTACCCCAAAGATACAAATATAATGATCTGAAGGACACCTGCACCCCGATGTTTATAACAGCAATGTCCACAATAGCCAAACTATGGAAAGGGCCAAGATGTCCCAAGATGTCCATTGACAGATGAGTGGATAAAGAAGATGTGGAATATTTCTCATATTTCTCAGCCATCAGAAAGGATGAATACTAACCATTACATTGACATGGATCTAACTAGAGGGCATTATGTTGAGTAAAATAAGTCAATCAGGGAAAGATAATTATCATATGGTTTCACTCATATGTGGAATATAAGAAACAGCACAAAGGATCATAGAGGAAGGGAGGGAAAACTGAATGGGAAGTAATTAGAGAGGGAGACAAACCATGAAAGACGTTGACGTAGAAAACAAACTGAGTGTTGCTGGAGGGGAGGTGGGTGAGGGGATAGGGTAATTGGGTGATGTGGTGAGCACTGGGCATTATATGCAACTGATGAATTATTGAACTTTATATCTGAAATGAATGATGTACTATATGTTGGCTAATTGAATTCAAATTTAAAAAAGAAACCTTTTTGACCTCAGCCATAGCAACTTCTTACTAAACACGTCACCCACAGGCAAGGGAAACAAAAGCAAAAACTAACCATTGGGATTTCATCAAGATAAAAACTTCTGGGACACCTGGGTGTCTCAGCGGTTGGGCGCCTGCCTTTGGTTCAGGTCATGATCCCGGGATCCAGAATCAAGTCCCGCATCCGGCTCCCTGCGGGGAGTCTGCTTCTCCCTCTGCCTGTGTCTCTGCCTCTCTCTCTCAGTCTGTGTCTCTCATGAATAAATAAATAAATCTTTAAAAAAAAGATAAAAACTTCTGCATAGCAAAGGAAACAATCAACAAAACTAAAAGACAGCCTACAGAATGGGAGAAGATATTTGCAAACAACATATCTAATAGTGTTAGTATCCAAAATCAACAAAGAACTTATCAAACTCAACACTCAAAAAACAAACCAGTTGGGGGCAGCCCAGGTGGCTCAGCGGTTTGGCGCTGCCTTCAGCCTAGGGCCTGATCCTGGAGACCGGGGATAGGTCCCACATCGGGGTCCCTGCAGGGAGCCTGCTTCTCCCTCTGCCTGTGTCTCTGCCTCTCTCTCTTTCCTCTCTGTGTATTCTCATGAATAAATGAATAAAATCTTAAAAAAAAAAAAAAACCAGTTAGGAAATGGGCAGAAGACACAGACACTTTTCCAAGAAAGACATCCAGATGGCTAACAGACATATGAAAAGATGCTCAATGCCACTTCTCATCAGGGACATACAAATCAAAATCATGATGAGATATCATCTCATACCTATCTGAATAGCTAAAATTAACAACATAAGTAACAACAGGTGTTGATGAGAACCTGGAGAAAGGGAAACCTTACACTGTTGGTGGGAATGCAAACTGGGGCAGCCACTCTGGAAAAAAGTATGGAGTTTCCACAGAGAGTTAAAAATAGAACTACCCTACCAACCAACAATTTCACTAAGTATTTACCCAAAGGATACAAAAATACAGATTCAAAGTGATACATGCACCCAGATGTTTATAGCAACATTTTCAACAATAGCCAAACTAAGGAGAGAGCCTAAATGTCCACTGACTGATGATTGGATAAAGAAGATGTGGTATA
The DNA here is from genome assembly GCF_003254725.2 of Canis lupus dingo. NCBI lineage: Eukaryota > Metazoa > Chordata > Mammalia > Carnivora > Canidae > Canis > Canis lupus. The sequence continues at coordinate 1,971,231 of NC_064274.1, read as the reverse complement.
TATGTACAATGCAATATTACTAAGTCATAAAAAAGAATGAAATCTTGCCATTTGCAATGACATGGATGGAGCTAGAGTGTATTACACTAAGTGAAATAAGTCAGAGAAAAATAAATACCCTATGATCTCACTCATATATGGAATTTAAGAAAGAAAATGGATGACATATGGGAGGGGGGGAAAAGAAAAAAAGGAGAGTGGGGAAACAAACCGTAAGAGATAACAACAGAGATCAAAGTGAGGTTTGATGGAGGGAAGTAGGTGGGGGATGGGCTAGATGAGTGATGGGTATTAAGGAAGGAGGTTGTTATACACTAGTTGTGATATGTAAGTGATGAATCACTGAATTCTACTGCAGAAACCACTATTTCATTGTATGTCAACTACCTGAAATTAAAGTATATGTTTAATTTGTCCAATTTTGTGAATTTTCCAGTTTTCTTTGTTATTGATTTCTAACTGTATCCCATTGTTTTCAAAGAAGATGTTTTGTATAATATCTATCTCTCTTAAAATCTATTGAAACTTAATTTGTGGCCTAAAATATGGTCTGTCTTGGAAAATGTCCCATGTGCATTTAAAAAGGATGTGTATGCTATTTTAGATCTAGTTGGTTTATTGTATTAAGTCCTCTATTTCCTTATCTTCTGTTTGGTATTCTATCCATTTTGTGAAAGGGGTTTTGAAGTTTCCAACTATTTTTGTAAACTGTCTATTTCTCCAATTCTGTTAGGTTTTGCTTCATATCTTTTGAAAGTCTGTCACTAGGTGCATAATCTTTATCATTGTTACATCTTCTTGCTGTATTGAAACTTCTACTTTATATAATGTTGTTCTTTGTCTCTTGTAATCTTTTATCATTTAAAGTCTATTTTGGCTGATATTAGTATAGGCACTCCTGATCTGTTTTGGTGACTATTTGCATGCAATATCTTTTTTCATCTTTTCACTTTTTAAAAGATTTATTTATTTATTTATTTGAGAGAGGGAGAGCACATGAGTTGGTGGGGGGAGAGGCAAAGGGAGAGGGAGAGAGAAAGAATCCTCAAGTAGACTCCCTGCTGAGTGCAGAGGCTGAGGCAGGGCTGATTCCAGGACCCTGAGATCATAATCAGAACTGAAATCAAGAGCTGGCTGCTTTGCCCAGTGAGCCACCCAGGTGTCTGGTATCCTTTCACTTTCAAGCTGTTTGCGTCTTTGGACTTCAAGTGAGCCTCTAGTTGAATCGTATGTTTTTATCCATTCTGCCAGTCCCTGTTTTCTGATTGCAGAGTTTAATCCATTTACGTTTAAAGTAGTCACTTAGAAGGAGGAACTTTATCTGCACTTCTGTGATCAGAAGCAGAAATTAGAACATAGATCCCCAATATTTGAAAGACAAGATCCCCTTTGCTTACCCTGGCTCATGCAAGCTGCTCCAGGAATGCACACACAGCTGCCAGCCACGGGGTTAGGGGTGGGGAATGAGCAGCTGCTACTGTGCTAAGAGTTGAAATTGAACGACATTAATCACAATTTACCTTCCAAGACTTCCGCTGGAAGTTATAAACCTTCAACAGACTCCAGAGATCCAGACAGATTCTTCCAGTGCAATTATTGTCCAGGTAGGGAGACAGATTCCTGATGCTTTCTACTCCTATATTCTCAGAATCCTTTCTCCTGGGTAAAGTTATTTTTAACTAAAATATTTTCCCTCTCTATTCAGACAGAAATAATTCTTCACTTGGCACTAAGAGAAAATAATGTAAAACTTGACAGACATGGAACAGAATCTAAGCAAATTGGGCAGCCTAAGTGTATACACACAACACCAACATATCTCACTGCAATTCTATCAACTCACAATCCACTGCTTGTTACCAATGAAGTAGGTGTTCAATTATAAAACACAGAGAAAACTCAGTGTACCTCTGATTTACAGCAGCAGGGACATCCAAACAACTCACTTGACTACAGTCAATTAACTGAGATAGTCATTCCAAGAAAAGACAATAGAGAAAATAAAAGTGGGAACAGTCCAACCACGCAATTATTTGCATTCTGCCATTTAAATTTGTTTCCTACTAAGTTCTTGATAATGGAAGCTGAACATCTTATAGAAACAAATGTTTAGGCAATATAAGTTGTTTATACATCCTTAATTAGCAAATCAGAACATATATGTGTGTGGTAGATACTTGGCATACAGAACAAATAAGACAGTTTCTTTTTTTTTTTTAGATTTTATTTATTTATTCATGAGAGACACAGACAGACAGGGAGAGAGACAGGCAGAGGGAGAAGCAGGCTCCATGCAGAGAGCCTGATGTGGGACTCGATCCCGGGACTCCAGGATCACACCTGGGCCTTCAAAGGCAGGGACTCAACTGCTGAGCCACCCAGATGTCCCAATAAGACAGTTTCTAAACTCAAGGAACTAATAGGGGAGATAAACATATAAGCAGAACCCCAAGAGAAAGAGTCTCTATGAGTAAGGATGTAGTTATAGGGATGAGATTATCAGGGATGTCTTGCTTTCTAAAGAACAGTAACACTTGATTAGAGTAAAAAAAGTCAAATATTCCAAAATTAAGGAACAGGAAAAAGGGTAGCTTTTTAGTCAGAGGAAATGCACATTTGGGAAAAGAGCAGGCCCTTTGGTATGGCAGGAGCAAATAATACAAATAGAGGTGTGAAAAGAAGTAATGTTGAAGAAATCACTGAACTCAGACCCCAAAGGCCTTTATGGGCATGCTATGGAGCTTGGGTGTGATCTCATACACATGGGTGAAATAGGCTGTGGCTTATGTGCAGCTTAAGGCAGGCTAGGTATTAATCTTCCTTTCTCTTCTATCCAAAAATGTTTTTGAAACAGGGAAGGGCGAGATCCTGTTCAAAGCCATTGTTAAAGTTATTAACCAAGCAAGAACAAATGGCTGGAGATTTTAATTATTTATCTTGTTAAGAAATTATTTATATCACATAGTTGCTCACAACATAGACTATGAGTGTGCATTTGAGGTGAGACCTTTACAGTTGGTGGAAAGGCATTAAAGGGATTTCATAGGAGAAAGAAGTGATAAGATCACAGTATTTCTGTATTACCCTTTATGTAAGTCTTATAAATCATGTTTCCAAGGATGATTCTGGGAAAGGTGGTAAAGTTAAATTGGTCATGAGTCTCTTCTTCCAACACCAAACAGTAATAACTCTGAGAAATCATAACCTACTTTACCCTGCACTAGAGCTGACTTTCCTTGCTCTCAATTTTCTCCTTCCCTGTCTTACCCAGGAGCACCTAGGTTTCTCATCTATTTACACTTTGATAAGAGAAATCTTCCATTCTTAATAAATCTACTAGGCAATGATAGTTGCCTCTGCTCTGCAGAAGACCTCCACTTTGAAAAGGGCAACCACTCAGCTCAAAACAAGACATCTCTGATACTAGGATACCAGTCACCAAGGCTACCTTGTCAGGGAATATTATGCTGTAGAAGTGGGGTAGGCATAGCTGGGGGGCAGGTTGTCTTCCCTTGGGAACTCAAAAATCACCAATGACAATCATTGCCAGCCTTGGAGCTGTTGAGTGTTCATGTGCTCAGATAGTTTCTCTTCCTCCTGCAGACTCAGAGCCTGCTGGCCATCTCTGTGTATGAGTAGTAGGCTTTGAGCCAGTAAAATGCTGAAGAGTGCTATTTAGGCATTTACATGTGCCAGATGATGTGCTATTATGCATGGTGAATGATCCGATAAAATGTCCTCTGGAAGCCTCCAGAGGGGGCCATGATTGGATCAAGCAGTGGGTGGACAGGAAATGTGGAGGCAGTGGCTGTATAGAATGAGATAAATGACACACGCTAAAAGCTCTGATAAAAATACCCTCGTGGGAAAGGGCATTTGACCATATATTTCTCTTCTTTGCTATTCAAGAATGTGGAGTGGCAGACGGTGGGATTAAACTATATTTAGAAACCAGATCTTTAGAACTGATATACACTAAAGTGAAATTGAATGGTAAGTGATTGACATTCTTGAAAAACTCCTAACTTGCATGTCACTAAATTTTAAATAAACTTTTTTAAAAAGCCTCTTCTATTTAAGGCAAGGAATAACACACAGCTACCTGGAGTCCCAAATCCATATTTTGTGGTTTTATTTGCCATATTTTGAACTCTAAATGGAAAAAGCCTTGAAATCCTGATGTATTATGACATTTGGGGATTTTTGAACTCCGTTTCTAAGTCACATAATGTAACACTATTAAGAATCATTCATCAAAGTAAAGGTACCCTGGGGACCAACTAAGGAGTGAACGGTCTCTTTACCATTAGTCGTGATTACTAGTATTTATTCTATTTTTAATTTTTTAACCCAACAGTGTTCCAAATAGTACCAGTTATCACTGAACTCAAAAAATAAGAAACTAAAAGAAATTGATTGCAAGCTTCTCTGTTTGGCAAGAAATAAGCTTCAGACAGTTTATAAACAAGGTTGTCTTTTAATGCATGAAGTATGGTAGCTTTTGAAGGGGGATGCAAAGATGGTTATATTGGTTAGCTTACTGGTTCATCCTAGTCTGCCTGTCCCTGTGTAGTTCTAGTAACGAACCTAATTTCAGGTGTGTATGTGAAACCTCTTTTTTTTTTTTTGTACTACACTTAGATTTTGCATCTTTCCAGATCTGTCCAGCTCCACTCCAACCTTGTTCAATGGCCACTGCCACAGTAGCCTCAACTCCAAATACCACCACTTGTCTCAATCACTCCCAGGCACGTCCTCCTCTTTGGTGCAATGATAGCCACAGCTATGACAGCTCCACTGCAAAGTTTGATTTAAGCTGGCCTATGGAAGTTCTGGGTTACCCAGCAAGTTCCTGAAGTGCCCAAATAACATAATCTGTATGTGGGTTAATTATTGTTCCATATGAAATTTTTTACTAAAAAAAGAAAAAGAAATAGAAAGAAAGGGGGATGCCTGGGTGGCTCAGTGGTTGAGTGTCTGCTTTCTGCTCAGGGCATGATCCTGGAGTCCCAGGATCAAGTCCTGCATCAGGCTCCATGTGAGGAGCCTGCTTCTTCCTCTGCCAATGCCCCTGCATTGGCAGACTCTCTCTGTGTCTCTCATGAATAAATAAATAAAATCTTTAAAAAAAATTTTTTTAAATAGAAAGAAAGGAAAACCAAAAATCAGACTGTTAACTATAGAGAACAAACCAATGGTTACCGGAGGGGAGGTGTGTGGGGGGTTGGGTGAATCAGTAATGAGGATTTAGGAGTTCAGCACCAGGTGTTATATGTAATGTTGAATCACTAAATTCTACACCTGAAATTAATATTACACTGTATGTTAACTAATTGGAATTTTAAAAAATACTTAATAGAAAAAGAGACAGAAAATGGAAGGGAGCTAACAAATTCAACATCCCTCTCCTGATCTACTACCAGAAGTTTCCAAGACCCAGTGGCACCCTTCATATGAACTTCTCAGAGATGTCCGTTGTGTCCAAGCAACCTTTGTGTGTTTTATGAAGTTATAGTTTGCTTCATAATGTATCATAATGAATTATATTTCTTTCCCTATTGTCCTGCTTCACTTCCCTTTCTCTTACTGACCCAGGATTGCAAACTCCAGCCATATATTTGTGTGTAAGGTTTGCCTCAGACTGTTTTTTTTTTTTTTCCAGACTGTTTCTTAGGGCTAAGGCATTTATATTTTCTGTGTTCACCTTAAGTTTGAACTAAATACAATTTACTAATGAAGTTATTTTGGTTATCACCTTTTTAATCACTTCAAGATAGAAATGGAGAGGATACCCAGTGCATAATTAGGGAAGGGATAGTTCAAATCCCTTGGGTATTTAGATCTTGGTTAAAGCCAGTACATCTCCAAAGGCACTGATTTTCAAATCCTAAATGTGATTGGTAGCTTGAGTGCAGTGTTGTCTTCCAGGATGCAATATGGTCCATCCATTTGAAATGTAGCCACTATTGGTTTCCTCCCACAAATTAAGAGCAGAGGCCTCATTTAGGGAAGCCCTGTGGGAGGCTGATAAATTTGAATGGAAGAAAATATAACTTTATTTGCCCTTCTTTCACAAATGTATGCCTGTTATCAAGAGGTACAGTTTCGGGATCCCTGGATGGCGCAGCGGTTTGGTGCCTGCCTTTGGCCCAGGGCGCGATCCTGGAGACCCGGGATCAAATCCCACGTCGGGCTCCCAGTGCATGGAGCCTGCTTCTCCCTCTGCCTGTGTCTCTGCCTCTCTGTCTCTCTCTGTGTGACTATCATGAATAAATAAATAAAATCTTAAAAAAAAAAAAGAGGTACAGTTTCAATTTCAGTATAGGAAATGTCAATAGATACAACCCACATAAAAGTTCTTTGGAGTCCTCAATACTTTATAAGAATGTAACAGAATCCTGAGACCAAGTAATAAATATCTCCAGAGCCCAGCACAATCTAGGACAAAGTTCAGTAGCAGAGACTTCTGGTGCCTGTGTCACAGCCCCTTAGTGCATCCTAGTTAACCACTGTTTTACAGTGCTTTATAATTTGCAAATAGCTGATAAAGAGGCAGATATATTAAGTTACTATACATCACTATGATTGTATATAATTAAGTGTTTTTCTTATAAATTAAAGAAACCTTTACTTTGGGAAATTAGCACTTTAACATTTGTATTTCTAACCTCCTCTACTGTAAGACTTCAGTGTTCTTGATGCTTTTATTTCCCCATACATGTGCCACACTTGAGCTCCATGGCACACTGAACTAAAAGAGCTTATGTATTATATCCATATTGAAAATTTTGGTGTTTGGAGAGCAATGCATAGAACTATTACTCAGACCGGCATTTGAGATTCCAGTTGTACTTATGGATATATTTTTAAATACTTATATATCTTCTCAACACAAATATTCTCCCCCTTATAATTAGGTTAAAAGACTGGTATTTCAATATTTAATATGAATAATGCCTAATTCTTATTTTCTCCTTTAAAAAGTTTTTATCTAACATAAGTGAAGTCAATAGCACTAGAATTTTACAGCAATAAAGTAGACCACATACTGAAACCATTGGCATATTAATCTGGCTAAGATGTGGGAACCTAAGAATATGCCGTATTAATTTTATCTAGCTGGATGCTTTCTAAAAATTGTCACTAGAATGTAGCACTTTCACTTAATTCAAACTTTGTGTTAGAGATACTTATGTTTGTTAACACAAAAAATTTTAATTAGTTTATGATATGGCCTGATTAACAACTGGAAAACTATATCACACCTGGAAAACCAGTTTCATTCAGTGGAAATTGGGCACTGGGTTGGTCTGTCCATCTGTCTGTCTGTTTCTCTCTCTCTCTCTCTCTCTCTCTCTCTCTCACACACACACACACACACACACACTCAATCACTCATACACATGCCTTCCTTAAAGAGTTCTAACATAGAATGCAGATTCTTCCTATTTCTTTTTTTAGTATTTTTAATTGAAGTTTGATTTGCCAACATATAACACCCAGTGCTCATCCCATTGAGTGCCCCCCTCAGTGCCTTCCTATTTCAACACAAATTTATACCTTCTCTCACCCAAAATAAGTCATAAAGTCAATGCGTGTTTATATACATGTAGGCACCCAAGTTGAGTTTTTGTTTCCTTTTGTTCAGTTTTATTAAGCATCTACTATATTCTTTATGGATACAACAAACAAGAGACACACACTCTGTTATGTTAGAACTTAACAGTATAGTTCGCTACTATCTAGCAAATATAATGTACCTTTAATTTGTATGGCTACCTCCTCACTAAACTTCTCAAAGGCAAGAACTCATACTTTTCCTTTGTTTCCCAATAAGCTTCTTGGTGTCCCAGTAGTGCGTCAAGTTGCTTTCAACTACAAATATCAGAGATACTGATCTAAAAGTGACAAATATTTGGAGTGTACTTTTCTCAAGTAATAAGAAATCCAGAAGTAGCTGGTTGCAATGCTGGTTTGGAAGCTCAAGAATGTCATTGAGAACTACAGAGTTTTCTGTCTTTTCTACCATCCTCTGATGTCCATCAGAGCTATTAGTCAGAGCTATGAAATGACTGCAGTTATCTTCACATGACAAAGTCAAAAGTAGAAAAGGAGGTTCAGGTTCCCTTCACTGGCCTCTTTCCTTTATCAGTTAAGATATAATTTCCCAAAAACTGCCTTATGTCTCCTTGGCCATAACTGGGTCACTTAGCCATCTATAGCTAGTAGCCCAGGAGGCTGGATAACTGAATATTGATCTGATATATTCAGACTCAATTGAAAGAAGAAACAATAAGGAAAGTGGGTGCCTACTGGGCAGGCAACCAACAGTGTCTGCCAAAACAGGGTGTTAAATAAAGGCCCTGCATAGTCAAAACCAGACTAGAACAGAGGATGGGATAGTGATATGGATGGTAAATATGCTAAAGATGATAGGAGTCAAGTCAAAGAGTATGACCATATCCAGGTTCCCAAATCCTAAATGAGTTGTGTACATTTGAAAATTTGGGGGAGGTTTCATAAGATAATAGCAATAATGACAAGTACCTGAAGGAGTCTATAGGGATGGCTGAAGATCCTGTCTGTACAGGGTAGAACCAGGACATTGTCATGGAGTTTCATGACAAATTTGGAGGTCTTCTGGGAGAATAGGCAGGTTCTTCTCAATTGGATGACCAAGAAATTAGTATCTCCAGATTTTAATTAGAGGAAGAAACTATGGAAGTAGCCTATTTGCTATGAATTTTAAAGGAAAGTTTACAGGGAAAATGGGAGTTACACCTGGCACTGGGAGTGGTTGAAAGAACAATGTCAAAAAGATGTGGCTTGGAGGGTGGGGAAGAGAAGTAGGCAGGAAGGAAACTGGGATAAACACATGGGCAAAATCAATTTCCTGTAAGTTACCTACTCCAGATCCTGGCAGAAATTCAAGAGAATGAGAAATCAAGATAAAGAGGAAGCTTATGGTTGAATGTAACCAGCTCTGTAAGTTATGACTCTCTAGTGTAAGTAAACCAAACTTAACTATTTTTTTTAAAAGAAGGACGATATTGAACAGACTCTAAGGTTAAGAAGGCAGCTGGGCCTCAGAAAGTGACAGGAATCTAAGTCTGGTAAACTGCCAGAAATGTCCCATCTCTGTTTCTTTGTATTCAGATAATTTTTGTCTGCTCTCCTAGGCTATTGATAGAATACAGCCACACCACACTTAAGCCTACAAGTTACATTTCTATCCAGTCACTAACATGCTGACTTAATTCCATGTCCTTGGAGGGCATATGATTGATCCTTTTTGGATTAGATGGGGTCTACCCAACCTCAACTAATGCTAGGGAGACTCAATTATGTAACATAAATATGGCTTCCAGGATCTCATCCCTAAACTGGGAAGAAGAGATAGTTTCGAGAGAAAAGGGGATCATTATATGCTGTGAAGATATCCCAGCTATTTATTACAATGCTGAAGCCAGAAATAGTATAATTGGTATGGTTCTTGTCTCCAAGTACAGCTCTAGTGTATCCTATCCTCACATTGGATTTCATGTTTAGTTCAGTTTGTCCAAGTGGGTGATCTAGAAAGAGAAATAGAACATGGAAAGGCAAGTCCAACTCCCACAAGTTTGTCATCTATGTTATGTAGAAGACATGTTTTAGTAGAAGAGGCAGGGTAGGGGTTGGAAGGAAGGGAAGAACTTCATAGACATCAAGAGCAGAGATGATATTGTTTTCTTCACCAAAAAAGATATATAACTGAGCAGTCTTCCTGTGACAGAAAAAGACTATGTGGATCTTATCTCAAGGATCAAAAAATATGATAAAGGCTGAAACTGGTGTTTTGGAAGAGGCCAAGAGTGGACTCCATAATTCTAAAGGTATCTTTTGTAAGTACCATAGGAAAAAATAGCTTTTATTTTTTTTTAATGTTTTTAAATTTTGTAAAAATTTTAAATTCAGTTAGCCAACATATAGTACATCATTAGTTTCAGATATAGAGTTCAATAATTCATCAGTTGCATACAACTAACTTTAAATTTATTTTTAAAAGATAAAACACCTTGGAAGGGGTCCTCTAGATCTGGTAAAATAGCATAAAACAGTGGGGGGGGGGGGTGGGCAGCCTGGGTGGCTCAGCAGTTTAGCACCACCTTCAGCCCAGGTCCTGGAGACCCAGGATCAAGTCCCATGTTGGCCTCCCTTCATGGAGCCTGCTTCTCCCTCTGCCTGTGTCTCTGCCTCTCTCTCTCAATCTCTCTCTCTCTCTCTGTCTCTCATGAATAAATAAATAAAATCTTTTTAAAAAATAGCACAAAACAGTGGGAAGAATCCTGAATTTGAAATGAGTATGCCAGACTTAGAATTCTAGCTGCACAACTTGTGTTACTGTGAGCAAGTACTTATTTTTTTTTCATAAAGAAGTTAATGACAGATTAACATCTTTCTGACATAACTTTACATGGTTGTGGGAATCAATTTAATTAGAATAATGCAGGTGGGAAACAGGTGAACTCAATGCAAATGTTAGTATTGATGCAGAAATTGAAGGAGAAATATTCATATAATGGATGAAAGGGGAAGACTCTCCTGTTAGCTAATAGTCACTCCTATAGCAACTGAATCCATTGGGGGTTGGAGAAATGGAGCTAGATGCTGAGTACTGAAGGTGCAGAGCCAGTCTTATTCAGGCTACATAACAGCTCTGAAATTTTCCTTTATAAGAAATACATTCTTTGATTATCAAGCAGGCCTCTTTGCAGGATTTTTGGAAGCACAAAACCAGGTAGAAACATTTGCAAACTTGAGTGGTAGATATGGGGCCAACTTGGTCAAAGTCTAAGGACCTCACAGAGCAGCCTGTTGGTTTTGGGTATAGAGAATTCTGTCCCAAAGACTGGACTTTGAGGGTCGATGAAAGGAGCAGAAAAGCCCTTACTCAGTGTCCCTGAACCCACTGTGCTCGGAAGTCTGTGTTGGGAGGGTGATGTTCTAGAAATAAGTGTTTGGGGACTTTTTGTTTGGGTGTATTTGATCTAGAGGTCAGCAGGGTCACAAAAAGAACATCTAAACACCAAGAGGCTTGCATTCTGCAAGAAATAGTCTTGCAGGAAATCTGCTTGGTAGTTTCAACTCTGGTAGAAGCTGGTTGGTTTCATCAGGCAAGCCCTTTGAGTCTTCTCAGGATCAAGCTACCCACCCTTCTTAAGTTTTTATTTTGTATTTATAGTCAAGAATATAGGATCCTGGATTAAAAGGTGAGACATTTAGGGCAGACAGAGCTTGAACTGTTGAACTTTTCAGGCCAACTGAACATCCCTGCAGCTCTCTGATTAGTCTAGTAGCCAGAAATATTGTCCTCTCTGAGAGTATTCAGTTAAAATAAGTGCCATAGGGCCACATCACAAAATTCCTCAGAAAGCTCTTACCCCAGCCCCTGCCATCTTAGCTCCCTTCCAAGACCCCAAGCAGCAGGGGCATGGGTGATAAATACTGTACACACCAAGATGGTTGCTGAATGATCTAAACACTGGACAGGGAGGACTCATAAATGCTATCATACCTTGTTTATTTCAAAAGAGGAAAGAGTCAGGAAGGATTAAAGCAGAAGAATTGGGGAAGAATGAATATTATGTTTAGAATAAAGTTTTTAAAAACCACTGCGAACCAAAAGGGGAATCCCACTCTTTTTGCATGGATCTACTTCCTCTTTTACATATTTGGGAGGACGGTATAATTAGCTAAGGACACTGAGCAACCTCAAGGAAAGCATTTGGAAGTCCCCTCTGGCCCCCATTTCAAAAGGAGGCTCTTAATTTGGCTCAAAGTTCTTACCACAAATGTGCTGAATCAGGCCCTGGATGCCTTCTGTCTGCCAGCAGGAATGGGACTCTTGGAGGTACCCGTTAGCAGGAAGCCTAATTCACTTTCTGGTAAGAAAAATAAAGGGAATGACCCTAAATTTTGGAGTATACAAGCATGCTTAGATTATGGTCTGTCAAATGCTAGTCGTACATTTGAACTTCTGCCTCAATCATTGCCATCTCTTTGCCAATCAAGGGGGTATATCCTCATAAACATAAATGTGTTAAGCATCAAAAAAGAGATGCAGTGAGAGTCAGACCAAACATTCCTAAAAGAAATCTTGTTTAAATAACTATCTAAACATTCAAACTTACATTAACATAACATAACCTTAGTTTCTATCTGATATCATCACTCTGAGTATTGTCTGTCTGCTCAGAGACTTGTGGAGAACAGAAAAGAAACACATTCACTTCCAATCTAGTGGTAAATTAGAGTAAATTTCACAGATTGGGAAAGTGTGTGAAGAAAAATTGATTGGTAGTACCAAGGCAAGGAAACAGCCTTAGTGGATTTACATAAACATGGTGGTAGGCATGTGGACCCATGCAAACATGAAAGTTTGCGTCTATGAGCAGGTGTATATCCCTAATATAAGGACAGAAGCCCCTGTCCCACCTGGAAGAAAAAGATATATCATTTGGGGTAACGAACTTAACTACTAATTAACCAGGGTGTAATTATGAAAATGGTAGCAAGAGATCATAATTGCCCGCTGGGGTAACTGATATCATACTTTTGCTCATATTATGCATTCCTGATTGTTTTGTATTATCTATATTAAGTTTACTTGTGGGTTGCTCTAGGAATGACATTTTTAATGAGCCCATCTCCATAGATGACTGTAGGTCAGGCCACCCTAGTGGTCATCCAAACTTTTTGCCCATCATGGCCATAATGCCCACCTTGTTAAGAGGGTTAAATGTGGCCAGTTGGCCTCTGCTCTTCTGGGATTCTATCATCCCCATTGCTTTCAGGGAGCCTAATTCCATAATCACTTCCCTTACTGCCAGTTCCAGGCCACAGAGTATAGTTTTTCATCAATGCTAGTGCCCTCTCACCAGAGCATTCATTAACATCTTGTTAAACAGTGTCCTATAGGCTCTACTGAGGTCCATGATTAGCTCTCATAGAGTAGATTGTGGTCAAGTCTTATGCAGTAGATCCACGTTAGCATGATCCCTTCCTCAATAGTCTATCTAGGCAATTCTGGCATCTCTACTTCATTCAACATGGGCCATCACTAATACTAAGCTTCCAAAAGCCACCCCAGCACTATTAATCAGGGTCCTTTCCAAGGATCTAAGTCCTATATCAAGGGAGAATGCCCTCATTATGACCAACTTTTTCTTATCTGGATTCATAGTTCTCCCCCAAGCAGGCCCAGCACCCTCAGGATCCATTCCAAGGTAGGATTTTCTAGTTCCAGACTGAATGTTAGCCAAGTCTTTCAACTCATTTGACATCTCCCATATATTTTGACAGATCCAGCACTTACTCAGGAGGATTCTGCTAAGTTTTGACCCCCTAATCATAGGTCTAGTGGACAGGAGATTAAGTGGGGGTACAGATGCTGAAGAAAGCATGTGACTTACTAGACACGTGTCTCATTTGAGGTTTCTGCATAATATTCAAGGAAGAGAGGGAGCTCTGCCTTCTAAGAAGGGATGAGAGAAGTATTTCTGCAAACCCAGAGGGCTCAGAGGATCAGGAGATTCAAATATCTCAAGTCCATCTCCCCAGATATCACTATTCCAAATCTCAAGGTCTTACTTCTCTTCTATTAGGGCCAGAACTTTGGTGTAGGATTTTTTTTTTTTTTTTTTTTTTTTTTTTACCAGGCTGGAGATTCAGCCTTCTCTGAAGTTCTGTCTGTTAGGGATCCCTGGGTGGCGCAGTGGTTTGGCGCCTGCCTTTAGCCCAGGGTGCGATCCTGGAGACCCGGGATCGAATCCCATGTCGGGCTCTCAGTGCATGGAGCCTGCTTCTCCCTCTGCCTATGTCTCTGCCTCTCTCTCTCTGTGACTATCATAAATAAATAAAAATTTTTAAAAATTCTTTAAAAAAACAAAAAGACTAGAGTGAGACAAATGAAGCACCTAAGGTACAAAATTTAAGGAAGTTCTTATTCTCAGGGTCATTGAGACATTGGCCTTGCACTGGAAGAACCACAAATTAGAGTGTGTCCTAAGATTTCGTGCCCTAGGCGCTTCATTTGTTTCATGCTAGCCCTGGCCCTGTTCAGCCTTTCATCTGCAGAAGATAGGGAGTCTTTTATTTTAATTTTTTAACATTGAAGTATAATTGACATACAATATTATATTAGTTACAGGTGTCCAACATAGTGACTTGACACATATATATTATAAGATGCTTACCATGGTAAGTGTAGCTGTCACCTGTCACCACGCAAAATTATGATATATTATTGACTATATTCCCCACGCAGTGTATTACATCCCTGTGATTTTTAAATTTTGTAATTGGAAATTTGTACCTCTTAATTCCCTTCACCTATTTGGCCCCTCTTCCTCACCCCTCTGGAAACCACCAGGTTGTTCTCTGTATTTACGAGTTGGTTTCTGTTTTGTTTTTTAGATTCCACACATAAGTATAATCATTCAGTATTTATCTTACTCTGACTTATTTCACTCAGCATAATAACTGCTGTCTATACATATTGCAAATGGCAAGATGTCATTCTTTTTTATGGCTGAATAATATTATATTGTGTATATATATATGAAGATATACATATGGATACATATATCTTCATCTTCTTCATTCATCTTCATTCATGTATCAAAAGACATTTAGGTTGCTTCCATATTATGGCTATTGTAAATAATGCTTCAATAAACATAAGGGTGCATATTTTTATTTTCAAATTAGTGTTTTTATTTTCTTTGGGTGAATATCCAAAATGGAATTGCTGGATTGCATGGTAGTTCTGTTAATTTTTTGAGGAACTTCCATACTGTTTTCCACAGTGGCTGCACCAATTTGAATTCCCACCAATAGTGTACAAAGGTTCCTTTTTCACCACATCCTTGGCAACACGTGTTATTTCTCATCTTTTTTTTTTCATTTTAATACTCGCCATTCTGACATATGTGAGATGATATCTCATTGTGGGTATTTTTAAAGATTTTATTTATTTATTCATGAGAGACACACACACACAGAGGCAGAGACACAGACAGAGGGAGAAGCAGGCTCCATGCAGGGAGCCTGATGTAGGACTCAATCCCAGCAATCCAGGATCACACCCTCAGCCAAAGGCGGATGCTCAACAGCTGAGCCACCCAGGCATCCCTCTCTGTGGTTTTAATTTGCATTTACCTGATGATTAATGATGTTGAGCATCTTTTCATTTGTCTGATAGCCATCTATATGTCTTCTTTGGAAAAATGTCTATTCAGATTCTCTGCTCGTTTTTAATCAGATTGTTGGGATTTTTTGATGTTAAGCTGTATGAGTTCTTTATATACTTTGGATGTTAACCCCTTAACAGATATATATCATTTGAAAATATCTTCTCCCATTTAGTTGGTTGCACTTGATTTTGTTGATGGTTTCCTTCAATGTGAAAAAGCTATTTAGTTTGATATAATCTTAATTATTTACTTTTTCTTCTGTTGCCCTTGCCTGAAGAGACAGATCCAAAAAATATTGCCAAGACCAATGTCCAAGAGCTTACTGCCTATGTTTTCTTTTAGGAATTTTATGAATTCAGGTCTCACATTCAGGTATTTAATCCCTTTTGAGTTTATTTTTGTATGTGGTATAAGAAAGCAGTCTAGTTTTATTCTATGTCAGGCAGCTATCCAATTTTCCCAGAACCATTTGTAAAGAGACC
This sequence comes from Canis lupus dingo, assembly GCF_003254725.2. Lineage (NCBI taxonomy): Eukaryota > Metazoa > Chordata > Mammalia > Carnivora > Canidae > Canis > Canis lupus. The sequence goes on along the minus strand of NC_064274.1, from coordinate 1,955,516 downwards.
ATCTTTTCCCCATTATATATTCTTGCCTCCTTTTTCATAGATTAATTGACAATATAAGTATGGCTTTAATTCTGGGCTCTTTATTCAGTTTCATTGAACTGTCTATTTTTGTGCCAATACCACAGTGTCTTGATTACTACAGCTTTGTAGTATAGTTTGAAACCTGGAATTATGATACCTCCAATTTCATTCTTTTTTCTCAAGCTTGCTTTGGTTCTTCAAGGTTATTTGTGGTTCTTCACAAATTTTAGGATTATTTCTTCTAGTTCTGTGAAAATTGCTATTGGTATTATGGTAGAGATTGGATTAAATATGTAAATTGCTTTGGATAGTATGGTCATTTTATTTTATTTTTTTAAAGATTTTATTTATTTATTCATGATAGACATAGAGAGAGAGAGAGAGAGATGCAGAGACACAGGCAGAGGGAGAAGCAGGCTCCATGCAGGGACCCTGATGTGGGACTCAATCCCGGAACTCCAGGATCATGTCCTGGGCCGAAGGCAGGTGCTAAATTGCTGAGCCTCCCAAGGATCCCCTAGTATGGTCATTTTAACAATATTAATTCTTCCAATCAATGAGCATGGTATGTCATTCCATTTATCTGTGTCATCTTCAATTTCTTTCACTAATGCCTTATTTTTAATGGAATGATATCTTTTTTTTTTTTTTTAGTTTTTTTTGGGGGAGGGGGTTTGTATATTTTTTTTATTGGAGTTCAATTTGCCAACATATAGCATAACACCCAGTGCTCATCCCATCAAGTGCCCCCCTCAGTGCCCATCACCCAGTCACCCCAACCCCCTGCCCACCTCCCTTTCCACCACCCCTTGTTCATTTCCCAGAGTTAGGTGTCTCTCATGTTCTGTCACCCTCATTAATGTCTTATAGTACAGAGTATTGGTCTTTCATCTCATTGGTTAAACTTATTCTTAGGTATTTTCTTCTTTGTGATGCAACTGTAAATGGGATTGTTTTCTTAGTCCCTCTTTGTGGTAGTTTGTTATTATCCTTTTGTAGTAGTCTCTTATAAACTTTGTGTTTCTGTGATGTTGGTTGTAATTTCCCTTCTTTCATTTCTGATTTTATTTTTTTAAGCCCTCACTCTTTTCTCTCAATGAGTCTGGCTAAAGTTATGTTTGTTTGTTTGTTTCAATTTTACTTATCTTTTCAGAGGCAGTTCTTAGTGTCATTGATCTTTTCTTTCTTTAGTCTCTATTTATTCACTCTAATATTTATTATTTCCTTACTTCTACTAACCTTGGGCTTTGTTTGCCCTTCTTTTTCTAGTTCCTTTAGGTGTGTAAGGTTAGGTTGAGATTCTTGAGATTTTCCTTATTTCTTGAGGTAGGTCTGTATTATTGTAAAATTTCCTCTTCTTTTAAAAAATATTTTATTTATTTATTCATGAGAGACACACAGAGAGAAGCAGAGACCATAGACAGAGGGAGAAGCAGACTTCCAGTGGGGATCCTGATGCAGAACTCGATCCCAGGACCCGGGATCACAACCTAAGCCAAAGGCAGACGCTCAACCACTGAGCCATCCAGGCATCCCATAAACTTTCCTCTTAGAACTACTTTTCCTGCATCCCCCAAATTTTGGATAATTGTGTTTCCATTTTCATTTGTCTTAAGAAGGTATTTTTAAAATTTCCTCTTTGATTTCTTGGTTGATCCATTGGTTGTTTAATAGCATGTTGTTTAGCTTCTATGTATTTGAGTTTTTCCACTTTTCTTCCTGTAATTGATTTGTAGTTTTATACTGTTGTCAAAATAGTTGCTTGATATGATTTCAATCTTCTTAAGTTTATAAAGATATGTGATATAACCTGGAGGATGTTCAATGTGCACTTGAAAAGAACATACATTCTATTATTTTTGGTTGTAATGTTCTATACATATCTGTTAAGACCATGTAGTCTAATGTTTTGTTCAAAGCCATTGTTTCTTTATTAAACTTACTTTTTAAAAAATTTTGTTTAAATTCAATTTAGTTAACATATAGTATATTATTAGTTTCAGGGGTAGAATTCAGTGATTCATTAGTTGCATATAACACCCAGTGCTCATTACATCAAGTTCCCTCCTTAATGCCCATCATCCTGTTACCAGATGCCCCCCCACTCCACTCCCCTCCAGCAACCCTCAGTTTCTGTTTGAATGATCTATTCATTGATGTAAATACAGTGTTAAATTCTGCTATGATTGTTGTATTACTGTCAATTTCTCCCTTTATATCTATTAATGTATGCTTTATATATTTAGGTGCTCCTGTGTTGGGTACAGAGATATTTTCAATTGTTATATCCTTTTATTAGATTGGCCCCTTTATCACTGTGTATGCCCTTCTTTGTTTAATTACAGTCTTTTCTTAAAAGTCTATTTTGTCTGAATAAGTATTGCCACTCCAGCTTAATGTTTGCTTCCATTTGTATAGGATATCTTTTTCCATCCTTTCACTTTTAGCCTGTCTTTATATCTAAAGTGAGTGTCATGTAGGCATCATATAGATGTGTCATTTTTAATACAGTCGCTCGATGTCTTTTGATTGGAATATTTAGTCTTTTTAGAGTAATTATTGATAGATATATACTTATTGCCACTTTGTTACTTGTCTCCTGGCTATTTTTGAAGTTCTTCTCTGTGCCTTTCTTCTTTCACTCTCTTCCCTTGTGATTTGATGATTTTATTTTGTATAATGTTTGGATTCCTTTATCATTTTTTTGAGTGTCTATTACAGGGTTTTGGTTATGATGAGGTCTATATATTATCCTATAGAAATATAGCAGTCTTCCTCTTCGGCCTGTACCTCATTCCAGTTAGTTTTAGCAATCACATTGTTCCAGCATGCCAGGGGCTATTATTACATTACATACTCATGGCCACACAGCTAGTGAGCAATTTAACTTCATAATCCATCCTTAAAGCACACTTTCTTTACCAACTTTGGTCTTATTTTGAGTTCCCTAGAGACAGGCCCAAGATGGGGATTCTTTTTTTTTTTTTCTTTTTTTCTTTTTTCCCCAAAGATTTTATTTATTCATTATATATATATATTTTTAATACATATATATTAATATATATACATATATGTGTGTGTGTGTGTGTGTGTGTATATATATATATATATATATAGAGAGAGAGAGAGAGAGAGAGAGAGAGAGAGAGAAGCAGAGACATAGGCAGAGGGAGAAGCAGGCTCCATGCAGGGAGCCTGACATGGGACTCGATCCCGGGACCCTAGGATCACACCCTGGGCCAAAAGCAGGTGCTGAACCACTGAGCCACCCAGGGATCCCCCCAAAATGGGGATTCTTAAGTGGTTAATTAGGTGAGTATTCTTAGGAAAAAGAGAACAAGGGAAGCAGAATAGAGCAGATGAAAAAGTTAAGCAAGAATGTACTCAGTGGAGTCTCACTTTAGTCTGATTCCATAATTCTAAAACATAAATTGTACTATAAAATACTTGCACCTTAAAGCAAGGGGGCTTGCCCCTTATGCCCTGAACAGGCCATTGGCCGAGGTCTGGCCCAGGTGAGCAGGTGAGGGAGAAGAAGTGTAGTGGTGAAGCCTTCCATAGGTTTCTGTTTTCCCAGAGCTAATGCTCTGGAGAAGGAGCAGCTGTGAATGGTTACTGGATAATACTCAGAACATCTGTGGCATTACTACCCCAGATGGTAAAAGGGATCTGAGTGGAACACCAACAGCATTAAGAATATCTCTTAGAAAGCATTGTAGTCTGAAATGCTTTGAAACTAGAACTCAATCACAAGAAGAAATTTGTAAAGAACTCAAACAAATGGAAGTTAAAGAGCATCCTACTAAAAGATGAATAGGTCAAACAGGAAATTAGAGAAAAACTAAAAAGTTTCATGGAAACTAATGAAAATGAAAATACAGCCATTCAAAATCATTGGGATACAGCAAAAGTGGTCCTTAGAGGAAAATACATCGCAATACAAGCATCCCTCAAAAAATTGAAAAAATCTCAAATACATAGCTAACCTCACACCTAAAGGAACTAGACAAAGAATAAATAAAACCTACGCCAAGCAGAAGAAGAGAGATAACAAAGATTCGAGCAGAACTCAATGAAATAGAGACTACAGGAACTGTAGAATGGATCAACAAAACCAGGAGTTGGTTCTTTGAAAGAATTATAAGATAGATAAACCCCTAGCAAGCCTTATTAAAAAGAAAAGAGACTCAATAAAATCACAAACAAAAGAAATCACAACCAATACCAAGGAAATACAAAGAATTTTTAAAACATCTTATGAGCAACTATATGCCAACAAATTATGCAATCTGGAAGAAATGGATGCATTTCTGGAAACCTACAAATTGCCAAAACTGAAACAGGCCAATAGAAAACCTGAACAGGCAAATAACCAGTGAGGAAATTGAAGCAGTAATCAAAAGCCTTCTAAGGAACAAAAGTCCAGGGCCAGATGGCTTCCCAGGGGAATTCTACCAAACGTTTAAAGTAGAAATAATACCAATTCTACTAAAGCTGTTGTGAAGGATAGAAATGGAGGGAATACTTCCAAATTTATTCTACGAGGTCAAAATTACCTTGAACCCAAAACCAAACTAAGACCCCACCAAAAAGGAGAATTATAGACCAATATCCCTGATGAACATGGATGCAAAAATTCTCACCAAGTTGCTAGTCAATAGGATCCAACAATACATTAAGAAGATTATTCACCATGACCAAGTGGGATTTATCCCTGGGATGCAAGGGTGGTTCAACACTCATAAAACAATCAATGTGATAGATCACACCAACAAGAGAAGAAAACAAGACCACATGATCCTCTCAGTAGATGCTGAGAAAGCATTTGACAAAATACAGCATCCATTCCTGATCAAAACTCATCACAGTGTAGGGATAGAGGGCACATTACTCAATATCTTAAAAGCCATTTATGAAAAGCCCACAGCGAATATCATTCTCAATGGGGAAACACTGGGAGCCTTTCCCCTAAGATCAGGAACATGACAGGGATGTCCACTCTCAACACTGTTATTCAACATAGTGCTAGAAGTCCTAGCCTCAGCAATCAGACAATAGAAAGAAAAGGCATTCAAATTGGTAAAGAAGTCAAACTCTCCCTCTTCTCAGATGACGTGAAACTGTACATAGAAAACCCAAAAGACTCGACCCCAAGATTGCTAGAACTCATACAGCAATTTGGCAATGTGGCAGGATACAAAATCAATGCCCAGAAATCAGTGTCATTTCTATACACTAACAATGAGACTGATAAAGAGAAATTAAAGTCAATCCCATTTTACAATTGCACCCAAAACCATAAAATACCTAGAAATAAACCTAACCCGAATAGGTAAATGATCTATACTCTACAAATTACAGAACACTTCTGAAAGAAATTGAGGAAGATGTAAAGAGACAGGAAAATAGTCCATGCTCATGGATTGGAAGAATAAATATTGTGAAAATGTCTATGCTACTCAGGGCAATCTACACGTTTAATGCAATCCCTATCAAAATACCGTGGAATTTCTTCACAGTTGGAACAAATAATCTTAAGATTTCTATGGAATCAGAAAAGACCCCAAATAACTAGAGGAATGTTGAAAAAGAAAACCAGAGCTGGGGGCATCACAATGCCAGATTTCAAGCTGTGTTACAAAGCTGTGATCATCAAGACAGTGTGGTACTGGCACAAAAACAGACACACAGATCAATGGAACAGAATAGAGAACCCAGAAATAGGCCCTCAATTCTATGGTCATCTCATCTTCAACAAAGCAGGAAAGACTGTCCACTGGAAAAAAAGACAGTCTCTTCAATAAATGGTGTGGGGAAAAGTGGACAGCCACATGCAGAAGAATGAAACTGAACCATTTTCTTACACCAGACACAAAGATAAACTCAAAATGGATGAAATATCTAAACATGAGACAAGAATCCATCAAATCCTAGAGGAGAACACAGGCAACAACCTTCTGAACTTGGCCACAGCAACTTCCTGCAAGACACATCTATTAAGGCAAGGGAAACAAAAGTAAAAATGAACTATTGAGACTTAATCAGGATAAAAACTTCTGGACAGCAAATAAAACAATCAACAAAACTAAAAGACAACCTACAGAATGGGAGTAGATATTTGCAAATGACACATCAGATAAAGGGCTAGTATCCAAGATCTATAAAGAACTTATCAAACTCAATACCCAAGAAACCAACAATCCAATCATGAAATGGGCAAAAGACATGAACAGACATTTCTCCAAAGAAGACAGACATGGCCAACAAGCACATGAGAAAATGCTTTACGTCACTTGCCATCAGGGAAATACAAATCAAAACCACAATGAAATACCACCTCACACCAGTCAGAATGGCAAAAATTAGCAAGACAGCAAACCATAAATGTTGGAGAGGATGTGGGGGAAAGGGTAACCTTCTTGCATTGTTGGTGATAATGCAAGTTGGTACAGCCACTCTGGAAAACAGTGTGGAGGTTCTTCAAGAAGTTAAAAGTATAGCTACCCTATGACCCAGGAATTGCATTACTGGGTATTTACCCCAAAGACACTGATGTAGTGAAACAATGGGACACTTGAACCCCAATATTTATAGCAACAATGTCGACAATAGCCAAACCATGGAAGAAGCCTTGATGTCCTGTGACAGATGAATGGATAAAGAAGATATGGTATATGTGTATATATATATATATATATATATATATATATATATACCCACACATATATATATTGTGACTTCCTGAGACCCTATGTCCCCCTGGATTTGCCTTAACTTCCTAAATAGGTATGCGTGTTCTGTTCATGCAGGAAGCTCTTTGCAATAGTGAGCATTGTCTCCTCACCTTGACTTTTGTTAATCTAACAGATGCATGGTCCTGTCTTGGAATATTGCAAAGCATCTCCAACTCCATAGCAGCTCAGTAATCAAGGGGTAAAGACATGTTCAAGACAGAAGGAAGTCCAGATAGACTTAGTCCCTCCCCACTACCATGCTAGTTGAGTATTCTGGGGAACCATGGCCTTGGGACACAGGTGACCTGGGATGGTCTGGGCAAGCTCCCAGAATCTCAAGAGCCCTATGGTGGAACAGCTGAGGGAGGAGGTGGATGAGATGCCAAAAGTACAGCTCCTTCCCCAACCCCCAACCCAGGCCCTAAGAGGCAGGGTGCCCCTTGTGGAGGATACCTCAAGCATGACCTCCTGATGTTTTTCCATCCATGAACAAGCCCCTCATCCAGTGACTGTTCCCGTGTCCCTGCCTTACTTTGTCAGTTTGGTTCCCAGCTAGAGTGACTCCATACTTTTTTTTTATTCCATCTGGCCTGAGGACAGTTTAATATATATATATATATATATATATATATATATAATGGAATATTAGTCTGCAGAAAGGATGAATTCCTACTACCATTTGGGTCAACATAGATAGAACTGGAGGGTGTTATGCTGAGTGAAGTAAGTCAATCAGAGAAAGACAGTCATCATATGGTTTCACTCATATGTGGAATATAAGAAATAGTGAAAGGGACTATAGGGAAGGGGGCAAACTGAGGGGAAAAATAGAGAGGAAGACAAACCATAAGAGACTCCTAACTCTGGAAAACAAACAAAGGGTTGCAGAATGGGAGGATGGGGTAACTGGGTGATGGTTATTAAGGAGGGCACATGATGGGTATAACACTGAATGTTATATGTCAACAAATATAAAAAATATATATAAAAATATATAAATATAAAAAACCCCCACAAAACATTTTTAAAATTTAAGAATATTGAAATAATATCAGGGGATCCCTGGGTGGCGCAGCGGTTTGGCGCCTGCCTTTGGCCCAGGGCGCGATCCCGGAGACCCGGGATCGAATCCCACGTCAGGCTCCCGGTGCATGGAGCCTGCTTCTCCCTCTGCCTGTGTCTCTGCCTCTCTCTCTGTCTCTGTGTGTGACTATCATAAATAAATAAAAATTTAAAAAAAAAAAAAAAAAAAAAAAAAAAAAAAAAAAAAAAAAGAAATAATATCAGGTATAGTGAGATGAACTAGAAATCAATTTCTAGTACAAGAAGAACACTGAAAACTTCACAAATATGTGGAAATTAAACTATATACTACTAAACAACAATTGAATCAAAGAAGAAATTAAAAGAATTTACAGATGTCCTGGCATTTCACTGCATCTGTATCTTTGGGATAAATACCCAGTAGTGCAATTGCTGGATCATAGGGTGGCTCTATTTTTAACTCTTTGAGGAATCTTCACACTGTTTTCCAGAGTGGCTATACCATCTGCACCCCGATGTCTCTAGCAGCAATGTCCACAATAGCGAAACTGTGGAAGGAGCCTCGGTGTCCATCGGCAGATGAATGGATAAAGAAGATGTGGTCTATGTATACAATGGAATAATACTCAGCCATCAGAAAGGACCAATATCCACCATTTGCTTCTACATGGATGGAACTGGAAGGTATTATGCTGAGTGAAGTAAGTCAATCGGAAAAGGACAACTATTATATGGTTTCACTCATACAGGGAATATAAGAAATAGTGAAAGGGATTATAGGGGAAAGGAGGGAAAATGAGTGGAAAAACCTAGAGCAGGTGACAAAACATGAGAGACTCCTAATTCTGGGAAATGAACAAAGGGTAGTGGAAGGGGAAGTGGGCAGGGGGATGGGGTGACTGGGTGATGGGCACTGAAGAGGGCACTTGACAGGATGAGCACTGAGTGTTATAGTATATGCTAGGAAATCAAACTTCAATATATATATATTGCAAATATGCAAAGTCGCATTCAAAAAATAAAAAAGTAAATTGAAATAACAAAAAAATGAATTTACAAAAACACTATCTTCATGCAAATGAAAACGGAAATACAATATTCCATAACTTAAGGGATACAGCAAAAGCAGTTTAAGAGGGAAATTCACAGTGGATAAATGACTATGTTAAGAAACAAAGGAGCTCTCATATAAACAACCTATCTAATCTCAACGACTAGAAAAAGTACAAACTAAGCCTGAAGTTAGTAAAAGAAAGGCAAAAACAAATGAAGTAGAGATATGAAGGACAAATGAAAAGACCGTTGAAACTAAAGGCTTTTTTCAAAAAGCTAAGCAAAATAGACACATTTAGCTAGACTTACCAGAAAAAAAGACCAATAACTAGTAAAGAGAATGAATCCATAATCAAAAATATTCCAACAAAGAAAAGTCCAGGAACAGATGGCTTTACTAGGGAATTCTACAAAATAATCAAAGAAGTATTATCAATTCTTCTCAAACTATCACAAAACAAAGAGACCAAACACTTCCAAACTCATTTATAAGGCCAACATTACCCTGATAGCAAAACCAGACAAGAGCACTGCTCAAAAAGAAAATTATAAGCCAATATCCCTGATAAATGTAGAAGCAAATTTTTTCACAGAATGTTAGCTGAAAGTTTGGCACTGATTTCACAAAAGGCCTGTTTTTAAAGAGCAATTAGTGCTACCCCAGTTGGAAATGGCTGAAAGAAGTATTATAGAATAGAAGCTGCAGGGCTTCTGTGCAGGAGGAAAATGTCTAGGAAAAGGAGGCCCTTGGGGACATGGTGGGGGGTATTTAGGCCTTTAAAACATTAAAAAAAAGTTTTTTTTAATTAAATGTGCAACAATTAAATGGAAAAGTCCTGCAAATAAGAGAAGAGTGGGCCAGATTCTGGTACATCTTTACAAACAGGCCACCTAAAGCAGGACTCTAACATGAAGGAGCAAGAACTATCTCCCATTTGTCTGTTTTGGGCAGTTACTCCCTGTGTCAGTTCAGGTCCTTTAAGAGTCAAATATCAGGAAGGATTAGACATGCAAGATATGGGGGAGAGGCCTATATAAAGGAGAAAGGAGCAGAAGAAGGCAGGAAGAGTTTTCGGACCACAGTGCAAATCTGACATCTGTGAAAGGAGAATGAGAAAGAAGGGCTGATTAGAAAGAGCTCACCCTGCAGTGCAATTTTTATAAAGTTGTGACCAGGAATCTGGGGGTCCTTATGCCAAAGTTGCCTCTTAGATGAAAACTGCATCTGACAGGACTCACTTGCCTAGAACTAGTATGTTCAGTCATTGGCTAGGATAACCCCAGTCCCATTGGCCTCTGAATCAGTGCCACAGTGGAGCCAAAAGTTAGCAGCTGAGGTTGCCAGTCAATATGTTCCCTGCAGCTGCTTTCTTGATGAAACATCTGAGCAGGGTGTCTCCGTGTCCACGTCCTTCTCCTTGCTTAGACACAACTCAAGTGACCTCACAATGGAGCTGGAGCTTACTTTAGGTGAGTGAAGGGGTTTAAATGAAAAGAAATTAGTGTTTCCCCATTGAGAATGATATTCGCTGTGGGCTTTTCATAAATGGCTTTTAAGATATTGAGTAATGTGCCCTCTATCCCTACACTGTGAAGAGTTTTGATCAGGAATGGATGCTGTATTTTGTCAAATGCTTTCTCAGCATCTACTGAGAGGATCATGTGGTCTTGTTTTCTTCTCTTGTTGGTGTGATCTATCACATTGATTGTTTTATGAGTGTTGAACCACCCTTGCATCCCAGGGATAAATCCCACTTGGTCATGGTGAATAATCTTCTTAATGTATTGTTGGATCCTATTGACTAGCAACTTGGTGAGAATTTTTGCATCCATGTTCATCAGGGATATTGGTCTATAATTCTCCTTTTTGGTGGGGTCTTAGTCTGGTTTTGGGTTCAAGGTAATTTTGACCTCGTAGAATAAATTTGGAAGTATTCCCTCCATTTCTATCCTTCACAACAGCTTTAGTAGAATTGGTATTATTTCTACTTTAAATGTTTGGTAGAATTCCCCTGGGAAGCCATCTGGCCCTGGACTTTTGTTCCTTAGAAGGCTTTTGATTACTGCTTCAATTTCCTCACTGGTTATTTGCCTGTTCAGGTTTTCTATTGGCCTGTTTCAGTTTTGGCAATTTGTAGGTTTCCAGAAATGCATCCATTTCTTCCAGATTGCATAATTTGTTGGCATATAGTTGCTCATAAGATGTTTTAAAAATTCTTTGTATTTCCTTGGTATTGGTTGTGATTTCTTTTGTTTGTGATTTTATTGAGTCTCTTTTCTTTTTAATAAGGCTTGCTAGGGGTTTATCTATCTTATAATTCTTTCAAAGAACCAACTCCTGGTTTTGTTGATCCATTCTACAGTTCCTGTAGTCTCTATTTCATTGAGTTCTGCTCGAATCTTTGTTATCTCTCTTCTTCTGCTTGGCATAGACTTTATTTGCTGTTCTTTCTCTATTTCCTTTAGGTGCGAGGTTAGCTTGTGTATTTGAGATTTTTCCAATTTTTTGAGGGATGCTTGTATTGCAATATATTTCCTCTAAGAACTGCTTTTGCTGTATCCCAAAGATTTCGAATACTTGTACTTTCATTTTCATTTGTTTCTATGAATCTTTTTAATTCTTCTCTAATTTCCTGGTTGACCCATTCATCTTTTAGTAGGATGCTCTTTAACCTCAATATGTTTGAATTCCTTCCAAATTTCTTCATGATTGAGTTCTACTTTCAAATTACTGTGGTCTGAAAATATGCAGGGGATAATCCTAATCTTTTGGTATCAGTTGAGACCTGATTTGTGACCCAGTATGTAGCCTATTCTGGAGAAAGTTCCATACGCAGTTGTGAAGAATGTGTATTTAGTTGCATTAGGATGGAATGTTCTATATATATCTGTGAAATCCATCTGGTCCAGTGTGTTATTCAAGGCCCTTGTTTCTTTGGTGATGTTCTGCTTAGAAGTCTGTCCTTTGCTAAGAGCACCGTGTTGGAGTCTCCTATTATTAATGTATTATTGTCTATGTATCTCTTCACTTTTATTAATTGGTATACTTGGCTGCTCCCACATTAGGGGCATAAATATTCATAATTGTTAGGTCTTCTTGTTGGATGGGCCCTTTAAGTATGAAATAGTGTTCCTCTTCATCTCTTATTACAGTATTTGGTGTAAACTCTCATTTATCTGATATGAGGATTGCCACCTTAGCTTTCTTTTGAGGACCCTTTGAATGGCAAATGGTTCTCCACCACTTCATTTTCAGGCTGGAGATGTCCTTAGGTCTAAAATGAGTCTCTTCTAGATAGCATATAGATGGGTCTTGCTTTTTTTATCCAGTCCAATACCCTGCATCTTTTGATAGGATCATTCACGTTCGGAGTAACTATTGAAACATATGAATTTAGTGTCATTTTAATAAAATATTATTTTAAATAAAATATTTTTAAAAATAAAGAATCTCTTATCTCAGGCTGCTTTTAGAATTTTCTCTTGATCTTTGAAATGTGCAAGCTTCACTATTAAATGTTGAAGTGTTGATCAGTTTTTGTTGATTTGGGGGGGTTCTTCTCTCTTGGATATGAATGCCTGTTTCTTTCCCCAGATTAAGGAAATTTTCAACAATGATTTGTTCAAATATACGTTGTGGTCCTCTCTATCTTCTGGAATCCCAATAAGACGAATATTATTCCTTCTCAAGCTATCATTTATTTCCTGAAGCTTCTGCTCGTGGATTCTTAATTGTTTTTCTCTTTTTCCTTCAACTGTCTTCCTTCCCATCAACTTATCTTCTGTGTCACTCACTATCTCTTCTACCTCATTAACCCTAGCAGTTAGAGCATCCAGTTTAGACTTCATCTAAGTTAAAGTATTTTTAATTTATGCCTTATTAGATCTCAATTCTGTAGTATGAGAATCTCTAGAGTCTTTTATGCTTTTCTCCAGAGCCACCAGTAATTTTATCATTGTACTTCTGAATTGTATCTTTAACATAATACTTAAATCCTTATCTAGCAGGTCTGTGGCTGAGAGCAGTACTTCTAGTTCTTTCTTTTGTGGTGAATTCTTCTAGTCATTTTGTCCAGTGAAGAATGGCTTGTCAGAAGCAACCACTTTTCTCTCTGTAGCAGCCCAGCTGTTCTCTCTTTACATCTCAGGTTGAATTCATAGGTGTTCAGGATGTTTTGAAAGTTATCTAGGTAAGTTTGGGGGACCTGATGTATCGAGGATCCCTACTCATTTGCCATCTTGCCTCCCTCAACTCAGCCTTCTTAAATTTATTCAGACTTGTTTTGTGGCCTAACATATGATCTATCCTGAAGAATACTTCATATGTGCTTGAGAAGAACGTGTATTCTACTGTCTTTTTATTTATTTTATTTTTATTTATTTTATTTTTTTTGCCTCTGATATCATCTTTATTTTTTAATATGTATATTTTTTATTGGACATCAATTTGCCAACATATAGTATAACACCCAGTGTTCAGACTGTCAAGTGCCCCCTCAGTGCCCATCACCCAGTCATGCCATCCCCCAGCCCACCTCCCTTTCCACTACCCCTTGTTAGTTTCCCAGAGTTAGGAGTCTCTCATGTTTTGTTACCCTCACTGATTTTTCCCACTCCTTTTCTCTCCTTTTCCCTATAATCCCTTTCACTATTTCTTATATTCCCCGTAGGAGTGAAACCATATAATGATTGTCCTCCTTTGATTGACTTACTTCACTCAGCATAATACCCTCCAGTTCCATCCATGTTGAAGCAAATGGTGGTTATTCATCCTTTCTGATGGCTAAGTAATATTCCATTGTGTGTATATATATATATATATATATACATATATATATATATACCACATTTTCTTTATCTATTTATCTTTCGATGGACATTGAGGCTCCTTCCACAGTTTGGCTATTGTGGACATTGCTGCTATGAATACTGGGGTGCAGGTGTCCCAGTGTTTCACTGCCTCTGTATCTTTTGGGTAAATCTCCAGTAGTGCAATTGCTGGGTCGTAGGGTAGAAGTATTCTACTTTCAATATAATGTTCTACAAATATTTGTTAATGACATCTAGTTAACATGTCGTTTATGTCCAATGTTTCCTTCTTGATTTTCTGAATACTTTATGTGTTGTTGCAACCGGGACATTGACATGTCCTGCTATTAAAATATTACTGTCTATTTTTCCCTTTAGGATTGCTAATATTTCCTTATATATTTAGGTATTCCTATGTTGGGTGCATGAATATAAATTTTATATCCTTTTGTTGGATTGACTCTTTTATCATTATGTAATGACCTTCTCTTCTTACAGTCTTTATCATAACTTCTATTTTATCTGACACAAGTATAGCTACCCCTGCTTCCTTTTGGTTTGCACTAGCATGGAATAGATTTTCCCATTCCTTAACTTTCAATCTTTGTGTATTCTTACATTTAAAGTGAGTCTGTTGTAGACAGCATAGTTGGATCTTTTTACTGTCAACTCAGCTGTTCTGTGTCTTTTCATTGGACAATTTATTCCTTTTACATTTAAAATACTGACAGGGGTGGGGCAAGATGGCAGAGGAGTAGGGTCCCCAACTCACCTGTCCCACCAACTTACCTAGATAACTTTCAAATCATCCTGAAAACCTACTAATTCGACCTGAGATTTAAAGGGAGAACAGCTGGAACGCTACGGAGAGAAGAGTTTGTGCTTCTAACAAGGTAGGAAGATGGAAAAAAAATAAAAAGAATCAAGTGAGGGAAGGGCCTCGTGAGGAGCTGGGCTAAGGCCAGGTGGCAAAAGCCTCCCGGGACAAACGGAGGTGGGGAGGGCACAGGACAGCGAGGATGCTCCTGCCGTCGGGCGTCCCCAAGCTTTGCCCCTCCTGAGGGGCAGCACAGCAGCCTGAGGATCAGCACAGCAGCCCCTCCCCAGAAGACCAGCTGGGAGGACAGGGGAAGAGCAAGTTCTGGACCAAGCAGCACTGGAAAGCTCCAGGGGAAGTCGAGGGATTTACGTATATAGAACCATAGGATACCCCTCCTTGGTTTTTTGTTTTGTTTTGTTTTGTTTTCTTCCTTTTTCCAATACAACTTGTTTTTAGCCACTCTGCACTGAGCAAAATGACTAGAAAGAAGTACATTTAAAATACTTATTGATTGGTATGGACTTACTATGGTCACTTTGTTAATTGTTTCCCGGTTATTTGTAATGCCCTTGGTTTTTTTGTTTGTTGTTTGTTTTGTCCCTTCCTTTGTAATTTGATGGTTTTCTGTAATACTTAAATTCCTTTCTCTTTATCTTTTGTTTATTTACTGTAGGTTTTTGCTTGTAGTTACCAAAGGTTTACATAAAATAAATTATACTTATAACAGTCTATTTTAAGCTGATAACAACTTAGATTCAAATACATTCTAAAGTAAAATATGAATAAAGTAAAATACATACTATTTTTATTTTCCTCCCCATCACTATATTTTATGTTTTTATGACATAATTTACTTATTTTTACCTTGAGCAATGTATTGTAGTTAAAGTCATTTTTACTTTTGTAAAATTACTTTTGTAAAGTTACTTTTGTGTTTTAATCTTTATGTTAAATCCATAGGTGATTTATCCTCACCATTACAATATTAAGAGTATTCTGAATTTAACTATGTGTTTACCTTTATCAGTGAGATTTATACTTTCATGGGTTTTCCTGTTATTAATAGTGTCCTTTCATTTTAATTCAAGAAGTCCTTTAATATTTCTTGTAAAGCTGGTTTAATGGTGATAAATTTTTTCAGTTTTTGCTTGTCTGGAAAACTCTCTCTCCTTCAATCCTGAAGGACAATTTTATCATGTAAAGTATTCTTGGTTTAGAACTTTTCTTTCCTATTAGCACTTTGAATATATCATGCCACTTTCTTCTGGCCTACAAAGTTTCTGTTGAAAGTTTGCTGATAGTCTTATCTGCTTATAGTCTTTCCTTGTATATAACAATTTTTTTTCCTTCCTATTGTTAAGATTCTCTCCTTGACTTTACTTTCATCACTTTAATTCTATTTCTTGGTGTGGATCTCTTTGGCTTCATCTTTAAAAATTCTCTAGGCTTCCTGGATCTAGATGTCTATTTCCTTCCCCAGATTAGGGAAATTTAGCCATTTATCTTCAAGTAAGCTTTCTGCTCCTTTCTCTTTCTCCTGTAGGCCTCCTGTAATGTGAATGTTGGTCTGCTTAATCCCTTACACTGTCACTCTTATATTCCTTTTTCTTTTTGTTGTTCTGATTGGATGAATTCTTCTGTCCTGTTTTTGAGTATTCTGATCCTTTCTTCCATTTTATCTAGTTTGTTGTTGAACCCCTGTATTGAATTTTTCAGTTCAGTTATTGAATTCATCAGCTCTGTGATTTCTGGTTAGTACTTTCTTATATTTTTTATCTCTTTGTTGAAACTCTCCCTTTATTCATGTATTATCCTCTTCATGTTGGTATCTTTATGATTATTTTGAACTCTTTTTCAGGTAAATCACTTATCTCCATTTAATTAAGATCTATTCCTTGAGTTTGATCTTATTCTTCTGTTGGAGAATATTTCTCTGTTTCTTCCTTTCTCTTGACTCTTTATGTTGGTTTCTACAAATGAGGGAAAACAACTACTTCTCCCAGTCTTGAAAGAGTGGATTCATGCAGGAGTGCCTTTACAATGGCCTTAGATCTTGGTAATATTTCAAACCTTTGTGACTCCAAGCCATTTTCTTTGTCTTAGTGGCTCTCAGTAGCTGAGGGCATGCCAAGACATGTTGGTGTCCCAAAGGGGAGAATCTCATTCAGCACCTAGATGCTGGCTGATTGGAAACCAGACCCTAAGGCAGCAGCTACTAAAGTATGCAAGCATATCTCTTTCAGAGAAAGTCTGGGAGCTAGATGTTTCCGTCTGCTCCCTCTGCACTGAGTCCTGAAGAGATAGCTAGTTAAGAACTGATTCTTTACTTGCTACTGTTCTATGGCACCTCCAAATAGCCCTGTTGGCTACCAGAGCTATTGGTTCAAGGGGTGTATTCTTTGGGCAGCGGCCACAAAAGCTTGTTCTCCAGACATGTGCACAAGCTCCTTTCAGGAGGATACCAGTAACCCATAGCAAGATAGGGGGAGAATGTGGAGTTGGCTCCCAATAGCCCCTTTTATCTCTGGGAGAGGTAGCAGTCATTCCTAGTTGCATGCTAAATTAAGGGACTGATTCTTAGGCTTCAGCTTTTAAGATAAGCAAATAGATCTTTTTTTCAGTGAAGGACTTGAGATGGACATTTCTAACCTCTGCCTCTGTGCTGAGCCCTGGAAGAGCAGCCATGAGGAGCCTTTGAGAGCCTGTTAAGAACTATTTCTTCATTTTCTATAGTTTGATGGGTCCTATGAATACAAGCTCCATTGGCCTTCAGAGTCTGGTGTTTTGGGGGCCCATCCCTCAGGTGGAAGTTTAAAAGTTGGGGCACTACATGATGGGTCCCAATTTTTAAGTCCTCAGGAGCAGCTGGGAGTTGGGAGTTACTGTCTCATTTTATGATACCATGCCAGGGTGGGGTACCTGGTGAAAGTATATCTCGGCCTATACTTCCCATTTAAATGTAGTTTTTTTCTTGTATGCTTAATGTGTAGGAGTTGTTCAGCTAGTTTCTGGATTTCTTTTATGGGAAATTCTTCTGTGTATAGCTATAAATTCAGTGTGTCAATGGGAAGAGGTAAGTTCAGGAGCCTCCTATGTCACCATCTTAAACTGGAACACTCTGCATAGGATGCCAGTTCCTTAAGTAGTCTCCCTCAGCCTCTTAACCAGATTTGCCAGATAATCTTAAATCTCCCTTAAAATTTGGGCAAAAGTTACCTTTTTAAGGAATGAGAAAAGACCAATTCTAGAGGGCAGCAAAGACAGAATAGGAAACAGAATTCACTGGCTCCGACAAGATTGAAAAGAAAGATTAGAAAAAATACGAATTGAGGAATCCCAGCAAGATTCAAACAACATAAAGTTTGTAAAGCATATTACAGCTGAATTTTTCATGAATAGAAGAAAGTTAAAACATGAAATATAAGTTCTATGAGGTCAAAAATTCTCTTCACCTCTGGTCTCTTCTTTCACTACTGAATGGTAACTTACTGTGGTTTTATAGCTTATAATGTACTTTTCTCTCACTCAGTTTTTTGTCTTATAGGCATTTTTCTGAGTGACCCAAATGAGAACCTAGGGCCTGTGTCTTATTTTGGGTTTTCCTAAAAGCAGAGACTGAAATAAGGTCTTGGAATTTTCTCCTAAACTGCTTGCACCCAGGTAACAGGAGTGGAAAAAGGGAACCTTGAGATAAGAGAGGATAAGGGATAGGAGAAAAAGCTAAGGGAGATGAAGTATTGAAGTCTGCACTACAGCTTCCCATGTTTCTGGATGGATTTGTAGACTTCTCAGACTTGCCCCCAGGAACAAAAACTCTTCCAGGATGCACATACAAAGGTCTGGATTACTAAATGCCAAGCTCATCAGAAGAGGTCCAGGGGCACCTGAGTGGCTCAGTGGTTGAGCGTCTGCCTTTGGCTCAGGTAGTGATCCCGGGGTCCTGGGATTGAGTCCCGCATCAGGCTCCCTCTGCCTGTGTCTCTGCCTCTCTCTATGTGTCTCTTATGAATAAATATTTAAGAAAAAGAGAAGAGGTCCAATGTGAGCCTGGAGAACACACTAGTAGGAATGAGATCTAAATGTTCCCTATAGGTGTGAATGAAGCTATAGGTGGCTGAGAGGGGTATACCATGGCATTTGGAGAGTGCCATGGCCCATTTGAGCCAAATTCCAAGTATTCAAAATAAGTTATTCCTTTGGATTAGAGCCATTTTTAAACAAAACACAATGGTACACATAAGAGATGCCACACTGATCTGAATGTGTGCTTTTCCAAGGGCTTAAGGAATCAGAGGAGGTTCAACAGGTTGGCAAGTTAGGGAATATCTGAGAATAGGGTATCATGAAAGCAAAACACTAAATTCGAGACCCTTGATAACATGTTTACCCAGATCTGGCCCCATCACAGGGCTTTCCAAGGTTACCACCAGGATGCCCCTGAAAGACCCCTCTAGTCACTAATTCCATGACAACTGAAAAGTTCCTTATGGCCTTGGGGGCTGATTATTTTGTCCCAGAAACTGGCTCTCTACCTGCTGCTGGCTTTTCCCCCAGGGGTTTTTCTGTTTGTCTGTCATCCATGAGGCTTTGAAACACAAATATCTAAGAAAGCCAACGTTGGCCTTGCATTTTGACATTAGAAGAAAGCAGTGCCCACAGTGGGCATTGCAATATTTTGGCCAGACTTCAAAAATGATTCATGTCCTGCAGTTGGATGTTTGGAAAGATTCTTGGTACAGAACCACCATGATGGTGAGGGAGATGGAGCACCAATTTCTCTGGCCCCATCCCCCTGAGCAAGGTTTTATATGGATGTGATAGAGCAAGTCTGTTTACCTTGTTTCCCTGATCACCATCTTATCAGGAGTGCCCCAGAGGATTAACTAATGTTCAAAACTTCTACACCTTGATGTTTGAACCCATGGGACCTAAAAGAGAACATAGGTGCATTTTCTGTTTACATAAACTAGATTTTATCATGAACAAAGTTGACTAAATTAGGAGTCCTGGGATTCTGGGCCAAGTTATCTTGGGCGATTAATTAACTCATATGTTCCCTATATGAAGTTACCAATAATAGAACAGGCCCCAGTAAGTCAATGATTATATAATTATGGAATTACGTAAATTTTTTAATAAGTAGTCAACTATCTTAAATAAGAATTAGCATCAGTAACATATTAGTATGACCATAGGATAAAATAATTGGAACCCAAGGCCATAAAGTAGTAGTTTTTAATAAGTAAAAGTATATTTAATAAGTATTTAAAACCACTGTTTCATAAGTATAAAGCACTATTCCACTAGGTTATTTTCTTAGATATTTTAGCTTCCAGAGATCACTGAAGTTCACTGGTATATTTTAGAGGCAAAGTTGCTCTAAATTAACAGATTATTTTCTTTCTCTGGCACATAGTATCTCTTTTCTGATAAAAGCCCTATCCCCATCACCATCATTTCTATTCTAGTAGACTCTAAAGTGGTGCATACAAGTCGGGGGCTATCATTCCTCCACGATAGCAGCCTCCAAAGAGGAGGGACCCACATAGGTGGGATCTTGAACCATTGTCAGGTACACCCCTCCCAAGGCAGCCAAAAGGAGTCAGGTGCCTTAACCAGAAAACAGAGATCAAAGAGAGGCAGGGACCATCTGTCTTGCTCACCTGCTGCCTGCTATGTTAGCTCAATACATGTTTGAAGTATTATTTGTTTAGTGAAGGAGAGTAGATCAACAGAGCCATAAGCACTAGTGCTTTGAAAGGCAATCTCCACAATTCTTCTGCCAACAGAACCAGTCTTTTTTCTCTGGTCTCTCTAGAATTGGTTCTCTTCTGAGACCTATAGCTGTTGGTTCAACTCTTGCTCTTCACTGGTTTGTCTTTGCTCTACTTTAGATGTTCAGCATCTCTTCTTCCTGGGGTTCTCTTTCTACTAATCAGCCTCTGATTAAGTCAGTTAGCTTAGCCATTTTCCTCCCAAGAACTATCTTTACACACGATTGTTGAACCCAAATGTCCCTCTAAGACTGCTTGAATCAGTCACTGCTGATATCTTCCCAGAAAGCACTCTCAGAAGCTATACAGTTGTAGCTCCATCTAGCCAAGGTGCCTCAAGGTTCAGTGAGTTATGGTACATGATTCAACACTGACATCTCCTGGTCAAAGCAATGAACTTGGCCCCAGGTGGTCCGTCCCATCTTATACAGCACAGAACTTAAAGAATTAACTGCTAGTACTGCCCTGTGGACTCATCTAAAGGTCACATTTCCCCCAGAGTCCACATGCATCTTCTCCACAGAGGGAAATCACTCTATATCCTGAACTTCATTATTTTGTCTTCAACCTAGCTGGTCGAATGAGTCATCTTTTTTTTTTTTTTTTGTAAATTTATTTTTTATTGGTGTTCAATTTGCCAACATATAGAATAACACCCAGTGCTCATCCCATCAAGTGCCCCCCTCAGTGCTGGTCACCCAGTCACACCCACCCCCCACCCACCTCCCCTTCCCCCACCCCTAGTTCGTTTCCCAGAGTTAGGAGTCTCTCATGTTCTGTCTCCCTTTCTTTTTTTTTTTTTTTTTTTTTAATTTTTATTTATTTATGATAGTCACACAGAGATAGAGAGAGAGAGGCAGAGACATAGGCAGAGGGAGAAGCAGGCTCCATGCACCGGGAGCCCGATGTAGGATTCGATCCCGGGTCTCCAGGATCGCGCCCTGGGCCAAAGGCAGGCGCCAAACCGCTGCGCCACCCAGGGATCCCTCTGTCTCCCTTTCTGATATTTCCCACTCATTTTTTTCTCCTTTCCCCTTTATTCCCTGTCACTATTTCTTATATTCCCTGTATGAGTGAAACCATATAATAGTTGTCCTTCTCTGATTGACTTATTTCACTCAGCATAATACCCTCCAGTTCCATCCACGTCGAAGCAAATGGTGGGTATTTGTCATTTCTAATGGCTGAGGAATATTCCATTGTCAACTAATATTCGACAAAGCAGGAAAGACTATCCACTGGAAAAAAGACAGTCTCTTCAATAAATGGTGCTGGGAAAATTGGACATCCACATGCAGAAGAATGAAACTAGACCACTCTCTTGCACCATACACAAAGATAAACTCAAAATGGATGAAAGATCTAAATGTGAGACAAGATTCCATCAAAATCCTAGAGAAGAATACAGGCAACACCCTTTTTGAACTCAGCCACAGTAACTTCTTGCAAAACACATCCATGAAGGCAAGAGAAACAAAAGCAAAAATGAACTATTGGGACTTCATCAAGATAAGAAGTTTCTTCTGCACAGCAAAAGAAACAGTCAACAAAACTAAAAGACAACCTACAGAGTGGGAGAAGATATTTGCAAATGACGTATCAGTTAAAGGGCTAGTTTCCAAGATCTATAAAGAACTTCTTAAAATCAACACCAAAGAAACAGACAATCCAATCATGAAATGGGCAAAAGACATGAAGAGAAATCTCACAGAGGAAGACATAGACATGGCCAACACGCACATGAGAAAATGCTCAGCATCACTTGCCATCAGGGAAATACAAATCAAAACCACAATGAGATACCACCTCACACCAGTGAGAATGGGGAAAATTAACAAGACAGGAAACCACAAATGTTGGAGAGGATGTGGAGAAAGGGGAACCCTCTTACACTGTTGGTGGGAATGTGAACTGGCGCAGCCACTCTGGAATACTGTGTGGAGGTTCCTCAAAGAGTTAAAAATAGACCTGCCCTACGACCCAGCAATTGCACTGTTGGGGATTTACACCAAAGATACAGATGCAGGGAAACGCCGGGACACCTGCACCCCGATGTTTCTAGCAGCAATGGCCACAATAGCCAAACTGTGGAAGGAGTCTCGGTGTCCATCAAAAGATGAAGGGATGAAGAAGATGTGGTTTATGTATTCAAATGAGTCATCTAAAAGAGATCTTTAAAAGTACTGTCTTGATTTGAGATGCATACTTGTCTTTACATGGACTTCTTAAGCAGTTACCTAGTAACCAAACTAGATTGGGTTTCTAAAAAGTAGCTTTTGGAGTTAGATTTCTGATTAATTACTCCATAAAAGTCTCCTGTAAGCTTATCTGTTTGGTAGATAGATTCTAGCAGACATAAAGAGCCTACTTTCTCAAAAGAGAAACTGGCCAAATGATGTATTTAACATTTCTTTCAAAGCTGAGGGACCTTCCATTCTGTTCTTAAATCCTAAGCCAGTTGACCCTGTAGGTAGTATTCTCTCCCGTTCTTCATTCTCAGACCCCAATGGCACACAGAAACATCTTGGGTAGGGCTGGCTTTTGCCTGAAAAATTTGCCAGGACCTATAGAATCACCAGCTTTACTTTAGGAATTCCTTCAGGATGCCAAAAGGGAACAATCTCTGCTCCTCTGGCTAGAAGTACCCAGATAAGTATAGGTCCCCAAAACCAGGCAGGCCTTCAAGTGTTAAAAGAAGCTGTCAGAGGTGGGTTTCTAGAAGTGGGTAAAAAGGGCCTGCAGCCTAATGTCTAAATATGTAGAAACTTGGCTCCAGCTTATAACCAAGTATTCAGTAGACTTGGGACATTAAAAACAGCTTTGCCTGTGTGAACCTCCAAGGTTACCTCCAAACAAAAGAGAGCTGGAGATTCATCTGGATCAGAAGCCTTGGTTAAATTGCTTTATTACAATAATGTTGGATATTAACTTTAGTCCATGCTCGTTTGATTTTTTTAAAGTATTCAATTGGGTTTGAATTACAAACCAATTTTCTAAACCCTTAATAGAGATTAATTATAAATCATCTGCTACCTCTTTCCAAAAGACTGAGAGAAGTGATGTTTGTAAAAAGCTGATTTGAGGTCATGAAGCACATCCACATTCCATCCTCAGATTGAACAGGACCCTCACATATTTGGATAATATTTTTTTGGCCTCACACACTATCACATTTGCTGTGCTATGTTTGGTGTTATGCTTTCAGCTTTTATCAAGGAATGCTATGGAAAAAAAAAAACAGGCTAATGAAATCTATTATTCTCTTTGTTCTAGGAACATGGGAGACATGGTCTACTACATCCTTCAGCTCTTGCTCTAGAAAGCCCCTCATGAAAATTTTCTGATGAAGTTGGCTGCTAGGAAAGGCTTTATATCCCTTGAGAAACAGCATAATTTTTTCTCAGTCGATAAGAGTATAGTAACTGTCTCTTCTGGTACTTTGCCTATCAGGAACTTAGAGCCATATTTAAAGGTCAGAGATTCAGGCTCCAGTGGGAGGACATAGCTCACCTACCACTGATGGAATTGTTTCCTAGATGGGAGTGGAGACCCCAGGCCCATGATGCTAAAACAACCTACCCAGAGCTGCCCAGAATGAAATCTCAGTCCATGGGACTTCTGAACTAAGTGCTCACTAAGTGCTCAGCATCAATTTTTTCTTTCTTCTTTTTTGTTTTTTGTTTTTTTTTTTTTTTGGATGAAGCTTTCTCTACCAGCTTCTGAAGTTACTAAACTTGCAGCTTCTACAGGATAATCCATTGAGGTCTCTAGCTTTTAGCTATTGTTACATTTCCTTTAAACTCCACAAGGCTGTTTTGTTTTGTTCTGTCAAATAGGGTTGAGAAGGGAGCACTGACTTCTAGCTATTTACATAGGTACAATTTCACATGTACCCTGGAATGACTGTTTCAGATTTTCCTACTCTAAGCTTCTCACTTGGCCATTGTAAGCTATTTCTTTCTGTTACTGATCCCAATGAGCTCATCACTTGTCACTCTGTCAAACACAGTCCTTTCTAGTGGTGACTCTCAAACTGATATCCTCCTCACAAATTCAGAAAGACAAAACTGTGATCACTATACCTCCAAAATGTCAGGATTGCCAGGGCTAGAATGTAGGCCTGCCCCCTTGAGTTTGGAGGCTCATCCTAGAAGCTGCTGTTCTGAATCCCAGCTTCTCAGAAAGGAGTGGTTTTATAATGCCATTGTTGCACAAAGAAGAGATTGGATGTTCCCTTTTACTCCTGTCTGTCTCCACATGGAGCTTAGCAGCAAAACTATGCCAAGCCTCCTCACTCTCCCTAGTCTGAAAATACCTGTTATTTCTTATCCTACAGTTAATATGGAAATATCTTTCCTCAATTTCTAGGACTCATGGTATGATCTCATAAGATTACTATAGTGTGGTCTTATGGTATTAGTAGTACTTTGGTGTATTTCCCCAAAACTGGGTCATTCCATATTGGCTATTGTCAGATTGTCATCCTATAAAGGGTCATGAGTTTTAACAGAACAGAACCCATTATATGTAAATATGTTCATATGTAAATCTAAGTTAATACTTTCTATAGTCAGTATATCATAATATCCAAATACCATGTGATTTTAAAGATGATTATACCAACTATGATTTATAACTTTGATTTCACTCATAATTTTTAAATGTGTACATTGACATAGTAAATAAATTCTAATACAAGAACAAACAGCATCAATTTCCTTCATAATCTTGACCACCGTGACCTGCCTCCATCAGAAGGTATCATTCTACATGTCCATACAATTTGATTAATGAGCTTCTATTAAAATCCTGTAAATTTATGATGAGATTTCTGGATTTTATGCAGTCAGGCCTAACTTTAATATCTTGGAATGAGATATTTCCTTAGCAGGAGTGACTAACATAATTATTGGCAACCAGCCTATAAAATCATGCAAATATTATTTATGAACTGGCCAGTTGTGTTAGCATCATCATTTAGGTATCCTTTGTGTTTTATAGCAATCTTCCATGTCAGGCTTTGGCATACATTTCCCAGAAAATTAAAATCTTTAACTTACCCTTAGGACTTAATAATCAAATAAACAATAATTATAAAATACATTTGATTCATAGAGTTCATTCAAAAGAAGAATGCTACTGAACTTTATCTGGAATCACTCTATCGTCTCAAATTATGTAACATAAAACAATAACTTGGAATGTAATTTTTATCAACATTTTGTTATTGCCTGATTAAGTACCAAACAAGCCACTAGATTTAAAGAGATGCCAGATGATTATTAAAAGCTATTCCCCATCACCTAATGAATTGACGACAAAGTTTATCTGCCCTCAAAATGTACCTGGGCATGGAATTGGAATCTCCCTAAAGCCAAATCAATAGTGGAGCTATCACTTTGTTACTACTATCATCTAGGACAAATAACCCTCAGTCTTTCTCACACTGGGCCCTCTGGCAGGATAAGCAGGGAAACAAAGTAGCTCAAGGACTCTGTGATGATTTTGCCAAACTTTTCTCAGAATTGCACCCAGTCTAAGAAGCTTCCATGCAACCTTACTTTTTTCCACCGGAGTTTAGACATACATTGCAGCCTGACAGCCTCATCTGACTTCCTTTCCATTTCATAGACATTTTTTCCTCATCTAGTCAGATTACCATGATATCATGGATATAATGGACCCATGTCACATTGCAGGACATCCTCATGGTTCGGGTCTCTGAACAAGATTGCCACTGTCTGGCTGCCATTCTGATCTTCCACTGATTATAATGATTGTGTCCACCTGGCTTCTGACTGGTTATGCATTGTCACCTGCCTCTACTGGCTCAGAATCTGAAATTCCCTTTGCTCTCAGAGGCTCCAGTTCTGCAATGGCAGCTCCTACTGTCAGCTCTGGCCTGGAGAAGATAGACACCACTTAAACTGCTTTGTGATGCTGATGCCCCTCTCATCAGCACATTACTCACTGCTTTGGTAGACAATGTCTCCTACGTGCCTTCCTGCAGAGCAGTTTAGGCCAGCTGGAGCCTTTCAAAAGATTGACATCCTTTTTGTTCCATTCCATCATTTAGTTAGAAAGTACCCTGATACTGCCTATGACCTAAAGAAAGACACAAGTGCCACAGCGATAAATGACCTCAAGGTCCAGACTACCTGCTTTGCTGCTTTGTCCTCCAGCCTTGCTCATGCTTGACCCTGGATGTACTATATTCCATACACCAAAGGATTATTGCTGGGACCACCCAATCTAATGATTTGTGGGTTCTGATTTAACCCACATCATGAAGGATTATGTTGGCCATGTAGTCACTTGGTGTACTATGTTCAGATGCTTTTTCTGCAGCAAGACCCAAAAGCAAGTCAGAAGCTGCTTTTCAAACAATGTTTTGTCCTTTCCCCTATAATCCCTTTCACTATTTTTATATTCTCCATATGAGTGAAACCATATAATGATCGTCCTTCTCCGATTGACTAATCCCCTCCAGTTCCATCCATGTTGAAGCAAATGGTGAGTATTCATCGTTTCTAATGGCTGAGAAAATGAGTGGGAAAAATCAGAGACGGTGACAGAACATGAGAGACTCCTAACTCTGGGAAATAAACAAGGGGTAGTGGAAGGGGAAGTGGGTGAGAGGATGGGGTGACTGGGTGACAGGCACTGAGGGGGGCATTTGACAGGATGAGCACTTGGGGTTATACTATATGTTGGCAAATTGAGTTCCAATAAAAAAATGTACAAAAAAAAAAAAACCCAAACAATGTTTTGAAATTCTCTGCTACAAAAGATCTTGCTTCAGAACCCTAGCAGCCTGCACTGTGATTCTCCCATTGAGGCTTGCATAAATTCCACATGTCACCTTTCTCACCCAAAACACCTCCACAGTTCCTTTGCGGTAGAGTCCCTTTCCTCCATAATCAGCCTAGCACATCCCCAGCTGGGTTACGTTGTGACTGAAATCTAGTTATTGACTAAGTGTAGATATGGCGGCAGGGGTGGAGGGTTCTACATTGTCATGAACAAGGAGACCACTAATCTCCATCTTCACATGGCCTTTTCCTCTGTGCATCTGCATTGTCTTCTTATAAAGACATCACTTATTGAATTTAGGACTCACCCTAATATAATCTCATCTTTTTAATCCTTAAATAATTACATCTGCAAAAGTGCTTTTTCCAAATAAGGTCACATTGTGAGGTTCTAGATAGGCATGAATTTTAAGTGACATTATTGAATTCACTTCAGGGTCCTTATTGCCAGCTAACTGCTGACAATCCAGTTGCAGAGTCCCATCTTAGTACCAGGAATGACCCAGGAAAGTCAATGCTAACAGTTGCAAGTTGGGTTCCAGGAAGCCACCTCTGAGGCAATAATAGCATGTTAGGAGTTTATTAAATTTTTTTTGAGTAAACTCTATGCCCAACATGGGGTTTGAACTCACAACTCTGAGATCAAGTGCCTCTATTAAATGTTTCTCTTAAATTGAACACGTATGCAAGGGTTGGATAGAAAGCAGAATTCAACAGAAGGGGGAGTTGACTATACCATACAGTTTAAACAGACCTTGCCAGATCCCATAGGAATCTCTGAAGCTGAGATGATCCCTTAGTATTCTGCATTGGGTTAAGAAAGCAGAAGCTTCTATGAACATTAGTTTCACTCATATGTGGAATATAAGAAATAGTGCAGGACCATAAGGGAAGGAGGGGAAGCTGAATGGGGAAAAATCAAAGACAAATCATGAGAGACTTAACTCTGGGAAGCAAATTGAGGGTTGCTGAAGGGGATATGGGTGGAGGGACAGGATAACTGGGTAATGGGAAGTAAAGAAGGCACGTGATGTGATGAGCACTGGGTGTTATACACAACTGATGAATTATTGAACACTAGATCTAAAACTAATGATGTACAGTATGTTGACAAATTAAATTTAATTTTAAAAAATGAAAAAAAATCAGAGGCTTCAATGAGGATAATGAATCCTCAGTCAACCATTAAATGTGGACTATCTTAGGAAGGAGCTGTGCCCTCAGGCAAGGTGCCTCTCTTTTAGGCAAGATGTGAAGATTTATAGCTAAGCACTCAGCAGTAAAGAAAAAATACTTCACTCCTAAAGAAATGTCTGTGTGATACAGACATCATCCACTATGCCTATCATTGATCAAAACTGAAAATTAGCTTATTTTTATAAGACTGAAATAGTTCAGACAGACCACTGTTTTCATTCCCAGAAAAATAATTCAGAGGGGGAAAAGGGCTTAAGAAACCCTGAAAAAATAGTTTAGTTGGTTGAGATGACTAAAGGGAAGTTAGGAGACGTATAATTTGGAAGGTACAGGGAACACTCATCCCATAAGTGGAAGTTCCTCCACCCGAAAACTGGAGAGATGGAGATTCCATGCTGGTGACTGATGAGTTTGGGGAAAGGATGTGGGAGATGCTTCATCTCCTCTCTCTCTGATCCGCCCATCTATAAGGAAAGCGCATGTTCTTATCTGTTCTGCTCTGTCATGGCATAAACTTTTCAGAGGCTGGACCTTGCTGGGGAGACCTGCCAGTGTCCAGCTCTACCTTTGATGAGTACACTTAATTTTGAGTGCATAAGTCTTTTTAACCAAAACTCTGAATCACATTTCTCCCAACAGCTTAATCAGCCTCACATTACCAACTTCTACCTCTATGTCCCAATCTGTTCTGGACTCTAATGAAGATGAACAGTTATAATCAGAAAGCTGTGAACTACCATTTACATTGACATGGATACAACTGGAGGGTATCATGCTGAATGAAATAAGTCAATTGGAGAATGTCAACTGTCATATGATTTCACCCATATGTGGAATGTAAGAAACAGTGCAGAGGATCACAGGGGAAAGGAGGGAAAACTGGGAAGAAATCAGAGGGGGAGAAAAACCATGAGAGATTCAACTATAGTAAACAAACTGAAGGTTCCTGAAGGGGAGGTGGGTGAGCAGATGGGGTAACTGGGTGATGGGCATTAAGGGGAGCACATGATGTGATGACCACCGTGTGTTATATACAATTGACAAATCATTGAACATTACATTAAAAAATAATGATGTACTATATGTTGCCTGTTTGAATTTAAATTTTAAAAGCTGTGATTGGATATTGCCTACTAATTTGTTAAGTGGTCAGTATAGCTGCTGGCTATAAGGCCAAGCTGTTTCTGTCATAATAAATATTGGTATAATTGGTTTTCCTGTGTATCAAGAACACATGGGGTATATACCTAACCTCCATGACAAAGCTGACAAAAGGTGCAAATTCAGCAAGAGCTTATAAATTTGATTACATAAAAATACATTTCTGAAGGGCTAATTTTCCCTTTATGAGGAGCTGCTATAACATTACTTTCTTTAATCTCATTTAAATTTTGTGGTCAGAGGAAAGCTCATTACAAGGTAAAAATTTTTAATGAATTTTGAAATTTGGAACTTGATAATTACAAATTTGAGTGCCATTTTCAGGGCAGTTAATGAGTAAATGTATTAGTTCATAGTTTACAGTTTTCTTTTTTTAACTGAAGTATAATTGTCATACAATGTTAAATTCGTTTTAGGAGTACAACACAGTGATTCAGCATTTCTATACATTGCAAAGTAATCACAATGATAAATCTGACTATGGTCAGTCACCATATAAAGTGGTTACAGATTATTAACTATATTCCCTATGCACTACATTCTATCCCTGTGTCTTATTTATTGTATAACTGGAAGTATGCACCTTTTATATCTTTCCCTATTTAGTTCACTCCTCTTTCCCCTCTGGCAAACACCAGATTGTTCTCTATGTCTGTTTCTGTTTTGTTTTATTTTTGTAGATTCCACTTATAAACGAACTCATATGGTATTTGTCTCCAACTTATTTTACTCAGCATAATACCACTTAGGTCCATCTACATTGTCACAAATGACAAGATTTCATTCTTTTTATTGCTGAATAATATTCCATTGTGTATATGTGTGTGTGTGGGGGGGGGCGTATGCACATGTACATGCATCTTTTTTCCATTTATCTATCAAGAAACACTTGGGTTGCTTCTATATTTTGGCTGTTGTATAATACTGCATCGAACATAAGGGATATTTTTCTTCAGACAAATACCCAGAAGTAGAATTGGTGGCACCCACATTTCTATATTCCGTAGTGGCTGCACCATTTTGCATTTTCACCAACAGTACAAGAGGTTCTCTTCTTTCCCATCCTCACTAAGATTTGTTATTTCTTGCCTTTTTGATAAAAGCCATTCTAACAGATGTGAACTCTCATTATGGTTTTGATTTGTATTTTTTGATGATTAGTGACATTAAGCATCTTTTTAAGAGTCTACTGGCCATTTGAATGTCTTCTTTGTAGTGATGTCTGTTCAGGTATTCTGCTCATTTCTTTAAATTTGATTGGTGTTTTGATACTGAGTTACATGATATTTTTACTTATTTTGGATATTAGCCTCATATAAATTATGTTATTTGTAAATATCTTCTCTAATTTAGTAGGTTCCATTTCTATTTTATTGGTTTCCTTTGCTGTGCATAAGCTTTCTGGTTTGATATAGTCTTATTTTTGCTTTTGTTGCCCTTCCCTGAAGAGACAGATTCAAAAAATATTGCTCATACCAATGTCCATGAGCTTACTACCTATGGCTTTCTTCTAGGAGTTTTATGGATTCTGGTCTTACATTCAAGTCTTTAATCCATTTTGAATGTATTTTTGTAAATGGTATAAAAAACTTGTCCAGTCTCATTCTATTGCATGCAGCTATCCAATTTTCCCAGCACTATTTATTTTATATATATATATTTTTTATTGAGTTTGATTTGCCAACATATAGAATAACACCCAGTGCTCACCCCGCGCCCGTCAGGTGCCCCCCTCAGTCCCAGCACTATTTATTAAAGAGACTATCTTCTCCCCATTGTATGTTCTTGCCTCCTTTGTCAAAGATTAACTGACCATGTAAGCATGGATTTAATGCTGGGCTCTCTATTATATTCCATTGATCTTTGTGTTTTTTTCATGCCAGTACTTACTGTTTCAATTACTTTAGCTTTTTCTGTAACTTGAAGCCTAGGACTGTGATTCAGGTTTGTTTTTCCCTTTGAAGATTGCTTTGCCAGTTTGGGGTCTTTTGTGATTCCATGTAAATATTAGGACTATTCTAGTTAGTTATGTGACAAATGCCATTGGTATTTTGATAGGGATTGCACTGAATCTGTAGATTGTTCTGGGTAGTGTGGACATTTTAACAATATTAATTCTTCCAATCCATGGGCATGGAATATTTTCCCATTTGTTTGTGTCTTCAATTTCTTTCATCATCATTTTATAATTTTATTTATTTATTATTATTTTTTAATGTCTTATAGTTTTAATGTACAGGTCTTTCACCCCTTGGTTAAATTTCTTCCTAAATACCATATTCTTTCTGATGAAATTGTAAATGAGATTTTTTCATAATTTTTCTTTCTGCTATTTCATAATAGAAATGCAACAGATTCTGTATATTAATTTTGTATACTACAACTTTACTGAATTCATTTATTAGTTCTAATAGTTTTTGGGTGAAGTCTTTAGGAATTTCTATAACGTTGTATCATGCCATCTGATACAAATAGTGACAGTTTTACACCTTCCTCACAAATTTGAATGCCTTTTCTTTTTCTTGCATAATTGCTATTCTTAGGACTTCCAGTACTATGTTGACTAAAAGTGGAAATGATAGGCATCTTCGTCTTGTTCCTGATATTAGAGAAAAAGCTTTCAGCTTTTCATTGAGTATGATGTTAGCTATGGATTTGTCATATATGATCTTTTTTATGTTAAGATATGTTTCATCTACACTTTATTGAGAATTTTTATCATGAATGAATGTTGTGTCAAATGCTTTTTCTGCCTCTGTTGAGATGATCATATTGATTTTTATTCTTTTTGTTAATGTGGCACATCACACTGGCTAATTTGTGGATTTTGAAATTAATCCCACTTGATCATGGTATATGGTCCTTTGAATGTATTGTTGAATTCAGTTTGCTATATTATGTTGAGGATTGTAGCAACAATATTAATCAAGGATATTGGCCTACGTTGTGTGTGTGTGTGTGTGTGTGTGTGTGCGTGCACACACACAGTCTTGTGGTCTTGTCTGGTTTTGGTATCAAGCCAATTCTGGCCTTATAGAATGACTTTGGAAGTCTCCTTTCTATGTCAATTTTTTGGAATAATTAGAAAAAGCTTTAACTATGTTTTAAATGTTTGGTAGAATTTATCTGGAAGCTGTCTGGTCCTAGATTTTTATTTTTCAGGAATTATTTGATTTCTGTTTCAATTTCATTACCAGTAGTTGGTCTCTTGGGGGATTTTCTATTTCTTCTTGATTCATTCTGGGAAAACTGCATGTTTCTAGGATTTTTTCCATTTATTCTAGGTTGTTCCATTTGTTGGCACATAATTTTTTATAGTAGTCACTTTATAATCCATTGTATTTCTGTAGTATCTGCTATAATTTCTCCTCTTTAATTTCTGATTTGGGCTCTCCTTTTCTTGATTAATCTGGCTAAAAGTTTATCAAGTTCGTATTTTCAAATAACCAGCTTTTCATTTCATTGATCTTTTCTATGTTTTTCTTTAGTTTCTATTCATTTATTTTCACTCCAATCTTTATTATTTCATTTCTTACACTAACTTAGGGGACTTTTTTTGTTCTTTTTTAGTTCCTTTAGGTGTAAGGTTAGATTGTTTAAGATTTTTCTTGTTTCTTAAGATGGTTCTATATTGCTTAAACTTCCCTTTTAGAACTGTTTTTGCTGCATTCTATAGATTTTAGAATGCTGTGTCTATTTTCATTTGTCTCACAGTACTTTCTGATTTCCTTGTTGATTTCTTCATTAACCTGTTGGTTGTTGAGTAGCATGTTGTTAGCTTCCCTGTGTTTGTATATTTTCCAATTTTCTTCTTACTGTTGATTTCTAACTTCACACTGTTGTAGTCAGAAAGGATGCTTGAAAAAAAAAGAAAGGATGCTTGATAGGATTTCAATCTTCTTAAATTTATTGAGACTTGTTTTGTATCCTAAGACATGATCTATCCTGGAAAATACTCCACGTGCACTGAAAAGAATGTATATTCTGTTGTTTTGGTGTGGAAAGTTCTATACATATCTGTTAGGACCATCTGGTCTAATGTGTCATTTAAAGTCATTATTTCCTTGTTGATTTTTCTATCTAAATGATCTATCCATTGGTGTAAATGGGATGTTAAAGTCCTACTATCATTATATTACTGTCAGTTTCTCTCTGTTGTACTCATGCTGGTGTGTGGGGTTGACCTCTGGCACGACTTACTGCAAGGTCTAGCTATGAGTATTACAGACATTATATTGTGTGGGGCTGATCCCCTCCTGAGGTGGGAGCATTTGGAAGGTGCTCTGGCACTGGCTGAGCGCACTATCCAGGTGTGGTGGGAGTAGGGAGCTACTTGGCAGGGGCTCTAAGGCAGGGTGGGTGGGTTGAGAGGGGTAAGTTCCAGTGGAATGCTGAGGGGGGTGGTAAGGCTAGCTGTACCAGCATAGTAGATGGAAAGTGTCAGAAATGATACTTGTCAGTGCTGGGCCACCCAAGTAGAAGAGAAGTTTTTAAAATGCAGCCCAATAGTGCTTTGAATGTTCCATAGAATGTTCCAGTAGAAACCTGCCCATCTGGCACATGTCCTAATATTAGTCAGTGTATCTCCTTCATGCGTAACTCAGACACTTTTCAAACTGCTGTCCCTGCACTGGGACTTGGAGTAAATGAGAAAGCACACATGCCCTTTAAGAGAAGAGTATTGGTTTTCTATGAACTTCAACTCTCCTGGACAGAAGTACAATTGGTTTTAAAAACCAGCATGGGTGCTGATCTTCCTGATGCAGGTCCCCCAGTAAATGAGAAAGCACACATGCCCTTTAAGAGAAGAGTATTGGTTTTCTATGAACTTCAACTCTCCTGGACAGAAGTACAATTGGTTTTAAAAACCAGCGTGGGTGCTGATCTTCCTGATGCAGGTCCCCCAGCCTGATGTGGGGCTTAGACACCTTGTTCCTCAGGGAAGGCCTCTGTGGTTCTGATATCCTTCCCACTTGTGTGTTTCTGGGTTGGAGGATACATGGGTCCTGATTAAAGTGTATCTTCACCCTTTTACCTGTCTTGATGTGGCTTTTTCTTTATATCCTTAATTGTGTATGATCTTTTCTGCTAGTTGTCATTCTCAGTACTCATTCAGTCTTAACAATATAGAGATGCTATTCTAAATTTAGATTTTGGTGTGTCTGTGGGAAAAAATGAGCTCTGGATATTTCTACTCTACTATCTTGATCCCACCTTCCGTCTATTTTTGTGGGGTTTTTTTTTACCGTTCTTTGTTTCCTAGGAGCAGATTGTGTTCCCTGCATTCATAAAAAACAAAACTCCAATAGAGTAATAAGAAAAAGACCAATGACCCAGTGGAAAAATCGGCAAAATATGTAAAATGAGAGTAATCTAGGAGAAAAAAAAATGGGCAAAGTGTATGAACTATGAACAGAAAATTCACAAAAAATAATGGCTCTTAACCATGTGAGATGATTACCTTCACTTATAAATGTAAACTAAAACTACATTGAGCTCTTCTTTCTTTCCCTAGAAGTGGCAAATAGGTAGCTGAAAAGATGACAGAAACATGAAGGTGGGGCTGGAGACCTGGCATGAAGCCAAGAATGTGCCCAGCATGGTCTGGAAATTGGTTGCATAAAACGAAACTAAATAATAATGACAGCCAGAGAAGGGATTTACAAATATGGAAGGGGTGAAGGCTAGAAAGAACCCTGAGATGTTGGAGTTGTAGATAACAGTGTGAATTTATGGTTTTATAGCATAAAGAAATAGATGAAGGGATATGTGTGTGCATACATATATTTCCTAGTTCTATTTCTTGCAAGAACCTAAAAGATATCCCAGTAAGAATGAGCATTCTAAATGCCCAGATATTGGTTTCAAAATACCATCCTCAAAAGGTACAAACTTCCAGTTTTAAGATAAATAAGTCCTATGAATATAATATACACATGGTTACTATAGTTAATACTGTATTGTATGTTGGAAAGTTGCTAAAAGTAAATCTTAAAAGTTCTCATCACCACAAGAAAAATAAATTTATAACTATGTGAGGTGGTGAATGTTAATTAGACTTATTGTGGTGATTATTTTATAATATAAACATATCAAATAATTATGCTGTATGCCTAAAGCTAACTCAACGTTAAATGTAAATTATATCTCAATTTTTAAAAAATTAAATAAATACAATCTTTCTCTAAAAAGAGTGACCTATGGCTTCTAGACAAAATTGGGCCCACTGTCTGGTTTTATAAACTTTTACTGGAACACAGCCGTGGCCATTCATTTACATATTATCTATGGCTGTTTTTGCACTATAACAGCAGAATTAAGTAGTTGTGACAGAATCCAATGACTCACAAAGCCTAAAATATTTACTATTCAGCCCTTTCCAGAAAATGCTGAACTCTAACTTAAACCAGGACCCCTTGGAGAAATGGATGATTCCAGGGCTAGGTCAGGGAAAGTACAAGATGAACCTGAGATATCTTGTGCCAGAAAGTCAGGAGATGCTCAACTACTTGGGGTTAGCTTTCAGAGGCTCCCAATGGCCAGATCTGGGACAATTCAAGTCTCAAAATAAAGGGCAGTAATGGATTATGATGAAATAAAATTGTATGTGTATGTGTATGTCACATACTGACATAAATATGAGAGAGAAAGAAATAATTTCCCTTAAAATTGAATGTTAACTAATGTAGAGGAAATGGGGGAAAGCACCCACCATTTGGCAACCATTATAATGCTGATTGGTTCTAGTCAAGTCATCAATGGATGCTAAGGCTGGTGAGTTGAAATTTGAGATTTCTCACCAGAGATCTTCTCACAGAATACTTCTCAATTACAAAGGGGGAAATGGCAGGCTTTGCCACCTGTAAATCCATCAGACACCAACTTGAGCAGGTGATCAAAGTTAACATCAACAGTGGTGGGGTAAATCACTGTTAGTTGTCTCCTGGTGTGATGCACTGAGAAGAACACAGCATCATTTATAAACAGTAGTGTTTCATCAGTACTAAAATCCTGATTAGGATGGTTGTATTGTGGCCTTTTAGGTAACAGAAGGTCTTTGTGTTCCAAAAATACACACTGCAGTATTGAGGAATGAAGAGGATCACATTAGCAACTTGCTGTCATGTGGTTTGGAAAACAAACGATGACAATGGCTATTTATATAGAGAGGATTACAGAGCAAACAGGTTAAATTACTAATAATTGGAGAATTTTGGTGAAGGGGACATGGTAGTACTTTTCTGTTCTTACAACTTTATTAAAAAATTCAAACTTAAGTAAAACCTTAAAAATCCACTGAGACGCCTTTTAAAAATTCATATGTTTATAATATAAAATGGTTTGATGATTGGCATTTTGGCAAGGGGTTGGAGAAACAAGTAATCACATAGATTTCATGACGAGAAGGCATATATAAGGTTTCTTATGAAGGATGATTGGTCACTATTAAATTTTAAAATATGTATACCCTTTGACCTAGTAATTCTACTTTTAACAATTGATGTTACAGATATATATTTATGAATATGGGGGTAATCTTCAAGTTACATGAAAGGTAATTTAATGAAGAACTGTGAAATATGTAAATATTTGTATAAAAAAGGAAACATGCATACATATTCACCTATAATTACTGATAATGTCTAAGAGAAAAGAAGCTGAATGGCTAGATGAAAGGGTAGACAAGAGACTTTGTTCCTCATTCTAAAGGCATAGTGAGAGGTGATTCAGGAGGGGTGAAGAATTCTATTTTTGGAATCTAATTCCAAAATTAATCTAATCTAAAATCTACATTTTGGAAAATGTAGATTCTACATTTTCATGGGAGAAATCATAATTTCCCCCATTGCTTGAATTCAGACTTTGCCCAATTAAATGTGGTAGAACTGGCGGTGTGCCAGTTCCAAGCCTAGGTATTAGACATCTGCAATTGCCAAGAGAATGTGCCCAGGAAATCTGGATGGAAGATGAAATACATAGAAGTGAGCCAGTGATCCCAGCTGAGACCATCCTAGACTAGCTAACAGCTAACCACCAGAGTGAGCTCAGCAAAGACTAAATGAACTGCCCAGCTAAAACCAGCAGAATCACCCAATGAACCCACAGTCTTATGAGCCCCTAAATTCGGGATGATTTTTAGTGCAGCATTAGTGTGGCAATAGATAATAAATACTCAGCATGAACTATTTATTAGGTCCTGTGTGAGTCCTGGTTTATAACAGAGCTTGCCTACTGCTATAAACCTAGAAGTCCAAAAGTATATTCAACTTTCCCTTGTACTCTTGGCAACTGGACATGGGCATATTACCAAGATTCAATTAATCAAATGCTGGCATATGGGATTTTGAGTGCTGTGCATCTGCTAATCAAAGTGTCAAAATTCTCCAGGTATCCTAGTTTCTTAGTGTTGCTTGCTCCAGATTAATTGAGGGAGGCATTGCCAGCTGTGTGACGTCCTAGATCTGATGTCTGTATCTTCAGTCACTTCTTGCATTGAATTTTTAGCTGTCTCTTTTTTTTTTTTTAACTAATTTTCCTGCTTCTGATAATGAGAAGATATTGGGCAGGCTATGGAATTAAGTTTATTTTCTCTTTACAGGGAATGGCAGGCCATTTTGTTGTTGAGTGTCATTCATTTGGACAATTTTTGAAATTGATTAGCCTGAGATCTTCTGGTATGGACACTCCAAACTATAACACTGGTGAAGTTACAAGGAAAGAAAGGAGCAAAGTTAGTACTAATGTGCCTCTACAGTATTTGTCTTTGAAGCATGAGCAAAAAGAGATCAATATATCTCTATTATGATGACAAAGTATAAACAAAATAGAACTAATTTATTGTATGCCTTTGCATTGGAAATGAATTGTATCAAGATTCAAGCCCTAACAACTTTTTATATTAGAAATAACCAGGATTCGGGGCACCCGCAT
This sequence comes from Canis lupus dingo, assembly GCF_003254725.2. Lineage (NCBI taxonomy): Eukaryota > Metazoa > Chordata > Mammalia > Carnivora > Canidae > Canis > Canis lupus. The sequence goes on along the minus strand of NC_064274.1, from coordinate 1,917,160 downwards.
GGCTCAGTGGTTGAACATCTACCTTTGGCTCAGGTTGTGGTCCTGGGGACCTTGAATCAAGTCCCTCACATCAGGCTCTCCACAGGGAGCCAGATTCTGCCTTTGCCTCTCTCTGTGTGTCTCTCATGAATAAATGACCAGGATTCGAGTTTTTGAATTCTATTCTTAATGTACTACTTCCTTAGGTATGTAGTTTATATGTTTTGACTGCTCTCACAGTGTCTTGAAAATAAATTTAGGATCACAAATATTAGCAGTGTGCTTAAATGTCTTCTATAGGCCCTAAAAAAGTATCTTGTATATGGATCTCAAATAACTCAGGAAATTTTGAATCAGGCAAGAAATTGGATAACTACCAATTTTTCCATCTCTTGGCTGCCAGTTGTCTCCCAATTAGTTTGAGGTTTAACAGAACTAGGACCCTGGATAAGTTTCAGCTGGCATCTGTTCAATCTTTAAATCTCTTGAATATATCATGTCTCATTTCATAGTTTAGACTCTCATCTCTCATCTAGACAATCACAACAACTTGGGACAAAATTGGAGGCAGAAAGACCAAGTTTATAATAGGGGATAGGCCTTCTGTGATTTGGTTTCTGCTTACTTCCCACTACAACTCCTGCCAATCCAAGATAGAAAGTACCCGATAATACCAATTTTTTCAGAACACCAAGTACTTGCACATACTGTTCCCTATGATTAGAATGTACTTCCCACTTAATAAATATTTACTCATCCTTCAAATCTCAACTCAAGCATCACCCACTATATAAATCTCCAAATTGCCCATTTACCTGATCTTGCAGCCCTGCTATATATTTAACCCTATCTCTACTATAGAGCATTGATATCTTGTTGTCTCTCCTACTGTTCAGAGTTCTCTTATATCCTCATGTCATAGGCTATTACACTAGAGTACTCAAATCATAAATACAGACAGCCTTGGAGGAATAGTAAAACCAAAAACCAAAAAAATCTGAAGTCACAAAAAAGCTCAAATCTCTACTCTAAAAAAAAAAAAAAAGTAATATTCATCTTGCCAACAAAAATGTCCCTGACATTTAAGAACCATACTTAGAAAAAGAGTGACAAAATGAAAATGCATGACAATTAATGACTAGGTTCTCAAGAAATCTATCAATCACATTAATTAAGGAAACATCCTTTCTTCCTTCTTAACTAAGTTGAAAGGCTGGCAGGGTATCATGGAAATTTTATGATTCCTGGCATCAGTCATGGTTTGAATCTGGCCTTAGATAAATTTCTTGTCCTCCAGATTTCAGTTCCTTGAATTAAGAGGATTGTGTTGCACTGTTAGGAATCTTTCTTTAGAAATTCTAACATTATTTTGTAACTTTTCCAATGAACATACTATATAAAAGCTAAAAACTGGACACAATCAAAATTTTCATTACATGGAAAGGTTTTACAAAATCATGTGATATCTGTACCACCTAGTTTTATACATCATCTAAAAAATACTAAACCATAACTATATGAACTAGCTTGGAAACCTGTCATGTCCCATTTGGTGGGGGAAAATGTTAAACAAATGCACTTATGATCCTATTGAACACTTTAAAAATCTGTACATAAATATGTGTATTTGTGCATAAAAATGGTTTCAGTAGAATACACCAAAACTGAAGTGTCTAATATATGAAATAGGGTGGGGGAAATATTAAAAAGAATTTCATTTGTAGTTCTATTATGATTTAAATATTTTAAAGACATTGCCTCAGTCCATTTGGGCTGCTGTAATAAATTCTACAAACTGGGTAGTTTATAAACAACAGAAATTTATTTCTTACAGTTTTGGAAGCTGGGAAGTCCAAGATCAGGTGCCAGCATGGTCACATAGAAACTGCTGATTAAGTATCCTTTAACCATCAAAAACAAAATGTATTCGGGAGAGTAAAAGGGTAGAATTTTTATGTTCAACTGAATCTAAGGTGTTATCAGCATAAAACAGACTATTATAAGATGCTATAAGATGCTTCAAGTAAGCCAGAAGGCAATCCCAAAACAAATCTAAAGTAGATAGACACAAAATGAAAAGAATCAAAGCATACCACTGCAGAAAATTATCGACTTATAAAGGAAAATAGCAAGGGAGGAAGAAATGAACAAAAGAAGTACAAGAGCATGCAAAACAAGAAGATGGCAGTAGAAGTCCTCACCAAGAACTACATTAAATGTAATGGATTAAATTCTCCAATCAAAAGGCAGAGTAACTAGATGGATTAAAAATAAATAAGACCTAAATATATGCTACTTACAAGAGACTCACTTTAGTTCCAAGGACACATGTAAGCTCAAACTGAAGAAATAGAAAAATACATTCCAAGCAAGTGGAAACCAAAAGAGCAATGGTAGCTATATTTATATTAGATAAAATAGACTTTAAATCAAAACTTTAATGAGACAAAGAACGCCATTATATAAATGATGAAAGGATCAACTGATCAAGAGGATATAACTATCATAAATATTTATCAATCCAACATCAGAGCTCCTAAATATATTAAGCAAACATTAAAAGATAAAGGGAGGAACAGGCAACACTAAAATAGTAGTAAAGGACTTTAATACCCCATGCTCAACAATGCATAGACCATCCAAACAGAAAATCAACAAGTAACATTAGAATTGAAGTATAATTTAGATCAAATATACCTAACAGACATTTACAAAACATTCCATCCAACAGCAGCAGAATATACATTCTTCTCAAGTGCACAGGAAACATTCTCCAGAATAGATAATGTGATCAGTCACAAAAGAAATCCCAGCAAATCTTAAAAGGGTGAAATCATACCAAGTATCTTTTCTGACCACAATGGTGTAAAATTGAAAATCAACAATGGGAGGAAACTGGAAAATTCAAATATGTGGAAATTAGACAACATGCTTCCAAATAACCAATGGGTCGAAGAAGAAATCCAATGGGAATTCAAGAAAATCTTGAAACAAATAAAAATGGAAACACAATATACCAAAACATGGGATACAGTGAAAGTAGTTCCAGGAGGAAATTTATAGGTATAAATGCCTAAATTAAGAAAAAAAAGAAAGATCTCAAATAACTTTATACTTCAAGGAGAAAACAACAAACTAAGCCCAAAGTGAGCAGAAAGAGGGAAATAAAGACCAGGGCCTTAAAAAAATAGAAAAAAAAATAGAGACAAAAAATTAGAAATGCTCACAGAACCAAAAGGTGACTTTTTTACACAGATAAAACTGACAAATCTTTACCTACACTAAATTTTTTAAAAAGAGAATTCAAATAAACAGGATTAGAAATAAGAGACATTACAACTGATACTATAGGAATACATAGGATTATGAAAGAATGCTATGAACAATTATAGGCCAACAAACTAAATCACCTAGAAAAACTAGATAAACTCTTAGAAATATACAACAAACCAAAACTAAGTCAGAAAGAAATAGAATATATGAACAGACCAGTAACAAGAAGATTGAGCCAGTAATCCAAAACCTCCCAACACAGGAAAACCCAGGAACAGATGGCCTCACAGGTAAATTCAACCAACACTTAAAGAAGAATTAATGCCAATTCTCAAATTCTTCCAAAAAGCTGAGGAGGAGGAGGGAATACTTCCAAACCCATTTTACAAGAACAGCATTGTCCTGCTACAAAAGCCAGATAAGAATACTACAAGAAAATTATAGAGCAATATGCCTGAAGAAAGTAGATTTTAAAACTCTCAACAAAATATTTGCAAACCTAATACAAAAGCACATTAAAAGAATCATACACCATGACCAAGTGACATTTATCCTTAGGATGCAAGGATGATTCAACGTATGTAAATCAATAAATGTGATAAAATATAATAGAATGAGATAAAAATCATACTCACCTCAAAGGATGTAGAAAAAGTATTTAACAAAATACAATATCCTTTCAAGATAAAAACACTCAACAAATTGGGTATAAAATAAACATAACATAATAAAGACCATATGTGACAAAGCTATAGCTAACATTATGGTCAACAGTGAAGGTTGAAAGCTTTTCCTCTAGGATCAAGAATAAGACAAAGGTGCTCACTCTCCATCACTTTATTCAGTTCTGTTCAACATAGTAATGAACACTGTAGCAAGAGAAACAAATAAAAGACATCCAAATCAGAAAGGAAAAAGTAAAATTGTCATTATTTGGAGATGGTATAATTGTATGTAAGGAAAACTCTAAAAACTCAATCTAAAAAAAGTTGTTAGAACTAATCATGAATTCAGTAAATTTTCAAGGAATACAATCAACATACACAGGTCACTATACACTAACAACAAAATAACTGAAAAATAAATGAAGAAAACTATGGCTTACGGTTTCAAGTCCCACATTTAGGTCTTCAATCCATTTTTAATTTATTGTTGTGTATGGGGTGAGAAAAGTAGTCTACTTTCATTCTTTGCAGGTAGTTGGCCAGTTTTCCCAACACCATTTGTTGAAGACACAGTTGTTTTCCAATTAGATGGTCTTTCCTGCTTTGTCAACTTTAATTGACCGTATAGTTGTGGGTTCATATCTGGGTTTTCTATTGTGTTCCATGTCCTATGTATCTATTTTTGTGCCAATACCATACTGTTTTGATTACTGCAGCTTTGCAATATAACTTGAAGCCCAGAATTGTGATGCCTCAAGCTTTCTTTTTCTTTTTCAAGGTTGCTTTGGCTATTGGGGTAAAATTTTAGGATAGGTTTGCTCTAGTTCCATGAAAAACTCTCTTGGTATTTTGATGGCATTGCACTGATTAGGAGAGTTGCTTTGGGTAGTATAGACATTTTAACAATATTTATTCTTCTAATCTAAGAGCATGGAATTTCTTTCCATTTCTTTGTGTCGTCTTAATTTTCTTTCATCAGTGTTTTAATAGTTTTCAGAGTACAGTTCCTTCACCTCTTTGGTTATTTCCTAAATATCTTATTTTGGGTACAACTGTAAATGGGATTGTTTTCTTACTTTCTCTTTCTGCTGCTTCATTATTGGTGTATGGATTTTTGTACACTGATTTTGTATCTTAGGAATTTACTGAATTCATTTGTTAGTTCTAGGAGTTTCTTGGTGGAGTCTTTCAGATTTTCTATATATGTCATCTGCAAATAGTGAAAGTTTTACTTCTTCTTTCCTGATTTGGATCCCTTTTATTTCTTTTTGTTGTCTGATTGCTGTGGCTAGGATTTCCATAGCATTCACTATGTTGAACCAAAGTGGTGAGAGTGAACATTCTTGTCTTTTTCCTGATCTTAGGGGAAAAGTTCTCCATTTTTCCCCATTATGGATTATGTTAGCAGTGGGATTTTCATCCTTGGCCTTTATTATGTTATGTTCCTTCTAAAGCTACTTTGTTGAGGGTTTTTTATCATGAATAAACGTTGTAATTTATCAAATGCTTTTTCCTGCATCTTGAAATAATATGGTTCTTATCCTTTTTCACATTAACGTGATGTTTCATGTTGATGGATTTGCTAATATTGAACCACCCTTGCAACCCAGAAATAAATCCCACTAGACTATGGTGAATTTTTTAAAAATCTATTATTGAGGGTGCCTGTATGTTTCTTTTAAGCATCTGACTTCAGTTCAAGTCATGATGATCTTAGGATCCTGGGATCAAGCCCCATATCAGTCTTCCCACTCAGCAGGGAATCTGCTTGTCCCTCTCCCCGCCCCCCCCCCCCCCCCGCCGCTTGTGCTCTACCAAATAAATAAAATCTTAAAACACAGAACTTTAATAAAATAAAATGTATTATTTGACTTGGTTTGCTAGTAATTGGTTGAGGACTTTGACATCTGTGTTCAGCAGAGATATTGACCTGTAGTTCTCTTTTTCAGTGGAGTCTTTATTTGATTTTGGTATTAGGGTAATGCTGGATTTATAGAATGAATTTGGAAGTTTTTCTTTCTTTTCCATTTTTTGGAACAGTTTGAAAAGAATAGATATTAACTCTTTAAATGTTTGATAGAATTCACCTGTGAAGTCATCTGGTCCTGGACTTTTGTTTGTTGGTAGTTTTTAAATTACTGATTCAATTTCTTTGCTGGTTATTGGTTTGTTTAGATTTTTCTATTTCCTCCTGTTTCAGTTTGGGTAGGTTGTATTTTCTAGGAATTTATCCATTTCTTCTAGGATGTCCAATTTGCTGGCATACAATTTTTCATAATATTCTTTTATAATTATATTTTTGTGGTGTTGGCTTTTATTTCTCCTCTCTCATTTGTGACTTTGAGTCCTTTCTCTTTTTTCTTGATAACTCTGGCTAGAGATTTAATTTTGTTTTGTTTTCCAAAGAACCAACTCCTGTTCTCATTGATTTGTTCTATTGTGTGTGGTTTTTTTTTTTTAAGTTTCTATATCATTTATTTCTGCTCTTTGTTATTTCCTTCTTTCTACTGGTTTTTTGGTTTTGTTGTTCTTTTCCTAGCTCTTCCAGGTGAAAGGTAAGACTGAGATGTTTCTTGCTTCTGGAAATAGGCCTATATTACTATAAATTTCCCTCTTAGAAACACTTTTGCTGTATCTCAAAGGTTTGGGGACCATTGTGTTTTCTTTTCCATGTTTTAAAACATTTCTTTTATTTTAACCTTAGCCATTTCAATTAATTAATATGTGTCTTGTTGCAAACCTCCTTCAGTTCAGATGAACTCTGTGCTTTGAGTCTGAGTCTGGATATCTGCTTCGTTTTCTAGGTTAGGTAAGTTTTCACTATTATTTCTTCAAATAAATTTTCTGCTCATTTATCTTTCTCATCTGCTCCTGGGATCCCTATAATGTGAATGTTTGTTCTCTTGTTGTTGACCAAGAGATTCCTTAACTCCTCATTTTTAAAATTCTTTTTTCTATTTACTATTTGGGTTCTTTCCATTACCCTCCCTTCAGGTCACTGATCCATTCTTCTGTATCTGATAATCTGTTGATTCCCCCTAGAGTATTTTTCATTTCAGTTATTAAGTTTTTAAATTTATTTATTCACAAGAGACACAGAGAGAGAAGCAGAGACATAGGCAGAGGGAGAAGCAGGCTCCCTGTGAGGATCCTGATGTGGGACTCCATCCCAGGATCCCAGAATCACACACTGAGCCAAAGGCAGATGCTCAACCACTGAGCCACCCACATGCCTCTCAGCTATTAAGTTTTTATTCAAAATCCAGTCAGGTAACATACAGTGTTATGTTAGTTCCAGGTATACTATATAGTGATTCAACACTTCCATACAACACATGGTGCTCATCACAAGTGCATTCCTTAATCTCTTTCATCTGTTTTATTCATCCTCCCACCAACCTCTATTCTGATAACCATCAATTTGTTCTCTATAGTTAAGAATCTGTGTCTTGGTTTGCCTCTTTTCTCCCCTTTGCTCATTTGTTTTGTTTCTAAAATTCTACATATGAGTAAAATCATATTTCTCTGCAGTTAGACAAAACTATTTCACTTAGCATAATACTATCTAGTTCCATGTTGTTGCAAATGGCAAGATTTCATTCTTTTGATGGCTGAGTAATATTCCATATGTATGTATAACATTATCAAAGTTTTACCTTAAAAAAATAAAACAGATCTTGGATTTTCATCCCTTTTTTGTATTTATTTTTGCCCTAGTCTTCCTTATTTTTCTCCTATTTTGGGCTTTGTTCTTTTTCTAGTTCCTCTAAATGTAGGTTTTAGATTAAGATCCATCTTATTTCTTGAAGTGGGCCTAACAAACTTCCATCTTACAGTGTTCTGAAAATCTATAGGATTCAGCAAAAGAGGTATGTTTCCATTTTTGTTGTTTTATGATATTTTGATTTCCTATTCAAGGTCTTCATTGACTCACTGGTTGTTCAGTAGTATGTAGGCCTTCATGACTTTGTGTATTGTCCAATTATTTTCTTGTAATTCCAGCTTTATAACATTGTGGTCAGAAAAGATGCTTGGGGGGGCAGCCCCAGTGGCCCAGTGGTTTAGCACCGCCTTCAGCCCAGGGCCTGATCCTGGAGACCCGGGGTCGAGTCCCACGTCAGGCTCCCTGCATGGAGCCTGCCTCTCCCTCTTCCTGTGTCTCTGCCTCTCTCTCTGTCTCTCATGAAATAAATAAATAAATAATATTTTTTTTAAAAAAAAAAAAGAAAAGATGCTTGGTATAATTGCAATCTTCTTAAATTTTATTAAGCTTTGTTTTGTGGCGTACCATGTGATTGATCCTAGAGACTGTTCCAGGTGCACTTAGAATGTGTTTTCTGCTGTTTTGGACTGGGTTGTTCAGCATATATCTGTTAGGATCATCTGGCCTAATGTGTTGTTCAAAACCACTTTCTTTGCTGATTTTCTGTCTGAGTGATCTATCCAATGATATAAGTGAGGTATTAAAATCCCCTGTTATTGTATTATAATCAATTCCTTCTTTGTTAATACCTGCTTTATGCATTTAGGTACTTCTATATTGGGTTCATAGATATTTATAATTGTTATATCTTCCTTTTGGATTGATCCCTTTATCATTATATAATGCCCTTGTCTCTTATTGCAGTCTTTATTTTAAAGTCTGCTTAATCTGTTCTACCTCAGCTTGTATTTTGTACCCACTTTCCTTATTTTATCCATCTTCCAAGAGGCTGCTTATATTCCTTGGCTTGTGGCCTTGACTTACTCTAACCTCTACCTCCTCTCCTTCTGACCAATTTCCCTTCTTACAAGAACCCATGTGATTACCTTGGATTATCTGGGTAGACCCAATGCTATGTCCCCATCTCATCATCCTCAATAATCACATCTGAAAATCCCCTGTGCCATAGGTTCATGAGAAGGAAATCCTTCAAGCAGCTGTGCAGATCTAGCTAGTGTGAAAGGGAAAGACTTCACGGTGATCCAAAGTTCCAGCCAACCCAAGAGAAACCTCCACATTAAAGATTGCTATTAGCAGGGTCACACATTTGGGCAGAAATTGCTCTGAGTTAAAACTGCAATGCTTTGTCATCAGCTGGGGGCTACCCAAGAAAACCATGCTTGCTCAAGGACCACAGCTAGAAGTTGTCCCACCATTTGTACTCATAGCAGTTGAATGGAAAGTCATTTCTTGGAGATTCACACAGAATACTTCCATGGTCACACTTTTCTTTAACTGTACAAACTGAAGGGTAGACAGATATAAGAGAAAACTTAAGCACTGTCCTAGGCTAGATTTGTTACCTCTTGCATGCTGAGTTACTCAGCATCAGTATTGAAAAGAGGTTGTTACTGTTCTAATAATCTACCCTACAGAAATACTGGCACGTAGCAAGGCTAGAGTTGTAAGTTTGTTCAGTGTATTATTTTTTAATTGTCAAGAAGCTAGACAAACCTATATGTTTACCAATAAGGAGAAAATTAAATCATGGTTCATTCATAGTATAGAATACTAGGCATGCATTAAGAAATATGTAGACTTTCAATGAAAAGTGACCAAGACTTTTTAGTATAAAAGGGAACTTTATTATAATGTACATGCTTTTTTGTAAGTTTTTACAAAATAACTCTTGTGCTTCTACAAGCCTTTATGTTCACTTTTGTTTGCTCAGCCTTTCTGAAGCATGACCTTAGGACCTTTTGACAGGAGACATTGATTGAGTGGGATGAGGAAAGGAAGGAAGAACTTGACTTTGAACCTCAAGATAAATACATAAAGCTTTCCTGCAGAGAAGGTATAACTTTTCTACTTTTAAACTTTAAAGAAATGAACACTTATTCTGAGTGTTGCCACAAAATGTTTACATTTTAAAGTATATTTTCAGCTACAAGGGTAACACATTACATATTTAGGTACTCAACTCCAATTATTGAAGAAATAGGCTTAGATAACAACCAAGTGAAATGCATTTCTCTGATTTCCTATTTTCTTATGAGATGGTGACTCACAGAATTCTTAAAAACTTTCAGGAGCATTCCTTGAGCAGTCATGACTGTAAACTTCCAAGTATCATCACAAGATGGCAGAAGATAAATCATGGGACAACTGACATTGAAGACTCAGATGGGTAAGGGATAAGATGGTATAAGTCATTCTCATTCTCTCCTTTTGTGTTGTTGTTGTTGTTTAAGATTTTATTTATTTATTTGAGAGAAAGAAGGAGAGAGACAAGCCGACTCCCCACAGGGCAAGGAGCCTGACATGGGGTGATCACAGGAATCTGAGATCATGATCTGAGCTGAAGGCAGATGTTTAACTGAAGAGACACCCAGGCACTCTTCTCCCTCTCTAGTTAATCAAATACTTAAGAAAATGTGTCAAGGTTTAATCAGAGAAACAGAACCAATAGGAGACAAAGTAACATATCAGTTTCAACGAATTAGGTGGTTCAATTCTGGAGGTTGATAAGGGAAATCCAAAATCTATAGGGCAGACTGCCAGGAAGAGTAAGTTGGAACTATTAGACATGGCTGAAATTCACTTGAAGATAAAACTATGCCTGTGGGTAACTTCAACACTGCTTTTAAGTCCTTTAAACTGATTATTTTAGGTATCTTTAAGTAAGGGAGATTAAAATCCCGCCTGTAAAGTTAACTGATTATGTGCTTTGCATGCTTCTGTGAAGATATTTTGCAGATGTAATTAATATTTGAATAACTGAGGACTGTAGCCTGGCCACACTGATGCATCAAAAGACCATAGTCCACTCCCTGTCAACTTATATATCACTTTAAACCACTCAATATCCTATGATATCACCAAAATAACAATATAGGAGACCCTAGTTTCTCAATGATCAACAATTAGGCAGCTATCCATGAACAAAAATAGCTCTCAGAGAGTTCTCTGGGATGGGGAGAAATGGTAGGAACAAAGAAGAAAAGACGAAGCTACCACTAGGAGCCCTGTAACTGAGAAATCACAGTTCCTAGCGACCTGCACTGTAGACTTACTACCACTAGCCACTGCAGACACCTTTCAGATTTCACCCACTTATGCCCCATAGTTATTCTAATTAACGGACACCAGCCACTTGAATCCTTCCCTACTCCTTTTTCCCGAAGAGAGTCCAGGACCCATAACTATAGCTACCCAAGGTCTCTCTGGCCAAATTATAAAATGTCAGCCACGTAAGTTTTTTTCCTGTACTCACCGGAGCCCAGCAGCTGTGCTCAAAGCCAGCTCAGGCTGCTGTAGTTGTATGAATGCAAGAAGACAACCTAAGTCTCTTAGGCTGACTACCACCACTGGGCCTGTACTCTGGGCTAACCTCTCCAGCTCTGTACCTGCATGCCATCCAGCCTGACTACTGTCATCAGCTTCCACTGCTTTGTACATGCCCGATGGTGAGGGTGGAGGGGCTGTGCAGCCACAGGTGAATACACTGATAAGCACCTGCAGAGGATTTGGCTATGAGTCTGGATCTGGCCCTGCCTGCACCACCACACCAATTCTGTAGCTATTTCTTCCAGTTGTGCACATGCACATCCCTACACTAACTCCTATCACTCTTCCTCACTTAAATGTGCAACCACAAGGGAGAAAGCCAATAGCTAAGGCCCCTGCAACTATGAGTGAGTCCTTGATACTTGCCCTGCCCCCATAAAATAATATACATATCACTGGAGTCCCAGTGGGAGAAGAGAGTATAAATATTAAACAATGGCTGAGACCCTCCCAAACCTAGGGAGAAATTTGGATATCCAAGTTTTGTTTTGTTTTGTTTTGTTTTTTCTGAACCTAATAGGTCACTGTGAAATTTCAATCCAAAACTATTTTCTCCAAGACACATAATAAAACTATCTAAAGCCAATCACAAATAATTTTTAAAGCAGTAAGATAAGAAATACAAAGGAATACACATGGGGCTACCAGTGGATTTATGAGTAGAGATATTTCTGGCCGGTAGAGAATGGGATAATATATTTAAGGTGTTAAAAAGAAACCTCCAACCAATAATACTTTATCTGACCTTCATTTCTAAAGGATAAATTTGCCAGGTAAAACCTTCCCTAACAAAGGCTAAGGAGTTTATCACCAGTTTACCTGCCTTATAAGAAATGCTGAATGAAGTTCTTCAATCTGAAATAAAAGTATACATACTAGTAAATTGAAAACAGATAATGTTTCTTACACTGGTAAAGTACAGTCAGAATGTCCTAATGCTGTAATACTGTATATTAGAATTAAGTAGTTAACACATCAGTAGATTAAGGGACAAAAGATTAAAGATAGGTATAGCTTTAACAAATTGTTAATGCATACACAATATACAAAGATATAAATGGTGATATAAGGGGGGAGTAAAAAGAATTTTTGTATGTCATTAAAGTTATGTATATGACTATATTTTACACTGATCATTTGTGATTCCCTGAGGCTTACATAAAACTTCAAAGCAAAAATTGACAAGTTACACAGAAAATAAATAGAAGGGAATTAAAGCATACCACTGTGAAAAATGATTAATTTATAAAAGGAAGGCAGCAAGAAAGGAGGACTAGGAAAGCAGAATTATAATACAGCCAGAAAACAGAATAATGATAGGTAAAGACACTTCACTCCTGTCATCTAAATCTTAATGGGCTGAATTATCCAATCAAAAGGCAAAGAGATGGATGGATACAAAAACAAGACCTAGTTATATGCTGCCTAGAAGAGACTTCAGCTTTCAGGACACACATAAACTCAAACTGAAGAGAGAGCAAAACATATTCCATGAAAGTAGAAACCAAAAGACAGCAGAGGTAGTTATAAAACAAAACAATAATCAACCATGGTCATTATATAATGATCTGGGCATCAACTTGACTAGAAGGTAAATCAAATATATTTGTGACTAACATCAGAAGATGTGATTATATTAAGCAAATACTAACAGATCAGAGGGGAGAAAATAATAAAATAGAAGTAGGAGATTTCACTACCAATCAGGGAACAATGGTCTTGAACTTTAGACCAACTAGAACAGACATAAATAGAGCAGTCCATTCAACAGCAGCAGAATATACATTTTTCTCAAGTTCACATGATACATTCACCAGGATAGGTTACATAATTGGTTACAAAACAAGTCTTGGCAAATTTAAATTAGATACTTGGTATGATTTCAAACCACAATGATATTAAACTAGGAATCATCTCAAGATTAAACAATACACACCAGAACAACCAATGTGTCAAAAAATTCAAAAGAAAATCTAGAACTATGTTGTGCTTCCATTTGTTTAAAAATGTCAAAGTCTAGGAGATACTACAAAAGCAATTCTAAGAAAAGTTTATAGTAATAAATGCCTACATTAAGAAATAAGAGAAAGTCAGTTCAAGATGTTCAAGCGTAGGAAGATCCTGAACTCCTCTCTGACAGACAATAAACTTAAAGCTACATATAGAACAATTTCTTCTGAAAACTAGCTTAACAGTTACTCCACAGCAAAAGATAAAGAACAACATCAAAATGAGTAAGAGAAGCAGAAATGCAGTCTCATCAAAAACCCCATCTCTAGGGTGGCAACCCAACAGAGGGAAGGGGTCTCAAAAATACAGAACTTCTCCCTGAGGGGAATGGGATCTGTGCCCCACAATCTTTGTATATTTTTTATTGGAGTTCAATTTGCCAACATATAGTATAACACCCAGTGCTCAACCCATCAAGTGCCCCCTCAGTGCCTGTCACCCAGTCACCCCATCCCCAAGCCCACCTCCCCTTCCACTACCCCTTGTTCGTTTCCCAGAGTTAGGAGTCTCTTATGTTTTGTCACCCTCTCTGATATTTTCCAGTCATTTTCCCTCCTGTCCCTTATAACTCCTTTCACTGTTTCTTATATTCCCTGTATGAGTGAAACCATATAATGTTTGTCCTTCTCCGATTGACTTACTTCACTCAGCATAATACCCTCCAGTTCCATCCAGTTGAAGCAAATGGTGGATGGATAAAGAAGATGTGATATATATACACAACGGAATATTACTCAGCCATTAGGAGGCACAATTAAGAAAAACACAAAAATTAGGGTAAGGTTAATTGATAAGATTCATTGCCCACATAGGGTCAGCCCTCAAGACTGTTTCTAGGTGTTAGGTGAAACAGCTACCTCTCCCAAACAGATTCAAGCAAAATGAAGAAACAGGGATAGGTTATAAACAAAAGAATAAGACAAAGCCCCAGGGGAAAAAATATATTTAAAGAGAGAGAAGTAATTTACCTGACAAAAACTTAAAAAAAAAAAAAAGACTTCAAAGCAATGGTCATAAAGATGTTTATCAGATTTGGGAGGATCGATGAACACAGTGAAAACTTCAACAAAGAAAAAGAAAATAAAGTAGCAAACATGGCAGAGCTAAAGAATGAAACACTGAACAGAAAAATACACTAGAGGTGTTCAACAGCAGAGTAGATGAAGCAGAAGAATTAGTGATATGAAAAATAAGATGGCAGAGCTCACCCAAACAGAGCAGCAAAAAGAAAAATTAAAAAGTAAGATAGCTTAGGAAACCTATGAGACAATATCAAGGGGAAGAACATTCACATTATAGGGGTCCTAAAAGGAGAGGAAAACAAAGGGGCAGAAAAGTTATTTGAAAACTTCCCTAATATGGGGAAGAAAACACATCTAGGTCCTGGAAGCCCAGAACTTTCCAAACATGATAAATCCAAAGAGACCCACACCAAGACACATTTTAATTAGAATCTTACAGTTCAGCTTGAAATCCAGCATTGTGATGCCCTCAGCTTTGGTTCAGACAAAATATTTTTCTCTTGTCTAACTATTGACAACTTGTTATGTACAAGTGAATACGTAAGACTATCACCAGATTTCTCAGAAATTTTGCAGACCAATAGTGAGTGGCATGATAAATTCAAAACGTTGGAAGTAAAAAAACTTCCAACCACTATTATTCTATCCAGCAAGGTTATAATTCAGGTTTGAAAAGAATATAAAGAGTTTTCCAGAGAAGAAAATGCTAAAGGAGTTCTTCACCACTAAAGTTGCCCTATAGGAAATGTTAAAGAAAGCAGAAAAGAACACTAATTAGCAATAAAGCTTGAAGTTAGTAGAAGGAAGGAAATAATAAAGATTACAGTGGAAGTAAATGAAATAGTATCGTTGATCTTTTCTCGCCTTTTAATCTTTAAGAGCTGGTTCTTTGAAAAGATCATTGAAAAACCTTTAGCCAGGCTCATCAAGAAAAAACACTCAAAATCAGAAATGAAGATAAATTACACCAACACCAGAGAAATATAACAGATTATGAGACTACCTCACAAAATTATATGCCAACAAATAAAGAACCTAGAAGAAATGGATTAATTCCTAGAAACAGTCTTCTAAGACTGAATCAAGAAGATATGGATGACCAATTATTAACAAATTAAATCAGTGAAAAACAATGAAAACAAAAATTCAGTAGCTTTACAAGTGAATTCTACTAAACTTTTTAAAAGTGTTTATTCAAACTCTAACTAGTGAACATACAGTGTAATATTGTTCCAGTGTACAATATACTAAAATTTCAAGAAGAGTTAATACTTATCCTTCTTCTTCTTTTTTTTTGAATAGTTAGAATGAGAGGAGGAAAGAATGCTTCCAAATTCAATGAAGCCAGCATTACCTTGATATTGCAACTGGACAGAGACACTACAACAAAACCAACACTGTAGGCCAATATCTCTGATGAACATAGATGCAAAAGTCTTCAAGAAAATAAACAGAATTCAACAATGCATTAATAGGATGACCCACCACAGTCAAGTGTGATTTAATGCAGGAATACAATATGGTTTAACATCTGCAAATCAATCAATATGATACGCCACAGTAACAAAAAGGATAGATGCATTTCAACTGATGCAGAAAAAACAATGGACAAAATTCAAATCCATTTATGATAAAAATGCTCAAAAAGTAAGGAAACATACCTCAACATGATTGAGGCTGTATATGACAAATCCACTTCTAACATCATAGTCAGTGGTGAAAAACTGAAAGGTCTTCCTCTCAAATCAGAAGGAATACAAGGATATCCACTCTCACCAATTTTATTCAACATAGTGTTGGAAGTCCTAGCCACAGCAACCACATAAGAAAAATGAAAACATCCAAATTAATAAGGAAGAAGTAAAACTATCCCTATTGGCAGCTGACACACTATATATACAAAACCTGAAAGGCTCCACCCCAAAATTATTAGAACCAGTAATTCAGTAAACTTATAAATACAAAATAAATATATAGAAATATGTTACATTGCGATACATTAATAATTAAGTAGCAGAAAGGAATTAGAAAACAATCCTATTTATAATTACACACACACCCCCAAAATACCTAGGAATAAATTTAACAAAGGAGGTCAAAGATTTACACTCTGAAAACTATAAGACATTGATGAAAGAAATTGAAAATGACACCAAGAGATAGTGAAAGACACCCCATGTTTATGGATCAGAAAAATTAATATTGTTAAAGGTCCAAAGGTCCATAGTACCCAAAGCTCTAAAGATTCAATGCAATCCTCATCAAAATACTAAGTATTTTTCACAAAATAGATAAAATAATCTCAAAATTGGTATGAAACCACAGAATACCTGGAACTACCAAAGCAATTTTGATGGAGAAGAACAAAGCTGTAGGTATTACAATCACAGATTTCAAGATAAACATCTATAGTAATCAAAACAGTATGGTGCTGGCATAAAAATAGACACAGAGGTCAATGGAAAAGAAGATAAATAAACCCATGTATATATGATCAATTAATCTATGACATCAGAAGTAAGAATATACAATGGGGAAAAGACTGTCTCTTCAATAAGTGGTATTGGGAAAACTGCACAGCTACATGGAAAAGAATGAAACTGGATCACTTTTTAAAACAATATACAAAAATAAACTCAAAATGGATTCAAGACCTCAATGTCAGACCTGAAACCATAAAACTCAAAACATAGGCAGTACTCAATTGGACATCAGCCTTAGCAACATTCTTATGAATATGTATCTTCAGGCACACACACATAAGAAAAGCAAAAATAAACTATTAGGACTAAATAAAATAAAATAAATTTTACACCACAAAGGAAACAAACAAAATGAAAAGACAACTTGATGAATGAAAAAAGATACTTGCAGATAAATCCAATAAGGTGTTAATACCTGAAATAAATACAGAATTCATACAATGCAACATGAGAGAGAAAAGAGAGAGAGAAAGAAATCCTGATTGGAGAAACAGGTAGAGGACCTGAATAGACATTTTTTTAAAGAAGATATACAGATAGTCCAAGATTCCCAATATCACTAGTTACAGGGAAATAGATATTAAAACCATTATAGGTTTTGCCAGAATAGGCTAGTATCAAAATGACAAGAAATAATAAGTATAGATAAGGATGTGGAGAAAAGGAAACCCTCATGCATTATTGGTGGGAATGTAAATTGATGCAACCATTGTGGAAAACAGTATGGCTCTTACTCAAAAAATTAAAAAATGAATTACCATATGATCCAGTAATTCCACCAGTGGGCATATACCCAAAGAAAAAACACTAATTTGTAAAAGATATATGTACTCCTATTTTTATTGCCAGCATTATTTACAAAAGCCAAGATATGGAAGCAACCCATGTCCAGCAATAGATGAATAAAGATGTGATGAACATACATACATGTGTGTGCGCATGCTGGAATATTACTCAGCTGTAAAAAAGAATGAGAGCTAACCATTTGACAATATGGCTAGACCTGTAGGTTATAATGTCAAGTTATTTGTCAGTCAGGGAAAAACAGATACAATATGATTTCACTTACATGAAATTTATTTCATTTAACAAATGAAAAAAAGAAAAGAAAAAAATCAGACTTTTAAATACAAAAAAACAGACTGGTGGTTGCCAGAGGGGAGGTGGGTGAAAGGGATGGGTGAAATAAATAAGGAGGATTAATAATACAGTTACCGGGATCCCTGGGTGGCGCAGCGGTTTGGCGCCTGCCTTTGGCCCAGGGCGCGATCCTGGAGACCCGGGATCGAATCCCACGTCGGGCTCCCGGTGCATGGAGCCTGCTTCTCTCTCTGCCTCTGTGTGTGTGTGTGTGTGTGTGTGTGTGTGTGTGACTATCATAAATAAATAAATTAATTAAAAAAAATAATACAGTTACCTTGTTGAGCAATAAGAAATGTATACAATTGCTGAATCATTTTGTACACCTGAAACTAATGTAACATCATGTTAATTACACTTCAAAAAAATTAAAAGAATACTTTTTAAAGTAGTGATGAAGACTCATTTATATGCTGCTTACAATAGACTCAACTCAAATGTAAGGACATAAGCTGAAAGTTAAGGGATAGAACAGGTATTTCATAAAAAATGGAAACCAAAAGTAGCTATACTTAGAAAATAGACTCTTATCATTAGATAATGTTCCTCTTTGTCTTTCAAACAAATACTGTAATTAAAAAGTCAAACAAGAAGATGTGACATTGGTAAATATTTACTTACCCAACATAGAATTATCTAACTATATAAAGCGAACATTTAACAGATCTAAGGGGAGAAATTTACAACAAAACAATGATAGTAGGAGACCATAATACCCCCTCTTAAATCAATGAATAAATAGATCATTCAGACGGAAAATCTGTAATGGGGATCCCTGGGTGGCTTAGCGGTTTAGCGCCTGCCTTCGGCCCAGGGCGTGATCCTGGAGTTCCGGGACTGAGTCCAACATCAGGCTTCTGCATGGGGCCTGCTTCTCTCTCTGCCTGTGTCTCTGCTTCTCTCTCTTCTCTCTCTCTCTCTCTCTCATAAATAAATAAATAAATAAATAAATAAATAAATAAATAAAATCTTTAAAAAAAGAAAATAAAATCAGTAATGAAACATCAGCCTTAAATGACATGTTAGGCCAGATGGATTAAATATATATGGAAAATTCCACCCAAAGGCAACAAAATATACATTAAGTGCACACAAAACAGTCTCCAGGATAGATTATATGTTAGGCCACAAAACAAGTCTCAATAAATTTAAGATTGAAATCATATCAAGCATTTTTCCAACCATAATTATATAAAGCTAGTTATCAATTACAAAGAGAAAACTGGAAAATCATGAATATATGGAGATTAAACAACACGCTACTTTAACAACCAGTGGGTCAATGAAGAAATCAAAGAAGAAATTTAAAAATACTTTGAGACAAATAAATATGAAAATATAGCATGCCAAAAATCTATGGAATGTAGCATAGCAATTCTGAGGGGAAGGACTATAATGATACAAGCTTACCTCAAGAAAGAAGAAAAATCTCAAATACACAATCAAATGTTATACCTAAAGGAACAAGAAATGAAGCCAAAAATTAGAAGAATGGAAATAATAAAGATTAAAGCAGAAACAAATGAAATGGTGAGTTACCAAAGATTTGCCAATCTTATCTTTTCAAAGAACCAATTCTTAGTTTGATTTTTTTTATATTGTCACTTTAGGCTCTAAGAAAAAGATGACTGAAAGTTAGAAATTACAAATGATAAAGAAATGGAAAAGACATATAATTGTATATAGTAGTCTCTTATAGTCAAAAAATTGGAAAACATGGAAGAAATAGGCAAATTGCTAGAAACAAAATCTTCCAAGAATGAATCATGAAGAAATAAAAAGTCTAGACTGGTAAAATTCACCAGTAAAGCCATCTGATCTTGGAGTTTTATTTTTTGGAGTTTTATGATTACTAAGTCAATCTCTTTATTACTAACCAGACATTTGAAGAATATGCAAAACGTATCCTTCTCAAACTCTTCCAAAAAATTAAAGAGTAGGGAACATTCCCAAACTCATTTTACAAGATCAGTATTACCTCCACACCAAAACCAGACAAGGACACAATGAAAAAAAAAATCACAGGCCAGTATCCCTGATGAACATTTTTGTTGAGAATTTTTGCATCATTAGCCCACTGAAGTCAACAACACATTAAAGGGATCATATGCTATTATCAAATGGGATTTACTCCAGAAATACATGGGTCTAGATGCACAAATAAATCATGATACACCACATTAACAAAATGAAAGATAAAAATCATATAATCATTTCAATAGGTAGAGAAAAAGCATTTGATGAAATTCAATGTTCATTTATGGTTAAAAATTGCTCAACAAAGTAGGTATAGATGAAAAGTACCTTATATAATAAAGGCTATGTAACATAAGCCCCCAACTAATGTTATACTCAAGGGTAAAAAGCAAAAAGCTTTTTCTCTAAGATCAAGATAAGGATACCCACTGAAATAGGAAGAGAAAATCTGAACAGCTCCATAACTAGCAAGGAAGTGGAAACAGTAATCAAAGTCTTCCAAAAAACAAGAGTCCAGGCCCAGATGGCTTCCACCAAACATTTAAAGAGGAACTAATACTTATCCTTTTGAAGCTGTACCAAACAATAGAAATGGAAAGAAAACTTCCAAACTCCTATGAGGCCAGCATTACCTCAATCCTAGAACCAGACAAAGACTCCACCGAAGGGAAGGGGAAGTACAGACCGATATCCTTGATGAACATGGATGCAAAAGTTCTCACCAAGATACTAGCCAATAGGAGCCAACAGTACATTAAAAGGATTACTCGTTGAGACCAAGTGGGATTTATTCCTGGGCAAGAGTAGTTCATTATTCACAAAAAAATCAATGTGGTACAGCACATTAATAAAAGAAAGAACAAGAACCATATGATCCTTTCAGTTGATGCAGAAAAGGTATTTAACAAAATACAGCATCCTTCCTTGGTTAAAACTCTACAGTGTATGGACAGAGGAAACATACCTCCATATCATAAAAGCCGAGAGGCGGGGCAAGCTGGTGGAGGAGTAGGGTCCTCAGCTCATGCCCCACCAACTCACCTGGGTAACTTTCAAATCATCCTGAACACCCACAGATCCTACCTGAGATTTAAAGAGAGAACTAGCTGGAACGCTACAGAGAGGAGGGATTTCACTTCTAACAAGGCAGGAAGGCGGGAAAAAATTAAAAAGAATCCAGTGGCGGGGGGGGGGGGCGCGAGGAGCAGGGCTAAGGGGGGCGGCGAGAGCCTGGGCCAGGAGAGCCCAGCCCCGGGGACGGGGAACTTTAACAACCCGCACCGGCTTCTTCCCAGACAGAAAGGCGCTGAGCAGGGAACCCGGGCAGATCCCCAGGGCGGCAGGGACACCTCCAGTGTCCCGGGGTCACCAGCAGAGGAGGTGCACCCGGGGAGAGCGCACCCACCACCCACCCCGCAGCCGATGTCGGGAAAGGGCCGGAGCGTGGCGGGGCCTCGGGGAGAAGCCGGTGGGGCAGGGGGCTCCGGGCGGAGGGGCTGCGCCCTGCAGGATTCCAGGAGCAGGATTCCAGCAGCACAGGCCCCGTCCCGGGGCGCCGGGGACACAGCCCAGGATCCTGCGCTCCCCCCGGGACAGACGGAGGCGGGGAGGGCACAGGATGGTGAGGACGCTCCTGCCACCAGGCGCCCCCGAGCTGTGCAGCTCAGCGCCCGGCCCCGGGAGCATCCAGGCCAGTGCGGACTGGGAGACTGCGGGTGGTTACTGCGGGAGCTGACTCCAGGGCTGGGGACCTGGCCGCCGCCAGTGGTGTTCCTCCCGGTGTCGCCGTGTGCCTGGGACGGAGCGGGCCGCCAGGGAACAGGGCCTCATGGGGTAAACAGCTCCCAGCAGCGGGGGTGGGGGGAGCATCTCCCCCAGGTGCGCACACCTGAGAATCAGCACAGCAGCTGCTCCCCCAGAAGACCAGCTGGGAGAATAGGGGAAGAGCAAGTTCTTGACCGAGCAGTGCTAGAAAGCTCCAGGGGAAGTCGACGGATTTACAGTGTATAGAACCAGAGGGTAGCCCTCTTATTTTTTTCTTTCTTTTTCCAGGACAACTCATTTTTTATATCAGACTGTAATTTCCAATTTTTTGTCTCTTTTCCCACCTTAACTACAATATTTTACCACCTCTTCATTTTTAAGTTTCCTTCTTTTTGACTTACACATTTCTACTATTAAAGGTCCTAGATATATTTTCCATTTCTAGATTCCCTTCAACATACTCAACCTAATTTTGGGAGATATACAAGATATGCTTTTTTTATTTTGTGTTTTTTTATTTTCTCTGCCTCATTTTGTTCTATAATGGCAGAAGTTAATACCTTCTAAAACATGACCAGCATGCACCCAGAAACAAGTGGTATACCATACGGGTTCATTCTGTGAGATTATATTCTCTCCTCATTCCCGTTTTCCCCCCTCTTTTATCTCATTTATGTTTTGAAGGTAAATGTTGGAGCTTTCTACAAGTATTTCTGGTATATAAATTTGGGACTGAGCATCTTCTAACATACAGAACTTAATATACTCAGAACCAAGAGGATCACCCTCCTACAGGACCCTCAGATAGACTACATTCTCCCTCCACTACAACTTAGTCACCACCACCATCTCCCAGTACCCCCCCCCTGCTTTTTTTGTTCTTCTCTTTTTTCTTTTTTCTTTTTTTTCCCTCTTTACTTTTGCTTTTTTCTCCTTTTTTTTCTCTCTTTTTTTTCTTCTTCTTTGAGATTCTTGGCCTTTTATTTTTATTACTTTGCTTTAAAATTTGTTTTTCACATTAGTGGTCCTTTTGTTTTATTTCATTCTGATCTTTGTTTTCAATTTCGGGTCTCTGATCTCGGCAAAATCATCTAGGGTGAAATTTACTAAGGTCATGGTTGATATTCTTGACTCAGCCTGCTCTTACAGCCACTCTGCACTGAACAAAATTACTAGAAGGAAAACTCACCACAAAAAAAAAAGAAGAAGAAGAAGCAGACACATTACTCTCTGCCACAGTTACAGAATTTGGATTACAATTAGATGTCACAAAGCCAATTCAGAAGTACAGTTATAAAGCTACTGGTAGCTCTGGAAAAAAGCATAAAGGATTCAAGAGACTTCATGACTGCAGAATTTAGATCTAATCAGGCCAAGATTAAAAATCAATTAAATGAGACGCAATCCAAACTGGAGATCCTAACGATGAGGGTTAATGAGGTAAAGAGTGAGCAGCATAGAAGACAAGTTGATGGCAAGGAAGGAAGATGAGGAAAAAAGAGACAATTAAAAGACCATGAGGAAAGGTTAAGGGAAATAAATGATAGCCTCAGAAGGAAAAATCTTCAAATAATTGGGGTTCCAGAGAGAACCGAGTGAGACAGAGGGCCAGAAGGCATATTTGAACGAATCATAGCTGAGAACTTCCCTAACTTGGGGAGGCAAACAGACATTCAGATCCAGGAGATAGACAGGTGCCCTCCCCCAAAATTAATAAAAACCGTTCAACACCTCGACATTTAATAGTGAAACTTACAAATTTCAAAGATAAAGAGAAAATCTTTAAAGCAGCAAGAGACAAGAGATCCCTAACTTATATGGGAGAGACATTAGATTAACAACAGACCTCTCCACAGAGACCTGGCAGGCTAGAAAGGGCTGGCAGGATATATTCAGGGTCCTAAATGAGAAGAACATGCAGTCAGGAATACTTTATCCAGCAAGGCTCTCATTCAGAATAGAAGGAGAGATAAAGAGCTTCCAAGATAGGCAGAAACTGAAAGAATATGTGATGACCAAGCCAGCTCTGCAAGAAATATTAAGGGGGGACTCTGTAAAAGAAAGAGGAAGTCCAAGGAAACAATCCACAAAAACAGGACTGAATAGGTATTATGATGACACTACATTCATATCTTTCAATAGTAACTCTGAACGTGAATGGGCTTAATGATCCCATCAAAAGACTCAGGGTTTCAGACTGGATAAAAAAGCAAGACTCATCTATTTGCTGCCTACAAGGGACTCATTTTAGACTTAAGGACACCTACAGCCTGAAGAATATGTACAAATCAATAACAAATTTGATTTTGGGAGGGAACTAGGGACGATGGTAGAGTAGGCAGTTCCTGAGCTCACCTTGTTCCATGGACACACTGAGCCAATACCTACATCTATGCAATAAGCTCTGAAAATCACCTAAAGACTTGAAGAATAGATTTTCCACAGCTATTTGTTGAGAGCAGGCCACATATATAAGGAGATGCTATCAGGAACCAAACCCAAGTGCAACTAACCACAAACAGGAGGGCCACACAAGCATGGAGGAGCAAGATCAGACCCCACACTAGGCACCCCAAGCCTTGGAGACCCATCCTAGAAGACAAGTCCTCATATTTAGCTATGTAAAATTAATGGAACTTAAGCCCTGCTGATTTTTAAAGCTCTCTGAATTAACTCCAGGAAAGCCAGAAGGAAACTGAGTTTGCACTCTCAAAGCGCCAGTAACCTCAATAACTCAGTTAAGTCAAAGCATTTGTGATATATATGAATAAAATGAGTAATCTTAGAACATATGCCAGAGGGCAGTAATCTGTAGGAGATTTCTCTGGATAATCTGACAGATGCCATTTTTCTTCCCCTCTCCCAGGCTAGATAGCACTGTGTGCCCAGCCCTGGCATTCCCCTTCAGGTCTGTCCCACCCAATGTAATGGCCTCAGCAAACATGGCTCCAAAGCAGGTCCTGCCCCAAACACCTGGTGGGTAACCCAAGCTAGGACCACTAC
Source organism: Canis lupus dingo (assembly GCF_003254725.2). Lineage (NCBI taxonomy): Eukaryota > Metazoa > Chordata > Mammalia > Carnivora > Canidae > Canis > Canis lupus. Next base: position 1,892,574 of record NC_064274.1, on the reverse strand, counting down.
TACCCCAAAGTGATTACTGCCTTGGAGATAAGGGGAGATAAGTCCACATACTTACACACCTGTAGTTTCTGCAGCTGAGTCTCTTAGCTGACTACACAAGGAGCAAGCTCTTCCATTTGTTGTGCCCATAGCTATAGTAAAAGCTAATTTCAGACAGCAAAATAGTACCACCCCTGCCAACCAATGAGCCAGGCCTCTCAAAACTACAGGGAACCCTGCCTAGTGTTCCCGCAGCAGACAATGTGAGTTATTGCAGCTGGCTGGGCTAAAGGCCAGCCCCTTTAGCCAGTGCATCCACAGCAAGCATGGCTTAGGCACAAAAAGAGAGTGCATGCACACACAAGGAAACACCCCTGGTTCTGGTCTTTCTTGACAAGACAACATAGGTGATCTAATACATAGAAACAGACAAAATGACGATACAGTGGAATATGTCCCAAATTAAACAAACAAACAAAAATGAAGGAAAAAGAGCTAAATGAAACAGATAAGCAATAAATCTGATGAAGAGTTCAAAGTAGGGCAGCCCGGGTGGTTCAGTGGTTTAGAGCCACCTTCGGCCCAGGGCCTGATCCTGGAGACCCGGGATCGAGTCCCAAATCAGGCTCCCTGCATGGAGCCTGCTTCTCCCTCTGCCTGTGTCTCTGCTTCTCTCTCTGTGTGTCTCTCATGAATCAATCAATAAAAATTTTTTAGAAGAGTTCAAAGTAATGGTCATAATGATGTTAACTGGGCACAACAACTTCAACAAAGAAAATGTAAGAAAGAACCAGTCAGAGCTGAAGAATACAATAACTGAAATGAAAAATACACTAGAGAACCAACAGATTAGAGAATGCAGAAAAATGGGAAATTAACTGGACAATGGTGATCTTGGAAATCAGCTAAGCTGAAGAGCAAAGAAATTAAAAGTGAGAATAGGTTAAGGAAATTGTGACATCAAGTGTAATAACATTTATGTTATAGGCATCTCAGAAGGAGAACAGAGAGAGTCCCTAACAGCATTAATCCAAAGATGTCCACAACAAGACTCATAATAATTAAAATGGCAAAAAGTAATGATAAAGAGAATTTTAAAAGCACCAAGTGGGGTATGGGGGCACCTGGGTGGCTCAGTTGGTTAAGCGTCTGCCTTTGGCTCAGGTCATGATTTAGGGTCCTGGGATTAAGCCCTGCCAGGCTCCCTGCTCAGTGAGGAGTCTGCTTCTGTCTCTCTTCTGCACCCCCTCTCCTGTTCATATTTGCTCACTCTCTCAAATCTTTAAATAAAAATAAAAGCAGCAGAGGAAGGAAAACAAATACATACAAGGGAAACATCATAGGGCTATCACCTGGCTTTTTAGCAGAAACTTTGCATGAGAGAAGGTAGTGAGTGACATGATGCATTCAAAGAGCGAAAGGAAGAAAACCTACAACTAAAAAAAAAAAAAAAAACCTACAACCAAGAATATCTGGCATGGTTATCATTTCAGTTGAAGGAAAGAGAAAGAGTTTTCCAGACATACAAAAGTTAAAGAAGTTCATCACCACTAAACCAGCCTTTGAAATAAAGACAATTCTTTAAGTGGAAAAAAAAATGGCCATAACTAAAAATAAAAATCATAAAAGAAAAAATTTCACAGATAAAAGCAACCATATAGTAAAGGTAGTAGATTAATTACTTATAAACCCAGAATGGAACTTATAACACAAAAGTAGTAAAATAAGTTCTATTAAAAATAGTCAAGAGATACACAAAATAAAAATGTAAAATGTCATATACATAAAACGTGGAGAAAGGAATAAAAATTTAGTGCTCTTAGAATATGTTCAACCTTAAATGACTACCAACTTAATAGAGACTTCTACATAAATTGGATGTTATAATAAATTCAAAGATAACCACAAATCAAAAACCTCTAACAGAAACACAAAACAGAAAGAAATCCAAGGATAAAACTAAAGAAAACCATCAAACCACAAGGGAAGAGAACAAGAGAAAAAACAATGAAGAGCTACAAAAACAACCAGATAACAATGAACAAAATGACAAAGAAAATGTAAATGGATTAAATGCTCCAATCAAAAGATGGAAGATGATAATGGATTTAAAAACCCCACCACCATCTATCTGTACACTGTGTGCAACAGACTCACCTCAAACTTAAAGATACATATAAAATGAAAGTGAAGGGATAGAAAAAATATTCCATGAATAATGAAATAATTTTTAAAAACCAGGGTATCATTACTAACATCAGATACAACAGACTTTACTTTTTAAATTGTTTTATTTAAATTCTATATGCCAACACATAGTATAACACCCAGTGCTCATCCCATCAAGTGCCCTCCTCATTGCCCATCCTCCAGTTACCCTATCCCCCACCCACCTCCCCTTCTGCAACTCTTTGTTTCTCAGACTTAGGAGTTTCTCATGGTTTGTCTCCCTCTCTAATTTTTCCCCACTCAGTTCCCTTCCTTTCCTTTAAGATCCCTTTCACTATTTCTTATATTCCATGTATGAGTGAAATTATATGATAATTGTCTTTCTCTGATTGACTTTTTCACTCAGCATAATACCCTCCAGTTCCATCTATGTCGAAGCAAATGGTGGGTACTCGTCCTTTCTGATGGCTGAGTAATATTCCATTGTATATATAGACCACATCTTCTTTATCCATTCATTGGTGGAAGGACATCATGGCTCCTTCCACAATTTGGCTATTGTGGATCTTGTTGCTGTGAACATTGGGGTGTAGGTGTCCTGGCATTTCACGACATCAGTATTTGGGGGGTAAATACCCAGTAGTGCAATTTCTGGGTCATAGGGTAGCTCTATTTTTAACTTGAGGAGCCTCCATACTGTTTTCCAGAGTGGCTGTACTAGTTTGCATTCCCACCAACAGTGGAAAAGGGTTCCCCTTTCTCCACAACCTCTCCAACATTTGTCGTTTGCTGTCTTATTAATTTTTGCCATTCTTACTGGTGTGAGGTGGTATCTCATTGTGGTTTTGTTTGTATTTCCCTGATGGCAAGTGATGTGGAACATTTTTTCATGTGCTTGTTGGCCATATGTATGTCTTCTTCGGAGACATGTGTGTTCATGTTTTCTGCCCATTTCATGACTGGATTGTTTCTTGGGTGTTGAGTTTGATATGTAGATTTTGGAAGCAATAAGTGTATTCTTCATTGGCACATGCTACTGTAGCCCATTTACCAAATAACTTAAAAAGGTGCTAGCTTTGAGGGTTACCCAGAGCAAGAGAACCTTTTTCTATGCAAACTTCTCTGTCACTGGCCATTTGATCCGGCAGATGTAACGGTGCTTGAAGTGCCATTGATTGGAAGAGATCTCATTCAGAGCCTTTGGTAGGCCCCTAGAGGCGAATCACAGCACAAACACTTAGCATTTTGGGATGAAGCTCTATCATCCTCTGTGGATAGTTAATTTCATTCTGAGGAATAGCTCTTGATCTGCTACCAGGCCCTAGAAGAGACTGAATGCATAACCATGTGCCAACAAGTTATCATATGACCTGAGCTGCATCGTAAACTGGTGTTGACTGACCCAACAAACCATGAAACTGAGCATGCATAGCAACACTACGTTTACAACAGAAGTGGAACATACAAAATCAGGTTTAAGCAGACCCTGAAGGCACAATTAGCCTGAGGAATTAATTGGTCTAACTATCCAGGGCTCCCACGGTTGCTATATTACCTTCTTTCTCCCATTCATACCTATAGTCTCATGGTGATTTCAGTTGACTGAAAACAAAATTCAGGCCTGATTGACAGATTGTTCTGCATGATATGCAGTCATTAAAAGTGACAGCTGCAGCATTATAGCTCCTTTCTGGGACATTCTCAAAGGATAGTGGTGAAGAAAAATACTGCCAGTGGGCAGAACTTTATAAACAATGTACCTGGTTGTTCACTTTGCTTGGGGGAGAAATGTTTAGAGCTACGAGTCTAAACAAATCTATAAGCTGTGGCCCATGGTTTGACTGGATACAACCAAGGAAGTGAAAGACCTATACTCTGAATACTTTAAGACATTGATGAAAGAAATTGAATAAGACAAATACCATTTCTTTTATTTTTTTAGAATGATTTGGAAGAATAGGTATATTAACTATTTTTTAAATACTTGGTAGAATTTACCTGTAAAGCTATTTGGTCCTGAACTTGTGTTTGTGAGTTTTTGATTACCAATTCAACTTTGTTACTAGTAATTAGTCTGTTCAAATTTTCTATTTCTTTTCATTTCAGTTTCTTTTGTTTTTTTTTTTAAGTATAAAACATTATTTATTTATTTTTCTTTTTTAAAAATGGTTTATTTAATTATTTTTATTGGAGTTCAATTTGCTAACATATATAGCATAACACCAAGTGCTCATCCTGCCAAGTGTCCCTCTCAGTGCCTATCACAAAGTCACCCCAACCCCCACCTACCTCCCCTACCACTACCCCTTGTTCATTTCCCAGAGTTGGGTGTCTCTCATGTTCTGTCATCCTCACTGATATTTTCACTCATTTTCTCTCCTTTCCCTTTATTCCCTTTCACTAATTTTTATATTCCCCAAATGAATGAGACCATATAATGTTTGTCCTTTTCCGATTGACTTATTTCACTCAGCATAATACCCTCCAGGTCCATCCACATCGAAGCAAATGGTGGGTATTTGTCATTTCTAATGGCTGAGGAATATTCCATTGTATACATAGACCACATCTTCTTTATCAATTCATCTTTCGATGGACACCGAGGCTCCTTCCACAGTTTGGTTATTGTGGACATTGCTGCTAGAAACATCGGGGTGCAGGTGTCCTGGCGTTTCACTGCATCTGAATCTTTTGGGTAAATCCCCGACAGTGCAATTGCTGGGTCGTAGGGCAGGTCTATTTTTAACTCTTTGAGGAACCTCCACACAGTTTCCCAGAGTGGCTGCACCAGTTCACATTCCCACCAACAGTGTAAGAGGGTTCCCTTTTCTCCGCATCCTCTCCAACATTTATGGTTTCCTGCCTTGTTAATTTTCCCCATTCTCACTGGTGTGAGGTGGTATCTCATTGTGGTTTTGATTTGTATTGCCCTGAAGGCCCTTGATGTGGAGCATTTTCGCATGTGCTTGTGGACATGTCTATGTCTTCTTTGGTGAAATTTCTGTTCATGTCTTTTGCCCATTTCATGACTGGATTGTTTGTTTCTTTGCTGTTGAGTTCAGTTCTTTATAGATCTTGGATACTAGCCCTTTATCTGGTAGGTCATTTGCAAATGTCTTCTCCCATTCTGTAGGTTGTCTTTTAGTTTTGTTGACTGTATCCTTTGCTGTGCAAAAGCATCTTATCTTGATGAAGTCCCAATAGTTCATTTTTGCTTTTGTTTCTCTTGCCTTCATGGATGTACCTTGCAAGAAGTTGCTGTGGCCAAGTTCAAAAAGGGTGTTGCCTGTGTTCTCCTCTAGGATTTTGATGGATTCTTCTCTCACATTTAGATCTTTCATACATTTTGCGTTTATCTTTGTGTATGGTGTAAGAGAATGGTCTAGTTTTATTCTTCTGCATGTGGTTGTCCAATTTTCTCAACACCATTTATTAAGGAGACTGTCTTTTTTCCAGTGGATAGTCTTTCCTGCTTTGTCGAATATTAGTTGACCCTAAAGTTGAGGGTCCACTTCTGGATTCTCTATTCTGTTCCATTGATCTATGTGTCTGTTTCTCTGCCAGTACCACACTGTCTTGTAGTACAACCTGAAATTTAGCATTGTGATGCCCCCAGCTATGGTTCTCCTTTTTAATATTCCCCTGGCTATTTGGGGTCTTTTCTGAATCCACACAAGTCTTTTTTTTTTTTTTTTTATCTACGATAGTCACACACACACACACACACACACACACACACACACACACAGAGGCAGAGACACAGGCAGAGGGAGAAGCAGGCTCCATGCACCGGAAGCCCAACGTGGGATTTGATCCCGGGTCTCCAGGATCACGCCCTGGGCCAAAGGCTGGCGCCAAACTGCTCCGCCACCCAGGGATCCCAATCCACACAAGTCTTAAGATGATTTGTTCCAACTCTCTGAAGAAAGTCCATGGTATTTGGAGAGGGATTGCATCCAATGTGTAAATTTCCCTGCGTAACATTGACATTTTCACAATATTAATTCTTTCAATTCATGAACATGGAATATTTTTCCATCTCTTTCTGTTGTCCTCAATTTCTTTCAGAAGTGTTCTGTAGTTTTTAGGGTATAGATCCTTTACCTCTTTGGTCAGGTTTATTCCTAGGTATCTTATGCTTTTGGGTGCAATTGTAAATGGGATTGACTCCTTAGTTTCTCTTTCTTCAGTCTCATTGTTAGTGTATAGAAATGCCACTGACTTCTGGGCATTGATTTTGTATCCTGCCATGCTGCCAAATTGGAGTATGAGCTCTAGCAATCTTGGGGTGGAGGCTTTTGGGTTTTCTATGTACAGGATCATGTTATCTGTGTAGAGGGAAATTTTGACTTCTTCTTTGCCAAATTGAATGCCTTTATTTCTTTTTGTTGCCTGATTTCTGAGGCTAGGACTTCCAGTACTATGTTGAATAGCAGTGGTGAGAGTGGACATCCCTGTCGTGTTCCTGATCTTAGGGGAAAGGCTCTCAGTGTTTCCCCATTGAGAATGATATTTGCTGTGGGCTTTTCGTAGATGGCTTTTAAGATGCTGAGGAATGTTTGCTCTAACCCTACACTCTGAAGAGTTTCGATTAGGAATGGATGCTGTACTTTGTCAAATGCTTTCTCTACATTTATTGAGAGGATCATATGGTTCTTGTTTTTTCTCTTGCTGATATGATCAGTCACATTGATTGTTTTACGAGTGTTGAACCAGCCTTGTGTCCCAGGGATAAATCCCACTTGGTCAAGGTGAATAATCTTCTTAATGTATTGTTGGATCCTATTGGCTAGTATCTTGTTGAGAATTTTTGCATCCATGTTCATCAGGGATATTGGTCTATAATTCTCCTTTTTGGTGGGGTCTTTGTCTGGTTTTGGAATTAAGGTGATGCTGGCCTCAGAGAACGAGTTTGGAAGTACTCCATCTCTTTCTGTCTTTCCAAACAGCTTTAGTAGAATAGGTATGGTTTCTTCTTTAAACGTTTGATAGAATTCCCCAGGGAAGCCATCTGGCCCTGGACTTTTGTGTCTTGGGAGGTTTTTGATGACTGCTTCAATTTCCTCCCTGGTTATTGGCCTGTTCACATTTTCTATTTCTTCCTGTTCCAGTTTTGGTAGTTTTTGGTTTTCCAGAAATGCGTCCATTTCTTTAGATTGCCTAATTTATTGGCGTATAGCTGCTCATAATAAGTGTTTAAGATTGTTTGTATTTCCTTGGTATTGGTAGTGATCTCTCCTTTCTCATTCATGATTTTATTAATTTGAGTCTTTTCTCTCTTCTTTTTAATAAGGCTGGCTAATGGTTTATCTATCTTATTAATTCTTTCAAAGAACCAACTCCTGGTTTTGTTGATCTGTTCCACAGTTCTTCTGGTCTCTATTTCATTGAGTTCTGCTTGAATCTTTATTAACTTTCTTCTTCTGCTGGGTGTAGGATCTATTTGCTGTTTTTTCTCCAGCTCCTTTAGGTGCAAGGTTAGCTTTTGTATTTGAGTTCTTTCCAGTTTTTGGATGGATGCTTGTATTGGTGATGTATTTCCCCCTCAGGACTGCTTTTGCTGTATCCCAAAGATTTTGAACGGTTGTACCTTCATTCTCATTAGTTTCCATGAATCTTTTAAATTCTTTTCTAATTTCCTGGTTGACCCTTTCATCTTTTAGCGGGTTGGTCCTTAAACTCCACGTGTTTGAAATCCTTCCAAACTTCTTCTTGGATTTAGTTCTAATTTCAAAGCATTATGATCTGAAAATACGCAGGGTATGATCCCAATCTTTTGGTATCAGTTAAGACCTGATTTGTGACCCAGTATATTGTCTATTCTGGAGAAAGCTCCTTGTGCACTTGAGAAGAATGTGTATTCAGTTGCGTTTGGATGTAAAATTCTGTAGATATCTGTGAAATCCATCTGGTCCAGTGTATCATTTAAAGCTCTTGTTTCTTTGGAGATGTGCTTAGAAGATCTGTCGATTGTAGAGAACACTGTGTTCAAGTCACCAAGTATAAGTGTATTATTATCTAAGTATGTCTTAACTTTGGTTATTAATTGATTGATATACTTGGCAGCTCCCACATTTGGGGCGTAAATGTTCATGATTGTTAGGTCTTCTTGTTGGATAGATCCTTAAGTGTGATATAGTATCCCTCTATAGTAAAAGTGTTATTCAAACTACAAAAATGTTATTTTATGTTACTGTAAAATAATAACGTTATATTATGGGATATTGAGATATAAGCTCTAAACAAGGTGTAGATGGTTCTCTAGTTCAATACATTTTCATATTTCATCTACCTGGAAAATGTCTGTTCTGCATGTTTTCTATCACGTTTAACTTGCAATATGGTGTCTATTATAATAGAAGTAGTTTTATCTGATTTTTGCTATTTATTATCCTTTCCTGCTTTTCAGGTTGAGGAGGCATTATATGTGTTCATAAGTGTTTTTCTTTCCTTCTGATATAAAATTCTTACTTTGTTCCCATTGAAGGCGCTTCTGCGCCCACAGATGGGAAGTGTGTGTGGATGCTTTGAAGGTCATAGGGATATTGCTGATTTTTTGTGTGTGCAATGTACTAAAACTCTGGATGATACTTATCTAGATCTACATCTACATCTACATCTTAGTTCACCTGATGTATTTGACCCGCACTTCTGTTTCTCAGCACCTGGTTAACTGAATATTTTTCCACTTGGAGAAGCAGACCCCTCACAGCTGAGGCCCCTCAGATGCCCTGATCATAAGGAAACCTTGAAAATACAAGGTCCACAAACTTTCCTCCCTGCATGTGTATGCATGCCCGTGTGCATACATGCGTGCACCTGCTGGAGGTTACTCGTGAAAAGTATCTTACTCGTGAAAAGATCTCTTACTACAGACTTTGGGATAAACTTTAATTTATCTGATATAAGGATGGCTACCCCAGCTTTCTTTTGAGGACAATTTGAATGGTAAATGGATCTCCAACCTTTATTTTCAGGCTGTAGGTGTCCTTATGTTTAAAATGAGTCTCTTGTAGACAGCAAATAGATGGGTCCTGCTTTTTTATCCAGTCTGAAACCCTGTGCCTTTTGATGGGGTCATTAAGCCCGTTCACGTTCAGAGTTACTATTGAAAAGTATGAATTTAGTGTCATCATGATACCTATTCAGTCCCTGTTTTTGTGGATTGTTTCCTTGCACTTCCTCTTTCTTTTACAGAATCCCCCTTAAAATTTCTTGCAGAGCTAGTTTGGAGGTCACATATTCTTTCAGTTACTGCCTATCTTGGAACCTCTTTATCTCTCCTTCTATTCTGAATGAGAGCCTTGCTGGATAAAGTATTCTTGGCTGCAGGTTCTTCTCATTTAGGACCCTGAATATATCCTGCCAGCCCTTTCTGGCCTGCCAGGTCTCTGTGGAGAGGTCTGCTGTTAACCTAATACTTCTCCCCACAAAGGTTAGATCCCTTGTTTCTTGCTGCTTTAAGGATCTTCTCTTTATCTTTGGAATTTACAAGTCACTATTAAATTTCGAGGTGTTGAACGATTTGTATTGATTTTAGGGAAGGATCTCTCTATCTCCTAGATCTGAATGCCTGTTTGCCTCCTCAAGTTAGGGAAGTTCTCAGCTATGATTTGTTCAAGTACACTTTCTGGTGTCTGTCCCTTTTGGCGCCCTCAGGAACCCCAATTAAATGTAGATTTTTTTCCTCTGAGGCTTTAATTTATTTCCCTTAACCTATACTCATGATTTTTTTTTATTTTTTATTTTTTTATTTTTATTTTTTTTACTCATGATCTTTTAATTGTTTGTCTCTTTTCTCTTCAGCTTCCTTCCTTGCCATCAACTTGTCTTCTATGTCACTCTCTCGTTCTTCAACCTTGTTAACTCTTGTCGTTAGTTCCTCCAGTTTGGATTGCATCTCATTTAATTGATTTTTAATTTCAGCCTGGTTAGATCTACATTCTGCAGTCGTGAAGTCTTTTGAATCGTTTATGTATTTTTTCTAGAGCCACCAGTAGCTTTATAATTGTGGTTCTGAATTGGCTTTCTGACATTGAATTGTAATCCAAATTTTGCAACTCTGTGGGAGAGAGAGGGCTGTTTCTGATTCTTTCTTTTGTGGTGAGTTTTTCTCTCTAGTCATTTTGCTCAGTGCCGAGTGGCTAAAAACAAGTTGTAGTGGAAAAAGGAGAAAGAGAGAGGGAAAAAAAGGGGGGGGGGGAACAAACAGAAAACAAGGGGGGGGGTTATCCCCTGATTCTATATACTATAAATCCCTCAACTTCCCCTGGAACTTTCCAGCACTTCTTGGTCAAGAACTTGTTCTTCTCCTGTCCTTCCAGTTGGTCTTCTGGGGCAGCGCGGGGGGGGGGGGGGGGGGCTGCTGTGCTGATTTTCAGGTGTGTGCACCTGGGGGAGCTGCCCAGCCCCCTGCCAGGTGCACGACTCAGTGGGAGCTGTTTATCCCGAGGCTCCTTCTCCCTGGTGGCCCTGCTCAGTCTCAGGTACAAGGTGACACCAGGAGGGACAACAACACTGGCAGCGTCCAGCTCTCCAGCCCTGGAGTCAGCTCCCGCAGTCACTACTGCAGCTCACAGTCTGCTGGGGCCTGGATGCTCCGGGGGCGGGGGCGCTGATCTGCACAGCTCGGGGCCTCCGGGCAGCAGGAGCGTCCTCACTGTCCTGTGTCCTCCCGACCTCCGTCTGTCCCGAGGGGAGCGCCGGATCTTGGGCTGTGTCCCCTGGTGCCCTGGTCTCCGCAGGCCCCTCTGTGCGGAGCTGCCACCTGAGCCGCCGCCTGAGCTGCTCCCAGGCCGCGTATCCCCCTCCGCGCAGAGCTGCTGCCCCAGCAGAGGCTTGGCTCCTCCTGGGGTCCCCTGGGTGCCGCCAGCCCTTTCCGGTGCAGGTGGTGTGGCTGCTCTCCCCAGGGCGCAGGTGCTCTGTTAGTGCCCCTGGGAGCCTGAGGGCACCCCCGCCCTCCTGGGATCCTGCCTGAGCTCCCTGCAAGCGCCTTTCCATCCGGGAAGATTGGTGAAGCTCCTGCTTCTCCAGGCGGGACTTTCCTGTCCTGGGGGCACCTGCCTTAGCCCGGCTCTTCGCGGGGCCCCTCCCACTTGGATGCTTTTTTTTAAAAAAAAGATTTTATTTATTTATTCATGAGAGAGGGAGGGGGAGAAGCAGAGACACAGGCAGAGGGAGAAGCAGGCTCCATGCAGGGAGCCCCATGCGGGACTCGATCCTGTGACCCCAGGATCACACCCTGGGCCAAAGGCAGGCGCTAAACCGCTGAGCCACCCAGGGATCCCCTGCTTTTTATTTCTTTATTTTTTTCCCCATCTTCTTACCTTTATAAAAGCACGAACTCTTCTGTCTGTAGCATTCCAGCTGTTCTCTCTTTAAATCTCAGGTCGAATTCGCAGGTTTTCAGGATGATTTGAAAGTTATCTAGGTAAGTTGGTGGGGACAGGTGACTTGGGGGCCCTACTCTTCTGCCATCTTGCCTTGCCTCCTCTGATTTCAGTTTCTTTTGATTCAGAATGTAAATTCTAGGAATTTATCCATTTGTTCTAGGTTGCCCGATTTTTTGGCATGTAATTTTTCATAATCACCTCTAATTCCTTACATCTGTAGTGTTGGTTATTTTTCTCTCATTTCTGATTTTTGAGTCCTCTATTCTTTTTTTTCTGGATGATTCTGGCTAAAGATTTATCAATTTTGTTTATTTCTTTTCAAAGAATAAGCTCCAGTTTTATTGCTCCTTTTTCTTTGTCTCTCTTTCTGCTCCAATCTGTATTATCTTCCTCTTCCTCCCAGCTTTGGGCTTTGTTCTTTTTTTTCCCCTAGATTTTTCTTTTCTTTTCTTTTCTTTTCTTTTCTTTTCTTTTCTTTTCTTTTCTTTTCTTTTCTCTTCTCTTCTCTTCTTTTCTTTTTCTTTTTTCTTTCTTTCTTTCTTTCTTTCTTTCTTTCTTTCTTTCTTTCTTCTTCTTTCTCCTTTAGATGTAAGGTTAGGTTGTTCACTTGAGATTTTTTGTTTGAGGCAGGCCTGTAACATCATAAATTTCCATCTTAGAGTTGCTTTTGCTGCTTCCCAAAGATTTTGGACTATTGTGTATTTTCTGGTTTCCTCTGATTTCTTGGTTGACTCATCACTCAGTAGCATGTTTAGCCTTCATGTATGTGTGTTCTTTCCAGATTTTTTTGTAATTTATTTCTAGTTTCATATTGTTGTAGACTAAAATTATATTAAGCATCTTTTCTATCTTAAATTTATTGAGACTAGATTTGTGTCCTAACATGTGATTGATTTTGGAGTGTGTTCCATGAGTGCTTTATCATTATGTAATGCCTTTCTATGTGTCTTGCTACAGTGTTTTTTAAGTCTGTTATGTCTCCTTTTTGAACTTGGCCACAGCAACTTCTTGCTAGACACATCTATGAAGGCAAGGGAAATAAAAGCAAAAATGAATTATTGGGACTTAATCAGGATAAAAATCTTCGGCACAGCAAAGGAAACAATCAACAAAACTAAAAGCAACCTACAGAATGGGAGGAGATATTTGGAAATGTATCAGATAAAGGGCTAGGATCCAAGATCCATGAAAAACTCAAGACCCATTAAACATTGTGCTTTTTCAGTGGTAGGAAATCTAGGTGCAACCACTTCTTTTTCACCTTAGTAAATATTCTCACACACCCCATATCACTGGATTCTTAGAATTTTCACTTAAGTGGAAGGATTTTAAAGTTCTGTAATATTTACTTCCTACCCTCTAATATGCAAATGTCTTACCATTATTTTTAAAGTAGTTACTACTTCCTGACCACCAGGTCCAATCAGCATATATCATTAATGTAAAGAACCAGCATAATGTCTCAAGAAAAAGGTGATTAATCCCTCTGTACTAAATTATGACATATTATGACACAGTGAGGTCTTAAGGTAGAACAGTGAAAGTATATCACTGGCCTTGCCACCTGAAAGCAAACTGCTTCTGGTTGTTTTTCTTTTCTTTTCTTACTAACAAGTACAGAGTAAAATGCATTTGCCAAATCAATAGCTATATATTAGGTACCAGAGGATGTGCTCAAACAGAGAAGTCACATCTGTAACATTGGCTGAATTTGGAATCACCACCCAAGTTTGTAACAATTCTGGTTCTCCAAGATCCATCTGTTTTATGTGCAAGCCAAATAAGCAACTTGAATAGCGACATGGTTGAAATTACCATCCTTGTGTCTTTCAAGTCCTTCATAGTGGTACTTATCTCCAGAATGTGGCATTGCTTTTGGTTTACTATTTTTGTAAGTAAAGGCAATACAAGTTGCTTTGCTCTATAGGTCAGGGAACTAATGTGGAGATTTTGCCTATTACTAAGTAGATCTATTACCATCACACATTCTAGAACTGAGGAAAGAACCAAAGGATGGGTTTGGGATTCACTGGACCCACTGTGAGATATACCTTAGCTAAATCCCATTACATTACCTCAACTAGCCCCTACTGTGACTGGTGGACCCGTGGCCATTTCCCGGTGTGACTGTGCATTGAGGAAAAGGAAACAGACTTCTCAGGAATTATTATTAGACAATGGTCCTCAACGTCACTGTGGTCTATTTAGGGAATGCTGGGGAAAAGATTAAAAGTGTTCAATCTGGCAGTGTAGGAAGGTGATTTCTCAAAGGGACCAAGACTCCATGAAATTTTTGATCTGTACACTGGCTCAAGCCCTGGAAATTGAATGCCCATTACTTTTGTGTGTGAGATTCAAGTTAAACTTTACCATTTAGAAGTAGACCCTCTACTTTAATAGAACAGAAATTTACCAGGCTGCCCATTTGTTTCTTCTCTGGGGATATCATGATCAACTAAACAACAACACACATCTTTGCAAGTCAAAATATTCTGATTACTGCCTTGGCTTTACTGTCTACTTTGGTAGCTATGCTTACCCTGTATTTGGTGATTAAGTGTTGCCAGTAAGCTCCTACCACCCCAGGATCCCATTATCTCCCATTGCATTTTGAGATACTAGTTGTATGGCAGCAGTTCCCATTGTAATTTGATTTACAACAAGTTGACTACAGAACTCTTCAATGATGCTCTCAAAATTGAGTTGAGAATTGTGTCCTCTAGACCCTCTTGGGTAAGTGAGAAGGTCCTACCTTATAAAGCTATTCTAATATTCCATTTTCTTTAAGGCTTTGGATACCATCTTCTATAGTATATCAAGGCAATTCTGGCATTTCAATTTCATTTAGTATAGGCCACCACCTTTCAGTCTATGTTTCAGACAAAATACTAGAAACTTTCTAGTCCTAAAACATTGGACCCGGAATTAAGGCTTAGCCATATCAATAGGTTCAGACTGATCCAACTTTATATTCTTTCCATCACCATCCCACACTGAGATCCTTAGAGATCTCCTTAGAGTAGAAATTGGACAGAAAAAAAATCATCCAGTTATGTTTGTAGTATACCTCCTCATGGGTCACTTGTTTATCTCATCCTTTGGGAGTTTCTAGAACCTGAGTCTAGTTTGTTTCTAGATTTGGAAATCAGGAGAGGCGGCAGGGCCAGGTCTTATTTTTTTTTTTTTTCCAGGGCCAGGTCTTAAAGAGAATCAGCAGTGCCTATAAAGGAAAGTATCTCAAGCAAAGTGCTAACCTTCTCAGACGGGTAGAAAGGCAGCTTCTACTGTCAAGAAGACTCATTTAGGGGTTTGATATCTCCAGTTTGTTGGGATTTGCCCAAATGTCTCCATTCCAATATTTGGAATCTCATTCTTTATCAATGTACTCACATTAACAGAAGATATCCTGTGAGGTTGGGAATTCAATTTGCATTGAGATTTGGCCCTTCATAGGATGAGACTCTGGGTTTGGTTTTCAGAAGTTTTGGCCCTATAGCTACAGTAGGCAAAGGTTTCTTTAAGGACAGATATGAAAATTTTCAGGATTTTATATAGAGTTTTAGCTGGCAATTTAAAGCCTTGAGCAGTTTTCACTTCTTTAGGACAGTCAAAAGCATTTGGCCAACCCCATTATACTTCCTAATTTGACAAAAATGTGTTACAGTAGCAAATACCATGGTCATCTAGAACCTCACCTTCTATATGTATTTGATTATTAGTATCCAACTGTGCTAGTACCCCATTGCAAAGGCTGGCTATGCAACTTCAAATCCATAGGAAAAGCTTTTAGGAAACTCAGAATAGAACTGAAGCACAGCTGAAACTTCTGTCCATGAGTAGAATTACTTCATCAGAGAGGCCGCAGGTCTGCTTTTAAGACCATTTAACTAATTGAATTAGGCTCATTAGATTGATTTTAAGTAAGTGATATTATCCTGAACAATGAATTATGGACTTAATCACACCTATTGATTACCTTTCCAACAACACCTAGATTAGTCTTTGAATAATTGAGGACTGTAGGCTAGCCAGGTTAGCATATAAAAATTAGCATAGAGGAATAACAGGGAGTAGGCACTTTTTTAAACCTCATTAATGAAATGCATTTATTTGTGATTGGGGGAGTTGAAGGTCTATAATTTGTGGTATGGTGCTGAGCCAGATTGCAGAGGATGAAAAGTCAGAAGGAAAAAAAGAAATAAGTAGAAAGACAGACTTATTTATGGGCTGAGAAAGAGACAAGTGGGGCTGGAGATCTGAAGAGAATGCATAACTGATGAGTTAAGTGTTAGGTGGGAAATGTTAAAAACATTAAAACACTAGAAAAGTTGGCCTTGACCCCAGGATATCCTGAGATCAGAGGGAAGAACAATCAGATGCAGTTGAGTTTTATACAAAGGATGGGACGAAGGAGAAGGGATACAAAAATTGAGGCGGCATGGCAAGTGGAGTTTTGGACCTGTTGCAGAGGATGAGCAAAGAAATATAGTCCTTTGTAGCCAGTTTACTGAACTCGTCTGTACTGTGAAGTACAAAATAGGAAATTGAACACAACATGATAGAGGTCAGGGAATAAAGTAATACTCTCTTTACTCAGATGGTCCCAAACTTTCATAATAACTTAAAGTGACCTGAGTCCAGTTAGGGTAAGAAAGGGAATATGTAAGAACTATGTAAGGGAATATGTAAGAACTATGTAAGAACTCACTTCTGGTAATGAGGTACTAAGCATGTTCACTCTTCTTCCCTCTTGTTTTAGCTCCTCATATGAAAAGTCAAGAGAAGAAGTTAGAGATGAAGAATAGAAGCCTTTTGGGGCTTCCTGGGAGCGACTACTGAGCTTATTCAAGGGACTTGTGATACAGTCACCTGACTCCAGAGCTACATCTACCAAGTCTCCAGCCATATTCTACTCTGCTCTTTCTCTAGAGTCAACCTTCCCCATGAAGTATGGTCAAAGTTATGAACTGGTCACATTGAATAGTGACAGGAGCTGACAGCTCTACTTGTCTCCCTTGTCTTGCCACCTCTCTAAATACTTCCTGGATTCCTCAACCAACTTCATTACTTGTTACATTTTCACCACAAAGTTTTGTGGAAAGAAAAGCAAGCATGAACAGTACTGCATTACCAACTCAGAACCAAAATTCAAGACAATAACACTGTGTATGTATTGAATCCGGATGGGAGGGCATGATGGAGGGAAGATGGACCAAAAAAATCTTTCATAACATTTCACTTCTATTTGGGGGAAAGACACTTGTTATAGCCATAAAAATGTAGGTTTAATGCACATGAATAGAATGCATAACTACCAAAACTAGCAAAAGAAAATTTGACTTACCCAATGGAGAGCAAGAAAAGAAATAAAAGGAATTAGCTAAAATTATTAAACATAAAAATTTATGTAAATAATTTGGTCAAGTTTGCTATAGCATATGTTGTTGGTGCCCCATCTATGTCACCTCCCACTTACCAATTCTGTGCACATCATCCAGCATCTTTGTTTGCCCAAAGTCCACTTAGAATCAAAGCAGTCGTGGGAGACTGAAAAATGTCAGGAAATCAACACCCCCTTGGAATAACCCTCAAGCAATGAATGATGGGAAATAGTATATAGAGATCTTAGATCCCCTTGGCTCAAGTTGGAATGATTCTGAGTCACGTGTGGCACCTGAGCTTCCCAGCAGAATTAAACTTCAGTCATTTTCATAGCAACAAACTTGATAATGCACTCTATTTCTGAAATAAGGAAAATGCCAGTAAGGGATGAGAGATTGAGACAGCAAAGGGAAGGTAATCAACAAACCACAGATATTTGAAAACTGGCTTCAGATTCTATTTCTGGGGCTGCCCAAACTAACCCAATCGGCTACAGAAATGATCTTTAAAATGAGATATTTAAGAAAAGGATTCCAAAAGTGAATTATTTGCTAGTCAAGTAGCAAAAAGGGGGCTCTAGGCTGGTAAAAAAGCAGGGTAATAACCCTAGCACACTGTTGCATCACAGTTACTATGAGTCAATTGTAAATTTAGATACAACATAGAATAGTAGTAGGAGGCTAGAGCAGTATTCTTAGGTTTGGAATGTGGTACCTCTAGAACACAAAGAAACCTAAGAGGCTTTGTGCTTCTTTCTCTAAAATAGGAGATAAAAGAAACAGTTGTTTATGTTGGAATGATATCCTGGAACACCCGTAACCATTGAACCCCAAAATCTTCACTGAAGGAGGAGGTCCCTAAATCTTCATAGGGTTTCTCCCTCACCATCTGATGCACTTGTGTTTTACCAAGGCCTCCAGCATCCTAGCCACCTCTTGTTTTTCCTAGTTAGTCACTCATGATGTTTTGATGTAATAGATCAGCGTAACGTTCTGTGGGATGACCAAGTGGTCCAAATCTCTTCAGACTATATTATCAAATAAATTGTAGAGTTAATATAGGCCAAAGGCAAAACTGTCCCTGAATGTTCTTTTATATTGCATATGAATGGCCAACTGTCTGATGTTCTTTTCTAATCAGAATACAAATATGCATTTACCGAAACAGCCCATATCACACACTTAAGTCTATATTAATCTTGTCTATCAACGATAGACAGCCATCTAGAACAGTGACTACAGTTGAGACTAGTACTTACCTGAGTTTACACTTGTCTACTACTATCCTGCAGTATTCATGTGAGCTCTGAAGGGGTCAGACTTGTGAAGTCCATGGAGTTATGATAAGAACTACCAATGCTGCATTATTTTTAATCTCAACCGTGGCACTTATATTACCATCCCTTCTTTGGAAGGATTTCCAGCATCTTCAAGTTGGCCTATAGGTGGAGAAGGCTAAGAACTCATTGCAGGGGTGCTATAAGTTGTCACTTATTTGCAGGGAATAGAGACATGATTACTGGGCTGGTCCAGAGAAAAAATGACCCACCATAAACTGACCTTTGGCCAGGACTGCATTCATAACCTGGCCCTAAAATGCCCCTACCATAACAGGGGAGCCATGAGGACACTCTGGATCTCTAATGTCAATGGGGCTTAGCCAAAAGAATCAAGACTACTTCTCTGATACAATACATGGTATGTTTGAGAAGTATCAGCTTATGCATTTCCCTCTACCAGTACATCATCTTAATTCACCACCAGAGAGACCATTTAACAATTGGAACCTTAGCTTGTGGCAGGGCTGTCTGTGCAAGTATTAACAATGATAAAGTTCAGGGATCCCTGGGTGGTGCAGCGGTTTGGTGCCTGCCTTTGGCCCAGGGCACAATCCTGGAGACCCGGGATCGAATCCCACGTCGGGCTCCCAGTGCATGGAGCCTGCTTCTCCCTCTGCCTATGTCTCTGCCTCTCTCTCTCTCTCTCTGTGTGACTATCATAAATAAATAAAAATTAAAAAAAAAAACAATGGTAAAGTCCAAATGATCTGGACAGTGAACAACCCATCCTAAATCTAGCCTGAGTATAATATATCATCTGCTTTCTTGGACCACTCCTGGTACCAACTGTCTTAGGCTGGGTTCTCCAGACAGATATTGAGAAAAGTTTGATATTTATTAGAAATGAAAAAAAAAAAAAAAGAAAGAAAGAAATGAACAGGTATGTAAGGGAGGGGTAGGTAGTGGAGTTGGTCAGAGGGAAAAGTTGAATTGCAATGGAGACCTGAAACAAACTTCACCCAAATCCAGAGAGAGTTCTGGAGAATGTACAATTCATTAGACGTATCCCACGGTGGATGAAAATGGCTGGGTCTTTATACTTCTAATAGAATCAACCATTTGATTAGAAGAGCACACTTTTGAGTAAAGTGTCTCTGTGGGTGAGGCAAAGTTTGAAAGGGCAAACAAACAGCTGGAGATTATACCCCTAGTAGCTGGGATTTTGAAGTGATTCCTCAAAGGGGAATCTAGAGGGTATTAAGCTGAGTCAAATAAATCAACTAGAGAAAGACAATTATCATATGGTTTCGCTCATTGTGAGTTGTGGTAGCAAGGGGAAGATAGAAATCTTTGAGAGATTTAGTGTTGGCTGTCCAATGCAGCCCAAAACATTGATGACAAAAAGGAGCACTATTATAGCACTGAGTATTCCGTGGATAGCATAGGGCTGTAGAATAGCAGCAGCCACAAGTCAGCATTTAACTGGCAGAAGCAAGGTAGGTATAATTACTATGAGAGGCAGTACCACTACAGTGATGATCAGGGTTCTGACCCACATTGACCTGCAGGCCAAAGTCTTACCACTGAGAAGTTCATGCTGATTTTGTCTCGTTTTTCCCTCCCTACCACAATCCTGTCTTATTTCTTAAATTCCACAGATGCGTGAAATCAAATCATATCTTTCTCCGACATATTTTGCTTAGCGTCATAACCTTTAGTTCTATCCATGTCATTGCAAATGCTAAGATTTAATTTTTTAATGGCTGAGTAGTACATACATCTCACATCTTCTTTATCAATTCATTTGTCAATGGACATCTGGGATCTTTCCATAGTTTGGCTACTGTGGACATTGCTGTCAAACATTAGGGTGCATGTGCCCCTTTGGATTACTATGTTTGTATCCTTTGGGTAACTACTTAGTGGTACAATTGCTGGGTTTTAGGGAAGCTCTATTTTTAACTTTTTGAGGAACCTCCATGCTGTTTTCCAGAGTGGCTGCACCAGCTTGCATTCCTACCAGCAGTGTAAGAGTTCCCCTTTCTCTGCATCCTTGCCAACATCTGTTCCCTGAGTTGGAAATTTTAGCCATCCTGACTGGTATGAGATAGCATTTCATTGTGGTTTTGATTTGTATTTCCCTGATGCTGAGTGATGGTGAAGCATTTTTTCATGTGTCTGTTGGCCATTTATAACAGACATTTTATCCATAATTCTGATGTTACCACAAACTTGGATTATAGGTAACTCTCTCTGGATGATTCCCTCAATTATCACCACTGAACTTATGTACAGCCAAGAAACATCCATAGAATTCCCCTTTCAGGAGCACCTGGGTGGCTTAATCAGTTAAGTGTCAGACTCTTGACTTTGCTCAGGTCATAATCTCAAGATCATGGGATTGAGCCCTGAGTCAGCCTTGTGCTCAGCAGCGAGTCTGCTTGAAGATTCTCTATCTCTGTTTCTGTCTCTGTCTCTCCCTCTTCCTCTGCTCCTTCCCCACTTGTGCTCTAAGTAAATAAATCTTTTTTTTTAAAAATCCCCTTTCACAAAGCACAATGCTTATAAACTCCAAGATTCATTTTTGTACCATCTCATTTCATTTCTGCAAGAGACATTCCCTTTTCCAATATCACATCAGTTCTCACATCATTCTACCTATGCCACTTTCTCATGCCACTACTTATTTTACAATATATTGCCTATTTCCAGTTGGACATCACATTTGTCTAAAGTCAGGCATGTTGGTCAGGGTTTGGAATTTTACCCTTCCTGCAAGCTAATAAGCTTGCTTGTTACCATTTTATGGATGCTCAGTGAGACCACAAGCAAAACTATTGTTGCTTGGGAAAGGGGGAAGGGAAGACAGAAAGAAAGGAAGGAGAGACGGAGAAGAGAAAAAGTGCCATGGGCTCCATCTCGTTGCTTATCAGGGATGCTAATAACATCCCACCTGCCACTACAACCACAAGATGCCACAGTTTGAGCCACAAACACTGGGCAGCCAGAGGCAATATTCATCTCCCCAGTGGGCTTCTTGAAGCTGCTGCTGTTGGGGTCCGGCTTGAACGCATCTCCCAGGTGACGCTGAGAGGACCCCTGATCCATGAGCATGAGCCTTTGGCTCAGGTCCTGATCTCGGGATCTGGGATCGAGTCCCACATCAGGGCTCCTTGCGGGAAGCCTGCTTCTCCCTCTGCCTATGTCTCTGCCTCTCTCTGTGTCTCTTATGAATAAATAAATATTTAAATGTAACAGACAAAAGAGACATGAGAGACAAGAATTTTATACTAATAGCAAAACAAGCAACATAAGCATGTTGGTTCCACGTCCCTACGCCTCCCTAAATCCCATGAGAAAAACTGTGGCAGAACCTAGGCATAGGTCACAGGCAGTGGGTTTGCATTGCAGCCAAGGAACACTCAATTTCAGAAACCCACTATTTTAGAGCAAAGGGTAAAGAAACCTGTTCTTTTCCCTGGAAAGAGAACATTCTCATCCTTCAGAGTTGCTCACTGAAAATACAACTCAGACTTGGTCCAGGTCAAGAATGATCAGGGCTTTGCATTCTTGGAATACTCAAACACATATAGGAACACTCAAGGCCCATAACTGAGTGGCAATGAACTCTGAGAGACCATTGCTTCTCCCAACAATTTGCTTCCAGTTGATCTGTCATATATAATTCATAGTCCATATGGGAAATTTCATTCCTGATGCAATAAGCTAAGAGAAAACTGAAAGGGTGCCTGGGTGGCTCAGTTGGTTAAGTGTCTGTCTGCCTTTAGCTCAGTCATAATCTTGGGGTCCTGGGATCAAGTTCTGAGTTGGGCTCTCTGCTCAGCAGGAATCTGCTTCTCCCTCTCTGTTCTCAAATAAATAAGATCTTAAAAGTAAAAAAAAAGAGAGAGAAAGGTTAACTGAAAGATTTCCTAAGGCTTGTTCATCAGGTTTCTGACATTTTAGTGGTAAGAAATAATTTAAGATTCTCTTCCCTTCATGTTTTCTGCCCTGGGATTTTTGTTCTATAGTGAACAATCTCTACCAATGACATAGCATTCACTGAAATCTGACCCAACTGAAATATAGATTAACTCCTGCAGCAAGTTTTGCCTATAACAGCATATGAAGGCAATTCTTTGGGGAGGGGAGTTATTTTCCAAGTAATCTCCATTTATATAATGTGTGACCTTGGAGAGCAACATTAGAGATTCTTATTCTCATACTGCTTTGTTTCTCTCACTGCTTATTCTATGAACTCAGACTTTACTGCAATCAATGTGTCTTCTATCCTAGTGATAGATTATTTTAGAGATGGAAAATAAGCAGTCATTTGCCTTGCTGTAGTTGTAGTTATTTTTAAATGTTATGTTAATATCATAATTATGCCTATTTGTAATATTTAATATGAAAGTAAAAATTAATTTTCCTTGTTAAAATATGCTAATATTGAAAAGACTATTCAAGTTTGTTTTTGTTTATGAGAAGGGGCCTAGAATAATATCAACTGTGGCCACTATTGTACATATTACCTAAACCATGCCCTGTGAACTTTTAAAACAGAAGAAGTTACATTTCACAAATACCAAATGAATACACTTCTCAAATTTGCTCACACCTACCTGCTTCTTGGTGCTTGACTGCAATGGAGAGTCCCAACTGCCATCATCTTCTCATCTCCAGCTCTATCAGTCACCTATGATTCCCCCCAGAGAGAGACTGGACTCTGACCCTGTGTCCATAGCATCTACTGTGGCAGGAGACACAAGAACCCAAGCCCAACCTGATAAGATCCAGAGTCTGTAGTTTCACTTACCATTGTGGACTTGGGCAAAACACCATGCACTGTGGAGAATGCAATCTAGCTTTTCCAGCATTCCTGCAGAGGCCAAGTGACAACCTCAAAATGCAGGAGATTTGACACCAATAGGAAATAAGGGTAAGTGGAATCCAGCATGTTATCCCACCTTCATTCCTCCATACCAACCACAAGGAACCACCATACTTTGGAAATAGATGTGGTGGTAGATATGGAGATTCTTGAACCAGACTCTGCTTCAAGTAAGGGCTTGATTCTAAGCTGGAGAAGTACTATTATCAGACAGCCCCTAAGTGACAGCTGCAGAGAACTCCTTTTCCTAAGGTTGCACTCTCCCAGGGAAGCCTGCATTTGGTGTCTGGCCACTGAGTCCTGACAGGACACTGATGAGCAATATTAACTCCAGAGCACCCCACCCTGTTGGTCAAGGTTTTGGCCTGAATCACATTTCATTTTCTCTCTGCCTAGCTCTACCTCCTTTCCTTTCCTTTCACAGGTGGACATTCTTGAACCCAATGTCCCTCAAACCAATGACTTCAAGAGAATCCAAGCCATGAGAGAGGTCATATGGGATCAATGAGAGAATGACCAGTTTGGTAACACAGCACCTTTTTGCTTTTTCTGAAACTCAGGGATATCAGAGTTAGAGCAGAAAAGCAGAACAGAAAGCACAAAGTAGAATGTTAAGCTGACCTCTGTGATTTCTAAGAATTCTGGTTAGAGTAAAATTGCCAGGCTTGGATTCTTTGGATACTTGCATTTGATAATCAAATGTCTGATACCTTAAGCGTTAAGTATGTCACTTTTAAAGCAAAAAGTTGGAAAATTAGATAATGGTAATGTAACAAAATAGTAGTATATAGTTAAAAATCAAGATCATTACTTATCTTAAGGTCATTACCTAATATGAACAAGTTTCACTTCACCAGAAATTAATTTTAAGTTTATTAGATTCATAGAGGCTTAAGTTTACAACTTACTTTAGTTGAAAAATTGAGAAATTGATCGATCTACCAATACTATTGGAATTTTTTTTAACTCCACATTTACCATGGTAAGTGTGGTCATCTGTCAAACATTACAATCTTATTGACTATATCCTGTATGTTATACTTTTCATCAGAAATTTTATTTTTTTAATTTTATTTATTTATTCATGAGAGACACAGAGAGGCAGAGACATAGGCAGAGGGAGAAGCAGGCTCCCCACAGGGAGCCTAATGCAGGACTCTATCCCAGGACACCGGGATTATGCCCTGAGCCAAAGGCAGATGCTCAACCACTGAGCCACCCAAGCATCCCATCTTCAAAAATTTTAAATATGCTCCACCCCACAAAATGTTTTCATTTTTTCATTCCATCTGCATGACATAAGCAGCCATATGTATTCTTATAAAGCTATGATCAGCTCAAGTCACCCAACACCTTTTATGTGCATTCCTTCTACTCCTTCCTCACTTTTAATCCCAGTTCTTTTGTTTCTTAAAGATTTTATTTGAGAGAGATAGACAGTGACAGAGATAGTAAGAAAGAGCATGAGCGGTGGGGAGAGGGAGAAGCAGGCTCCGCACTGAGCACTGGGAGCCCAACGTGGAGATGGATCCCAGGACTCCAGAATCATAACCTGAGCTGAGGCAGATGCTTAACTGATTGAGCCATCCAAGCATCCCCAATCCCCCCTTTTCTGCCCTAGGGTCACACACATCTTCTCCCAATAAACTAATGTACCTAAGTTTTGTCACAGGATTTTTCTAGGAGAACATAGGTTAAAAAAAAAAAATCTCAGAAGCACAAAAATTCATTTTCTAAGCAATGACCCCCCCTCCCAAAAAAGGACTAATATTCTGTATAATAGCCTATCTGCCCACTGCATCCAATAATCAATATATCAAGCTCTACTGGGTATCAGGCAGGTGTGATCGTAGACACTGAGGGATACAGCAATAAACAGTAAGTCTCTGCCCTCATGGAGTTTGAACTGTAATGGTGGAGACAATTAGGTAGTACTGTGAGTACTATACAGGAGACAACAGGTTATGGACTGAGGAGTGAGAGGAAGGAAGCTATATTAAATAAGGTTGCCAATGAGAAAGGCACATGTAGATTACTGGAGTCTGGCATTGACTATTACTGAACGATTACGTTTTGAAATATTTGCTGTCATTTTCACTTCCCCTTCTTTTACTTGGCACACTCAAATAGCTTTTGTGCACACATCTGGTTATTTGTATGGTTTCCATGTCTGGGTTTAGCTCTAAGCCCAAATAAAAAGGTGGTGACTTTTACCACTATTATTTCATTATAGAATGCAAGTGACAGAACACACATACTGTGGTGTGAGAAAGTGGGTGGTCTGAGACTGTTAGGTGCTTAAGGTCTTCCAGCATGTAACAGAGACCTGCCTCACTTTAAGATCTATTTTGTCCAAATATCATATGGTTTCACTCATACATGGAATATAAAAAATAGTGAAAGGGATTATAGGGGGAAAGGAGAGAAAATGAGTAGGAAATATCAGTGAGGATGACAGAACATGAGAGACTCCTAACTCTGGGAAATGAACAAGGGGTAGTGGAAGGGGAGGTGGACAGGGTGACTGGGTGACGGGCACTGAGGGGGCACTTGATGGGATGAGCACTGGGTGTTATACTGTATGTGGGCAAATTGAACTCCAATAAAAAAAATATACAAAAAATACAAAAAAAAAGATCTATTTTGTCCAACCACAGGGTCTAGTGAACCCCCAATTAATTGAAGGAATCCAGCAAGTTTTGGTCTATAAAAGGTGTAATTTTTCTGCCATTCTTCCTTTAAAAGCATATCCAACTTTGGAGAGTTGAATATACAGTTGACCCTTGAGCAATATGGGTGTGAACTATGCAGGTCCACTTATACATGAATTTTTTTGATCAACAACACAGTACTGCAAATGTATTTACTTTCTTATGATTTTCTTAGTAATGTTTTCTTTTCTCTAGCATAAAGAACATGGCATGTAATATATATAACATACAAAATACATGTTAAGTGTTTATGTTCTTAGTAAGGTTTCCAGTCAATAGTAGACTATTAGTAGTTAAGTTTTGGGAGATTTTTACACAGCCAGGGAGCACTCCTATCCCCCACATTGTTCAGGAGTCAACTGTAGTTCAGATTTCACATTCTCTTGCTCCTTGTAATGATTTTTTTTTTACATTATCATAGAAAAGCATTTAGGTTGTATTTTTATTTATCACTTTACACTGGTAGTCTCTGGTCATGTAGATTAAGTATAATGCTTGATAGATTAGGAAAGAAAAAGTCACATAGCAGTTAAATAAAGATGGGCTCTCAACTCAGATCCATTTACACCCAAATAATCACCATATCATGGTTTCAAACTGAAATTACAGTTATAGAAGACATCTGAATTGCTTTAGCTTTAGTTTATCTAGAAATGCTACATTTCTTATGTAACAGTTTTTATAAATTCCAAAAATGGTTGCTTATATTATATTACCTTATTTGGATAATTGACTTAACCAGGTATGTAATTATTTTCATTTATACCACAGAATTACGAAGCTAACAGTTTAAGCTTTTGGACATTTAGGCCTATGGCTAAACTAGTCTAACTTCACACCAGAGACTGAGCTTGGTTTAACAACATAGGAGCACCTGATTAACCCTGAAGGGCTAGATCTGGACAGAGGCAACTAAGATCTACTCCTATAGAGGTAGCTGGCACAGTAAGCTAAGCTCTTCTTGTTGTGACAGTGATTGTACAAGAAAGGAAAATCTCAAATGCTAAAAATTTGTATATAGATGTCAACTACAGCCAACAGGCTAGATTTTTTGACAGATGAGCTACCAAGAACCATACCATTTTATATCATACATTATCACCTATATAGAACCCATGATGGAAAAATTACTAAACCCCTGATATCAGGTTCTGTTTTTGGAGAATCCAAAGTAAGCCAAAAAGCTTTGGATGTACTGACAGAGAAAGATCTTTACAATATGTTGAAAAGAATTATAAATTATTTTTAGTGTGCTAAGGTATGAAATAGTGTTTGTACTAGGATTCCACTTTGTAGAAAATTAAGTATACACATAGAACCTGTAGAAGGAAATAAAAATGATTTCTTTTAGAAAGAGGAGTCGGATTGCTAGGGGAAAAGACTCGGAAGAGACTAAAATTTTTCAGTGAGTAATTGATTTACATATAAATATCATGAAATTCAAAAGATGAAAAATTATGAGGTCAAGATAAGCTGGTGAAAAAAAAGTGTGGTAAAAGACTAATATCTCCAATACTCAAAAATCTTACAAATAAAATATTCAAAAGGTAAGGAGTACAGGACAGGCATAGGTAACTTGTGGGAGAAACAAATAGGCATTAAGCATTATGAATTGTACTCAATTCCCCAAGCAAGCAAAGAAATGTGCTTTCTCATTTTTCAACTTTCAGGATAGCAAGGATTAGGAAATGTCACTTAGAATTGGACAGGATGCAGGAAGGTGGGCCTGCCTGTGCTAGCAACTCTAAGGGCAATTAACATAAAAGAATTGGAAAGTATACCTAAATCTTGACTCTGTTGCCCTAATTCCTTAGGGTAGTCTCCCAGAAGTAGACAAATATAAGTCATTCAAAGTTTGTACAACATACTAGTCACAATCTTGCTAGGTAATGAAAGGTTGTTCCTAAAAAATGAGAGGAGCTGACCTCATTAAAGAGTTGGGAAATGCTTCCCTGAGGAACTGAATGAAATACTGGTGATTTATGCAATAGAAGTTTATGATTTACTTGATAAAGAATTATATAGCTAATCCCTCACCCTATACATTGTCCATTCTCAAGGAATTTAGTTTTGAGAATAGCTGGTTTGTTTGTTTGTTTGTTTATTTATTTATTTATTTATTTATTTATTTTTAAGATTTATGAGCGCAACAGTGCAAGAGCATATAGGGAGTGCCAGAGGGAGAGAAAGACAGAGAATCTCAAGCAGACTCCCCGCTGACTGCAAAGCCCAATGTGGGGGCTCAATCTCCCAACCCTGAGATCATGACCTGAGCCAAAATCAAGAGTCACTTAACCCACTAGGCCACCCAGGCACCCCAAGAATAGCTGCCTTTAAATGTAAACATCAGATCCTTCTATCATGCCTTATGTCCTAGTAAATGATACCACCATTCACAAAGAAGCTCTGCTCAGAATCCCATGAATTCCATGAAAGATGTTTTCTCATAACCAGCTGTCAAATCCAGTTGATTACACTTCCTAAACATTCTTCTTGCTAGTCCATTTCCTCCATTTTCAACCCTGCCATGCTGGTCCAAGCCACCACCTATACACACTAGGACTCAGTCAAAATGGATATCAGTTGCCCACAACTTGCTCCAATTTTATTTTCTATAATATCCCAAGAATAATTTTAAAAAGAAGTTTTGTCATAAATGTACCTTCTATCCCCAACTATACTTAAAACTTTTTATTAGCTTCCATATTACATATAAAAGATAATGTCCAAAAGCCTTCATAGGACCAGCAAGCATGTTATCTAATGTCCAGCTTCCTTTCTGATATTTTAACAAATAACTGTGTTTAAAACATGGAGCTACACATTACAAACTTGAGTGTTGCCAAGAGACATGATCTATCCTTGAGATGCTCAGTCTGGTGGAAGAAAGTAAATTAATGAATATATTTAGTTCATAAATAAGTGGGAAGTAGCAAATAAGGTGGTAAACAAGGAATGAAGTTGAGGCACCTAAAGCTGAGACAGCAACATTTCAGCTGAAATCTATTGGATAAAAAGCATCTTCAACCTTTGGGCTAGGAAGGATGAAGATACACATGAACCATATCAATAATTGCCCAAATTGGACTCTTTTTGCTTCTGGCCCAATATGAATTAAGTAAAGTTGAAGATTGGAGAAGCTAAGGGACAAATGTGGTAGTAGTCTCTAGAAGTTCCTGGGAAGAAATGAAAAGGTAGAGGAGGTAAAGAGGTAACTAAACCAGTATGGTCTTTTCTGAATTGTTAATTATCCAGTAGAATTCACCAAGACTCAGAATAGGTTGGTGGTAAACATTGGACTAGCACCCAAATATCCAATATCCTAGCTCCAAGATACTTCTTACTAGAAACTAGCAGAACGTATCACAAGACAACAAAAGCCAAGCACCAAAATAAGCTGTGCCCTTCTTCTAGTAAGAAGATCTCTCTTTCTGTCACAGACACCCCCAAGGCTGAGTAGGACATATGGCTCAGGTGGTCATATGCCTGTCAGGGCAGAGCATCAGGGAAGGTCAAGGGGCTAGTATTTAAAGTACTTCTGTACTTCTGCCCCCTTTCCAGCCAGACTATGCCATCCTGACCTGTTGCTACTAGGTCTAGTTTAAACAAATAAGATAAACAAAACAAAATGTTAGGCTGGCATTAGGTCTACTCTAAAAAGTAAAGCATAAGAAGTCCTGACAGCCAAATGTGTGAGGTTAGTACAAGAATCTTAGTTTTGGAACACCTGGGTGGCTCAGTGGTTGAGCGTCTGCCTTTGGCTCAGGTCATAGTCCCCGGGCCCCGGGATGGAGTTCCACATCGGGCTCCCCTTGGGGAGCCTACTTCTCCCTCTGCCTGTGTCTCTGCCTCTCTCTGTGTGTCTCTCATGAATGAATAAATAAAATCTTTAAAAAAAAAAAAGAATCCTAGTTTATAGAATTGTCTCATTGTAAGCACACAATATATAACTTTCATGACTATAGCTCACACCTGACACAAGGAGGTAGGGAGGTAGGGAGTTCAGGCTAAAGGAGTGGGTCCACTTTAGGATTGTCCACCATGAGCTATCAACTCAAGATCAGTTCTCATTCAAAATCTCCCTGCCAATTGAAAGCAGAGAATAAGGTTTCTTCTGAGTCGTTCAACAATTAACCATTAGTGAAGCATCCCTCCGTCGTACTCCAAAGCCACATAAATCTGAGCTCTAGATCCAAAACAATAAGACTTCTCTGAAAAGTTCTGCACAGACCTTACCATGGTGAGACTGGCACACTTCATCATGGCACATCTACCCTTACCCTGCAGAGGTGCAGGCTAGCTTTTTTCACTTTTTTCACTTGGAAGTGAATAATCAAGTGCATGCCATTCCAACGTACTTTCCTCCTAGGTAGAAAACTAGGTGGCCCTCACATTGGTGAATGCTGCCAATATTCTGTTCACTGTTTGGACACTGGCTGCCACCACAGCTGACCCAGTCCCTGCTGCCACCTCTAAACCATATTTTCTCTAGAGAGTCACTATCCATCCTCAACTGAACAGCATAAGAATTGACAATTGTCAACTCTCAGTCTTGAAAGTTAACTCTTCTGGGCCAAACCCCCACCCGAACCCATTGAAAAATAGGGGCACTTAGATTTCACTGTGCCTTTTAGAATATCTACCAAGATCCCTAAAAGCTGGAACATTTTAGGAAGGGATGGCATTTTATCAGCTGATCTTCAGAAAGCCTGTGGGGGCAGTTCCCTTTAAGTACACAGGGAATTGCAGGCCAGACGTTTCTAAATGAAAATCACAAGTACAACTAAAAAATGGGAGTAGTTGAGACTTGAACGTAAATCTGAATTCAACCAATAATTTTTAAGTTTCATCTGATTATTTTTTATTATGCTTACAAAACTATTTAAAATAACACGTGGCTCAAATTATCTCTCTATTGGACAGAGCTGCCCTGAAGGCAATTAAGAGGTAGTTCCCTGTGCTGAAAACAATTCCCAAGTATCAGGAGGCCGATATCTATAGTGGTACAAAAGGGTGGCCATCCAGGCTGTGGATGCTCTAGGCAAGGCCCTGGTATGCCTGCTCCTTTTTGTTCTGCTCTGCTCTCTGGAAGGTACTCTGTGTTATTCCCACTTCCCTCCAATCCCTTTTTCAAAAGACAATACCAAGATTTCTAAGCATATTAAGGCAACCATTCTATTTAGGTTTAAATAGGCTTTACCTTGTTGATGAACTACAAGGAAAGTTAGATAATTGAAAGTAAGGAACAGTGTGGATAAAGATATGGGCTGACACTTCCCAGAATGTGGGCCAGGAGTTGGTTTTCCTATATTGCATTAACACATAACCTCTCTGCCCTTTACAATGTCACTATGAACTAAGAGATGTTTTTCATGTTTGTGAGGCTGATACATTGGCCTTTCATCTAGGAGATCCTCCCATAAGAGATCACTGGTACCTCTAACCAGCCCATATGGCCCCTATCAGTCCCCCATGTTTACACTAGGATAATTATTTCAATAAGGAGTCTTTGTGGGCTCTTTCTCTTGTCCTGAAAGCTCAGGTTCAAAGCTTATGACTTAAGTTATCATGAGGCAAACAAAGTTCTGGTCACTGTCACAGGTAAAGCCACTTTGGTTTGCTCTTTTCCTTGTGCCTCTGAGACCACTAGCATAAGGCTGCTATGCCCTGGATGATACTCCAAACTGAGGACTGGGCAAGTGGCCTAAAATGCTCCTGTCCAGGCACTAGGACAAATTCTGGACTTTATTTTACTGGAGAGGGGCTACAGGGGGTAACCATTGCAGATTTGCCTTCTGCCAAAGGTCCTAGGACTTTCAAACCAGATCAGGGAAAACAAGCCTTGCACTGAGTCCAAACCATCTGGCACTTGGAAAATATGTTGAACTATCTTATTTTATATAAGTTACAGAGGCCACACTTAAGAGAAGTGTGAATATTCCTAAAATATGCAGAATATTCCTAAAATATGTGCTTTATATGTTCTGAAGAGTTAGATTCCTACAAACTATATTCTATGTAGGATGAAAGAAGTTGAAAGATTAGTTGCCCTCCAAAAATCTTCACATTCTCCTAAGGACACAACTAATCCTAGTCCCCGATGGCTTCTGTCTCATTTGCCAAGCATCTAGTAATTAAAATCAGATCCCACTTTGGGTGGGGGGTGGGGGGGGGTTCTATAGGAAAGACAGCCCTCAGGAGGAAACCTTACACTGAGCACATTCATGTATATAACAGGCCAGACACTAGACAGGATAAAGTTCATGAAGTCACTGATACAGAGGACTTGGAAGAACACAACCTCTCCACAAGAAAGGGTTTATTGCTCCAGCTGCTGGGAGTGCTGTTAGGTGTCATCTCCAAAGGGTTTTTTTCTGCTATAAGGTCACGCCCTTACCCTAGCAGCCTATAACCAATTACTGACTGCAAAGGGCATACAAAAGCTGGCCACTTCAGGCCACTATGGAGCAACTCTGATGGACCCTACACATGCCCATGCTCCTGAGGCAAACACTGTTGTATCTACACTACAGTTAACTGCAACCACTTCCCAATCCTGCTCTCTTTTTCATTCCTTTTACAGAGTTCTTTATGCTAAATTCCACTTCAATATCTAATCCTGAAAAACCAAAACCTGTAACATTAGGCAACAGGGGTCTAGAGGAACATGATTCCACTCTGTCTTTCCAGGATACCTACCCATTATCATTACAAGGTGCTTCAACTCTAACCTCTAATTTAAGAAATTGGCACAGACCTAGCACTTCTAGGATTTCCAGACTCCTCTAGTTATTAGTTACATGCCAATTCTTATGGATGTTTATAGCCCTAGATTCCAATAATTTTATTTTCTGTTATGCTTTCCTGCCTCATATTAGCACCTCATCTAAGGATTCTGTATCTTCTCTATCCAGCCCAAATAGACCAATGTCTAAAAAGCTAAATCTTTCTTTTAGAGTTAAGGGAGAGCATAACCCACTAAGGGTCATCAGTGGTCTGGGTAGAATTCAAGAACTGACTCCATATGTTCTGTAATGTCAAGGAGGGTAGTACCACCAGCAAAGAGAAATGAGTTACCAAATATCCGTGTTCCCACCACTGAAGTTCTCAGAAATTGAAAACTCTACTGCTACATCTTCCAGAATACTTGAGAAAATGTAAATGTATTCTCTGCTCATGTAAATTTAACATTGTCTATAAAATACACAGAGAACTGGGTTTTATACCTAGTCTCACACCAAGCTGAATTACCTGAAGATCTTTACCTATAACTTCCAGAGATAGTCACAGATCATAGCCCCAGGGAAGAAAAAAATCCTATGGAACTATATAAGAACTGCCTTGACTAATATACAGCCCTTTAACTAGCATTCCATCTTTTATTTTACAGCTTTTCCAAAAAAGTGGAAAATACAAAAAAAAAAAAAATTGAACCAAAGTTCAAACAGAGGTATCCCCTGCAATCTGAATTTATCATTTGTAATTTATTATGATTGGCAAGTCTTTCTACCCAGGAGTCACTATGCAAGTTCAAAACACACTAAAGAACCTGTAGATGCACAGCTGTGCATGGTCAAGGGTGGATGGTGATGAGCTGCTGTCTTCTCTGCTTCCCCAACCCCCAAGGTCCACACCTCATGTTCTCATTGTAGGATTTACAGTGTCTTGTCCTGAATCCCCATGTAAGGAAGAAAATTAGATGAGCCCTAGAGGCCTAGAAAAGCTCCTGTGTTCAGGGAAGAAGTACGTGATAAAACATCCTGAAAGATGAACCCAAAGACATACTTAGCCATACACTTACTGCTTCTGGTGGCCCATTTTCTCTATGCACAAGAGAAAAATGTGTATTTGTAGAAAAGGAACCACGCTGTTCAAGCATAGGTAGGTTTAAAAATGCGATATCTCCTACTACGACAACACAATCCACTCATCTAGGTGTGTGTCACTGATAACATGGCAAGAGATAATTCTTACTTCTCTGGGAGTACTCTGCTCTGCCTTAGCCTTCAAAGTCTGTTTAGGTCCCCTTCTTTCTGCTTAACAGCATTTGTTTTACCTCATCTACAGAGATCCCTTTTCCTTTTCACTCATTCTCTTTACCAAAAACTGCCTTCATCCAGAGCTGTATACCAAGATCTCCCTTAGGACCAACTAGTCCATCACTGCTGGTTCCTTCCACACAGAAGCCATCTCAAAAACAGCCAAACAGATGGGGGTCTCAAGAAACATGGAGCGCAAAAAAAAAATTAAAAAATAAAATAAAAATAAAAAATAAATAAATAAAATTTTAAAAAAGAAACATGGAGCTCTATTGTATGATTGAGTGCTACCATCTCCTGGCCAAAATACTGAGTGTAATCCCCATATGTCTACCCCATGGTTTACCCTTGGGCCTTTTCTAATTTTCCATCCATGCTCCAGCTAGGATGGGAGAAGACCTCAGGAATTCCACATCTTTGAAGGCATAGTTCTTAGAAAACCAGCCAATAACAATGACTTATGAACTCACATGTCGTCATTTCTGGACTTTACAAGCACCTCACTCACAGAGTAAGACCAACGTAAATGGCCTATTTTGTTTTGTTTTAAAGATTTTATTTATCTATTCATGAGAGACACACAGAGAGAGGCAGAGACACAGGCAGAGGGAGAAGCAGGCTCCATGTAGGGAGCCTGATGTGGGACTCAATCCCAGAACCCTGGGATCACACCCTGAGCCAAAGGCAGATACTCAACCACTGAGCCACCCAGGTGCCCACCTATCCTGGTTTTTGACCCATCTAGTCAAATAAGCCAGGTGAGGGTATCTACAGAAGAACTATCCAGGTTATTAAGTGCAGATCTGCCTTCATATAGAATTTTAAGACATGATTCCTGCTGCCAGTGAGAGTAAGGTTAATTCCAGAGTGACAGTAGGTAGAAACCAGACTTCTTAAGAAAGCTTCATATATTTATATGGGACTGGTCGAAGTATACAGAGTATACCCTTATTGAGCTGCATGAGTAGATGAACTCTTGTTTTCCCATGCGTCCCCTCAAAGACAAATTGACAAATGAAAGGCAACATTTCTACCAAAGGCTCAAGGATCTTCTCTCCTGAATCTATAACCAAGGCTAAGTCTTCAGCCTGATTTACAATACATAATTGCTTAGTTTGAAACATATGTCAAAAATATGGCTTTATCACAGCAGTAACACCAATAATATGCCACTCTGTAACCAGTGACATCAGAATTGGCTTCTTAGCATCTCCCCTGTGGATGTCCAGTTGCCCCTACTGGAGTTGAATGGGCCCAGGCCCCTGCCTCACTATCATAAGCCTGCCTGTCTGTGATCTAGGATTTTCCATGCACAGAGTTCCCAACTCTGGATACAGTTTGGCACACTGACCCATGGGGCTAGAAAGGCAGGTACATTCTATGTCCACTAAGTCCAGACATATTTTTATCACCTCTAAGGTTTACTTTGCATTAGAATTCTTACCTGTAAGGAAATGTGGAAGATAAGCCTTCAGTTAGCTAACATACAGTGTCCTAGAAGAGAATATTAGGCCTTTGACGTAATTTGTCACTACTGATTTCCATCTGAGTTCTGAAAGATAAGAACAATGACAAATTAAACAGGCCTGGATGTCAGGGTGTACCAATTGGACAAGATATCCATCACCACCACCCACCCTGCCCCAAACTGACAGATGTCGTTCAGTTCTCATTTTCTAACCTGCTTAGGACACAGGATCTGCCATCAAG
This sequence comes from Canis lupus dingo, assembly GCF_003254725.2. Taxonomy (NCBI): domain Eukaryota; kingdom Metazoa; phylum Chordata; class Mammalia; order Carnivora; family Canidae; genus Canis; species Canis lupus. The sequence goes on along the minus strand of NC_064274.1, from coordinate 1,857,022 downwards.
CCTAGCTAGTATTGACCAGGTCCTGCAATACTCCAGGGCCAGCTTGTATCTTTCAACTTCTGCCAATAAATGAGAATGACAATTTCAGTAACTTCCTCATTATGAAATAATCAAAAGATTTCACAATCCTTGTCATAATGGCCCAGATACCAATGGTAGTTATGTTCTTAATTCACATGCATACATTCTTCAGGCATAAAAAGTTGTCAGCATCACTAACAGTGATTTGACGATAGGGAAGAGATAGAATTATGTTGCAAACGGTAGCTAAATACTAGTTCCAATACTAGAGCATCACAGCTTGCTCTAGGATTGTAACAGCCTTAAAAATATGCTTTTGGAACTGCCTACTTAGGGAATAATAGCTGACTAACAACAGTTCCAGCCGCAGCACTGCAAGTCAACTTTAAGTATAAAGAAAAGGAGACTATAGGGGCACCTGGGTGGCTGAATCAGTTAAGTGTCTGCCTTTGGCTCAGGTCATGATCTCAAGGTCCTGGGATTGAGCCCCATGTTGGCTCCCTGCTCAGCGGGGTGTCTGCTTTTGCCTCTCCTTCTGACCCTCCCCCCATTCATGCTCGCTTACTCTCTCTCACTCAAATAAAATCTTTAAAAGAAAAGAAAAGGAGAATATATACTGATTCCTTGACAGAGGCCAAGAGCCTGGCCATCTAGTCAGGGTCTAGATGGAAAAGGACTGGAATGTTAGACAAAGAGATCCAGGAAAAGGCATATGGATATACAACATACGCATATTTTCATATTTCCTGTTACACCTACTACGAAGCACCCACTACAGAAGAGGGGTGGAATGACCAGACAAAATGTCTCTGCCAGGTGACAGCAGCCAGCCTTAATCAGCCAATAGGCAAATGATCACAATGGGCATGGTCACACACATGGAAGCTACATAGGTGACCAAATACATGGAATGTCATACTCCAGAGGCAATTTAGCTACTGTTGCCTCTGAATGTCCCAACTGTTAACAGAGAGGAATGTTGAATGGCCACTATAGCATTATTTGTAAAGGACCACTTGGTAGCATGTTGATTACATCGACTACTTAAGGCCCTTCCCATTTTAGAAAAGCCAGAAATTCAACCTTCCAGGAATAGATATCTAATCTTGGTATGGGTTTGGAGATCCTCAAACAGTACCATTCTGGGGCCTTCTGCAATGTTCCAGCCACAGGCATGAAATCCCAATCAAAGCACCTAACCAATAATACACTTATAGGAAAGATGCAGAGTAAACCTCTGATCATAGGATCTACCGATCTATCCCAAAACATGCAACAATGAGCAAAAGCAGCTAACCTTTCTTTCAGCAGCAGGTTTAAAGAGCCTTAAGATAGCATGCAGACGCACTAACTCAAAGCTGGTACACTGTAAGGTTAAGATGCCTCCCATCATGATGCAGTCTTTACATCTGGTACTCTATTGCTAGTAAGAAGACTCCTAAATTCAAGAATCAGGAGGTGAAAGTTAGGACCATCCCACATTCCATCACTCCAAATGACATATTGTGTTATTTTGTGAATCATCATAGTTCCAGGGATAACAGTCTGATCAGCAAAAGGAGGTTGGGTTACTCTTACATGATGGGGGAAAGTAAAAATGTGTGTGAAACCCAAGATATAGTCCATTTAACTATCTCGTCATACTTCCTACCTTAAGGTACATTCAGCAACCCATGCTTGAAAAGGGTTTATTAGAAAGTGTTCAGGGCAGCCCGGGTGGCTCAGCAGTTTAGCGCCGCCTACAGTCCAGGGCCTGATCCGACCAGTCCCACGTTGGGCTCCCTGCATGGAGCCTGCTTCTCTCTCATGAATATATAAATAAAATATTTAAAAAAAAAAAAAGGGGGGGGAGTTCAGACTCATTAAGATGATGGTTTGACTCACACCACCAGGTAAGTCAAACTTCAGGTGAAGTAATAGCCAAGAGTAAAGAGAATTCAGAGTGCAGAGTAGAGGAGGGACAAAATGGGTATCAGTTGTAACCCAAGATCAACTCCAGCATGGGGAGCTGTACTTCATCTCACTTACAACCTTTGATTTTCTTTTCCCCCTTTGGAAGAGAGGCCTGTGGAAACCATGGAGTTGCTCTGAGGACCCAGGTAGAGAAATGGATGAGTCAGCATAAAGGGCCGACTGGTAGCCATTAGGATGCCACACTTTCCATAGGTAGATTCCAACCAATGACTGAGTTCAACAGAATATTGAAGTCCCATCCTTGGGAGACTTGGAATCCTCTGAAGGGTGATTTCTGATCTGTTACTTTCCTTTGATGCCAAGTATCTTAGCATTACACCACCGCCTAAGCCACTTCCTACCCAACATTTCATCCTTCTCTTTCCTGCACCCAGTCAGACTTGCATTGTGGTTGATGCCTCTCCCAAGAATCCTCTAGATCCCTCTATATTTCCTTCACAAATCTTTCTCCCACCACAAAAAAATTCTTGAACATTAATCTCATCCTGGCATTTGCATCTCAAGGGATATAAACCAATAGTGTAAAAATTTGGGTCTCAGATAAAAATTTAAGCAACTTAATCCATTTAGATGTAAAAATAAGTTTGTATAGGTCTATAGATATCCTAAGGCTACTCCATTTGGAGCAAAGAGAATCATCCAAGGCAGAGGAGAGGTAGCTACATGCAGATTCTGAATTACCTCAACATTATGGATATTAACTATATCCCATAGTGATAGGATGCCTGAGACATGCCCAAAAGTTAGTCAAGTATAAACATTAGGAAAGCATGGAAACTAAGTTTCCACCTCATACTTTCTTGGGGCAATTACTTTGAATTCTTCTGTTCTGGTCTTATGTTCTACCATATGCTATTTCATTCCAGTATTGACCCTGACGCACTCCTCACTATCCCAGATATGCATATTTATCTTTGACCCCACTTGTCATCCTGCCCCCAAGAAGCTGAAAAACTGAGCATCTGAAATGTATAGGGCTAAGGAAACCAGACTGACTGATGACATGATGACTCAGATCTGTTCCTTTGGATTCTAGGCTCACTGCATCCAGGCTCATGGGTACCTGTGTGGACTCTATACTATCAATGCCAGCATAAGGGCTGATGCTTTTAACTATGATATCACTCAGCTAATCCTTGCTTTAAGTTTAGTCATTTCTAGGTAGAAGTTCCCAAAGTGGTGGTAGCTTACTAAATCGTCTAGACTTGTATTATTCATAATATACCATTTTTAAAGCACTGCCTTGTTTTTATAAAAATGCCATATATTCAGGTAAACTCAGTGTTTGCCTTAGACTGTCATGGGACATGAGCTGGGCATATCATTCTGGTGTGAGATCCCCAGCTCATGTCCCATGACAGTCTAAGGCAAGTCCATTTCTGCAAGACACAGGGCACTTCTCTCAAGCAACTTTGAGTCAAAAGCCTCTATCTGCCCACCTAAACACATGTAGGACTTCCTTGAACTCTGAAGCTTTCTACCCACCCTCCTCCTTACTTCCGTTGTGGGATGAAGTCTCTCCTGCCTCTGATGCCTCTTTCGTCACAGGTGTTTCTTCTAATGAGTTATTGCACACTCAATTCTACTGTAGAATATGCTTCTCCTAGGATCTCCCCCAACACAGTAAGTTTTCCCCCAAGGATATAGAGCCCAGTAAGGGTTCCCTTTAAAACTAGTTATGAGGAAAAAAAAAAAAAAAACTAGTTATGAGGAGACATTAGACCAAAGTGATGAAGATGCCAACAACTTCATTTCATGCCCTGTTCTGTTATCTGTAGAACCATGTCTATACCAGAAGAGTCCCAGAAGTGGAAATAAGGGCCAAGACTGTAACTAAGGGCTGGTAGGCATAGTAGCTCAGGCAAAAATGAAGGGAGCTGCAGAACAGATATAGCTCACAGCCAAGGATTCTTCCTCCATTTTCCTACCCTTCACTGGTACCAGTAATCTCCTCTGAACCCTCTGTGGTATGATTCTCACACTTGGGCAGAACCAAGATGACACTGATTCCTCATTAGGTACCAATAACACCTGAGAAACATCTACTCATAATAGCATGTGCATGGGTACATTAAACTTCAAAGTAGAACAAAATCAGCTTTTCAGCAACGAGATCTAGTCACTCATAACTTCAACAATTATACTAAGCCAGAAGACAATGTAGAAACTTTAGCTAGAAAATATGACCCAAAGATTAAAAAAAATGAAAACCGAACATTTCACAAATGAGTCTAAAGGATACTGTTAACAAGACTCAGAATACTGCTCCAACAATCCCTTCCTTTGAAATCCACTAGAGAACAAGCTTTGGAACAACCAAAATGACTGGTGATCTGCCAATATTAAGACTAGTGTCCAGGCCAGAAAGCAGTGCTAAAATATACAGAGAACAGAAAGTGTTTATATTGATTTATTGTGTACTTCTCCTCCATTATGACCTAAGATCAGCCTCCAGGTGGCTCCCTGACAGTGGCTTATCTGGCTATAGCATTTCTTCTGAAAACTTCTCAGCATGCCCTGATGGAAACACTGGAGCATTCTAGAAGATGCTTAATTATATCTTATAATAACAGAGCAAGAGACTTCACAAGTCTACCTGGAAATAATTTTCTTATAATCAAGCTCAAAGGCAGGTCTGCTAAATAAATAAATAAATAAATAAATAAATAAATAAATCAGTCAGTCAGATTCCTAGGATAGGTTGCATGTAGAAATCATTAATGAAAAAAAAATCATTAATGAACCACCTTGAGGCCATGCCCATATTCCCTCAAATTCCTTTTTACCATTTCTCTGTATCCCCTCAGCTCTGGTTTTCATGGGACTTCCAAGACCACCTCATGCATCTGTCTCAGAGCATCATCCTTGGATTATTGTACCTGTTTTGCCTGTTCACCAGAAGATTCATAAGTGCCTGAGGGTTTAATCTTCCTCACCTCCACCAAATAAGGGAAGCTATTAACTAGTGATTGTTAGATACATGACTTTGAAAGCCCAACTCATAGGATGCCTGAGTGGTTCAGTGGTTGAACATCTGCCTTCAGCTCAGGGTGTGATCCCAGGGTCCTGCAATGGGGTCCTGCATCAGGCTTCCCATGGGGACCCTGCTTCTCCCTCTGCCCGTGTCTCTGCCTCTCTCACTCTGTGTCTCTCATGAATAAATAAGAAAGAAAGAAAGAAAGAAAGAAAGAAAGAAGAAAGAAAGAAAGAAAGAAAGAAAGAAAGAAAGAAAGAAAGAAGAAAGTCCAACTCAAAATCAAGTGGGCATTATAGTCTAATACTCGCCTATAGAAAATGGATGAAGAGTACAGTGCACAGGATTTTGCCAGAGATCAGTCTTCTTTGGCTTACCTATCAACCTCTATCCTGCCTCTCTCTGCCTTATTTCTTCTGGAGTACGTTAATTGCTCATATGAATCTCTCTCAGTATTTTGTGGGAATATCAAACAAAACCCATCACATATTTGGTCTCACTCTAAATTTATCACAAGTCATGGCACTTTCAGTTTTCCAGATCTGCTTCTTGATTTAACAATGCTTGGAATGAAGAGACTAGGGAAGGGTTTTCTTTTTCTAGCTCCAGGTCTCAGGGAAGCCCTATATCGGAAGCAGTCAGTGTTTAGCCCATATCTCCTTAAATCTCTTTCCCATATTTGGCATAATAGCTCCTTGCGATTTGGCAGCTAATAACCAGCACTTGTGTCTTTGCTGGAGATGCTATCTATAGAACTCAAAGGACTTGGAATTTATGTCCCCACCACCAGCAGGCTTCAACTAACGGCAGATGGGATGAGAAGATAACTACTTCCCTTCTCTTGGCCTCGATTGATACAACTGAAGTACAACCTATATGGTCTCCAGAGGTAATCTGCCATATTGACCCCTGTATACCATCCATAGGACTCTTCTCCATATTATGCCCTTGTTTTGCCTTCTTTTGCCTATCTTACTTCTTTACTATCCTATGGAATTATTCTTAGTTATAAGTCTAACCATTCACAAATTCTCATCCTAGGGTCTGATTCTAGAGAACTGAACATAATACTTACTTCGAACTCCTGTATTGACTCATTTCACTCAGCATAATACCCTCCAGTTCCATCCACATCAAAGCAAATGGTGGGTATTTGTCATTTCTAATGGCACATCGACCACATCTTCTTTATCCATTCATCTTTCGATGGACACCGAGGCTCCTTCCACAGTTTGGCTATTGTGGATATGGCTGCTATAAACATCAGGGTGCAGGTGTCCCAGCATTTCATTGCATCTGAATCTTTGGGGTAAATTCCCAGCAGTGCAATTGCTGGGTCATAGGGCAGATCTATTTTTAACTCTTTGAGGAACCTCCACACAGTTTTCCAGAGTGGCTGCACCAGGTCACATTCCCACCAACAGTGCAAGAGGGTTCCCCTTTCTCCACATCCTCTCCAACATTTGTGGTTTCCTGCCTTGTTAATTTTCCCCATTCTCACTGGTGTGAGGTGGTATCTCATTGTGGTTTTGATTTGTATTTCCCTGATGGCAAGTGATGCAGAGCATTTTCTCATGTTCGTGTTGGCCATGTCTATGTCTTCCTCTGTAATTTCTGTTCGTGTCTTTTGCCCATTTTGTGATTGGATTGTTTGTTTCTTTGCTGTTGAGCTTAGTTAAGTTCTTTATAGATCTTGGATGCAGCCCTTTATCTTATATACCATTTGCAAATATCTTCTCCCATTCTGTAGGTTGTCTTTTAGTTTTGTTGACTGCTTCTTTTGCTGTGCAGAAGCTTCTTATCTTGATGAAGTCCCAATAATTCATTTTTGCTTGTGTTTCTCTTGCCTTCATAGATGTATCTTGCAAGAAGTTCCTGTGGCCAAGTTCAAAAAGGGTGTTGTCTGGGTTGTCCTCTAGGATTTTGATGGAAACTTGTCTCACATTTAGATCTTTCATCCATTTTGCGTTTATCTTTATGTATGGTGTAAGAGAGTGGTCTAGTTTCATTCTTCTGCATGTGGCTGTCCAATTTTCTCAGCACCATTTATTGAAGAGACTGTCCTTTTCCCGTGGTTAGTCTTTCCTGTTTTGTCGAATATTAGTTGACCATAGAGTTGAGGCCCCATTTCTGGATTCTCTATTCTGTTCCATTGATCTCTGTGTCTGTTTTTGTGCCAGAACCACACTGTCTTACCTAATGCTGGGAAATGAACAAGGGGTAGTGGAAAGGGAGGTGGGCGGGGGGTTGGGGTGACTGGGTGATGGGCACTAATGGGGGCACTTGGCAGGATGAGCATTGGGTGTTATGCTATATGTTGGCAAATTGAACTCCAATAAAAAAATAAAAAAAAAAAGAACCACACTGTCTTGATAATCACAGCTTTGTAGTACAACTTGAAATCCGGCATTATGATGCCCCTGGCTCTGGTTTTCTTTTTCAATATTCCCCTGGCTATTCGGGATCTTTTCTGATTCCATACAAATCTTAAGATGATTTGTTCCAACTCTCTGAAGAAAGTCAACGGTATTTTCAGAGGGATTACATCCAATGTGTAAATTGCCCTGGGTAACATTGACATTTTCACAATATTAATTCTGCCAATCCATGAGCATGGAATATTTTTCCATGTCTTTGTGTCTTTCTCAATTTCTTTCAGAAGTGTTCTATAAAGGGAGACAGAACATGAAAGACTCCTAACTCTGGGAAATGAACTAGGGGTGGTGGAAGGGGAGGTGGGCAGGCGGTGGGGGTGACTGGGTGACAGACACCGAGGTGGGCACTTGATGGGATGAGCAATGGGTGTTATTCTATATGTTGGCAAATTGAACACCAATACAAAATAAATTTATTTTAAAAATGTGTTCTGGGGATCCCTGGGTGGCGCAGCGGTTTGGCGCCTGCCTTTGGCCCAGGGCGCGATCCTGGAGACCCGGTATCGAATCCCATGTCGGGCTCCCGGTGCATGGAGCCTGCTTCTCTCTCTGCCTGTGTCTCTGCCTCTCTCTCTCTCTGAGTGTGACTATCGTAAATAAATAAATTTTTAAAAATGTTTAAAAAATAAAAATAAAAATAAAAATAAATAAAATAAAAAATGTGTTCTGTAGTTTTTAGGGTATAGATCCTTTACCTTTTTGGTTAGGTTTATTCTTATGCTTAGGTTAGGTATCTTATGCTTTGGGGTGCAATTGTAAATGGGATTGACTCCTTAGTTTCTCTTTCTTCAGTCTCATTGTTAGTGTATAGAAATGCCACTGATTTCTGGGTATTGATTTTGTATCCTGCCACACTGCCAAATTGCTGTATGAGTTCTAGCAATCTTGGGGTGGAGGGTTTTGGGTTTTCTATGTACAGTATCAAGTCATCTGCAAAGAGGGAGAGTTTGACTTCTTCTTTGCCTATAACATGCTTTCTATCCCAGCTTACTTTAATGTTAATTTTGGCTATGTATCTTCCTGTGTCTTTTATTTTCTTATTTCTTATATTCATCATGGACATAAACTTAATCTCACAATTTCCTTTTCCCAAGCAACCCAGTTCCCCTTTCTAGAAGAAACTACCTTTCCATCTTCCATATATATATATATATATATATATATATATATATATATATAATTTATGCTATATGTTGGCAAATTGAACTCCAATAAAAAATAAATAAATAAAAAGAAAGGAAATAAAGGGGAAAGGAGATAAAATGAATGGGAAATATCAGTGAGGGTGACAGAACATAAGAGACACCTAACTCTGGGAAACGAACAAGGGGTGGTGAAAAGGGAAGTGGGCAAGGGGTTGGGGTGACTGGGTGATGGGCACTGAGCAGGGCACTAGACTGGATGAGCACTGGGTGTTATGCTATATGTTGGCATATTGAACTCCAATAAAAATATATATACAAAAAAAAAAAGAAAACATGTTATAGACTGAGGCCCATAACACTAATCTTCAAAAAACTTACAAATAAAACACTTAAGAAGTAAGGATTCAAAAGCCTGGCATAGATTTTAACAAGTACCTATGAAGCTTTTAAAAATGTACTTAATTCTAAGAAACTAATTTAAGGAAGGAATGAATTTTGTAACTAATGGCGTGGTATTACATCTAGATATTGACATCAATATAATCTGATCTATTCAGATTTCTCCCATTTTACCTGTGATAATGTAAATTTGAAGGTGCAGGGACCAAAAGGAGAGTCCGAGATGGCAGAGGAGTAGGAGACCTTAGTTAGCTAGCTATCAAATCATTCTGAACACCTGTAAATGCAACTAGAGATCTAAGAAAAGAATTGCTGCAATTAGACAAATAGAAAAGTGATCACTTTCTGCAGGTAGGAGGCACAGAGATGTGAATCCAAGGCAATGTGTGGGAAGATAAACTGTGGGAGGAGGTGGGTAGGAAGCCTTAGTAAGCCAGCAACAGAAAGTGAAATAGCAGCGGAACACAAAATCAGAACTTTTAGAAGTCTACTCTGGTGAAGGATGTCCCTGCCAGAAAGGCACTGAGGTGGTGAATCAGTGGGGAGGAATCCCTGGTGAGACAGTGTGGTGTCAGGATCCCCAGGATGACAGAAAGAACAGGGGGCACCTGAGTGCAGCAGAGTTCCCCAAGCATCAGAGCAGGGAAGTTGGCTGCAATCAGTGAACCCTGGAGTGGACTTTCAGCTCAGTGTTGCCATAAAGCCTCAAACCCCGGTATGCTCAGGGGAGCCCTCTCCAAGCAGGGGCTTAGTAAGTGGCAAAACCTTGGCAAGACCCTCCCTCCCCTGGGAGGAGCAGCATGGGTTGGAGCTGCAGAAATCTGTAAAGTTTGGAGACTAAGAGGGCTCATGTGCCTGAGATAAAAATGCTCAGTCAGTCACAGGCTGGATGAGCAGAGTGTGGATGGGGACGAGGGAGAGAGGAGTGATGGACTGCTTTTCTCTGAGGGCTCACTGAGGAGAGGGGCCCAGAGCTTTCGGCTCTGAGGTTGGAGACTGGGAGGCAGCCATTTTCACTCTCATCCTCTAAAGCTGCAGCAGAAAGCCTTCGGGGAACAAAAACCACATACATAGAGCAATCTCCAGCCACTTACCCTGAGCCTGGCCCCCTAACAAGGGCAGTGCAATTCCACAAGGGCAAAGACACCTGAGAATCAGCACAATAGGCCCCTCCCCCAAAAGATCAGCACTACACCTGGCCAAGACCAAGTTTATCCATCACACAGAACTACAAAACTCCAGTGCTAGGGGAAATAGTATATGGAATTCATAGGTTCTCTCATGATTCTTTAGTCTTTCAGTTTAAATTTTTGTTCTCTTTCCTTTTTGACCAATTTCTTATTTTATCAACTTTAAGTCTTTAAATTTTCATCATTACAGTTACATTTATCCCTTCAATATATTTGTTTTTATGTATAGGAAAGATTAGAATGTAACTGTAAAAATGGAAATTAAAGATTTTTTTTAAAAAAGAGAATGTAACCAGACAGGTGAATTGTGTTCCGTTCTAGCAAAACACTAGATTCTCTATTTTGATCTTTGTTAGAAGAAAAACATACAAAAATATTAAGTACAAGAAATTTCTCTTTACAACTTTGTGATATAGTTTCTTCTAACAAACAGACCAAAATAAACCCAAGAGATAGTGTATTGCTCTGTTCTCTTCACCTGTTTATATGCCTTTGTTTTGTTTTGTTTTTACCTTTTAATTTGTTTTTACAGTTACATTCTATCCTTTCATTGAATTTTACTTTTGTACATATAAGTTTTTCTTTCTTTATAATTTTGGAATCTACTTTTCTAACAAATAAAAATACATCCAATCTAGTGTATTTGCTCTGTTCTATTCACCTGAATGATTAAGAAAAATATTGTTTCAAGTCTCTTCTAATTTGTTTAGTATATATTTCTCTGGGGTGGTTGTTGCCACTTTACTGTTCTCTCTCATTCATCTATTCTTCTCTTGACAGAATGATAAGACAGAAAACTTACCTCAAAACAGAGAGCAAGGGGCAGTACTGATTGCCACGGACCTAATCAGTATGGATATAAGTAAGATATTGAAACTAGAGTTCAGAATGATTATAAAGATACTAGCTGGGCTTGAAAAAAAGCATACAAGACACTAAAGAATCCCTTTCTGGAGAAATAAAAGAACTAAAATATAATCAAGTCCAAATTTAAAAAGCTATCAATGAAACAATACAAAATGGAGGCTCTAACTGCTAGGATATATGAGGCAGAAAAGAGAATTAGTGATAAAAGACAGTGATGGAGAATAAAAAAATCTGAGAAAAAAAAGATAACTACTGGATCATGAGGAGAGAATTTGAGTAAGTGATACTATGAAGTGAAACAATATTAGAATAATTGGGATTCCAGACGAAGATTAAAGAGAGGGAGGCAGAAAGTATATTGGAGCAAATTTTTTTTAAAGATTTAGTTATTTATTTTTATTTATGATAGACACAGAGAGAGAGAGAGAGAGAGGCAGAGACACAGGAGGAGGGAGAAGCTCCATGCCGGGAGCCCGACGTGGGATTCGATCCTGGGTCTCCAGGATCGCGCCCTGGGCCAAAGGCAGGCGCCAAACCACTGAGCCACCCAGGGATCCCCGTATTGGAGCAAATTATAGCTGACAACTTCCCTAATTTGGGGAAGGAAACCAGGCATTCAAGTCCAGGAGGCACAGATAACCTCCCCTCAAAAAACAAATCAATAAAAATAGGCCAACACCTCAATATATAATAGTGAAGCTTGCAAATCTCAGACACAAAGAGAAAATCCTGAAAGCAGCTCAGGGCAAGGGGTCTGTAACCTATGAGGGTAGACACATCAGACTGGCAGCAAACCTCTCCACAGACCTGGCAGGCCAGAAAGGACTGGCATGATATATTCAGGGTGCTAAATGAGAAAAATATGCAACCAAGAATACTTTACCATGCAAGGCTCTCATTCAAAATAGAAGGAAAGAATGCTAGTCCCCTATGGTTTCTGTCTCACTTACCAAACATCCAGTAATTAATATCGATTTCATTTTGGGGGCTCTGTAGTAAAGTCAGTGGTCCTCAGGAGTAAAGCTATGCTAAGCACACAGCCCTCTGTAAAAGGATGCCAGACATTAGAAATAATAGTCAGGTTTAACAGGTCACCGGATATAGGGAACTGGGAAAGGCAACATCTTATGCCCTTTAAGGAAAGGGCTTTTTGTTCTGATTCCTGGGAGTCCCTGCCCCCTCCTTCAATGTTTGTCTCTGCTGCAAAGGCATGCCCTTCCTCTGGCAGCCCACTTACAGTTACTGATTACAGAGAACATAAAAAGGCCAGTCATCTCAGGCCACCACGGAGCAATTCTGATGGGTCAACACATGCCAGTGCTCCCAGGACCCAGCCAAACACTATGTCTACACGGCAGTTAACTGCAACCTAATCGTGCATCCTTCCACATTGCCTATATAGGATTTCATCTAAGCAGGAATCCTTCTGCCAAACTCCACCTTGCTATCTAATTCTGAAAAACCCAACCTGCAACATTAAGCAAAAGGGACATGAAGGAACATGATTCCATTCTTTCCGGCCTGGATTGCCTTTCAACATCATAACACAGCCCTTCTCAATTCTAAACCTTTCAGAGTTCAGAATTGTTCTGGCACCTCTAGGACACACCATGGATTTCCATACTTAGTTTCAGGTTACATGCAAACTTTTACTGATCTTTATGGCCCTAGATTCTAATAATTTTTATCCTCTGGCCTGATTTTCTACCTAGTATTAGCTCCTCAGCTGGGGATCTGGTTGTCTGTCATTTATCAAGCCCAAACACAAATGTATAAAAGGCTGAATCTGCTCTACCGCCTAAGGTTAGAGAAAAGCCAGCTCACGGAGGGCCAATGGTTTAAATAAAGATCAAGAATAGACTCCACATGTTCTATAATTCCATGGAGGATCCCAACACAGTCACCATTAGTAGAAGGTAAGATAACAGACATGCAAGTTTCCACCACTGGAATGCTCAGAGAAATCTACATGCTGTACTGCTACAATTTCCATGACACCTAAAAAAAAAAATGTAGATGCATTCTCCACACATGTAAATTTAATGTGAAATATGCTAGACCAAGTCAGAATTATTTTGTTGTTGTTGTTTTTACCTAGTCCTAACACCCAACTTTATTTCCTTACTGTTAATCTATACTTTATAGAAGTAAAATTCAGCCCCAGCCTCAAAGTGGGAAAAATTAGGTAGAGTTAGAAGAACTGCCTTAACAAGCACCTTAGCATTCTATCTCAATTTTCCAGGATCTCAGGAAGAGTTGTAACTTCAGAATTTTTTGAACCAACATTCAGAGATACTCCTTGCAATTTTACCATTTTTACTTTATTATTTTTGGCAGTCTTTCTACCCAGGAGTCACTATGCAAATTGAAAATGCACTTAAAGAACCTGTGGGTGCACACCCACAAATCCAGCTGTACATGCTGCAAAGGCAGATGGTGATGAGCTGCTTGTCTTCTCTGCTTTTTCCCCTGGCAAGATCCACACCTCATGTTAACATTGTATAATTTACAGTGCCTTGTCCCTTATCAGCCCCAGGTAAGGAGGAAAATTAGATGACCCTGGAGGCCTAGGAAAGCTCCTATGTTCAGGGAAGAGATGAATGTGATAAAACACACTCCAAAAGATGAACCCAAAGAAGACATTCTTAGCCATATGCTTCTGCTTCTGGTGGTCCATTTTCTCTATGCACAAGAGAAAAACATGCAAGTGTATTTATAGAAAAGGAACCATGTTGTTCAAGCATAGGTACATTTAAAAATGTGATATCCTCTACTACTATGACACAATCCACTAATATATGCGTATGTCATTGACACATGATGAGAACTAACTTGCTTCTCTGGGGCACTCTCTTCTGCTTTAGCCGTAAGAATCTGTTTAGGTTTTCTTGCTGCTAGAGAGCTTTGTTTTGCATCATCTTCAGAGATCCATCTTCCTTTTCACTTAATTCATTCTCTTTACCAAAAACTGCCTCCATCCAGTGCTGTATACTCAGGATTTCCCTTAAGACCAACTAGTCAATCACTGCTGGTCCTTCCACACAGAAGTCATTTCAAAAATAGCCCAGCTGAGGCTCTACCTTACCTAAGGAGTCTCAGAGAACACAGAGCTCCACCACATGTACGAATGTCACCAACTCCTGGTTAAAATGCTGAACATAATCCCAGCATGTCTACCCCACAGTTCACCATTGGTCCTTGTCTGATACTCTCACATGCACTTCCAGCAGGAATGGGAGAGGTACTCAGGGACATCCACATCTTAGAAGACATATGATAGAGAATCAGTTAATAGCAATATCCTATGGACTCAAACTTATTTCTAGACTCCACTACCATTTTGGTTACAGAGGAAACTAGCTCAAATAGAACAATTTGTTTAACCCATTTAGCTAAAAAAAAAAAAAAATCAGGTGAGAGTATCTAAAAAAAAAAACTATAAAGATAATAAGTGCAGACTTGTCTTCACATGGAGTTCCAACTGGATTCTTTTGCCTGCTGGGTTAAGAATGGTCCCTAAGAATGTGAACTGGTGCAGCCACTCTGGAAAACTGTGTGGAGGTTCCTCAAAGAGTTAAAAATAGACCTGCCCTACGACCCAGCAATTGCACTGCTGGGGATTTACCCCAAAGATACAGAGGCAATGAAACGCCAGGACACCTGCACCCCGATGTTTCTAGCAGCAATGTCCACAATAGCCAAACTGTGGAAGGAGCCTCGGTGTCCATCGAAAGATGAATGGATAAAGAAGATGTGGTTTATGTATACAATGGAATATTCCTCAGCCAAAAGCAATGGTTTTAAGAGAGATCTAACTATTGCTTTTTTCATTCTTCACATTCTTTGTACACCAAAGTTCAATTTCCTCTAAGGTACCCAAATCTGTTTTCCTAATAGAAACTGAACAGGTGCTATTCAAAATTGCAGCCAAAGAGACTTTGGATTTCTAGTTCCACATGTATGGAGCTTGGAGGTTGCCACTCTGTCCCAACAAATAAAATACTGAACAGACTGTAAAATTCTTCCTGACAGGAACACACAGGGCAAACTGTTCCCCCTAGATTGGAGACAGCCAAAAACAGGGAGTCCCTGTTTACATTCACAGAGACCCAAGGGAGAACCAGAATAGGAAAGGAAAATTTTTTTTATTGGAGTTCAATTTGCCAACATATAACATAACACCCAGTGCTCATCCCATCAAGTGCCTCCCTCAGTGCCCGTTGCCCAGTCACCCCCACTCCCCACCCACCTCCCTTTCCACCACCCCTTGTTCGTTTCCCAGAGTTAGGAGTCTCTCATGTTCTGTCTCCCTCTCTGATATTTCCCACTCATTTTCTCTCTAGAAAAGGAAATCTTGCACTGCATATGACCAATTTGAGAAGTTCAGTGCAGGTACATCTGCGATATAAAGACTCCAGGAAGCCTGCCCAAAGTATTTTATGATTTATCTGCAGTAACTTGACTAGGTTTCCACAATAAGAACCTAAGGAAATTCACTGTTGTATTTACAAGAAACAGAAGAGGAACCAATGAAAATATGCCAAAGCACTCTATTCTTCTAAAAAAGACCTCCCTTCCTCAAGGGGAACTAGTACACCAAACCTAACCTGCAGAGGTTTTATCAGAGCCTAACTGATCTGGAAGGGATATACTCAACTGCACCCTACTCTAGCCATTTGTCCTAACTGCAGGGGGAGAAGAACAGCCATGAATACCTATGAAATTCATTGTCCTAAGGTTCAAGTTACAGAGCAACTGAGACTTTATCATAAGATCATGGAATGCTTTTCTCAAACCTCACTGCAATACCAAAGTTCTATTTACAGTAATTTCTTTTACCCAGTACATGATGTCTGACTACCATAAAAAACAAAAAACAAGCCCCAAAGTGTATCAAAAGCAAAATGGCAGAGAAGACATTGCTTTTTGTATTAAGTCCATTATATTCAACTTATGTCTTCTATTGATTACCTGCATAGATGGTTGCCACACTTGGGCAGAACCAAGATGACATAGATTCCTCAATTGGCAGCAAGATCGCCAAGAAAAATCTACTCATAATGGCCAACACATGGGGCACACTGGACTTCAGAGTATACCAAAAATTTCTGGGCATTTAAACACCACCACCAAGTCACTCATAGCTTCAACAGCAATATTAAGCCAGAAGACAAATTTGAACATTATCAAGAAAATAGGGGTGCCTGGCTGGCTCAGTCAGTAGAGCATGGGACTTGATCTCAGGGTGATGATTTCAAGCCCCACATTGGGCATAGAGCCTACTTAATTTTATATATATATATATATATATTCCAAAAAACCCAGAGCTTTTAAGAATAAATGGACAAGATGGTAATATATAATAGTCAGAATACTGTTCCAATGATCCCTTACTTTGGAATCTACTGAAGAACAAACTTCAAAACAACCAAAAATGACTGGTGGGACATCAATATTTATACTAGTACCTGTGCCAGGAAACATTGTTAAGAAAGTGGAGCATACATCAAGAAACAGGAGGGAGTGTTTCCATATCAATCTGTCTACCTCTCCACTATGATGACTAGCTGAGACTCTAGGCAGCTTCCCTAGGAGCATCTGATCCAGTCATGGATGGGGTACCCTCTGGACAATTAACAGCCAGTTGTCTGCTCAAAACAAGAACATTTAGTCCCCTCATGTCAAAGCAGACAGCCCTTAGCCCAGTGAAGTACTAGAATTCCAGAGCCTCCAAGGTGGGCAGACTCTACACTTAAACAATTGAAGCACCAGAATGTACCTGTATTTATACAATGGCCTGCTCTCCTAGTCCTCTGAATTTTCTTAAAGGTCTAATAGGAAATCGTCTGTTATCTGTATCAGGTTCATTACTCTTAGGTATGTCTTAGGATGTTTTTATTGCTCTACAACATTTAATGCCATGGTAGACACTGTGATGTAGTACCCATTTCCCCTCATTCAGTAATGAAGGACTTCTCCCAGCCACTGGGAATGTCATGGACAGGTAGCCTTCAGCCATCAGCTCCTTCAGGCCTTAGATCAGCTGAAGAGAGCCCCCTCATTCAAGGTCACAACCCCTTCCATGGTGGCTGGCATCTAATGATTTAGCAATCTGAGAGAATACAAACCCAGACCTCTTATCCCAACTCAGGCAGTTTCAAGGGTCATCCCAGACTGACAACTCCCCACAGGGATACCTCAGGCTTTCGTCTGATCTGGACTGAGATTCAGTGTCTCCCTATGTCCAATTCTGCTTCCCTTTCAAGGTGTTGACTCCAGGAGAATTCCTCTCATCTCCAGTGGAAAGTCTGCCCTGGACCCTAGACACTTATCCTGTGACACTTACATGAACACAAGATTTGTTCATCCATTAAATAAATATGATGCTCTAATCTGCTCTTAGATGGAATAGAAGCAAAGGTGTAGCCCAGGCACAGAAATCTCCAGCCCTTCAAATTACATAACCAAGAAGAAATGGAAAAATTCCTAGAAATGTACAAGCTTCCAAGCTGCATCAGGAAGGAGAAAATCTGGACATAATTATAATAGCAAATTGAATCAATAATCAAAAATCTTCCAAATACAGAATATCTATTACTTGCGTTTCTAGAAGTGGATTTACTGAGTGCTCCCCCCCAAAAATGTTCAGAACACATGCCCAGGAGTTTAAAACTAAAGAGAAAGGCACCTAAACCCTATACAAATAGTACAAATAGACCCTATTGCCAAAGTCTGCAGCTTATAGATGGTGAAGGTTATCATGATTTGAAATGTAGAACTCTAGAAATATGGGCTATTTTGGAAGGTTCCTTAACTCTTACAAATTCTCACACCACCATCTTCCAAAATATCTTATTTAGCCTTAAAAGAAGGGAACAAGGATTCCACAGTATTTGACAGAACTTTGTCCTTGTGATAAAGGCTAAAGGCCAGACTGCAAGCCATGGGGGGTTACATTTCTACAACAGGCATGTAACAAAGTGCTTTTTGAAGGAATAGACCAAAGAACTATAATTATTACCTGTTTTGTCTCTACCACCCTCTAACCACAAAATCATTAATGAAACATGTGGGGGCCATACCTAAATACCCTCAAAAATCCTTTTAAACTTTACTCTGTGGCCCTCAACCTGGCTGTCATGTATCTTCAAAGACCAGCCCCTACAACTGTTTTGGAGCATTGCCCTTGGATTATTGGACTTGTTTTGCTTGCACACCCAAGGATCCAGAATGCCCAAGAGTTTATACTTCTCCTCCAACCAAGGACAGCCAGTAATAATCACTAGCAATTACAGGAGTGTGAAAGCCCCGCTCACGACTAACATGTAGTCTAATGCTCCTCTGTGGGATCTGGATGAAGAATCCAGTACAGAAAATTTTGCCAGAGATCACAACCTTGCTTGGCTTCCTACCAACTCCTGTCTGCCTCCCTCGTCCTTCACTAGTTTCCCTTGTGAACACTTACTTTCACATACATCTCTCATGGTCTGTTTCTAGGGAACCAAACTAAACAGACTTGTTCTCATTTTAAAGTCATGGAAACTTATGACACTTTCAGTTTTGTGGATCTGCTCCTTGATTAAACAGTGTCTGGAGGAGCAGACTAGGGGAAAGCTTCTCCTTTCTAGCTCCAGATTTCAGAATATCCTCTGAGTCTATCCCTGCTCAACCCCTATATCCTTAGATCCTTCTTCCATATTTGGCACAGAAGCTTCTGGTGATCTGATTGCTAACAGCCAGTGACTATGCCTTTGGAAGAACTCAAAGAACCTGGGAATTTAGACCTTATAATGGCAAGTTTTAACCAATGATGAATGGAGTAGAAGGAATTAAATTCTGTTCCCTTTATTGAAAGAATTAAGGTATAACATACTGCCTGCAGAGGTCCTCTGCCATAAAGACCTTTGTTTACCATCAATTGGATTCTGCTTTATATCATGCCCTTGCCTTGCCTCCTCTTGCCTACCCTACTTCTCTACTACCCAATGGAGTTTTACTTGGTTTTAAGTCCTTATCACTCACAAAATCTCATGTTAGGGTTTGCTTCCAGAGCACCCAACTGAATACATACTCTTTATACCCACAACCCCTCGGCAGAGCTAATTCCTTCACAGACAGCATCAATCCCTCACCACAAACTTCCATGAATAGCTCCAGCAGCACAGAGGATGCTATCAACCACCTGGTTAATTTGCATCTGAGCACGATCTACCTACCACTTACAAAGTTTGTGTAGTTTGACAAGGATGTGGCCCTAGAGGGCATGAACCACGTTCTCTGGGGCCTGACAGAAGAAGGTTGTGAGGGAACCCAAGTATTTCTGAAGTCACTACGTGAACCCATCAGTTTCACTCTTCTTCCCAGAATGAATGAGGTCACACCCAGATACACGGACAAATATCTGAACCTGGCCCCATGGGAACCACATACCTTGGGCTGAAAACAATGACTATGTCCATCCTCATGAATTCCTGAAGAACTACTTCCTGAAGGAGTGAAAGACCTTAAGATAAGTGACTTCCTGACCACAACAGCATATGAAGAGGAGCCCCAGACTAGCAGGAAGGAAGCTTAACCTCAAGTACAACTTGGGCCACTGAGCTCAGCAGACTTTACTATAGTCTTTCCTGTTTGGAGCTGCTATCCGGGATCCTGGGGCTTTTGCCTAATGTTGATTGATGAAATGTTTCATCTGATTTCAAACCAACATTTAAATATCCCCAATATCATATCCCAATTTACTCGAAGTTGAAGGAAGCCAGGACTTAGTATTTTGCGTCTCCCAAGAGATACAATACTTGTAATCATAACCAAGAGAGAAGTAATATGGTTCATGTCACCATACACCTTGTGATCAGATTGGAGATGGGGTACTTTCTGTTCTCATGACTTTAGGCCTGACATGATTAGCGGCCCCCAGAGAGGAAAGACTTCCACCAGGAAATACAAAATAAGCTCCAGAGAACCTAAAACAATTAGTCATGCAAGGCATCTCATGCCTTTGGCCAATAGGCAAGTGGGAAGTTACTAATACAGCATGGGTCATTGACCCTGAGCATTGTGAAGAAATATCCTACAAAATGGGATACTTCATCTAGACTTGAAATTGGCTGGGTACTTCTTAGTGACACTGTGTGGTGACAGATACGTATACTGCCACAACTACAATCTAAGTAGAGTAAGGGAACCATATCATATGTTCAGACTTTCATGGATATGGAACAACTGGGTCCTCCTATGAGTAAGCATCTAGATCAACAGTGATGCTGGCAGAAGATAAAGAGCAATCTAGAACGGGTAATGAGGGAGATGAATAATACCTATTACATCCTAGGGACCCATTGCAGCTGTGGGCACAGTGGTTTTTATACTATTTTAAGTTTCCTTATAAAACTTTTTAACTCAAGAATAATTCATATACAGCGTTATATGGGCTTCAGATATACAATATGATTCAACAATTATATACATTACTCACCTAGATGAGTGTATTCTTAATCCCTTTTATCCATTTCACCCATTTCCCACTCACCTACCCTCTGGCAACCAACATTTTGTTCTTTGTATTTCAGATATTTTTTTTGTGTGTTTTATCCTTTGCTCATTTTTTGAGCTCCAAATGTAAGTTATATGGTATTTGCCCTTTTCTGACTTTCACTTATACTCTCTAGGTCCATTCATATTGTTGCAAATATCAAAAGCTCATTTTTTACAGCTATGTAATATTCTATTGCATATATCACATCTTTTTTCCTCCATTTTTTTATTTAAATTCAGTTTGCTAACATATAGTACATTATTTTCTGATGTAGTTTTCAATAATTTATCAGTTGTGTGTAATACCCAGCGCCCATCACATCACAGCCCTTCTTAATGCCCATCACCCAGTTACCTCATCCCCCTACCCATGTCCCCTTCGGCAACACTCAGTTTGTTTCCCAGAGTTAAGAGTCTCTCCTGGTTTGTCTCCCCAATTGTTCCCCATTCAGTTTCCCCTCCTTCCTTTATGGTCCTCTCACTATTTCTTATATTCCACATGAGTGAAACCATATGATAATTTTCTTTGTCTATGGACACTTACTTGGCTTGCTTCCACATCTTGACAATTGTAAATAGTGCTGCAATAAACATAGGATGCATGTATCTTTTTGAATCAGTGTTGTTTTCTTTGGGTAAATACCTGGTGGTGGAACTGCTGGATCATATGATAATTCTAAGTTTGCTTTTGTTTTTTAAGACCCTCCATACTCTCTTCCACAATAGCTGCACCAATTTGCATTCCTACTTGCAGTGTATGACGGTTGTGTTTTCTTCACATCCTCAACACTTCTTTATTATTTTAGCCCTTCGGACAGGTGTAATGGGATATCTCATGATTTTGATAGGTATTTCCCTGAGAGTGATGTTGAGCAGCTTTTCATGTGCCTGAAAGGTATCTGTACATCTTTGGGAAAATGTCTATTCAGGTCCCGCCCACTTTTAATTGGATTATTTGGGATTTTTGGTGCTGAGTTGTATAAGAACTATATTTTGGATATTAATCTTTTATCAACTATTTCATTTATAAATAACTTCTATTCAGTATGTTGTCTTTGTGTTTTTTTTTTTCTTTCATTCACTGTGTGAAAGCTTTTTAGTGCAATCTCAAAGTTTAATTTTGCTTTGTTTCTCTTGCTTGCGACATATCTACAAAAATGTTTCCATGGTCATGTCAAGGAGGTTACTACCTATGTTTTCTTCTAGGAGGTTTACGGTTTCTGGTCTCACAACTAGGTGTCCTTAATCCATTTTGTGGTTTGGGATTTTTTTTTTTGTATTTTTTTATTGGAGTTCGATTAGCCAACATATAGTATAACACCCAGTGCTTATCCCATCAAGTGCCCCCCTCAGTGCCCATCACCCAGTCACCGCAACACCCTGCCCACCTCCCTTTCCACCACCACTTGTTCGTTTCCCAGAGTTAGGAGTCTCACAATTTCTAAGAGACTATGAGTTCTACCATCACAGATATTTCCCACTCATTTTCTCTCCTTTCCCCTTTATTACCTTTCACTGTTTTTTACATTCCACAAATGAATGAGAACATATAATTTTTGTCCTTCTCTGATTGACTTACTTCACCCAGCATAATACTCTCCAGTTCAATCCACATTGAAGCAAATGCTGGGTATTTGTTGTTTCTAATGCTTCAGTAATAATCCACTGTATACATAGACCACATCTTCTTTATCCATTCATCTTTCGATGGACACCAAGGCTCCTTCCACAGTTTGGCTATTGTGGACATTGCTGCTAGAAACATCGGGGTGCAGGTGTCCCGGCATTTCACTGCATCTGCATCTTTGGGGTAAATGCCCAGCAGTGCAATTGCTGGGTCGTAGGGCAGGTCTATTTTTAACTCTTTGAGGAACCTCCACACAGTTTTCCAGAGTGGCTGCACCAGTTCACATTCCCACCAAAAGTGCAGGAGGGTTCCCCTTTCTCCACATCCTCTCCAACATTTGTGGTTTCCTGCCTTGTTAATTTTCCCCATTCTCACTGGTGTGAGGTGGTATCTCATTGTGGTTTTGATTTGTATTTCCCTGAAGGCCAGTGATGTGGAGCATTTTCGCATGTGCTTGTGGACATGTCTATGTCTTCCTCTGTGAGATTTCTGTTCATGTCTTTTGCCCATTTCATGATTGGATTGTTTGTTTCTTTGCTGTTGAGTTTAATAAGTTCTTTATAGATCTTGGATACAGTCCTTTATCTGATATGTCATTTGCAAATATCTTCTCCCATTCTGTAGGTTGTCTTTTAGTTTCGTTGACTGTTTCTTTTGCTGTGCAGAAGCTTCTTATATTGATGAAGTCCCAATAATTCATTTTTGCTTGTGTTTCTCTTGCCTTCATAGATGTATCTTGCAAGAAGTTCCTGTGGCCAAGTTCAAAAGGGTGTTGTCTGGGTTGTCCTCCAGGATTTTGATGGAAACTTGTCTCACATTTAGATCTTTCATCCATTTTGCGTTTATCTTTATGTATGGTGTAAAAGAATGGTCTAGTTTCATTCTTCTGCATGTGGATGTCCAATTTTCTCAGCACCATTTATTGAAGAGACTGTCCTTTCTCGTCGATAGTCTTTTCTGTTTTGTCGAATATTAGTTGACCATAGAGTTGAGGGCACATTTCTGGATTCTCTATTCTGTTCCATTGATCTCTGTA
Source organism: Canis lupus dingo (assembly GCF_003254725.2). Classification (NCBI taxonomy): domain Eukaryota; kingdom Metazoa; phylum Chordata; class Mammalia; order Carnivora; family Canidae; genus Canis; species Canis lupus. The sequence goes on along the minus strand of NC_064274.1, from coordinate 1,833,817 downwards.
TCTGTTTTTGTGCCAGAACCACACTGTCTTACCTAATGCTGGGAAACGAACAAGGGGTAGTGGAAAGGGAGGTGGACCGGGGGTTGGGGAGACTGGGTGGTGGGCACTGATGGGGGCACTTAGTGGGATGAGCACTGTGTGTTATGCTATATGTTGGCAAATTTAACACCAATAAAATAAAAAAAAACCCTCATTGCCTTGATGATCACAGCTTTGTAGTACAACTTGAAATCTGACATTGTGATGCCCCCAGCTCTGGTTTTCTTTTTCAATATATCTCTGGCTCTTCGGGACCTTTTCTGAATCCACACAAATCATAAAATAATTTGTTCTAACTCACTGAAGAAAGTCCTGGTGTTTTGATAGGGATTGCATCCAATGTGTAAATTGCCCTGGGTAGCTTAGACATTTTCACAATATTAATTCTTCTAATCCATGAGCATGGAATACTTTTCCATCTCTTTGTGTCTTCCTCAATTTCTTTCAGAAGTGTTCTGTAGTTTTTAAGGTATATATCCTTTACCTTTTTGGTTAGGTTTATGCCTAGGTATCTTATGCTTTTGGGTGCAATTGTAAATGGAATTGACTCCTTAATTTCTCTTTCTTCAGTCTCATTGAGTGTATAGAAATGCCACGGATTTCTGGGCATTGATTTTGTATCCTGCCACACTGCCAAATTGCTATATGAGTTCTAGCAATCTTGGGGTGGAGTGTTTTGGGTTTCTATGTACATTATCAAGTCATGTGCAAAGAGGGAGGGTTTGACTTCTTCTTTGCCAATTTGAATGACTTTTAGTTTTTTAATAATAAATTTATTTTTTATTGGTGTTCAATTTGCCAACATACAGAATAACACCCAGTGCTCATCCCGTCAAGTGCCCCCCTCAGTGCCCGTCACCCATTCACCCCCAACCCCCACCCTCCTCCCCTTCGACCACCCCTAGTTCGTTTCCCAGGCTTAGGAGTCTTTATGTTCTGTCTCCCTTTCTGATACTTCCCACACATTTCTTCTCCCTTCCCTTATATTCCCTTTCACTATTATTTATATTCCCCCAAATGAATGAGAACGTATAATGTTTGTCCTTCTCTGATTGACTCATTTCACTCAGCATAATACCCTCCAGTTCCATCCACGTTGAAGCAAATGGTGGGTATTTGTCATTTCTGATGGCTGAGGAATATTCCATTGTATACATAGACCACATCTTCTTTATCCATTCATCTTCGATGGACACTGAGGCTCCTTCCACAGTTTGGCTATTGTGGACATTGCTGCTAGAAACATGGGGGTGCAGGTGTCCCGGCGTTTCATTGCATCTGTATCTTTGGGGTAAATCCCCAGCAGTGCAATTGCTGGGTCATAGGGCAGGTCTATTTTTAACTCTTTGAGGAACCTCCACACAGTTTTCCAGAGTGGCTGCACCAGTTCACATTCCCACCAACAGTGGAAGAGGGTTCCCTTTTCTCCACATCCTCTCCAACATTTGTGGTTTCCTGCCTTGTTAATTTTCCCCATTCTCACTGGTGTGAGGTGGTATCTCATTGTGGTTTTGATTTGTATTTCCCTGATGGCAAGTGATGCAGAGCATTTTCTCATGTGCTTGTGGACATGTCTATGTCTTCCTCTGTGAGATTTCTGTTCATGTCTTTTGCCCATCTCATGATTGGATTGTTTGTTTCTTTGCTGTTGAGTTTAATAAGTTCTTTATAGATCTTGGAAACTAGCCCTTTATCTGATACGTTATTTGCAAATATCTTCTCCCATTCTGTAGGTTGTCTTATAGTTTTGTTGACTCTATCCTTTGCTGTGCAAAAGCTTCTTATCTTGATGAAGTCCCAATAGTTCATTTTTGCTTTTGTTTCTTTTGCCTTCGTGGATGTATCTTGCAAGAAGTTACTGTGGCTGAGTTCAAAAAGGGTGTTGCCTGTGTTCTCCTCTAGGATTTTGATGGCATCTTGTCTCACATTTAGATCTTTCCATCCATTTTGAGTTTATCTTTGTGTCTGGTGAAAGAGAGTGGTCTAGTTTCATTCTTCTGCATGTGGATGTCCAATTTTCCCAGCACCATTTATTGAAGAGACTGTCTTTCTTCCAGTAGATAGTCTTTCCTCCTTTATCGAATATTAGTTGACCATAAAGTTGAGGGTCCACTTCTGGGTTCTCTATTCTGTTCCATTGATCTATGTGTCTGTTTGAATGGATGGATAAAGAAGATGTGGTCTATGTATACAATGGAATATTCCTCAGCCATTAGAAATGACAAATACCCACCATTTGCTTCAACGTGGATGGAACTGGAGGGTATTATGCTGAGTGAAGTAAGTCAGGTGGAGAAGGACAAACAGTGTATGTTCTCATTCATTTGGGGAATATAAATAATAGTGAAAGGGAATATAAGGGAAGGGAGAAGAAATGTGTGGGAAGTATCAGAAAGGGAGACAGAACATAAAGACTCCTAAGCCTGGGAAACGAACTAGGGGTGGTCGAAGGGGAGGAGGGTGGGGGTTGGGGGTGAATGGGTGACGGGCACTGAGGGGGGCACTTGACGGGATGAGCACTGGGTGTTATTCTGTATGTTGGCAAATTGAACACCAATAAAAAATAAATTTATAAAAAAATTTCCTTTTTGGTGGGGTCTTTGGTTTAGGAATTAAGGTGATGCTTGCCTCATAAAATGAGTTTGGAAGTATTCCATCCCTCTCTATCTTTCTGAACAGCATTAGTAGAATAGGTATGATTTCTTCTTTATTTTTTTTAATTTATTTATGATAGTCACACACAGAGAGAGAGAGAGAGGCAGAGACACAGGCAGAGGGAGAAGCAGGCTCCATGCACCGGGAGCCCGATGTGGGATTTGATCCCGGGTCTCCAGGATCGCGCCCTGGGCCAAAGGCAGGCCCTAAACCGCTGCACCACCCAGGGATCCCTGATTTCTTCTTTAAATGTTTGATAGAATTCCCCTGGGAAGCCATCTGGCCCTGGACTTTTGTCTCTTGGGAGGTTTTTGATGACTGCTTCAATATCCTCGCTGGTTATTGGCCTGTTCGCGTTTTCTATTTCTTTCTGTTCCAGTTTTGATAGTTTTTGGTTTTCCAGAAATGCATCCATTTCTTCTAGATTGCCTAATTTATTGGTGTATAGCTGCTCATAATATGTTTTTAAAATCGTTTATATTTCCTTGGTATTGGTGGTGATCTCTCCTTTTTGATCATGATTTTATTAATTTGAGTCTTTTTTGTTTTTAATAAGGTTGGCTAATGGTTTATCTTTCTCATTAATTCTTTCAAAGAACTAGCTCCTGGTTTTGTTGAGCTGTTCTATAATTCTTCTGGTCTCTATTTCATGGAGTTCTGCTCGAATCTTTATTAACTCTCCTCTTCTGCTTGTTGTACGTTTTATTTATTGCTCTGTCTCCAGTTCCTTTAAGTGTGAGGTTAGTTTGAGTTTTTTCCAGTTTTTTGAGGGATGCTTGTATTGAGATGTATTTCCTTCCTAGGAATGCTTTTGCTGTATCCCAAAGATTTTGGACGGTTGTATCTTTATTCTCATTAGTTTCCATGAATCTTTTTAATTCTTCTCTAATTTCCTGGTTGACCCTTTCATCTTTTAGCAGGATGCTCTTTAACCTCCATGTGTTTGAGTTTCTTCCAAATTTCTTCTTGTGATTGAGTTCAAGTTTCAAAGCATTATGGTCTGAAAATATGCAGGGGACAATCCCAATCTGTTGGTATCGGTTAAGACCTGATTTGTGACCCAGTATGTGGTCTATTCAGGAGAAAGTTCCATATGCACTTGACAAGAATGTGTATTCAGTTGCATTTGGATGTAAAGTTCTGTATATATCTGTGTAATCCATCTGTTCCAGTGTATCATTTAAAGCTCTTGTTTCTTTGGAGATGTTGTGCTTAGAATATCTGTCATTTGCAGAAAGCACCGTGTTGAAGTCTCCCAGTATTAGTGTATTATTATCTAAGCATTCTTTTTTTTATATAATTTCTTTTTTTAAAATTTTTATTTATTTATGATTGTGAGAGAGAGAGAGAGAGAGAGAGAGAGGCAGAGACACAGGCAGAGGGAGAAGCAGGCTCCATGCGCCGGGAGCCTGATGTGGGATTCGATCCCAGGTCTCCAGGATCGTGCCCTGGGCCAAAGGCAGGCGCTAAACCACTGCGCCACCCAGGGATCCCTAAGCATTCTTTACTTTGGTTATTAATTGATTGATATACTTGGCAGCTCCCACATTAGGGGCATAAATAGTCATGATTGTTAGGTCCTCTTGTTGGATAGATCCTATAAGTATGGTATACTGTCCCTCTTCATCTCTTACTATAGTCTTTGGGATAAACTTTAATTTATCTGATATAAGGATGGCTACCCTGCTTTGAGGACCATTTGAATGGTAAATTGATCTCCAACCTTTTATTTTCAGGCTGTAGGTGTCCTTATGTCTAAAATGAGTCTCTTGTAGGCAGCAAATAGATGGGTCTTGCTTTTTTATCCAGTCTGAAACCCTGAGTCTTTTGATGGGATCATTAAGCCCATTCATGTTCAGAGTTACTATTGAAAGATATGAATGTAGTGTCATCATAATACCTATTCAGTCCCTATTTTGTGGGTTATTTCTTTAGGCTTCTTCTTTTACAGAGTCCCCCCTTAATATTTCTTGCAGAGCTGGTTTGGTAGTCACATATTCTTTTAGTTTCTGCCTATCTTGGAAGCTCTTTATTTCTCCTTCTATTCTGAATGAGAGCCTTGCTGGATAAAGTACTCTTGGCTGCAGGTTCTTCTCATTTAGGACCCTGAATATATCCCTCCAGCCCTTTCTGGCCTGCCAGGTCTCTGTGGAGAGGTCTGCTGTTAATCTAATGTTTCTCCTTATATAAGTTAGGGATCTCTCGTCTCTTGCTGCTTTAAGGATTTTCTCTTTATCTTTGGAATTTGCCAATTTCACTATTGGATGTCGAGGTGTTGAATGGTTTTTATTGATTTTAGGGGGTGGGGATCTATCTCCTGGATCTGAATTCCAGTTTGCCTCCCCAAGTTAGGGAAGTTCTCAGCTAGCACTTGTTCAAATATACTTTCTGGTCCTCTGTCCCTTTTGGTGTGCTCTGACACCCCAATTAAATGTAGATTTTTTCCTTCTGGGGCTGTCCTTTATTTCCTTTAACCTTTCCTCATTGTTTAATTTAATTGTTTTTCTCTTTTTTCCTCAGCTTCCTTCCTTGCCATCAACTTGTCTTCTATGTCACTCACTTACTTCATTAACCCTCATCATTAGGATCTCAAGTTTGGATTGCATCTCATTTAATTGATTTTTAATTTTGGCCTGATTAGATCTAAACTCTGCAGTCATGAAGTCTCTTGAATCCTTTATGCTTTTTTCCAGAGCCACCAGCAGCTTTATAATTGTGCTTCTGAATTGGTTTTCTGACATCGAATTGTAATCCAAATTCTGTAACTCTGTGGCAGAGAGTACGGTTTCTGATTCTTTTGTGTTGAGTTCTTCTTTCTAGTCATTTTGCTCCATCAGTGCAGAGTGGCTAAAAACAAGTTGTACTTGTTAGAAGCACAAACTCTTCTCTCTGTAACGTTCCAGCTGTTCTCTCTTTAAATCTCAGGTCAAATTCATAGGCGTTCAGGATGATTTGAAAGTTATCTAGGTAAGTTGGTGGGGCTGGGTGAGTTGGAGACCCTACTCCTCCACCATCTTGCCTCCTAGACCCTTTAATCCATTTTGAATTTATTTTTATCTGTGTTGTAAGGAAGTGGTCTAGTTTCATTCTTTTGCTCATAGCTGCTTAGTTTTTCCAGCATTATTTGTTGTGCTTTTCCTCATTCTTTATTATTGCCTTTTTTATAGATTAATTGACCAAATAATTGGTTCATTCCTTGACTATTCTGCTCCATTGATATGGGTTTATTTTTTCTTCCAGTACTATACTGTTTTGGTTACTACAATTTTGTAGTTTATCTTGCAATCTTGAATTGTGAACCCCCAGCTTCATTCTTTCTCAAGATTGCTTTGGCTACTCAATGTCTTTTGTGGTTCCCTACAAAGTCTAGGATTATTCTAGTTCTATGAAAAGTACTATTGGTATTTTGGTAGGAATTACATTAAATTTGCAGCTTTGGGTAGTATGGAAATTTTAATAATATCAATTCATTCAATCCATGAGCATGGAATATCTTCCCCTTTCTTTGTGTCATCCATTTATTTCACTTATAGTTTTTGGAGTACAGGTATTTTATTTCCTTGGTTAAGTTGATTTTTAAGTAGTTTTTCCTTTTGGTGAGATTGTAAATGAGATTGTTTTCTTGATTTCTTTTTCTGCCATTTCATTATTAGTATATAGAAATTCAACAGATTTCTGTATAATTTTGAATTCAGCAGTTGCAGGATACATTTATCGGTTCTCATAAATTTTTGGTGGAATCTTCGGGGTTTGGTACATAGTATTATGTAATTTGCCAATAGTGACAGTTCTACTTCTTCCTTACCAGTTTGGATCCCTTTTATTTCCTTGTCTGATTTCTGTGGCTAGGACTCCTAATACTACGTTGCATAAGAGTGATAGGAGTGAGCATCCTTGTCTTATTTCTGATCTTAGAGGAAAACTCAGTTTTTCACAATTATGTTAGTGGTTGGTTACATATGGCCTTTATTACATTTAGGTATGTTCCCTCTAAACCTACTCTGAGTGTTTATGAATGAAGGTTATACATTTTGTCAAGTGCTTTTTCTGCATCTATTGAAATAATCATATGGTTTTTATCTGAAATGGTTGGTTTTAAGAGGTCATCCAGTCAAGATAATGTAGTCAATATAGCACACAAGTGGGTTCAAAAGTGTAAGCCATAGATGAGCAAAAGGATCTGTGATTTGCTCAATTTTTTGAGGTTATCCAAAGGAAACCTATAAACTGTTATATATGTAACAGTCTGTGTGTCCATGTGTTTTCCTGGCACAGTTCCAGGCTTACCTATGTGCAGGGGCAGGCCAAGAGTGCCAAAAGTAAAGTCCTTCAAGGGACTCTCAGCCACGAAGTGGTTGAGTGGGTTGGCCTAACTTTTGGATGTCTGCCTAGATCATTCTTCTGAATTATCTGAGAGGGTCTCTCTGCAAATCTGGTTCAAGTTGCCCACAATGCTCACTTCATGTATTTTTAGTGATTTCTCGGTCTTTCCTTTTTTACTTCCCTAACTCCCTCAATGTTACCTGGAATCATCTTCCTAGTAGTTTACTTATATCTAAATCCTTGTCTCAGGGTTGCTTTTTGGAGAACCCAAACTAAGCAGGAATGAATCTCAGTTGACTGATCTTCCTCAAAATTAAGTCTTAACCCAGAAGTGCCTTAAATGATTGGCATACTTAACTGGGGCTCAAGGGTAAAGCTCAGGTGTAGGTAGAAATCAAGGGGTACCTTTTCTACTTATGAAAAGCATTTAGACCTGCCCTGTCTACACTTAGCCTCTCAAATCTAAGTGACTAGTCTTGTAGCTTCATTATAACAAGGAACAATCTGAACACCAAAGCTCAAAAATATACAATACTGTAATGAAAAACCACTCAGAATCCACTAAGTCATCAATGCCAAAGTATAAAACCTAAGGAGATACTAAGGAGTTGAAATAAAAATGCATTATACACTGATGTCTAAGATTCCTAATATTCACGGTTAGGCCATAGTGGAAGAACCTAAGCACCTGTCCTTAACTCTTACTGTTCTGCAACTAGACATGAGTACTAGGGAGTACCAAGTCTAATGGCACCTGAAATGGCAACACGTTATAAGAGCTAAGCGTCATATAGATACCAAGAAGCGCACACAAAGGAAAAGATCAGAGAAACCATGACCTTTTTCAAAGAGCAAGCATAGACCCACTGGTTCTCAGATCTGTCCCTTTCAGTCTCCATAGCTAATGGAGTACCCAGTGTCTTCAGAGTTCATGTCTCTTATTGTGGGAGTGCCTGTGATATATCCCATGGTACTGTCAATGTAGTAGACCACATCCTGTCATGAGCATCTGCCCCTTTTCAGGTGGAGTTTGCTTCCCATTCCCTTCTATGGTACACAGGCGAAGGCTCCCAAAGATGTCTACATCCTAATTCCTGGAAGCTGTGAATAGGTTAGATTACATGGCAGGGGGAATTATAGTTCAGATGGAGGTACGACTGCTAATCAGCTAACCATTGAATAGAAAAATCATCCTTGATTATCACAGTTGGATAGTGTAATCATGGGGATCTTTAAGTGGAAAAGAGAGGTAGAGTTACTGTCAGAGTGAAGGGATATAAAAAGACTCAACTAGCCATCACTGGTTTTCAAGATAGACAAACTCAGGGTTGCTGAAGGGGAGATGGGTGGGGGATGGGATAACTGGATGAGGGGCATTAAGGAGGGCATATGATGTGAGGAGCACTGTGTGTTGTACCATATGTTGGCAAATTTAAATTAAAAAATGCAAACTGTTGGGGAAGAAAAATATGGAAGAGGGCCATGAGCCAAGGAACACAGGCAACCATTATAGCTGGAGAAATCAAAACAGATTGAATCTCATCAGATCCTTCAGGAAAGAATGCAGCCCTACCAACACCTGTTTTAGTGAAAGGAGACTCCTTTCAGACTTTGTAAGGGGTTATGCACAAAACTGTCTGTAGAATTCACTTTGGAAATTTAAGTATATGCATAGAATATCTAGAAGAAATGAAGATGGTACCTTCTAAAGTGGGGAAATGAGTGGCCTGGGAAAGGATAGAAAAAGACTACATTCTTTCAGTAAGTAATTTATAACCATGATGATAATTTAAGAAGTCCACCTATAAGAAACTATAGAGGAAAAATTAACAGATATAGAACAGACATGCAAACTAGTTGAAATAAAAGTATATTATATTCTGATGTCTAATATCCCTAATATTAAAAAACCATAAAAGATAAGGAATGAAAGACTTGAACTGGTAACTTTTAATAAGTACTCATGAAGCATATAAAGTTGTATTCACTTGACAGGAAAAATTATGTTCTCATTTCAAATTGAAGAAAGGCAAAGATAAAAGCAAGCTACTTCATTCTGACTAGGTCGCAGGAAGATTTACAATCCCATTGCTAATGCCATCATAAAAGAAGTTATAAAAAAGCATTGCAAAAATCTACTTACATTTTGACCCTTTAAGTCCTTTAAATGGTCTACCAGTTACAAGGGAAACCAAATATATGCAGTCTCTCAGAGACAAACTCAAGGACATCCATTCCAACAAAACCTGTACAATCATACCAGTCATGTGTTGCTATGACAGTGAAAAGGATCCAGTGGCATTAAGGAGTTTGAGAACTGGGGAACAGAATCCTGTATTGACATATTAACCAGTAGCCATTAAGGTCACATCTTGTTCAATCAAGGACTGTAGAGCAAATCTCTCCCCCTAAAGGAGTTAACCTCATCAAGTGGTTTCACGTGAAAATAGCTGTCTTTGCACATCTGTCTTTGTCAGATGCCCTTCATTATGCCTTTTCCTGGTATATAACACCATTATTCACCAAGACTCCCTACTCAGTAACCCAGCAGTTCTGTCAATGACTTTTCCCACCTGCCACATCCACCACCAATTTCCATTGATTACATCTCATATTTAGTGGATACTAATGGCCCCCACATCTGTGAATGTAGCTGATATTCTTGCTGTGATGCCCATTAGACACTGGATGCTACAGTGGAATCCTTGCTGCCATCTCTAAAATATCTTCCCAGAATAGCCACAATTTTTCCTTCAACCAAGAGGTATAATAACCAATTGTTAACCCTCAATCTAAAATGAATGCTACCTTTTCTGAGAGAAAAATGTGTAAGGCACTGAAAAGACATAGTCTATATATACAATGGAATATTAGCCATCAGAAAGGACGAATACCCACCATTTGCTTCGACGTAGATAGACCTGGAGGGTATTGTGCTGAGTGAGGTAAGTCAATCGGAGAAGGACAATCATCACATGGTTTCACTTATATGGGGAATATGAAGAATAGTGAAAGGGATTATAGGGGAAAGGAGAGAAAAGAAGTTGGAAAAATCAGAGAGGGTGACAAAATATGAGAGACTCCTAACTCTGGGAAATGAAGGGGTAGTGAAGGGAGATGGGCAGGGGGATGGGGTGACTGGGTGACTAGGTGACTGGTGAGTGGGGCACTGGACGGGAGGAGCACTGGGTGTTATACTATATGTTGACAAATAGAACTCAAAGAACACTTTTTTTTGTATTTTTTTTTTATTGATCAGTCAAGGCAGTCCTTTCAACTTTTTTTTGGGGGGGGGGGTCAGGTCTGCATGTTACCACATCTGGAGATTATAGAGAAGCATCTGATAAAAATCAGCTCAGTGTGGAACTAAGTGAAAAACCCAGTTCTTAGTTTAGCAAATTCTATAGACACCAATAAATCCACATGAATGGAGAATGTATCTGTGTTTTTTTCAGGTCTCATTGAAGATGCAGCAGTACAGGGTTTCAATTTCTTAGTGTTTAACTTGTGGGAATATGAATATCTGGTATCTGACTCCCATCTCCTGGTGGTGACACTGATGGGACCCTCCCTAGCATTCCAGAATATGTATTTTTTGTATATTTTTTATTGGAGTTCAATTTGCCAACATATAGTATAAAACCCAGGACTCATCCCGTCAAGTGCTCCCCTCAATGCCTGTCACACAGTCATCCCATTCCCCCGCCCACCTCCCCTTCCACTACCCCTTGTTCGTTTCCCAGTTAGGAGTCTCTCATGTTTTGTCACCCTCTCTGATTTTTCTCATTCTTTTTCTCTCCTTTCCCCTATAATCCTTTTCACTATTTTTTATATTCCCTGTATGAATGAGACCATATAATGTTTGTCCTTCTCGGGTTGACTTACTTCACTCAGCATAATACCCTCCAGTTCCATCCACGTCAAAGCAAATGGTGGGTATTTGTCGTTTCTAATGGCTGAGGAATATTCCATTGTATACATAGACCACAGCTTCTTTATCCATTCATCTTTCGATGGACACCGAGGCTCCTTCCACAGTTTGGCTATTGTGGCCATTGCTGCTAGAAACATCGGGGTGCAGGTGTCGTGGCTTTTCACTGCATCTGTATCTTTGGGGTAAATCCCCAGTAGTGCAACTGCTGCGTCATAGGTTAGCTCTATCTTTAATGATAAAAAACACTTTTGCTAGTGTTTTATCTTGTAATTTTTCAACCTTCCTGAAAAGCCAAAAACTCAAGATTTCTTGAACCAGAGTTTAATTGAGCTAGTCCTTGTAATTTAAATTCACCATTTGTAATTTGCTATCATTGGCAAGCGTTTCTGCTCCCCCCAATCACTATGCAAATTGAAAATGCACAAAAGAAGCTGAGTGCACACCAGCAAATCCACTGCACATGGGTACAGGAGTGGATGGTGATGAGCTGCCGACGTCTCTGCTGTTTCCCCCATGTTCGCGTTGTATAATTTACAGTACTTTGTCCCTTATGTCCACCTGAGGAGGAAAATTAGATGAGCCTTACAGGCTTTGAAAAGCTCTTATGTTCAGGGAAGAGCTGTATACTCTAAAACATCCTGAAAGGTAAACTCACATAAGACACAGCCATACGCTTACTCCTTCTGAAGAAGAATTTTCTCTACACAAGAAAATATGAAAGTGTGTTTGTAGAAAGGGAACCATGCTGCTCAAGCACGGATACTTTTGAAAACAGGATATCCTCTGCTACTGTGACCAATCCACTCATCTAGATGTGTGTCACTGAGACATGAAAGGAGCTAACTCGTTTCTCTGAGGCACTCTGTTTCAGTCTTCAAAGTCCATTTCCCTCCCCACTGAGGTTCTCTTTCTACTAAACAGCTTTTAGTTTTGCATGATTTGCTTAAGATTCATTTTTGTTTTCACTTAACACATTCTTTACCCAAAACCTCCTCCAGCCAGGGCTACTGACAGGATTCCTGCTGATCAACTAGGCAATCACTGTCCATTCCTTTTACATTTCTTGTTCCCTCTTAGAAACAGCCCAGCTGAGGCTCCAACTCAGAAGTCTGCTGTATGATCAAGTGCTGCCACCTCCTGGGCAAAAAGCCCCACTCAGTCCTAGCATGTTTACCCCACAGATCACCCTCATCATTTCTGGAGGCCACAAGTACTTCACCCAGAGAGGAGGACCGGCTCAAATGCCCTGTTTCGTGGCCCATCTATTCAAATAAGACAGGTGATGAGGTCTACAGAACTAGCCAGCTACTTAGTACAGACTTGCTTTCACATGGAATTCTGGGCTTGATTCTCTGTCGTCTGGGCAAAGACACACCTTCTCATGAAGTTCTTATTTAAATACAGAACAGACCCTTACTTATCTGCATGCATAGATGAACTATTACTTCTACATGCTTCCCTCAAAGACAAGAGAAAAGCACATTTCTGGCAAGGATTCAAGGAACTTCTACCAAGGCTAAGACTTCAGCCTGATCCACAATACAATTGGTTTTAGCATAGTATGAAATATAGACTAAAAAAAAAAAATCATGGGACACCCGGGTGGCTCAGCGGTTGAGCACCTGCCTTCAGCCCAGGGTGTGATCCTGGAGTCCCCGGATCGAGTCCCACATCGGGCTTCCTGCATGGAGCCTGCTTCTCCCTCTGCCTGTGTCTCTGCCTCTCTCTGTGTCTCTCATTAATAAATAAATAAAATATTTTTTAAAAAATCATGTCTATCCATATGGTTTTACCACAACAGTAGTGTCAATATGCCACTCTAAAACCTGTAACACCAGAACTGGCCCAATAGAAGCTCACCTGTGCACATCCAGGGGCCCACAGCATTTGGGTGGACCAAGGCCCCTCCAGTCAGAATCCTAGGCCTGATCCCTCCAGGGAACTTGAAGTTCCCAACTCTGGGTATAGTTTGGCACACTGACCCAAGAGACTAGAGAAGTAGAGGTGTTATATACCCTCCAAGCCCAGATGTGTTTTTATGTACCTCTTACAGAATTCTTAGCTTTGGAAATCTTATCTGCTAGGAAATTGGGAATATCAACCCTCCTACTAATCTCAATATGGGAAGTTGGTCAAAGGGCATTAGACCTTTGACATCAATTTATTACTGCTTTTCACCCCCTTCTGAAAGGTAACATTGACAGGTGACTTAAAACGTGGTCTACAAAAGGAATAGGGCTTGAAGTCAGGGTCTATCAACTGGGCAAGCCATCCATCTCCACCATCACCCTTCTGCCCAAAATAGTATGGCATGACCCATTTTTTACCAAGAACTGCCTCTATCCAATGCTAGTCCTAAGGGCCATCCTGGGTATACATATAGTCAATCATTACTGATTCTTTCTACCCAGAAAGCCAACTTATGAACAGCCCAACTGAAGTTCCAACCTGGGGAGGGTCTCAAGGAACATAGAGCTCCACTACATAAACAAGTGCTGCCATTTCCTGGGCAAAATACTAAGCTCAGCCCTAGTATATTTACCCCACAGTTCACCCTTGGGTCTCATCAGATTCTTCCCCTGCACTGCCACACAGGATGAAAGAACCTCAAGACCATCCGTATCTTATGAGCATAAGATGTTCTATGCTTTATCAGATGAATATAAGATACCTCATATGAACATAACAGTACCTTAGCAATGTACTAAGAAGTCACAAACCTCATTTCTAAAATCCTTAAACATCTCCCTCATAAAAGATGGACTTATGTAATCTACCCTATTCTGATACTCTGGTCAAAGGAGCCAAGTGAAGGGATCTATAGAAATGCTGTCTAGCTTTTAGGTGCATACTTGCCTTCATATGGAATACAGACTTGATTTTTTCTCTCAAGTAAAATTTGTCCCTGAGTGGTATCACATGAAAGGCAAACCTTGGATGGAAGACTTGTTATAAATACAGAGCACCCCTTATTGATCTGAATATGTAGATGAAATCTGCTTCCTCTGAAGACAAACTGACAACTTTCCTGCCCAGGATTGGGAGATCTACAACCAGGGCTAAGTCTTCAGCAGGTCACTGCATGAAAGTTGAGGACTTTGATATATAAGTAAAAAACAGATCATATTAGTAGTATTGGCAATGTGCCACTCCATCTGTGACAACACGCGTGCCTTGAAAGCTGCTCCCTTCTGAATATGAAGGTGTACATTGTAGTTGTGCAGGCACAAGTTCCTCCAACCAAAATCATAGGCCTGACTGTTGCTAGATTCTTTGAGTCACCTGAAAGTTCCCAACTCTGGATGCTGTTTGGCACACTGATCCAGGAGACTAGAAAGGTATGTAGGTCATGTCATTCAATCTCAGTCATATTTGTATATACCTCTTACAGGATTCTTCTTAGCCTTGGAAAGCTCATTTGTTAGGAAAAGGGAAATATCAACCTTATATTAAACTCAATACAGAGATACTGTAAGAAGGCTTTAGGTCTTTTATAATTTGTTACTATAGACTTCCATCCCTTTCTGTAGGATAGTATCAGGTAACTCATCACCTTTTGCCCAAATAGAACAGGGCTTAAAGTCCAGGTCTACCAACTAGGGGAAAAAAAATAGAACTATCACTACTCCCACTACTACAACCTCACCCAAAACTGACAGAACACTCAGTCCTCATTCCTGGACCTGCATGTGTATGGGCTCTGCCATCAGACCTAACTAGTACTCACTAGGACCTGCAATCTCAAGACAGTTTTTTTTTTTAACTTTCTACTTCTGCCAGTAAGTAGGAATCACGACTATGCTTCAAAAATTCCCTTACTATCCAATAATCAAATATCTCCTACCCATAATTGGAAGCGAGCGGACAGCAAAGGCAGTTTTATTCTTTAATTATAGCCCAGATTCTTCAAATGTTTAAGAACTTTTGTAGGCACTAACCATTTTAAGATTAGGAAAGAAACCAAGTTATATTCCAAATGCTAAAACCTATATCCAATTCCAAAGCCTCTTAGCTGTAATCTATGGTTGTGACAGTAATGGATAGCTCCAGCTATTATACTATGAATCAACTTTAAGTGAAATGACAGTGGCCCAAGATGAGAGTATATACTGACCTGTTGGCAGTGGCCAACTGCCTGGCCATCTAGACTGGGTCCAGATGAAAAAGGAATGGGAAATCAGAAAGGAAGAGATCTAAGAAAAGGCATACTGATATGTTAAATATGCAGATTTTCACACCACATGTTAATAATACCCACAAGCCCTGACCAAAGACACATGGAATAACTGAACAAACAAAATAGTTCTGCCTGTTTACAGCCAGCCTTCTGCAGCCAGTGGGCAAATGAGTACAGTGGCCATGGTTGCAGGGATGAAGACTACACAGGTGTCTAACTACATGGAATGCCAATTTTCAGACAAACTAGTTACTGTTGCTTCTAAATACAAAACCTGTCAGAACTGTTGAATCCCCAATATATTAAGCAGATCTACTTGATAGAAATTGACTACCCTCCACTACATTAAGCCCCTTCCATTAAAAAGTCCAGAAATACAGCCTCCCAGGACTAGCATGGGTTTGTTTTTCCTCCTTACAGAGCGTCAAACAGTAGTACTCTCTAGTGACTTTCACAATGCTCCATCCATAGGCCTGTGTATCAGAGGGCAGCACCTGGTCAATGGACTCATTTCACAGAAGAGGTAGAGAATGGGGCCCTCAGATCATGGGGTCCACTGTTCCTATCACATCATGTAGCCATTCAGAAGCACTTAGCTTCTTAGAAAGATGAAAGCATTCAGAAAGCATAGAGTACTAACTCAGTTAATATGCTTTAAGTTTGGGGTGCCTTCTGTCACAATGCAGTCTGCACATTAAAAAGGCAACATCTGGGGGATCCCTGGGTGGCGCAGCAGTTTAGCGCCTGCCTTTGGCCCAGGGTGCGATCCTGGGGTCCCGGAATTGAGTCCCATGTCAGGCTCCCTGCATGGAGCCTGCTTCTCCCTCTGCCTATGTCTCTGCCTCTCTCTCTCTCTCTCTCTCTGTGACTATCATTAAATAAATAAATAAATAAATAAATAAATAAATAAATAAATATAAAAAGGCATCATCTGCAGATTATTTTATCACTACCAAAAAAGACGACCACATGGGCACAAAACCAGGGATAAAAAACAGTTCCATTGTCCCTCACTCCCAAACACTTGCTGAGTCACTTCATGAATCATAGTTGCAAGAAAACTGATCAGGAGGAAGTTGGGCTACTTTGACATGATGGGAACAGAGAAGAATGTATATTGAAACCATGTGATCCACACGAGTATCTATTCATCCTTCCTTCCTTGCCCCATTATAATTGATACTTCAGTAGCTCAGGCTTGAAAAGCTATGAATAGTAACAATTGAGGGTCCTTGGGATAACAGTTTGGGTCATGGCACCAAAGTCCGTCCAACCTCAGATGAGATGATAGCCAAGGATGAAGAAAATTTACAGTGGAGAGTGGAGGAAGAGCAAGATGGGGTACCAGTTATGGATCCAAGATCAACTCTAGCGAGGAGCACTATATTTCATTCCACTTATACCCTGTCTCAGTCTCCCCTCTGTAACCTCAGCAACTACACAGTTGCTGCTTTGTGGATCTGGTAGATAAGATCTGTCAGCACAAGAGGTAGACTGTGGTCATCATTGAAAGGCCATATTTCCCATGGATTATATCCATCCAAGTATAGCAGGAATATTGAGGAAGTCCCACTAGTGGGGACTTGGACTCCTCGGGGTGTGATTTTTACTGTTACTTGCCCTTGACTTTACCAGGCACTTGGCATTAAACCAGTCTATGCCACTTCCTACCCAACATTTCTTTCCTTCAGAGAATCAGACTGGCATGGTTCTAATGGCTATCCCAGAAACCGCTGGTTCCCTTTTCACAGTTCTCTTTCCAAAAAAATTAACAAGTAATACCATCTTGACCATCTGCATCTCAGAGGATACAAACTATCAATATAGAAATTTTGGGTCCTAGAGGAGGAGCTAAGATGGCAGAGTAGTAGAGAGGACCCTAGGCCTCCTCCCTTGAACATAGCCAAATATCAAATCATTATGAAAACTCAAGAGACTGATATGAGGACTGACAGAACCACCTTAACTAGAGGGAGAGAGAGACCACACAAGAAAGGTAGGAGATACAGAGATGTGAGTTGTGGGAGAAATGGATCGTGGGTTCTGTGGAATTTAGAGAGCCCTGGTCATGTAGGGGAGAGGTGGGGGTCGGGGGAGGGAGACAGAGAGAGAGAGACAGACTGGGAGAGGGACAGGGAGGGATCCCTGGTCATGGGGGGTGAGAGGGACATAGGCACACACACACAGAGACACACAAAAGTACACAGGGGATTGCATGAGGAAAACACTTCCCCAAAGCCATTGACTAGAAAAATTAGAAAGTTTGATTTTTTTGTTTTGTTTTGTTTTTACAACCAGCTGGGCTCAAAAAAACTTAACTTTTAGTGGTTCATGGCATGGCTGGTGTGGAGCCCTGAGGGCGCAGCAGTACCTCTACTGAGGAGGGCAGATAGCCCTGGAACAGACCACATGGTCTGAGGATCCCCGGGGTTGCACTGGGAGAAACAGCTCCCCACTCTTGGAGCACATCTGGGAGAGGTGGCATTGCCTCTCCAAGGACAAAAGAGTTGGCGGATACCATTACCCTCCCCTAGCCCTCAGTATAGGTGCAGAGACACCTGCTGAGGGCAGCAAACCCTGACACTGGCTTTCTGCCATTCTTTATTCCAAACTCCATGCACTTTGGTGCAGCCGCCCTTCTGGGACAAACCTATACCAGTCCCAGCACAGTGAGACCCTTCAATAGAGGTCCAGCATGGGTCCATGCCACAGACATGTCCCTAAAGTTTGGAGTTATATTTTTAAGATTTTATTTATTTATTTATTCATGAGAGACACTGAGAGAGACAGAGAGAGACAGAGAGAGAGACAGAGACACAGGCAGAGGGAGAAGGAGGCTCCATGCAGGGAGCCCGATATGGGACTCGATCCCGGATCTCCAGGATCACGCCGTGGGCCGAAGGCAGGCACTTAACCACTGAGCCACCCAAGGATCCCCTCTAAAGTTTGGAGTTTTAAAACTTATGTGGCCTGCCTGGGATAAAACACAGGTACATTGCACTGCTGAGCAGGCAAATGGCCCAAACATAGGCAGGATGAAGACAGGGATCTGAGAGATACCTGGGACATGTGAAAACAGATTGTTCACTCTTCTAGAAGGGCTTCCTGGACAGCATCAGGTACAAATTCCTTTCTTCAGGGAAGAGAGAAGGGGCTGGCAGCAGTTCTCACCCCCACCCCTCAGCATAAACTTAAGTAACATGGCACCAAAAGTGGCTGCCTAACCTTCTTACACCAAACCCCACCCCCCTGCACTCCATAGGTGCTGCTTTTCTCTTTAAGTGTGCCCTGAGAACCAGAACAGCAGGCCCTTCCCCAAGAAGACCAGCACCAACCCTCCCCCAACATGCACTGACTGTAGAGTGCTACAAAGCTTTAGCTCTAGCAGAAATAGCATCATGCCTCTTAACAACCAGACAAGAGTACACCTCATTAAAACTGGCCACACTCTGGCCAAGTTCCAAACTCTCTCTTCAGATCAGTCCTCTGCAAAGTTTCTCCTTGCCTGAAGTTGGCAAAGAGCAGCCAAAACATAGCAGCAGAGGACACACAGCATACAACAGACACTTCCTAAAGTACCAGGCCCCGGACAGTATAGGACCTCTTTATAATGCCAGTATGCTCAGGAACAGGAAATCTAACAGGCTTTCCTAACGTACAGAAGATAGTGACCTAGACAAAATGCTAAGATGTAAGAATTCATCTTGACAGAAAGAAAAGGCCACAGCCAGGGATTTAATCTAAATTGAAACAAATAATATACCTGATCTAGAATTTAAGGCAACAATCATAAGGATACTAGGCTTGGTTTAAATAAAGCATAGAAGACACAGAGTGTCCCTTCCTGCTGATAAAAGACCTAAAACTTAGACCAAAATGAAAAATGCAGTAACAGATTTGAAACCAACTGGATGTAATTACCAGAAAGATGGAAGCAGCAAAGGAATGAATAAGTGATATGGAAGATAAAATTTTGGAAAATAATAAAGCTGAAAAGAAAAATGTTACATCACAAATGTAGACATAGGGAACTCAGTGACTCCATAAAGCATACTACCATTTGTATCATAAGAGTCCCAGAAGAGAGGGAAAAGGGGCAGATGGTTTTTGAGGAAATTATGTCTGAAAACTTCCCTAATATCAGAAGGAAATAGACGTCCAAATCCAGGAGGCACAAAGAACTCCCATCACAATCAAAAGCAGGCCAACACCAAGACATGTCATAGTTAGATTTGCAAAATATAGAGATAAGGGGAAAATCATGAAAGTAGCAAGGGAAAAGAAAACCCTACCTTACAAGACTAAATTAGCAGCAGATCTCACCACAGGAGCTTGGGAGGCCAGAAGAGAGTGGCATGATATACTCAAGGTGCTAAAGGGGGAAAATGCAGCCAAGAATACTATATTTCCATCAAGCCTGGCATTCAGAATAGAAGGAGAGGTAGAGTTTCACCAGACAAAAACTACAGGAGTTTCTGACCACTAAGCCACCCCTGTAAGAAATACTAAAAGGAGACTGAGGGGCAGCCGGGGTGGCTCAGTGGTTTAGCGCCACCTTCAGCCCAGGGCCTGATCCTGGAGACCTGGGATCGAGTCCCACATCTGGCTCCCTGCATGGAGCCTGCTTCTCCCTCTGCCTGTGCTTCTGTCTGTCTGTCTCTCTCTCTCTCATGAATAAATAAATAAAATCTTTTTTAAAAAAATAAAAATAATAGGAGACTTAGTGGGAAGGAGAGACCAAAAGTTAACAAGGCTAGAAAGGAACAGGAATAGGAGGGTGGAGTTAAGATGATAGAGTAGCAGGAGGACCCTGATCTTGCCTCATCCTTCAAATACAGCTAGATCAACATTCAACTATTTTGAACTAGGAAGATGATCTGAGGATTAAGGAAAAATCTACACAGTTGGAAGGAGAGAACGTGACAGATGGGGATCCCTGGGTGGCTCAGAGGTTTAGCGCCTGCCTTCGGCCCGGGGAGTGATCCTGGAGACCCGGGATCAAGTGCATGTCGGACTCCTTGCATGGAGCCTGCTTCTCCCTCTGCCTGTGTCTCTGCCTCTCTCTCTCTCTCTCTCTGTGACTATCATAAATAAATAAAAATAAATAAAAACTTTAAAAAAAAGAATGTGACAGATGCAAGGTTCAGAGCTGTGAACTGGTGGAGGAAAGCTGCAAGGCCATGAAGGGGAGGGAACCCTTTCCCCAGAACAAAGTCAGGGAGAGGGAGACCACCCAGCAAGCCACTGTGAGGAGATCCCCTGGTCACACAGGGCAAGATCGCTCCCCTTCACGGAGGACATTTGGAAGAACTTATTTTACCTCTCCAAAGACAAAAGTCCAACTGGGTGCCATTGAGCAGTGCTCATCAGGCTCAGAGGTACATGCAGAAGGCAGAAAACCTCTTAAATTTCACTGTGAGCCACAACAGCCTTAAGCCTCTGAGAATGTGCTAAGCAGCTGCACTTGTGCAGAACTGAGAAGAAAGAGACAAGAACAAATTGCAGATAACCTGGATGCCACTTTTTTGGTGTTTGCCACAATAGATTCAAGACCCGGAGATAGCTTTTCTGGGACAGAGTGAAGTAGGGGGGCTACTGAGTCGAGTGCACATGGCTGATAATCTGGTTCTAGCTTTTCACTGAGCATTACAGTGAACTCTAGCCTCTGCACAAGCACTGCGGGACTCCTTTCCTGAGGTCAGAATGGTGCTAGGCAAGCCCTAAGCCCCTCCTCCGGGGGACAAGTGTGGGCCCACACCTTAGAAAGCCCTTTAAAACTTAAGTTTTGAATTCTAGCCACTGGCCAGAGAAAATACAGGAGATCTGTGTTTCTGGGTGTGCCTACAGTCCAGGCATAGACAGATAAGGACAAGGAACTGACCAAAGCCTGGGGCACAAGAAATTTTTTATTTTTCTAAGGGGGCCTCCTAAACAACAGTGGCTAGGGGTTGCACTCCCCAGGGACAAGAGGGCAGGGTGACACCATATTCTTCCTCCACCAACACCCCCTTCCTCCTCCTGCCCATCAGCACAGTTGGACTTCAGAAAGAAACACAGTACCTCCATTAGAGGCTGGGGTCCCCTACCCAAAACCCTGCTACCCTCCCTCATCCCCCACACTCCACCTGCCTCCACACCTGGCAGGGGCATCTTTACAAGAGCAAGTCAGCTTCTGGGCCAGCAAAAAAGGCCTCTCCCTCAGGAGACTAACACAGCCTCCCCCCTCCAATCTACCAAGTCTAATGATTAAAGGAAACTCCCAAACAGCTTCTAGTGGAAAGAGGACCAGGCTTGCTTCCCCCACCCTCTTAATCTTTAAATATTTTTATTTTTCTATTGATAGTTTATCCTTTATTTTATACGCACATATATCTTTTTCTATCTTTTTTGTATCAGGCTTCTAATCTTTTGTTCATTTGCTTCCTCACATTTGCTCATGACTACTCACTTTCTATTTTCCTGTTCCACCTTATGCCATTTCTATCTATTGACCCAGATCAATTATGGCTTTCCTGGGCATAATTATCTACTCATGGACCCCATCAATGTCCTCATCCTGACCCCAAGAAGCTAATCATTGAAAATAAGTGTCTAGAGGTACCCAGACTAATCAGCAAGGTTCCTTCGGGTTGGAGGCTTGCTGGATCCAGGTTGATGGAAACCGGGTGATTACTAACCTATGCCAGCACAAGGGCTAGTGTTACATTATGCTAATCCTTTGACATATTAGGCTTCCATTTGACATTAAGCGTCTTCCTTCCTGGCTAACTTATTTCTAGAGATTAGTCCCCCAAATGCTAGTTTTCTAACAAGTAAGTTTCAAACAAGTTTCCTAACTTTACTTACATTACTCATGACCTACTCCTTGAAAGCACCACCTTTCCTTTATAAAAGTAGCATGCATGCTGGTAAATTCAATTATAAGCAGGATAGCTATATAGATATGGGCTCATTTCCATTTCAGATTGGTCTTGGAATAGCCTTTCCAACTCCAACCCCATTTTTAATCACGCAGTCAGCTTTTTAGCCACCCTACTACCTAACTCCCTAGATTAACTAGCAAGTTGGTTTTAATATTGCAAACAAAACAAACCAGTTTACTTAAATATCCACATTTCAGGAATATTCCATTGGGCTATAACCTAAGATTCTTTTGATTGCAAATGATGGTAAAACCAACTCTAAAATGTTTTAAGATAGAAATACATAGGCACAATTGACGTCTAAATTTAGTTTTGTCTTTAAATAAGATTGGTTCAGGGAATCCCTGGGTGGCTCAGCAGTTTAGCACCTGACTTTGACCCAGGGCACGATCCTGGAGTCCCGGGATCAAGTCCCGCGTCGGGCTCTGCATGGAGCCTGCTTCTGCCTCTGCCTGTGTCTCTGCCCCTCTCTCTCTCTCTCTCTCTCTCTCTCTCTCTCTATCAGGAATGAATGAATGAATAAATAAATAAATAAGTTTGGTTCAAGAGGCTCTCTCTACCTTATGGGAAATTCGAAGGTCCCCCCCTTTATGTTACCAAGTCTTCTACCTTGTTACCTTTTGTCATATTTCTTCCATATGTTCGTCTGGAAACTAAGCTGCTCCTTTTCAACACTATCTCCTTGTGTTTTAATAGCTCACAGCATGCCCATCTCTGAACTAGTCACCATATTCGTGGATATGGTGGGCAGGGAAATGGAATATCCTGGTGAGCTTACTTCTGATCTATGACTGAGAATGACCAAGAATAAAGGAAAACTGAGAAATAATTCCTTAGAAGAAATTCAGGGGTTTGACTGAAAATATGGGAATAAATGTTGCATAATCTGATAAGTCTTTTTCTGTGAGACTTAAGCCCAGAGTAGGGTGACTAGCTTTGAGTTCACAATTTCTACTGAGAAGTTACCACTGAAAATCCCAGATCTAGCTTTGACATTAGTTATTTCTACCTTGATTATGTCAAGTTGACTTTCCTAATTAAAAAGCAAAAAGAGAACAAAAAGGATAACCCATCCGACGTGTAGCTTTATAAACTATTTCTGAGATGATTTTGGATGGGGGTATATACTTAACAGCTCCTTAGCTAACAAAACTGTGAGTATACTCCAATAGTTATTATGGGTACTCTCCTACTTAAGGCCATCCCTACCCAAAGGGCTACCAATTAACAGATTTTGCAATATAGCCAGGGCAAAACAATGATTGTATTGCATTTCTTTTCCAGATACACAGAGCACCACTTGACCACTTTTCAAAGATTTGAGTTGAAAACCATGGCACATTAAGTTCAGGCATATAGGTAATTGATAAAATTTAATTACAGCTGAAATCAAGAACCATTGTATCAGCTGATTTACTTCCACCCCCTGATATCTAGAGCCTTCAAGATAAGTGAGTTTAAAATCATCTTTTGGGGACCCAGAGATCTCCTACCCATATTCTAGGCTTCTTACATTTCATACCCATTAGCATCAGCATTTCCAAGGATCAATCTACTCATAATGGCCAATGCACAGGCACATTAAACTTCAAAGTAGAACAAAATTTTCTGGATTTTGGCAGAAAGACCAAGTCATTTATAACTTCAATAGCAGAGACACTGTAAAAGTATTATCAAGGGAAGAAAATAAGACCCAAAGATTTTCTAAAACAAAGAACTTTCATGAGTGAGTCCATAAGATATTACTAGGACTCAGAATAGTCCTCCAACAATCTATTAGATAACAACCTCTAGAACCACCAAAATAACTGGTGATATGCCAATATGGAAACTCTTGTCCCTGCCAGGAAGCAATACTAGGATATACTGTATATAGCAAAAAAGAAAAAAAAAAAAAAAACCCAAGCAGCAATATTTCTATACTAGTCTGTTGCCTATTTCTCTATAATGACCTACCTCAGCCTCCAGGTGGCCTCCTGAGAGTGGGTTCCCTCTGGCAACTTCTTACCCTGTCCCTGGTTTAAACTTTGAAGCATTCCAGAAGATGCTGAATTCAATTTAAGAATGGAGCAAAGGGAAAAAAATTTTTAAAAAAGAATGGAGCAAAGGACTTCACAAAGCGACTTTGATTTTTTTTTTACAATTAAGCCCAAAGGCAAGCTTACACAGAATTGGGGAGAGGGGGTCACATTTCTAGAGTAACATGTAAAAAGGTATGTGAATGAATAAAATGCAAGATCTTTAAGGCTTTTTTTTTTCCCAAAATGCAAGATCTTTAGGCTTTTTTTCCCCACCTATTCTTTGTCCTTGTCCTCCTCTAACCACATAATCATTAATGAACCATATTGAAGCCATGCTCATATCCCCTCAAGGTCCTTTTCACCATCTCCTCAACTCCGGCTATCATGTGACTTCCAGGGCCAACTCCTGCCTCTGTTCTTGAATATCATCCTTGGACTATTGGACCTGTTTCACATGTACACCCAAAGATCCGGATGTGCCTAAAGGTTTACACTTTCCTACTTCTACCAAATAAAGGCATTTTAACTTAATGACTGTCAGATATGATATTTAAAGTCCAACTAGTGGAGTCTAATTTGTAATCTAGTGCTCCCTTCTGTGATCCATATGAATAATACAGTACTCAGGATTTTGTCAGAGATTATTCTTCCTTGGCTTACTTGCCAAGTCCTATATTCTGTCTTCCCACTCCTTCACTGAATTCTCCTGAGAACATTTCCTTATTGCTTATACAAACCTCATGTTATTTTGTGGGGAGTCTAAACAAAATTCCTTTAGTCTCATTTTAAATCCATGACAACTCATGGCACTTCCAGTTTTTGTGATCTAACTTCTTGATTTAGTAGTGTTTGGAATCAACAAACTAAGGGTTCCCTTTCTAGCTCCAGGGAAACCCTCTAGCAGAAGCTATCAGTGCTTAGCCCACACATCCCTAGAGCATCTCCTAATTTTAGGCATTACAGGTCCTGATGATTTGACTGCCAACAGCCAGCATTTATGTCTTTGTTGGAGGGTGGTAAGGCAGGGAAATGGGCCATCTGAAGAGGGCCCAATGGCCTGCAACTTGTCCTGAACAAGCTTTAGTCCAAGAGGGATGAGTGAGATGGCAGGAATAGTTTTGTTCTTTCTCTTGATTGAAAATAGCATAGGTCCTATCTCAGTTGTTCCAGAATCCTCTGCCATATCACCCTGTTTATTTATAGGGCTCTACTTGGCATCATGCCTTTGCTTAGCCTCCTCTTGCCCATCCTACCTCTCTGCTATCCTATGGAGTTTTACTTGGCTGTGTATCCTCACTCAAAGTCTCAGATTAGGCTTTTACAAGCAGACCCCAACACACTCCACACTCCTGACCCACCTAATTCTTTCATAGACGGCACCTGCCTCTCACCACAAACTTCAGTGTACTCCAAGGTAGTTCCATCCACACCAATGATATTGCCAACCATAGTTGGCATCTGAGCAAACCTCTACTGAGCTATTTTGACCACAAGGATGTGGCCTTAAGACACGAAACTATTTTCTCTGAGACCAGACAGCATTAAGTAATGAAGGCACCAAAGGTATTCTGAAGTTGCTATTTTGACGGGATGAGCACTGGGTGTTATTCTGTATGTTGGTAAATTGAACACCAATAAAAAATAAATGTATTATAAAAAAAACATCAACTGATATTTAAATATCATCCTCTTGCCAGAATGAGTGGGGTAACACCCTGAATACATGGACAAACCATCTGACCCTCACCCTGATGGATCCACATACACTGGGCTCTGCAAACCATAAATGAGCTTAACCTTGTGATTTCCTGCCAGAACCGCTTCCTGAAGGTGAAAGTCCTCAAGGACATAGGTGACCACCTGACCAGATAGTACAGGCAAAATAAGACTCAGAATAGCTTAGTCGGTTTGAGAAACAACCAGAGGCATGACTGGAATAGAACCAAATGAACTCAGAAGTCTTCACTACTAGCTTTCCCATGTTAACGGCCTTTTATCCAGTGCCTTGGTGCTTTTGTGTCTTAATGCAATTGGATATCTTTCAGCTAGATCCAAATCAACACTTAGATATCCCCAATATCATATCCCTCAAATTACACTCTAAGTTGAAGATATAGCCATGTCCCAGGAGCTACAGTATCTATAACCAACAGGAAGTAGGTCTCCTATGACCATTATAACCTATAACCAATTGTAGTTAGAGGTCTTATTTCCCTACAAATTCATACCCTGCACAATTAGAGTTTCTGACCCCTGGAAAAGAAAGTATTCCACCAGGAGATATAGAATGCATTATAGAGGACCTAAACTAACAATTGGTCATGCTAGGCACCTCATGCCAATAGGCAAATAGGCAAACGGAAGAGTTACTGATAGGTCCTGAGCATCATGGAAAAAATAGGCTTCTACTATGAAGTGGAATGTCATGGCTAGACTTCTAAAATTGATTGGGTGCCTTAATGACACTCTCTGGATGGGACAAAGTATAGTTATTATAGCAACAATGACCTCATAATAAGGTGACCAGGTATCTAGACCTCCATTCTGGACAACGTACTGGTTAAGCATCCTGATCCAAACTACTGGTAGAAGCAGAGGAGAGTCCAGAACAGGTAAAGAATGTATGTTAGAGTTTAAGGACCAGTTACAGTGCGGTAAAGTAGATTGTCACACTTAAGTTTCCTAAGGTTGATTCAAAATGGTAACAAGATCATCAGGATAAGAAGCTTCTGCACAGCAAAAGAAACAGTCAACAAAACTAAAAGACAACCTATAGAATGGGAGAAGATATTTGCAAATGACCTATCAGATAAAGGGCTAGTTTCCAAGATCTGTAAAGAACTTATTAAAGTCAACAGCAAAGAAACAAACAATCCAATCATGAAATGGGCGAAAGACATGAACAGAAATCTCACAGAGGAAGACACAGACATGGCCAACATGCACATGAGAAAATGCTCTGCATCACTGGCCATCAGGGAAATAGAAATCAAAACCACAGTGAGATACCACCTCACACCAGTGAGAATGGGGAAAATTAACAAGGCAGGAAACCACAAATGTTGGAGAGGATGTGGAGAAAAGGGAACCCTCTTACACTGTTGGTGGGAATGTGAACTGGTGCAGCCACTCTGGAAAACTGTGTGGAGGTTCCTCAAAGAGTTAAAAATAGACCTGCCCTACGACCCAGCAATTGCACTGTTGGGGATTTACCCCAAAGATACAGATGCAATGAAACGCCGGGACACCTGCACACCCATGTTTCTAGCAGCAATGTCCACAATAGCCAAACTGTGGAAGGAGCCTCAGTGTCCAACGAAAGATGAATGGATAAAGAAGATGTGGTTTATGTATACAATGGAATATTCCTCAGCCATTAGAAACGACAAATACCCACCATTTGCTTCGACATGGATGGAACTGGAGGGTATTATGCTGAGTGAAGTAAGTCAATTGGAGAAGGACAAACATTATATGGTCTCATTCATTTGGGGAATATAAAAAATCATGAAAGGGAATAAAGGGGAAAGGAGAAAAATTGAGTGGGAAATATCAGTAACAGAGACAGAACTTGAGAGACTCCTAACTCTGGAAACGAACTAGGGGTGGTAGAAAGGGAGGTGGGTGGGGGGGTGAGGGTGACTGGGTGACAGGCACTGAGGGGGGCACTTGATCGGATGAGCACTGGGTGTTACTCTATATGTTGGCAAATTGAACACCAATAAAAAATTTTTTTAAAAATTTTTAAAAGACAAAATGGTAACAAGAAAAATAAGTTCAATACGGGGCAACACTGGATTGAAATGTTTAAGAGAGGTCAACTGAGTAGATAACCTAACTCTTCTAATTTATGCAGGTCACCCAAAGCCATCTGTCAACAGTTCCACAGGTCAAGGACTTCCTGTGGCTCTCAGTTCAAGTTCTTCTGCCACAGGACCCCGTTTGCCAGAAGTGCTGGGAGTGAGTCTTCTAGGAAGAACTCTCAGCCAGTGAGGGGCAGGAGTGGGCACCCCGCCTTTGGCAATCTTCAAAAGATCATTCTTCAGAACCATCCCACCAGAAGATTCTGAGCAGAACTGGCCCAAATTACTACAGTGGTTACCTACTCACTGGTGTACCTGCTATCTGTGCCTCACTTCCCTAACTCAATGTTTCCTGGTAACACCTCCTCAATAAATTACTTCCTTTTAGATTCTTTCCTCAGGATCTGAATTTTTATAGAACCCTAACTCAGCAGAAATGAAATTTTAATTATCTGATTTTACTTGAAGATAGCCTTAACCCTAAAGTGATTCAAATGATTGACATTTAACTGGTGGTAAAGAGATGAGCTCATTTTAGGTAGAAAAGGATGTAACATTTTTGTTCACCTTAGTATAGTATAGATTTAGTCATGCTAAGCTTTTATGTCAGTTTTTGCCTTATATATTAGGGACTAGTCTTAGCCATTACAAAAGTTGTGTTGTAGCATTAAAGCTTGGCCTTGTTCCTCTTTCTCCTTTTGGACTTTACAGAAGCTTTGTCGGTGGAAGGAAAAGTTTTATTTATTTATTTATTTATTTTTATTTTTATTTTTATTTTTGGAAGAAAAAGTTTAAAACAGACTTTGTTTCATCCGCAATGGTTTCAGTTGTTACCCATTTGGTTTTACACAGAATATCAGTTTGGCTTTCAGAGCTCAAAGATAGTTTTCTACATACAGAAAATCTGGAGACAGACTGTTATGGACAGTTCTGCTTCTCAGTGGGGTCTTCACAGACCCAGGTTTTTTCCATCAACTCTATCATCTTTAGAATGGTGACTTGCCAGCATGCATTTAATTCAGGCACAAAATGTAATGAGCTCCAGCTAGCACACAGAGATTGCAGGCACAAGTACAGAAAAGGTTTTCATTCCTATTTGATTTTTAATCAGCTAAGAAATATCTTTCCCAGAAACCCTCCAGTAGACTTATGATTTTTGTCTCAGTAAGTCACTTTCTCAGCTCTTCCTAAAAGCTACATGTAAAAAATAGTTTTCATAGTCTTTTTGTTGAAGGCAGACCGAAATAGAAAAAATTGGTTAGCCAACTAATAATGAATGTTATAGAGGTTCTGCACCTAATTTGAAAGGCCCAGGCTCAAAATAGTAGGATCCAACCGTTCTCCTGGGGCACATATATCCCTGCTGTTATTGTTTATTCACTAATTCTTCAAGGCAAAGGAATCACAAGTGCCACAACTGCCTAGAGCCCAATGGTTGTGGACTCTGATATGCTGGGGACTAGGCCAGTACAAAGCGCAAAATACTCCCTCTTCGACTCTTTAGACCAGCTTTGGAATGTCTGCCCATAAAGCCCCAGATTAGAAGAACAGGTTAAGCTATTAATGCTATCAGCCATACTTTGTTTCAGCTGACCCCAGACACCTGACCCAACAAGAAGAGGCACAAGCATAACTGCACTTCCATATAACATATTGCCTAAGATTCATGCATCCAAGTACAAAACCATACCATGGACTCCAGATCTATCAGAAGGCCTAGAAAGTAAATTTTTCTGCTGCTTTCTCCACTCCTCACCAGGACTGCCTGAACAACCCCATGCCCAGGCTCTGTGTTTACATCTTTACAGTCAAAGAAAAATAGAACCCTGATGGCTTTACTATTATAGCTCATCCATGCCAAGTAGCCAGGCCACACACCATTGCTTTACCTGAATGCCAGTGATGCCAAACATGGCATCAACTCAAGGGCCAGGACCTGTACAAACACTAATGTGACAAGTGCTCCATGAGCCTATGTACTCATGCTCCAATAGAGGATTCCTCCGTAGCAGGTCACTACGCTCAAAGTCAGACTTAGTTCTAAGCCAGCTAGGTAACCTTAGAAGGGTTTGACATGATCAGCCTACCTCACCATGGAAGAGGCAGAGGAAATCTGAGAAGTTGAACTACCTCATTACAGAATATAATTGTTCCAAATCTGGGAGATCTTATTTAAATACATAGTGGGTACAACCTACTACTGGTTATCCAATATGTTCTTTTTAGTAACTGGGTCTCTCCTACACAGACATACAACTCCCCAGCTAAGACTACATGACCAATCTTTCAGCTAGTTGTAAACACATGACTAGAAACTGGGCAATAGAATGCTAACAAAAATAAAATGCAAACACCAGCCCATGCCTCTAGAAAGCTATAGGCCTGCCACTTTTGGTTCCCTTCCTGCTGTCTGGAAAAAAGATAAGGATGGCTTATCACAATCAATTCAACAGGGAAACAGATGGGAGGATGCTTCAAAAAGATAGATGGATCCCAAATCTATGATTATCCCTGCAGAACAAAACTACCCCTCCAGAGTAACTGTTAACAAACTTTGAAGAGGAAAGACAAGTCATGTTTTCCATTTTTTATAATAGCTGAGTATGGATATCCTAAGACATCCTAAGATATCCAATACTAATGGCCCATCTCTCCATGTAAGTCACCCTAACGAGAAGGTCAACAGTACCGGACACCCCATCTTTTGTGAAAATGCGATACAAAAGAACCTCCTACAGCAATCAGAACAGACACTTCCATGGAGATTAGTGTTATCTTTAGTTCCTTCTTACACGCACTTCCTGCCATGAGGATTCAACAAAACCATAGTTCTGCCAGTTCTTCATTCCTCCGTATTAGTGATGCTACACAGGACAAGTTCTGGGTTAGACAGGGAAAGGAAGAAACCTTCAATATCTCACTTATATTTAGAATCTAAAAAGGCCAAATGCAAAATGGTGATTACCAAGGGCAGTCAGCTGAGGGAAATGAGGGGGGAGGGGAGGTTTGTTAAAGAGTACCAAGTTGCAGTTCTGTATGAGAAATTCTAAAGATTTTGTACCTCATAACTATATTTTGATACTGTATTGAATACCAGAAACTTGCCAGGACTGCATTACGCTCTCTCTTTGCAATATGAAGTATGCTTATGTAAGAAGCTCTATTAATTAACCTCACTGATCATTTCACTGTATTTATATATCAAGCATTATGTCCTACACCTTAAAATTTTTGAAGAATAAATGAAAGCTAGGGAACCTAGGTGGCTTGGCAGTTGGGTGTCTGCCTTCAGCTCGGGGCATGATCTCGGAGTCCCGGGATCAAGTCCCACATCGGGCTCCCTGCATGGAGCCTGCTTCTCCCTCTGCCTATGTCTCTGCCTCTGTTTCTCATGAATAAATAAATAAAATCTTAAAAAAAAAAAAAGAATAAATGGAAGCTAAACTTCCTGGCTGATCCACATGGGTCCTAGAATCCTACCACCACCACCTCTTTATCATATAAGTAAAGATAAAGGAGAGACTTTGAGGAAAGATATTCCCAGATATTTGTGATCAGCGCTATTATGCCAGTGAATGCCCAGGGATTTAATTGCAGCTCCAATGAACAGAGGGGTAATTTGAACAAAGTCAAAGGCAGACAAGTCTCAAGTAGAGAAACCATCCAGAATCCACAAGGACTTTAAGGCTAAATAACACAAAGCTGAGGATTAACAATGGGAAGGCCACAGGGAAGGAATATAAGCATCAATTCCCAAGCCCTACTGTTTTATCTAAATGCAACGGCATAGAAAGTACCAAGTTTTAGTACTTCAGGTTGTAGCCAAGCAGTAGAGGAGCTTGGCAGCTTATGCAAACCTCAGGAAGAACTCACAGGTCAAAGTAGAAGAAGCAGGAAGAACACATGATCTTTTCCCCCCAAGATTCACCACAGACCTGGTTCTCTGTCTTATTTCCTTTAGTCCCCATATTCAGTAAATCACGCAGGGCCTTTAACTCTTTGCCATGGTTCAACTGCCCACCATTTATTCCCATATGTTGGGCAGCACCAACCATTCCATTGTAGACTGTCTTCACATGACTCCTTTCATGAACACCTGCCTCTTTCCAGTAGAGATCATACCCTTCTGTAGCAGGTAGGGTAACCATCCCCAAAGTCTGAATGTTAACTCCTAGAACCTGTGAACCTGTGAATATATTATGGTTGTATATTAAGGAGCAAAGACCACAGATGAAATTAAGATTGCTAATCCGCTGACCATAAAAATCAGAATATCCCAGCAGGACCAGTATAATCTTATGGGTCTTTAAACATGGCAAAGGGAGGCAGAAGAGTACCAGAGTGATAAGACATAAGGTTTAGCTAACCATCATTGGTTTTAGAAGGGGGCCATGACCCAAAGTATAAGGGCAGCCTATAGTAGCTGGAGGAGTCAAGAATGTGGATTTAATCCCCAGTCTAGAACTTCTGCAGCTGTGCCTACACCTCTAATTTAGTCTAGTGAGACTGATTTCAGATCTGACTTCCCAAATTTTAAGGTGTCTGCTATTTTAATCCACTTTGTGGTAATTTTCTTCAACAGGAATAGGAAACTCCTATCTCATTTTATTAGGACTTAATGATTCATACCAAGAAACTGGTGTACAGGGAGAGGGCTGTTGAGCTTGACTTTCCTACTAAGGAATGACTAGCACCCACTGCCTCTCTACTTCCCAGGAGTACCAAACTGATGGCTCATTCTGCAATGAGAAGCTTCATAATTACAGCCACCATCACTACCATCACCACGGCCACCTTTCACAAGCAAGGTATTGCCCTCAGGGGACATCTCCCTCACTTCCCAGCCCATACTACCCCCAGAAGCAGTCTTACAGTGCCACATATAGCTCTCATTTGATAGTGTAGATAGTTGAAAAGGCAACTCATTCATAAGAACAAGGTCAGATCAGAAGTTATTTGCATAGTATTGATTCCTGTGAGAGGGTAATAAAGGTTTAAGTTGTATATGTGTTTACACGTTTACATTAATACTTAAAATGTGCTAGGGATGCCTGGGTGGCTCAGTGGTTGAGTGTCTGCCTTCGGCTCAGGGCATAATCCTGGGTCCTGGGATCAAGTCCCACATCAGGTTCTCCACTGGGAGCCTGCTTCTCCCTCTGCCTATGTCTCTGCCTTTCCATGTCCCTCATGAATAAAAACCCTTTTTTTTTTTTTTTAAATGTGCTATTTGCAGACTTGAGAAGATTCATGAAGAGCCTGCTAATGCAAGGTTTCTAAATATCTGACACTCAAACCTCTTCAGCTTTAAATGAATATTAGATCCTTTCACAAAAGCTCTTTGATACTCAAAGTGGATTTCCTTTGCAGATCCAATCACATTTAAGTTTAGATTTTCCTTTAGAAATACTACGTCAGTTCATTTATCAGGTTGGATGACTTTTTTGGTGTGTTGACGTGAGTAGACTACAGTCCTCTTTCAGATACTAAGTGTTGCTAAGAAGGTATTTTGCAGATTTAACTAAAGCCCATCACCAGTTGGCTTTAAGAAAGTGAGATTATTTTAGACGATGGCATGAGCCTGATACCAGTTTCATCACCTTAAGATCAAGGCTGTGGCTTTCTGAAGAGAGAATCTACCTAGTGGTTTCCTCTTTGTTCCTGGACTCCATCCTGATCACGATTGTCCTTTCCTGAGTGCCTGTGAACAATAGCTTTGGTGTGAACTCATTAGGTTCTGCCCCTCCATGAGCCTTTCAACTGTCTAAGTCTCCTGCTTTGAGGCTTGCTTAGCAAGCTCTTCCCAGTTGTGTATCTATATAATGCTATTCTATCTATATAATGCTATTTATACTGTATGTTCACATTTTACTGGTTCTGCTTCTCTGGCACCAACCTGACTCAAGAAACCCCCAGTCCTAAGTGGAGCCCTAAGTAAGAAAGGGCTCTGTAATAGGTTCAGATTGTAGGTCCACTATCCTGAACTCTTGCCATATAATCAAACAGTGCTGGAAGAGAAGTGGTACTTACATTATTAGACTCAAACAGATCCAGACAGAAGGCAGAAACAGGCAGCCTATTTGCTTTGCTCCTACCTCCTCTGCACCAATTCCTTACATTCAGTTCAAATCTATGCACCTAGGGATGGGGAGGAAGAGGACTTCCTTCAGGTCAGGTACCTGAAGGAATATAATGACTTTAAGATCAGGAAGAAGTCCAGGTAAGAAGCACTCAAGGGAGTAGACACACATGCAGATTTGGGGCCTATCAGTGACAGTAATCACTGTAGAGGCAGCACTACTCAGGGAAGCTGAATACCACCACCTTGGATCAAGGACTCCTTTTACAGTTGGGGAAGGGGGTGGGACAATAGACACACGACCATAGTATCCATTGGTCTTTAAATATACACAGCACCAAGAAGCTGATCTCAGAGATAGTCTGTAGGGATGCTTTCCTCAAGGCTCAAGTTGCCAAGTTAGTAATAGCCTAGGGATCTGTGACACTTCTTTTTAAAGATTTTATTTATTTATTCATGAGACACAGAGAAAGAGGCAGAGACACAGGCAGAGGGAGAAGCAAGCTCCCTGCAGGGAGCCTGATGTGGGACTCGATCCCGGGATTCTAGGATCACGCCCTGGGCCGAAGACAGGCTCAACTGCTGAGCCACCCAGGCGTCTCAACACTGTTCTCTTGAATGCTCTCTACGGCATGAGCAAATGGCTACTATATGGTGCTTTGTACTCATGCCCATGTGTTCTATATATTGGTGACAAAGTGGAAGAAATCATGCTAAATTCTCTCACCATCATTCCCAGTGATCCACTGGAGGAAGTGGTACTTGAGGCTCTAAGAGGTTAGATGTGGTCTTCTGTAAGTGATTGGAGACAGCTCACAGATGACAGTTCCAATAAACCAGAGTTAGGTTCCTTTGGGTTATTTTGGACTCCAGTCAGTAGCCCAGGAGGAAAAGTAAGGGTTTGGTTTACTGACAAGGTTCATAAGTCCCAACCATGAGTTTGGGGAGCTGCTATTAAATGGTGACAGAAATTAGTATGTCTAGAACTTAAGGGAATCCATCACAGCAGAGGGTCTTGGGCTAGAAATTTGGTCTGGCAGAAATGTTGGCTAAGTGTAAGAGAAATCTATTATGATTGATAGAAATAATGTCAGTTACATCCCGGAGGCCAACTGCAGAAGCACAGAATAGAACTTGCAACCAACCCTATCATTTTAGGGATGATGGCCAGAAACCACCTTGACACATCAGTAACTGGATGTACTCAAAGGCAAGGCATCAGCTTTGATACTTCATTCACCCCAGATCTCTGTGACCAAGTTTACCTGCAGCTGAAGTATAGTGTTCTACCACTTTCCATCAACTTCCTCAGATGCTCTGATCTTTGATTCTCTACCCAAGGGTTTTCTCCAGCATCACATGCTATTTCTCAATCTGCTTACTGGAAAGCCTGCTGGCAGAGCCAACTAACCAATGAACGGGATGTAGTAATCAGGTGGTAAATAATTTAGAATTGTTCTGCAGAGTGATGGGAAAGCTAAAACTATTTCATGGTTCCTTAGTCCCCAACCACCTGGAGCAGTTACTGTTACATTTTCATTAGGGTGTATTTATTAGCTGTAGTGAATCTACCGTCACATTTTATACTCAATCACTTGTTTCCTGTGACCAGCTCTCAAACAAAGTACTTAAATCCTTGTGTCAGAATCTGCTTTTAGAGAGACCCAGACTAAGGTACTTACTCAAAACTGGCATGGCAAAGTCAGAAGTTAGCCCATAAGTTACCATATAATAACTTATAGTTTTCTTCATGATTTGTTGGCAATAATTATAGGAATTGGAAGCATTAACTAGCAACTGAAGAGTGGGCAAAGTGGGAGAAAGCATACCAACTCCATTTTTTCAGAGATGATTTTTTTCAGTCCTATTCATAGTTTACCTTGCATAAGTCATTCAACTCTTCATTTAAACGAACACTTTATTCTATGAATTATCTTAAATTATCTGCCACAAACCTTATGAAAAAACTCCGAGGTTCTTAATTTGAACATTTTTGCAACTAAATACTAAACATGGAGATTAAACAAAGAATTTAGATATACTGTTGAATTTACAGCCGTTAGCTGTGATTTAGCGCTGTAGAGTAATAGCTCTGTGCTGGCCCATAGGCCACGCTTGAACCACAGCTGATTTGAATCTTGACAGAACATCCTTTATGAACCACCTTGAACACAAGAACTCTTAAGAGACTTATGATGCACTACTACAGGCCATCATCTCACTCACTTCCCTATTAGAGAGACTGTTGTGAGACCGTTTTCATTGCCTCCAGAGACTTGATGAAATATCAACAGTTTCAATGGAACTCCGATTCTAGTAAAAAGTAGACAACACATCAACTAGCTCTGAAAACAGATTCACCTTGGTCCCATAAGCCAGAGTCAGGCTTATCCCAAGAACCAAAAGGCACAATCAAGATTATAAAAAGCCAGTATCACGAGTCCAGGTCTCTCATGAGAAGAGGATGAGGAAAATAAACCTTGAATCCCAGAGCACAGGTCCAGACAGAGCTGCTGCAGGTACGTATCTTGGTAATATTCAATGGTAAACTTTAATGGTTAAGGTGAAGGGTTCCTGAGGCACCTGGCTCGCTCTGTTGGTAGAGCATTTGACCCTTGATCTTGGGGTCATGAGTTCAAGCCCCATGTTGGACATAGAGATTAAAGTTCGAAAAAGTGATTCTTTGTTACCCAACCACTAAGCATGGCCTGCTAAGAGGGGCAATGCTAAGTGATCTCTTCTGCTTTTAGAGGCAATACACACCACAATTGGATGTGCTACTTCAATTTGCCAAGTAACCCAAAAGCTTTGAGCTTAAAGGGGAATTAAAAAAAAAAAAAAAAAAAAAAAAAAAAGCTTTGCAACAGGGTCCAGCTTAGTTTGCCTGCATGCTCTGAGAAATAACTCCAAGTTTGTATGCCTCAATTCAGTCAGTCATCTTTTTTAAATAAGGGTAGGGTCACATGTCCAGTATTTAATAAATTTGAGGATTCAATTCTCCATGTAAATATGGTTAGCAGAAATAATGCAAGTAGTATGACAAGTAGGCTGTTATTTTTCCCACAAGGATCCTGGAGGGTGAGGGTGGGGGAGCACTAGCTGGTGGTTTCAGGTCCTATCTTTGTTTAAGAGGAACAAAGAAAGTGTCCTGGCAAAGAGGAGCACTGGATATTATGGGAAAGTATTAGAGCAAGCTACATATTTTAAGTAGAATTTCCCATTGCTGCACTTAGAAGGGTTTCCTGGCATAGTCTTTGCTTTACCAATATGTCTGTGCCTGTGTCAGCAAGAAAATATTGGGATCTGTAGCTTCCTGGAGACGTGTGGTCATGGTCAGTATTAACCTTAGTTTTTTACTGTTCTTTGGATGTTTCCCCTATTTTTAATAAAGTTGTACAGACCATTTTAGTTAAGATACAGCTCCTGTGGCATTTTTAGGTGTTGGCAAGATAGTCTTGGGCATTTCCTAGTACCTGTACAATGTATCTAAGAGGTGATCTTGGGGTACCTGGGTGGCTCAGTCAGTTAAGCATCAGACTCTTGATTTTGGCTCAGGTCACAATCTCAGGGTTGTGAGAACGAGCCCCACATCAGACTCCAAAATGGACATGGAAGCCACTTGGGATTCTTCCCTTTCCCCCCTCTCCCTACCCACCATCAAAACAAACAAACAAACAACAACAAAAACACCTTGATCTTACTGACCCTGTCCTTTCGGCCTTTTACACCTTTGATGTTAACTACTGCCAAATGCCTTCTAGTGAAATCCCATTGGATTCTAGCTGATAGAATCCTGAAACCTACTCCTGGAACACCATAGCCCATAATGCTGGTGGAGAGCAGCTGCCCCGAAAAGTAGTGAACACTTATTTTGAAGGTGCAGGGAACTTACCACTTAATGATCATGAAGGATTTAAGGACTTTCCCCTTGACTCTCATCACAATTAAGGCATTTGGGAAATGGAACCCTGTTATTGTTACACTCCTCCTAACCAGCTCCACTGTGGCATTCCCCCTCATAGGACAGCTGGATACCTCCAAGACCATGGAGATGGCCATTCCTTTACCAGTTTCCTAAACTAGACCTTGCTGCACTGAGCTTACTAAAACAACTACAACATGATAGGAGGGGTTAATAAAGATGCCTATCTTCATCCTGGAAAAAACCTATCACCAGAACCATCTCACTAGCCGGGCCAGAGCTTTAGGAGTTAAATGAGTTCACAGCAAACATTACAGGCCCTATTCCCTAGAGTTATAATTTAGAATTGATTTACCCTGGCAAGACAGATCTACTGTTCTAAAAAATTCAGTTTATCAGGTGCCCCACGTAACAACCTGGGAGATCCTCTGCCAACAACACAGGGGAGGAGACTACCCAATTGTAATAAATCCCAGTCAGTTTATCAAAGTCCAGAATTAATTACCAGCAGGAAAATGTAGAAATGAGTTAATCAAAGTACCTGGAGGTTCATAGACAAAGATCCAAGAAGGGGAAGTGAGTAGGACCAGAATGAAGGGATTGGAGGGAAGAAAGGCCTAAGATCTTTATGTCAAAGGTCTAAATACCTGAATTTGGAGAATAAGGACACCATCTAAAAAGGTCAAAGCTTAGATCTAAGTAGAACATTGATTTGCATATTTAAAATCCTATTTACTGTTTCCCGAAAAAGGTTTGCAGTGGGCCAGTGAGCATGAAGACAAAAAGATGCAGGGCAGTAGTTTTTGAATAGTTCCCCCCACCCAGGGTACATTTAGCAGTGTCTACAGATATTTTAGGTTGGGGAAGGAGGGGGATACTAGCATCTAATGGGTAGAGGACATGGATGCTTAACATTCTACAATAGACAGGGCATCCCCCCCCCCCAAATTAATACCCAACATCAAATTTCAGTTTAAAGAACTTAAGTTGGTTGAGCCAACCAAATGGGTATGAAAGTAGTGCAAGTTGACTGCAAGACCTTGGGTAAGAGAATTAATTTAGTTGCCTAAGTCTTCACTACATGTCCAGGTATCTCTATCACATTAGCTATTAACAATGACAAGTTCTAAGTGAACACAATTTCATTAAGGAGGCTTAAAGTGTCTGAAAACACTAGGTTAAAGTGTGAACTTCAGAACCATTGCTGGTGAGCTTAACAGACTACTAAGCCCTTCTCTCAGATATATCAAAGAGCTAAAGAGTAAGCACTCTCCTGCAGAATTTCAAGAGCATTGTGTTTAGGTGTGTTAGCATCCTAAAGAATCTTAGTGGAAGTTCAGAGCAGCTCAGAAACTGACTGGAGTTCCTGAAGGCAGACTGGGTGACATAAGGGAAACAAATGGCACTAAGTGTAATACAAATGGCCGGAGGCATTTCCATCTTTGTTATTGGCTAAGCCTAACAGATGTGAAACCTGGCCTAGTCAGTTGCCTCAAAGTTCCAGGGGAACTCTGGCATCATATTGTAATGCTTAGCTATATTGTGGTATTTAAATAACCTCTGAGAGGACTTAAATCTTAAATGCCTTAAAGAAGTTAATCAAGTTCATCTTAGACACCTTCCTGGACACAGGTATGTGCACCTGCTCTCATTTTCAGCCTTACTGCTCAGGTACTCTGGAGCTGTATTTTTCATGCAAGGATCTGAATGGTTTCATCTCCCAAGACCTCCCAACCTCATGTGCAGTCTAGTTACTCCTACCACTCCAGGAGGTGGCACCCTGCCCCTGTGCATGTGATCTTACTTCCTTACTAGCTGTTAAGAGATTCCATGTGATTAGAAGTTGAATATGGATCTGTCACCCATGAAGAATTTGCCAGAGCAAGCACCAACCCAAAGGCAAGTCTCCATGGCCTTAAGCCCATTAAAACTGAGTGACATTTACATCCCTCCATCTGGTATAGGGGAATCCAGTACCTTGATGCAGCCAATGCTGAAAAGTAACATTCTCTAGAAACTAATGGGACATTCTTAAAGTTTCCTTCATGAAAGGAAGGCACCCCACAGTGGGTTCATCCTGAGAAAATTGTCCATGCTTAAAGTGCCATGGTTTTAGAAGCATCCAATAAGCTTACAGACCCATGGGAAAACTGACATCCAGGCTGTAGTACAAGGTGCCCTAGATCTGCCTTGATCTACCAAATCTAATGGTACTAGAGGTATTTGTGATGCATAAAGATTCTCTATAAATCTCTGGGAAACACTAATAGGCAAATTAGAATGCAGACCCTTTAGGATTCTAGCAGAAGGCCATATCTTCTATGGCAGAGAATTATGTTCCATTTGAGACACAGCTCATGACTTACTTATTGGGCCCTGATAGAGATTTAGTCCTGGAAATGAGACACCAAGTAATATCCTAATTGGATACCCATCATTAGCTAGACTTTTTTTGGATCTATTCAGGGGTGCCCATAGAAGAAGCCTATAAGCTAGCCATAATATCTATTAGTACCCACCCTTGTAACAAATTTTTTATGAAGTCTCCAAAACATAAGTTCCAAAAATCTGTTTTTCTACTTGAAATGTTGCTATAATGTCGAAGATTCAACTCTGACCTGATACTCTTACCTAAAGACCAGATATCTTACCTTTTAGGTACCACTAAGGTCTTAAAACCTGCTCCCCTCTCCAGGTTGGTACTGGCAATTCCAAAGTTGAGATTCTCCATAATCTTTGCTTGTCTACAGGAAAGGCACTTTGTTCTCAACTTCTCTACCTTATCTTTTTTTAAAATATTTTATTTATTTATTCATGAGAAACACAGAGAGAAAGAGAGAGGCAGAGACACAGGCAGAGGGAGAAGCAGGCTCCACACAGGGCGCCTGACGTGGGACTCGATCCCAGGACCCCAGGATCACGCCCTGGGCTGAAGGTGGCACTAAATCACTGAGACACCCAGGCTGTCCCAACTTCTACCTTTTCACACAGAAAACAATACTTCTGTGAGAGTTATTTTAGGGCTCTTTCCCTGGCCCCACTTCCCATGACAGACTTTTGTGTTTTTCTTTTGCTTTAACAAGATGCTTTATTGTCACCACACTGAACTCCTACTACAGTTCTATCCTTCCCATAATGTTCATTTATTCAAAGACCAGATCAGGCCCCACAGAAGCAGGGGTTCTAGTGCCAAAAGCCCTGGAGGTATAGTTAGGGGGACCAGACCATCTGGGGAGGAAATGTTTTTATAGTCATTTATTCACATTACTATACACTGGAATATGGGAAATTTGAGACTATTAAACATAAGATCTGAGTTGACATGGATATCTGGAGGCCTAAAGGATCATGATCCCATGTTAAAGTACAAACATAGGAGGATCTGGTAATAAAAGAAGCTCTGGCAAAAGTTTGGCTGACATATAATGCAATAGGTCTGGGGACCCATCCAGAAGCTACTACCCATGT
Source organism: Canis lupus dingo (assembly GCF_003254725.2). Lineage (NCBI taxonomy): Eukaryota > Metazoa > Chordata > Mammalia > Carnivora > Canidae > Canis > Canis lupus. Next base: position 1,792,476 of record NC_064274.1, on the reverse strand, counting down.
CTGAGTATATAATTGAGATTAACAATTGGCATTTGGATCAAAACCCCTACATTGGATCCCTGGTGCATGAAATAAGAACTATCACAGGATAACATAAATTGCAAGCTCTGAAACCGGCCCTACAACAGCCAAGATGCTAAGTCAAAAATGTTGCATGAGGGTGGCCAAGTTTAGTACTATATTTAAGAATGTAGCAAAAAGCGTTGGTGATTCTTCTATCTCAATTCTACATTCTGGCTCATAAACTGGATACTAGAAATGACCAGACTGCTTCAAGTTCAGTCAAGAATTAGCACTGATTCTCAAATGGGTGAGGTTTCAAGGAGTAGATCTGGTCATCTACTTTATATGAGAGAGAAGAGGCCCAAAGTGAGAATATGCATAAATACCTGGGTGATAGGATATGGCCTAGCTATCTGGTCAACATCTTAGAAAGATTGAAAATCAAAGATAAGGAGACACTGATAGAGTAATACAGATGGACATATGGTACTGGACATGAAGTAGGATGATTTTTATCCCATGCTAACACCCACCAGAAAGGATATACCACAGAAGATGTACTGAATAACCAAGTAGATAAAATGACTGCCATCTGACATTAGCCAGTCTTTCCATCACACAGATATAGGAATGAAGTAGCCACAGAGACAGAGCGGCTATATATAGGGCCGACACCAAACACTTGCTCTTACCAGAGACAACCTAGCTCCAATGGCCTATGGATATCTAACCTGCCAGCAATAGAGATCAAAACTGAGGCCCCAGATTGGCAGCTTTACTTGAGGACCAAGATGCTACTTTGTGACATGTTAACTATTGAGCACCTTCTATCCTAGGGCCAGAAGTTGCTTCTGTCAGTAAGATACCTATTCCAAGCATGGGTTTTCCTTCTCAGCCTGCAAGACTCAACTTGCACCACTACCCAGATTCATGGAATCCACAGAAAAATTGCACATCTTATGATGTCATAGCTTATGATCAGGGAACCCAATTCAAAGTGAAGACTGAGATGGACTCATGACAATGGATCCATTGATCACATATTATACTGCCCAGAAGCTCCTGCTGAATGCAAAATTACAGCTCCAAAGCAATACTTTATATAGATTGGATGCCATCCTCTAATGAAGTAGTATGTGCACAGAGTGGGAGCAGCTTATATGGTGCTGTGTTCCTCATAAGATAACTACATAGGTCCTAGAACCAAGGGAGATGCCTATTTTCTCCCAGGGACCCACTGAGGGACTCTGTGATTCTTATCCCTACAACTCTTAGTTCTGCAGGGTTAGAGATCATTTTCTACAAAAGGTATGCAATCTTACCAGAAGACCCAGAATAGGTTTCATTGAACTACAAGTTATAACCTGCTACTGTAGTACTTTTGACTCTGCACCCAAGAACCAACCCACAAAAAGAGTCACCATTTTAGCAAAAGTAATTGACCTTGATCATCAATGGGTGGTAAGACTATACTAGTGAGAAGAAAGGTCTATAGAACTTAGGTAATCTAACTGGATACTTCTCCATATACCTTTGCCCAATTGTAACTAAATATAGGAACTCTGGTCTCAGAAGATAAGGATTTTTATGACAATACAAGCTTCAGGCATGAGGGATTCAGTCTCTGCCACAGTGACCTGTAGAAGTGATAGCTAAGGGTAAGAAAAATTTAGAATGGCACGTGGAGAAGGGCGATATGTACCAATACAGCCTGGAAAGTAATTACAGGAGTGAGAGATGTAGTTCCTGCTGATCTCTTATGAGACTTATCTCAGGAAGAGGGCCCCATAGCAGTCATGGAGCTTCTCCCCAAATGAGTTTGGAGAAGTAAATATGTATAGCACAGAGGTTGGGTTGTTGTAGCTGAGGAACAAGGCACTCAAATCCCTTTAAGACAGAACCTGCTATAAACATTTGAATCAGCTGACAGCAACCAAGTCTAGGACATGCTCTTCCAGGGAGCAATTAGCCAAGGCTGAGTACAATGCAATATTAAGGCCTCAGTATCTACTCAATCCAAGACTCCTCTACCAGCCATCTGCATTGGAACTCTACCCTAGGTTGGCAGAGACTAGACTGCAGAGCTGTACTGCAGTCTCAGGCTCTTCCTTTTCTTCCTACTTTGTTCACAGGTATTACAATAAAGCATGAAGATTTTCTCTGTCTGCCTTGATCTCCCTTTGCACCACCCACCTAACTCCCCCTCCTCCCCATGAAGTCTCTTGGGTTTTAACTCAAACACCAAATTGACACAGTAATTGAAGTTTCTCTTCCCACTAGGGCCACCTGCCTGTGCATGCATGCCCTCTAGGTCTGCATTCAATGTTCTAACCACATACCATGAGATGGATAGAATCCAAAGGACACTTTTGTCTTCAATACCTTAAACAAGCCAAGGAACTGGCCACAATCTATACTTAAGTTCACATACTATTTCCTCAAGTCTACCCACAGCCATTTTCCTTTTAATAACATCTTTTATACCCATAGAACCTGGGATCTCCTACCCCTTACTGCTATGGAGACTTTAAAAATCTCTCTACCCTATAGCCCTGAAGAAAGTCATAGTATCTAGCAACGAACTACTTCTGGCATACTAAAATAGGCTCACAGGACAATTAAACTCCCCCAACCCCACCACCACCCTCAGAAAAGATACTAGCTCTAGTCTAAAGCTTCTTGAAGTTTGTTCTAGGAGGTCTCTCTTGACCCTCAACCCTTACACCACTTCTTCCAGGATATGAGAATCTTCACTAATTATCTCAAATCTTGGCATTTTAATCTCTCCTGCTCAGACATGGCTACAGAAGAATTTCCAAGACTTTTGCTCTCAGTTTAACCCACCCCATCTGACATTTCAACAGAATGTCGTATATACAATAAAAACCCAAGTTTCTAAAACCTTAGAGAGGATCGTTCCTCCAAATCCCTAATGTATAGGGATTATCATCAATTTACTGCTAACAGACAAGTTAAGAAATAAATATAGCATGAGAAAGAGCTGTGAACACCATCTTCAACTTGCACTATGGCACATGAAGCTATTCAATTCCCCAGGACCCTCTCATCAAACCAGATCCAACAGCTAAGCATAGCCTGTTCTCCCAAGAGTTTAGACTTAGATACTGGTCTATCCTGGGAAGCCCAAGGTTTGTGCCAAAACCAGCCTATCTAGAAAGAAATCTTTAACCAGAGTATGCATGACAGATCACGTTACAAGAACCTGACAGACTCCATAGGCCAAGGACATTAGACTCACTTCCCTATATAGTAGGACCTGGCTGAGTTCCAGGTCTGTCTGACTCTACCTTACAGTAACTGCATAGAGTGGTGGTATCCCCAACTCTACCATCACCATGGAGGAAACCCTGGCCCTGATATTCCACTGGTCCACACACTGTTGGAAGCTCCTGAATGCCCTGAAAATCCTTATCCTGACCTCAACTCTTCTGCACACTGGTGTGGAGCCATGGAAAGGGAGATCAGCAGCATTGTAGCCAACGTGCCACTGTAGGCTACCTTGTCATGACACCACAGCAATTCAGATCCCAGGTTAGTGTTTGAGATGCCATAGTCACCTGACTTTCCCTAGGTGGTCCTAAATCTATGTTAGTTACACCAAAGCAGAACCAAGCTTGGAGTCCCTTTAAACTGGGCTGAATGAACCTTCTACCATAAGGTAAAGAAATCTTGCTTAGTGGATAGCTTTTCTACACAAACTGAGGAGGGCAGACTACTCAAAGCTAGAGAGGGGGGTTCAACTACATATACCCCTGAAATGTTCCCAGTCTCAACCCGATTCCTCTTTCTCCCTTTGATAAAATTGAGCGAGGAGATAGCAAAGCAGAAACTAGAAAAGTCTCTAAATATTACAATGAGAACAAACTATTTCACAGGAAGACAAAACCACTCCATGAGTTAGGACTGAGGTTTAAGAAAGCTCTACACCCAACATGGGGCTCAAACCTACAACCCTGAGATCAAGAGTCACATGCTCCACTGACTGAGCCTGCCAAGTACCCCCAAAGGTTTTTTAATCTGCAACTCTTGCTCAACTCTACTTTCTACTTCAAGGGACCACTTTTAGGTAAATCCCCATGGATACTGGGGAGCCAAAACTGACAATACCCACCCACAAAAGACATACTATGAACTTAAACAGCAGCCAGCCTGTCTAGCAATAATCTCCAAAACAAGTCCTAAGCCTTTTTCCATATTTGCCAACTCCCTAACAAAGGTTTTACCCCACTTTTTAAAAAATTAACTATAGGTGAGAACTTTACAGATGTGTTGTGTGCACCAAAACACATCTCCTTTGTATTTTGAATAGACTAATTGTCAACCTGGGTTTTCCTGGAATTTGTCCTTTATTCAAGGAATCAGTAGCTGCCTCTCATAGAACATTGCAAGAAAATAAGACCTGTATGAATTTTTCATGGACCAACAATTACTGCTAGGGTGTTCCAATGTTTGAAATGCCATTAGTCACACTATACCCCCAAGTATTTATTTTCCCTTAACATATACCTAGTCAATGTTATTGGAAGTCTCACACCTACAGTAGGATTTGGTCATTCCATGGCATTTAAAGAAGTAACAATAGCCTTGTCAATCAGCACTGCAAGAAATGTATGGCCAAGTACATACAAACCAGGCTTCTCCTTGCCATTCCACTGCCTACTCCTTAATTCTACATGGTCTTCTAGCACCAATCAAACCAGTGGCCACTGCCTCAATCCTCCCAACTCCCACAGCTCTGGTGTGTCACTATTCCCCTTCCTAGTCTAGGGATCCCGTCCTTTCCTTCCTTCTAAAAGCAAGGAGACAAGTTTATTCAGGCAGTCAGATCCTTGCCTCTCAGGAGCTTAATTAAGATCTTTTGTTTCCCCAACCCTCTCAGGAGTTTCCAGGGCATAATCTGAAGTTGTAGGAGAAAGGAAGAGAGACTAAAGAAAATGGCAGAGCATACCAGTTTAGTAGGGAGCAGTTTTAGTAAGCAAAGGAAACTGACAGGAGACTTGTCTTGGACAGCAACAAGACAAATGTATCCCCACACCCACTCACCAAATCTTGGAAGTTTATAGGGGGGCCTTAACTAGGTACACTCAAATATACCATGTAGCTGTTCGACATCACATTATCTCAAGGTCATGTCCTTGGAACAGCTTCTAGGAGCAGGAAAGCAAAATGGAATCCACATTCCAAAGGCAGAGGAGTGGGAGGAGCCTCTAATCTCCCAGGTCCAGGTCACAGGTAAACTGAATCACATCTTTTGCATGGCCTTCCACGATAGGACCCCTTCCTTGTCCCTTCTCTAACCCTAGTCTTGAACATAAGGCAATCTTTCACCAGGAGGATTTTTGGGAACTTTGCCCAGCTTAGTCTCAGGTGTCAATTCTGATATCAATCATAATTGCGCACTGGGTTTTTACAAACCTCATTGTTGAAACCCATCTTCAAGTGATAATTTAGTGAAAACCCAATATAGAAAAGAGATAGTCATAGCCATTCTTTTACAGGCAGACACGCGAAAGGCCCCAGAGCCCATGTCTGGGCATGCCTCTTAGTTACAACTCCTACCCACTGTTTGATCAAAGACCTTTGAGCAAGGGAGAATCACTAAGACATGATTCCATTATATTGCAGTGATACAAGGTCAAGACTGCTGTATTATGTTTCCATCACCTTCTTTCTCTGACCAATCCCACCAAGAGAAACCCATGATTGACTAATTTGAGTAGTTGAGAATTCTACCCTTGTCCTTATTCTACAAAATGATCAAAGTCAGCCTCGGATGTAGCAAACTACTTAGTTCAAAATGGATTCAGTGTAGACCTCATTGGTGGAACAAGCTGTACCAGGGTTGGTCAAGACATGGACACTAGACAGGGAACTTTGCCTCAAGGGATATCCACTGTTCCTTGGTAGATTGCATAGTACATTACCGCAGTTCAGAAGACTTGCTCTTAAGCAGAGATCTACATTCTTAGGACTGTGGTTTAACATGGGAACTGAGGATGTGAAAAGAACAAGTAATCAGTCACTAATATTTGTTGAAATTAGCATAGACCAATATCAGATCAGTGCTAGGTGACTACTGCTGGTCTATTATACCATAAGAAGTGGAATTGGCTCTGGAACCTTTGGATTAGAGCTAAGCTTCACCTGTGAAGATGGGATGCTCCAGACATTAAGCCAAATCGTCTTTCCTGCCTATATTTTGCCTGTCCACTAGCATTTATGTTTTAAAATGATCAACTTTCAGATTTTCCCTTTTCCTAACAAGTTTTATCTTTAAGGACATTTTCTCCAAATTGAACAGTCAGTACCCATGGACAGAGCTTCCTAGCTGGTGAGTCTTAGAGTAGATTTCTTGATTGGAATAGGATATAACTCTCCCATTCCTCAGGAGAACTGAGACCTTCAGCCATGAGAAGCTTCATCTAGCTTTACAAATCTCTTCAAATGTGGGTGTCATACAAGTATTTTCCATGTGAGCCATGAGTGAAAGTGATTGGAAAGCGTTGTGCTGTGGGACTTAGTATTCCAATTTTGTAAGCTGTAAATACCCCCCTTCTGTGCAGACTCTGGATTATATACTTGGACTTCCATTCCCCTGTCAATGAATCTCATTTTAGACAGCTATAGTCGCAGACTGTCCTGTATCAGGCCAAAAGATAAATTGTCTCACAACTTCAGGAATGATGGACCATTTTCTTCATCTTATGCAAACACCCACTGTGTACTTCATTTAACTCTAACAATCCAAGGATGTATGTCTAACCAGAAAACAGGATTGAGGGTAGCTGCCAACAGGTTTACACAGCCAGAAGATGGAAGATCTAGAAGTCCAGCTCAGGTCAGGGTCCCAGTCTATTCTAACGTCCAGATTATATCCTCTTGCTGCAAACCTCAGACTATTCCATGGAAAAGCAGCATTTTCAGAATTCCTATATAGGATGGATTTAGCAAACGATAGCCTGGTTTATAGGAAGTATACTCATAGCTTGAAACCATGTTTATATATCAAGCCATATTAAGCAAGAATCGATTGCATTGCTAACAAACAGGGTAGACTCAGGGAACATGAGATAGAGGTGGTGGTGAGAGCTCTTCAAGGCACCCTTGGCATCAAGATGGGCATGCAGTTATGAGTAAAACAAAAAAGACTCCTGAAAGAATGAAGTCATTAGATGTTACATGATTTGACAAAAAAAAAAAAAAAAAAGTAGAGATTCTTGATATTGCGAACCTGCTAATTCTTCAAGCACTTTTTGAATTAGAACATCTCAAATTTTGTTTTCCATCAAGAGATCCAGGCATAGGGAATTCAGATCTGAAATCCCTTTGTCTGGCAAAATAATATCCATAGCTTAACAGGATAAAGTTGTAACTGGCTAGCAATGAAAGATTGAAGGGGAATTAACTTAGCCAACATAAATAAAATAATGCTGCATTTTATCTTCTGAGCCTGTGGTGAAGGCTTCAAAGACTTCTAATTCTGATCAACTTAATTCTATGAGTCCTCCTATTCAAATTATTAAAACATAGTATTTTAGTTATGTTATCCCTTTTGGGTAATATTGCTGTGAACCCAACCTCGATTCAATAAATAAACTCACTTGTCACACTAAAAACTGGAGCACTTGAAGTACTGATGCAAGTATCCATTCTGCATAACATTTAGGGCAATAAGTTATATTTCACTTTAACTCAATATTTATATATTTATTTCTTTTAGTTCTTGTTTAAAAAGTGACTAAATTAAAAAAAAAAAAAAAGTGACTAAATTGGGATCCCTGGGTTGCTCAGTGGTTTGGCGCCTGCCTTCGGCCCAGGGCGTGATCCTGGAGAACCAGGATCGAGTCCCGCATCGGGCTCCCTGCATGGAGCCTGCTTCTCCCTCTGCCTGTGTCTCTGCCTCTCTCTCTTTCTCTTTCTCTCTCTCTCTCTCTCTCTCATAAGTAAATAAAATCTTTAGAAAAATAAAAATAAAATAAAAAGTGACTAAATTTTATTAAAGTGCTTGAATATCAAATAACTATTTAAGATGTGAAAAAAAAGGTGAAGAACTTACTCCACATAAATATATTTTCATTTAACAAACAGCAAGCACTACTAACTCAATCCCCATGACAGCCTTGAGATAAGTGCTATTTACGGATAAGGAAATTGAGGCACCAAGATGTGAACTAATTTGCTCAAATTACATACTAGTAATTGGCAGGGAATAGTTGGTCAAGATCTCAAACAGGTAGTTTAATTTAAATGCAATTTGCCAACATATAGTATAACACCCAGTGCTCATCCCGTCAAGTGCCCTCCTCAGTGTCCATCACCCAGTCACCCATCTCCCCGTCCACCTCCCCTTCCACTACCCCTTGTTCATTTCCCAGTGTTAGGAGTCTCCCATGGTTTGTCACCCTCTCTAATTTTTCCCTCTCAGTTCCCCTCCTTTCCCCTATATCCCTTTTACTATTTCTTATATTCCCCGTATGAGTGAAACCATATGATGATTGTCCTTCTCTGATTGACTTACTTCACTCAGCATAATACTCTCAGTTCCAACCACGTTGAAGCAAATGGTGGGTATTTGTCATTTCTAATGGCTGAGGAATATTCCATTGTATATATAGACCACATCTCCTTTATCCATTCATCTATCGAAAGACACCGAGGCTCCTTCCAGTCAAACTAGGAAGTTTAAATCCGAAGTCCAGACCTTTAACCACTGGACTATGGTGTATCTCCAAATGTAGATCAGCAAACAGTGATCTGCATACAATGCACTCCATAGGTGTAAGCTACTGGCATAGCTAACTGACGTGTGTCAACTAGACTGGGCCAAGGAACACCCAAGGAATTGGTAAAACATTTTGGGGTGTGTCATTGAGGACCTGAATAGAACAAAATAGCAGAGGAATGAGAATTCTGAGTCACTTGATTTTTTTTAGATAGAGAAAGCATGTACACACGTGAGTGGGGCAGGGAGGAGGTGGGCAGAGGGAAAGGGAGAATTTCAAGCAGGCTCCACACACAGTGCAGAGCCTGGTGCAGGGCTCAACCTCACCACCCCAAAATCATGACCCTGAGATGAAATCAAGAGTCAGACACTTAACCAACTAAGCCACCTAGGGCACCCCTGAGTCAATTAAAGAGTCGATATAAAATTTTTATTTCTTCCCTTTTTGTTTTGATATTTCAAAATATGATTCTACATCTATCAAATCTAATAAAACTTGGCTTTCTGGTTATTCATTTTCATTCTATTTTACAAACACTTGGCCCATGAAATTAGAAACAAACTGACCTGACACCTGATTGTGCATCTCAGACTGTCCAGGACACCTTCGCCTTATAACGTGATAAGTTATTACTGCCAGAAAATTAACCATTTTATTCCTGGCATCCCATTAGGCCCAGATTCAAAAGCTTCTACCTAAAAATCAAAGGATATATGTTGAGTCATTTCCCTCAATAACATCAGAAGCCAGGGGCACATGTGTGGCTCAGTGGTTGAGCATCTGCCTTTGGCTCAGGTCATTATCCAGGGGTCCTGTGATCTAGTCCCACATCGGGCTCCCAGCAGGGACCCTGCTTCTCCCTCTGCCTAGGTCTCTGCCTCTCTCATGATTAAATTTAAAAAAAATTTTTTTTTTTTTTAATATCAGAACCTAGTGTTCAGGGCCCCAGCCAGTCTACAGCTTCCAGTGCTACCCATTCTCAAATTTCAGCAAATAAAGACAAAGTAACTAGCCTTTAGGGGGAGAAATAGAGGAATAGGGTTTATAAATATACCAACTCTAAAAAGCATTACCCTGAGATAAGAGACCCAGATCAGGAAAAGCCCAAACAATGATGACTAAGGTAAATACACATCAAAGCAAATGCCACAGGGAGTGAATCAATGGAGTCTAACCCCATGCCCTCATGTTTGTGGAGCCTTGGTCCATTCAATACACAGGATCTTGCTATTTAAGCCTGCAGGGCACGACCACCAGTTAGAGCTTTTAAACACATCTTCCAACAGAGGGCACTTAGCAACCATAGAAAAAGAGAGATCTTGACTAAGGTGAGAAACCGTGACAGCTTCTGTTAACATGCCTGAAAAATGTGGAGCTACAAGTGTACATACTACCATTTTAAAGAGGGAACGCTTTACCACAGGGGCATAGATATAGTGAAACACTTTAGCTGGTGTCTGCTGTAAGACATTTGTTCTCGATTGCATACAATCTTCCAGAGAACAGGTAAGCCGCAGCCCTCTGCTGAACTGGTTAGAAACAATCACTGTAGCTCTCTTAGGACAAGTCATTCAACATAGTTGTGGAACTCTTGTCATGTTCTTGGAAGCCTAATGTCTCTTGAACTACTTGAGAGTTTCTCACACTAGGAGACCTGCCACCCCAAATGCTCCCTCCTAGTGTCCTTGCTGCTTAGGGACAGACCCGAGATGTAGCCTCTAATAGCCAGATACTAGAGACAGATTCAGAAAGGAAAGGGAATTCATTGGGTGGGACCCGTCTTAGAACATATTCTTAGGCTGCTGAGTTTAACAGGCAAAAAGAATTGATGAGAATAAAGATCAACACAAATTTTAATTCTTATGCCACGCTAATTCGTGGTTATTAATGCCACATTTACCAACTTGTTCATAATCTCTGAAAGCAAGAAGTTTGTTACAAAATTAAAGTTACCAGAGTTTTTGCAGGGGCGGAGGTGGGGAGAGGGTACAAGAAGCTTAAGATTGCTTAATAACCCTCACTGTTTTGTTTTGTTTGTTTTTTCCTTCTCCCCCACTCCCCTTCCTTCTGCAAATTTCAGCATTTGGGAGAATCCAAGTTCAGTGGTAAGTCTAGAGGCATAAATCTACCTTAATTGTCATTCATCCAAGCCCTACCTTCACAGTGTTTAGACAAAGTAGATACTTAGATTCATGCATAATTGAAGTTTATCAGAAATAGAGCCTGCAAGATTGTTACTTGGGAAAAAGACAAGTTAACAAGGCAATAGAAGCAGCAGCTGGAATATTGAGATACAGCAGAGCAGTCATGGAGGTCTGGAGGTCCCATGAAGATGCACAAAAGTCTAATAGGACTGAAGTGTGAAGAGTTCAATACCCAAACAGTAGAGAAGACAAGGTGAGTAGAATAACTGGGTTAGTTGCTTGGGAAAACAGAGTGCAAGCTGTTAACCACCCATTAATGAGAGAGTAGAAGCAATGAACAGTAAAGTTAGTCAGGGGTTGAAGGCAGCATTTTTATAACCATCCTATCACCTCTTCATGTAACAGAACTAGTATCTGGCTTTGGACCAGATATAGGGTTCAAATCCTAGTATGCCTTACAAGGGAGACTTTGGGCAGTCAGCCTCTGAGCATCACTTACAAAAGTTGTTAACTATCTAGGACTGAGTAGTTGAGATTCATTTAACTGGCAGTAGGCCAGCACCTACATGCCTTCTCAGGTAAGTCAATAGAAATAGAAACTGACTGTCGTAATATCTCAGAGAAAGATTTCTACATCAGTTCTAGTTTGTCAGGTGACAGGTACTGATTGCTTCACTGAATCAGACAGGTATTCTGTTAATCCTATGTAATAGTAAATTCTAGACCAATTTAAGTGCATACATGTATCAAGCAACAGCCATTAAGTGATTTTAGCTTATTAAAACAACCCAGATCTATTAAAGCCACAAAAGAGGGAAAAGATGGCAAGATATGTACCAAGAGATGTTTATAGCAGATTTATACCACATTTTTATGCCTATTTGATCATTTAGTCTGAAGCAAATGTGTACATGACTAAGCTCATGACAGTTAATCAGTCATCTTGCCACAACAAAAGCTTCCATTCACATAATGGTAGATTCTCCATGTTACTCACAATTGACATTTGAGACAGTGTACCCAGGAACCAGGTAAGCAGACACAACATACAGGAAGTGACTATTCCCTTAAGATGTCTAGCTTCCTGCTGAGCAAGATAGGAATGACACCCACTTGATTAGTTGTAGTTTTGGCTTATTTTAGAGATTGTTTACTATTTATATGCTGCCTAACCCTTAACTACAACATGATGAAATGTTTGTTCTATCAGTACATTATAGCAAGTCATTGTCAGGGCAGTTTAGTTGTATACATAAAAAATACTTAACCAAGAATGAATAATCTCTGAGGTTGAAAGACTGATGAAAACCTCTGGCCCTCAAGTTTTCTTTAGGAAATGAAGCCACTCTGGACCAAAATATGTAAAGCATTCAGAAAAGTATAAAGACTTAGCTGCTATTGTTACTATTCCACACATGTCTTATATAGCCATGATCCTGATCTATTATTCACATATTTGATCAACATGTATGTAGACTGAAAATTCTTGTTAACATAAGGAAAAGGAGGAACCAAAACCATCAATATCCATTAGAGTTAAAAGCAAATGGTAAGATGGATTGAGGAGAGGGAATGGAATGAACAAAGGAGGTATGCCAGACGTGGAATAAGTCAGCCAAGAGTAACTAGTGTGGAGACATGAGAATGGAACCAGGAGAATATATAAAGAAACCAAACAGAAGGGATCCAACCCCATGGATCCCACTTTAAATGGACCACAAAAGCAGGATAACTTCCAGTTAGGAGTCTTATACAACCTAGTAGAAAGAAATGAATTGAAGCTGCATTCAATGAAGAATTCACTGTAAAGTAAACTGAATAGAGACAAACCTTGTTTCCTTAAGCTGAATCTGATGTTTAAGCACCTATGTTGCCTAGATTGAGGTTCCCGTGGCATCTAGTCATCCCATCAAGTTCATCCAGTGATCAGATAATCTTCCCCACCCTTGAGAGGGGTAGAGGAACCTATCAAATAAGCATTCTAAAATACACCTAATTCCAACAAATAGTGAGGATGGGTGAACAGGAAAGTAGGCAACAGGTAGCACTTTAAAAAACTTCCAAACACCCTTCTAAACAAGTGGATCTATAAATTCAAATTGTTAGCTATAGGGACATGCCAACTACCAACCAAACCAAGTTGCAAAGATTCAGGCAATTCCTTTAACTAAATGATATAATAATAAATATTATTATAAAGGAATTCTGAATTCCTTTAACTAAATGATCATAAATGAAAACAAACCCTGTAAAATATAATTCCAAGCTTTCAAGTTCGTGAACTTTAAAGAAAAGACCCTTGTGAATCATGGTTATCTATTTGAAGAAACCTTGTTACAAGATCATTAGCCATTTACACCTATCTTGTAGATTCTTTGGACAGGGAAAAACATTGACTGGACTTCATCTGTTAGCATTACCTAAGGGAGACAAGCTTGTTATCTGACATTTGGCAGTACAGCAGGTTAAGTTTCCTGCAGCCTGTTAAGTGTTGAGTCAAGTCAAATACCGGTCAGCTTCCTCATGCCTAGGTCCTTTGTCTATTGTGTTTAGGTATTTATATCAAGACTGGTTCTGTTTCAATAGTCAAGGGCACTTACATAAAAGTAAATGTGTAAGAATTGCCTTCACCCTAAATCAGTTCTGTGGCCAGTCCCTTCGATTTGGTATTTCAAAGTAATCATTACATTAGCTTGAGACTGCGGTTGACATTTACAGACTTCTTAGACAAATGTTTATTGCTGGAATAGTGCCCAAAGTGCTGGATAGAGGGGACCACTATTACTTTATTCTAGGAGATCTGAACTTTTCAAAATAGCTCTCAAAAGAACAAAGCGAGTACTGCCTGTAAAAACAAAACAAAACAAACAAAAACAGTAACTTCCAGTAAAAGCAGGTTAAGGTAACTTGACAAAGCTTTTCAGGTTGTAAAAAGCTTTCCGGTTTCTATATGAAGAAGTAGTTGTCTCTCCAAAGCCTAACTTCTAGTGGCCCACAAGGTGAAGGAAACCACTCTTGCATCTCTATTGGCAACTACTTATGAGTTGGCCCAGCCTATTATATAAACTAACTGGTTAGAAACTCCTAGAAAATGCTTTACATATTATACATAATTTAAAAACAGCCAGACAGAGCCACATACAGTATTTGTTGAGACTCATTGCCCTTACTATCAAGAAACAACCCAGAAATGCAGCAGTGAGGAAAAAGCACCTGAGCTTCCAGGTCAAATAGAACTGTCAACATGTGACCAGGTAAATGGAATCCCGGCTTCCTCAAATATATTATGGAGTAACAAACACCTAGAAGCTTAAGGTATAATTCTTAACTGGGAAAAAAATCCAAGATATTTAGCAACCAAGTCAGTGATATTATATAGTAATAGTGCCAAGTGTTAACAACTTAAATTGTTTTGGAATAACTTCTTGAATGATTTGGAGTTACTATAGTACAGCTACCAGCTGAGTGATACTACTCCTAGGTATGATTTAACAAGAGCTAGTACCTCTAGATAACTTCTCCTTGATTAGGCCTCTGAAGAGTTGTTGCAGCTCTAGGGTGGCTGGGTGATCTGCACACAAGAGGTGATAAGCAGGTATCTGCATGCTAGCTGTCAGTCTGAGGTCTATATTTTAAAGTAGCTCAAGACCTAAAAATGACACAAGTATACCCCTCCTCCTCACAATGCTGGGAAGTTGAGGAATCTGGCAGGTGTTGCACATGCCCACTCAACCACCCCCATGGCTCTCAATGGTGGCCACATGGACAATCAAGATCCACACTGACATTGCTCTTAGGCTCCCGTTCTAGTGGCTAGCATAGCACTAAGGGACCTGCAGTCTTAGCAAGTAGATAGCTTTCACCAATTATGAAGTATTCCCTTAATTAGCACACAGTAAAAATACTGACTCTGCATCTATAGCTGTTCAAATATGCCACAAAGCTTCACATTGTGTATTACTTGAGATGGTATATACCTCTATACCTCTAAAACAGGAACCCCTGATTGCTCATGTTTTAGCCCTCTATGACTGTGAGCATGATAACATCAAGGTCTACTTTGTTGACTTATACCTACCATCACCACCTCTCCCACAGTAGCAAGACCTCCACAAGAGCCCTCCTCATTATTTCTGGGCCTCAGATAGGCTTGTAAAAAAGTTGATTTCAGTTCTGCTCTGGCTGTATTTAGGTCAACTGCCCAAAAGCTCCTGAGGGAAGTGCTACTGGATTAATGACTTCCTACCTTCTAGATGTGCCAAGGGGATCTGCGTTCTCTTCATTTCACCACGTGAGAACCAAACTATGGTTTTTGTGTTTGTTTTTGTTTTTTAAGATTTCATTTATTTATTCATGAGACACAGGCAGAGGGAGAAGCAGGCTCCATGCAGGGAGCCCAACGCGGGACTCAATCCTGGAACTGCAGGATAATGCCCTGAGCCAAAGGCAGGCGCTAAACCACTAAGCCACCCAGGGATCCCCCCAAACTATGGTTCTCAAATGAAGCTACTGCCTTGCTTCCATACCACATCAGACACCTTGACCCTACATAGCTGCCCAATTTGAATCGGGGGTTCAGCATTACCACAGCTTTCTGACACTGGTCTGAGGAAAAGATACCTTCCCCTTTCTTCACCTTCCTACTCCCAACACAACATCCCCTTGGAAAATTTAGATGCCTCCAAAGAATGCAAACACCTGGGGGGGGGGGCGGGGAACTAGCCTGGTTGTTCTGAATTCCAATTCAAACTCAGTTTACTGGGATCCCTGGGTGGCGCAGCGGTTTGGCGCCTGCCTTTGGCCCAGGGCGTGATCCTGGAGACACGGGATCGAATCCCATATCAGGCTCCCGATGCATGGAGCCTGCTTCTCCCTCTGCCTGTGTCTCTGCCTCTCTCTCTCTCTCTCTGTGACTATCATAAGTAAATAAATAAAAAATTTAAAAAAAAAAAAAAAACAAAAAAAAAAAAAAACTCAGTTTACTTAGAGAGTGCTGAGTAATGAGTTGTGTTATAAAGATTTCCCCCCTATTATGGAAAACTTAATTCAGTTTGATATCCATTAACATTGGTCCTTATACAAGCACTTCCCCAGTCCTTGGTAAAGTCCCTTATAAACGCCTATGCTTCTTTGGTTGGCTTATGAGGGGTTTCGGTAACAGCCTATCACTGAAGAGCACCTAGCTTAACTGGAGTGTAATTCAGCCCAGTATGAGGCAACTTCTCCCACAGTGGGAAAAAAAAAAAAAAAAAAAAAACAAACCCTCTGGTATGTATTCTACAGGTGGTGGTGAGGATTGAAGGCTCTGTTAAGTTAGATATTGAATGCTTAAGTACTTGATCTCTAAGATACCACTAATTAGAAAATCCTCCAAAGGTAAGCACCATATGTAGTATTTTTCTGGTATTCTACCTAGAATTACTAGGAGTTACTACAACTAAGTTTTAGACTCTGTGCTTTGGGTACACATGACATTGAAGATTCTAGAACAAAGTTTGCCAGCAATAATCAGATAAAGTGCTTGCTAGGGGTGTGGAAGATTGCCATATTGCTGAAGGATGGTTAAAGACAATCATTCTGACAAAGTCCAAGTCAACAGTTAAATGGTTCCAGGTGTTCTGATTCCTGGGCATTCCCCTTTTGAAAGGTTTACAGTTACCTGACAGCAATACCGAAACTGCAATCTACACAGGTCATCTTAGAACAACATCTAAGACAGTACATTCAAGCGCGATAGTAGATCCCCCCCACTCCCTGCAAAGTTACCTTTTATCTATTCCAATAGGACAGCCGCTTGCCTCTGGGCACTTGAGACAGGCTAGTCTGAATGGGAATGTGCTGTTAAATTTAAAGTGCGAACTAAACTCCAAGGAGTACCAAAATATAGCCCTTTATTACATGTTGAAATACATTTCATCTATTGAGTTAAAATTAAGTTTAATGGAGTCACTATAACATTTAAGATTATATATAGTATGTGGTTTGTACTTGTGCTTCTCATGTCTCTCGGACAGCACCATTCCAGGGTCTTCTAAAAATTCTTTATAAAGAATGTACCAAGTACTATATGATTTAGAAGCTTTCCACAAATGCTGTTCTGGAAGTTGAGGGTTCTTCAAGATGAGAACTATATTTCAAAAGACAAGATCACAGGAATTGCTGTTTATACTACAACCCATTTACCTGGGAATTCCTAAACCTAGACCTGAAAACAAAGTGTTACATCAGTCACTTTTTTTTTTTTTAAGTTCAGTTAGCCAACATATTGTACAGCATTAATTTCAGATGTAGAGTTCAATACTTCATCAGTTCCCCATAACCCTCAGTGCTTATCACATACCTTTAATGTCCATCACCCAATTACCCCAACCCTCACCCACTTTCCCTCCAGAAACCCTGTTTTCTAGAGTTAAGAGTCTTTCATGGTTTGTCTCTGATGATTTCCCATTGTTTTCTCTCCCTTCCCCTATAAGCCTCTGCACTGTTTCTTGTATTCCACATGAATGAAATGACGTAATTCTTTCCAATAGACATTTCACTCAGCCTAATACCCTCCAGTTCCATCCACTTCATTGCAAATGGCAGATTTCATTTTTTTGATAGCTTAGTATTCCATTTTGTATGTATATGTATGTATATATACACAAACACACACCCCACATCTTTTATTCATTCATCTGTCAGACATCTCAGCTCTTTCCTTAGTTTGGCTATTGTAGACATTGCTGTTATAACCACGGGGTGCAGGCGCCCCTTCAGATCACTATATTTATATCTGTGGGGTAAATACCCAGTAGTGCAGTTGCTGGGTCATAGGGTAGCTCTATTTTTAACTCTTTGAGGACCCTCCACACTGTTTTCCAGAGTGACTGTACCAGCTTGCATTCCTACCAGCAGTGTAAAAAGGTTCCCCTTTCTCTGCATCCTCGCCAACATTTGTTTTCTGTCTTGTTAATTTTAGCCACTCTGACTGGTTGAGGTGGTATCTCATTGTGGTTTTGATTTGTATTTCCCTGATGGCAAATGATGTTGAGAATTTTTTCATGTGTCTGTTGGCCATATGTAGGTCTTCTTTGGAGAAATGTCTGTTCCTGTCTTCTGCCCATTTGATTGGATTATTTGTTCTATGGGTGTGGAGTTTGAGAAGTTTTTTTTTTTTTTAAGATTTATTTATTCATGAGAGACACAGAGAGGCACAGACACAGGCAGACGGAGAAGTAGGCTCCATGCAGGGAGTCTGAGGTGGGACTTGATCCTGGGACTCCAGGACCACGCCCTGGGCAGAAGGCAGGCGCTAAACTGCTGAGCCATCCAGGAATTCCCGAAAGTTCTTTATAGATCTTGTATACTAGCCCTTTTTTGGATATGTCATTTGCAAATATCTTCTCCCACTCTGTAGGCTGTCTTTTAGTTTTGTTGACTGTTTCCTTTGCTGTGCAGAAGCTTTTTATCTTGATGAAGTCCCAATAGTTCATTTTTGCCTTTGTTTCCCTTGCCTTCAGAGACAAGTATAGCAAGAAGTTGCTGTGGCTGAGGTTGAAGAGGTTGCTGATTGTGTTCTCTAGGATCTTGGGAGTTTCCTGTCTCACATTTAGGTCTTTCGTCCATTTTTAACCTACTTTTGTGTATGGTGTGAGGAAATGGTCCAATTTTCCCAGCACCATATGTTGAAGATACTGTCTTTTTTCCAGTGGATATTTGTTCCTGCTTTGTCAGATTATTTGACCATAGAGTTGAGGGTCCATTTCTGAGTTCTGTATTGTTCCATTGAATGATGTGTCCTTTTTTAAAGATTTTATTTATTTATGGAGAGACACAGAGAGAGAGAGAGAGAGAGAGAGAGAGGCACATAGACTGAGGGAGAAGCAGGCCCCACGCAGGGAGCCTGACGTGGGAGTAGATCTGAGGTCTCTAGGATCAGGCCCTGGGCTGAAGGCGGTGCTAAACTGCTGAGCCACCCGGGCTGCCCTGATGTGTCTATTTTGTGCCAGTACCATACTGTCTTGGTTACAGCTTTGTACTATAGCTTGAAATCTGGCATTGTGATGCCACCAGCTTTGCTTTTCTTTTTCAACATTCCTTTGGCTATTTTGGGTCTCTTGTGATTCCACACAAATTTTAGAATTATTTGTTCCAGCTCTGAAAAAATAGGGATTGCATTGAGTGTGTCGATTACTCTGGGTAACATAGAGATTTTCACAATATTTATTCTTACAATCCATGAGCATGGAATGTTTTTCCATCTCTGTCTTCCTCAATTTCTTTCATAAATGTTCTCTGGTTTTTAGAGTACAGATGCTTTACCTCTTTGGTTAGGTTTATTCCTAAGTATCTTATGGTTTTTGCTGCAGTTGTAAGTGGGATCAACTCAATTTCTTCTGTTTCATTGTTAGTGTATAAAAGTGCAACTGAGGAGCAGCCCGGTGGCTCAGTGGTTTGGCACCGCCTTCAGCTCCAGGCGAGATCCTGGGGACCCGGGATCGAGTCCCACGTCGGGCTCCCTGCATGGAGCCTGCTTCTCCCTCGGCCTGTGTCTCTGCCTCTTTCTCTGTGTGTCTCTCTCATAAATAAAATCTTAAAAAAAAAAAAAAGTGCAACTGATTTCTGTGCACTGATTTTAGTTTAGTTTAGTTTTTTTTTTTTTTTTGTGCACTGATTTTATATCCTCCTACTTTGCTGAATTGCTGTATGAGTTCTAGGCAGGGATCCCTGCCTAGGGGTTTTATTGATCTTATTAATTCTTTCAAGGAACCAGCTTCTAGTTTCATTGATCTGTTCTCTGGTTCCTTTGGTTTTTATTTCATTGATTTCTGCACTAATCTTTATTCTCTTCTCCCACTGGGTTTAGGCTTTATTTGCTGTTCTTTTTCCAGGCCCTTTAGGTGTAAGGTTAGCTTGTGTATTTGAGACTTTTCTAGTTTAAGAAAGTCTTGTATTGCTTTGTACTTCCCTCTTAGGACTCCTTTGCTGCATCCCAGAAGAACCATTGTGTTTTCATTTTCATTTGTTTCTGTGAATGTTTTTAATTCTTTAATTTCCTCGTTGACCCATTTATTCTTCAGTAGGATGCTCTTTAACCTCCAACTATTTGAGTTCCTTCCAATTTCCTCTTGTGATCGAGTTCAAGTTTCAAAGCATTATGGTCTGAAAATATCCAGGGAATAATCCCAATCATTTGGTACCTGTTGAGACCTGATTTATGATATAATGTCCCTTTTCATCCCTTACTGAAGTTATGTTTTTTTTTTTTTAAGATTTTATTTGTTTATTCATGAGAGACACAGAGAGAGAGAGAGAGGCAGAGACATAGGCAGAGGGAGAAGCAGGCTCTATGCAGGGAGTCCAATATGGGACTTGATCCCTGGACCCCAGGATCAAGCCCTGAGCTGAAGGCACATGCTCAACTGCTGAGCTACCCAGGTGTCCCCAGTCTTTGATTTAAAATCTAATTTGTCTAAGGATTGCTACCCCAGCTTTCTTTTAATGTCCATTAGCATGATAAATGGTTCTCCACCCCCTCATTTTCAATCTCTAAAGGACCTTGGGTCTAAAAATGAATCTTATAGACAGCATATGAACGGGACTTATTTTATCTGATACCTTGTGTCTTTTGGAGCATGTAGCCCACTTACATTCAAAGTAACTATCAACAGATAGGAAATCAGTGCCATTGTATTACCTGTAAAGTCATTGTTTCTGTATATGGTCTGTTCCTTTCTAGTCTGTGTTACTTTTGGGCTCTCCCTTTGCTTACAGGATCCCCTTTAATATTTCTTTCAGGGCTAGTTTGATCAAATTTTCTGTGATCTGGAAGCTCATTAGCTAGCTCTCCTATTCTGAATGACAGCCTTGTTGGATGAAGTATTCTTGGCTGCATATCTTTCTCACTTAGTGCCCTAAATATATCATGCCAGCCCTTTCTGACCTGCCAGGTCTCTGCAGCTCTGTCTGCTGCCAGTCTAATGTTTCTACCCTTGTAGGTTAAGGACTTCTTGTCTCCAACTGCTTTCAGGATTATTTCTGAGATTTGCAAACTTCACTATTATATGCCAGAGTGTTGATCTATTTTTATTGATTTTTGGAAGAGGTGGTTCTCTATGCCTCCTGGACTTAAATGCAGGTTTCCTTCCCCAGATTAGGAAAGTTCTCAACTATGATTTGCTCAAATATACATTCTGTCCCTCTCTTTTCTTCCTCTGGAACCCCAATAATGTTTCACTTTATGGTATTACTGATTTCTCAAAGCCTCCCCTCATGATCCATTTAGTTTTTTTCTTCCTCGAATTATTTACTTTTCCATCATTTTGTCTAGGTCATGGACTTTTCTGCCTTATTTACCCTAGATGTTAGAGTGTCCATTTTAGGCTGCATCTCAGTTAAAGCATTTTTACTTTCAGCTTGATTACATTTTAGTTCATTTCTGCACTAAAGGATTCTCTAGTGTCTTCTATGCTTTTTCAAGCCTACCTAGTAGCTTTATGATTGTTTTCCTAAATTCTAGGTCTGACCTATCTTTTCATCAATTAGATCTATGGTAGAGTATTACCTCTGGTTCTTTTGTTGTGAATTTCCTTTTCTAGTCATTTTGTCCAGAGAAGGGATGAAATGAAGGGGGAAAAATATATCAAAAGTATCAACCATGACTCCAGAAAAATACACACTAGACAAATCTGAAGATATCCAAAACCAAGTAGAGAAAAAAAGAATATAATCTCACAAGTGGACAAAACATGGTGATAAACTTGGGCCTGGGTATATTTTGGTCTGTTTGTTAGAAGACACTTGATACCAAGATTACAAAAAAAAGAAAACCCAAGTAAAATCACATACAGTGAAAGGAAGCCAAAAAAATGATCTATAAAATATAATAGTTAAACTTAAAAGACTTAAACACAAAGTTGATAAAAGAAACCAGTAAAAAGGGGGAAAAGGCTTTAAACTGAAAGACTAAAGACTCAGGGAAAAAAAAAAAAAACACCTTGATTTCTATGTATGATGTTCCCCTAGTACAGGAGTTTTTCAGTTCCGTGTGATTCGTACACTTGGTCTGAGCCTAACCTTCTGGCTGGTCTTGGGGGAGAGACCTGTTGCACTGCATCTCAGGTGTCTTTGCCTGGGCAAAGTTCTACCACCCCGGGGGGCAGGCTCAGTGTAAGCTGCTTCAGGTTGCTCTATGTGGCTTTTGTTCCCTGAAGGCTTTCTGCTGCAGCTTTAGAAGATGAGAAAAATTAAAATGCCAGTGCCCCTATCTCTAGCCCTGAAGCTGAATGATCACAGCTCCCACTCTGCAGAGCACCCTCAGGGAAAAGCAGTCAATCAACATTTGTGTCCTGCGGGGCACACATGCACCAATCTTCCCGGGGGAAGGAGGGAGGCATTCTGTTTGCTGGGCCCTTGCTTGGAGAGCAGTTGCCTGATCATGTCACAGCTCACAGTTTATGGCAACACCAAGCCAAGAGCCTAGTCCTGGGCTCACTGATTATAGCTGGTTTCCCCTGCTCCATGCCTGGAAACTGCTGCTCTCAGGCACCCCCATTCTTTCCATGACCCTGGGGATCCTGACCACACTGTCCCACCTAGGATTCCACCTCTTTTTGCCACCTGAGCACCTTTCATGCAGGGACTTTCCTCCCTGGAGCAGACTTTTGAAGGTTCCAATTTTGCACTCTGCTGCTACATCACTTTCCCATAGCCAGCTGACAGAGGCTCCCTCCCCTTGCAGTTTATCTTCCAATACATCCCCTCAGATTCACTTTTCTCACTTCCCCACCTTGCAAAAAGTGGTCGCTTTTCTACTGTGCAGCAAGGCTTTTCTTAGATCTCAGGTTGAATTCATAAGTGTTCATCATTTGATGTGTAGGTGAATTCAAGGTACTTAGATGAGACTCCTCTGACATTTTCTCTCCACCACGACATCAGGTCTCTTTTGATTATTATTCCTTGTACTTTAGTTGATCACCCCCCATTTAAACACCCCGCAGGGAATTCTCTGAATGTTTCAGAAACCTCTCCTGTGATACCACAGGCCAAAACCTAACCTGGACTTTTCCGTGGTTCTCCTTCAGCTCAAAAGTTGGCTTTGCTTCCACCAGACCATGCCCTGGGGAAGTGAGACCGCATTTTGTGGTCAGTAGTGGGCCTTCCTGCTAGTGCAGCAAAGCTTCATTCATTTCACTCCATACTTAGTCTTCAAAAGCCCTTTCTCTATCACCTAGTTGAATAAAATTGTGCCTGGATTAGACACCAAATTTTAAACCAGGGCTTAATGGCTTTTATTGTAATGAGTTTAGGCTAAAGGAGAAGTCTCCAACACTTTCCAAAATTACTTCAAAGAATAACAGACTTGAAAGTTGGTTCTGATTCTCCCTCACCTTTTTCCCTGGAGAATTATGCTGTAACTGATTAAGCACCCTGAGCCACAGCTGGGTGCTAAATTCCTTTATAAGCCATGCTGTAAGGTTCCTGGAAGGCAACACCTCCCTTCCAGAGTGCGCTCAGCACAGGGGTGTTGAATCTAGTTGCCTACAGACCAACCTCACATAACACACAAGCTTCAGAGAAGAATTGTTTGCTCGCAGCCAGTCACTTGCACTCATCAGTCTCGGGACCACAGCTCTGGTTTGGGAGGTGAAGGAAGACAGACCTGGATAAACTCTGGCCACCACAGCTCACACCCACAGGCCTCTGCAAGATTAGTTCCTTGGAGGAAAAAAATGCCAACCTTTGGAGTTAAATACAATCAGGTCTAGACGTGAAAGGGCTCTTATATATGTAAATGACGTATCAAAGGAGTCCAAACTACAGTGAAGGCCAAAGCTTCCCAGTGAGTCTTTTCTCCAACTCCATCTCCAGACCTCAGACTCAGCACTACAACACACATCAACAGAAGCCTGAAGACCCAGAGTGAGGTGATTTCTACTTAAACTTAAGTTTGCCATAGGAAGAAAGGAGATTGGGCCTAGAAATGGAGTTTCCTAGAGGCATCCTGAGAATTTGGAGAAGTTAATGCTGTAGTCATAGCTGCAAGCTTGAGGTATCTTCCTTAATAAGGACTGATTTTTTTATTTTTTAAAAAAATTTTATTTATTTATTCATGATAGTCACACACAGAGAGAGAGAGAGAGAGAGGCGCAGAGGGAGAAGCAGGCTCCATATAGGGAGCCCGACGCGGGATTCGATCCCGGGCCAGGATCGCACCCTGGGCCAAAGGCAAGCGCTAAACCACTGCGCCACCCAGGGATCCCAGGACTGATTTTTTTAAAAAGCTAATGAGTGGCATTTTTTTCCTTCAAGCTTAAGTACTGTGTTTAAACATATTCAGACTATATTCCCCAATATCTCGGATGTTCTCTGGGCCCACTGGGGCAGTAGGCTGGTAAAAGCATACTCCCCTGCTGCTCCTAGAGCAGCCTTTTCTTTGCTATGCATCAAAATTGGGGGGGAAAGATTCAAAAGTACTTATTTGAATTAGGATATCTAATATTGCCTCACCTACAGGTAGATTTACGGCGGTGGATGTGGAGGTCTTGATATTCAGAGGGCTACTTTTAATAAACTACTGCTGAGAAACTAACATCGTCTCCTAAAGGCACAAGTTTTAGTTGATCTGGTAACAATGTCTATCATCGAATTCTCTCACCATTGACACTTTTCCTACTTTTCTTGCTTAGTTCTTGTCTGAGTGGC
Organism: Canis lupus dingo; assembly: GCF_003254725.2. Lineage (NCBI taxonomy): Eukaryota > Metazoa > Chordata > Mammalia > Carnivora > Canidae > Canis > Canis lupus. Next base: position 1,767,899 of record NC_064274.1, on the reverse strand, counting down.
TGATTACCATTAAGATAAGGATATGAGTCTGACTAAGGACACTTTAAAGTTTGGTGCTAATAAGATATAGCAAACAACCAGTTTCCTAGGAAAGTAGAACTGAACTCTGGGGTCGAGCAGCTCTAGGTAAACAGTGGATACTAGGCAGAAACCCAAGAAATGAACCCAAAATGGTCTTGACACACTGAAGAATTTCTATTAACGCCACCCTGAGGGCTAGTCAGGGTTTGACTTACAAAGAGCTAAATCCCAGGCAAGTTTTAAGAGACAACTTATGAGGTTTGTGGGCCAGTGGACCGGAAAGCTGACTGCACATCAGGCCAAAGCTCAGACGTATCCACACAGATGAAGTGCCCTAAAGCATAGCCAAATTTCCACTGGCAGGGGAAAATTCTGCACTATTACAGGTCTTATTCTAAAAAGAAGTTTGACATTTAAAAAGCTTAATGTTATTCAACCTCTTCTTGCCCTCTCCAATTGTGGTCTTAGTTACAAGCTTGTCTCCTAACCCTTCATCATACCCTAGTTCGCCATACCCTAGTCTGGCTACTCCAGAAGCCTGTGCAGTAACACCTACAGAGATACCAGTTGCATGGAATTCACCAGCAGTTGAGTCCTTTAAGCAAAGAGTAGGTGTCAATCATTTTGGCCCGCATTTCTAAGGTGAGAAAGGCAAACTTGTGTGTCTCTAGTAAGTCAGTTTTCTATTGAGAGGTATTTTGTCCAGTAATCCACTGAAGTATTTTGTAGGTTTGAAGTTGTGTATATGGTTTGTTTTTTTGTTGTTTCCGTTAGCTTTTATAGTTAATGAAGCTCACAGAAGTGGAAAGGAGGCTAGTAGACAAAATATATATGCACTACCTCTTAGACTTCATTTATCTTTAACTGAATACTTGGTTGATCATTAAGTCACTAGCTTCTGGAATTATTAGAGGCAGAGAAGTTTTGCTATCAGTAAAGAGACAGTTACAGGTGAGAACTATACAGGATGAATAATGAGAAATTGGTTTTCAGGGTTAGGCAGCCACAGAGAAGCTAAGTCTCTCACTGCTATCCCTGGGCTTCATCTTGCTGAGTTCTGCCACCCCACCCCCAACACCCCAGTTCTAATTATAACCATTAACTAGCAGCATCCTTTGGAAAGGCTGGGACTTAAGATCTCATATCTCATCTGTCAAGTGATTCTACATTAAGCAGATTGCCAAACCCAGAACTGCACATCTTTGAGCCCAAGATCTACAAGGCAAGATATTTGTTCTTCTTGAGCCCTGCTTCCCTCATAAAGTACAGTATTAACAAAATTAACTCCCCATTCACGGAAGTATGAGGATATGTAACTTGTCTGCCCTCATCCCCATTTTTTCCAGATTTTTCTTAAAGCAGGTAGACACAGGTGTTTAAAGTTACATCATGATTTTTATAAGAAACAAGTCGGCACACAGACTGCAATACAATTGATGCCACATTATCCCTTTTCTCCATGACAGACACTGGTTTCTCAGTAAGCTCAAGGAAGCCTCACAATTCTCATGGTGCCCTGGGTAACCATTTAAGCAGATGGGTAAATGGTAACCATTTAAGCATTTAAGCATTCCTCACTATCCCAACCGCCAAGGCTTCATTCCGTTCACTCATCAGTAAAGTGCTCTCAAATAAGCAATCCTGACATTAACTGAAGAGCCCAAAGAGGAGGTAATACATTCCCCCTCAACTCCACATTCAAGTAGGTGAGTCTCAGCCCGCGGGTTTTGCATCCTTTTCAGATCAGACAACTGCTTTCTCAAGGAGTGTGGTTAAAACCCGTAACTCCCTGGTAAGAAGACTCAAAAGCACATGGTGAAGTTCACTTTAATCCTTTACTAACAGATCACTAAAGACCCTTCCTTCCCTTGAAGAAAGGTAATTCAGAAATACCCTACATTTTTTGCCCATGACTTTCACCCAAGCCAAACTAACGCTAGTCTCTAAAGCAGGGAGAAAGTAGTTTTCCCTCACTTTCTGCCTTTACTTTAGACAGGAGTTTCCAATAGACTTTACGACTCCCACTAAAGGCTAGAAAGAAAGGATTTGGAAAATTTTCATGAAGAAAGCAAGATAAGTGAATTTGCTTTAAGCATAGAAGCCATGTACTTTTAAAGTTTTATACAACTGCAGTAAGGTAGCTGGAAGAGTGATTTTGCTGAAGCATCTTTTAAGCTGGAGGTTAAACAAACTAATTAGAAGCAGGTGGCTTCTCAGATTCAAGCATTAAACTCAGAACTGAGGACTCAATGTTAAGTTTCTCCAAGGACTCCCTTTAGGAACCCCAATAATTAGAAAATTTCTCCTCTGTATTTCAAGGAAGACATGCCTGATTAAAGGACTTTAGGAAGGAACTATAACTTTGTAGGAGATATTTTCTGTCTGCAAACAGCTGGTTTTATGTTGTTTGCTTAGGATTTCTTTGTCTTTTTTCTTCACTCACCTTTCATTTCTAAAGTAAGCTACCCAAAATTTTCCTTGAGACCTAGAAGTTTGGTTCTTTCCACTCACCCCTTCTTAATCAGCAGAGAACTTCCCAGCTACCAGTACGTCTGTAAAACTTTAGACTATATTCTCTCACTGACCCCCTACTAACACCTGCAGCAGCAGCAGAGCAAAAAAAAAAAAAAAAAAACCCACCTCAGGCCGACTCTCTTCTGTTTATACTCAAAGCCCCGCCTTCATCTTGGGTGCAGACCAATGAGAAGACCTAGGATCTATTGCTGCTCTGCAATTGCTCCGGGATTTCAGGCTAGTGAAAAACCCGTCTCCAGCTGCCAGGAAGCCAGAGATTCTTATTAGGCTTCCTATTTTAAAGAACCATTACAGGTCCTCTTTGCCTTCTTTTTTTTTTTTTTTTTTTTTTCCCTCACTGTGTTATAAAGGCTACCGAGTGGTTGAAGACTGTTCTGAGGGCATAATTTAGAATCACCTTGTAAAAATGGCTGGATCAGCTACCCCTCTAGCACTTAGTCTTAATACAGAATAATTTTAGGGGTGCCTGGGTGGCGCAGTGGTTAGGAGTCCACTCTTGGTTTCAGCTCAGGTCCTGATTTAGGGGTTGTGAGATTGAGCCCTCCTAGGGCTTCACGCTCAGTGTGAAGTCTGGTTAAGTTTTTCACCCCCTCTACCCCCGCCCCCTGCCCTGTGTGCCCTGCTCTCACTTTTGCAAAAATAAATCTTTAAAAATAAATAAAAGATTTTTAATGTGTTCTAAGGAATATCAAAAGGAAAAACATGAGATGCTAACACACATGCACAGCAACTGCTCCAGTTGGGCTCCCCTTTCTTGGCCCAAGGCACCCAAGGGCAGGACCGTGATGGCACTCTTCTCCCCCCAGTCCCTGATGCTCTTTGCCGGGATGCATATATATAGCCTCCAGCTGGCTTCCCCTAAGTGGCTTACCATCAAAGGGGACGCCTGCTGGGCTCCAGCCTTTTAGTCTTCTCTCTCACCGCCTTCAGTAATCTGATGAATGTTGTCTTTGGCAAAGGATTCCAAGCAAAGATCTTCCCTGAGATTCTTCTCTGTCTCCTGCTGGCTCTCTTTGCATCTGGCCTCATCCACCAAGTCTGTGTTAGGACTTGCTTCACCTTCTTCATGGTTGGCCTCAACTACATCAACAAGATCTCCTCTCTGTATCAGGTAACAGTTCCATTCCTCACACCAGCCAAGATCACAGGGTAAGAGCAAAAAGAGAAGCTGACCCCAAATGTCCAATAAAGTTTGAGGAAGGAGGGAAGGGGAGGGGAGAGAAATGGAGGGGAAGGTAGGTAGGTAGGTAGGTAGGTAGGAAGGTAGGTAGGAAGGTAGGAAGGAAGGTAGGAAGGAAAGAAGGAAAGAAGGAAAAAGAAAGAGTAGCTATTTGTTTGATCAGACACCTTGTGTTAGTGTCAAACATCCTTACTCTCAGACAACACTAATCATCATGCTCACCTGTATCTTTCATTTATTCTTTCGTTTACAACTATTATTAAAGTCTATGATTTGGAGAAAGCAAGGAGGTGACCTATTGGGTCATGGGCTTTGTCTGTGTTTCTCAGAATCCTCAGGATCCACGTGTTTTCTGAAAACTTAATTCCATTTGTAGATTTGAGAGTAAAAAGTATTATGTTTAGCCACTAATGAGCCAAACTGATATAAATAAATGATTTAATTAATAAATAGAGGAGGAGAGACGAATCTTCTTTACAGAATAATTTGAAATAATATATGTCCATACTTCCCAATCCATGAGGTGGATTTTAATTACCCTCCCTTTGAGTGTGGGCTGGGCTTAGTGAGTCAGGTATCTAAGAACAGAGTAGGGAAACAAAAAAAAATAATCATTTTGTGTACACCTGAAACTAATATCACTGTATGTTAACTGATTTTTTTAAAACTTAAAAAAAAATTTTTTTATGAAGAAACCTGGTAGTGTTTCCCTTAACTTTGCCTTTTTTTTTTTTTTTAAAGGATTTACTTATTTATTCACGAGAGACACAGAGAGAGAAGCAGGCTGCCTGCAGGGAGCCAATGTGGGACTCGATCCTGGAATTAGGCCCTTGAGCGGAAGGCAGACACACAACTGCTGAGCCACCTAGGCATCCCTGCCTTAACTTTGTCTTAACACTACCTTAATGAAGTGATCCAGGTTAACATCATCAGTGATAAGTCATGTTGCTATTAAGCACCCTTAAATATAGTGAGAAGAGCCCTTCATCCCTATGATATCCTTCCTCAAAACCCTTCAAAAGAGTTAATCGAGGTCCTGAAAAATAAGGAAAGACTGAGGAGCTTCACAGACCAGAAGAGACTAAGGATGTATGTCAACTAAATACAACATGGTACCCTGGGTAGGATCCTGGAACAGAAAAATACATTAGTGGAAAAATTGGTGAAATCCAAATAAAGTTTGGAGTTCAGTACATACAATGTATAAATGTTGATCTTTTAGTTTTGGCAAATGTACCATGATTATATAAAATGTTAACATTAGGGGAAACTGAGTAAAGGGAATAAGGAACTTTCTTTACTGTCTCTGCAACATTTCTGTGAATCTAAGATCATTCACAAATAAAATACTTACTTGAAAGAAAAACTAAGAAAAGGAAATAAGGAAAATCCACATGAACTTTTAAGATAAAATGCAAGTCTTCAAATAAATTTTATGCTTATAGCAGACTGCTTTAAACTATGCATCCCCTATAGCATACCTGAGTGTCTCAATGGTTGAAGCATCTGCCTTTGGCTCAGGGTGTGATCCTGAGGTCCTGGGATGGAGTCCTGCATCAGGCTCTTTGCAGGGAGCCTGCTTCTCCCTCTGCCTATGTCTCTGCCTCTCTCTCTGTGTCTCTCATGAATAAATAAATAAAATCTTTAAAAAAATAAATGAACTATGCTTCCCCTAGACTTGCTAGAAGCACTTTTCCATTTTAGGGGTAATTTAGAGCAAAAGTTTGAAAGGTTAGATAAATACCAAAGCTATTTGAAGGATGGGATAAGGCTAGAGGCTAAGAGGCCAGCTGGAATCCAGCTAGGATATAACCAAGTCTGAGGCAACAAGTCAATCGACAACTAGAAACAAATTGGCGTATTTATTCCTGTGATTGCTACCAGTGCTTTCTGGGAATTTGCTAATTCCAGTCAACCATTTTCATCTTGACTGTTCATGTATCTGTAGTCATGAGAGAAGAGATTCTATTCTCAGGTAGCCAGATCACATCAAAATTACCAAATCTGCTTAAGAAGAATGTGTGTTTTTTTTTTTAAGATTTTATTTATTTATTCATGATAGAGAGAGAGAGAGAGACAGAGAGAGACAGAGACACAACACAGGCAGAGGGAGAAGCAGGCTCCATATAGGGAGCCTGACGTGGGATTCGATCCAGGGTCTCCAGGATCGCGCCCTGGGCCAAAGGCAGGCGCCAAACCGCTGCGCCACCCAGGGATCCCTTGTTTTTTTTTTTTTAAGATTTTATTTATTTATTTGACAGAGAGCACCAGCAGGGAGCATGGCAGGGAGAAGAGGGAGAAGCAGACTCCCTGCTGAGCAGAGCGCTGATGTGGGGCTCCATCCCAGGACCCTGGGATCACGACCCTGGGATCACGACTTGAGCTGAAGCAGACATTCAGGCAACTGAGCCATCTGGTGCTCCAAAGAATGTGTTTTTAAAAAACAACACCTAAAAACCAAAAACAAAGCACAACACCTACTATGGAAGATAGGGTAAGTAGTAAAGAACATGAACATTGAAGGTAGGCAGACAAACCTGGGTTTAATTCTCTACTAGATTTAATTCTTAAGTTTATTGGCTATGTGATCTCACACAAGCTTTAGGCCCTCATCTGTGAAATGGGAATAAAGAGTGCTTACTCCAAAGATTATTGTGAGGGCCGATCAATAATATGTATGAAAAGCATCTATAATAGTTCATGGCACACATAGAGCACTTACTATTATTACATAGATCTGTTCTACACCCAATACATATTGATTGACTCATTTAATCCTCACAACAATCCTATTATTTATCTTTTTTTAAAGATTTTTATTTATTTATGAGAGAGAGAGAGAGAGAGAGAGGCAGAGACACAGACAGGGAGAGAAGCAGGCTCCATGTAGGGAGCTCGATGTGGGACTCGATCCTAAGTCTCCAGGATCACGCCCTGGGCCAAAGGCAGCGCCAAACCACTGAGCCGCCCAGGCTGCCCTCCTATAATTATTATTATCCTTTGCCCTCCTATTATTCATCTTTATGTTCCACGTGGGGAATCTGAGCCACAGGACGATGAATTATTGGCCCAAGGCAACATAGCCTGTAAATGATGTAACTTGATTCAAATCCAAGCAGTCTGGCTTTAGAATTCTTGCTTTTAGTTGGCACACTGTATTACCTCTTCTGTTATCAGAAAGGAAGAAAGAAGAAAGGGGATAGAGCATCCTGGGAAGTCCAAGAAGAGGTACCTTTAAGAAAAGTTAAATGGTCAGCTCTACTGCAGCAGTGCAAATATATAAATAATGTAGGTATGAATTAGGAATGATACAGCAAAGTCATGTCTAAGAGACCATTAGAATGGTATCGCTTCTGCAGGCGCAAAAGTCAGTGAGAACATTCCTTTATAAGTCATGTAATAACACTGTAAAAGTAAAGTTTACCAAATTAGAGAAGTTCTCTCCCCACATGCTTATCCCACTGTTTTCTCAGTTGATTTCCTGGACAGAAAGCTCAAATACTAGTTCAAAACTAGATACATGACAACCTCACTGTAGAAGAGTCTGCCAACATTCCACACTTAATCATCCTTCTTCAAGATAAAAGCCAACCCAAGCCTAAGGCAACCTTCTGAAAGGCTTCCCCTGCTTTCCAGCCTAAGTAGAGGGCAACCACAAAAATAAAAGGCCCAGGTTGGGCTCCTAACTTGGCGACCCCATCTCTAATTTACTGTTCAAATGTTAAAAGGTACCACCCTGTGAGTCCTTATTCTGAGCCAGGTAATCTATACTTTGACTCATTTAATTCACCCTTGACCCCCATGAGCTAAATATTGACATTCCAATTTATGAGTGAAAAAATTCAGGTTCAGAAGGATTAAGCAATTTTCTCCCCAAGTTACACAGCTAGCAAGAGTCAGTGCCAGGATTTAAACCCCAGCTGTTCACATTCCAAGGCCCTGCTCTTCAGCACTAAGATATACAGTTGAGGTTGTCAAAAAGGTGTATTTGAAGGGCAGAGCCAGTAACAACTTGTCATGGCCTTATTATCCCTTTTTCCAATGAGAGATCCCTAAAACCCACAAGAGAATAAAGACAAAAATGTTCTTTCTGCAATAGGAGCCATCCTTAGGGACAGGACAGGCCCAGAGACAACAGGTACAGGGAAAGCACTCCAATTTTTATTTCAACAGCTTCATTTCAATTCTGTTATCCTGAACTAAGGCAAACTGCTACAGAATCAAGATCCTCCTCAACCTCTTTTTTTTTTCTGTCTTCTTTCCCTCCACCCAAACCTGAATTGGTGAAAGAGGGACCAGGGAAGAAAGAGAAATAGGGTTTGTGCAAAGAACAATTCCAGTTTCAGTTTTCCTAACTTGTTCCAACGCGGACTGATTCCACTAGGTTTTTCACCAGAGCTACTTGCTGCTCTCACTGCCTTCTGATGCTTGCTTGGACCTTGTGCCTGTTCTTTGGAGTACAAAGGCAGCCAGGGAACAGGTGATCCCTACCAGCACAGAAGAAAGAACTCCTTGTGTCCATGGTCCGCCTTTGAAAGCTTGTGTTTGTTACTTCGTAACTCATTATTTGGATGGGGTGGATGGTGTTACATATACAGATAGATCATAGAATTTATTTGATCTTTTACAGCATTCATAGGACATTGAACTTCAGAATGTGCAAGCCTAATGTAGACTATGAACAGACCTAGAACTTTCCAATTCCTTGTCATGCCTACATTCCTATGTCTCCTGTTTGAAATGAGAAAGCAGCTGCCAGTGTAGAAAAAGCCTACCCATATAGACTTTCTCTTGAGTCCTCCTACCTCAGCATCCATCTGCTACCACCATAGTTTAAGCCTTTGTTTCTCACTATTCCTTTTCTCTATTCTTCCTGCTGTCTTCACTACCTTCAAGATACTACCCTCTAGACCATTCTCCACACTACATCCAGAGAGATCTTCCTAGAACAAAACTCTTCTCTGGCTCCCCATCATGCTCAGGCTAACGACAAAATTCTTACCATAGTAAAAAACAAAAACAAAAAAGAGAAGGGAGAGAGAGGTCATTTAAAAATTTTATTTGGTTAACATAGAGTGCAATATTGGTTTCTGGAGTAGAATTCAGTGATTCATCACTTACATACAACACCCAGGGCTCATCACAAGCACCCTCCTTAATACCTATCACATCTAGCCCATCCCCCGCCCACCTCCCCTCCAGCAACCCTCAGTTTGTTCTCCATCATTAACACTAGAGAGAGGTCATTTACTGACTGCTTCAGTCTTCCATCACTCAAATGCCATCTTTCCTCTGGCCCCCTTTGGTTGGTCTTCCTTCTAGCATTTTTCCCATTCTGTTTCATCCTCTAGTACATCCTCTGCCTTTTTTCATCCTCCTCATCCACCTAGCTAATTCCCACTCATCCTTTAAGGATTGATGCAAGTTTTGTCTTTTTCAGAAAGCATTTCTCTATTAGACACCCCAAAGTAGGCTAAGAAGCTTCCTCCTGTCCTCCTAAGGGAAAAACTAACATATCTCTTGTTACAACTCCATTGTCACTACCTGTTCACTTGTCTGTTTTCTTCACCAAAATTGAGCTCATGGAAAATGTCTTCTTATTCACCTTTATGACTCAGTCCCTGGAATAATTCCTGTCCATGATTTTTAAGAGAATGAAGGAATGAAAGGGTGAATAAATGGCCAGTTTGCTTTATCTAGAAATAAATGACATACTCAAATGGGGTAATTGAGAAGAGCTTAATAAGGCACCACTTATAAGGAAAACCAAAGAAAAAATGAAGTATCCCTGGGGCCAGCTACAGCAGGAGCTGGGACCATCTCTAAGTCTGAAGTTACAAGGAGAATCCAAATCACTGCAAGGAAGGATCAATGGACAGGGGGTAAGTTCAGCAGTGTCTTCAGTAAAGAATGCATCCAACCTGTAGTGACTTGGCATGATATGAGCTGAGAGAGTAAGTGCTCTGAAGGCACTCTCTTCCCATCCTCCAATCTTCTGTTACTGCCTCTCACTGGCCAAATCTACCAGAAGCAGAGGGCAAGGGAACCTATGATGTAATTAGCATGGGTCAACTCCCAACGCACAGAGCAGGGAGGGGAGGAGATCTAGAAGAGCAAATGGAAAAGATCCAACACAGTTTCTTTCCAAGAACAGAATCTTTGCATCCTAAAGGTTAAGTTCAAGAATAATAATCAGAGAAAAATTTATTTTCTTTGTAGCTGGTAAGAGAATTGCTTCTAAGGCGAGAGAAACACTTGAATAAGCCAGTTGTTATAAAGAATAGAGCAAAGGGCTAGCACCCAGGTTTCTTGCAGAAGAAGCACCTTCCTATGGGTAATAAAGGATAAAAAGGGAGGGAGAATGGAGTTGAATGCATTCTTGGGGCAAGGTTAAGAGGAAGAGGGGACATGGCTGAGGACCATGAAGAAAGAGTTAGGAGAATAAGTCAAGCTAATGGAGATTTTTCCAAGTGAAATTGTGGGTACTTTGTGCAGCAAGGTATCCTTCTGTGGTCATTATGAACCCACAGTAAGAATTTATTTTAAATCATTATATGTTCACTGTGCATGGGTTGTTTGTGGAAGTTAATGGAAAGATTGAGTTTATTCACATTAAGATTGGTACCAAGCTGCCGAAGACAAGGGTCCAAGAGGAAAAACACCTTTCTTAGTCAAACAGAGAAGGGACTGGGGTTCTGAGAAGTAAAGAGACTGAGTGAAGAGCACAGAATTAGAGGAGGCAAAGCAGAACCCAAACCTGGGATGTCTGGCTCGAATTTGGGGGTATTTTCCCCTGTCAATCTGCCTCCTTCCATTGTGTCTCTTCGGGTAAGTGAGAAGACACAGGAACCATGGCTATGTACTTCTATGGCTTACAGATATATACTAATTAAGGGCTAGAATTTATGGGGGATATACTGTGTGTCAAGAGCTTTATATGGGTAATGTTGTCTAATCAAAGTAACCCAGGAGAGTTTCTAGTACTATCCCATTTTACTGATGTGGAAATACATTGGAAGGATGAAGCAACTTTCCCTAAGTGCAGACTTAGAATTCAGCACTCCAACTCTGCCCATCTGTGTTTGTAGATCATCTCAACAGCTGTGAAGACTTTCACTCACTTTCAGCATTATTAAAGGGAGCATTTATACCCTTTTAAATGAAAACCTACTAATAAAAGTGTTTTTTTGGAGTTGGGTTGCCACCAGCTCAAAATACTATGGATCTGTTATCAAGAGTCTCCTTGATTTTTAGCCCCAATTCCAGCTATCTTGCATATCACAGTAGCTGCCACAGTTGTATTTTTCACATAATGTCTTTGAAATAAGGCTACAGGTGGCAACTTTGGAATCCCACAGAGCTCCCTCAAGACCCCATATGTTAGAGGAGGTTCCCTACGGTGACCTCCACAGCAAGTCATCTCCTCCCTGCAGGCCTGCTTCAGATCCAGGAGCTCAAAAAAGTGGATGGGTTCTTTCAAAAAAAGAAAAGGAAGAGGAAGTGTTGCTATTCCCTGTGGTTCATGTTCCTAACAGTAAATCTCCAAGGGCTTATTAGAGTTTGGTAGTACTTAATCCCACTGTTACTTCATCCAATAGGAGTGGTATTCTGTCTTCATCTGGGATGTTCTTGATGAGTACTATGGTCAAACATGCTGATTTGACATGTCTTAGACTTTTTTTTTTAAACACTCAATCTATGGGGGTGCCTGGGGGGCACAGCCAATTAAGCATCTGACTCTTGGTTTCAGCTCAGGTCCCTATCTCAGAGTGGTGATTTCAGGTTGTGAGATCAAGCCCATGTTAGCTCTATGCTCAGTGCAGAATCTGCTTGAGTTTCTCTTTCCTTCTCCCTCTGCCCCTCACCCCCACACTCACTTGCACATGCACGTGTGCTCCTGCTCTCCCTCTCTCTAAAATAAATCTTTAAAACACTCTATTCATGGAGTTTAATATTTAATATTTCATATTCATTAAATTTTAAATTAAATTACATTTCAAATCATCTGAGTCTTGAGATGGTATTGTTACTTTCATTTCATAGACAAAAAATATCACACCAAAAAGTAAGTGGCTTACTATACCATAAGTCAGTGGCAAAACTGGGACCCATATCCAGTGTTTCTGACTCCAGATGAGATTAGTTCATCTCCTTAAAATGTCCTGCTTTTCCTTCTTGTATGTCCAAAGACTCTATTACCTATAGAATAAATACCAGGGAATTCCCAGGTGGCTCAGTGGTTGAGCACCTGCCTTTGGCTCAGGTCATGATCCCAGGGTCCTGGGATCGAGGTATGCATCAGGCTCCCTGCAGGAAGCATGCTTCTCCCTCTGCCTGTGTGTGTGTCTCTTTGTGTCTCTCATGAAAAAAAAAAAAAAAAAAAAAAAACTTAAAAAAATATACCACCCCTTTAATAGATACCTGGATCTAGTAAGTATGTAATATGTAATAAGTATCTAACAAGTAGCAGTTGTTTCATGATACCCCTTAAGGAAAAAGGCCAGCACCAACCTTCCATTACAATTCCATAGCCCAGTGGACAAAAGCATTTGCTTAGGAGTCAAAAAGCAGAATTTGAATCCCAGATCCATCTCTGAGTTTGGGGATAAATCTCTTCACATCTGTGAGCTTTAGTTTTCTGTAAAATGGTCAACAGTGCTGGGCAGCCCCGGTGGCGCAGCCGTTTAGCGCCGCCTGCGGCCCAGGGCGTGATCCTGGAGACCCGAGATCGAGTCCCACGTCAGGCTCTCTGCATGGTGCCTGCTTCTTCCTCTGCCTGTGTGTGTCTGCGCCTCTCTCTGTGTGTGTCTCTATGAATAAATAAATAAAAATATTTAAAAAAAAAAAAAAAAAAGAAAGGTCAACAGTGCTAGTTACCTGCCCAGTGTTTACTCCTTTGTGTGTTCTACCATAAAGCTGACTTGTTCAGAGCATCACTGTGCCAGGTAGAAACACTGGCTTCTCCAGGCTCTCTCACAGCTAGGGGTGCCCACTACCAGTGTGACAAAGCAATGAGTCACAAACTGAGAGTTTCTGGAAAACTTAGCTTCCATCAGCAAGTGCCACCAGCCCCCACCCCCTCACCCTGCTATCCCTCCTTCCTACTTGGCTCCACTTTTTATTTTTTCAACACTTGAATATTCATTTCCATATGGATTTTCATTACCACATTTCATGGATGAAATTACTAGTTAACTAGTTGAAACGAGAACTCTTCTTCCTTTGATACAAGCCAAAGGTACATTTACAAACAACCTCCTCAGCAAACCCCTGGAGAGCCTGCTGAATCCGAGTCTTGCTTGAAAGCCTGAAATTTGTATCTATTTGTGTTTTCAGAATCTCTCAGCTTTTGAGGAACAACTCATACCTCTCTGCAGATGATCCAACTTTGTCTCTATCTTTCTCTTTGTTGCTTTAGTCCTAAAGATGTTTAGCATCATCTATGCCAGGAGACAAAGGAAAGGACTGGGTATCTTCTCTTTGTCTTTCAGATCCCCTTTCAGCTCTTCTCCATTGTGTTTTCTACCAAGGAAACAAGATTTTTTGGCTGGATAACAGAGCTCTCCTGCTCTCTGGCTTCTGATGGGGGCCAACAGGGAACCCTTGCAGAGATCAGGTGCAAGAAGGAGGATGAGCTGTGTCCCCTCAACTGAGGTCACAGATCCTCTAACAAGCCTCTTCTGTTTCATTTCTTCACTACAGGGTAACCAACCCAATAGGTCACAGATTTCAAGTTCTTAAAGCTTTAAAATTTGTTGCTGAGTAGGACATATAGCCTTATTTTATCCTAAGGTCTTAATAATGGTGTTTCCCTTTGCTAAGATTGGGAAGCTCAAACTAAGGGAAGATGCTGAGTGAATATACATTGTCACTCTTTTCAAGGGTTAGCTTTTCAGGCCTCAAAACTAATTTTCTCAACATACTTAGTGAATATTGATTTCACAAGGACTGACTCACTCTAACCAAAGGAATAAGAAATTGATATGTAAAGCAGAATGCCAACTTACAATTTAAATTGAGGTGATATGGGAATTTCATATATGCTATGTTATGGGAAATGGGCAAATAAGTGTCACCTGCAAGTAACAGGAAGAAAAACAAACTAAAAAAACAATGAATTAAACCATAAGAACATGATAATAAGAAAGTTGAGCAGTTTCATCAATGTCACCAAGAAATGATACCATTTAAGCATGTTTGCTTATGGCCTCATGGCTACAAGATGGCTGCTGCCCCAGACATCAATACTGCATTCAAATCAGAAAACAGGGATCCCTGGGTGGCGCAGCGGTTTAGCGCCTGCCTTTGGCCCAGGACGCGATCCTGGAGACCTGGGATCGAATCCCACATCGGGCTCCTGGTGCATGGAGCCTGCTTCTCCCTCTGCCTGTGTCTCTGCCTCTCTCTCTCTCTGTCTCTGTGTGACTATCATAAATAAAAAAAAAAAATTAAAAAAACAAAATCAGAAAACAAACAGCTGATTGGAGGAGAAGGAAAATGGTTTCTTTGCATAAGGATTTGTCTTCTAATCCAGTCGGCTTTCCAGAAGTCCCACAGTCATTCCAATTGTCAGGGAGGCTAAGAAAGCAAGCATCTAACTCTACAGCCACTATGTAGTGATAAGAGTCAGCACCAAATAGGAGATTTGGAAATGGCCTTGGAGAGTGTAGCAGTTGTGGAGGGGTGCTGCTCAGACCTCCCCTCAACAGAGCTAACTGTTTAGCTTTGAGAGGACAGGTGGCTGACAGCTTCTAGCTGCAGTACCTTCAGGATATGCCTCGTGTCCAAGCCAAGGCCACTCGGTTCCTGGGCAGTCCCAGTCAGTACTGTACAACCTAGGAGTGCTAGGATATGGTCCTGTCCACCCAATGCAAGACTCCTCTCATCTTTGTTCCAGAGCTCCCTACTGAGCTGGCAGAGACTTTTTCAGATCCACATCACAGTCTGAAGCTCTGCCTGCACAATTCTGTTTCCTCTCCCCTTATTGTTCACGGTCGTTACCCCCCAAATACATGTCTGTATTCCTAACTCTCTCAGCAAGTGCTTCCTATAGGAGCTGAACTGAATGAAAGCAAAGGGCTACATCAACAGAATTGTCCCCTAAAAGAAAATCTCCATGGAAATCCAATAATATTCGTGCGAAGAGAGTATAGAATCAGAACAAACTAGCCTCCTCTGACTAATCCGTTTTCATGGTGAGGATATTCCTAAGGTAGGGACTCCTTTCTTGTGTTTCAGCAAAGACATCCAGGCTCCCAGCCTATACTGGTGAACACTGGCTAAGTTGATATCTGATTCTCTGATTCCTGTGCTTCTGTTTCCATGCAAATCATCCCTGTTCTGTTGGCTTTTTATTTCTTAGCAATGTTGATTCCAACATGGAATGCTGCAGCCACACCCTGTTTTCACCACCTTGGGACTGCAAAGACATTCTATTTTTTCTTTTGTTCATTTGTTTACTTAGTCTGTTATTCCTTTAAGGATAATTCTCCAAAAATTTGTTCTCTTCCATTATGTGTTGGCTTTATAATTTCAGTCCTCTGAGTTCTGAAGAAGTCTCACTGCCACTCCCTCTTACTTCTTACACAGTTCTGCTGCAGGCCTTTCAAACAGCTTCAGTTCTAAAGCACAATTTCCTCTGAGGAACCCTCAAGTAGCTTCCTTTGTTTATTTGTTCATTCAACCTTCACTTATTAAGCAGCTGTGATGTGATAGGCCCTCTAGCAGGTGCTGAGCATACAACAAAGAGGAAGACGCGAGTATTCTCCCAGGAAGCTCACAGAAGCTGTTTTTAAGTTATACAAAACTAGGGGGAATGTCCAAAGAGATGAGATGTAAGCCAAAAGAAGAGTGAATCACTCAATCAGAGCTTTTCTACAACCTCAATATTTTAAGTTTTCTATCCTCTATGAGACACAACTTCAGAGATTTTCGGAGCAATAAGCCTTTCTACACGCACTGGATATTATATATGGATGTGGCTTATTTTCTGCCAATCTATGCTGCTTGTCACATCTGCCACCTTTAGATCACCTCTGCTGATAGCTGCCTGCCTAAGATGACTTCTTTCTCACCAGGGCTTGAAAAATAATGGAGCTGCCTAAATGGGGACTATTTATGCACCAGGCACATTTGCAGCACATTCCCAAGTATGTCTGTGTTAAGGCATTTATTCTTGTCTTAGTTTCAGGTTGTATTTGTCCTGAATGTGCTCATTTCCATTTATTAATGTTTATCATTCCATTTCCCACCATAATTATTTATGTAATCATTTATCAGTTCTATCTTTCTAAGTAAAAATTAACAAAGCTCAAGACAGACTTGACTGGATCACAGACTGGATAAAATCTTAAAAAAGATTACAACTAGAAATAATGATAGTCCTCTAGTCTAGGATCTCTGAGAAACCCTCTCTCAGAAGACAAGAATATTAAGTTGCTTTAGCATTTTATTCTTAAGTTTTGGAATGAGAATGACAAAGCTACATGGACCTCAGAAAGTCACCTAGCCCAATCTCTTCACTTTATAAAGAGGAAAATTTGCTCCAGAATAGAAGAGTAACTGGCTTAGTTCAGACAGCTTGACAGATACAAGACTAAAACCCAAGATTCCTCACTCCAGCCAGGCTCTTTCCAACAGCTGTCCACACTGAGTTTGCCTGGCTGCATTGGCTTCCACAGCTAATTCTGCTTTTTTTCCATATTTTAATCCTCACTGCACCCTCCCCTTCCTTTCATCTTTTATCATCTGCAGTTTTCTCTCCTTCTCTTTTGCTTCCCCCTCCACAGGATCCTTTACATTCCTGTCAGTCCTGTGTGTTTCCTATTCCTGAACCTTTTGAGTTTTTTTCTGTTTTGGGGATCAGTGAAGGAAGAAAATCAACACATGTGTCTATCTCTGTATTCTCTATATTTAGTACTTTTTTTAAAAAAGGAAAACCTGATGTATATGGAAATTCTAAACTATCTTTAAAATTACAATTCTACAAATATACTAGAAAGTCTACTGGGAAAATCATGCTACTTAATTCCCGGGACTTAATACTAAAGGACTTCTGGGATAGCAGAGTAGGTTTTGAAATGATTGCATGGGGCCCTCAGTCCTTCAAGAAAAGATATAAAGTTCCTGTAGGGGAATTACAATCTTCTGTAATATTATCAGATCAAAATGTAATGGATGATATTAATTCTTCATACAGCAATAGACACGAATGACTGAGAAGAGTTTCACAAACAATAAAAACAGGGGTACCTGGGTGGCTCAGTGGCTGAGCCTCTGCCTTCAACTCAGGTCATGATCCTGGGTCCGTGGGATGGAATCCTGCATCAGGCTCCCTGCAGGGACTTTTTCCTCTGTGTCTCTCATAAATAAATAAATAAGATCTTTAAAACAAACAACAAAAGAACTAAGTCCCATCACATTAACTGTAGAAAGCTGCTTGGAGGCAACTGATGCATCAAATTTCATCAAGTCTGCATGACATGATGCACAGAACCAAACCCATTGTTCCCTGCTTCAATTTCCTGGGTATTCTGCTAGCAGAATGGGTGTGTTTTTGATGGCAGGCATTAACATTCTAGATCCCAGGAAGGGAAATCTTTTAATATAAATTAACTAGTTAAAATAATTAATTAATTAATTAATTAATTAATTAATTAACTAGTTGGTACCCTCACTTCCTTTCACTAAAAGGCTGTTGTGCTCCATGTGTTAGACTCTAGCTCTGGGCCTACAGAGCTGATATTCTGACCTTGACCTCTGGTGACCCCATAAAAGTGATGTCACCCTGAGCATGGCCAGATTCCCTTGTTAGCATTTTGGGGCCCTTTCTAGCCTCTGCAACTTGATAAATTAACAAATATCTACTGCACATGATTGCACAACTTTGGTTATGGTAAGTTACATGTGCTTCAAACATGAACAATCTCATTGATGTAAACAAACCAGGAACAGTGAGTACTAATGATTTGAAGAAATGGATAATCAGGTCTGTATATCTCTGTGCCATCTTTTTTGGTATTCCAATAGCATCAATAAAGGAAGGGAAAACATTCCCAAGATGTGCTGGGACTGACCACAGGTGAGCAAGCACAGTTCTCTGTTACCCAAATGAGAAGCACCTCTTGTAGGACCATTTCACGTCTTGCCTTGAGCAGCCCTGGGCCATTTCCAAAATCTCAGAGCCCTGGAAACTGCATACAGGAGCTAAGTCACTGAATCTCAAACAGGAGTCCTGCCCTAAGTCTAGACAACAGCTGTTAAGCAGCTGTGCCATGCAGCCCTAAAGCTGCTTAGTTTAATAAGATGCAAACGAAAAAGGAACTCTGAACCTACATGAAAAATACTAACCCCTGAGACAACAGCTGGCAGTTAATATACATCATGAAGACATTCATGGCATTAGAATAGATGCATAATGGATGACCTTTAGATTTGTGTTTTGGTTTTTCCATGAGTTATGCATTCAAATCTTTTCAACTTAAGAGAAATTAATAAGGAAAGAAAGGTGGAGGGGTAAGGGAAGAACCCTGGTAGCTGGTACAACATAAGATGGAAACAGGTAAAATGTGACTCCCTGTCATCCTCTTCCTCCTTCTTCAGCCCAGATACCCCACCCAAAAATAGCATGAAAGGCTTCACTGGAGCAACCAAGATAAATGTCTGTTCCTGAGGGCAGGCTCCAAGTTCAGGCACAGCACCACTTCTGAGAGTTGGCACCTTGTCTAGCCTTTGATCAGCTCTCCTTTGTGGGACACGTCAACCTTGTTCCTCTTTAATGTACAAGATGGGACAAGAGCTTGAGCCAGGCAGGTATAGCTGCAGGCAGGGCTTTCTTGAACACTGTGCAGAAAGGCTTTAGCCTGCCCAGGCCCAGGACGAGCCCCTTACAGTTGTCTGCCTGCCACATCCTATGAAAAGGAGTCCTGCCATTCTGGTGGCCTGGCATGTGTGTTGCCCAATATCAGGCAAGCGGGGACTTGGAACCAAATGGAAAGCAGGCAGCAGGTTGTTTGCTAGGTCCAGCTTTTGTAGGGGTCAGTGCTTACCTCCCCTCCCCCATCCCTTCTACAGTGACACCTCCCTCTGAGCCCTTTAGGAATCTAATGTTCCCGGGATGCCTGAGTGGCTCAGTGGTTGAGAATCTGCCTTCAGCTCAGGGCAGGATCCACATGGGGCTCCCCCCGGAGGGAGCCTACTTCTCCCTCTGCCTATGTCTCTGCCTCTCTCTCTCTCTCTCTGTCCTTGATGAATAAATAAATAATTTTAAAATCTTAAAAAAAAAAAAAAGGTATGATCCCATTCACTTTTTCTGACCTCTCCCTCCCTCATCCCCATCAAAATCCTCTGGTGCTGAAGTAAGGAAAGTCATTGACATGTTCATTGATGGGAGAATAATTCCATACAACCTTTCAGGAGAACAGGTTGACAAGATAGAAAGTTTAAAATATATATTCCTTTAGAATACACCCAGGAATTTCACTTCTAGAAATGTATCCTACAGAGAGGTATCTAGACTGGCTCAGTCAGAAGAGCACACAACACTTGACCTTCGGGTTTTAAGTTTGAGCCCCACAGTAGGTGTGGAGATTACTAAAAATAATAAATAAACTTAAATTTTAATGTATACTAAAGAAATTATATAGGAAAACAGAAATGTATGGATAAGAATGTTTATTGTTGCTTTATTAAAAATACTGAACTGGAAACCAAGTAAGTATCCGTTAGAAGAGGATCTGAAAAAAAAAAAAGAAAGAAAAAAAAAAAGAAGAGGCTCTGAAATAAGTTGTCCCATAAGCATACAAAGAAACACTTCAGAGCCATTAAAAAATAAGGAAGGATATCAATTAACACTGACATACGGGGATCCCTGGGTGGCGCAGCGGTCTGGCGCCTGCCTTTGGCCCAGGGCGCGATCCTGGAGACCCGGGATCGAATCCCACGTCGGGCTCCCGGTGCATGGAGCCTGCTTCTCCCTTTGTCTGTGTCTCTGCCTCTCTCTCTCCCTGTGTGACTATCATAAATAAATAAAAATTAAAAAAAAAACAAAAACAAAAAAAAACACTGACATACGCCCTAACACATTGAGAAAAGTGGGTTTCAGAGTAGAATCTTACATATATTAAAAAAAAATTAAGTTTATATGTTTATGCTTGCATAAAAAGAATAAAATGATAAAAATCATTTTGTTGACAGTATCTGTGAGGGATGGCATTGTAGGAATTACCACTTTCTCTATACATTTTTCTCTATACAGTTTACATTTTCAGAAAGGAGATATATTAATAAAAAATATTTTGATGTATTTTTTAAAAATTGTCTCTCAGGAAAATATATGCAATGCTTTCACATTGACAATCACTTGTATTCGTGAAGAGCTTTACAGTTTACAAAATCCTTTTATTTTCTCCATTAACTTGTCCAGTCCTCGCAGCACTGTTAGGTAGGAAAAGCAGATCTTAGTATTGTCAAAGATAAGCAAAAATAACAGAAAACAAACTGAAGGTTGTTGGATGGGGTGTGGTGAGGGGATGGGGTAACTGGATTACGGGCATGAAGGAGGGCAGATGATGTGATGAGCACTGGGTGTTATGTGCAACTGATGAATCACTGAACTCTACGTCTGAAACTAATGATAACACTATAGTTAACTAATTGAATTTAAATAAAATAAGTTAATAAAAAGATATGCATAAGTAGACATTAACCAAAGCACTGAAAAGAGACACCAGGCGGATAAAAAGCTGATCGGAGGCTCAATGAAAAATCCCAGAGTTGGTGAGTGTAAATGTGGTTGGGCCAGCTCTGTCCACCATCCAGCAGTTACGGCAGTGGCAGTTCGGAGGCTATCCTCCCACAGAGGCTGGGAGACAGAAGCCCTACCCTTCCTAATGACTACATCACAGAGGAATGGCTTTCAGATAGGTGAGAAAGACACTCCCGAGCACTTATCAAAGGGATAGAAAAAGGATTCTCATTTGTCAGCTCTTTTTAGTAAGTGCCGAAGCAATGGGAGGTCAGGTGATGGCTGGCACAGACGGTAAGTTCTCCTGTCAGCCATGGGGGCAGGGTGGTCCCAGGGACATAGCCTTAAGCTGCTAGAAGCCTGTTAAAATTTGCTCAAGTCTCTTAGTGCAGGAGTTTGAATGGAGTGGTTTTGTCAAGAATTTTTGCCACTTAGTATCTCCCCTTTTCAGATCAAAAAACGTGCACAGAGAAGGTATGTGCTATAGCCCCTTAGAGATGCACCATCTGGATCTCCCTCCAGAAAGAACTTGCCATGCTGCTGCAAGGAGGCCAGCTGCAGACAGGTTCCGGCTGCAGCCCCTTCAGGAGCCACCTGAGAATTCAAGCTGAAGCCATGCTCTCTGGGAACAGACGGTGGTCAGTGACCAGCACCGGGCGTGCCAACCCTGGTCATTTCCATCAACATGAAGCTGTTCCAATGGGCAACTTGTGTTCCAAAGGCCCAGGTTGGGCAAGTCTCTGTCAGGTGTGTGTCCCAGCCTCTGGCTCTCCCTGCTAACCCGCCCTCCTCCCACGTTCCTGTTCACAGGCACCACCCACAAACAAACCCCCTGCACTTGGGACTTCATCTCAACATCTGCTTCCTCAGGAATCCAAACTCATACATACTCTTGTCCAAAACTAGACTCACAGGGAACGGGTACTCAAACCATCGTTTCTGAATCCTATTAAAGTATAAACCCTGTTGGAGGTATTTTTATCAGACTCAGAATCTTTAGCCAAAGGAAAGATTTTCTAAAAGTAAGAATGACCGAATGCACTACAGAAAGAACAGCGACGTCAGGGGCACGGGAAAGAGGATGCACCATCCAGGCCCCCCTAGAATGACTGGAATCCCACCAAGTGATCTTTAGTTCCATCCAGAAGATTAGAGGATCCATTCAGAGGCAAGGCTAGGATGCCACACTGCGTCTTAAACATATTTCTATTATTGTGCTTCTTACTTTGCATAGTAATAGATACATCTGCCTCTCCCCTCAGAGTAGGAGCTTCTCAGTGGAAAGACGTCCGTTGTTTTGTCTTTAGTTTCAGAGGTAGAGTTTAGTGATTCATCAGTTGCATATAGCACCCAGGGCACATCACATCATGTGCCCTCCTTAATGCCCATCACCCAGTTACCCAATCCTCCACGTCCTTCCCCTCCAGCAGCCCTCAGTGTGTTTCCCAGAGTTAAGAGTCTCTTATGGTTTGTTTCCCTGATTTCATGTTTCATTTTTCCCTCCTTTCTCCTATGATCCTCTGTGTTGTTTCTTAAATTCCACATAAGAGTGAGATTTATGATAACTGTCTTTCTCTGTCTTGTTTCACTTAGCATCATACCCTTTAGTTCTATCCATGTCATTGCAAATGGTAAGATTTCTTTTTTCGGATGGCTGAGTAATATTCCATTGTATATACATACCACATCTTCTTTATCCATTCATCTGCCCATAGTTTGGCTGTTGTGGACATTGCTGCTATAAACATTGGGGTATAGGTGCCCCTTCAAATCACTATGTTTGTATCCTTTGAGTAAATACTTAGTAGTGCAATTTATGCGTTGTAGGGTAGCTCTATTTCAACCTTTTTATTCCTTTTTGCATCCTCAGTACCTATAACAAAAATCAGTGTATCATAGTAGCTTGATAATTGTTGAATAAATTATTGAGTCTTATCTTAGGGAAGAAGGTAGGGGAAAAGTGGGTAATATTATTATAGCCAATAGTTACTGGATGTATATCAGGCACTGTTTCAAATTCTTCATCATGTGTTATCATGTCATTCCATATACGCAGTAACTCCACAAGGCAGTGTTGCTGGTGGTGATATTCAGGAAGCGGACTCTGAGACAAAGTCTGAGGGCACAGACTTTGGGCACAGGTTGTTCATTGGGAAGCACTTTTGGGATTCACATCCATGGCAGAGAGGGAAAGGAAGCAAGTCTGGGTACAGGGAAGTGAGCCACAATGAGGGCCCAATGACAACCTCAGCCAATCCCAAGGGGAGCTCTGAGACCAAAATGATCCAATCAGGTTGTCCTGTGTTGGACCAAAGTGACCATGCCTTTACACCTCCTCTCACCTTAATCTGTCATAGATAGATGTGGGCCGTCCCAGGCAGGGCATGACCTTGGGTCAGGCTGCTCTCTGAGTCTGTTGCCTCAAAGGGATTGTTAGCTGAAAGTTTTGTGCCCAAAGCACTCCCATCTAGGCAGCACATTTCTGTACCAAGCACAAGTAAGAAATGTTATTGACCTTTTATACAAATAGAGAAACTGAGGCACAAACACTTTAGGTAACAGCCAATCGGGTCACATACTCAGTGACCACTAAGGTGCACACTGTAGCAGTGGCCTATGGCCCTCTGCAGGCCTTACTAACGATGGGAAATCCTAATTTTGGAGAGGGTGAATGCATCCCTGCGTGCATGGAAGTTTTCATCTTTACAAACTGAATCACTGCAATCAGGAATCAAAAAGGCACCATCAGGTGGGACACACGTAGAAAAATGTTGACATGTTTTACCCAACATCATATTAGGCACCATGAATGATAAAAAGGAAGCATGAATGATAAAAAGGAAGGAACATGGTCTCTTCTCATGAGAAGCTTAGAGTTTAGGCAAAGGGATAAACCATAGACACATGAAATAATTACTGGAAAAATCCCAGAACATAAATGAGTAAGTGGGAAATGATTACTATATTGGATAACAGTAAGACAGGCAAAGGGCAAGCAAGCCTTTAACAAAACAGTCTTTTATTAACACAAGGTTCCACTCCCTTTAACACTGAATGACTGTGGGCCTTGGAACCCGAGGTATTGATAAAGTATAAACTATAACCAAAGTGTAAAAAGGAACTAGGGACAGGAAAGGACCCACATGCCTGAGCACAAAGAAGTTTCCAGGACAAATTAAATCCCCCAGCTTTTGGGATCCCTGGGTGGTGCAGCGGTTTAGCGCCTGCCTTTGGCCCAGGGCGTGATCCTGGAGACCCGGGATCGAATCCCACGTCAGGCTCCCAGTGCATGGAGCCTGCTTCTCCCTCTGCCTGTGTCTCTGCCTCTCTCTCTCTGTGTGACTATCATAAATAAATAAAAATTAAAAAAAAAAAAAACCCAGCTTTTTTGTTTTTTGTTTTTTTTAAGATTTTATTTATTTATTCATGAGAGAGAGAGAGAGAGAGGCAGAGACACAGGCAGAGGGAGAAGCAGGTTCCATGCAGGGAGCCCGACACGGGACTCGGTCCCAGGTCTCCAGGATCACGCCCTGGGCTGAAGGCAGGTGCTAAACCGCTCAGCCCCCCGGGCTGCCCAAAATCCCCAGCTTTCGATGAGACCTCATTTTCTCTACCACTATACTGTCTTGAATTTTTATATTACTACTTTTGGCTCCTGGGCAATTAAAGATATTTTACCTCTAAATCTTAGCCACTTTTTCTTTATATGGGTGAGAGCACTTAAATATGGAAGAGAAGAATACTGTGGCTTATCTTACTGGTATAATGAGAAGGATTTTCTTTATAAGAACTTTTATTTCATTCACTCAATAACTGTTTAATGAGCACCATCAACATTTTGGGTAGTTGTTTAGTATCATGATTAACAAAGAGCATAGGTTTGGCAGACAGACTTGGTTTGAATTTCAGCCCTGCTCCTTAGCAGATCTATGGCCAAGTACTTCTGTAATCCTTACTTTCTTTCCTTGTAAAATGGGACCAATAGCAGTATTTGTCTAATAGATTGTGGTAAAAATTAAATAATTCTTGGGGCACCTGGGCGGCTCAGTGGTTGAGGGTCTGCCTTTGGTTCAAGCTGTAATTCCGAGGTTCTGGAATCGAGTCCTGCATCGGGCTCCCCACATAGAGCCTGCTTCTCCCTCTGCCTCTCTATGTCTCTCATGAATAAATAAATAAAATCTTTTAAAAAATTAAATAATTCTTGCAAGGTGTCTGAAACATATTAAATGGTCAGTAAGTTACTTGTTATGAGTAACAGCTAGAGGAGGAGTTTGGACCAGATACAATGCTGGGTGCTGGGGATTCAACAATGAATAAGACAAACAGTCCCTGTCTTCTGGGGTCAGACAGGTAAGGTAAGCACAAAAGGGAGACAGATAAGCAAGGCATTAACTGCTAGGATAAGAGAAATACAGTTTTATGGAAACATGTAGCACTGAGAAAGAGAGGAAAGTAAAGGAGTTTCAGAAAGATTCCTTGGAAGAAATTATTACCATTACCTTTAAAAATTATATTCTTTGCTGTGAATTACTTGGTTTCAACCACTACAATGTAAGCTGCATGAGGGCAGAGACATTGTATGTTGTGTTTGGTTTTATATATCAAATTCCTATTGTAGTGCCTGGTACATAAGAGGCACCCAAATATCTGAGGGATAAATGGAATGACTTGTAAGGTGGAAAGTAGGAGGAGTTTGCTAGGTGAGGATGATAGGAAAGGTGTTCCAGGCAGATGAAAGAGTGTGCATGAAGTTTCTGAGGTGAGCGAAAGCACGGTGAATGCGAGGAGCTGCAATGCAATTAGGCTAGAAAGGTGTATGTGGATGCCATGAGGGATGAGGCTTAAACAGAGATCAAATCAAGCAGGGTCTTGAAAGCCACGGTAAGGAGTTTGAACTTGATGCTAAGGAGCAGTGTGAAGCCATTAAGGATTTTCATCAAAGAAAGGATATAATCAGGGTCTGTTTTATGAATTTATTCTTTACTCTGTGAATTCACTAATAATTCAAATCCATGTTTAAAGGAAAAAAAATGGAAACTACAGAGAAGCATTTAGGGGAAAAAAAATCACCTGTAATCTTATCATTGAGAGACAACCACCATTGGACTATAAATAACAAACAGCCTGGCTCAATTAACCATTGCTGCATAACAAACCACCCTAAAACCTACTGGCTTAGAACAATTGATTATTTTCATGAGTCTGTGGGTTGAGTGGGGTGAGCTAGGTGGTTCCTCAGCTCTGTGTAGCTGAGGATACCTCATTGCAAGCTGCCACCAGCTGGGAACTTAGCTGGCACTAGAACATCCAAGATGATCTCTCATCCTCCAAAGAGCCTCTCTCCACCTGGCCTCTCATCTTTCAGTAATCCAACCTGAGCTTCTTTGCAGCATGGTGGCTTGCCTCCAAGGATAAAAGGGAAGCTGCCAGTCTTCATAAAGCCTAGAGTTGGACATACCCTGAACTTCTGCCATTGCACTTTAGTAAGCAAAACCAGGCACAAGGCCAGCTGAAATTCAAGGGGAACAGAGTCCATTCACCTCTTTCTTGATGGGAAGAGTAGTGTGTATATGGGAAGACCCATTAGCTATTGGGAAACTATCTACCACACAACCTGACTTGCTAGTAGGTTGTTGACCAATTTCTGGTACAAATAATTAGAAAAACTCAGTTCAAAAAAGACAAATGCAAAGTACATGGCCTTCGTCCATCTAATAATCTAATAAAAATAGGTCACCTAAAATAAGCTGGCATGTTGTCTGTGCAGAGGGGAGGGTAGGAGGCAGGGGAAACATGGTAGAACCTAGTGTTGAAATAAAAGGAAAGGTCACATCCTTGACAAAGAACATGGTTAAAACTGTCTTAAGAAGTGTTATTCCACTAACGCAGCCACAGTTGACCAGAGTATTAAACGGAGTGTGACAGGTGATTAAAACATGTTATTTGCCCAAACTCACTTCCTGAGGGTCAAATGGCTGGAGACCCAGGGACCAGGCAGTGATACTACAGCAAGCAGAACAGCAGAAGCGACAAAGTGTGCACGCCACAGCTAGGAAATGACAAGGATACTGCTGGGACCCTGCTGATAGAGTACAGGACCGAACCAAGCCAGCAGCAGAAGAGACAGAGTAGAGCCATACAGCATAGATGAAATCATGTAAATGATAAACGGAAATGCCTGGTGGGCAGGTGGGAGGAGATGCGGATATCACATAGGTCTCCAACTTGAATAAACAGAATAGCTACTCCGTGGGGTAGACGCACAGGAAGAGCAGGTTTGGGGATCAGAGACCTCCAAGTGGGGTAGCCCTTGTGAATAAACACGTGGGAAGCTCCGTAAGGATGGCTAGACGAAATATGCTGAAAACCATAAAGGGCAACAAATGAAACCATGTGTGCAGATTCACATAGTAAGAGCATCTAGTCAGAAAAGCAATCAAACCCTGGAGGAACTGAAGAGGGTTTTAAGATTTGGAAAGCCACAAGTGACTTTACACCTCAACAAATCAAAATCGGAAAGCGGAATATCCTGTCCACTACTTACCCAAACTACTTAGTAGGAAGGGGAGGGTCATCTTCAAGTCACAAATCTCCACTAGGAGGGTTAGGAAAAAGTGGCCGATCTCTAAGGTAGAAGACGTACCAGAATTACATTAAAACCACTTTCAGTATGATTTTCCAACCAACTAGAGAAAACAAAGGTCTACAAAATTAAGCCAGAGGGAAAATATATGCCCCTCTGCCCCCCAAAAACCCCACCATGACTTATAAAACAAGCCTAAGTCTTGGAAAAAGAAGGTCCAAAAAGCCAGAGGCTGGCAGGGTCAGTCACAGTACCCTCATTGTGTTTATTTGCCAAGCAACCTTCCAATTAGAAATTGGCCTGTCTGCAGAAAGAAACTGTATCGATCTTCCAGCTGGAGCATTCTGGTGTACTTGATACCTGTGGCCTTTCACTATAAATTAATAGGCATCTGGGTCAATACATCCCTCTTTTGTTTCATTTAAGTCCAGAGAGAGGTCAATTCTCAAGTGACAGATTTGCTTTCAGTATCTCGCAAGGCTGAGGGCCAAACTGTGATGAAGAAATACTACCTAGAGAACTTCTGGTAACCAGATAAGAGAGCTTATCTTGGAGGCACTCCAGCCTCACTTCAAGCTTTCCCATGGAAATACAGCAAGCACTTTTTCTTTTGAACCAAAAAATTAAGATACAATCGCAAACAAAGAATATAACTTATTAATATTTTTATTTCGAGTTGTAATCTATGATTACTTCAAAAAGATCCACTTCAGAAAACATCCAATGGATGTTGACTTACATTAAAAAAGTAAGTCACCAATGTATGATTTATAGTACAGAATACACAATAAATTATATTTACATGCAATGACTAGACTACCACGCACACAGTAAAAAAATACAGTATTTTTATGTACATTTTTTAAATTTACATTTTCATATACAATATATAAAATTAAAAAGATTCTCTGTACAAAATCTCATGTGCACAGAGTTTGTAAATCCCTATTCTTATGGCTGTACCAGCACACATATGCTTAAAACTAGAATACTACAAACACTTAACTTTTTTTTTTTTTTTTACTTCATGTTCAGTCTTGGCACCCATATACTAATATCATTATTTTTAAAATGTGAATTACAAAGAAAATAAACATAATCATGCAGACTTTTTTAATATAAGAAAATGAAAAAAAATGTGCTACTAGGATCATCATTTATCACTTCCACAGTTACCTAGTTCTTTTCAACTTCCTGCACTGCTTTCATACAGGTGCATGCATAACTAACGGATTATGGATTGTATTAGTAACATAATACTATAGTCTGACAATACTTAGGCATTAGAAATGCAACTATCTAACAACCATAACCTGTCAAGTATTTCTGCTTTAGCAGAAACTTCAATTAACACATTATATACTAAAATTCACAGAAATGTCAATATTATAATTCCTAAGTTTATAGAGTCTGCATCAGAGAGTACATGATCACTTAAAAAACAACAAAACAACAAAAAAGGGGTTTGACATTGGAGTATATTCTCTGTTCTGTGACTGGAGAGTAGGGGAGATATATGATAAACCATTAAAAGGTTATCCACTGTCCCTGTTGAGGAAGCACTTGTACACTCCCAATCTGTTTAAATAAAGACACGTGAAAGCTTTATAAAAAGTTTAAGCTACACTATTCATCTTTAAAAATCTCTTTGAAAAGTAACAAATTGAAGGTATCAGCACCTTCCCTCTTCCCCAAGTAGCTAAAGATCAATGAGAAAAATAAAGTGCCAATGTGTAAAACATTGTTACTTGTTTAAGAGGCACTAACCCATTTGATGGCTTAGGATTAAATATGAAAATAGGCCAGATCTGATCTGAATAATAAATAGAAGGTAGGTGTTCCAGTCTATGCAATTTCTGCCTAGATGGGGGATGGACCAGAAAACTACCTACTCCCCCATTTATTGCTTTGAAACCTGTACATACACTTTAAATTCTGACAGAACAATTAGATTTCTAAGATGGAAAGCACAGTGTCTGTGCCACTTTGAAGTTGAAAAAAAAAGTGCACTCTTGATCACTGGAAGGAGAGCTGCTGAGACTCTCTTCACAACTCATATCTTCACAAGAGTCCTCACTAAAAGGGAGGAAAAGAGACAAAGAAGATTCCATTATTTTTTAAAATATTTTATTTATTCATGAGAGATCATTATTTAGAAAATACTTAAAAGATTTTATAAGCCAAATAAAACTACTAAGCACATATCTCTAGTCTCAGGATTTTTATATTCAAAATTTAAGCTTTATAGAGACAAAATTTAACTTATTAGGACTTCCTAAAATGAATTGTAATCTCCTTAGAAAATATAGGTTTTAAGATGTTTAGACAAATTACTATCTGCCAAACTATTATTCTTGTACCAGTTAATAAATATCAACAACTAACTATACAACTCTAAGCATTTCAAATCCAATAAATGGAGACAAAGGACAACGTATCTCCCATCACATGGTTTTGATGTCTTTCTTGCATTAATAATTGTATCCCTGATATTCTCAAACCAAGAAACCAGTAAGCTATAAAAACTAAACTTCTCATTCTTTATAGCATAAAATAACCAAATTTAATAAAATCATTCATTTTATGAACAAAAATTAACTCTGAACAAGACAATGCCATTTGCCAAAATGGTAAAAATATCTAAAGCAGTCTGCCATGTTAGTGGTGGTGGTTTCCTTTACGTTCCAATCATTTAACCCACAGCCTCTTCCCACGGCACCATATTAGGAATTCATACTAACCCTGAAAAGCCCAGAATGCCATTTCAGGTTTTGTTTTTAAACTAAACTATATTTCAAAGAGCAAAGGAGATGTGAAACAACCAGTTTTCACAAAGGGAAGAAATGAAAAAAGTCCAGACAGAGGGAGGACAAATACCGTATGATCTTATATGTGGAATCTAAGAATAAACAAAAAATAAAAATCAGAACTCATAGATACAGAGAACCAGACTGGTGGTTGCTAGAGGCAGGGAATGAAGCAGGTGAAAATGCTCAACAGGTACAAAATTCCAGTTACAAGTCTTGGGGATGTAATGCAGAGCATCATGGTTTGTTTTTATTTTTATTTTTTTGTTTTTAAATAAAGAATGAAAAGGGGGGAGGAGAAGAGCATACTTCTAAATCATCACCTACTTTAATAAAACTACCTCTAGCTAATTTTCTCACCTGAAGCAATGATGCTATTGGAGTAGGAGCTTTCTCTAATACCCTGTAATATTCCCAGGTTCCATTTTGAGTATAAAATCAGTATTATTTACTATGGGAAAGTCTAATTAGTCAAGGAACCTGCTTACCTTTCACTTTCATCAAAACAACCCCCCTCTGGTATCGTTGGCAGCTCAGGAACACTGTAGTAGCTGTTGTGGAGGCTCTGGGCTGTGTGCCTTGAAACAATCCAAACCAATTTCTTATGATCTGGTTTGCAACATTCAGGAGAAGAATATTCGGCGAGGCATTTAGAAACTAACTCCCTCCAATAAATGAACTCGGTGTCATTAACCTGGAAAAAAATGTTAATGAAGAGGTTAACTACCCTACAATCACCCTAAAATGCTTAAATTATACTGATGCCTGGCTCCCACCACCGGATATTCTTATTTGATATGGGATATGACCTGGGCAAAAAGATTTTTTAAAGCTCTGCAATTCTAACGGGCGGTCAAAATCCAGTAACCACTGGTTTAAAGGAGGAGCACCATAGGTATAAATAATTTACATAGAACCTAATAAAAAGCTCTGCCTATTTTAAGAAAAAACACTGACCTAAAAACATTAGATTTGTTAAACCGATCAATTATTAAGTATATTCTTTAATAGTCTCAATGAAAGGAATTTAACATAATTTAGCCCTCTATAACACAGCATTGAATGGACTGCTAAA
Organism: Canis lupus dingo; assembly: GCF_003254725.2. NCBI lineage: Eukaryota > Metazoa > Chordata > Mammalia > Carnivora > Canidae > Canis > Canis lupus. Next base: position 1,736,954 of record NC_064274.1, on the reverse strand, counting down.
ATTATGCATTTACATTAAGACACTAGATATACACTAATGGAGAAGTTAGCAATAAGACAGAAGAGGAACTTCCCAAAGAGCACAGTTTCTCCACCACTGGGGAGTGCCCCAATTTATTTCAACTAACAAATTTTCACTTAAGATATTTGCAGATATTATTACAGAAGGTTTAAATTAAAACTAATAAATTTATGATTTAAATGAAAGCTAGAGGGATCCCTGGGTGGCGCAGCGGTTTGGTGCCTGCCCTTGGCCCGAGGCGCGATCCTGGAGACCTGGGATCAAATCCCACGTCGGGCTCCCGGTGCATGGAGCCTGTTTCTCCCTCTGCCTGTGTCTCTGCCTCTCTCTCTCTCTCTCTCTCTGTGACTATCATAAATAAATGAAAATTAAAAAAATAAAATAAAATAAATGAAAGCTAGAAGTTATCTGTTAAAAACAAAATGCTTCATAAAAAAGGCATTTTCATCACAAACAGAAGAGAACTTTTTATCATCATGGTCTCCATTACCACCTAATCTAGCTCCATCTTAATCCCCTTGCAATATGGCTGGAATCCCTTCTTGTTCTACAGACATCTCCTAGGTATCTAATAGCCTCCCTCAATTCTTTTTTACACTGAGTCTCTCATCAAAATTCAATACTCCTGATTTGGGAATACTTCTTGAAAACCTTTTTCCAACCCAACAGTGCACTTGACTAATGTACCCTCCCTTCCCTTGCCTAAGGGGGAAACCACCAACAATGAAAACCCAGAGTTTTAACTGATCCCTAAGCAAAGAACTCCCACAAGTTTGGTATGGTTTCTACTACTATTTCTTCATGAGAAATTTAAAATCTCAAATCTCCAGCTACAAGTTATCTTCTGAATTTTTATTCCAGGTTGCTAAATATCTTCTAAATACCTACCCACCTGAAAGATATACAAGTACCTAAAATCGTATTTCTTTGATCACAAACTGGTTTCTCTCAAACTTCCCTCAGTGGCATCAATATTCTCTTCTCCCCATCATTAGGTTCAAATCTTGGTCATTGTGACTCCGTGTCTCATATCCATGCTTGGCTTCCAAAACCACTATTTAAGTTGGATACTCGTATTACTTCTGCTTGTGACTATCACCTAGACATTCTAACTACAAGCCTACGTTAAATGATTCCCAAGCCCTTTTAGTCCACCAACTTCCTGGCCACAAGCCTTTGTTACCGATTGTCTAAGATTCTTCTGGTCCAACCAGAATATCAGACATCGTGCCTCTCACAGTCTGCCCTATTTGGTGCTAATGAAGCTCCCAAAGCAGTCCCTATTAGTGCTAACACCTGTTACTGCAAAACTTATTGGGCTGGCCAGACTAAGAGGTTTAAAAAGAAAAAGATGGCAGAAGGTATTTTGGTAATGCTACTAATGGGATGATGATCCAACCCTAAGGATGTAATGGACTGCCATTAGTTTATTTACTAAGTCTACTTCCTCACATGTATTTTAGAACAACGTGCAAGTAGCAATGTGGACCGCTGTGTTACCAACCGGTGAGAATACTATAGAAGGGACAACATCTGAACACAGAAAGAAGCTAGACTAAGTGATCAGGTTCCCTTCCAGCTTAACATTGTCTGGGTCAAATCTGCATTTTGAGAACTTCAACACTTGAGCTACAAGATAAAAGTGTAAAAGTCAAGAGCCCCATAAAGTATTATTTAATGTTTGAATCACCATGGGGGTGGGGGAGGAGAGAGGATAAAACACTAGAAATCTGCTTTAAAGAATAAGAACTGAAAAAAAAAAAAAAAAAGAATAAGAACTGAAGATAATTTACCTTGGAATGTTTTTTAACAAGCAGAAGAATTTCCAGTAATTCAATGGATTTCAAAGTTTCTACTTCCAAATTGAGAAGGCACAAAGCTAACACAGATGGCTAAAAAAAAGGGGGGGGGATAAGTATTTTTTATAAATTTAAAACAGAAACAGTGAGACATATGTAAGCAAGAAATTAACTTACTTTTGCTTTTGAAAAGGTGAGTCGGCAGTTGCAAGCTTTCAGTTGAGCTTCTAGTTTATCTAGACTTAGTATTTCTTTCCTATACAATGAAAAAATAGGACAAATATTTAAATCTTTGGAAATTTAATAAATAATTTTAAGAAACTGCTGTTAAAAGTCCAAATTAAAAGTTTTAGAAGAGTAAAAATATAAATTTCACTGGCACTGTAACTGTTAGCTTAAGTACAAAATCTTTATTTGTAATCCCACTGACCTTTCTGATGTATGACAAAGTACAATAGTATGGTATAAGTGCAAAAAGTTTAAGGCAGTAGTTGCTTCCAATTCATAGTGCAATTTTTCTGAAATTATTTTTTCCATCCGTTTTATGTCAGAAGCAGTACATTTACATTGACTAATCCGGATTACATCATGAGTGGATGGAATATTGCATTCTTCTTCAACTATTCTAGCAGCCAGCAAAAAACAACAGACTCCAATGCAAGACAGATGTTTAGGTTTCACCTGAAAAACAAAGAACAAAGGCTTCTTCTAACAACTGTCACTCTGACGTAGCAAAGCAGATACTTGAAAGAATATTATAATGATGTCCCTAACTCTTAAGACAGAACACAATCTAGCTGCTTCATGTACTTATCCTTAATTCACATTTATACTTAATCATTTTTTCATTTTAAACAGACTTAATTTCCCATTTTAAAAAACACATGTTAAAAAAATAAAATAAATAAAAAACACATGTTAAGCATTTAAATTACGTAATTTAAATGCAAATTCAAAAGGTAGGTTTCCAACAATGAATTATACTTTGTATTTCAAATATGAAATCATAATAGTACAGTCTCCCCCAAAGTAAACTAAGCCTTTCAACACCAAGACAACATATACTTCTTTGGACATAAAAATAATACATGCAACTCATCTTTTTTTTAATCTTCTTCTCTATTTATTTTTAAGTATCATCCCACATTTCAATGCAAATTTGCCCAAGAGAAATACTGCATCAGTTGTGCAGAGTGGAGCATATGTAAAAGCTGCCATGGACAGATGGCTGCCCTTTTCTTTGCAGTGCCCCGAAAACTGACCCAGCAGCTGACAGCAATCCTATTGGCAGAAGAATCACCACATTTTTCTAACAGTTGCTGGTTAATAAGACTATGGCTCCCTGCTTTGAAAAGACTTTTCACAGGGAAAGCAGTAGGTCACCTTTAACATGTTTCGGCACTAAAAACAACTAAATTCCAAGAGAAATACGATGGAAGACAAAAATATGAAAACCTTATTTTGAGGACTGTATACATATGCAGGGAATACCTAAAAACGGTGTTACCTTCGTTTTGTAACATCTTCAAAGAGAAGGTATATAAAAGATAATAGTAAAACCAACTTAAAATACAACACAGTTAATTCTGTAGTCTCTTAATCTGGCACTACAGATCACAATTCCAATTAAAAATGTTTCTGTGTAATGACATAGTTCCTTTCAGTTGTCCAACATTTCTCAAACCCTTGTTATGTCAGGCACTGTGCTGGGCACTAGGTTTAAAAATAAAAGATGCATACACAAAAATGTTTAAATACCTTCATAAGAGCCAAGAATCTGTCCAGAATATTGACAGCCAAGACAAAAGTCTCAGTGCAAGACCCAAAAAAGTTGGTTAAACTCCTTAAATCTTCTACTTTAGCATTTCTCAATCTTGGACACAAAGTGTTATCATCCTGCAATAAAAACCAAGAGCCAAAGCTGTGACTTTCTAAAAATTGGATAGATGGCACACAAGTATATTCAAATAAGGTAATTTTTTTCTTAATCTTCGAGAGTACGGAAGAAAGAGTGGTATCATTAAACACACACTTTTTCAGATACAAGATACGTATAGATATCATGGCTTTTTAAAAATACATAGCATAAAAGAGCTTTAGCAATCCGATATAAAGTGAACTGTTGCCACACTTCCGGAGGATTGTAGCAAATCTAATTCCCCCATAATGGAGACAGTTTGTTTTCTTTATAGCAGGCTCTTAGATTTCTTTTTTTGAATAAAGCATTTCAGGGGATCCCTGGGTGGCGCATCGGTTTGGCGCCTGCCTTTGGCCCAGGGCGCGACCCTGGAGACCCGGGATCGAATCCCACGTCGGGCTCCCGGTGCATGGAGCCTGCTTCTCCCTCTGCCTGTGTCTCTGCCTCTCTCTCTCTCTCTCTCTGACTATCATAAAAATAAATAAATAAATACATAAATAAATAAAGTATTTCATGGGCAGAGGGTATTTCCATAATCCACCCAGAGGCTGCAGGCTGGGGGTGCCACTTAGGAGTACTTCTCTACAGTCAGCATCATTTTCGTTCTTGCGTAACCCTGTAAAAATTCAGTACTCGAGAAGACACATTTTGGTGCTAAGAAACTTAGAGCCTTTAATCTTGATTCAACTGGGGGCAAAAGACAACACAACAACCACAACCACAACCACAACCACAGTCCTCCTTCTCCAAGGCCTACCAGCTCGTGAACAAGATCCCTTCCCTGGGAGCTCACCTCCGGGGTGGCCTCGATCAGGCTCAGCCCTTTCTCTCGAGGTTGGAATCTCGGTTCCTGCTCTAGATAGAGGCTCAGCAATCCGAAGAGCTGGACCCCTTCACGACCTGCCGAGTACTCTGCCCCCAAATCCTTCATCTGCGGCAAAGACACGACGCCGTCGGAAGGTGTCCCCGGGGGGGGGGGGGGGCGGGGCAGGGGCGAGCCGGTGGGTGCCGGGGCCTCCGGAGGGGCGCGCGGGAGGGGAGGGGAGGGGAGGGGAGGGGAGGGGAGGGGGGAAGGGAGGGGCGCGGCAGGAGGGTCACACCGGGAGGCCCCGGCCGGGCCGCCGCAGCTGAGGCCGCTGGGGGAGGGGCTGCTGCCGGCCGCGAGCACCCGGGGCCGCGCACGGCAGGGGAGGGGGGTGCGAGGCGTCGCGACCGAACAAAGGGCTGGAGGGAGGCGGCCGAGCCCCGCCCTCCCGGGAGCCGAGCCCCAGCAGCCCCTCGCGCTGCCGCACCGCCGGCTCCGCCGAGACTGCACCCGCGGGGCGGGGGGCGAGGGCAGGGGGGCGGCGCGCCCAGCACCCGGTGCCCACCGACGCGCGTCCATCCAGCGGCGCGGGGCCTGGGGCCGTCGATGCAGGCGGCGCCGCCCCAGCGAGCCCCCGGGGCAGGGGCAGGGGCGGGGGGGGGGCACCGCCTCCGGCTCGGCTCCCGGAGCCTCCAGACTCCCTCAACGCCCCCCCCCCTGCAGCGCACACTCCCGGCCGAGGACGCGGTCCCCCGCCGCCGCCGCCGAGGCCCAGCTGCGAACAAAGGACCCCGCGGCCCCGGGCGGGCGCACGTACCTCGCCGAGACGCGCCTCCCGCCGGCCCGCGGCGTCACGGCCCGGCCAGGACTGGGCGCGGCGGGGGCGTCCCAACCCGTCTCCGAGGCCGCGGCCCCGCCGCCTCAGCGGTGCCCCCGGACCGGCATCGGCGCCTGCCCCCTGCCGCGCCTCCGCCTCCGCCTCCGCCGCCGCCTCACGGCCCGAGCCGCATCCCGCGCCCGAGCGCCCACCCCTGCGGCTGGGGCGCAGCCCGGCCCCGCACCCCCGAGCCCCGAGCCCCGCGCTCCGAGCCCCGCCGCCGCCGCCGCCGCCGCCGCCACGCTGGAGGCCGCCGCCAACCCCTTGTTTTTGTTTTGAGTCTCCGACGCCCCCAAGGGGCGGGGCACGTGACTCCCCGCGGAGGGATCCGAGGCCGCCGAAGCGGCTTTGAAAAAGAGTCCCGCCGCCCTCCGCCCGCCGCCGGCCTCGGGCCCTCCTCCCCTCGCCTCCCTGTGCCGAGCCCCCGCCCTCGGCGCCAGGGCGGAGGGTGGGATCTGGGAATCCGCCTTCGGGATTGAAGAGGAAAAGGAGGGACCGATGGTACAGGCGGAAGGAGACGGTGTCGGGCCGCGTTGCAGCCTTTTAAAGGTCCCCGTTTGTTTTGTGTTCACTGTTTTGAAAAGTCCGCCCAAAGCAGCAAGCTCTCCGATTGGATGCTGGCACCGAGGCAGCCTCGAGCGCGGATTGGCTGGCCGGTCAGCCTCCGAGCCCTCTGATTGGCTTTCAGCTTAGCCGGCGCCTCTATCTTCCTTGGGGCCTTAGCAACTCTGGAGGCTTGGAGTGCGCATGCCCGGTGTTCCGACGGCGTTTCCAGAGCTGACCCTGGGCCCCGGGCCTTCCAGCTCTGCTCCGACCTCCACCTCCGGGGAGCTGGAATAGCTGGAAAACCTTCCTTCTGTTCTCGGGGCCCACTTTGTGATAACCAGTCAAGTCATTATAAAATTGCTGGGGTGCTTACTGAAATATTTATGAATAAAATGCTCTCATCTCTCGTATTTGAAGTGTTTCCTACCAAAAGGGAAAAAAATGCAGATAGATATTAATAGGTGAAATGAGTTGGAGAAAAGGTTAAGACTTTAATGGGTGCGTTTTCGTTATAAGACTATTAGTTTTGATTTGATGTGCCTTGAAATGTGTGCTAATGAAAATAAATGTCTAAGGAGGAACTTCAAGGGGAAAACCTAACCTGCTCATACTGATGAGGACATATAAACGTTTAATAATTATAATGTGCCTCCAGAGGTTACAGTTGTGATGTTGTGTTAATCAAAACTCCCAGAGGCTTCTTGGCCCTCAGTCACCCATAAGTTATCATTTACTGTCCATTATAATTAACTTTATTGTTAAGAGGTGACACCTCTTTTGAAGCAAAGCAAAAAGCAGAACAAAGGGTGCCTTAGGCCAGAGAAACCTTAACAGAGGAGTTCTCTGGGGGATGTAAGAGACTCCCCTCTAATATTTATGGTTTATTTCTTTACTTTCTCCCTCTTCAATCCCCTGCCACTGTCAGCCAAATACACAAATCAGTAAATAGAATGATCAAACCCAAGGAACAGATTTCTCTTTTCTGTTCTTCTGTATGTTTTCTGTGAACTGTTTTGTTACTTGTAAAATATGAAAAGGCACACAACACAGCTTTAGACGCAGCTTTCTCTTCTTTGCAGAGCAACTGAAAAATTTTAGAAATAGATCCCTTTACATATCAGCTTGGACTAGGCATGGGAGCCCAGAGCAACCTGGGAAAAGGGGACTCAAAGAGCAAATCCTTCCATTTCAGGGAGATGTGGCCTTGTTCAGGGTTTTGGGAAAGAAAGAAAATTATATATACAGATTACTTTTATATGATTTACAGGTTGCATAATTTTGTGCAATACTTGTGTGCTCTTTTAAACATTATTATAACTTGTTTTTTATTTGATATAAATCTCCGCTGGAAATCTATGCTGAAAAACATAAATGAGGGTATGCAACTAACATGGAAAATAAAGCTAAGATTAGAATTACATAGATGACAGCTCATCGCAGTTATAAAGAGGCTCCAGAGAGAGAGAGAGAAAGCAGATGGACAGAAAACAAGCACCATGAGAAAAAGAAGAGTTTGTGGCCAAAACATAAAAGAGATTGGGGATTTTTTTCAAGTAGCAGGGCAAAGGTAGAAAAGGAACATAAGATATAAAATAAATGATGTGAAAGAGGAAATGTAAAATTATGTGGTAGAAGATTTTTAAATAGAGATGGTATAAGACAGATCAAGAAATTGTCCATGACTTAGATCACTGACAGAAAGTTATACAAAATGTACATTCATGACTGTTTTGTGTGTGTGTGTGTGTGTGTATCTTTTATCAGGCAACCTTTTGAATAATGAGCAGCTCTTTAAGAGTAAGACAAGAAAGCTTGCTAAGTGGTGTTCAATTTCCTGGTCTTGGCAGGCCCTGTCCAGTACCAGAGAAAAGACTGATCAAATTGCCCAATATGGAGCCATTTATCCACTTCAGTCCACTTACCTTTTAAGATAAAGGAAATAGCAATCACTAAAATATATTAGTCAAGTATAACTACTTGACCATCATCCTTTTTTTCAAAACACTTCCTTTTAATGATGATACTCTGGGGTAGAAAATGATACAAGTTTTCCCTTTTTGTTCTACTGATTTCTGTTGTTGTTGTTTGTTAATATGGCTTTTATTTTTTAATTTTAAATTTGTTTTAAATGACAGTCTTTCTCCAGGCTCTATTTGTCTTTCTTATCATTTCAGTTGACTTTGTTGCAGCTGTAGATCTTACTTACTTAAAGGACATTCTCCCTTAGGTACCTGTCAACTACCTTTCTGTCCTTCCTAAGCTTTATTGGGGGTGACTTTCTTGTATCAGGCACACATACAAAATAGGGAATCAGAAATCTGGCAGTCCCCAAGAAGGACTTTGAGGGGATTCATTATAAGACATTGGATCTCCAGCACAGTGAGAGGGGTGGAGTGGGATTGGATGATATCCTCTCCCCAGTAACCTCTTTAAGGACAGACAGAGAGCTTGTCCTCAGTGACATCTGAGACTATGAAACTAGAAGGTAGGCACAGAGCAGGAAATAAGTAGTAGCACACCCAGAGAAATAATGCCTTCATTCAATGAATCCTTGACTTCTGATGAGTGTCCTTCAAACCACTCCACACTTCAGCTTCTCCCTTGGAAAGAAAATAGAGTATCAGCAAGCAGCTGCCACACTGCTTCCCTTAATACTTTATACTTGGACTTCTCTAAACTTCATAAGGCATCAAATTCCCTTACAACTTTTTTTTAATGTCCGTTTATTTATTTTTTTTTTTAGATTTTATTTATTTATTCATGAAAGACTCACACACACAGAGGCAGAGACACAGGCAGAGAGAGAAGCAGGCTCCATGCAGGGAGCCCAATGTGCAATTCCATCCAGGGACCCCAGGATCACACTCTGGGCCAAAGGGAGACGCTCAACTGCTGAGCCACCCAGGTGTCCCTAAATCCTAACTTTTTATATAATGAATATATACTAGATGCCAGGCATGATACTAGGCCTCAGGGATACAAAAATAGGTAAATAAAACACAGTCTCAGAATATGTCCTGGTACATCTGAGGTGTTAGGGCAAAAGCTCTAGCCCTGACTTTGAGTCCCAGCTTTCTTACTTACTAGAAATAGCACCTAAAATACCTTGAAATATATGAATTGTCCTGAACCTCAGTTTTCTAATCCAAAAAACAAATGGGAGGTGATAATCACCAGGAGGTCATTGTTTCTTCTTCATATGCAAAGATTAAATATAAACATTTGTGGGCAGCCCCAGTGGCTTAGCAGTTTAGCGCCGCCCGGGGCGTTCGAGTCCCAAGTCTGGTTCCCTGCATGGATCCTGCTTCTCCCTCCGCCTCTCTCTCTCTCTCTCTCTCTCTCTCTCTCTCTCTTCCTGTGTCTCTAATTAATAAATAAAGTCTTTTAAAAATTAAATATAAACATTTGTAAAAGCATTTTTACTATTTATACCTTTGCTCTTAGGACTTGCATAATGCTGTGACTGCTTGAGGAAAAAAGAGGGACCATCTCTAACTTTATCAAGGGAATTTGGTAGAGTGCAGCCCTGAAAGGAAAGAACCTGAGGACTGACATAGTGCTACATTCCCTCTTCCCCTCCATTCACTATCTGGCTCCATGCCTTGGTTATTTTCCATCATTGAGGTGTTTTGCAGACCAAAGTTTGTTTAGATTAACCTTGCTAGCAGAACCTGGCAAAGGGGACAGGAATGCTTGCTGGAGGGAAAGGAACAGGGCGAGCATAAACTAACCTGGGATGCCATCTTGAAGTGATTCAGCTTTTTAATTTTTTTTTCTGAACTTGAAAGAATGAGATGATTTATATGCAGACAATTAATCCTTTTCTTCAAGCGATCAGCAGAATAAATGAGTGAACATTTTCTATATTCTGCTTTGTGACTTTCTCATGGACAAACTCCAAATCTGAAATTGGCAAATTCAACCTTTACAATCTGTTTACTACATAGGTAGCTTGTTATTGGTGTTGTCAATGATGAAGTATGTTGTATCTTTCCAAGGGAGTGTTTATCTGTGCAAGGGCTAGTGATCTTCATAACACAATTAATTCCCAGATAGTGATGTGCTTCGCCTTGTAATTGTGGGACTTACCCATAGAGACCTTCTGAATGAGCACAGCAGGTTTTCCAGCCAGCCAGGTTAGGCCCTCCCGGTTCTATTAGCCTGCAAGTGAGTGAGCCTTATACAAACTATCTCTGAAACCCTTGAACTTAGTGCATTTGACATCAGTGTTCCAATTCATTACTTTAGAATTGACAACTCTTTCTGTTATGCTAAAAGTTAACTGAAATAAATGGAGTGACTTTGACATGGCATCAAGAGGCTGCTAAAGGAATATGCAACAGATAATATGACAGTTCTTGAAATCAGAGCCAATTATCTCAAAATGGTGGGTCTGTCCCGAAGCAAATATATTTTAAGTGACCCAGGCTGCATTTTGAGACATTGTACATGGTTATTTACATAACACATTCTTCTTTTATGATATGTTCTGAGAACCATTAACCTAAGTCAGATATTTCCTGTCTTTTCTTGCCATCACAGTGCTATGGGAAGAATCATTTAGGAGACATCTGCTGAATATATCATTTTAATCCTAAAGGAAGTTTTCATTTTCTGTGAAAGTAATTATCTCTTGTTTTGATCTCCAATGAAAAGGCAATTGGCATTTAAAGTGAGATGAATAAGTAATATAAGCTTAAATTTTTCTTTTGTTAATATTTTAAAGTGTCTTCAAAATGAAGGGCTTTTTTCAATTTCTAAAAAGAAAGACTGCATTATTTCAAAGATCCGTGGGTCTGCCTAATTGCATTTATTAGTATGCTATTTAACCACATTCTGAATAAGAAATTCTGGCTACGTGCAAGAACAGAACCAGATTTTTAAGGAGGGGTTAAAGCTTTATAATTGAGAGGAGTTCTCTCTAGCAAAAAGAGTAGAATTAACAAATACGAAATCAGATAGGAAAGTGAATATTTATTTAACATGAAGCAAAACAAGAAAAATTGTAAATTTTTAAAAGTTGACATATACTGTTCCAATTATTTATCACTGTGAGGTAAATCACCCTAAAACTTAGTGACTTAAAATGACAATCATTTTATTATCATCGCTCACAGCTCTAGGATTGGCTGAGCTCAGCAAGGCAGTCCTTTCTCAGGGTCTCTCATGAAGTTGCATTGAGATGGTACCTGGGGTGGAGTCATCTTGTGGCTTGCTTACTCACATGTCCGGAGTTGGTGCTGACTGCGGACTGGGACCTCAGCTGACGCTGGTGGCCAGAAGGCCCACGCATGTGATCTCTCTATGTGGTCTTTCTACTTCCTCATGGCATGATGACAAAGTTTGAAGAAATCTAGGTAAACACTGCATCTCCTTTCATGAACTATCCTTGGCGATCACATAATTTCTATACTAGTTCCAAATTGCTACTATAACAAATTACCACAAATTTAGTGGCTCAAAACAACACAGATTTATTATCTTATATTTCTAGGGGCCAAATTTTTGAAATGGGTCCTACTAGGCTCAAATCAAAGTGTTGGCAGGGCTACATTCCTTCTGGATATTCTATGGAAGATACATTTCCTTGCATTTTCCAGCTTCTTGAGAACACCACATTCCTTGGCTCAGGGCCCCTTTCTTTATCTTCAAAGCCAGCATCGTAGAATTTTCAAATCTTTTTCAACTCTGACTCTTCTACCTTCCTTTTCCACTTAAAAAGATCTTTGTGATCTTTCTCATTCATAGTATGAGCTGTAAAACTTGACATCATTGGAAACTGGCCATACTCCTTAATTAGCTTGTCTGTTTCCTTATTTCAGAAGCATATTTGAGTTTTATGTTGTCTTTGTTAAGGTCAATATTTTATATCAAATAAGCAAGAAATTTTTATTAATAAACAATGCATGGTTGTAAAATTTTTTGCCGAAGTTAATGGCTTTAAATTCTCTGATTATGTCTTCACAAGATTACAATATTGTAATATAATTTCCTATGTAATTTCTTAAAATTTAGTCTTTCCTTTAACATGGCTTATTTTAAAAAATTGTTGGTACCTTAAAACATTTCTTTCAGTTTTACAACTCATTATGGGTATCATAACATATGAAAAGATTGGATAAAGCTTTTCTTAAGTAAGACATCAATCCTAACGTATAATATTTGCATGTTTCCAAATTTCAATTAAAATGGTACGTCCCCAGATCAATTTCCCTTTAGCCAGATCTCAAAATATGGGTAGATACTCAAGTACTTCCAAACACAGTAGAAAATGGTAGAGTAGAATTTGACATGGAGAGAGACAGCAGCCTCAACTGACTACAGTTAAAATATCTTACTTTTGCAAAACTAAAAAATAATGTATGTGAACATTCTGCTACAGCCCATCTTGAGACCTCAGAAAGAGCCTGTGCAAGTGAGATACCCTAAAGCTACATTTCATTAGCTTCATAATAAATCCACACTTGGTAATCAATAATTACCTGTCAAGCATTATACTAAGTGATTTATATATATTTTATATTTGTATATATTTTATAATTTTAATGCCTATAACACACTCAGATGCAGAGATAGAGAGTAATTTGATCCCAAGCTAGACAGTGGTAGATTCAGTGTTTACTAGCAAGCAATCTGAATCCATGACCCACGCTCTTTTTTTAAGATTTTATTTATTTATTTATTTATTTATTTATTTATTTATTTATTTATTTATTTATTTAAGACATAGAGAGGCAGAGACATAGGCAGAGGGAGAAGCAGGCTCCCTGCAGGCAGCCAGATGCAAGACACTATCCTGGGACTCCAGGATCATGCCCTGAGCTGAAGCCAGATGTTCAACCATTGAGCTACCTAGGCATCCCCATGACCCACATTCTTTTTTTTTTTTAAGATTTTATTTATTTATTCATGAGCAACACAGAGAGAGGCAGGGACATGGGCAGAGGGAGGATAAGCAGGGTCCATGCAGGAGCCCAATGTGGGACTCGATCCCGGAACTCTGGGACCACATCCTGAGCCGAAGGCAGATGCCCAATCGCTGAGCCACCCAGACATTCCTATGACCCACACTCTCTTAGTATATGTGTTGCTGAAGTGAGCACTCTGTGACCCATACTCTTAACTACTATTTTACATAGTGATTCTGGTATCAGGAAAATGGAGACTAAAACTCCAAATTGGACATAAGCTTGCTCCATTTACTGTATTTCCTTTTTTTAAAAATATTTTATTTATTTATTTATGTATCTGAGAGAGAGAGATAGAACATGAGTGGGATTGAGGGGCAGAGGGAGAGGGAGAAGCAGGGAGCCTGACACAGGACCTTGGGATCATGACCTGAGCCGAAGGCTGAAGTTTAACCAACTAAGCCATCCAGGCACCCTATTTAGTGTATTGCTTGTTAAATTCATAAATAATGGTTGCATCAGTAGCTTAGGTTAGCCTAAACCAAGGCATTTTGGATTTGGATGTTTTATTAGGATAATTAATCGGTAAATTATTCACCTGCATACTTACATAATATGTTTCCCTTTTGTTGATGTCTTTTTTCGTAAATAGCAAGAGAAATCTGATATTTCTTTACCAAACTAATCTGAAAAGAAATTGTCCAAATAGAGACCAGGCCTACCAGGATTAACCCTCTACCCTGGGGTTTTGGATTAATGTGCTTCTAACAAAGCAGGCCAACTGTTTTGAGTACAGTCCTACTACTCAAATCCCAGGAAAGCTAATAAGAGAAGAAAAAAGGTGTTCTTTCTTTTCTTTCTTTAGACATTGCAGGGAGGTGTCTGAAAGACTTGAGACATCATATTAGTATGTCATATCAATAGTTGGCAAATGCTTAGGTGCTAGAGGGACATTACTGCTGTGTTTCTATTGGTCCTAATAAGGGGCTATTTGCAGACATTTGGGCTGTTTTCCATCTTATAACATATAAGTATTTTTTTGTCTTTATAACAATAGATTGTAATCAGCAAATACTCTGATTACCCTACCGTGGTTGGTTATGCTTGCCTATTTTCAGAATCTGCATATGGAAGTTAAGCTCTCTGATCATTAAGTGCTAAAAATAGCAGTTTTGAGCCTTATAGCCTGTGCAGGACAGAAGGAAGGTGGAGACAGGAAAGGGTAGCACAAATACAATATGTGGAAGATACTCCTTTTGACCTGAACCCAGAGGTTACCAATTTATTGTGCTTATTGTATTGTGCAATGTTTGTACGTTTTATGATAGGCATAATAATATTATCTATAGATCTTATATTTAAACTTTATGGAAATTTATCGACTCATCCTGCATGAAAATTAGCTTACTAGAATATTCAGGTTTTGTAGCCATGTGTTTTATAAATGCAGTCCACACTGCATTTTAAATTTTTGCTGCTTCTTTGTTCATTTTAATAAACATCAATCAGGCAGCTGCTCTATTGGAGGCACAGTGGTGGAAATAAAAGATAAAAAGTGACTATGATTAGACACTTCTCACAAGAAGGTCAGAGCCTAGGAGGGGAAAGCCAAGTCTATAAAGAACAATATTACTATGTGATTTGTACAACTCTAGGACTATGTACAAAGTATAACAGCAAGACCCAGAAAGAAAGAAGTTGTATCAAGAGGAGGAAGGGAGATTAGATAAATCTGTACAGAGGAGGGGCTATTTGGTTGCTTCCAAAAAAGTTGCATCTGCTATGTGACTATATCTTCTTCCTTCACCCCAAAATGCTATATTCATTTTTTAAAACTGAGCTGCGGGATCCCTGGGTGGCGCAGCAGTTTAGCGCCTGCCTTTGGCCCAGGGCGCAATCCTGGAGACCAGGGATTGAATCCCACGTCGGGCTCCCGGTGCATGGAGCCTGCTTCTCCCTCTGCCTATGTCTCTGCCTATCTCTCTCTCTCTCTCTCTCTATCATAAATAAATTTTAAAAAATTAAAAATAAAAAAATAAAAACTGAGATGCTTTTTTCCTAAGAACAGATTAGCAGCAGCCGAACTACTCAAGTGTACATGTTAGTAGAAATTCCACCTTCAGGGTGTTCTTTTAACACTGATGTTTCTCAAATATTTGTGAAATTCATTATCTTAATTAAAACTACTTCAAGTTGCATTTTATGATTTATTTAGGCTAAGTCAGAATATTGCCATTTGCCTATAAATGGATTCCTTTAATGTATTTTAATTATGAAGATAACAAAAACACAATTCAGAAAGTGTAGAAAAAGGGATCACCGGGATCCCTAGGTGGCGCAGCGGTTTGGCGCCTGCCTTTGGCCTAGGGTGTGATCCTGGAGACCCAGGATCGAATCCCACATCGGGCTCCCGGTGCATGGAGCCTGCTTCTCCCTCTGCCTGTGTCTCTGCCTCTCTCTCTCTCTCTCTGTGACTATCATAAATAAATAAAAATTAAAAAAAAAAAAAAAAAAGAAAAAGGGATCACCTATACCAACATAACTAATGTTACTGTGGTGACATAAAATCTGTTAGTCTCTTTTCTGACATGTTTTTTTTAATTGTACTGTGAAATAAACATACAAGAAAGAATATATAGTTTACACACAATTAAGACCATTGATAAAACAAGTAATTATATATCCACCACTCAAATTTATAAATATAGAATATAAGCCCCCCCATCTGGCTCCATGCTCAGTGGGGGAATTTGCTTAAAGATTCTCTCCCTCTGCCCCTCCTCTGATATGTACACGTGTGCACACATCTCTCTCTCTCTCTTACCCTCTCTCTCTCTCAAATAAATAAATAAATCCAAAAGAAAGAGAGAAAGAGAAAGAAAGATTCTGAAACCTGGAACCAGCACACTTAGCTTTGTATATTGTCATTGACACCAACTAGCTGAGTGGCCTCTCAAAGTCTCCATTCCCACATTTGTAAAAATAAAATAACTCCTAACTATCTCCCTGTCTGGGGAGATTAGGTGAAAGAATAGATATAAATGCCTTAGTAAACCATAAAATGCCAAACAAATGTAAGTTATCATTATTATTATTATTTTGGCCTCAAACTACAGCTTTATTATTATCTCTATGACTTATACAGCAAGTGACTTAACTTTTAAAGCCTTTTTTCCTATTTGAAAAATCAGTTTTATGAGGATTAAATGAGATAACACATAGGAAAGCTTAAGCACAGAGTGGATGGTGAGAACTTAACAAGGGTAACTATTATTTCTTATTGTAACTTATTACCCAATCAGGAGAAAAATTGCTTTGAGTCATTCTTCCAATAATTGCAATAGATTATACTGAACTGTCCACATGATCAATGACCTGCACTTGAAAGAGACCTAAATTGGACAGCACCCAAGCTATAGCAAAGGAATAGATCTTTTCTCTCTATAGCACTAACTAGCCATATGGAAACTGACCTTTGCTCTTATTAGTTAACTGGGTGAAGCAGCCAGGACACAAACTATATAAACAAATTTCATGTGCAAAGAATATTGTTGCAAAGCCCAAGGATCAACATCACTATAATTGATGACCATTATACTCATAAAATGTTTGGATAAGAATTAATATTGCTTGCTTATTTCATATAAGGACAATTCAATCATGACCTATTTCTTTCTTATTCAGGATACAAATCTGTACTCTGTCCTTCCTTATTGCCCATTTCTACAACCAAATGGCTGTTTCTACAACCAGCTGTCGTTTTTTCATGTTTTTTGAGAGGTGGACAAAGTGGATAACCGTGGAGAAAAGCCATGTGCTACTTCTCACAGGCTTAATTCACTTTCCCCTACAGCCCTTGAGGTCAGATATCTCCAAGAAGATTATGACCCAAATTCAGATTAGCAATGTGCTAGGGAAAGCAGACAGCTGTCGGGGACAATTCTGCTTGCAAATGATGCTAAACTTTTATGTAATTCCATTAAAAACAAAACCAGAAACAACCCCTAAAGTGATATACAATTAAAAAGTATAAAACTTTGGATGTATTGTGTTATGCAGCAAATAGAATAACAGCAATATACCCAAGTAGATATTGTTTTATTTCTCCATAGATATATAGCATGGTGTGTTCCCAGAAGCCACTGAATCATGGTCACTTCTGATCTTATCTCAACCAGTTGTACAGGTACCGGGAAACAAACACCTGTTTATTTGTTAATGCAACTGAAGGAACTTGATCATTGGGTTTCAATGACTCTAAAGTATACATACGCATTCTATTCCAGACCAAACACCATATTTCCTTTCTTTTTTTTTTTAATTTTTTTATTTATGATAGTCACAGAGAGAGAGAGAGAGAGAGGCAGAGACATAGGCAGAGGGAGAAGCAGGCTCCATGCACCGGGAGCCCGACGTGGGATTCGATCCCGGGTCTCCAGGATCGTGCCCTGGGCCAAAGGCAGGTGCCAAACCGCTGCGCCACCCAGGGATCCCCTTTTTTTTTAAATTTTTATTTTTTATTTATTTATTTTTATTTATGATAGTCACAGAAAGAGAGAGAGGCAGAGACATGGCAGAGGGCCATATTTCCTTTCATATAAGGGTTTGTTACGATAATTTATTTGAAAAAAAATAGTGTGATTCATATATTTGCCTCACTCCTGTTCTCAGGAAACAATAATTTTTTTATGAATATTATCGGCCAGTTTTTAAGAATTGTATATGGGGGAGGGGGCACCTGGGTGGCTCAGCTGATTAAGAATCTGCCTTCAGCTCAGGTCATAATCCCAGAGTCCTGGAATGGGGCCCTGCATCAGGCTCCCAGCTGAACCTGCTTCTTCCTCTCCCTCTCCCTCTCTCTGCCTCTCTGCCTACTTGTGCTCTCTCTCTTTCTGCCAAATAAATAAATACAATCTTAAAAAAATTGTATATGGTGTCAATAAATGACTTAGCATGATTTTGGGGTACAAGACAATCAATTAAATGCACTTATATCACATCATATCCTAATATTGGAAATATATTAGCATACACACTATAAATTAGTTATAGACTCTGACCACTTCAATTTTCTTTCAGAAGAAGGTTTTCTCCATTGCCCAAAGAGAACTTGACTAGACCCTGCTAGGAATGGTACCAGTATCCAAAATGCACTTGATATTCTCTTGGTTATATACTAGTTGCTATTCTGCTACTTCTGGAAGAGTTTTCTAAAATAGCACAAAAAAAATTGATGAAGAAAACATTCAACTCCAGCTCAATGAGTACTTAATGAGCAACTACTGTGCACCAGGTACCACAAAAGGCACTAGAAAAAAAAGAGATACACCCTTCATAGTTTGGTCAAAAGGCAGGCACATAGATAGGCCATTCAAATAAAATATAGTAAATGCTATAATACAGGTGAGCACAGGACCATGGAAGCACAGAGAAGGAGCTAAAATCTTCTTCTGAATTTCTGACTCCCTAATCCAACAGCCTACTGGATATCATTAACTTCTCAACATGTTCAAAACAGAACTCAGAGATTGTCCCATTCAAGTAACTTTGTAGCAGAAGCTGCAGGTGCCCTGTTCATTTTCTCTGGCCTTCAGAGTTGGCTCAGGCTGTACTGAAGAACAACCCTCAACCAATGACTGAGCAGGTGGATACATAACACAGGTAGGATAGCTCAGAGATGGGATATTTCTCAATGGTCCCATTGAATCTCTACACAGTGAGGATGATTATGGTAAAAATGAATCAAGTGGAAGGCCCTGAAAATTCCCATCCTTAGTGGGATTGTAATCTAAAAGCAATGCCTCATCCTTGATGAAACTTCAGAGATTAGCTTACTATCAAAGATCTGACAAAGAGTAGGTGTAATGGGACCTATAGAATCCCCATGTACTATACCTTGTTTGACCTATAGGGAAGTTGGATGGATGCCTGCAGGTGACCGTGCAGTGTGGCAGACTTAGTCAGGGACCTTCAATTGTAGCTGCTATTTAGATGAGTCTCTGGCACCTGATGTGTAGCTATTGATTTGAAAATACTTCTTTTCCCATATCAATTTGTACCAGCCACCAGAAGCTGTTTGCTTTTACCTGATGTTGCCTCAGTACTATATCAACTTTCCTGCTCTCTGCCATAATATGGTCAGCAAAGATTGTGATTATCTTGACAGTCTACATGAAATCATACTGGTCTACTGAATTGACGGCATTATATTGGTTGCACCTGATCAGGATCTGAAGAGGAAGTAGCAGGGGATCCCTGGGTGGCTCAGCGGTTTAGTGCCTACCTTTGGCCCAGGGTGTGATCCTGGAGTCCCGGGATTGAGTCCCACATCGGGCTCCCTGCATGGAGTCTGCTTCTCTCTCTGCTCTGTGTCTCTGCCTCTCTCTCTGTCTCTCTGTCTCTCATGAATAAGTAAATAAAAATCTTTTTAAAAAAATGAAGAGGAAGGGGGATCCCTGGGTGGCTCAGCGGTTTGGCGCCTGACTTTGGCCCAGGGCGCGATCCTGGAGTCCCGGGATCGAGTCCCGCGTCAGGCTCCCGGCATGGAGCCTGCTTCTCCCTCCTCCTGTATCTCTGCCTCTCTTTCTCTCTATGTCTATCATAAATAAATAAATAAATAAATCTTTAAAAAAATGAAGAGGAAGTAGCAGTTATTTTCTATGATTTAGACAGACATAGGTGGGTCAGAGAATTGGAGATAAACCCTACAAAAAGTCAGGGGCTCACTACATATGGGAAGTTCCTGGGAATCAAATGGTACAGAACGTCTCAATATATACTTCAAAGTAGAAGATAACTGCTGCATCTTGCACAGTCTATCTCTAAAGAAGAGGCACAAGGTAGACTTTTTTTGGATTTCAGAGGTAATATATGCCATATTGGAGTGGGCTGGTTAGGTCCTACTTACAAGTAATCTGCAAAGCTTCCAGTTCTGAGGGAGACCAGAGCAACTAACTGCAGGCTGAGGAGAAGAGGCTCTTCTTTGTAAGCCAGCAGACTCAATGATACTTGGACTGTCTGTGGCAGATGGGAGGTGCATGAAGTCTCTGTCAAGCAATAATTGGAGAATCAAGTGTAGAACAAAGGTTTGGAAGCAAATCCATACCACTTCTGCAGATAAAAGTCTTTAGAAACAGCATCTAGTGTGATATTGTCACTGAATGTCTTACATATATTCTTCATTTCCTATTATGAACTAGGTGACCTTCCTAGCCATAAGGTTAGGTATACACTGAAGCAATCATCATCAAATGGAAATAGTATGGAAGAGATTGAGCCCAAGCAGATCCAGAGAGCACAATTAAGTTGCCCAAGCAGTTGGCTTCTATTCCTTCAATATCAACTTCTGGCTCTTCCTCAATCCATATCTATAGCCACATAGGGGAGTTTCTTATCACCAGTTGAATGAGGAGGAAGAAGCTCAGTCCTGATTTACAGATAGCAAGACAATATAATGGGACAAACTGGAATAGATAATTGCAGCATTATATTCTACTCAGGGGTAAAGGAAAATGCACTCCAAAGGTGGAACTTCGAATAATACATTTGGTTGTCCACTTTTTCTGAACAGAGAGATGGCCAGAAGTATGGATTTAGCTTGGTTCATGGGTGATTGATAACAGTTTGGCTAGAAAAAAAAAAAAAAAAACAGTTTGGCTAGATGTTTAGGGTGTTGGTTAAAAAAAAATTGGAATAATGACAAGAAGGGGTCTGTGGAAAAGATGTGTGAATGGATCTCTCCTAATAGGCCCAGAGTATGAAGTTATTTGTGGATACCCTCCAAAGAGTATCCATCACAGAAGAGGCTTTCAGTAATCAAGTAGGTAGGAAAAAATAACAGTCTGTATATATCCATCAGCTTCTTTCACCAGCCATTGCAGGGCTTGCTCACTGGGCCCAAGTAGAACATGGTCACAGAGGTAAGAATGGAGGCTATTTGTGGACTTAACAACATGGACTGATCTAACCACTGTTAATGATGAATGTGTAATTGGCCAATATAAGGGATGAACACTGAGCGCCCAATACAGCACCATTCCCCAGGAGACCAGCCAGCTACCAGATGCAGACTAATTACAGTGGTTCCCTACATTATGGAAGAGGCAGAGATTTGTTCCCACTAAAATAGACATGTATTTTGGATATAGATTTGCCTTCCCTGGTTGTAATGCTTTTGCAAGTATTACCATTTGTGGACTTTCTGAATGTTTTATTGGCCATCATGGCATTCTGTACAATGTTGCTCTTGGTCAAAGAATTAATTTCACAACCAAAGAAGTCCAGCAATGGGTCTGCCCATGGAATTCACTGGTCTTACCACACAACTACCACTCAGAAGCAATTAGCTTCCAGGAATGATGGAATAGCCTCCTGCATTCACGATGTCTACTAAGGGATGGGGCTCTAGCATACAAGATAAAAAATACCTTAAATCAGCAACTAGTACATAGTGCTGTCCTTCCCATAACCAAAATACGTAGGTTCAGGAATCAAGGAGGAAGTGAAAATGCACCCCCTCAATATTACAATTAAAGACCACTCCCAGAAGTTCTGCTACCCCTCTTTGTAATTTTCAGTTCTGTTGCTTTGGAGATCTTGGTTGCAAAGGGCAGAATATTTTTGCCAGAAGATACAACAATGATTCCAGTGAATTAGAAGTTGAGATCGACATCTGACTCTTTGGGACTCTTTTTACTACTGGCTGAGAGTATACTTTAGACTATTGGAATGATACATTCTGAGTACTGAGGTACAACTGAATTGCTGGTTGCACAATGGACATGGGGAGGTGGGTACTGTGTCTAGAGCCCAGGGAGTTCTTAGAGGAGCCTCTCACTGCTTCAAATTAATGGAAAATGTCAGCCATAAAACAAAGTCAGGACAACTGAATATTCCGATGCTTCAGGACTAGAAGTTTAGATTATACTATCAAGCAAAGAAGTCACATCAGCTGAGGTCCTACCTGAGGACAAATGAGAAATAGAAAGGAAGAGAGAAATTATTTAAAAACCAACTATGGTCCTGTGACCAGTTTTAGAAATAAAGACTGTGGCAGCTTTGTACATTTTCTGCCTTGCTTATTACGAATGTGTGCATATGTGTATATACAGAGAGAGAGAAAAAAATCAGTTTCATTCTCTGTCCTTCTTTCCCTTACTATTTTACACAAGTCTTGCTGGAGGTTAACTCTACAAGTTAGTCTTCGGTAGAAGAACATTCAGGTGAGACTTTTACTGAATTTGAGGAAAACTTGACATGTTCCAGGCATAGGTGGTTGACCAACTCCCAGAAACTGATTCAATGATTATTAGTACTGTGTGTCTCCTCAATTTGACAAGAAGGGAAAAGTGTCTTCATTCATACAAAGAACAGTTGAGTCTTGCTAAGTGGAAATCCTTCTTTTCGCTGTCAGATGGAGTAACAAGGTAAGTATGGATGCTGTGAGCCAAGGATAAACTGTGTCAGTCAGCAAGCTATTCTATCTCAGCTGCAAATGTACCCATCCATACTCTTGTTTCATGATGCTGGTACGGGAACTCCCACATTTCTGCTTTGCCGGCTGGCTTCCTATTAGACTCAGCCAATAAGGTATTCTAGGACACGGCAAAGCTGGAGGAGGATGAGGGGACTTGCTACATGATTTCTTTCTGCCTGCTTTCTGTGCCTGGGAACATTGCCCTAGCATCATTTCTTCACCTTAGCAGCACCATTTCTTTTCCTCCTAGATCAGCAGCTTAACTCCATTTGCAATTTTTCCTATTCTTGTAGCAACATCCTCATTTTGCTCCACTTAGAGACAATAGCAGTCAGCGGGCATCTCTTCCTCAGAGATCTGGCTTCCAGCCCAAAGGACTCCTCTTCTAAACTTGAGAGCTACCAGCACCCACTGAGCAATACCTCAGGGTCTGATATCTGAATTTCAGCATCATGGGGCCCCACCCAATCTTCTAAGTTTTAATAATTCTAACGTCTCTATTCCATCATCTTTGGAGTGGTAGCTGCTCCCAGCAATAGTCGCTTCCCTTATAATTTAGTGTTTTCCTTCTGTCTTTTTGGTTCCCTAGTTAACAATTGTGTACCTGGTTAATGATTCCTTGTGTTAAATTTTGGTGTAGTTTTTATCTTCTGACTGGATGCTGACTCATACAGACACCTTCCCAGGATTCCCTCACCTCCTCCCATCCCCTACTCTAGGCCGGAAATTTCCCTCATTGTATTACCATTAACAACTCCTGGGACAACAATTGTCATATAATTTTGTGGATATCTGTTTTCTTATATCCTTGCTAAATGGGGAACTCTATATTTCAAATTATTTATCTTGGCATCTCCATTTCTCAAGACAATGCCTAGTAAATAGGGATATTCTATGAATATTTATTATTTATTAAATGAGTAAAAGAATAAAGTAGAACTTTTCCCCATAGGAAGATGACAAAGGAGAGAGAGAGTAACCACCAGACCAGTAGCTCACTAAGATTTTGATCTCAGGATTCATTTGGAGAGTAATATACTAGTAAATGTTGAATAAATGGTGTTTAAAAAAAAAAAAGAAAGAAATGCTATTTTGTAGCATTTGCTGATTTTTGTTTTATAAGCACTTCCTCCATGGCCAATTTCAAGCTATCAACATGATGTCATTGAACACAGAGCTGGAAGGAGATCCACACAACTGGTTCTCATGAACCAGTGCCAGCCAGCTCCAACACACTTTTAAATGTAATGCGGACCTTAAAGAACTTTGGTTCATGTAAATTATATCTACAAAAATTTATTGTGTTTAGAAATTAGAACTGAGAAATTCTTAAAATTCTTATTTCTTAGCTCTATTAAAAATAACAATAATCCCACTACTTGTTAACATAAATAACATTTTTATGAAATATAACTATACTTTTCAAAGCAAAAAACAATTAGAAGGTGATCAAATTGTTTTGCATTTTGGCAAATCTCTTAATGTAAGAATTATGAGACGATAACTGGATTCTCACATCTCCTTCAACACTCATTCTGTTGTGATTATGTTTTTTTAAATATATGAAGAAAATATAGTACCACACATATGTTATTTGAAAAAGGAGGAAGAGTGTATATTGTAATAGCCATTTCAGATAACTGAGGTCATTATTCTTTGATAATATACTAAGACTCAAAAAGTGGCAGTTTCTTTGAGGTTAGTTATAATGCAGAATCTGAAACCGCACAACAAATTTTTAAACTCTATTACAAGAATATCCATTGGTCTATCTTGCATGTTGAGTGAATCTTTTACCCAGCATAATTTTGTAAAATAAAACATTGGTTATTTGAAAAGTATTGCTTCCCTGAGTTATGCTGATCTTCCAAATGTTGACATATTTCATTATATAATGTCAAAAATTATTTTCACTAATCTCATTAGTAAAGTTTCTACATTACTGGGAAACTATCAAGCTCACTGTGGTAGAGACAAGTTTCCCAAAATTCTAATTTTCAGTCCTGTTTTTCTCATTGGCAAAAATCACCATCGGTTGTTTTTCTGTAAGGGACAGCTTCACTTCCTGCATTTTTTAAATAAAATGTCTGCCAATGCCCAAGTCTAAATAACCATCGTTTTCTGTCAGCCATTTTTTTCAAGAGCAACTAGTTCAGATTGCACCTCAAATAGTTGCACAAGTGCTTTTACTCAAGGCAACTATTGTACTCTTCTCTGTACAGAAATGCTTTATGCATATTTCCCATTTTTTACATAGCATATTAAAGAATACATAGCCAAGTGCCAAGATTAAATACAATTTATTTTACTATTCCATCAAGGACATTCTTAAGGAAGACTCGCTCACTTGCTTGCTTGCTTGTTTTGCTTTCTTTCTTTCTCTCTTTCTTTGTTTCTTTCTTTCTTTCTTTGGTTTTTTACTTTGAGTGCATGGCAGTGAGAAAATACAATGACTCCTAGTACAATTTGGTGCCACTGCCTTTGGTGAGATGCTAGCAGTTTTAACCACCATTGCTTGATATCATTAGTGTTAATGCTGACACAGAGAAACAGTATTATAAGATTGTACCATCTTAATATTATGATAAAAAATAATTTAGACCTTACGGACTCCAGAGAGGATCTCCCCAGAGATTGATCACATTGACCACACTTTGAGAAGTATTGCACAAGACAACTGAAAACAACATTTACCCACAATTCATCCTCTGGGAAGTTTGCATATTATAAAGACCATACAAATGTGAAAGATTGAGCATTTCTGGAAAGATGTTTCCCCAGTCATTATACAAGAAGGAGAGAAAAAGAGAAAAGAAAAGAATGATCTTATTGAGAGCTATATGAAACAAATGAATGATGTCCACAGTCTCTTCTGAGAGAGAATATCTCTAGGCTGTCGTGATGTACCATAAGACCATACAGCTCTTTCATAACATCTGGCATCCCGACTATTACCTTGCTATAACTTCGGACTGAGGGCACCAAATATAGAGTCTCATAGCAACCAGAATGTTTAAGGACACTAATGCAGGGCACCTGGGTGGCCCAGTGGTTGAACATCTGCCTTTGGCTCAGGTTGTGATCTCAGGGGCCAGGGATCAAGTCCTGCATTAGGCTGCTTCTCCCTCTGCCTATATTTCTGCCTCTCTCTCTCAGTGGTCTCATGAATAAATAAATACAATTTTTAAAGATTTTATTTATTTATCCATGAGAGACACACAGAGGGAAAGAGAGACACAGGCAGAGGGAGAAGCAGGCTCTGCACAGGGAGGCTGAGGGGGGACTCGATCCCAGGTCTCCAGGATCACACCCTGGGCTAACGGCAGTGCTAAACCGCTGAGCCACCCAGGCTGCCCAAATGAAATCTTAAAAAAAAATAAAGACATTAGCTCTCTGCCCAGCGCCACCCTTCCTGTGTCAGGTCCTACCCCTAAGGCTGGCTCCCTTCGCCAGTGTCCATCACTCTGTGCGGAAGCGCTGCCAGCACGTCGGACAAACTGCCCTACAAAGTCGCTGACATCAGCCTGGCCTCCTGGGGACGCAAGGCCTGGACATCGCGGAGAATGAGATGCTGGGCCTGATGCGCATGAGGGAGATGTACTCGGCCTCCAAACCACTGAAGGGTGCCCGCATCGCGCTGCCTACACATGACCGTGGAGACAGCTGTCCTCGTTGAGACCCTCATAGCCCTGGGTGCTGAGGTGCAGTGGTCCAGGGGCAACATCTTCTCCACCCAGAACCATGCAGCTGCTGCCATTGCCAAGGCTGGCATTCCAGTGTACGCCTGGAAGGGTGAAACGGATGAGGAGTACCTGTGGTGCATTTAGCAGACACTACTTCAAGGACAGACCCCTCAACACGATTCTGGATGACGGAGGTGACCTTTACCAATCTCATCCACACCAAGTACCCACAGTTCCTATCAGGCATCCAAGGCATTTCTGAAGAGACCACAACAGGGGTTCATAATCTATACAAGATGATGGCCAATGGGGAGCTGAAGGTGCCTGCCATCAATGTGAACGACTCTGTCACCAAAAGCAAGTTTGACAACCTGTATGGCTGCCGGGAGTCTCTTATAGATGGCATCAAGTGGGCTACGGATGTGATGATTGCAGGCAAGGTGGCAGTGGTAGCAGGCTATGGCGATGTGGACAAAGGTTGTGCCCAGGCCCTGCGGGGTTTTGGGGCCCACATCATCATCACGGAGATCGACCCCATCAATGCACTGCAGGCTGCCATGGAGGGCTATGAGGTGACCACTATGGATGAGGCCTGTCAGGATGGCAATATATTTGTCACCACCACAGGCTATGTTGACATCATCCTTGGCCGGCACTTTGAACAGATGAAAAATGATGCCATCGTGTGTAACATCAGACACTTTGACGTGGAGATTGAGGTCAAATGGCTGAGCGAAAATGCCATAGAGAAAGTGAACATCAAGCCCCAGGTGGACCGCTACCAGCTGAAAAATGGGTGCCGTATCATCCTGTTGGCTGAGGGCCAGCTGGTCAACCTGGGCTGTGCCATGGGCCATCCCAGCTTTGTGATGAGCCACTCATTCACCAATCAAGTGCTGGCACAGATAGAATTGTGGACCCACCCAGACAAGTACTCTGTTGGGGTTCACTTCCTGCCCAAAAAGGTGGATGAAGCAGTGGCTGAAGCTCACCTGGGTAAGCTGAATGTGAAGCTGACCAAGCTGACTGAGGAGCAAGCCCAGTACCTGGGCTTGTCCCGTGATGGCCCCTTCAAGCCCGATCATTACCGCTATTGTTTGCCTTATAACCAGGCCTTTTGTTTGCCTTATAAGAACCAGGCCTATTGTTTGCCTTATAACTGCTGGCCTTGGGATCCCTGGGTGGCGCAGCGGTTTGGCACCTGTCTTTGGCCCAGGGCGCGATCCTGGAGACCCGGGATCGAATCCCACATCAGGCTCCCGGTGCATGGAGCCTGCTTCTCCCTCTGCCTGTGTCTCTGCCTCTCTCTCTCTCTCTCTCTCTCTGTGTGTGACTATCATAAATAAATAAAAATTAAAAAAAAAAAGTAACTGCTGGCCTTGCTGGGGTCCCACCTCTCTTCCCCAAGAACAAATGGCACCAACTTTGAGACAGGTTTGTTAATGTCCCCCACTAACTTCCCAGGGCTGGTCACTCAGTCTTTGGCCTTTGCTGCATCCCTCATACTGTTCTAGATGTGGCAGAGGGAATTGAGAAGCCCCTTCTCAAGCCCTGGTCATAATAGAAGTACATAGGAGAAACCCACAAGGAACCCTGAGCTCAGGGGTTTTGGAACTGCTCAGTCAGTCCTTACTTAGTTTGGAAGTCAGCAGTGGTGGTCACAAAGCCCATACACTTTACCATCTAGGCCTTCACTTGGCCTATGAACTTTCTACCCATGTTCTTAGTTACTGGTTCACTGGTCCCTCAGCCCATGACAGATGAGAATGAATTATATCAAAAAGAAGGGAGGAACTTCTGAGAGTTTGAATGCCCCAGATAGCCTGGCTTAGTGCTGGGCATTCTCTTGAAGAGGTTTCACAGAACAATGAGATTAGTACTTTCAGTTTTTATTTTACAGAGGTTAGAATAGACTGTTAAGGGGCAGCCAGAAAGGACAAGAGAAGTGACAGCCAGAGGTTGAGAAGGGCCAGAGAATCATAAAAGCAGACATAGATCTGGCCACCTCTTTGTAACATGATGGTTCTTATCACAACCCTGAATCAAAAAGATTAGTTTGGTTTATAATGTTTAATTGTTTATAATGTTCAAAGAGAGTGGAAAGGAGGGTAAATAAAAATTTTGGTGCCTAAAAAAGTAATAAAAATAAATAAATAAAGACGTTAATGCAAAGGCTCTTCTGAAGCAGAGATTAACTAGAGATATTAGACTTCTTCTCTCCAAAATGTCAAAGTAGAAATTTTAAAAAAATAATCACAAAAAATAGACACATATACCAATAGAACAGAATAGAAAACCCAGAAATAAACCCACAACTATGTGGTTGATTAATCTTTGCCAAGCAGGAAAGAATACCCAATGGGGAAAAGAATATCTCTTCAACAAATTGGGAAAACTGGACAGCAACATACAAATGAATGACACTGGACCACTTTCTTACACCATACACAAAAATAAATTTAAAATGCACGAAAGATCTAAATATGAGACCCAAAAGCATAAAAATCCTAGAAGGGAACACAGACAGTAACTTCTTTGGCATCAGCCATAGCAACTTCTTTCTAGAGCTGTCTCCTGAAACAAGGAAACAAAAGCAAAAAGAAACTATTGAGGCTACATCAAAATAAAAAGCTTCTGCACAATGAAGGAAGCAATCAACAAAACTAAAAGGCAGGGAGGGGATCCCTGGGTGGCTCAGCGGTTTAGCGCCTCCCTTCAGCCCAGGGTGTGATCCTGGAGTCCCGGGATCGAGTCCCATGTAGGGCTCCCTGCATGGAGCCTGCTTCTCCCTCTGCCTGTGTCTTTGCCTCTCTCTCTCTCTCTCATGAATAAATAAATCAAATCTAAAAAAAAAAAAAAAAAAACTAAAAGGTAACCGATGGAATAGGAGAAGATATTTACAAAATGACATATCTGATAAAGGTTAACATCCAAAATATATAAAGAACTTACAAAACTCAATACTGCAAAAATGCATAATCCAATTAAAAAATGGGCAGAAGACATAAATAGATATTTTTCCAAAGAAGACATATAGATGGCCAACAGATACATGAAAAGATGCTCAACATCACTCAATATCAGGGAAATACATATATAAACTACAATGAGATATTGCTTTTCAGAATGGCTAAAATCAACAGCACAAACAATAGGTGTTAGTGAGGATTTAGAGAAAAAAGAAACTCTTGCACTGTTAGTGAGAATACAAATTAGTGGTGCCACTTTGGAAAGCAGTGTGGAGGTTCCTCAAAAAGTTAAAAATAGAACTACCCTACAATCCAGCCATTGCACTACTAGCTATTTACCCAAAGAATACAAAAATACTAAAAAAATAAATAATAAAGAAAGAAAGAAAACAAAAATACTAATTCAAAGGAATATATGCACCCCGATGTTTATAGCAGCAATATGGAAACAATAGGCAAATAATGGAAACAGCTCAAGTGCCCATTGACTGATGAATGGATAAGGAAGCTGTGGTATATTTATATATGCAATGGAATATTACTCGGCCATAAAAAAGAATGAAATCTTGCCATTTGTAATGACATGGATGCACCTGGAGAGTATTATGTTAAGTGAAATGAGTTAAAGACAAGTACCATATGATTTCCTGCATATGTAGAATTTAAGAAACAAAACAGGGATGCCTGGAGCTCAGTGGTTGAGCATCAGCCTTGGGCTCAGGGTGTGATCCCAGCATCCTGGGATTGAGTTCCACGTCGGGCTCCCCATGAGGAGCCTGCTTCTCCCTCTGTCTATGTCTCTGCCTCTCTGTGTCTCTCATGAATAAATAAATTAAATATTTTAAAAAAAGAAAAGAAAGGAGCAAAAGGAAAAAAGAGAGGAAGGCAAACCAAGAAACAGATTCTTAACTATGGAAAACAAACTGATAGTTACTAGGAAGGAGGTGGGTAGAGGATGGGCGGGTAAGGAGGTGATGCAGATTAAGAAATGAACTTGTGATGAGCACTGGGTATTGTATGGAAGTGATGAATCACTATCTTGTACACCTGAAACTAAGGTAACACTGTATGTTAACTGGAATTTAAATAGAAACTTAAAAGAAGAAAAATATAACTAGAGAAAAAAAAGAATCAGTAAGTACAGATGATATAGAAGCTGAGAAGGGAAAAATATACTCAGATCAGAAATGGAATAGTCAGGGAGCACCTGGGTTCAGTTGGTTAAGTATCTGCCTTTGACTCAGGTCTTGATCTCAGGGTCCTGGGATCAAGCCCTGCATCAGGCTCCCTGCTTTTTGGGGAGCGTGCTTCTCCTTCTCCTCTCCCTCTGCCCCCCGCCCCCACCCACACTGGTACTCTCTCTCAAATAAATATATAAAATCTTTTTTTTAAATGGGGTGTCAGGGTGTAATATGTTACAAGCATATAAAAGCTATAATAAGCTGAAGCTACAAGAAAAGAGACAAAAGGGGAGGAAAAGGGATGAGGTAGAGAAATGGGGCTGAAGAGAGGGTGAGTGGACAGAAGCCGTAAAAGACAAGAACCAGGTCTCCATGATGGTAGAGGGCAACAAACTCCTGCTATTGAAAAGGCTAACTAGAAAATCCATTTCTAAGAGTTGCTGTGCCAGGCCTCAGTTCTTAGCTGAAATTCCTTTTGTCCAACCTACTGTTGGGTTTTGTTTTGTTTTGTTTTGTTTTTTTGGTTTATTTTTTTCAATACCTTGAGTGTTCCCTGTAACTGTTGGAGCCCAATTAACTTCTAACTCCTGGGGAAGGCATCATGCTAGGTGTTTTCCCATCATTATCTCAATTTAAGTCCTATTTCTCTGTTTAAACGTATATAACAGCAATACTCCCACACATCAGGTGCAATGGGAACAAATAAAGTTGACATGATTTTCATTTCCACAAGCCATGAAATACATAAAATACAGAGGCTATAAAGCCAGAGGGAACTGTGTAGTTGGAGAATTTGTTGCTTTTTCCTCCTAGTTCAAAAAAAGAAAAACAATTGATTGGCTTACCACTAGGGTAATAAGACAAGAGGGTAAATAACTAGTTGGGATTCTTTGTTACCGAAAACAAAAACAAAAACAACAAATCCAGTTGAATTAAATTAAGCAAATAGGAAGAATTTGTTATAAACTGCAGGAGTATCTCACGTAAGCTTAGAGAAATGCTCCGCCTCAGAAAGAGCCACACCTGGATTTCTTCTGCATCCCCATCCTATTTCTCTATGTGTAAACACTGCAGTCTCTGTCCAGGCACCCTACCTTCCTATCTCCCCATCTCTCTGGCAGAGTAAGGCTAGCCACAACTCCTGAGTTGGCAGATCACAGTCTACTTCCCAGGGAAATTGAATCCATTTCCTCCTTCCTTGCCTTCTTCATTCCTTCTACTCTTCATCCGCCTCAATTCTAAATTTAGAGAAAAAGTACTCTGATTGGTTAGCTAGGGTCAAATATTCATCACTGGTTCAATGAACTGCAACTGACTGGCAGAGTCAAGGAACCACCTTCCACAAAATGATTAGATAGTGGAATAACATGGGGTTGGGGACTGTTTGGTTTTATCACCATGGACCACCACATGTGGCAACTAGGTGAGACGTGATGCTTGTTATGAGTTGGCTGATTCCAGCCGATGTCCACTACAAATGATGAACTATACATCACCACCACATAAGCAAAACAACTCTTAAGTGATTCCAAATTGATGAGGCCCCATCACATGGCTTTGGAAAAGGCCATTCCAGATCTTCCACCCTCAAAAAACAAACTATAACAACAAAAACCCACTTTCTGACACCCAGCAATAATGTCAAAATATGATTTGAGAACTGTCCCTTTGCAGAACCCCCTACCCAACTCGTTTGCTTATGCTTCACTAGACCTGGGCTGACCATCCCCCATGCAATATGCCACATTCCAGACCTGTTCTTTTAATTCCTTTCACCCAAGTATTACCTATCTGTTCCATATTGCAGCCTTTTGCTCCATATAACAGCTGGAAAAGTAACCAGTGTCAGATTTTAATGGTCTGTACTGTTAAGCATTCTAAATAGGATGAATGCTTATTAGATATATGTAATTTCTCATTTTAGAGAAGTGGTTCTGACAGTAGCAACAACCTGGGCCAATTTAAAAAAAAAAGGAAACATTAAGAAAGGAAGCCCATCAATGTGCTACTTATAATGCAACCCCTTTTTCCTAAAATGTGGATCTTGACCTTTCCTTCTGTTTGCATTCCAAACAGTAGTCTTGTTTTCTAGACCTACTTTGTAATTGTTGTGTCTGTGTTTGCACATCTTAGCCATCACACTGTGTTCTCTACAGGATAAATAATATTATAAACCAGAGGCACTGCATGCAAAGTCCCAAGGAATCTGTGTCTGTGTAATACCTTCTAACATCATAAGGAATGAACAAATTCAGTTTTTAATGAGCCCTAAGAGAGTTTTCAAAGATAGGAGTTTTCCAAAATTTGCAGTTTGTCCTCTTAAAATGCAAATATACAAAGGTCCAGTAAGAACTGGTTTTTTAAAAAGAAACATTGGAAAAAAAAATAAATAAAAAATAAAAAGAAACATTGGTGTTTACATGCATTTTAATAAGTATTATCCATACTTTCAGCATCCTTCTCACTTAAGGGGCTGTAAATCATCTTAGAAACTGATCTACTTAATCTAAAATTCTGTCTGTAACTTTAATACAGTAACCAATGAAAGGAGATTATACATTACTCTGTCAGAGCTTCCAGCTCATTCTGTCAACTATAAAATCTATTTGCAGATCGTAGACTTCAATTCTATTTATTTCTAGCACAAAAAGACAGTATGTCTTATTGGTTGGACCATGGACTCATAATCAGGCTTCCTAGACTTAAACCCTTCAGTCAATAGTTGGGAGGCTTAGGGAAAGTTACTTAAACTTTCTGTGCCTCAGTTTCCTCACCTGAAAAATGGGAATAATAACACTATCCACTCATGATTATTGTAAAGATTAATTAACATTATGAAGCTCTTAGAATAGCATTGGCCATACTAAGGGTTACTATTGCACTAACTGTATAACCTCCACTGACTCGGTTACTGCTGATGAAGACTCCTTGACCTAATTTTAACCAGCTTTCTATAAGTTCTCTGCTGGGCCAGACCTTGGTTTCCCTCTTTGTCCTTGTAGAAGAATCCAGTTTGAACAAGAATTCTGCTAAATCTCATACCGATACCTTATTTCCTGGGCCTGGCTGTAGCAAGAATTCTATTGAACCTGCTAGCAAGACTCCTACTTAACCCATAATTTGCCACCTACTGACTCCTTCACCTTCCTTGGCTTGTCCTTAATGGAGTCAGAGTTGAGTCAGATCTATCTCCTCTACTACAGACCTCCACTGAGGTCACTCCCACTTAGGTAAAATCTACCTTCCTGTCTCTAACAAGTGTCAGGAAGAGTTTTTTTCCTTAACAGCATCCTGTTTTTGTCTTTAAATAATCAATCATCTTTGTGCAATGTGGGAGAAGAGACACATTTCCAAAATGCCTCTAATTTCATTTGTCTCTGATAATTTAACCCAACTTGTTAACATTTAGGATTTAGTAGTGCAATGGTTATACCTTAACTACATAGAAACTTGAAAAGGAGTGTGTGATTGCTTATAGGGACCAGCCTGTGAGAGTTAGGAGAATGGACAGAAGGAATTACCTACACCAGAAAAAACTGGCAAAATAAAAATAATTTTAATTTTAATAAAGTTTCCATTGATACTGTTCTTTATTATGGTCACAAACTCACTTGTTTGAGATGCATGAATAAGGAATACAATAGCTAAATTCCTCAATACCTTGTTAGAAGTTTTCTAAAGATGATTGCCTCAGTAGGAAGGCTACCAGTTTCCCCCTAGAGAGGCTCTATTCTATTATTCTGTAAGGAGCATGGAAAAATATTTCTTGACTGAATGGCTTTTAATGACCACACAATTGTGGGAAAGTGCTAAAACACATATCATTCAGGTAGATACATACATATTTACTGTTCTGTTAGATCACTCCCCAAGGAATATCTCGAAGTGCCAAAAAATATTAAAAGGTCACATTGAAAAACTAGACTGTTTAGTCTTTAGAAGAAAAATAGAGGGGATATGAGGCAGCATGTTAAATTTTGGGGTCTCTATTAAAACTTTTACAGACCTACATAATGTCACTAATCCTACCCTAGACAATGCATCTAGGAAACTATTCAGTACCTAAAACACCTTGGGTTTTGTAGATGCACACCCTGAGAAGGGGTTCTGATATGTATAGTTTATTGAGTGGATACTCTTTAGGAAAAACCTGAATGTAAGGAGGGGAAGAAGCAGCATAGAAAAGACCTGAATAAGACTGTGGTGCCAGGTTAAATCTAGGAAAAGTATGAAAGAGTGAAAATGAGTCAGTCTTTGATTACCCTTGGAGAAGGGAGGGTATAACTTCTCAGGAGTCTCCAGTAAAATAGTCCTACTTAGCACAGGTCAAGTCTCTGGAGAAAGTCACAGCTATAAGCTGTTGGCCAAGGCACTCACAGTTGAAGGATGGCTGCCCCAGCCTATAAAAAGGGGAACTGGGGGCATCTAGGTGGCTCCATGGTTGAGTGTCTGCCTTTGGCTCAGGTCATGATCCCAGGGCCCTGGGATCGAGTCCCACATCAGTCTCCCCACAGGGAGCCTGCTTCTCCCTCTGCCTATGTCTCTGCCTCTCTCTCTCTCTCTGTGTCTCTCATGAATAAATAAATAAAATCTTAAAAAAAAAGGGGGGGGATCTGGGCTGGGAACATCTACCTCACTGTTCTTCTTTTTTTTTTAAATTTTTTATTTATTTATGATAGTCACACACACACACACACACACACACAGAGACAGAGACATAGGCAGAGGGAGAAGCAGGCTCCATGCACCAGCAGCCTGACGTGGGATTCGATCCCGGGTCTCCAGGATCGCGCCCTGGGCCAAAGGCAGGCGCCAAACCACTGCACCACCCAGGGATCCCTACCTCACTGTTCTTCAGTGACGGTTTGTAGCACATGACAGTAAGGGGCTTCATTTTGTGCCTGCTTTGTATCCCTGGTACTTATCACAGTGCTTAACTATGGAAGGTTTTTAATAAATTGTTTCATTGATTTAAATTATATAGTGAGAGTAGCCTATCGAATTTATAAAGCAATGTCTTAAAAAAGTCATTTAAATTCAGATTTTATTTTGCACACTTGCTAAGTAACATTGTGGTGTTTCCTTCATGTCCTTGTTACCACCCCAGCTGCTGACATTTCACATTGTTCTCTACATATCAGTAAGAGAGGAAGGAAATGTGGTCTTGTGGTTGGAAGAGTAACTTGAGAACCCAGAGATTCTAGCATTGCCTCTCTTTTATTGGATGTCTTAGTGAAGTTGACGAACCTCTCAAAACCTCCAGTTTTGGGAAGGGAGAGTAATAAATCCTTAAAATGATCTGTTTTACTTCAGATTAACTACATCTTTCGAATGTCCCTTTTTTGTTAACCCTTTTTATGTTATACACCATGAATGAGAACTATTTTAAACACCTTTCTACAGAAGAGAGGAGTCTAGAAGCTCTAATGTTTAGAAAACACATCCCTGGAAACTTAAAATATCTTATGTGTTCTCTGTTGTGGATAGAGAAGAGCTAAGATGAGCTTGTCTTTGCTTATCCACCTTAATGCACATGGACAAACTGGCTTCATTCTGTATGTATATATGTAGAGGGCAGGCAGAGAGATCGGAGTCGTGAATCTGATGAGGTTACTGCCAAGGAGGCGTTGTTCCCTCACTAGCAAGAGCACCGGGCCTCTTAGACTATGCTTTGGGTTTTGTCCATCCTCTTTCTTAGACCTATAGAAACTGTCTGGTGATCACTTTCTCCCTTTCTATAATCATCTGACTATGCATGCCTACAGCGTGGGGGGGCCAGATCACATTCAAGAAAGTCCTAATTTTTTGAGGGAATGGAAATAGGTTGGGCAAAATATTGTACAGAAATTATGTAACTGAAGGCCTTAAATCAGAGAAAATTAGGGAATAAAGGCCAATCAGAAAAGTACAAAATCTTATTGCATAAGATATATAAACCCAAATGCTAATGGAATAGCCTAATTAAAATGTTTGCTCATAAATTACACAATTATGAATTAATAAAGGCTTCTATAACCACAAATTATGCCAAATATTTAACTCAAAAATCATCATCTGGCTTCACCAGGGCTGAGGACTTGCGGGTAGAAACACGGAAGGCTTTGGAAACTGATTTAGAGAGAGAATTTCTGAAGTTGACTCTGCATATTGTGTGTGTTTTTACTGCAAGTGTAAATAACTGCATTGTGAAGTCAGAGGGAAAGCTAGGTTTGTGGAGTTAGGGGTAAATAGAAATAGG
Organism: Canis lupus dingo; assembly: GCF_003254725.2. Classification (NCBI taxonomy): domain Eukaryota; kingdom Metazoa; phylum Chordata; class Mammalia; order Carnivora; family Canidae; genus Canis; species Canis lupus. The sequence continues at coordinate 1,700,534 of NC_064274.1, read as the reverse complement.
GTACTTTGCAAGCAAGAAAACAAAGTTCTTACATCTCTAAGCATTTCAAAAAGTTTCCTATACGGTTGTCTATTGTCCTCTCACAGACCAAGTAGAAATCAGATTTTCCTCTCTGGAAATTGATGCTCATGGGAGAAAACTGAACAATTCCGTCATTACACAGTGGTAGGGTCAGATGGAGAAATCTACTACCCCATTATCATACCATGATAGGGCTAGATGGCAAATGAGTTTGGGGCAAGGAAAATTGGTTTCTACTGGTTTCTCTCTTCTCAAACATGAGAATCTGATCCACGGAAAGATTTAGTTCCTCACATATATCACACCCAGTGTCCAAACCCTCTCCTTCTTTAGCCTCTAACCTGCCTCAGATAGTTTCCTCTTGAGGATAGTCCTCGGGAATGGGTATAGAGATTGCTACAAACAAGTTGAGGACATTTGGGGTCATCACTGTTGTGTGCCCGGGTGCTGGGATAGAAGAGACATTAGGAAAAGAGAAAATATGGTAGAACCTTAGTAGTGCTCATCATAATTAGTTTCCCTCTTGGTCTTGGGCATACAGAAACACTTTCCAGCCTCCCTTGAACTTAAGTAGGGGCCATGCATGAGCTCTGACCAATGAATTGAGTGACTTATGTTATTTCCTAGCACACATGTGTTCTCACTTTTGCTTATCCCCTGCTTCCGTGTTGCTGGAGGTCTTGTGTTTCAGGTAGAGCAGCTGTAAGATAAAAGCAACCTGATTCCTAAGTCTTCACCTGTAGGGGAGCTGCCCTGAAAAGCTACTGGACCTACAGTACAGTTTGCAGGAGTGAGTGAGTTGAGTGAGGGGTTAGGGTTTGTTTATCGCTGCAACACGTCAGAGCCTCTCCTCACTCAAAAAGAAAAAGATGAAGAAACAGATGCAAGGACGTATCTATACCCAGCCCTGCTCTCTCCACCATTTTCCAGAGCCACAAAGAAAGGGCCTCTATTCTAGAAAAGGCATAAAAATTCTTCAGTGAAGGTGGGCTTCAATATCTGTCTGCTTTTGTATTTTTACAGTAAAAATGTACTTCCTCTGCAACTTTAAAAATAAAAAGTTACCCAAAAAAGTCTCTGGGCAACTTTATGAAGGCTTCATAATGAGGAATTTGGAAGACTTCCACATCCCTCAAAAATGTTTCCTCCACTTAGAGAAAGATTTATTTGGGTTACCGTGCCCATTTAAAAAAAAAAAAATGACTCAGTGAGGCAGCGTAAACAAAGTGAGTTCCTGGATTGGTATGATTTGAATCACAAAGCTGGTTTATTTGTCACTGGGCCTCAGGTGTACTTCATTTGGCAGGTTGATGATGTAGAAAACTTACTCCATTGGTTGACTCTGGCTTTTTGTTCCCTCACAGTGATGAGCACCGAGACCTAAAACTTCTTAAGCAAAATGAAAGGATTTCCATTGATAAAGTGTACTTCCTGATTGCGGCCTAAAAGGCCTTGTGGGAGGAGGTAGGATATAAAATAAAATAAGATCGTACCTACTAAGCACTGCTGAGTTGTTAAAAAACTAGGATTACTTTTTGAGTAAAGCCCAAGAAATTAGAGAAGTTAGTTTGAATGTATTCCATGAGACATCAGTTCACTGGACCCTGTGAAAATGACCTTCTGTGGGGATCCCTGGGTGGCGCAGTGGTTTGGCGCCTGCCTTTGGCCCAGGGCGCGATCCTGGAGACCCGGGATCGAATCCCACGTCGGGCTCCCGGTGCATGGAGCCTGCTTCTCCCTCTGCCTGTGTCTCTGCCTCTCTCTCTCTCTCTCTCTCTCTCTGTGACTATCATAAATAAATAAAAATTAAAAAAAAATGACCTTCTGTGTTAATACTGTTGGTGGCATTAGCAACTGAATTAGACAATAACATCAGCATCATAAATTCTGCTTCCCAACCTTGGTAGCACTGTGGGGCTTAGAGGCAATGCTCCCAAGTTTCTCACGTAAAAATACCTTCACAGACACTTTTATTCGTCAGTAAACATTGAAGAGACAGAGGCCCAGAGAGATGTGAACCCTGAAGCTCTCCTTCCTCACCTCTGCCCACTAAACCTCTCTGCTGCCTACGCTGAATTCCATCTTCCCCAAACTATGCCAACTTCTCTAATCAGTCATTTCTTCTCCTTAGTTGATTAACTACTCACACTAAGGTAGGAATAAATTTCTCTCAGCAAGTTACCACAACCGGGAATTTTCCCTGTAAGTCTTTTATCTCTACTTATATGGAGCCATAAAGCTATTAAAGGGACCCATTAAAGGGATTTTTACACATCAATATTCAGAATGTTTGGGGATAAAGGGCCTATGAAATCACAAGGGATTATTAGTAGGGTGGCCCAGAAATGGGAGGTAATCAGGATCATTTCATGTTTGTGGGGTGAAGGTTTAAAAAAAGATCACAAAAAAAAAAATAAATAAATAAAAAATAAATAAAAATAAATAAAAAATATAAATAAATAAATAAATAAATAAATAAATAAATAAATAAATAAATAAATAAATATCACAGCTCTGGGAGTGCCTGGATGGCTCAGTTGGTTGAGCTCTCAGAGTGGAGTCTGCTTGAAGATTCTTTTTCCCTCTGCCCCTCCCCCCACTCACGCATGGGAGCTTTCTCTCTCTCAAATAAATAAAATAAATCTTTTTTTTTTTTTTAATCACAGCTCTGTGAGTCTCCCCTTAAAAGGCACCCTACTCTCATATCATACAGGAAGATCTGATAGGCTTCTGGGAGACCTGTCCCCAGGAGTCCTCAGTGGTAACCAAGTTATCTCCCCACCCTGGACCCTGCCTTACCCTCATATGATCTCTCTAGAACACCCCTTCTTCTAGCTCCTGGACCTCCCCTCTCTCTGCTGGCTGAGCAGGAGTTTCCACTGCCTTCCCTATTTCCAAATGTTAACATGTCTCCTTCCTATGTTCTTAAGAACTGAGATGCAGTTTACTTTTTCTAGGAAATCTGATTTTATTTTCATTTTGGAAATATTTTATTATATATTTCCTGAAATTTCTCTTTTCTGAAATTTTGGAATGCTCTGACTTAATAAAGAAATGTCCTAAATTACTAAGAATATAGAAGAATGAGATTGTTATATATTTTTTAAGATTTTATTTATTTATTCATGAGAGACAGAAAGAGAGAGAGAGAGAGGCAGAGAGACAGGCAGAGGGAGAAGCAGGCTCCATGCAGGGAGCCTGATGTGGGAATTGATCCTGGACTCCAGGATCAGGCCGTAGGCTGAAGGCAGCACTAAACCACTGAGCCAACCCCAGCTGTCCCAGATTGTTATATTTTTTAAAGCCTCATTTGAGAATCCATTATTAGAGGGCCTAGAATCTCAAAATTCCCGAAACAAGTGTGTACATGTGTCATCACATCTTTTTCACATTAAAATTGGTCCTGGTACCAATTTCAATGTGTGTGGGTTCCCCACATGCCAACAAGCAATTTTGCCCTACCTACCTGGAGACAGCATCAGATTCCAAGTCCTCTGAGACTACCCTTCCCACACATGTGCCAACTGCAAGCCTAGGTAATTACCTGTAATTCAGATCCATTGGCTACAGATTGGAGGTTCCCACAATCCTCCCCTTGAGTTCCATTAATTTGCTAGAGTGGTTCACGAAATTCAGAGGAAAATTTTATTTACTAGATCACAGGTTTGTTGTAAAAAGATGTAACCCAGGATTAGCCAGATGAAAGAGATGCAAAGGGCAAAGTGTGGGGAAAGGAGACAGAACATACACGCCCTCTCCAAGCACAATGCTCTCCCCAAATACCTGTGTGTTCACCAACCCAGAAGCCCTTTGAACCCCATCCTTTTGGGTTTTTATAGAGGCTTCCATATGTAAGTGCAACTAATTAAATCATTAGCCATTGGATTGATTCAACTTCCAGCTGCTCTCCTGGTGGTCAGGGCATGGGACTGAAAGGTTTGTGGGAGCTTTTTAAATAAATTTTATTTTATTTTAAGATTTTATTTATTTATGAGAGACACACAGAGAGAGGCAGAGACACAGGCAGAGGGAGAAGTAGGCTCCATGCAGGGAGTCCGGCGTGGGACTCGATCCCCCGACTCCAGGATCACACCCTGAGCCAAAGGCAGACTCAACCACTCAACCGCTGAGCCAGCCAGGCGTCAGGGGACTGAAAGTTTTATGCGTCTAATCATATGGCTGCTTCTCCTGGCAATGTACCTTTTTCCTTCAATACTTTCCAGAAGACGCTTCATTAACATAATAAAAGTCCCCCTGATCCTTCTCAACACTGAGGAACTGACAAGGGTTTAGGCAATTGCAGGAGCCAGGAACTATGGAAGACCAAACAGATATAAGAAATATATTTTGGGGATGCCTGGGTGGCTCAGGGGTTGAGTTCCTGCCCTTGGCCCAGGGGTGATCCTGGAGTCTGTGGATCAAGTCCCACTTCAGGCTCCCTACATGGAGCCTGCTTCTCTCTCTGTCTATGTCTCTGCCTCTTTCTCTGTGTCTCTCATGAAAAAATAAATAAAACCTTTAAAAAAAAAAGAAATATATTTTGGTTATTCAGATGACCAAAATATATTCCTTATAAGTCATAGTATTACACACATCTGGTGAAGACTACTATTTCATTAAGCCTGAATAATTATAATGAAGTTAAACTGGTCTGAAAGAACAGATACTGTGACTCACTTGGTACTTAAACCCCATTCCAACTTACTTTGCTAAAACAAGTATTTGCTTTTGATTCTTCATCTGTTTCTGTGTTACATCTTATTATCTCTAAAAAACAATATAAAATTTTTAGAAAAGCCTGCATAAGATTTCCATGGCGAGGGATCCCTGGGTGGTGCAGTGGTTTGGCGCCTGCCTTTGGCCCAGGGAGTGATTCTGGAAACCCGGGATCGAATCCCACGTCGGGCTCCCGGTGCATGGAGCCGGTTTCTCCCTCTGCCTGTGTCTCTGCCTCTCTCTCTCTCTCTCTGTGTGACTATCATAAATAAATTAAAATTAAAAAAAAAAGAGTTCCATGGAGGAAAATCCATTCATTGCCTGTGTTATAAAATTTGAACTAATTTAAGTAATAAATGATTCTTTAAATTTTCTAAGTATTTATTTTTGGAACTAAAATTCTAAAAATTAGATGGACTAATGGGTGTTTTTTTTTAATTTAAAATATCTGAAAAATATAACTACTTGTTATAACCACCCTGATGGTTTCCCTGTTGCAACTTTACTTTGCTATATTATTTGAGTAGCTTAAAACCTATGAATCTTGGGCAATATACAATATACTGTAGATGTTAAAAACAAGACAATAGGCCCAGAATGGAGTCACTTAATGCCAAGCCTCATTCACCAAACTGACCCTTAGAGTTTTAGCTCTCCCAGAAATAGAATCTTAAACCAATCAATTAGAAATCACTTGTTAGGTAATCTGCCTGGTAGACCCCCGCCATCCCCTAAAGGAAAGTGAACTTGCCATAACCATTAGCTTTTTTGTCTAGTATAACCTCCTTGTTCCAACTCCCATCTGTCTGTAAAAGTCTTTCATTTTGTAGAGCTCCTCAGAGCTCCTTTCTGGTTGCTGCTCAATTTATGAATTATTAAATAAAGCCAATAATGTTTGAAAACTGACCTCTGTTTCAGAGCCAAAATAAAACTCGACTGAGTTTGGGATAAAGAGGAACAATAGCTTTATTGCTTTGCTGGGCAAAGGAGGCTGTAGTAGGCTATGCCTTCAAAAATTGCAAGCCCACCCAGAGGAATGGGCTGACAGGTTTTGTAGGGAAATACAGGATCTAGCTGGTTTCTAAAGGAATTATGTATGTGTTGCCAGCCTGGTCGGTCATTTTCAGGGTGAAATGGGGTTCCTGGCTAAGAAGGGAGAAGGGGAGGTTTGTGGAAGAGAGGAAAAGGGTTACTTTAAAATCAAGCATCAGTGATTTGATTTTTGATTTTCGTTCAACTTTATGCTTTTAAGCAGTTTCAGTTTGATTTTTAAAATTTACTCAACTGAATTTTGTTTTTTCATAGATTACACATTGACCTATGTAGTGTCATTTATAATGAACAGAACAAGAGGCTGTATTATTAAAATATGTGGAGTCACACCGAATAGTAGACTTATGTAAAAAACTTGACCTGGCCTAAAATTTTCTCCCTGCCCCCCAACATCACACTAATAGCCTAAGATGTGAACTGGAAAATACAACAGAAGAAGTGGGGTTTTCTTGCCTCTGTTTTCCTCTTATATGGTACAGGTGAGTGTTGAAGAGCAATGAAATGGTCAAAAGGGAGACAGCAGAGGAGAAATCAGAAGAAACACTGAAGTTTCAAAAAAAACCCAAATTCAATAATCAGTCACTCAATAAATCATGGTGCTCTCAACTATTGATTAAATAAATGAATGGGGAGTAGTTCCTGTCTTAGTCTGCTAGGGCAGCAACAGCAAAGTACGACAGACTAGATGGCTCAAGCAAGATTTTCTTTTCTCACAGTTCTGGAGGTTAGAAGTCTGAGATCAAAGTGTTGGCAGGGTTGGTTTCTTCTTGAGGCCTCTCTTTTTGCCTTGTAGATGGCTGTCTTCTCCTTGTGTCTTTATATCGTCTTCCCGCTGTACATCTCTGTGTCCTAATTTTCTTTACTTTTTTAATTAAGTTTTTATTTCTAATTCTAGTATAGTTAACACACAGCGTTATGTTAGTTTCAGGTGTACAATATGATGATTCAACAATGCTATACATCACTCAGTGCTCATCGTGATAAGTGTACTCTTAATCTCCCTCACCTATTGCACCCATCCTCTTACTCATCTCCCCTTTACTAATCACCAGTTTGTTCTCTACAGTTAAGAGTCTATTTCTGGGTTTGTCTCCCTTTTTTTCCTTTGCTTTTCCTGATTGAACTTACTTTGTTCAGCACTATACTGAACTCCATTATCATTGCAAATGGCAAGATGTCATCTTTTTAATGGGCTGAGTAATATTCCAGTGTGTGTGTGTGTGTGTGTGTGTGTGAGTGTGTGTGTATGCATGTGTGTGTGATATCTTCTTTATACATTCATCTATCCATGGACACCTGGGCTGCTTCCACAGTTTGGCTATTGTAAATAATGCTGCAGTAAACAGGGGTACATGTATCCCTTTGAATTATTGTTTTGGTATCCTTTGGATAAATACCTAGTAGTGTGATTGCTAGATTGTAGGGTATTTCTCTTATTAACTTTTTGAGGAACCTCCATACTGTTTTCCAGAGTGGCTACACCAGTTTACATTCTTACCAAAAGCGCAAGAGAGTTTTTTTTCCTAACACCCTCACCAACACTTGTTGTTTCTCATGTTTTTTATTTTAGTCATTCTGACAGGTGTGAGGTGATATTTCATTGTAGTTCTAACTTCCTCTTCTTAAAAGGGCACTAGTCATGTTGAATTAGAACCCATTCTAATGGTTCATCTTAACTTAGTCACCTATTTAAAGACTCTATTTTCAATTACAGTCATGTTTTGAGTTACTGGGGATTAGGACTTCAACATATGAGCTGAACTGTGTCCCCCACAAAATTTATAACGAAGTTCCAAGCAAGCCACCTGCTGAAAACCACCAAAAATTCCATTTATAATATGCAAAGCATCCTTTCATATGCATCAAGGAGCTGAGAGAAAAAATAGATATTTAAACACACAGGCCAAAAACTAAAGTGGGAAACTAGGTAAATAAAGGGAGCAGTGAAACTGGATTCACTTTGAGAGCACTTGCCAAAACCTGGTGAATGTGTCAGTTTTTTGTTTTTGTTTTTTAATGTACAATTTAATTTTTTTAATTTACAAGAGCAGAGAACAGGAAATGAAACACAAGACCTACCCAGAATGAGAAACCTAATAAAAGCTCCCTTAAACCAAAGGCGTAAGCATTCAGTGTAAGGGTGAGCTAGAAATAAATCTGTTCCCTACCTATACCATTAAATCATGGATGGAACCACATGGAAGCTGCCACTCTTGAACCATGATATTGAGCAGAGGGGGAAATATCTCTTCTACCATCCTCAAGCAGTTTTGTAGCCAGATTACACTATTTGTGTTGCCCAAAAAATTCTAAAGCTTAGAATTTAAGTTAATGTCTTATATTAGTCTTGTCCCCAGGTATCCGGCAGAATTATTCTGGTCATTGATGGCTGATGAATAAGAAGAACCCGCACTCCTCCAAATTTAGTATTATACTCATGGATTCTGTGGATCAAGAATTTGGAAAGTGCACAACAGGGACAACTTGTATTTGCTCCATTGTGTCTGGAACCTACCTGAGAAGACTTTGAGATCAGGAGGTCATTCAGGGGCTGGAACCTGGAATTAGTAAACTAGTTTACTCTCCTGTCTGGTGGCAGATGCAGCCTGTTGGCTAGGACTTCAGCTAAGGGTATCAGTAAGAATACTGCATATGGCCTTTCCATGTGACTACATGGGCTCTCTCATAGCATGGTTGCTGGTTCCAAGGGCAAAGCCTCCCAAGAGAACCAGAGGGAACCTGTCTTGCCTTTTATCTCCCACCTTTGGAATTTCCAGAAAATCACTTCCACTCTAGTCACAAGATCTCCCAGGTTCAAAGAGCGAGAACATAGACCCTGCTTCTCAATGGGAGGAATGTCAATGTCACATTGTAAGAAGAGTACGTGGGATGCAAGATACTATTGTCATACCATCTTTGGAACATACAATCCATTGTCCAAAAGTATATGCAAATTCTTTCCAGAAGAGCATTTTTCAACTCAGAATTTAAAGTATTTCTCTAGATAAAGTTCCAAAGAATAGCAGGACCAGAACCACAAAATACATAAAATTTATTTAAAAAGGCATTTTATGCAAGAGCTAGCAGAAACAACCAACAGAAGAATCAGACCCACAAACTGTCGTATACTGGAGTTATTAGACACAGGAAGTAAAATATGTTTAATGTGTTCAAAGGAATAAAAGAAAGATTATAAAATATGAAAATGGAAGAAAATACCATTTAAAGTGACAAAGCAGATTTGAAAAGGAGCCAATGAGAATTTCTAAAAATGAAAAATATGAGGATTAGAATTTAAAACTCAATGGGCAAGTTAAACATCAAATTAGCCACCATTAAAAAAATCATAAACTGGAAAACAGATTTGAGGAAAATATGGAGAATGTAGCACAAAGAGTTAAAGTAATGGATGTGAAATATAAAAGAGAGATCAACATGAAGGATAGAGGAAAAGCTCTAATATATATACCTATTCAAAAAGGAGAGAATAAGGTAGAAGCAGTATTTGAAGTGATAAAATCTGATAATTTTATAAACCAATGAAAGACACCAATCAACAGCTTTAGAGTTATCTATGAATCCTAAGCAGGATGTATATGAGGAAATCCACACCTAGACATACTATAATGAAACTGCAATTCACAGGGAACCTAGGTGGCTCAGTAGTTGAGCATCTGCCTTTGGTTCAGGTTGTGATCCTGGGGTCCTAGGATGGAGTCCCGCATCAGGCTTTCTGTAAGGAACCTGCTTCTCCCTCTGCCTATGTCTCTGCCTCTCTCTGTGTTGTTCATGAATAAATAAATAAAATCTTTAAAAAGAAAGAAACTGCAATTCACAAACAAAAAAAATATTTTAAAATATATCCTTCCAAGGAATGACAATTATGCTGCCATCAGACTTCTTAACAGATATTCAACAGATATATGAAAACCCTAAGTCAATAGAATAATACCCTCAAATATGTCAACCTAAATTTATATATCTAGCAAAGGGTGAAATTAAGATATTTTCAGAAACAAGAAAATGCAGAGTTTATCACCAATAGATCTTAAAAAAGAATGTTCCAAAAGACTAAAAGAAGGAAAGTGATTCAAGGTGGAAATTCTAGAATACAAAGATGAATGATGAGCAAAGAAAGTGGATAAATCTAAATAAATATTGACTATATGTTATAAACAAATGTAACTATATATTTAAACATATTATAAATATATAGTTATGTTAAATCTAAATTTAACATATACAGACAGAAAATAATAATAATGTGTTATTGGGTTAAAAAAATTCAACAATTGTATATAAGTCAAGAGAGAGATAATCAGAGCAAAAAGTGTTCCAAAGATCTCCCTATTGTTTAGGAGGAAGTTAAAGATAGTATAAATTTCTAAAGTAACCACTAAAATAAAGAGATGGAATGCATGAAATGAGAAAAAACGCTCAAATAATCAAAAAGTAATCATGGCAGAAGAAAAGAAACAGATAATGTGGGACATAAAATCTTAAAAATAAATTACACAAGTAATCTCAATAAATATAAGTAAATTAACTAAATGCGCCATTAAAAAGAAAACTATTAGACTGGTTTACATGTGTGCTGGCTCTTCTCTACTCTTCTCTATCTGGCTCAAGTCCTAGCTCTATGCTCTGCATTCCCAAACTCCTTTGCTCTCTAACTTCTGGTTGAGTTTGGCCAGTAGCTGATAGTGGCAGGAGATCATGGGGTGGGAGGATAGAGAAATAGGGGTGTTAATTCCCCCAGTTTCCCTCACTGCTGGGCCAAAGCTTTTAGTGGTTGTGTTATCTCTACTAAAGATCACAGATCCTGCAGGTGCCCCCTTTACCAGCAACAGCTTATGTTGGGTTCTACTAACAATGTTCACTCTCTTTGACCCTTCAGAGGTAGGGTGTAAATGCTTTTCCCTGTTTCTAATGTCTGAGTATTTCACCATCTCTTGTTGGCTCTCTTAATGCTGTCTATACCTCTCTAAAGAATTTCTTGGGGATCCCTGGGTGGTGCAGCGGTTTGGCGCCTGCCTTTGGCCCAGGGCGCGATCCTGGAGACCCGGGATCGAATCCCACATCGGGCTCCCGGTGCATGGAGCCTGCTTCTCCCTCTGCCTATGTCTCTGCCTCTCTCTCTCTGTGTGTGTGACTATCATAAATAAATAAAAATAAAAAAAAATAAAGAATTTCTTATTAAACTCTCTTCAGTGAACATTTTGAGTGCATTGTCCATTTATTTCCTATCAGAATCCTGACTCACAATAGGAGACACACCTAAAACATAGTAACACTGAAAGGCTGAAAACAAAAGGCTGAAAATGGTATAGCATGCAAATAACAACAACAACAACAAAAAAGCTGATGTCACTATACTGAAATAGACTTTAGGATTAAAAAGCAATATTAGAAATAAAAGAGACACTTGAAAAATTCACTTCACCAGTAACATAACATTATTACCATAGCTTCAAATTACATAAAATGAAAACAAATTTGAGAGAATTAGATGAATCTGTCAACATAACAGAGTAAAAAAGATAAGAATGATCTACAAATAAGTATTTTTTTAGAAGTACACCATATATTAGAATGGTTTTATAACAGGCCATTTATATTCCAAATTTTATGTTTTCTAGATTAATTTTACCTTTAGTTTGCATTTACCTTAGAAAATACTGATTGGGGCAACCCGGGTGGCTCAGCGGTTTAGCGCCGCCTTCAGCTCAGGGTGTGATCCTGGAGACCCAGGATCGAATCCCACATCGGGCTCTCTGCATGGAGCCTGCTTCTCCCTCTGCCTGTGTCTCTGCCTCTCTCTCTCTCTCAGTGACTATCATACATAAATAAATAAAAATTTAAAAAAAGCTTATTAAAAAAAAAGAACATAAGTACTATTAGTATCTCCATTTTGCAAATGAGGAAACAAAAGCTTACGGAGGCTACGTAAATCTCACTTAGCTATTGAAGAGCAGAGCTGGGAAATGTAGTACATATATCTGGACAACTCTGAAACTCATGTGCTAGATCATTATGCAACACAATGCTCCAATATTATCACTTAGATTGTATTGTAATATTTTAGCTAACATAACTACTGCTCCCCTGGATTAAACTCCTTCAGAGACTGAATCTTACCCATCTTTGTATTCCATCCTTTACACAGTACCTGGCAAATAACAAGGGCTCAGTATTTTCTTCCAGGATGAATAAATAGTAACGGTACATATATCAGTTAAATAAAAATGTAAGGTGCTCCATAACCGAATGTGAAAATTAATGTTGCAGACAATAAGTGGTTTTAGAGGTTCCAAGAAAAGATCCAGATGCACTATAGCATTTGTGAAGACTTCATTGTGCTCTGGAGTGAGACCTTAACTCAAGAAGAGATTTGATTTGATGTCAAGAGAAAAGCTACAGGTGCAAAAGTAAAGGCAAACAATTGAAATGAACATGCTGTGCTTAGAGTGTATTAGTGAATTCAGTGTAATATTGAAATAAAAGCTGACATTGGCTCAGAAGAGTGAGAGCAATTTGTGGCATGCTTTAGAAATCATGTTGAGGAATGTGGATAGCATAGAAAAAAAGGTTAAGAGTAGACTTCTAGTTTCATGTGGAGTTCCCATCCCAGAACCACCAGTAGTTGGGTGACCTGGGAGTTTTCTAAATGTTCTAAAATTCTTCCTGCCTTACAGAAATGTTCTAAAATTCTTTCTGCTATCACTCCTGGGGTGCCTGTGCCATCCAGCCGTGCTCAACCCTACCACGTTCTCTGATGCGGCATCGATGGCGAGCTCTGGGGCTGTATCTCCTTCTGGTCATTTGCAAACGAATTTCCAAAGATAGAAAACTTTCATGTCGTGAGCACTGGGGAGAAAGAATTTTTTTTTTTGACAGAAACAAAATTCTGGGTTTTATGTGCCAGGTGGTGACTTCATTTCATAATGGCACTGGAAGTAAGCCCCTCTATTGGGAGAAATTTGATGAATAGAATTTCATCCTGAATCACACTGGTCTTGATCTTGTACATGGCAAATGCTGAACCCAAGCCAAACCAACTTTTCATCTGTACTGAGACTGAGTGTTTGGATGAGTCTTTGGCAAGGTGAAAGAAAGCATGAATACTGGGGAAGCCATGGAGTGCTTTGGGTCCAGAAATGGCAAGATTAGTAAGAAGATCATCATGGCTGACTGTGGACAGATCTAATAAATTTGAATTGTAGAGATAAATAAACAAATACATCTTCCAACTGTATAATTATATATTTATAGGATTCCTCTGAGGATTAAAATAAAAAGAATTTAGTGCAGTGGGCGGCACCTAGCGAGTACTCAGTTAGTTTTCGGTGTAATTATTAACTGCAATCATATTATAACACCTCACGACATTAGCAATATTCTAGAAATATTAATTCTGTGTAGGAATGGGAGAACCTGGAATTTGAAGGCAAGTTAGGTGACTATTGAAATAATTTTGGCCTAAAATATAAAAGACATTGAATAGAACAGTGAGAGTGAAAAAAACAAACTCTGAGAAATTAGTTTAAGAAAAAAAACATAGGGGATCCGTGGGTGGCTCAGCGGTTTAGCGCCTGCCTTCGGCCCAGGGTGTAATCCTGGAGACCCGGGATCAAGTCCGGCATTGGGCTCCCTGCATGGAGCCTGCTTCTCCCTCTGCCTGTGTCTCTGCCTCGCTCTCTCTCTATGTCTATCATGAATAAATAAATAAAATCTTAAAAAAAAAAAGAAAAAGAAAAAGAAAAAAACATAGAATTTAGGAAGTAACTGCAGTTGAGGGGCACAAGAATATTTTAAACTCTTGAGCCCAAAAGAATATAAAAACCATTAGAAACAGATATAGGAAATGGAAGAAAATCCAACCGAGGGGAAGGTGAGAGGAAGGATGAAATGATATTACATTTGAGGAAATAATTGGAAATCCATGTAAATTATTTAAAGTTTGATTGGAGAGTACCAGAGTTTAGTTAAACAAATAGGAAAGCAAGTATATATTTGAAAAATTATCTGAATGAAAGTGACAAAGAAGTACAAATTGATAAGTTTTCTTCTTTCAAAAAAATTTTGGGACATCAAAATTTGGAAACATCTGGAGTTAAAGTATGCAAGAAGAGCCAATAAAGGAGAAAATTTCCTTTTTTAAAAATTCTGTTTTGGGGCACCTGGGTGGCTCAGTAAAGCATCTGCCTTCAGCTTGGGTCATGATCTCAGGGTTCTGAGATCAAGCCCCATGTCAGATTCCCTGCTCAGTGGGGGACCTGCTTCTCCCTCTCCCTCTGCTACTCCCCCTGCTTGTGCTCACTTGCTCTCTCTCTCTCTCTCTCTCTCTCTCTCTGTCAAATGGGATGGGTAGAATCTTTAAAAAAAATTTTAGTTTTTATTTTAATTCCAATACGTTAACATAGAGTGTTATATTAGTTTTGGTGTCCAATATAGTGATTCAACAATTCTAGTGCTCGTTTCAGCAGCCCATGTACTAAAATTGGAACAATACAGAGATTAACATGCCTTCTGCACAAGGATGATACTCAAACTCATGAGGTGCTCCATATGAAAAACAGATAAACAGGAGCGCCTGAGTGACGCAGGTGGTTAAGCATCCAACTCTTGGTTTTGGCTCAGTCATGATTTCAGGGTCATGAGATTGAGCCCCATGTCAGGCTCTGTCCTCAGCGTGGAATCTGCTTGAGACTGTCTCCCTCTGCCCCTCCCCACCCCTCTCTCTCTCTCTCTCTCTCTCAAATAAATAAGCAAATCTTTTTTTCAATAAGCAAATCTTTTAAAACAAACAAACAATTGTATACATTATGCAGTATTCCTCATGTTAACTATACTCATCCATCCCCCACTGACCTCCCTCTGGTGACCATTCGTTTGTTCTCTATAAAAAGTTCTTAGAGGAAAACAGGGTGGAGCCCTGCCATAAGCCAGATGTGTTAGGTGCTCTGAGAGGTCAGGAAGGATTAGAGGTGACAGTGGGCCATTACATGGACTACCATTAGTAAAGGGATGGTACACAGGCTTTTGAGAAATGCCAAGAAAGCTGATAGAAGAAGGCCTCAACCTTCTCAGAAAAGCTAATGAGATAAGGCCATTTGCTAAGAGTGATTGGAAGAGGATGAAGTTGAATGCTTCCTTGGGACCTTGGAAGAAAAGACACCAAGCACTGGAATTGGATAATTTGAGGGGAGTTAATAGAGTTGTGTGTAAGGATTAAGAAGAACAAGGGATGGTGCATTGCCCCAAGGCTGGCATCCCTAGGCCTGAGGAGCAAGGTGGGGGTGCATAGACAGCTGCTTGGAGAAGACCATCTGACTAGAACTGTGGCCTTTATGTAAAGGGATATAGCCCACCTGCAGGGAACTGGTAAGGAGGGTGCTGGAGAGTAAATAATCTGACCCACTCTACTCCCACCCTCTCTAGATCTCAGTTAAAACCATTAACTGAACCCAAATGGAAGCCAGAGGAGAGAGAACCAGGTTGTTGCAACCTCATAGTTTCCTGGATGCAGAGCAGAGTTCATAAAGTGGGGAATGGATTCAACACAAAGACTTCAGAAAAGCGGAAAAGGTGGCAATGACATGGCAAGGAAAGGGATGGGAAGCCAAGAGATGAAAAAGAATTGCCAAGCTTCTCTAGAAGATGTTTGATTTAGTCCTAGTCTGTACTTTAAAATAAAGGTATTTCTCTTTATCTGATTACAAGGATCATATATAGTCATTGTAAAATATTTTAGGAGTATTAAAATCAAAGAAGAAAATGGAAATTACCTCCAAATCCCACTCTCCAATGGTAATCATTTCTAAAATTTGAGTATACCTTATTTCTTTTCTATGTGCACAAATAAACTTTTCAAAAACCAAATGAGATTACATTTACACACCTGAATAATCTAAGTTTCTTCAAATTTAAGCAACAGAAAGCAAATCAGATAAATTTATGATTACTTAACTAATTCAATATTTATTGACCACTTATAATGTATAAGGAACTTAATAGCATTACAAAATGGATAAAGTTTATGATTTCATGGAATTTACATTCTAGTAGAGAGATATATACAGTAAGCAAATTATCAAATTACATATAATATTTTAGGGGGTTGTAAGTGCTGTAAAAATATAAAGCTGGGTAAAGGGATAGAGATGGGAAGCTAGCACAGTTGTCAATATGAGAAATAGTGGCTTGGAGTAGGAAAGTAACAAGGGAGGTAGTGAGTGAAAGTTGGATTCTGGATGTATTTCAAGGTAAAGCAGACCAACTCGCTGATGAGAGTGCGTAGGGATTCTCCAACTGCCCCTTCAGATCTATGCACCATTCCTTCCCATAGCCTGGAAGTCTGACCTCCACAGACCACACACCTGGATTCTCCTGTCCTCTTCTGCTTAGGTTCAGACGATTGGAGATTGGAGGGCAGGAGGAGAACAAGGCCAGGATATTTATTCTCCTGGCTCCTTCCCTGCCCACATACAGCTTGGCAATGACTACCCTTCTCTACCGAAGGCCACAGCTCCTATTAGGCAACAGTCTACTATAGCTACAGCTCTTGCAGGCATTGGCAAATCCTCCCCATCCCAGACTCCTTCCAGCCTGGGGTAGTAAAGTCTTCCCACTACCTCTTGGGTGCTTCACCACCTTTTATTAGTTTCCCTCTACTGGACCACATATTTCCAAACAATCTTTTGAATTTTCCTCAGATACCCCTTTACTGTGCCATTTGTATCTTGTGAGGACCCTGAGAGACATAGGATGTGAAAAAAAAAAAAAGATAAAAAAGGATTGAAAGATGACTCCAAAGTTTCTGGTCCAAGCATCTGGAAGAATGGAAGTGCTGTTTACTGAAGGGAGGGGAATCAATAGTATAAAATGAATTCATTAGAAGGATATGGGGTAGCTCACAGAATAGGTTAAAAAGCAGAAATGTAAAGCAGTGGGTTGAAGCTCCTGGTTTGTGGGGAGCTCAGGTTCTGAAGTTGGCAATAATTAGGTTAGGGTTCCTAAAGGAAAAATGGGCTTACAGTATTCCATTTAAGGGAAGGTGCAGATCAGCTCTTACTGCTTGAAGGGAGAAATAAAATAAAACAAAACTTGTTCACTACAGGGATGCCTGGGTGGCTCAGCAGTTGAGTGTCTGCTTTCAGCTCAGGGTGTGATCTCGGGGTCCTGGGGTCAAGTCCCACATCAGGCTCCTCGCGAGGAGCCTGCTTCTCCCTCTGCCTGTGTCTCTCCCTCTCTCTGTGTGTCTCTCATGAATAAATAAATAAAATCTTAAAACAAAACAAAACAAAACTTGTTGACTACATTTAGCAAAGCTTCAGGCCTAGAGGAAACCAGATACTGCTAAGCATCCTTCAATGTAGAAGACAACTTTTAACAAAGAATTACTTAGCCCAAGGTATCAATAGTGCGGAGGTTGAGAAACCCTGCTCCCCATGAAGGCCACCATATGCTTCAGTTTCTATGTCTTGGGGAGACAAATCAGATTATAGTATTCCAGATCCAAGGACTCAAACTCTATTAGGAACCAACTTTAAAAGTAGTGGTGGGGCTCCTGGGTGGCTTGTTGTGCCCAAGATTGCAAATCTGAGAAACCACCAAGGAGCTGACCCCGAGGTTAAGAGGCTTAGCAGTTTTATAGGGGCCAGTGGCCAATGAGATTGTAACACACAGAAAGTTGCATAGTCATGCCGGTCCACACGCAGGTGGCCAATTGAATTACACTTTACCCTATAGTGACCGTTTGAACTAGCCTATCACTCTGGTCAGAATTGGCATGCAGGTTTGGTGGGGCAAAAGGTGGGGTTTACATTCTTTGGCAGTTAGGGGTTCCGTATTCCTACATGAGCCGGTTTCCGGTAAGGGTGTGCTCAGCGGCTTGACTAGGGTGGGGGAGTGCCTTAAGCAATAAGCAGGTCATGTGGGGGTCATACAGGAGGTGGTGGGTGTAGCACAAAATGGAGTTGGTCCTGCTCTGCTTGTCCAGGGGTAGGGGATTTTTGTCAAATTCCTTGGGTCCCACAGTCAGTAAGTGGACTCTTGGTTTCGGCTCAGGGTCATGAGATCAAGCCCCAGATGGAGCCCCAGCTCCAGCTCTGCACTCAGCAGGGAGCAGTCTCGAAGATTCTCTCCCTCTGCCCCTCTCCTAACTTGTGCACACATTCACACGTGTGCTCACTCTCTCTCTCTCAAATAAATAAACAGAATCTTAAAAAGAAAAAAAAAACGTGGTAGTGGTAAATAAATGTAAATGAGGCTCTGCAGGAATAGGCACCACATTTGGAAATTGTTTGAGCCTAGAATTTATGTTTACAACGCTGTAGAGCAAACTGCATCTACACAAAGGAATACAAACCCCACTCAGTATAACATAGGTTTATTAGTGGTTTAAATAGAGCGTTGTGTATGTGCTCACGTTTGCAACTAAAGTTTTAATCAAGTTGTAAATCATGTAATAACTTTACTAGTCACGTGGGAACCTTTGCCGGAAACACAGAGCTATGGTATGGTCTAATGACTGGTTCTGAAGCAGGCTTCAGCCAAGGTTGCTTTCACCAGGCACAACATGCCTTCTGTGTCCCAAGGATCCTCTTGAGACACATGGATGTATGTGGAGAATGCAGTGCACACTCCAGACATGCTCCTGTCACTAGCACAACAGGAGAACTGAGCATTTGAGACTGGCACAGAGCCAAGGGAAGGAGGCACAGAAAGCAGATGAAGAAGGGGAACTTTGCAAATGAGCCACAGAGCCTCAGGGCTTGGACGACCCCGTTGTTTCCTGACATTCTGGCAGAGACACATTTTTCATCAAGAATGATTTTTTTTTTTTCCATTTGGAGCTAGAAAGTTTTGTGTCTAAAATAAACATGATTCATGTCCCAAGAAAGCTCCATTCTAAAAAACTCTGTATCCTTGGCTGACTTATACCTCTCCAACCACATAGAATCTGATTTCTGATTCCCAACTCTGAGAGAATACTTCTGCCCTTTATTTTCAAGGCCCAAGAGGAACTGGAACCTCAGTCTACCAGAGTAGAAAGTTCCAGGAGTTTGACTTTCAATTATCAGAAAACTGTGATCATTCTCTGGTTTTCCCCACCTCATTTTGCTACCTCTGGAAGTCCCCTAAGTTTATTTAACAGTACTTTCCTGAAGCTCTAAAGAAAGACTTTTTTTTTCTCAAATCAGGAATGTTTTGATCGTAAATATGAAATGCACGGAGATTTTGCTGAAGTATTACAGTTTAGGCTGTCAAATTAGTTCAGTAAAGTAATTCAGTCAACTCCATTAACTGATTCTTTTTCTGTCTCAAGTAAATATGTCTTCTCTTCAGATGTATATTTTTGAATGTTGTGCATATTTACAGTTAATGTGGATCCATCAGTAATTAATTCACTCAAAATATATTTTTTTAAAGATTTTATTTATCTATTCATGAAGGACACAGAGAGAGAGGCAGAGACATAGGCAGGGGGAAAAGCAGGCTCCATGCAGGGAGCCCGATGTGGGACTTGATCCCGGGACTGGGGGGATCAGGACCTGAGCCAAAGGCAGATGCTCAATCACTGAGCCACCCAGGTGTGCCTCACTCAAAATATTCTTAACTCATAAGGTTAACCAAAATATATTCATAGTATGATTAAATCCTTGTGTGTGTATGCTTTATACATGTATCATAAATACTTTGTACTTTAAAAACATATTCAATATTTGTTTCACAATCATTATGGCATTTGGAGTAATTTCTAAAAGTTAATCTCATTTTTCAAAAAAGTCACATTTTTAGTATTCATTTGCTTATTTTACAGTTTGGAAAAATGACATCCACGGGGCATTTTTCTCCTCCAATTAATGTAAACATTCTGTGAAATATTATGATATTCATTGTCTTCTTTTGAAGCTTCCGATTGGCTTGTTCTTCCTGGTTAGAAAACAGCTAAATTGAAATATAAATTTATGACAACTTCCTCTTAAGTTCTGTATACAAAATTTGTATTCTTTCAGACAGTGATAATAATTGGAATCTCCAGTAAATGTACCAAAAAAGAAAATATTAATCTTATTAATTCACTACAGAGGTCACTTAGGTTTATCTCAAAATGTGGTCTTCAGACTACCTGAGAATGCAGCTGCTAAAATACAGATTCAGGACTTCCTCTCAGAAATTCTGATTCAGTAGGTCACAGTTGATCCAGGAATCTGGGGGTTTTTGTCTTTTTCTTCTCAGTGTAGCAAACAAGCAGCACGCTTACAAACGTCATTTTCACATGTGTGTTTATTCAGCTTTATTGAGCTATAACTGACAAAATTGTAATATATTTAAAATATATAAAGTGATCTGATATATGTATACATCATGAAGGATTCCCACATTTGACTTAATTAACACATTCATCACCTCACATATTTACCTCTGTTTTGTGTGAGAACACTTAAGTTCTACTCTCAGCAAGTTTCAATTATATAATACAGTATTAAGAACTATAGTGACCAGATTATATTTTAGATCCTCAGACTTTATTCATCTTATAACTGAAAGCCTGTGTTCTTTATCAATCTCTCCCCATTTCCCCCACCCCCCACCTCCTGGCAACCACTATCTACTCTCTGTTTATATGAGTTTGATTTTTTCTTTAGTTCCATATATAAGTGATACCATGCAGTATTTGTGTTTCTTTGTTTGACTTACTTCACTTGGCACAATGCCCTCCATCAAAGTAACAAATGGCAGGATTTGTTTCTTTTTAAAATTTTTTTTTTTAGAGATTTTTATTTATTTATTCATGAGAGACAGAGAGAGAGAGAGAGAGAGAGAGAGAGAGGCAGAGACACAGGCAGAGGCAGAAGCAGGCTCCATGCAGCGAGCCCGACGTGGGACTCGATCCCGGGTCTCCAGGATCATGCCCTGGACCAAAGGCAGGCGCTAAACTGCTGAGACACTCGGGCTGCCATGTTTCTTTTTAAAGACTGCATAATGTTCCTATAAATATAATATATATAACATATATATATATTAGATAGATATCTCCATCATCTCTCGATGGACACAACATTTTTTCATACTTTGTCTATTGTGAATAATGTTACAATGAACATGGGAGTGCATAAATCTCTTCAAGATAATAACCACGTTTCCTTGGAATATACATACCCAGAAGTAGGATTGCTGGTCCCATGATAGTTCTATTTTTAATTTTTTGGGAACCTCCATACTGCTTTCCATAGTGGCTGTGCCAATTTATATTCCTGCCAACAGTGCCAAGGGTTCCCTTTCCTCTACATCTCACCAGGAGTGGGGGAAATGGGGGAGAGATTGGTAAAGATAAGAGTCTTTTTGGTAATAGAGATCCTAACAGGTGTGAGGTGATAACTCATTGTGGTTTTGATTTGCATTTCCCTGATGATTAGTGACACACTGAGTGTCTTTTCAGATGTTGGCCATTTGTATGCCTTCTTTGGCTCTTTTGCCCATTTTAAAATTTTTTGTTTTTTGTTTTTTGTTGTTGTTTTGTTTTCCTAACTAGTGGAGTTCCTTATATATTTTGGTTATTAACTCCTTATTGGATGTATGTTTTGCAAATATTTTCTCCTATTCTGTAGGTTTTTTCATTTTGTTGATCAATTCTTTTGCTGTGCAGATTTTTATTTTATGAAACCTTTTCTTTAAAAGATTTATTTCTTTATTTGAAAGAGAGAGAGCGTGCACACAAGTGAGGGAAGAGCAGAGGGAGAGGGTGAAAAGCAGACTCTCCGCTGAGTGTGGAACCTGTCTACAAAGGCAGGGCTCGATCTCATGACCCTGAGATCATAACCTGAGCCAAAAATCAAGAATAGGGCACTTAACCAACTGAATTACCAGGCACCCTGCTGTGCAGATTTTTAGTTTCATGTGGCCCCACTTGTTTATTTTTGCTCATTTCCTTTGTTTTTGGTGTCAAATCCAAAAAAATCATTGCCGTGACTAATGTCAAGGAGATTTCTCCCTGTCTTTTGTAGTTTTATGTCTTAGGTTCAAATCTTTAAACCATTTTGAATTGATTTTTGTGTATGATGTAAGATAGGGGCCAAGTTTCATTCTTTTGCATGCGGTATTGAAGAGACTGTCCTTTCCTCATTATATGTTCTTGACAACTTTGTCAGAAATCAACCATATATGCATGAGTTTATTTCTGGCTTCTCTATTCTGTTTCACTGATCTATGTGTCTGTTTTGTTTGTGCCATACTATTTTGTTTACTGTAGCTTGAAATCAGGATGTTTGATGCCTCCAGCTTATTTTTCTTTCTCAAGATTTCTTTGGCTATTCAGGGTCTTTTGGGATTCCATACAAATTTTAGGGTTGTTTGTTCCATTTTTGTGGAGATGCCATTGGAATTTTGATAGGGATTGCACTGAATCTGTAAATTGCTTTGGGTAGTATGAACATTTTAACGATATTAATTCTTCTAATCAATGAACACAAAATATCTTTCCATTTATTTGTATCTTCTTCACTTTCTTTCATCAATGTTTTATAGTTTTCAGTGTATATATAGATCTTGCACTCCTTGATTAAATTTATTCCTAAGTATTTTATTCTTTTTGATGCTATTATAAATGCAATTATTTTCTTTTTTTAAAATTTTATTTATTTATTCAGAGAGAGAAAGGCAGAGGCACAGGCAGAGAAAGAAGCCAGCTCTAAGCAGGGAGCCCAATATGGGACAGGATCCCACCCTGGGCTAAAGGCAGGTGCTCCACCGCTGAGCATCCCAATGCAATTGTTTTTCTTAATTTCTCTTTCCAATAGTTCATTGTTAGGATATAAAAATGCAACTGACTTTTGTATTTTGATTTTGAGTCCTGCAACGTACTGAATTTGTTTATTAGCTCTAACAGGTTTTTTTTTTTTTTTTTTGGTGGAATTTTTAGGGTTTTCTATATATAGTATCATGTCATCTGCAAACAGAGATCATTTTACTTCTTTCAGATTTGGATGCCTTTTATCTCTTTTTTTCTTGCCTAATTACTCTGGCTAAGAATTCTAGTTCTATGTTGAATAAAAGTTGTGAGAGTGGTCATCCTTGTATAGAAATTTATATATATATATTTAAGATTTTGTTTATTTATTCATGAGGGACAGAGACAGAGTGTGAATGAGAGGCAGAGACACAGGCAGAGGGAGAAGCAGGCTCCATGCAGGGAGCCCGATGTGGGACTTGATCCCAGGACTCCAGGATCACGCCCTGGGCTGAATGCAGGTGCTCAACTGCTGAGACACCCAGGGATCCCCCTAGAAATTTATATTTTGATAAAATTGCTATGATATTTTTATACCCAATGAAATGTAGCACAATTTATTAAAAAGATATCTCTTGTGTTTCCTATTTCATTTGAAATAGAGGATCAATTTCATACCTAATTTTGTCTTGAAAATTTTATATTCTTTTTTCTTTAAAAATGACTTTAAAATTGTATAAGATTCAACACCCACAGAAATATCAATCCACTCCTACTGTAGATAAATTTGTAATACATATTTTTGTGTCTCTAATGATACCCACAGATCAGGTTATTCAAAGGAACATGATGGAAATCATGAAAGATTTCAAAAGGAGATATGAATAAGTCGTTTCCAAAATAAGAAGGAATCCTGGTGTTTAAATGCACCACATTTCTATAAGCTGAGACCACTATGGAAGAGTCTGAAACTGCCAATTCTTGAGCATAAGTGGATGAAGGCAAGAGGAAATAGTGCCTGTAGTCCCTTTAGGGGACCACCCTTTGGTACCAGTTATGGTATTTGGTCAGATGGTATTTTGTAACTAACCAGAGGTTTAACACTATTCCAGGCCCAACTCTGCTCAGCCCAATTTGGACTGGGATTAAAAATATATCTAATACAGATATAATCTTGTTATTTATTCATAGAGGCACACAGAGAGAGAGGGAGGCAGAGGGAGAAGCAGGCTCCACACAGGGAGCCCGACATGGGACTTGATCCTGGGTCTCCAGGATCACACCCTGGGCTGCAGGCGGCTCTGAACCGCTGTGCCACAGGGGCTGCCCTATCATCTTTTTAATCAGTCATCTTCCCACTCACAGCCTATTCTAAGAGCTTTTGGTCATGCCTATTTTAAGAGAATCTGCCACTTAACCTTTGGTCATGTTTGTCTCAGGTGTCTCTGCTTTCCTGGATACAACTGATTGAACCAGGGGTAGACATCTGACTCAGCCTGAGCCAATTAGATGTTCTCATTTCAGAAGTTGAACCAAAACACAAAAATTGAGGCTATTCAAATTGTGCAGAGGACTTCCTGGCCATGGGAGGATTGGGGACAAACATGATACCATGGCAAATCAAAGTCTCAGATAATAATTGGAGGGGAGCAAATCTCAAAAGCCTTAGAAGGATCAGAAATGGATGGGTAGAGGAGATGGAACAAATGGACATGCCAAGAAGAGCAGAGATGAGAGATCATCTGACACCAGGAAAGTAGTTTTTGGATGGCTATTTCCTGTGAAAGAACACTCCATCTTCTGAAATTAGATTCCCTGATATCCCCTGAATTCCTTCAATAAGCAGCCTTTCCACCCACACTGATACACTTGGGTTGAGGAGTTTTCTGTTCCCATCAGCAGAGATCCCCAATCAAGACAATCTGGACTTATCAGCCACAGTTTTCAGAGTAGTTAAGGAAGGAAGCGCACATCCTGTGGAATGTGCTAAAGACTGCAGGGCTTCCTGTGGGATGCACGTAGAGTGTTGAAGCTCCGCCTGATGGGCATCAAGGAAGCAGGAGACCAATAGAAGTAGATCGACAGGGCAAGAAGCTAGGGGGATGAGGATGTCAAACAGGCAGACTCCTTACCTACAAAAGTAAAGTGAAGGGCATTTGAAAGTTGAGATTTTAGCTACATAGGAAAGGGTTACAGTCAGCTCCATAGTCTTATTTGTATTAGTGATATCTTTAACATATAGCGTTAGTGTACATTCAAAGTGAGGTGATCAGAGTCATAATGTAATCTGGCTCTTTGTGACACTCAGTGCAGAGGTTACACTTTTTTGCAGTGACAGTCAGCATAGGTATACTGCTGCACTGTGGGCTGAGATCAGGTTTTTCTTTACTGTTTTCTTACTACCTCCACCCCCAGTACTCTAAATACTAATAAGAATCTAAAGGAAACTAGGATGGAAGTGATGTATTAGCCAGAGCACCAACTGCTAGTTGTTGTTCTTTACAGACAATTTTTTAAGAGATCCAGATCATATGAGTGTGTGGCGGACTTTGCTAATTGTCCTCTCGATATCTTTCATCTTCCATACTAATGATAGTTTAAGCTAGATCCAAATATAGCCAATGGACGTGTAGTAAATGGAATGTAAGCCAAATGATATATGCAACTTCTGTGAAAGGTGCTTCCTTCACTCTTTTTCCTTCAAGTGAGCTAGAATCAGGATGTGATGGTGGTGAGCTATTTTCGGGCACAAAAATGAAGCCAATTCCCTAAGGATGGAAAAGTCACAAGATGGACAGAATTGGGTTCTCTATATTATAGAGTTGCCACTTTGTTATCTATATTTTTAAGTCTTTTGTTTTGACAACATAGGCACTATCCTGATGTAGGGCCATCATTGTGCAGACCTCTCAGATGATTCTTTTCCTGTATTTTGGAACTTGATAGAAATCTAAGAGAAGAGTACAGAACATGTTTGGAGAGATGGTAGATGTACCACTGCACAGTAAACCTATATCAGGGGCAATAAACAGAGCTCTGGGAGATGAGATACATCCACTAAGATTTTACCAGGATCTTAGAATAAAAGAAAGTGTTTAAGAATACTTAGGAAAGTGGAAACTAAGTATTTCATCAGAATACATAGAAAAGTTAGACAAAACATTTGCATAGCTGTTCTCAGGTTTCCCTTAAAATTAGGATCACTTCACATTTCCCCATTAGCATACTTGTGTCTGTAATATTTTTTCCCTGCTTTTGTGGTTGGCTTGTGCTCAGCTTAGAATTTTAACTAAGCCCAAGGCCTTGTACACAGTTGATGCTCAATACACATTTGGATATTTGTTTATTGAGTCAAATAGAGTCCCATATAACTGCAGCTTTTACTAGTAAATGTGGCTTGCAAAATCAACTGACATTAGTGTCAGTCTGTACCACACAATGTACCAGGTTGTGTTTAAATATGCCTTCAAGAGTTTATTGAATTCATTTTTTAAAAATATTTTATTTATTCTAGAAAAAGAGAGAGAGAGAGAGGCAGAGATATAGGCAGAAGGAGACGCAGGCTCCATGTACGGAGCCTGATGTGGGACTCGATCCTGGGACTCCGGAATCATGCCCTGAGCCAAAGGCAGATGCTTAACTGACTAAGCCATCCAGATGCCCCTACAAAATGGTTTCTGATAAGAAAAATAAAACTTAGAAAACTGAAAAGATTGATTTCAAATATAATCTTTAGGTGCAAGGATTTTTCCTTAACTTTTATTGATCTAACCATAATATTACATGAAAAGTCATATTATTATTTACATTAACATTCTATGAATGAGTAATTATAAGTATATTATAAATAGGTTTTTATGTTTCTACTCCTTTTTGGCAGAAAATGAATTTTTCTCTTAAAAAGTAAAAGTTAAGTTTAACATGGGGGCTTTCTCTACTTATGCACTTTAGAAAGTAGGGCCACCAGAGGCTCTTATGGATCTTGAGAAAGAGATGGGAAGAGAGTCAGAGACCTGGAGAGGGAGAGAGAGAGAATACTTTGGAACTCACTGTATTCTCCATAGGGATGGATCAGGGAAGACAGAGAGACTGCCCCCTAATTTCTTTAGGGGTGACCTAAAGTAGGCTGGGAACTCTGAATAGTTGTGATTCAAAGTTCCAGATACTTCAGGAGTTAAGTGGTATCACTTTAAATGTTATCTGATCCAGTGCCACAGAAGTTGACGACAGAGCAAAAGAGGTAAGAACCATAGGACATGTGTCAACGTAAAATTTGACACTATGAGCTCTATAAAAGTGGAAAGCAAGACCACTCCATTTAGAAATTCATTGAAAGGATTATAACAGGGATGCCTGGGTGGCTCAGCAGTTGAGGTTGAGCGTCTGCCTTTGGTTGAGGGTATGATCCCGGTGTCAGGGATCAAGTCTGCATTCTCCCCCTGCCTGTGTCTCTGTCTCTCTCATGAATAATTAAATCTTTTTTTTTTTTTTTTTTAAGAAAGGATTATAACATCAGCAGAGACAGAGAAAGTCCCCCAGTTGACTCCATTCTCTCTTTACCTAGAATAACATAGATATTGACTACAAGGGACTTAATCCTCTATCAGCAATGAGGGGGTGATGGCTGGGAAGCACAAACTGTGAGGCAGTGACCCCTAGGTGTCATACCAAGGTCATTACCCATCTGAAGAGTGCCAGCAGGGCAGCTATGCCCGAAGCAACCAGGCAGAGAACAGAGATGAAATTCTTTCAATGGCTGTCAAGCGGATCAAGTTTACTCTTCTAGGACCTGCCAAGGGAAAGGAGAAAGTTTGAGTGCTAGGAGGATTGGGGTGCCAGCATTTACACAGGGGATGTTCAGAGCCAGAAATTCCTGTTGTCATGACATCTACCTCTTGGGTTATATCCCTTCAAGCTGCTGTGGAAGATGAGGACGTGTGTTGCTTGCAACAAACCTTAATGAATTTTTAAATGTAAAACGGTTAACTCTTAATACAAAAAGAAAAAAAAAAGCCTTCCACTCAAAAAAGCCTTTTGAAAATCTTTTCTAATGTTGGCTTTTACTCCAATTTAACTGCTAACATTAGGGGTAATTTTAGTATTATGATAAAGGATCCTGGCTTTGTTAGCACAGAAATTGTATTTTGTCTTGGTTCCTTTGTTTAATGTGTACCAAACTTATAAAAACCAACAGCTACTACTTGACAATAAAAGTTTTATAAATTGAATTCAGCAACTAATGAGAACTTAGTGAATAACTAACTCCTTGGGTTTTGAATAGTTTTTGAAACTATAGTACTAATATGTGTTAAAGTCAAAGGCAAATAGCAAGATTCTATGTATAAATATGAAAGCAATATTATTAATAACATGGATAGCCTTGTTTTTTTCATATAGTCAAGATCTAGTTTCTGTGGCCTTAAAGGTAACTTTCTACAGTAAGGAACATGGTGCATACATTATAACGTATGTGGGAGTAGCTGTCATAGGAAGTCTGTTCAACAATTCTCTGGGTGGAAAAAAAACTTACTTGGCATTCAAATCAGTCATTTAATATTCATTACCTATTTATATGTATGTTGTAAATTCCTGATGGTGGCCAGGAGGCCAAGTTCCAATGGACCCATAAAAATTGATCAGTGGCCATCTCTGAGAGGCATGATGGAGAATATTTGATATTGTAGGAGGAAGGGAAGGTCCTATAGAACACTGGTTTCTTTAGCACAAAGATTGTTTCTTCTCACCATATTTCTGCAGCATTATTTTTCCTCCTTACCAAACTTATCCTAAGCATTCAGAAGACATTATGGATTCAGGAATGGAAATTATCTTATACAGTAGTGAATTTGGGGGATATATATATATATATATATTTTTTTTTTTTTTACTTTAAAATGCAAGTGGTTATAAATATAAATAAGATTTAAGTCAGAATTAGCCGATCATTTTCTACATGGGTTGATTTAAAGAGTATTTTTGTATAGTTAGATTTTAGGATCTTAATTTCTGGTATCACACAGTTTAAATGAGTAATATATTAGGAATAGCTTCCTGAAATATGCAAAGGAGCACAATTAAAAGGAGAAGAATGTTCCTTTAGGTTGGATTACTTACTGCATTTATGGAATACCTCCAGTGGCAATCTTTCAAGGTAAATTAGGAAAATGATTTTTCCAAGATGGTTTACCTTTAATTTCAGTTTAAACTATCAAAATCTCTTTTATTCATTGACATAATATTTGTGTTGATACGTTTGAAAATAAAAGAAACTGATTTTGGTAAAACCTTTGTTTCTTCATGCTATTAATGATGCCCCTTTTCCTATAGCACTCAAGATGGAAATCACACTTAGTTGGGCTTGTAGGATGATCAGTAGCAACCAGGGGCTGGAGGGGGAAAGAAAAAAACACAGAGTAGCACTAATGCATCAAAGGTTTCTTTTTTAGGAAACTAGCATCTCCTTCAAAGGCTGCTGTCTTCTTCACTCACCCACAAAATCTGCTCATTTAATAGAATGTGCCAAACTACCTAGTGGTGTTATCCACCCATGGGTGTTTTGAAACTCGTAAGTTATATAACACTGTGTTTAAGAGGGAAAGTGAAAAGTGGGCTATATCCATAGAACTAACTCCCAAACTCTTGCCTTCTTTTATGCTGTACCACCAGGTCTCTGCCCCCACATATTGTGCAAGTCCAGTTCGGCTTGCCTTCCAGCTTGTTGCATCTTCTACTCTGCAAGGTTTTCTAGACCTTGCTTCCTGTTCTCTCCTGCTATGGCAGGATGTAACCACAGACCTATAATTCAGATCACTTCTGAGTGGCCTCACAAGACTCTCTTGCCCACCCCAACTGTGTCTTGTCCTCACTGAGGACCCAGAATGGAGTGAGTGGGCTGAAAGAACAGGCTGGGACCACTATGACTTTAAATTCTGAGGCTCCAAGAAAAATGTAAAGAGTTTCCTGCTCTATGTTAGCTACTAAGGGAAATCTCTCCAGCAGTAAGGATGAAACAGCTTTTCAGCTTTATGCACCCTCTGCAAAGAAATCATGCTTGAACAATATTTATACTTTTAGAACCACAGAGGCCAGCTGGTATACAAACTGGGTTCTTTTTTTCCACCTACATTTTTGTCTTCTTTCCTAATTTCACATTTCACTCTGGTAGGAGCATGGCTAAAAGGAATCCTTGAAATAAAGCACAAAAACAAAAGAAAGAGAAAAAAGTCCAAATGGGGAGAATAAATAATAGAAATATTTTTTAAATGAGTAAAACATTTTGAAATATGGGAAAGGCCAATTACTAAAATTATGAGGACTGGAAAGGAAAATATTGAAAGGAAAAAGTATAATGTCAATAAAACAATTTTTTCATTGGTTAAAAAAGTACTGATAATGAAGCATGATAGAAAAATATTCCAATATACATTCTCTAACAATTATTCTATGGGAAGACTCCATCAATATCGGATGTTCAAGATCATGTGTGGTTAGACATGACAGCCACGAGAGAGCCACTGGTTACATTCCACAAACTACTGAATGGTATATTCAACAAACTGCTCAGTTTGACATTTGGGGCCTTTTGCAATCTGAACCCCAAATTATCTCTACTATATAGGATGGTTATGATGATTGATTTTATCATCTCAGCTGGACTGTAGTGCTCAGATATTTGGTCAACAATTATTTTAGATGTTTCTGCAAAGGTGTTTTTTTGGATGAGATGTAACATTTAAATTGGACTTTAGGTAAAGCAGATTACCCTCTATAATGTGGGTGGGCCTCATCTAATCAGTTGAAGGCCATAATAGAAAGACTGACCTCTCCCAAGCAAAAAAGGGTTCTGTCAGCAGTAGCCTTTGGACCTGAGTTGCAACTCTTTTCTGGGTCTCTAGTCTGTCAGCCTACTCTGGAGATTTTGGACTTACCATGTCTCCATAATGATGTGAGCTAATTCGTTAGACTAAATCTCTTTTTCTCTCTCTCCGCATAGATATAGATGCAGATATAGACATAGATGCATCCTTTTGGTTCCGTTTCTCTGAAGAACCTTGTCTAATATAGGTAGTGATAAGATCTGGATTCTATAACCAGAACATATGGGTTCAGATCCTGGCTCTGCCCTTTACTATTTAACACATGATGGGAAAGCTACTTTACCTCTCTGCTTCTGCATCTTTAAAATGGGAAGAACAAAAACTCCCTCAATTCCCTGTTCTTTTGTTTCTGCTATTTTCTCACTTGTCATGAGTTTGTTCCTGTCGACTTAGCTAATCCTTCCTTTACCTTCCGTATCTGTGGCTTTAAAAATACATTCACTGATACTCTTCCCTTCAACTTTAATTCCCCTCTCCTTGGTCTAGCCTAGACTCAGTTGAGTTGCCCCTAATGAGTAGAACATAGCAGTGATAGGACATCATTTCCTGGATTAGGTTATAAAATGACCGCAGCTTCCATCCTGACATTCTGTCTGTCTCTGTTTGTCTCTCTCTCATCACTTGTTATGGGGGAACCAACTGCCTGTTCATAAGCAGCCTTTTGGAGAGGCCCAGCGGCAAGAACTGGAGCCCCCTGCCTACAGCCACTTTACCGAGAACTTCAAAGCAGATTCTCCAAGATCTCCATGACTTCAGCTTCAGCCAATGACTTCATTGTAGCCTGATTAGAGACTCTGAATCAGAACCATCCAGGTAAGATACTCCTGGTTCCTGAGCCTCAGAAATTGTGTAAGACACTAAATACTTGTTTTGCACAATTAAGTGTAATTTTGTAGATTTGATACACAGCAAATAATTAATGCTGCATGCAAGTCGATAAAAGCCCCCATCTGATCAACATAATTTTGTCTTTCTCTGTTTCCCATAGCATTCTGCATGTAACTATTATAAAACCTCTCATATTAATGTTAATGTGTTTGTCTCCTTTACAAGGCTGAGAGCTGCTTGAGGGTGGGCCATCCTTAACTGTATTAAGTGAAGAAAAGAAAAAAAAAATCAAACTCAAGCCTGGCACATAAAAGGCTCTTAGAATAGGCTAACAATTAGTATTTCCTTTGTCCTATCTGTGTTGTTCTAAGGCTTTTACAAATCCCATTTAGTCCTCATAAAAACCTAGGGGATATATTATTACCCTCATTTTACAGATGATGAAACTGAGGTCAAGTTATAGAGAAGCTGATTAATTTGTTCACCCGTACACAGCTAGTAAATGTTGCTGAATTACAGAAGGAATGAGTGAATAAATGTCTTACAAATAGGACCATCTATGACTCACATTCTAATCTCTTAGCAGTGCCGAGCCCCGTATGCAACTGGGACTCAGTATTTACTGTCACTCTCTGGTAATAAAAGTAGCTTACTTATGTGAGAAAGAAGTGTTGGAAATCCGTATTGTGGATTATTTAAATTGATTCCCCAAACAGTTCTTTTCCTTTACTCAGAAGAAATAAGGGTTGCAGTAAACATCTGTTGTAATGAGACTAAAAATATACTTTGGAAGATGTTTACCTTTCTCTCCATACATCCCCCATAAATGGTTGACAAGAAGCAAAGTGTATTGATAGTTTGATTATGTAAGATATATTTTAAAAGATTTTTTCTAAATTTACTAAATTTGGTGGTTTAGGAATTCAAAACAGTCTGTGAAAGGGTAAAGTGGAATGTTTTTTCATGGTAGATTGTTCTTCTAACAACAATAAGAGAATACAGTGTTTCTACTGAAGGCCTTTTGGTTTACAAATTTCAAATAGGTCGCTGCTATTTGACTTCTGAGGCCCCTCACCTGGCTGAGTGAGGTCTTTCTAAAAAAGCACCTAATGAGAAACCCAAAGCCAGCTCACATTCAGGGTTGCTCAAAGTCTGGAAAGCAGCTTGTGGCTTCTTATTTTAGAATTTTTTACTTTTTTTGCCGAAGCACTTCTCCCCACCTAATAGTAGGTATGAGGTCTTTCTACTATTTGATAAATGGGGACTATTTTCCTCTTGATGTCTATTTGGGAGATTTACTCCTTTTAAATTCTGTCACTGTAACGATTAATGAAAACATATTTTGGAAGCTGTAAAAATGATCTTTAAATGTAAGCAGATGCTAAAGATAAATGATTATAGTGACAATAAATCATTTCCTTTGTTCCTGTAGGCCTTAGTATTTCTCCTACTAGACAGTACCTTCATAAATTGTCTGCTGGGAACATTACCCTAAAATTTAATTTAAGACAAAAGAGACCAGACATTTCTGTCAATAAAGATTTAATAGCCTTGCCTTCTATATTCATAAAAACGTAAGCAGTGCACTTCTAATTATTTTTCTTGAAAGATTAAGGATGGCAAACCACTTTGTGCTCATCAACTTGACTCCCTTTAGTTGTCCTAGATGTTCCAAGGGGTCTCATTTTGCTCTATTTTTGCATTTCAGAACAGATCCTTTCTTATGACAGTAACACTGCTTCTTAGGTGTTTCCTTACTCTGCCACTCGCCATTTGAAGCAAGGCATGTTTATTATTTCAAGATTCAATATTCCAGTTATGGAATAAAACAAGTCTAAGAAAATGGAATAACCCATTTTAAGTAAAAATCAGCTCTCTAGAAACACAAGTATAAACTGCTAACTAAAAACTTATAACAAAATTTTTGTTCTAAGATTAAAGGCAATACAAAAATAACTAGAGGGTATTTTTGTTCAAAGATTTAATGCAAGCCAGAAATACCCACAGGGTATTAGGAAAGGGTAGTAATTGAAAGCACACCAGGCTCTGGATTCAGACGAGCTAGGTTTGCATTGTGGCTGTGCCTCTCCAAGCTGTGTGACCAGTCTTGCAGATTTATTTGACCTCTTTATCTTCTGTAAAATGGGGACAACAAAAGTTACCTTCTATAGTGGAGTGCTGTGGAGATAAAAATGAGAGGATGCAATAAAAGTGCCATGCCTGGTCCATAGTAAGTAATCAATAAATTTTGGTTATTATTATTTTCAAGTGTCATGTAGAAAGATACTTATTTTTTACTACTAGGATAAAAGGGAAACATTTCTAAAAGGATTGAAAAAATCTGAATTCCCTACCATTACATGGATCTTAATATATTTTCTTCGTATGCCTTATTTATTTTCTCAGGGAACCTCAAACGCCCCCCCCACCCATTTTTTTTTACAACTACAACCATTTGTAAAAGCAGTATCACAGTTACTAAGAAAAAAGAGACGATGATTAAAAGTAAGTTCTTATGAGTCAATAGTGTAGAAAAAAATGTTGATAGCTTTTGTTAGGACAACTGGAACTTGTTCCTTCCCACCTATTAATTACTTGATATTACGGGCAGCCCGGGTGGCACAGTGGTTTGTCGCCGCCTTCAGCTCAGGGCGTGGTCATGGAGACCAGGGATGGGGTCCCTCGTCAGGCTCCCTCTGCCTGTGTCTCTGCCTCTCTGTGTCTCTCATGAATAAATAAATAAAATCTTTAAAAAAATTACATTTATAGTACTGTAGGTTGTCACTGGCCCCCTCATAGACAGTAAGATAGCTTTAATAAAACTAAACTTCAAAAAGGTTAAGTATATAATGAGCTAGAAGCTTTTAAATGTCCCCAGTTACATTTTAATTGGTTCAACCCCTCTGCCAAACAAATAGGCAAATTGGTATTCAACAAAAGACATAAAACTGTAAGTACCATTGAACCCAGGAATAATCGAAAAAAAGGTTAGGAATGACAATTAATTGTTTTTGTTTCTTTCATTTTTTGATAACAGCATTATTGATATATAATTGACACTACATTCAGTCCAATTAAGTGCACAATCCAATGGTTTTTAGTATATTTAGAGTTGTGCAACCATCATCACAATCAATTTTAGAACACTGCCCTCAAAAAGAAAATCAACATCCTTTGGCTATCATCCCCCAATTTCATCTCTACACCCAGTGCTTAGCAACCACTAATCCTTTCTTATCTTTATAGATTTGCCTATTCTGGACATTTCATATAAATGGAGTCATTACTTTAATTGAAAGAAACCAGTCACAAAAGACTATGTTTTCAAGGATCATCCATGTTATACCATTTACCAGTACCTCCTTTTTATGGCCAAATATTCCGGTTTAGATATATCATATTTATGTGTTCATAAGCTGGTGGACATTTGTGTTGTTTCACCTTTTGTCTAGTATGAATAATGCTGTTATGATTATTCACGGATAAGTTTGATTTTTAAAATTTTATTTTTCAGGTAACCTCTACACACAACATGGAGCTTAAACACAACCCTGAGATCCAAGAGCTGTGTGCTTTATCGATTGAGCCAGCCAGGTGCCCAACATGGACAATTTTTTGCTTGGACATACTCTCATTTTTCTTGGCTATGTACCCAGAAGTAGAATTTATATGATTCTAAATGATCAAAATCATGGTCCAACAATGTAATTATACTGTATTCCCAAAGATATTATGTAAAAATGCTATCCTCTTAAAAGTATTCTGCAGAAAAATGTTGGCCATGCAGAAGGAAAACTACATAATAATATGGAAAAAGACTACATGAAGTGAAAAGAGGACAAAACCCACTTAAAATCCTTCCTGGGCTTCCCATTCCCTGCTCTGTCCTATGGACCTAGGGACCTCAGTTCTCTCCCTGTCAGTTCTCAGGACCAGCTATGTATACTACCTATCAGAGATTTTTACATCTCAGCTTCAGGACTTTTGTTCATGTTGTTTCCTCTGCCTGTATCACTTTTTCCCCACTTCTTTGCCCAATGGTTTCAAGTCTCATCTTAAATGTCACTTCCTCAGAGAAACCTTCTCTGTTATCCCTGCTTAGTCTAAGATTAAGTGTTTCCATCGCAGTCTGCAATTTTCCATCTTAAATACTTTTGATACTGGTAATACTTTATTCAGTCAGTAATCAAATACTGAGAAGTATTACATGCAGGGATACAGAGTGAAACAAAACACACAAGATCTGCCATCCTAGACCTTGTATTCTAGGAAGGGTATCCATGCACATATATACAAATCAATGTACTGGGTAATTTTATTTCATTTTATTCCAGTGTAGTTAACATGCAGTGTTATAGTAGTTTTTGGTGTGCAATACAGTGATTCAACAGTTCCATGCATTATTCAGTGTTCATCAGTTAAGTATAATATTAATCTTTTTCACTTATTTCACCCATCCCCCCCCCACCCATCTGATAACCATATATTCCCTATAGTTGAGGAATCTCAACTCTATAGTTGAGTTGTTTTTTTTTTTATTTCCCTTCGTTGGCTATTTTCTGTCTTAAATTCCACAATGCGTGATATTGATGGGGGAACACAGGGCTAGTTGAGGACAAGGCACGAGCTTAGGGCAGCACACTGACTAGTCTTTGAAAGAGGCAAAGGGACATTCCTCTACGGACTCAACTGCCTCGATGTTCATACTTTGCTAAGGGCAAAAGGCAATCTTAGCCTGACTCTCAGGAACCTGTAAGTCTACTTTAACACATAAAAATTCCTTTAGAAATTTCCCTTTATCTCTAAACCCCTAAGATATGTGTTGACAATCATCCCCCAAGCACATGGCCCACCAATACACATCTGAAGGGTCTCATGACTCAGGTTTTATTAGACCGTAATAAATGACCTTTCTCCAACAATAGCTGGCCCCTTCAAGGTCCTGGAAACCTTGCTTCCAGAATTCCTTAGAGAGTACGCTATCCCCAAGCCCCTCCCGCTCCCAGGTATCAGCTACACTTCACAGGCCGGGGGCAGCAGCTCTTCCTGCCTGGGAGACCTGTCCCCGGTGCCATTTTGCGCCAAACACGTCTCAAGAATTCTTTCTTGGTCATCGCCTCTGGGCTTTACCTATAATTCCAAAACTTCATCAATATCATTTATTTTCCTTTCTCTGATAGGCTTATTTCACTTAGCATTACACTATCTAGATCCATCCTTGTTGTTGCAAATGGCAAGATTTCATTCTTTTAATGGCTGAACAATATTCCATTATATATATGTATACATAGACATACACACACGTATGTATACATATCACATCTTTAGTCATTCATCTATCAATTGATACTGGGGTGCTTCCATAGTTTGTTGTAAATTATGCTGCAATAAATATGGGTGTGTGTATATATATCCCTTCAAATTAGTGTTTCTGTATTCTTTGGGTAAATACGTCCGGTAATTTTAGGTAGTGCTAATTAGCTTAGTTAATGTTTGGATTGTACACTCCATGGAAGTATAAGGTATTTGTCTTGGTTACTTCCAGTTTGCTAGAGCTTACCACTGAGTCTGGCCAGCTACATAAGCTCAATACAAATTCTGTCAATGACTGGTAAAATAAGCATATAAAAAAAACAGAAATAGAAAATACGAAGGAGACTATTCCTGTAAATGGTTGAGTTTGAGGTTCTTCCCTCCCCTTTCCTCTTTCAAAACGTTGTTCATTCTACATACTATTTCTATAATCAAAACGATTAAAAGACGAGCCAAAAATTAACCATAGGTGAGTAAAAAGAACCTCAAATAAAACACACTTATTCACACGTCACCATACACTCGTTAAAGACCTGGTAATAAAACCTGCTCAAATACTCAGACGTCTTGGTTTAGTGAATAGAATTCCCTCAGCGCATGACCAAGCAGGTTCCCCGCCACCAACAGTATAATTTACCGTTTTATAAGGGCTTTAACACCCAAGACGGTGCTCAGGCTGGATGACAGTCTTCCTCCATCCATTATGTGTGTGACCACCTCCCCCCCCCCCATACTATTGATACGTAATAATTTTTTTTGCGAGGTCAACAAAGAATGCAAGATCTTTACACAACAGAACACCAGCCCCTTCCCAATAGATCTTTCTTACAAGCCCTAAAGCCGTATTAGGTGGGATAACGCCAGGTAGCTTTGCGGTGGGCCAGGAGAGCATCCAGAGCATCCAGAGCATCCAGAGCATCCAGACGGGCCCCCCCCTCCCCCCCCCCCCCCGCGAAACCCTCCGCCGCTCCTTTCTTCCTCGGGGCGCATGCGCAGCGCAGCGCACCCGCCGGCCACCGCGGCGGCCCTTACGTCACCGCAAGCTGTCGTGTGCCCTTCCGCTTCCCCGAGGAAAACGAGTCCGCGCACCCTCGACGCTCCTTGTCCCGCGGGAGACGCCTCTTCCCTCCTCCCGCCGCAGCACTGAGGGCTTCCCCCGCCGGCGTCCAGCAGCCTGGCGTTCTCCGGCCGGCGAGGCCTCGAAGACGGGGAAAGCGGAGGGCAAGAGGCCCCCCGCGGTGTTTACAGGAGCGAGCCGGGCTACGAATCGGTCCGCGGGGGCGGGGCCAAGGGAGCCGGCGCTTCTTTCCCCCCCTCCCCCCCCCGCCTTCCCCGCGAGCGGACGCGGCAGCGTCTCTGTCTCGCTTTTTCTTATTTTCCCCCCTTTCCCCCTTTTTTTTCCTTTTCCCTCCCTTCCCCCCTTCTCACCATTTCCCCTCAGAGACGCTTCTCCCGGGCAGGGGCAGAGCCGGCCTCACCCCCCGCCTCTCCCCGGCCCCCGCCGCCCTATGGCGAGAGGGAACCCCCGTCCCCACCCGGGCATTAGCGGCGGCGGTTGGAGGCGGGGGACCCGCGGCGGCCGCGACGGCCTCAGGTCGGGGGCAGTCATGGAGCTGGTGCGCTGACCCGCCGGCCGCAGCCCTGCGTCCCGCTCGACCGCCCGCTCCCCGCTCCCCGGCCCGGGCCCGCGCCCGCTTCCCCCTCTTCTCCCTCCTCAGTCGGTCCCGCCCGCGTCCCGCGCGCCCGGCCGCCGCGCGCTGAGGAAAATGAGGTGGTAACGGGCCCGCGGATGACCCCGCGTCTCCACTGTGAGGCCTACAGCTCCGCCGGGGAGGAGGAGGAGGAGGAAGAGGAGGAAGAGGAGGAAGAGGAGGAGAAGGTGAGGGGGCGGGGGCGGGGGCGGGGGGCTCGCTGCGTCTCCGAGGCCCGTCCGCGCTGCGCCTCCTGAGGAAGCCTTCGGGACCTCCCGGCGCCGCGGCCGCTCGGGGCTCTGGGGCCGCCGCCCGGTTTTCCGACGGTCCGCCGTGGGCCCCCGCGGGCCAACTTGCGTGTAGCCCCACCAAGCTGCGCGCTCGTAGGCGCCGCGAGCCCGTGCGCTGCCCGGGGACGGGGACACACCCCCACCCTTCGCCTTCACGCTGCCGCGGGGGCCGCAGGAAGGTAGTTCGCGTTGCGAAGCGGAGTGAACGCCGAACGGTCCGTGGAACGGCCAGTGCCGGTGCTGCGGGGGGGCTGGGGGAGGGGAGCGTTACCCCAGGGGCGGGTGGGTGGGGGAGTCTGGGGAGGCGGGGAGATCTGAGTCGCACCCTGAAAGGCATGTGGAAAAGTACCGAAGTGTCGGAAAAACAGGGCGGAAAGGTGCTCTCTCGAGCTGGAGGTTCCATTGCAGGTCACTGGGCAGGAGTCGAGAATCGGGTAGCGGAGTAGTGGACTCACGGCTGAGATCGGCAGGAGGGATGTGAAACTGCCGTCAAGTCGGTTGGAACACGCCCCCCCCCCCGGGAGACGCGCTCCTGAGGAGGCCGAGGGGGACCCGGTGAAGATCTCTGAACTGAACGCCGAAGCTTCAGTATTCAGCCTCCGTCCCGCCAGCGGGGGCGCCTCGGCGGTGGAGCGGCGGGTGCTGTTCGTGACACTTGTTGAAGGTCTTTATCTGACAGACATGGCGACCCCTTGAGTCCTCACAGAAGAGTCGTGAGGCAAGTCGTCCAGGGGTCTCGTTTCACAGAAGAGGACAACGGAGGGGCCGCGAGAGGAAGTAACTTGCCCCGCGGGTGACTCAGCTAGAGGCCAGGGGCCAGAATTCGAACCGGAGCTGTCTGCTAGAGAATCTCTATCCCAGAAATGAGTTTGTTTGAGACCGTCAAGGCGGTATTATTTGCTCCCGGCTCTAATGAAACAGAAGGGAGTGGACAAAAAGATGAGGGACGAAAATGAGCAGATGAGTGATTCTGAACTTCGAGGATAAAACTCTTAATACTGAGGAGGAGCAGACTCGTTAGAATGAGCGTGTGTGCGGGGGAAGGCATGGTAGAGATGATTTGCAGTTACAGGTAACCGTTTGTGAATCACCGTGACTCCCAGTAGGTTAGAATGGAACTCTGCAATGTCAAGATCGGAAGCTGAGCGTATGTTTTATTCGGATTCTATGATACTTTAAAAATGAAGATATGGACCTGCGCCTGTTTATTTAAAACGGGCTTGATAATAGTAATACCAACTTTATAAGGTTGTATAAGGATTAAATGAGCTAATATGGCATAGTACTTTGAACAATGTCTGGCCAAGTAGTAAGCACTCATTGCTTTGACTTCCTAAGAACTTCGGTGTAAGCTATTTGTTAGACATAGTGCTAAACTCTGGAGAGTGTTGCCATCAAAGAACTCATGGTTAGTAGGAGAGACAGATCTACAAATAATTATCACAGAGCAATTAAATGCAAAAGTAGAATTATGTCCAAGTACAGATGTAAGAAGGCAGGGTACTAGTCACAGACCTACGCAAGTGATAGCTGTGTGAGAAGGGGAGTGCCAGCTGGAGAAGGACAATTCGGCTTCAGAGAACTGTATGGAAAGGCATGGAGCTAGTGAAACAAACAGCAGGTCGTTTTGGAATTACAGGCATTCACAGTTCATTATTAGGTTCGGGGCATGAAGTCAAGAGATGGTCACATTAATAAATCCCTCTTTTAGAATAGGATCAAAGATCCAGTAGTCAACATCAGTAGAAAATTATTAATGCACTTGGTTTTATGGTGACAATATAATTCTGTATTAATAAAGTTGTTTCTGTTTACCTAGCACTGTGCAGTACTTTTCCTTAGAATAGTAGGAGGCCCTGTATGTAGATATATAGTGTAGTTTATGCTGTACAATAACCATTTTATAAACTATTCACTCATTAAGTTATTTGATAAACACGGAGAAAGAAGCAGAAGTAGTCATTGAAAGATTGGCAGGGGAAATGTGAAACTGTCATAAAGTTAGAAGTGTGTGGAATATGCCAACCAAAATAAACTTTTTGATTCTTAGTTCCTAGAGACTTCTATCTAAGCATTCAAAGTTCTGAATATGACTAATGGCACAAAATAATAAGATACAAGTATAAAGTTCTAGTATTTAAAACAGTAAAATTATACTTTATATTTTATTCAGCAGATTTCATTTTACATAAATATTTTACGTGTAGGAAAAAGGATTGTGTGTTATCATTAAGTAAAACACAAGTAATGCTTTCTTTACTGTATCATTATCTGACTTACTAGTATCTTTATTTAAAAGATTTTATTTATTTATTTGAGAGAGAGCATGGGGGGAGGCACAGAGGGAGGAGACTCCTAACTGAGCAGGGAGCCCAATGATGTGGGACTCAATCCTGGACCCCAGGATCACGCCCTGGGCTGAAGGCAGGCACTTAACTGTTAAGCCACCCAGGTGTCCCAATGTCAGGAAATCTTGAACAGTGCTTTGAAGCTGTGGAAAAGATGAATGGGTGGGCATGGTAACCACCTTCAGATATTTCAAGAATTGGCTTATGAAAAGTTTAGACTTGGGTTTGTTTTGTTTTTGGCTACAAAGATGGAAACCAATCTTGGGTTGAGTCCCTGTTTCATCAAGATTCTATGAGTGATAAAAAGATAATACTGGTAGATATATTTTCCTAATGTTTATCATTTCATACGGGAAATAGTGGGAAACTCCTTTCAGAAGGGAGAGAAATCATACCAATTTAGAGAATCAAGAGTTCTTAGAAGTTAATTAAGTTAAAGATTAACTTCTTTGAAAATTTTTTTTTGGGGGGGGGGTTAGGTATTATTTCTTTTCCCTCTCTCTTATTTACTTTTTCTTGGTATGAAAAGTACTTAATTCTCGTTATAGGAAATTTGCAAAAACTCAATTGTTTAAAGAAGCAAAATGAAAAAAATACAATCCAGTTAACCAGAGGTAGTCTGCAGTATGTTGAATAGCAAGCAAGTAGGCCAAGTATGTGAAGTGATGAATAAGAAAGGGATAGTACCTGGAGTTGGGGTGGGGGGGGTGAGGGCACCATGAAAATTGAAGTTTTCTTTAAAAAAAAGTATTTTAATTAATTTTTTAAAAGATTTTATTTATTCTTAAGAGACACAGGCAGAGGGAGAAGAAGGCTCCCTGCAGGGAGCCCAATGTGGGATTCCATCCTGGAACCCTGGGATCACACCCAGAGCCAAAGGCAGACGCTTAACCACTGAGCCACCCAGGTGTCCCTGTTACTTTTTTTTTTTTTTTTTAATTAATTGTAAATTTTACTTAAAAAATCAGAGCTTTTCATTTGGAAAATGTAGTTAAATGAGGTCTATAATGAAGAACAGCATCCTGCTGCTGGACTTTCTAACCCTTTTCTCACAGGTTAGCCTCTGAGTGCTTATCGGTTTATCTTGTTTAAGATCATATTTTCAAATAATTTGCCCTACTGTTTTTTGATATTTCAATTTTAGGTATTATTTATGGTTTGCCAACTGTGACATGTAAAGAAGTGATGCTCATTCTACACCTCTTATCATCTGACACCTCTCATCTTCCCAGAGCGGGTTTTTTTTGTTTATTTGTTAAAGCCCTTATTCAGTATTTTCATTATCACTGGTATGTAAATGTCATGGTATATTATTACATTTGCCTTCTCGCATAATCTTTTTTTCTGAAGTTAATGACATTTTCAGTTCCTTACCTTTCATCACCTCTAGTTGAGTCTTGCTGTATCTTCAGCTTCTCGATCCAATTTTCTACACATGGTTGTACCTCTCAAATCTCTAGTTTTTCTTCTTCTTCTTCTTTCTTCTTTCTTCTTTTTTTTTTTTTAAACCAGAGGACATCTCTCCTGGACTTCAGTTGTACCACAGCGATCTAGATAGCCTGCCCTTTAGACTTGCTCATTTTAGAGGGCCCTTCACCTTATTGTTGAGTTTTCTAGATCAACACTCTCCAGTA
Organism: Canis lupus dingo; assembly: GCF_003254725.2. Classification (NCBI taxonomy): domain Eukaryota; kingdom Metazoa; phylum Chordata; class Mammalia; order Carnivora; family Canidae; genus Canis; species Canis lupus. The sequence goes on along the minus strand of NC_064274.1, from coordinate 1,658,028 downwards.
GAACTTTTTGCAGTAATAGTGAAGAAAAGGAACGTTTCTATCTGATGCAGTGTCTACTAATCACACATGGCTATTGAGCATTTGAAATGGGGCTAGTGTGACTGAGGAATTGTATTTTAACTTTATTCAGTTCTAATATAGCCATATGTGTAGCTAGTGGATGCTGTATTGAAAGCACAAAGAAAGATGGTTTTATACTGATTATATGGGAATGGGTGGGATTTAATGTAATGTAATGGATGTAATTTTTTTTAATGAAGGAAAAGGTTAGTATCTTATCTGATTAGGTTTTTAAGAGGAATATTTGGGACAACTACTAAGAATTGCTAGTATAAAAAGCCCACGATTTAAAATTTGTTGACATAGTGTGAGACTTAATAATGTATTTTCATCAGAGTCTATAAGTTTTATCAATTATATGGTTCATGTTTTTATTCTCTTTACAACTGAGTTTCAAATTTAAAGCAAATATATTTAGGTAACTGATTATTATTGTAACATTTTAATATATGATGTTTTAAAGAGCTGTAAAATCCTATACTGCCTCATAACATTCTTATTTTGTTTTATGACTTGCTTAATGAGAACCAACATATTAATGCCATGCCACATGTATTTTATAATTAAAGAAAAAAGCATTTTTTTATGTTTGATTTTATAGGTAGCTACATCAGGCTGGGAGGCAGGCAGATCCAAAGGATATCATGAAGTTTCCAGGGCCTTTGGAAAACCAGAGATTGTCTTTCCTCTTGGAAAAGGCAATCTCTAGGGAAGCCCAGATGTGGAAGGTGAATGTGCCAAAAATGCCTACAAATCAGGTAATTTTTCTTATCACTCTAGATAGATGACTTCTTTTAGAAATAAGCGACCTACTGTCATATAGTGATATCTTGACACCGCATTGGAGAAATATATACCATTAAAGGATATGTTCTATTCTTTATTTGAGAAGCTTCTCCTTGTTTCATTCTGAAACAAACAAGAATGAATTTTTGGGGTTTGTTTGCTTATTTTGTTATCTGAGTTACAGCCTTAGGAGATAAATGTGTTCTCTTTTTGTAGTCCAGTACTAATGGTAGTAAACTTTTTTTTTTAGATATATATTTAGCTATGGAAGTTGAAATTATCTTTAGTAAACAAAAAATTGTTCTGTCTGTCTTGCATATTTATAACAAGTTCAAGTAAGCTACTAAGGTAATGCCAGTGTTGGACAATTCTAGGGAGATAGCCGGCCTACCTCTCAATTATTGTTAACTCTATGAACTTTCAGAAATCTTTATGCTTCTGTCATATAATCCTATCAGTGTTACTTTTGACAAATAACAAGTTTATGCACTCCCAAAGCTTATTGTATAAGCTCTTTTTAATCCCTAGTACCTAGCACTGTATTTGGGATAAAGAATAGTGGTCAAGAAAATTTTGACTTTTGATTTATAGGTAAATGAATAGCAAATATCTAAATTCCTTCTTTGGTTTAGGTTAACCTTTTTTCATAGGTTATTGAAATCTATGCATTTTCTACTAACCTATTCTGTCATTCTTTCTCATAAGCTGATGAAATATGTTTTGCATTTACTGTTACTTACTTGTCATTTAGCAGATTGAAAATTAGTTAACCTGAGTGAATATCTTTTAAGTTAGGAGCATTTACATATGCTATCACATTTACTATCTTATTATATCCTTTGAAATAGGTAGTAGTCCCTCCCACTTTGCTCAAGACTTTAGTAGAGGTATAATTTGAGCCTGGGGTAGTTGTCTTTCCATTATACTTTGTTTTTCAGTTTTTATTTTTCTATGTTTGTGTGATTTTTTTAGATTACTTGGAAATTCAATCATTTAGTAAATGTTCATTAAGTATCTGCTATCTTCTGAGCACATCTACACATTGGGGATATATATACCAGTGAGAAAAATAGAAATTCCTACCCTTATGTTCTGATATTCTGGTAAGCTTCAAAGCTTTAAGACAGAGCTGGCTTAAAGAACCATTTCTTTCTTTCTTCTTCTTGAGTCAGCATGTAACCAATGATAATATTCTTTTACAACATGGTCTTTGAAGGTGATACTCTACCAAGATTATAGTACATTGCTATATTATCACTTAATCTGGCCTATTTCTGTTGGTGATTTAACAAATATTACTGAGTTAATACCAGAGAATAGAACAGTATTACAGTTTCCAAGAAGGATCTCCTTAAGGGTTTGCCTTTAGTAATGTCAAGTAGAAGCCAAAGTTAATTCTGAAAAATGTGGGTGGGTTTGTTCTGATGGGGATAAGATTGGGATGAGAGTAAAAAGCTGTAGGAGGTCAAACCGCTTGCTACAATAAACCCCAAGGACAGTTGTCTATTACTTTCCTATTTTAGTTCTAATTTCTTTATTTTCTTTTGCCACTTTGCGAGACTGGCTTTTCTATTTCTCTTTCCACTATTGCTTCTAACCATGATTTCCCTCCTTGATTGCTTGCAGAAAAAAAAAGTCTTGTCCTTAAGCCATATACATACTTCTCTAGCTTTCCGAATATTTTTTTAAGGGCTTGTAAAAATGGAAAGTAAAATGTTTTAAAGCTTTCTGTTAGGCTTCTCTTCTTTCCTTCAGTTTCCTTATCTTTCTTTCTCTACCTAAGCTCTTCCTTTGGATCATTCTCTTCCAATTCTCTTTTAATTTGTATCTCCCCCCCCTTCAGGTTTAGGACAGAGAGGTCACACAAGAATATTGCATACTTATCTCTCCCTTTCTGGGTGCTCCCACAGTGCACTCTACTTCCTTTATGATAACACACAGTATTATAATTTCCTGATGATTTGATGGTGAGTTCCCTTGGGATTGGGTTGTATCATTTTTGTTTACTGGCATATAATAAACTTCCAGTAAACATCTGTTAAGTGAACGTTACCATTTCTTTATAATTAGTCCAGGTTAGATAAGTTCTTTGATATAGTAGTGCTTTCAGGTACACAGGATTTTTATTATATGGATTTGGGAGAAAAAATTGAAGGCTTGTCAAAGTGACATACACTTTGAAGATATTCTATGTTTGGGATGCCTGGGTGACTCAGCGGTGGAGCCTCTGCCTTCCGCTCAGGGCATGGTCCTGGAGTCTCCGGATCTAGTCCCACATGGGGCTGCCTTGAGGAGCCTGCTTCTCCCTCTGCCTATATCTCTGCCTCTCTCTGTGTCTCTCATGAATAAATAAATAAAATCTTTAAGAAAAGAAAAAGATACTCTATGTTTTGCCTAAGGTGCTTTTGATTTGCAAAAGTAAAACTCTGTTTCAAGCTATTAAGATGGTTTTCAGGGCAGCCCCGGTGGCGCAGCGGTTAGGCGCCGCCTGCAGCCCGGGGTTTGATCCTGGAGACCCGGGATCGAGTCCCACATCAGGCTCCCTGCATGGTGCCTGCTTCTCCCTCTGCCTGTGTCTCTGCCTCTCTCTCTCTAGCTGTGTCTCTATGAATAAATAAATAAATAAATAAATATTTTTTAAAAAATCTTTAAAAAAAAAAAAAAGATGGTTTTCATTAGAAAGAAACCATCAGATGGTTTCATTAGAACTCTAAGGAATCTTGAAGGCCAATTATGTGGTTTCGGAATACAGGATCTCAAGCCTCTGGGCTACTGAGGGCATCAGAATCACTCAGGAGGCTTCTTACAGAGATTCCACGCCTCATCCAGACCTGTTAGGTTGTGGCAATTGTGGAAATTTGTATTTTAAAAAGCTGCCGGGCAGCCCAAGTGGCTCAGCGGTTTAGCGCTGTCTTCAGCCCAGGGCGTTGTCCTGGAGACCTGGGATCAAGTCCCATGTTGGGCTCCCTGCATGGAGCCTGCTTCTTCCACTGCCTGTGTCTCTCATGAATAAATAAATAAAATCTCAAAAAAAAAAAAAAAAAAAAGCTGCACTTTTTTATTAATATGCATTAGTTTTGGAAGACACCGATTTACTCTAACCACACAGTAGAAGACTTCTTCTAACATCTCTCTCTGATGAGCAATTCTCTACTTTGGTTACTTTGTCCATTCTACTGTAGGAAAACTATAAATTATGGAAAGATTTTCCTAAATTTAACTGGAAAACTGCTTCTTTCTAGTGGCCACATATTCTAGTTTTGTCCACTGGTGCAATACAGAATAAATCTTTAAATGGTAGCCCTTTACCTACTCAAAGATGTGTTAGGCCCACAAAGTCCTCTCTTTTCCGATTGAACATCCCTTGTTTTTTAACCATTGACAAGATTTCTCTTTTACTGCCCTAGATTTTTTTTTCTTAGATACACTCTTTTTAGCATTTAAGTTGTGACATTTCATTTGTAGTCATTAATGAGCAATGAAGTGAAACTATTACCTCGCTTTATCTTGGCTTGATAATTTTGTTGAACTAGCCCCAAATTTTATTATTGTTTTGGCAGCAATGTCATGTTGGCTTACTGAACTTGTTTTTAAAACCTTGTTGCCTCAAGTTTTAAGCAAAGTTTCCTTTGTGCTATATGTACTTTTTAGGTTTTGACCTGGGTATGGTGTTATTATTAAATTTAAAATTGTTGATTCTGACCCATTTTTCTAGCTCTAAAATTATGATTGTTATCTAATATGTTGACTTCTGTCATTTTTGTATACTGCGGATTTGGTAAATAAATAAATCTATTTACCCTGCAGGATGGTTTCTCTTTTTTATTTTCTTAAACAGTTTCTTGAGGTGTAATGTACAGAAAAGTACATAGATTGTAAGTGTACAACTGTAAAATATACCACTATATTTGCAGAAGCCTCTTTCTGTCCTCTTGCAGTTACTACCATCTACTCCCCTACACCAAGAAAACACTGTCCTAATATCACAGATTAATTTTTCCTGGTTTTGAATTTCACACACATGTATATTGAATCATAGAGTATATACTGGCCTCTTATTTAATATTTTTTCTGTAAGATTCATCTATGTTGCTTCGTGTAGCCATAATTAATTTATTCTCATTGCCATGTATAATTCTTTGAATTTATCACTTCTATTGATGGTCATTTGTGACATCTTGTGCATGTCTCAGTGGGAAAGTCCTCTTCTTGTGCATGCACATATGTGCATTTTGTGTGTGTGTGTGGGGGTATATTTCTAGGGATGCAATTGCTAGAACCTAGAATATGTGTATATCAGTTTTAGTGCATAACCACCAATTGTTCCAGAGTTGTTATACCACTATTATCCCATGGGTTTTTAAATTTTATTTTTTTTTACCCCTTCTAGCAGAGTATGAAAGTCTCAAGTTGCTCTACATCCTTCTCAACCTTAGTATTGTCTTTTCATTGTAGTTATTCTGGAAAGTGTATTATAGTATCACATTGGGTTTAATTTGCTTTTCTTGAATAACTAAGGAAGTTCAGCTTTTCATATGTTTATTGGCCATTAGATTTACTCTTTTGGTAAAATGTCTATTCACATCTTCCATCTGGGTTTATACTGAGTTGTCTCTATTTTTGTTAATTGTTTTATAGGAGTTCTTTTGTTTGCAGACGGTGCATTACACGTCTTCAACTGTGTTGACTTTCATGAATAGAAAGAAGTTCTTTATTTTTAATGACCAAATTATCAATTTTTTTTCCTTTTTTAAAGAAGTATTTGTCTAATCGATGTAGTGAAGATACTCCCTTGTGTTTTCTTCTGCAAAGTTGATCGTTTCATCCTTTGCATGCATTTAGATTTATATTCCAGTTGAGATTTTTTTGGGGGGGGGGGGCGGCTATGGTGTGAAGTAGAAATCCATCATTTTTCTTCATACAGAGAACCAACACCATTTATTAAAAAGACACTTTTCCCCACTTCCCTGAAGTGCACTTCTGTAATAAATCAAGCGACTACTGTAAACCTGTGAGTATATTTGTGTGTCTGTTTCTTGCCTCTTGTCATCGGACCATTTGCCACTCTTTACATAACCATACTGCCTTAATTATTATAGCATTATCATAAGTGTTTAGGCATAAATTTTGTTCTCTTTTTCAGGATTGTCTTGGTTATTCTTAGCCCCTTGCTCTTCCATATATATTTTACAATATACTTGTCATTTAAAAATGGGATTATTGAATCTGTCAGTCAATTTGGGGAGAATTGACATGTTTATATGAGCCTTCCAATTAATGAACATAGAATATTTCTCCATTTTCTTTAAAGTTGGTCTTCAGTTTCCTTCCTTTTCCTTTTTTTTAAAAAAATATTTTATTTATTTATTTGAGAGAGAGAAGAGAGAAGAGGAGCAGAGGAAGAGGGACAAGAAGACTCCCTCTTGAGGTTGGAGCCCATTGTGGGGCTTGATCCCATGACCCTGAGATGATAACTTGAGCTGAAATCAAGAGTCAGACACTTAACTGATTGAAGTACCCTAGAGCCCTGGTCGTCAGTTTGATTTATAATATTTGGTAGTTTAGGTTTATTACTAGATATTTGAATCTTACTGAGGTTATTAGAAATAGTATTATAGATTTTTCATTTTTTAATTTTAATTTTTATTTAGATTTTTCATTTTTTTAATATGCTGTTTCTATAAACTGGTATATGGAAATAAAATATTTTTATATATTGACTATACTAAATTAGCTTCCAGAATCTTTTGTATTTTCTGTATATTACACGTAGACATGTTAACTGTGAATAATCATTGTTTTATTTCTTCCTTTCCAGTTCATAATACTTTTTATTTTTCTTGTTTTATAGAATTAGCGAGGGCCTCCAGAACCCCATAAATGCTGGTAACAGGTGTCCTTGTCTCAGTTTTAGTTTGAGGGGGAAGTTTTCAGCATTTTACCATCATGTATAATATTTGTTATATATTTCTTAGATCATCTTTATCAGATTATCTGCCTTAGTTTGTCAAGAGATTTCTTTCTATAAATAGGTGTCACATTTTTTACATCATTGGATTTTGTTAACATTTTGCTTAGGATTTTTGCAATTGCCTTCATGGGTGAGATTGGTTTGTCCTTTGTCAGGTTTTCATAATAAAGTATGCTGGCTTTGTAAAATGAGTTAGGAAACATTCCTGCTTTCTTTAAAAAGCTTTCTTTCTGTTTGTTTGGGTTGTTACTTCTTTCTCAAGTGTAGGAAGGTTCCACTGTCATGCCTAGAGATTTATTTGTGGGAAAGTATTTAATAATTCAATTTCTTGGTAAATGTGAGACTAATCAGGTCTTTATTTAAATCTTATTTCAGTTTCAGTAAATTGTTTTTTAAGGAATTTATTTCATCTAAATTGTTAAGTTATTTTTGTAAAGTTATTTATAATACCTCTTTAAATTAAAAAAGTTTATCACTATGAACCTTAGTTTTCATTTCCTTAGTTTTTTCCCAGTTGTACATTTGCCTTCTTTTTAAGTTTTGCTCTTATTTTCTTTATCTGCTTTTGTTTAGTGTAATTTGTTTTTATCTTGTGGTCAATGCTTAAATAATTGATTTTCCACTTCTTATGCTTTAATATATACATTTAAAACTAAGTTTCCCTCAAAGTGTAATTTTCCAACTATGTCTGATTTATTGTTGGATCCACATATTGGATTCTTAATTGCATTACTATGTTTTTCAGTTTTATAATTTCTTTTTAGATTTTTTTATAGGTATCTTGTCTTTAGTGAAATTCTTCATCTTTTCATCTCTTTTCCCACTTTTCTTGTGTTATATGTTAAGTCCTTTTCTGGTATTCAAAGATCTAGGTCGTTTTTTTTTGTTTGTTTGTTTGTTTGTTTTTTTCTCTTGGTTTTTGGTCACTTAGTTCTTTTGTCATGCCTGGTTAATTTTTAGGTCTTTTTGTTGTTGTTGATTTGTTTTGTTTCTATTGAAGTTCGATTTGCCAACGTATAGTATAACACCCAGTGTTCATCCATCAAGTACCCTCCTCATTGCCCATCACCCAGTTACCCCAACCCCTCGCCTCGCCTTCTGCAACCCTTTGTTTCCCAGAGTTAGGAGGCTCTCATGGTTTGTCTCTCTAATTTTTCCCTTTCAGTTCCCCACCCTTCCCTTATGGTCCCTTTCACTATTTCTGATATTCCCCGTATGAGTGAAGCCATATGATTTCCCTTCTCCAATTGACTTACTTCACTCAGCGTAATACCCTCTACTTCCATCCACGTCAAAGAAAATGGGTATTTGTCCTTTTAATGATTAATATTCCATTGTATATATAGACCACATCTTCTTTATCCATTCATCTGTGGAAGGACATCGTGGCTCCTTCCACAGTTTGGTTATTGTGGACATTGCTGCTATGAACATTGGGGTGCAGGTGTCCCGGCGTTTCACTACATCTCTTTGTGGTAAATCCCCAGTAGTGCAATTGCTGGGTCATAGGGCAGGTCTATTTTTAACTCTTTGAGGAACCTCCACACAGTTTTCCAGAGTGGCTGCACCAGTTCACAGTCCCACCAACAGTGCAAGAGGGTTCCCCTTTCTCCACATCCTCTCCAACATTTGTTGGGTTCCTGTCTTGTTAATTTTCACCATTCTCACTGGTGTGAGGTGGTATCTCATTGCGGTTTTGATTTGTACTTCCCTGATGGCAAGTGATGCGGAGCATTTTCTCATGTGCTTGTTGGCCATGTATATGTTGTCTTTGGAGAAATGTGTGTTCATGTCTTCTACCTATTTCATGATTGGATTTTTTTTGTTTCTTAGGTGTTGAGTTTGATAAGTTCTTTATAGATCTTGGATACTAGCCCTTTATCTGATGTGTCATTTGCAGGTATCTTCTTCCATTCTGTAGGTTGTCTTTTACTTTTATTGACTGTTTCTCCTGCTGTGCAGAAGCTTTTTATCCTGATTAAATCCCAGTTGTTCATTTTTGCTTTTGTTTCCCTTGCCTTCATAGATGTGTCTTGCAAGAAGTTGTTGTGGCTAAGTTAAAAAGGTTGTTGCCTATGTTCTCTTCTAGGATTTTGATGGATTCTTGTCTCACATTTAGATCTTTCAACCATTTTGAGATTTATCTTTGTGTTTGGTATAAGAGAACGGTCTAGTTTCATTCTTCTGCATGTGGCTGTCCAATTTTCCGAACACCATTTATTGAAGAGACTGTCCTTTTTCCAATGGATATTCTTTCCTGGTTTGTCGAATATTAGTTGATTGTAGAGTTGAGGGCCCATTTCTGGGTTCTCTATTCTGTTCCATTGATCTGAGTGTTTTTGTACCAGTATCATATTGTCTTGATGATCACAGCTTTGTAACACAGCTTGAAATCTGGCATTGTGATGCCCTGGCATCGGTTTTCTTTTTCAGTATGCCCCTGGCTATTCGGGGTCTTTTCTGATTCAATACAAATCTTAAGTTTATTTGTTCCAACTCTGTGAAGAAAGTCCATGATATTTTGATAAGGATTGCATTGAACCTGTAAATTGCCCTGGGTAGCATAGACATTTTCACAGTATGAATTCTTCCAATCTATGAGCATGGAATATTTTTCCATTTCTTTGTGTCTTCCTCAGTTTCTTTCAGAAGTGTTCTATAGGTTTTAGGGTATAGATCCTTTACCTCTTTGGTTAGGTTTATTCGTAGGTATCTTATGCTTTTGGGTGCAATTGTCAATGGGATTGACTCCTTAATTTCTCTTTCTTCAGTCTCATTGTTAGTGTATAGAAATGCCACTGATTTCTGGGCATTGATTTTGTATCCTGCCATACTGCCGAATTGCTGTATGAGTTCTGGCAATCTTGGGGTGGAGTCTTGGGTTTTCTATGTACAGTATCATGTCATCTGTGAAGAGGGAGAGTTTGACTTCTTCTTTGCCAATTTGAATGCCTTTTCTTTCTTTTTGTTGCCTAGTTGCTGAGGCTAGGACTTCTAGTACTATTTTGAATAACAGTGGTGAGAGTAGACATCCCTGTTGTGTTCCTGATCTTAGGGGAAAGGCTCTCAGTTTTTCCCCATTGAGAATGATATTCGCTGTGGGCTTTTTGTAGATGGCTTTTAAGATGCTGAGGTATGTTCCCTCTATCCCTACTCTGAAGAATTTTGATCAGGAAAGAATGCTGTCTTTTGTCAAATGCTTTCTCTGCATCTATTGAAATGATCCTAGGATTCTTGTTTTTTCTCTTGTTGATATGATCTATCACTTTGATTGTTTTATGAATGTTGAACCACCCTTGCATCCCAGGGATAAATCCTACTTGGTCATGGTGAATAATCTTCTTAATGTACTGTTGGATCCTATTGACTAGCACCTTGGTGAGAATTTTTGCATCCATGTTCATCAGGGATCTTGGTCTGTAGTTCTCCTTTTCGATGGGGCCTTTGTCTGGTTTTGGAATCAAGGTAATGGTGCCTCGTAAAACAAGTTTGGAAGTATTCCCTCCCTTTCTATCCTTTGAAACAGCTTTGATAGTTTAGGTATTGTTTCTTCTTTAAACGTTTGATAGAATTCCCCTGGGAAGCCATCTGGCCCTGGACCTTTTGTGTCTTGGGAGGTTTTTGATGACTGCTTCAGTTTCCTGATTATTGGCCTGTTCAGGTTTTCTATTTGTTCCTGTTCCAGTTTGGTAACTTGTGGTTTTTCCAGAAATGCATCCATTTCTTCTAGATTGCCTAATTTGTTGGCATATAGCGGCTCAAATGATTTTTAAAATAGTTTGTAGCTGAGTGAAGTAAGTCAGTCGGAGAAGGACAAACATTATATGTTCTCATTCATTTGGGGAATATAAATAATAGTGAAAGGGAATATAAGGGAAGGGAGAAGAAATGTGTGGGAAATATCAGAAAGGGAGACAGAACGTAAAGACTGCTAACTCTGGGAAACGAACTAGGGGTGGTAGAAGGGGAGGAGGGCGGGGGGTGGGAGTGAATGGGTGACGGGCACTGGGGATTATTTGGTATGTTAGTAAATTGAACACCAATAAAAAATAAATTAAAAAAATAAATAAATAAAATAGTTTGTATTTCCCTGGTATTAGTTGTGATCGTTCCTCTTTGATTTGTGATTTTTTAATTTGAGTCTTTTTTCTTTTTAATAAGGCTGGCTAGGGATTTTTCTATCTTATTAATTCTTTAAAAGAACCAACTCCTGGTTTGTTGATCTGTTTTATAGTTCTAGTCTCTGTTTCATTGAGTTCTCCTTGAATCTTTATTATCTCTCTTCTGTTTAGGGTAGAATTTATTTGGTGTTCTTTCTCCAGTTCCTTTAGGTGAGAGGGTAGCTTATGTATTTGAGTTTTTTCCAATTTTTTGAGGGAGGCTTGTATTGTGATGCATTTCCCTTTTGCAAGATTTTGAACGGTTGTATCTTCATTTTCATTAATTTCCATGAATCTTTTTAATTTTTCTCTAATTTCCTGGTTGACCCATTCATTTTTTAGTAGGATGCTCTTTAACCTCCATGTATTTGAGTTTCTTCCAAATTTCTTCTTGTGATTGAGTTCTAGTTTCAAAGCATTGTGGTCTGAAAATATGCAGGGGACAATCCCAGTCTTTTGGTATTTGCTGAGATCTGAATTGTGACCCAATATGTGGTCTATTCTGGAGAAAGTTCCATATGTACTTGAGAAGAATGTGTGTATTCAGTTGCATTCAGGTGGAAAGTTCTGTATGTATCCGTGAAATCTATTTGGTTCAGTGTATCATTTAAGGCCCTTGTTTCTTTGGTGATGTTCTGCTTAGAATATCTGTCATTTGCTGAAAGTGCTGTGTTGAAGTCTCCTACTATTAGTGTGTTATTATCTAAGTATCTCTTTACTTTGGTTATTAATTGATTCATATACTTGGCAGCTTCCACATTAGGGGCAGAAATACTCATGATTGTTAGGTCTTCTTATTGGATGGACCCTTTAAGTATGATATAGTGTCCCTCTTCATCTCTTACTACAGTCTTTGGTATAAACTTTAATTTATCTGATATGAGGATTGCTACCTGAGCTTTCTTTTGAGGACCATTTGAATGGTAAATGGTTCTCCACCCCTTCATTTTCAGGCTGGAGGTGTTCTTATATCTAAAATGAGTCTCTTGCAGATAGCATATAGATAAGTGGGTCTTGCTTTTTTATCCAGTCTGAAACCCTGCATCTTTTGATGGGATCATTTAGACTATTTACGTTCAGAGTAACTATTGAAAGATATGAGTTTAGTGTCATCATAATACCTATTCAGTTCCTGTTTTTGTGGATTATTTCCTTGGGCTTCCTCTTTTTTTAGATGGTCCCCCCTTAATATTTCTTGCAGAGCCAGTTTGGTAGTCACATATTCTCTCAGTTTCTGTCTATCTTGGAAGTTCTTTATCTCTCCTATTCTGAATGACAGCCTTGCTGGATAAAGTATTCTTGGCTGCATGTTCTTCCCATTTAGTACCCGAGATACATCATCCCAGCCCTTTCTGGCCTGCCAGGTCTCTGTGGAGAGGTCTGCTATTAATCTGATATTTCTCCCTATATAAGTTAAGAATCACTTGTCTTGACCTGCTTTAATAATTTTCTCTTTATCTTTGAAATTTGCAAGTTTCACTATTAAATGTGGAGGTGTTGAATGGTTTCTATTGATTTTTGGGGGAAGTGGGTCCTCTCTTATCTCCTGGATCTGAATGCCTGTTTCTTTGCCCAGATTAGGAACGTTCTCAGCTATGATTTGTTCAAATATACTTTGTGGTCCTCTTTCTCTTTCAGCCTCTCCTGGAATCCCAATTACACATAGATTCTTCCTTCTGAGGTTATCATTTATTTCCCTAAGCCTTTCCTCATGGCACTTAATTATTTTTCTCTTTTTTCCTCAGCTTCCTTCCATTCCATCAACTTGTCTTCTGTGTCACTGACTCTCTCTTCTATCTCATTAGCTCTAGCAGTTGGAACATCCAGTTTGGATTGTATCTCATTTAATCTATTTTTAATTTTGGCCTGATTAGATCTCAATTCTGCAGTAAGGAAGTCACTAAAGGCCTTAATGCTTTTTTCCTGAGCCACCAGTAGCTTTATAATTGTACTTCTGAATCGAATTTCTGACATCATATTGAAATCCAAATTCTGTAACTCTGTGGCAGAGAGTATGTTCCGGTTCTTTCTTTTGTGGTGAATTCTTCCTTCTAGTGATTTTGTTCAGTGCAGAGTGGCTGTATCAGCAGGCTGAGCCAAAAATATCAACCAAGACCTAAGTAAAGTACACCCTAGATCATTTCAAACAGGTCAGAGACCGGAAAATAAAAGTAACAGAACAAAATAAAACAAAAGGACCACTAAAGTGAAAAACAAATTTTAGAACAAAGTAGTAAAAATAAAAAGCTAAAAACAAAGAAGAAAAAGATAAAAAGTAAAGAAGAGAAAAAAAGGGGGGGGATGGTGGTGGTGAGGAAGTGGTAGTGGAGAGAGAATGTGGTCTACCTGAGGGGTCCTAGAGGATGATCCTCTTGGTTGAGTGTATTTTGTTTTGTATGTTAGAAGATGCTCAATCCCAAATTCATATAAAGCAGCAATACTTACAGAAAGCCCCAACATTGACCACCAAAATATTAACAAGAAAAAGGAGGAAGGAAGGGAGAATATAATCTCACAAAATGAACCAACACAGTGTTCCACTTGGTTCTGGGTGTTGGTCGTGTTTTAGAAGGTACTAACTTTATTGTAAAACAAAACGAGGCAGAAAAAAACAACAAAAACCTGTATCTCATATATCTACCAAAATTAAATTGAATACGTTGAAGTGAATCCAGAAGTGAAAAATATATCTAAGATCTATAATTGTAGAAATATGAAAGTCAAAAAAGGAAAAACTTAAAAATGAAGAGGTGGTAAAATATTTTAGTTAAGGTGGGAAAAGGGAAAATATATTGGAAATTTTTAGTCTGATATAAAAACAAGTCCTAATGGGAAAAAAAAAAAGAAATGACCCTCTAGTTTTATATACTATTTTCCCTCAGTCTTGGAGCTTTCCAGCGCTGCTCCAGAACTTGCTCTTCTGTTCTCCCAGCTGGTCTTCTGGAGGAGGGGCCTGCTGTGCTGATTCTCAGGTGTGTGTACCTGGGTGGAGATGCCCCCCACCTACCAGGTGCCGGGCTCAGTGGGAGCTGTTTATCCCGTGAGGCCTCTGTTCCCTGGCAGCCCCGCCCCTCCCAGGCACAAGGTGACACAAGGAGGAAAACCAACAATGGCAGCGACCAGATCTCCAGCTCTGGAGTCAGCTCCCCATGAGTAACTAACTACAACCTCCCAGTCTACACTGGCATAGATGCTTCTGGGACAAGGGTGCTGACATGCACAGCTTGGGGGCACCCAGTAGCAGGAGAGTCCTCACTGCCTTGCGCCCTCCCCGCCTCTACCTGACCCAGGGGGAACACAGAATCGCTGGCTTTGTCCGTTTGAGCTCCCTGGGATCCAGAGCCCTGCACCCCTGGACCTGTGCTCCCTGGGGGCCACCCCTCCCAAACGGGGGAGGAATGGGGCACAGCTACCTCCCTCTAGAGCAGGGCTCTAGAATAAAGGGAGCTCCAGAGCCAGCCTGCCTAACCGACTGGCTTCTCCCAAATGCCCTGAGAGCTGTTCCACTCCAGACCTTTTTTCTTTTTATTTGGGGCGGGGGAGGGGGGGGGGGTCCAGGTTTTCTTCAAGAAGTCAAAGTATTTGAGATAAATGAGTTTTAATCCTCATCTTCCTCGTTCTGTTTAATATGGAAGTAATGCAGCTCGTAACTCTCCTTGCTGTTAGCAACTACGCGCAACCAGTCACAGAAGTGGTTATTTTTCAAATATTTTTTGGTGAGATATTTCAAATACCTTTTGGAAAAAGGCACCTCAGAAGTTACCCCTTTGCCACAAGCTTTTTCATGGGCGCCATGGCGGCAGCAGGGCGGAAAAGCTCCACTCCAGCCCTTTACCAAGATTGGTCCATGGTTTGCAGTGAGCTTTCTCCCAGGTGCCCCTCCTCTTACAGTGACTCCGGGAATCTTGAGGCTTCACTGTCTCCCCTGCGACTCTGCCTGATTTCTCTTAGGCTAAGCACTTTTCTTTCTGAAAACTCCGGCATGGATTTTTAAAGTTACCGCTTCTCCTGGGCTGGGCTTTCCTGCCATGGAGGCTTTTGCAGCTCTGCTTTAGCCCGGGTCCTCGCGGAGCCCTTCCCCCACTTTTTTTTTTTGCCTTCCTACCTTGTTAGAAGCAAAAATTTTCTCTCTGTAGCATTCCAGCTGCTCTCTCTTTAAATCTCAGGTCGAATTCGTAGGTGTTCAGAATATTTTGAAAGTTATCTAGGTAAGTTTGTGGGGCCAGGTGAGTTGAGGACCCTTACTCTTCCACCATCTTGCCCCTCCCATCTTTTATTATGTTTTTAATTTTAATTCTAATATAGTTAACATAGTATTGTATTAGATTCAGGTATACAATATAGTGATTGAAGAATTCTATTCATTACACAGTGCTCATCATGGTAAGTAATGGTAATCCCCTTAATGGTAATCCCCTTCACCTATTACATCCATCGTACCCACCCCGCCCCCCGACCTCGCCTCTGATGACCATCAGTTGTCTTTAATTAAGGGTTTGTTTCTTGGTTTGTGTCTCATTTTCCCCCTTTTGTTCGTTTTGTTTCTTAAATTCCACATGTGAGTGAAATCCTATGAGATTTGTCTCTCTCTGACTGACTGACTTTGCTTAGCATTATACTCTCTAGTGTGCCCAGTAATTTTTAATTGAATGCTGAACATTATGAAAAATTGTAAAGGTTCTAGATATTATCTTGCTGCAGAATGGTTCAGTCTTCTCTTTATTAGGCGACCGAGTAGATGAACCACTGTAACCCAGTGAGGGGTGGTGCTGATTGGAGTCTGGGCTGCACTTGGGTATGACTTCATTGGCCTGTCGTGTGCCCCACATCCTGGAGTGCAGCCCAGGATTCAACTTGAGACCTTGATTAGGGTACAGAACTCATTCTTGCTTTTCAGAGGCTTTTGCTTAGCTTATTACATCCCTGTCCTTTCCAACTTCAGAATTTCATTCTGAAGTTGGAAAAATTACTTGAGTGTCACATTCAGTTCTCTGACCCTTCCTCTCCCCACTTGGCTCCTTAAGTCTCCAGATTTTGTCTTTAGCCCCTATGAAAGTCTCTGAAGCTCTGTAGGTTTCTTTGCCCGTACTCTCAGCTTTTTGCCATACTCAGGATGGGCAAGTGCTCTGAAGGAAAAGCTACAGAATGTTGACTCCTCTCATTACAGGTTTCCCTCATTATTTGAAAATAGAGCATTCCTGTGAAAACTTAAGCTGAAATGGTGTAACAGCAAAGTAGCAATTATGAATTTGTAAGGGAAACTTTTTGAACATTCCCAGACCCTCTCTTTGGCTTTTCTGATACCTTAGGACACATCTTGCTAACAGGACAGAATAAATCAAGATAAAGCACTGATGCTCATAGACCGTTCAAAGCCATGGTGGCATGATGCTGAGGTGCTGCGTGTAGTTTTAGGGGAAGGAGATGGGCAGTACTGATTTGCTGCTCTGGGGGTGCTGCCGTCACTGTAACAACTTGTTGCAAAACAAATGCTGAATTCTATTTTTACTTTTTACCTTTTTCATAAAAGTGAAAATCTACTTCCGATTTTTTCAGATACTAAGGTAGGTTTTTAGTAAAAGTTAAGTGACATAACACAGACTTTTGAAATCAGGGGATAAATATACCTCTTTTGCATAATCTTGGTTCTGCAAAGCCTGGTTGTCCTAGCAGTTCTCATGACTTCAAAACAGGTAGTGGTGGTGGTTGCTGATAGCTTTTTCATAGCCAAAAGCAGAAATGTATTTTTTTTTTTTAATGTTGAACTTTACAGGTGTGACGAGAGGCTGTGGGTGCACAGGAAGGTACTTAGCCCAACTAGACTTACAAGGAAAAGTGTGGTAAGGAGTGACCATTGAAATAGCTCTTGAAGGATAATTAGGTAGGTAAAAGAGAGAGGGGTGTGTTCCGACCAGAGGGAACAGTATGAACAGAGGAGCAGTGATGTAATAAAACTGCATGGCAAGAGCAGGGAAGGACATAATTACAAATACTGCTCTTCCAGTATGAATTTTAAGGCAGAGGTGATAGGAAGATGAGTAGGCTGGAGAGGTAGGTCATAGGGATTTGTACGCCATGCCTGGGGGATTCTACTTAATCTTTTAGGTAATGGTGAGCCTTTTAGAGTTTAAAGCTGGAGAGGATTTGTATTTTAAGGATCAGAATAGTAGCATGTGGAATATAAAATCCTGTGTTTTACTAGGTTGAATCAATCCGTTCCAAATTCTCTTGAGGATTAGTCATTCAACTTAGTGAACTCGCTTAGCCCTATTTGAGGAATCCGTGTAAAAGAAAACAGATTCCTTGACCAGGAAGTACTATCTGGGGTGGGCAGCCAGTTCTGCTTTCCTTTCTTCCTCCCATTCTTCCTTCTGAATATTAGTCCTAGAACTTAATTTTTATAAAGCTATCCTGATAATATTACTCTTTAGTACATGTTTTAATTGAATTGAAAAGGTGATTTTAGTATGACTTCCTAAGAGTGAGTCTTAAACTGTTAAACTTGTGGGGTTTTTGCTGTCTGCTGCTGTTGTTATTGGTTTTGATTAGTGAGATAATACTAGCCATGCAGGAATGCTTTCTTGGCCCTGGCCTCATATTTTAATATAAGGTATAAAGTCCAAAGACTAGCCATGATCTCTTTCATAACTAGTTGTATTATAATTGATTTAAAATAATTATTTGTATGTAATATTTTTAAATTTGCTTTTTTCTGGGATTAGAACAGCAAGTATTTTTAGAGGTGGGAAAGAACAAAACCAGTATTTGAGTGCCTTTTGTATTCTATGTGCTTTCTGTAATTTGAATCATTTAGTTACAACCATGATATCGAATCTGTAGGTAACTGTGTTCCCTATGTTACATACTTTTATAGCATATTTTGTCCATCTTTTGTGGCACTTCTTACAATTATATGTTTGTTATTTAATGTCAAACACCAAATTGGCACATTATATATAATTTGTCATTTAGGGATCTTTTTCTCCTCTATCCCTATTGTATGGCTTTCTGAGCTGAAGGTGGAATTGATGATGTTCTTGTTCCCTATTGCTACTCTGGATCATTGTTCTTTCACCTCCTTTAAGCCTCCCCAGTTTCATCAGGTTCTAGCAACATCTATTTCTCCTTCTGCAAATGTATTTCTTTATTGATTTGTTTGCATGGCTTGCTGAACATTACTTTTTTATTTGTTTTGGCATTTTAGATAAAAGCTCATCCTAGTAGGAATTTAATTTCTCTTGAATGCATAATTCTCTCCATCTAGAAATGTTGTGACTGCCTTTATTCACTTAGTTCCCAGGGACTTTTAGGAGCCCCCAGTCCAGAACTAGATCTTAAAGTAGCAGCTCAGGGCTCTGTGGAAAATGATATATTGTAGAACCAGTGACCATGCTAACAGCTCTTTGACTCAGGGCCTATAGTTGTCAGTCTGTGTCAGCTTTCTCTCACTTTTCCTGAAAAGCCACAGCTCCAGACAATAATGTTTTGCCACCTTTTGCAGACTCTCTGCGTGAGAGAGAATTCAGCTCTGGTTCTAATAACCTAACTCCAGTTTCCTCTGTCATGTTGAATGAACAGGATAGTCTATGCAGGACATAAATTATTTTGCTACTCTGTGCACCCAGAAACTGTCAAGCCCACAGCTTCAGTTTCATGAACTATGTTTCCTTTAAAAAAATTTTTTTAAATATATTTTTTAAAGATTTTATTTATATATTTGACAGAGCAAACGAGAGAGTGCAAGTAGGGAGAGTAGCAGCGGGGGAGAGGGAGAAGCAGGCATCCTACTGAATAGGGAGCCCAATGCAGGGCTCCATCCCAGGACGCTGAGATCATGACCTGAGCCACTCAGGTGTTCCCTGTATTTCTTTTTGATTAAAGTAATTATACCACTGATTCTCAGAATATCTGTTTCTAACAGTCTTTTTCACCCACCTTGATTTTATTTGCAAGTCAGAAGAGCTTGAGAATAGGTTATTTCCTCCAGGTTGACTTCATTTCCTATGCTTTAAAGTTCATGGGCTTTAAAAAAACGTAGCTCTTTTCAATGTCTTTAAAATGATTACATCCTCTCCTCACTTTTTAACTTTTAAGGTACACATTCATTACTGTCTTCTATAAGAAGCTTTCATTCTGCTTCCACACAAGACCAAGTGCCTTTCTAGTGTGTTCCTTTAGCACTGTATATGCCTCTCTTTTACACTAATCATTGTGTATTGACATTTTCTGATTGTTTGCCTCATCATAGGGCTTTAAGTTTTGAAGTTCAAACAGAAAGCTTTTTATTCCTTGTATTCCCAGGACCTGCCATATGATAGACACTGAATATTTATTAATATGAACTGTTGTGGTTGTCAGATGTTTTCAGATTATTGTTCATAGTCTTAACACCAGTTTGGTGGTAAGATGTTAATGTGAGAGGTTGTAAATTTTTATCTAACTTTCTTGGCCGTATTTTTTTGTGCAGTAGTCTAGGATCAGTCTTTATTTGACAAAAAGAATTGACTAGAAGGTAGATATATGGCAGTTAACCTTCTTTTTTTTTTTTTTTGGCAGTTAACCTTCTGAAATACCAGTTACAACTGAGTTTACAGCTAGATGTAAAAATGACATGTGTGATTAGTTGGTTTGGCCAACATTAAGAAATACTTTACTATGTTATGCCAAAATGAAAGAGGAATTAGAAAAAAAAAGAGAGAGAGAGAGAGAGAAATTACTTTGCCAGTCCAATGGCAGATTATAATGAGCATCGAGTCATGTATTTCTCACACTAAAGAAAGCCAAGAGGAGGAGAGAAGAAATTCCAACTGAAATACTTGTTTGAGGAGATACATTATGAAAATATATAGCCCTCCTTGCTTTCATAACTCTTAATGTATCTCTCTGTGATAAAAGAATTTCATAAAATTGACCCATAGTAATCAGGTAAGAGGTTTAAGCTATGATCTCTCTACTTTCTAAGGAATGAGATAAATATATTTTAAAGGATTTCCATCTAAAATGGTTATAATTACAAAGATTGCAGTGCTTAGATTAAGCACTTTACTTGTCTGGAACCCTCACTTACTGAAAATACTTTTTCCCACTAATCACAGAGTCATTTCTGTACTCTGTTGTATTTACCTGGTAGAGGTAGTTCTCATGGATCTGTTTAATTTATTATAAGTAGATTATTATTAGGTTTGTTTTATTTGTATTTTTCATGGTGCCTGCAAAACTTGACAGTAAAGATATCGAAATCATTATTGCTTTAAAATGTGTACCTTCTAAAAAGTAAGCCTGTGCTCAGCAGTTTAATATGTAGGAAGCAGTAATGTTATGTGTTTGTTTAATAATCTCTCCACTGGTAAATTAATGCAGGTGAATTTCCCTTTCAATATTCTTCCATGATCTTTAAATGTGTAATTCATCTGGTTGTACCTGGTACTTTTCATTTATTTCTGTTGGCTTTAGT
Source organism: Canis lupus dingo (assembly GCF_003254725.2). Taxonomy (NCBI): domain Eukaryota; kingdom Metazoa; phylum Chordata; class Mammalia; order Carnivora; family Canidae; genus Canis; species Canis lupus. Next base: position 1,637,597 of record NC_064274.1, on the reverse strand, counting down.
TTTGTTTTTAATGGGCTCTCATTCTATTACCATACTCTATTTATATTTCCTAAGATGGTTTAATGGCTATTTGGTGCCTTAGAAAGAAATTCACTGGGAAACTTAATTCCAAACTACTGTCAGTTGATACTAGTTACCTAACCTTTAAAGTGTTATATTCCCTGAACACCTTAGTTTAATTAAAATACAGGACTGTGGTGACATGACATAGTGAAGATTTTATTTAATAAAAAAATAAGAGAATATTGGGTATTGGTAAATGCTATGACCATTACATAATGTTTTATCTTTGTTCATCTCAAGTTTGATAGATTTTGAGTAAACTTAAAAATGTTTTTGACATATAAATGTATTCCATAGCATTTGCTAACCTTTTAAGAGATAGTTCATTCTTGATGATAATTTGAAATGTCACTTGTTCTCTTTTATTTTTATTTTATCTTTCAATTGTTCCCTTATAGAATGTTTCTCCATCCCAGAGAGATGAAGTGATTCAGTGGCTGGCCAAGCTCAAGTACCAATTCAACCTTTACCCAGAAACATTTGCTCTGGCTAGCAGTCTTTTGGACAGGTTTTTAGCCACTGTAAAGGTAAATATTTTAGGATACACTTAAACACAATGCCTTGTTTGAGGGTTTATATTTTAAACCAAGGGCAATTTGTAAACATTCTAGAAAGTGACAGGGAATGGAAAACCTTAGACATGATTTGTGCCCCTGTAAGAAGGCATGATGTTTTCTATTATTGCTGTAAATTTTTAGAAATGTTTTGAATCATAATCTGTAATTTTCTTTTTGCTATCAGTATTCATAACTTATACTTAACCTATAAAATTTTTGATTTCCTGATTTTATTACAAACCATATATCATCAGCAGAATGTTTAGTCATCTTTTAACATATTGGTGTACTAGATGTTAACAGTGAGGTAGATTAGAAAAGTATAAGCCTTCTACACATTTTTTTCTGTCACTGCTTATTGACTATCCGTAGTGTTTTAAAATACATAAATACTTTCTATTTGGAGTATAGCATACATTTGGAGTATAGCAAGATGAACTGAACATAAGTGGTATATTTTTGTTGAATGACAGCATATGAAAATAAATGATTAAGTTTTATATTGTCTCTGTTGCTATATATCATTGGCTATATTATATGAAATTGGTCATAGTAGGCTCTCAATTGATTTAAATCAGAAAGTTAGCATTTATTTAATGGCAAGGCATAAAAATTAGAAAAGCAATTCATTTGTTATTTGTATGCCTGGGAATATATAAACTGGGGGAACTATGAATTTAGTGCTGAGGATACTGTACTGTGTTATTAAGTATGAAAAATAAAAGTTAAAGAAGAATGGAGTGGAAGAATTTGGATGGCCAGTTACTTTTTTTTTGTTTCACACTTGTACTCTTAAAAGAGACTTGAAGAATCTTTTATTATGATACTAATTGCCTGCAATCTAGGTTATCTGAGATGTCTATTTAATCTTACTATCAAGCCTCCCCTACTAGAGCTAACCTCCCTTTCACAGAGAAAGATGAGTTTAAACGTAATGTACTTTCTTGGTTTTATGTTCTTCACAAATTATTAATAACCTTATTTTAGCTTTTGTCATAGAAAAGATTCTTATGGGCAGCCTGGATGGCTCAGTGGTTTAGCACTGCCTTCAGCCAAGGGTGTGATCCTGGAGACCCGGGATCAAGTCCCACGTCAGGCTTCTTGCATGGATCCTGCTTCTCCCTCTGCCTGTGTCTCTGCCTCTCTCTCTGTGTGTCTCTCATGAATAAATAAATAAAATCTTAAAAAAAATTAAATTAAACATTCTAAACAGATTTGGAGAAGTTACTGGATCAGTTAAAGAATAGTGCCAAGTATCTCATTTTCTTCATAATTCTTTTTTTCTTCATATTTCTTATTTAATGGATCCTGTCATGTTATTAGCAAAGATTCTCTTACTTAGATGGTTATCTATACTGAAAAAATTAACCTAAAATGTATTCATAGTTTGAATACAGTGACTTAAAACAGACCATATAAGGCTGCTCCAATGACTAGAGCCTCAATCCTAGCTGTAGCTCTTTTAAAGTATGGACTCTGAGCCCTAACCCAGAGCTACTGAATCTGAATCTCTAGTTGGTAAGACCTGGATGTCTTTATTTAAAGAAGCAAAAACAAACTACACAGATGACTGATGTATATCCAGGAATGAGAACAACTCTTTGAAAAAAAAAAAAAATCACACTTGCTATTGGGATTCTTTTTATTATAAAATTTTTTGGTGCCCTTGACTTTGGAGTTGCATTACCTACCTTGAGTTGTTAATTGTAGGGCTCCTCTTGGGAGTGAACTCTAATTACCTCAAGGATTTGACTTGTTGTATACACTTGGGGGGAAATAAAGGATCCTGGAAAACTCTTAGCCACAAGATCTGCCTTCACTTCCTAAATCACTTGTGTTGTGTTCTTAACTTCTGAGACATAATAGACATGATGGTATTTTTAGAAGTGCTTTCTAAACCATAATGTCTGATTAATGTTAATGATTACATAAAAATATTGATAGTATTGAATCAGCTTTTATTTTTCATATAGGCAGAGGACTAAAAGGTGCCTAGATAGTATGCTACTTACACTGAGGCATTGGTCACTGGCATGCTTATTCAATAAGTAATTAATCAAGGCCACATCAGGTCATTAGAAAGTTTCCCCAATTTTAGAGGAATGTAATATTTCAGTATAAGATAAATGTCAAAACAGGTTTTCTTTGTGTAATGTAACTTAACTCTGTCATTCAACGTAATTGGATTTAATTGTTCTGGTTATTTAAAACTGAATTCTGATGCTGGGTTTGGCAAAACCTTTATTCTATCAATAAGGAAAAGTAGGCCTACCTTATAGATAAGGAAAAGTCAAATTCAAGCCTTCCTATGCATGTCAAACCCTTTAGAAAGTTTTTTCTCCTACTAATTGATTCTGTGTGAATTTAGGAGCTTTTCATTCTCGCCATGGAACCTGAATATGTACATGTTTTTGTGGGCACTTAATTAGAAAATTTCTATTTATCTGCTAACAGTCTATATATAGTTTTTTAAAGCTGGAATAGGGGCAGTCCGGGTGGCTCAGTGGTTTAGCACGGCATTCATCCCAGGGCCTGATCCTGGAGACCCGGGATCAAGTCCCACGTCAGGCTCCCTGCATGGAGCCTGCTTCTCCCTCTGCCTGTGTCTCTGCCCCCACCCCCCTCTCTCTCTGTGTCTCTCATGAATAAATAAATAAAATCTTAAAAAAAAAAATAAAGCTGGAATAGGTTTATAGTCTTTTTAATGTCTTCTTTCTGGAATAGGTTTATAGTCTTTTTTTTAAATGTTGTTTTCTTTCTCTTTAATTCCCCTAACATCTAGTACATTAATATTACTGACATGACTGGTAAAGAGAGTAAAACTAGCTTATAAAATACACACATGCACAAATTTTTAATTTTTGGAATTGTATTTATTAAATAAATTGTCTTCTAAAATTAAGTTCTTCTCTACTGGGTAGAAATTTAACTTTGGGTAACTAGCATTGGTTGAACTTTTACAATGTAATATCTTAGTGTTGTCATAGAATATAATTATGGCTAGGGTTGTGAAGTTAAAAGTTAGTCCTGATCCTAGAAAGCAGTAGGTAGGAATCAGATTAATTATTCCTTCGAATATTGTGCATACCTGTCTCACATGCATATCTAGTTTTTAAAAATAAACTCTTTTAGCTTTTTGAAAATCACTGAATTGCTTTTTTTCTCTTCAAAATTATTTAGGCCCACCCAAAATACCTGAGTTGTATTGCGATCAGCTGTTTTTTCCTAGCTGCCAAGACTGTTGAGGAGGATGAGGTATTTTCCTTTAAAAATTAGTTGTGCCTGTTTCTTGAAAATTTCTATTTATTAACTTGCTTTCTGTTCACCAGAACAAACACTGAAAATTAGTTTATTTTTTTCTGCCCTCTTCACTCTGCCCTGTTCCCCTCCCCTCTGCTTTGGATAGAGAATTCCAGTACTGAAGGTGTTGGCAAGAGACAGTTTCTGTGGATGTTCTTCATCTGAAATTCTAAGGATGGAGAGAATTATTCTGGATAAGTTGAATTGGGATCTTCACACAGCTACACCATTGGATTTTCTTCACATTGTAAATATACCTAATGTCTCTTAGTTTCCTATTTTAATATGTAATCTTATTTTAGTAACTTAAGAAAGTAGATTGCCCACTCGTTTGTTTTGTAGTGATTTTTAGGAAAAAAAATTAGAAATTAGGATATATGTCAAATTTAACTTAAGATATTAATACCTGAGGTTATGTCGATTTCTGTACATAATTTACCTACAACTTTAAAGTAAATCCAGTGTGATGTTCTCGTGATTTTTTTTTTTTTTTTTTTTTTTTTTTTTCAGTTTCATGCCATTGCAGTGTCAACTAGGCCTCAGTTACTTTTCAGTTTACCCAAACTGAGCCCATCTCAGCATTTGGCAGTTCTTACCAAGCAACTCCTTCACTGTATGGCCTGTAACCAACTTCTACAATTCAAAGGATCCATGCTTGCTCTGGCCATTGTTAGTTTGGAAATGGAGAAACTTATTCCTGACTGGCTTCCTCTTACAATTGAACTGCTTCAGAAAGCACAGGTAGGTGTCAGTCAAATTAAGTGTTCATTTTCAGTTCTTGTCTTATTGGGGATACGTAGGGCTACTGGATGATTGTAAAATTAAGAGACCTTTCTAATTTGTACTGGCAAACCACTTTGAAGAGGAGATAAGAGTAAAGTAATAAATACTTTAAACTTACAGGCTAGGTGAACTTTTTTCTCTTCTAACGCTTAGATAGTATTTTCTTGCTTTTCAACCCTTCTTCTAAGTTACTTAAAATCTTTAAGTAGTAAGATTCTCTATATTATATTGTCCTTATGTTTTGTATGAAGAACCTTCCTAGCTATATGTGTAGGTTTAATCATAGTACTTCTTAACTGTATACTTCACTTATTTTGTAAAAGGTAAATTAAAAACATAAATGGCTAGAAGTTGCTTTTTAGACAAGCAAATAATTTATTGTTGGCTAGAAAGTCAAGTATTTGTACTAGACTTTGGCAAGTAGAACTTATCTTTCTGAAAGAGGTTTTGTCCTGGTAGTTCCTATTATTGCCTAAGATTATTCCATCACTTCTATCTGCAAATTGACAGAAAATGTTATAGGCCAGTTTATATAGACAGTTATCGACTGTCTATATAAAATGTACAAGTTTTAATGGAGAAAATTCTCATTCAAATGGAAAAGTTAGTAAAGGGTGCTATATGTTGGCAACTACTTTGGATAAGCTTATTGGTTGTATTCATGTCATCAAATAGAACTTAAAGGTTTACATTTGCTGTAAACCATACCCCTTGCCAACTGAATCCATAAAAGACTGTGTGTGAATAGTGTACTTTCCTTTTACATATCCCTATTTATTCTTATTTGGTGGTAGTTATTCTGATTTATTTTATTGGATTGTCTTTAGAGAAAAGAGAGTTAAATTCTGAGCTTACGTAATTACATTTTGTAATAAAAAAGAACTAAGTTTAGCAAAGAGCTGCAGTTATTGAACTTAGAGTACTGTAAAAGAGAATAATACTTGAATTTGGTGTTTTATAAGCTGCTTAATAGATCTCATGGATGTGAACTGTAAAAGTTAGCACACATGTAAGAACCTCAGTGCTACCTCTCAGCTCTGAGAATTTCAGTTCCTAGTCTGTGAGCAGAGAAAGATTAAAAGCCTTTTCATAAAAAGGTTGGTGATCAGAGCAATATATTAGCAATACATTAGACAAGGCCCGTGCCTCGTCTGTGTGCTTTGTTCCACTGTTTTTAGCATGGCTCTCCTTGTTCTATGTCCCTAGGACAGGCATATGATGTTAGTTGTAACACAGGCTGTTTCTCCTTTACAAGGGAGATATGTTCTATTATTAATTTTTTTTTTTTTTTAAGATTTTACTTATTTATGAGAGAGGCAGAGACCTAGGCAGAGAGTGAAGCAGGCTGCATGCAGGAAGCCCGATGTGGGACTCCATCCCGGGACCCCAGGATTACACCTTGGGCCGAAGGCAGGCTCTCAACCACTGAGCTACCCAGGTGTCCCGATATGTTCTCTTAATGGCATATCTTAGATTGTTAAAATTGAGAAGTATTTCTTTCCATTGAAATAAATGCTATCATGAAAATAAATTCTAGGAGATAGTTGCTATTTAGTGAGAATTTTTAGAAATTATCATAAACTACCATATAAGAATACTGTGGCACAGGAAATTTACTTTGCCTACCTATGGTGTTGGAAAGTGAACTTGAATATTAATCATTTACATGAGACTGTGGGAGTAGGGGAAGGGATATTAATAGAAAACTTCTACATTCCATTTTTCATTTTTTTATTGGAACAGTTGACATCTTTATTTTTAAAAAATATTTTATTTATTTATTTATTCATGAGAAACAGAGAGAGAGAGGCGCAGAGGGAGAAGCAGGCTCCATGCAGGGAGCCTGACATGGAACTCGATCCTGGGTCTCCAGGATCACACACTGGGCTGAAGGCGGTGCTAAACTGCTGAGCCACCCAGGCTGCCCCTGTTGACATCTTTAAACGCTCTGACTTGGTCTCTTTGCCTATTCCCAAAGCTAGTAGAGAAAATTTACTATATGAGGTATTACTGTCACAAAGAGGATAGACTCTGAAGCATAAATAGTAAGACTGTTGTAAATAGCATTTGTATTCTCTAGCTTTGAGAGCTTGTTCTCTACTAAAAAAAATACTGGAGAATATGCTTATTCTCTTTCATAAGTCTTCTGGTGTTTGGTGCTGTAAGAAGAATGTTCACTGAAATTTGTTCCTTTTTATTGAAGGAGTATTACGGATTTAGAACTTGAAGAAATCTTTGAAATCATTTCATTCATGTATATATCTTAAACCTGCAGTCCAGGGAACTTGGGACTTTCTCAGAGACATACAGGACTGCTTAATAAAGAACCAGTGCTTTCCCATGCACACCTTAAAGATTTAGTTCAGTGGTTTTCAGAGTTTCTTTTAGAACTGGAATCCTTCCCTTGACTCCAACAAAATCTTGTACACAATCCCAGAATATAAAGTAGGAAAATACTACTTTCTAATATGTATTTGGGGCAGAGACCTGTTGGGTGCAGTCTCACTCAGCATGGCCTCTCCCCTTCTGCAGGCTGTTAGGACATAGTTTAAAAAACATTGTTCCATTCTCTTATGTGAATAGTTATAGTCCACAAACATGTATTGAAAAATCTGTGGTCTAAGGCACTGGGGATACAGTGATTGTAAAAAAATGAAAAAAGGTCTCTGCCCATATACTATTCAAATTATAATGGAAAAGATAGTTAAAAACAGTATCACAGACTTTGGGACTTGGTCTAAACAGTTCTCTAAAACTAACTGGGACTGATAGCCAACATATGTGGCCCAAACCTGATGGATCCTGATTCTTTAAGGCTCAAGACTGTCTTTGCTGCATTCATTTGTGTTTAGGTAGGAGTATCAGGTCTAATATCTTTGTAATTAGACGTGTGATAAGGCCATGTACTATCAAATATTCTCTCTGCATTCTTGGTTCTAGCATAGGAAATTTTTGCAACGTATTGGTGAGATCATGCCAGAATTACTTCTGACGTGTTTGCCAGTGTCCTGGTTTGAGGGGACTACTGATGTCCATCATAGACAACCCCATACTGTGAGGAGACCACTCTCACTGGCTCTGTCTTTATTCCCTCTGACTGCAGACAAAGTACAGTGAGTGTTCCTGGTTTGAAAGGCAAGCTTCCTTCCTAGTTGCCCAACCCTGCTTCACTTAGCTCCCATGATACCTGTTGGTCACCTTTCTGGAATGGCTACACTTCTTTCTGTTATCCCTTCTTTCATTGTTCTACCTCTGTATCTACACTCATATTCTCCTTTTTCTGATCAATGTGACCCACTGAGCATTTCAGGATGTTAACTCTACTGAGTTGAGTGAGTGTAATCATCTCCCTCATCCCTAGCCCGGCAGTAAAGTAGCAGGCCTTCCCCATCAGGGTCTTGAGGGTTCGTAAGGCCAGACTGCTGCAGCAGGTGTTTTCAGTGCTTCGTGCTGTCCATGTCCAGCAAACCTGGGGCCATCTGAACCTGTCATGTGTGTTGTGTTCTTCTGGTCAGTAACCCATCCGGCTGTCTGCCCTATAGACTTTCAATGCTGTCTGCCTCACCTTCCTTGGTGAGCTACATTACAGTTGTGTTTTTCTTGCAAGGGTTACTTAAAAATGGTTCCCATTATTTGAAATTTGGAAAGATAGTCATGAAAACTATCACTAAATGTCCTCTTAACATCCTGCAATTAGAATGAGTTTGTTTTATATCTTTTTATTACAGTTTCATTAAAGGACTTGTCTGGTGTCTGAAGTTATTATGGTAATTCCAGTTTATGTGCTTGTTTTGTCTTCTCTACTGGATCTCAACAAATCATACTTGATTTGTTTCCTTAGAACAAATTCAGGTAGTAGATTAGAAGGAATTTCTTTTGATATAGGATTTAGTTGGATGGAAATAGAGTTTACATAGATGATATTGGTTTGAATAATGTCTTTATCATTTTTCAAAATGCAGTTGACTCTTGAACAACACAGGTTTGAACTGCACTACAGTACACTACTGTAAATGTGTTTTCTCTTTCTTAGGATTTCCTTAATATTTTTTCTCTGGCTTTATTGTAAGTATAATACAAAATATCTGTTATTTGACTTTATGTTATTGGTAAGGATTCTGGTCATTAGGTTATTTAGTAAAGTTTTTGGGGAGTTGAAAATTAGATGCAAATTTTTCTACTATGGGAGTTGGTTCCCCTAACTGCCGTGTGTTGTTCAGGGGTCAACTGTATAACTTTCTGTTAACTTTTTTTCACAGAGAAAGATTACAATGGCATAGTTTTCCTTTTACTTAAAATACATGTCCTTTTTCAAACCACACGTCTGTGTGAACTCTGTTTTGTAGTGTTCTGTGATGTTAAGCCCAGTGATCAAGGCATTAGAATATTTGTGATACTTTTACCTTTCTAGGTCCCTAAATATTAGTCATTTGCTAAAGAACAGTTTATTAAAGTAAAGTAGTAAGTACTTTTCAGAAATAATTTTTATACTATAACCTTTTCACTTCCCAATTTCTTTCATTTCTGTCATCTCCCTTTTGTTTGGCCTTCTTGAAATATTGACAGAGGTACTTCTCTCCTTAACCATAAACCCCCATCCTTCTTCTGTGTTTTTGTTCCACTCTTTTTATTATGGCTCAGCTTGTTCTGCATCCCTGGGACATGCTAAGTCCTAGCCTACAGTTGTAAGCTTCATAGTTGGGGACTATCTTTAAGTATTATGAATTCTTTTAAGGGAAGAAAAAAAAAATTCTAAGACTAGCTAGTAGTAGTATACCCTTAGGGTGCTATCTAGTGTCTTTCAAACAAGGGAAAAAAATTAGTGAACCAAATGGTAGAAATTAAAAATGGTCATTTTTCTGTATTGTTTCTGAAGAGTTTAGGCATTTTAACATTTGTACTGTGATAACACCTGCCTTTCATTCTTCTTTCCACTTATACTTTTCTGGGTAACAAATAATGAATATTTTTAGTGATAAAACCAGTCTTGTGACCAAGTGTGTTCGTTGTTCTTGCAGATACGTTATTTTCCTTTATTTTCTCTGTGGTATTGCAAACAGTCATGCTGTGTACTGTAGGTTATATAGGTATGAATAAAATGTGGTTAAGAAATATCCAAAAATGGGCAGCCCCGGTGGCCCAGCGGTTTGGCGCCGCCTTCGGCCCAGGGCGTGGTCCTGTAGACCCTGGATCAAGTCCCACATCAGGCTCCCTGCATGGAGCCTGCTTCTCTCCCTCTCCCTCTGCCTCTGCCTCTCTCTCTGTCATGAATAAATAAATAAAACCTTAAAAAATAAAAAATATCCAAAAATACTTATAAAATACACAAGACTGGAAAGTGATCCCTGATAGGTAATAATCTAGTAGGTTTCCTGGAGATGGTGAGTTAGCCAGACCTGGAAGGAATAGGTAATACAATTTCAACAGATAGAAATAGGATGAACCAGGGGTAAAGTAAGAGAGAGCAAGCTGTGCGCAGACTAGAGAGTGCAGGCCTGTTTGGCAGAAATGGGGAACACAGCGTAGGATACACCAGGAGATAAGACTGAAAAAGAAGGTTGGGGTCAGATTGTGGAGAGTCTTATGCCAAGCTAAAAAGGTTAGCTTATTTCTGGTAGGCACTGAGGGGGCCGCTAAAATATTCAAATAGGGGAGAAAATGTATGTTGTTAGAGGAAGATTATTTTATTTATTTTTAAATTTTATTAATTTTTTTAAAAGATTTTACTTATTCATGAGAGACACAGAGAGGCAGAGACAGAGGCAGAACGAGAAGCAGGCTCCATGCAGGGAGCCTGATGTGGGACTCAATCCTGGGACTCTGGGATCAAGCCCTGAGCCAAAGGCAGTCACTCAACCTGTGAGCCACCCAGGCATCTCAGAGGAAGATTATTTTAACTAATTACAGGGAAAGTAGGACAGAGAGACTAATTGTACTCTTTACCACAGGTAAGATTTTGAAAGCCTTCCATGTGTAGTCATTGTACTAGAAAAGAAACTTAGGGAATAAAGATGAATATGATGCAATACCTGCCTTTTGGGGGCTTATAGTCTATAAAGGAAAAGCTTAATGGTTAAGCAGATTATTTTAATACAGTGTGATGTGAGTATGGTGACAGGCTGAAATAGAAACAGATTCTGGAAGGGGCATGGGGGAGTCAAAGGGTAGCTTCAGAAAGGATACCTGAACTATCCTGAAGAATACGAAGGAATTAGTGAAACCTCCAAATTAAACAAAAACAGTTCTTGTTCATGTTGTCAAGCCTACTAATTTCTACAAAAATATAATTTATCAGAAGTTCTCATTGGCTATTTAAAAAAAAACACTTGTTCTAAATTATTGGCTATTTTAAAAACAAAGTTGTTCTAAATTCTTAGCCAGGTGATCTTCCCCATCTCTTAAAGTTTTTCATACCTCTGGTTTTTTTTTTCCCTAAATTCTTAATCAAGTTTATGTTTGTTCCTTGGTCTTCGTGAATAGATTAGAAGAGGCAAAGAGGGTGGGGTGAAGGGTCTTCTAGCCAGGGGGAGTAGACTGCACAAAAGTAGATGTTAGATTTATATAGTGAACAAAAGAGAATAGTTTCTGTTTTCATGAAGATGTTCACCGTATCATTGCAAATACAGAATTTAAGTTTCAAAGAGTCTGACATTAGAAGTACAGATTTGGACATGTTCCCTAAGAAGATGATAGGTAGACTGGAGAAATAGAGGAGTTTCAATTAGAAGGTGTGGGGAGAGAAAAGAAAGCTGGGGAGGAGGGAAGGTGGTCAGCAAAATGACAGAGTAGTCTATATTAACTACATGATCAACTTTGTGGGTTTTTTTCCCTCCTGGCCCAGATGGATAGCTCCCAGCTGATCCACTGTCGGGAGCTCGTGGCACATCACCTTTCTTCTCTGCAGTCTTCCCTGCCTCTAAATTCCGTTTATGTCTACCGTCCCCTCAAGCACACCCTGGTGACCTGTGACAAAGGAGTGTTCAGATTACATCCCTCCTCTGTCCCAGGCCCAGATTTAGATTTCTCCAAGGACAACAGCAAACCAGAAGTGCCAGTCAGAGGTGCAGCAGCCTTCTACCATCATCTCCCAGCTGCCAGTGGGTGCAAGCATACCTCTGCTAAACGCAAAGTAGAGGAAATGGAAGTGGATGACTTCTATGATGGAATCAAACGGCTCTATAATGAAGATAATGCTTCAGAAAATGTGGGTTCAGTATGTGGCACTGATTTATCAAGGCAAGAGGGACATGCTTCCCCTTGTCCACCTTTGCAGCCAGTTTCTGTCATGTAGCCTCAAGTGTTACCTTTAAGTGCAAACTAAGGTAGACTACTCTGAGAGTGGGAACATGGAGAACCATGGAAAGGCTATATAAAGGTATATACCTTATCAGGCTGATCTGAAGTGAGCCAGAAAAAAAAAAAAAAAGAAAACATTTACTTTTGTGGTAAATTATAATCAACATTATTTAAGCATAATAAAGACCAAAAAAATAAATAAATAAATAAAATTCAGAAGATCCAATTTTTTTTTTTTCCAAGTAAAAATTTTTTTGTAGTGTTTGTCAGTTCCATCCTTTCTCTACTAAAATGTAATGGAGATTGTACCCATATAAAAAATTCATATTCAGTGTTTTTTTTTTTTTTTAAAGTTCCAAAATTCATAGCTGGCACACACCCTGTCTCTAGCATCCTGATTTAATTTTCCTCGTTTTTGTTTGCTGCTTTATTGACTACTTAATGAACTTTATGCATGTTGATCTGTATAGCCTGACCTCCACTGATTAGGAAACCCTCAAAATTACTTTTTAGCAATTTAGTGAATAAATTATTTCAGTCTGGCAGCCATGTTTAATCCACGATTCAGATTGATCCAAAAAGGGTTCTTCAAAATTGCCCCATGTGAATGAGAGGTGGTAATAGAAAAAGGACTAGCAGCATTACCACATTGATTTTGTGTTTGTCTCATTTCAGTTCCTGGAGTTCAGAAACAAAATTATTGTTTTCATTTTTATCTTAATTTAGAACTTAAAAGTGGCATGTAATTATAATTAGGGCACTGTTAGATTTGTTGAAAGCATATTTCACATTTGTATAAAAGAATTTGTGATAAAGTTAATATATCCAGGTGCTCACCAAAGAAATATCAAACAATTAAGGTTTTGGTTTCTTTTGTTTTTGGTAACTGGTCAGTTTTCACTCATTTATAATCAGTAGGAGAGACTCTCTAGATATTGGGACAGCTCTATGATTTGGGTCTGTAACATGTAATAACTGAATTCAGTACCCTAGATTTATGTTAAGCTATTAGTATTTTCTTGATGAAAATTACCCTACCTGTATTTCTCCTAATTTCTGGATCCTGGGCTCCTTATGTAGTCTGAGGAAGGTATTACAGTCAGAACCGTGTACTGATGATAAAAGCCTCTGGTAGCAATAAAGTTGTCCTTAACCTTTGTATCTTTAACTTTTTTCTGCTTGCAAAGAGGTACAAGTTCCTATTGCTTAGGCACTGCTACTTCAACTACAGAAACTATAAAAATCCCAAATACATGCTCAAAGAAAATAAAACATGAAGGGGATTTAAATGTGACTGAGGATTAGGTTTTGACATAAGAATTTTTCTTCTGTATCCTTCTCTCACCCTCCAAACAGTGAATTTTCATCTGAGGGAACAGTTTGAGAGAGCACGCTAGACCTGCATCTAGATAACGTCATTTTTAGCCCACTGGTTGGTTCCAGGTTAGCAGAGCAAAGAGTATTCTCAGGTCAGCATTTGACTTGTGGTAAGGTGGACTGCCTACCTACTTAGGACCTTAAAATCCATTCAAATGGGAAACTTTTGCTTACATGTAAGTACAGGAAGTGGGAGAGAAGATTTAAAAAATGAACTATTTATGGGTGAAGATAGCAGGAGATTGGCTTTGTAGATACACATTTTAAAAAATCCCCCTTATCCTAATTTTCATCTGGTCGGTTTCTTAATTCTCCTGCATTGTGGGAGCTCTGAGAAATTTACAACTACATATATTCATCACTTCTACAGAATAAATGGCACTTAATCCTTCCTACCTCCATTTAACAGATAATAAGCACTTTTGTTGTATAAGCTAATGATAAAAATTGAGTCTAGGGTCAGGATGTTTCTAGTCAGCTGCTACAGATTGAATTAAAGTTAGAGGGCAGTAAAATTTCAATTGGTTGATTTGGAGGTTTTCTAATCTTACCAAAAATTGATGATGAATCAGTTTGGAACATGGTATTGTTTTCATGGGAAACTGAATTGGGGTGGGTGGGCTGCTAGCTCTAATGCCTCAAACCTGTTTAACCCATAGTTCAATTAAATGATGGAACGCTGGGGACCAGACCTTCCTGAGCACTATTTCACTTCACTGTCCCAAAGACCTGATCTACCATAGGGTCTTGGCTCTGAGGGGCCTGAGCTCATGAATTTAGACAGAAAAAGCACAGTTTTCTTGAACAGCATGGAACTTCTCATTAAGAATGCTCCTGTTCATTGTCTCGATTTTCTTGATGAAAATTACCCTACCTATTATTTTTCCTAATGACTTCTGGATCCAGACTTGGGTGCCTGCCCCCTAAAGTAGTATTTCTTTTCTCTTGTGTTAGAAACAACATGTATGTGTGTCCTCTGTAGTCTACATACCTGGATTTATAAGCTTCCTAATTTACTGATTCTGGAGTTCCTGAAATAAAGTCAGTCATGCTTGAGCATTACTGCCCAGAGCAGGACAGTGGCCTTTCACTTAACAATGTGATTAAGCTGCTGGCACTTGGCCAACATGGTGAGGCGCTTATCCTTATCCTTAAGGTAGTTTGTACGTTTTCAGCTGGAAAAGGGAAGGTATTGTGCCAGATGTTCTCACAACCATCCTGAAAGATCATATCCCTGCATTAGCAAGTTGAGGGTTAGAGAATCGTCTCATGCCACATAGCTAAGAATTTTTAACAAGGTTCAATTTCTCACTTCAATCTTCACCCATTGTATTTGCTAACATGAAGTTTTTTTTAACATGATTGTTATCTCTGAAGCCTCCAAAACTCTAGAAATTAGCCTTTAAATGTTTGAGAGGGTCTCCTATCTATGCCCAGTATTAAATAATGTTTTGAGCTTTGGCCACTAGGTGGTGCTTCTAGAAAAACAAAGCATCTTTTTAGAGTTTTGGGGAAAAACTGAGTTACTTAGGTTTACTGCATGAGAATGAGCAGTTGAACACTCGTCTCTTTGCGAAACATTAACATTTGCAGTTGCAGAATCACAATTTTTAAGGCACGGGAGTCCTGTATATCTGGGACTGAGGGAAAATGAGCAAGATCTGCCGTAGTATGGGGCAGATTGTGTCTAGCTAGGTCTCATACCAAAACCCAAAACAGAACCAGTTTTACAAAACGAATCCTAAATTTTCCAAGTTGCCTAGCCCTGCAAAGTAACCTAGAAATAAAATGGAGAAGACTTGTTCCCACATCCGTGAACCTTGCTGCTTTCAGTTTGAACTGTATTTGACCCAATTCATTCAGACAGAAAAGATGAAGTACAGGCATATATAACATTGGATGCATCAAGGAATTAAAAGCTTTCTCTCACCATAATAAATTTAGCGGCCATATAAAATGTACTATTACCTTACTATCTCTGGATTATTGAAAAGGCATAGTAAGAGGTAACCAAGAATGTCTTACCAGAGAAATTGGGGAAGAGTTTACAGCTCATTTTTAGTTTCCAGGAGCTTCTGAGTAAAGGGTAAAATGGGAAAAACCTCTCCCTTTCTTGACTATAATCAGCGCATCAAATGTCAGAATTGTTGATCTTACTGTGTTACACAACAGTACAGTAATAGGAAAGCACAGGCCCAGTGAACTGGTTTCTCATTTCTCTGAAACAGCTTATTTTGGTAGGCAAGAGGACACTCTAAAATGAAGAGCAACCTTAAGCAAGCAACCACTGAGAGGCAGTCTGGGCAAGGTGGGGGAGGAGAGGGCTTCTGCTTTTCAGAATACAGTCTGTCTTTAGCAGTTTCGCAGAGAAAGGGCTTACCTTTTCTTTTGCTCCAAAACTTTTCTGTGTTCATGAGCTATACAGAGACAAGTGCAATTCATAGTGTTTGGCTACATCCCCAGCATCTAATGTAGGCCTGGTACAGTAAAGCAAATGACGTATTAGGGAAGGGAGAGAGAAAAGGGGTAGGGAAGGTGGATGGATGGATGTAAATAGCACGGAGAACTGGAACAGCACCTTCACAGATCTGAGAGCATTGTGCAGAGGGTACACAGTTGAACCAAACCCCAGCACTTTATTCTGTACTCCCTTTCCCATATACACACGTACATGTGTGTGTGTGTTTGGGGGGGGGGGGGAGTGGATAGGGACCAACTTCATTATAATAGTCTCTGCCTTCTCTGACCTAGGTGCTGTAGTGTTGAAAAAGTTTCCATAGTGGGCTGAAATGCCATTCAACTCACAGCACTGTGGTAACCGATTGGAGGCAGACATGAGATCTTCATTTGTGCCTGCCTCACACTATGTTCTACTGACTACCCAAAGATCTCATTCGTGTACAGCTACTTGTCAGAATAGGAAGGTTGGAAAGGGAGGAGTGGACTTGTAGGCTCAGAATTAGTCTTTTCAAATGAACATATTAAATCCCTTCACCAACCGGGGAGTTTCAGCTACTTGGTAGAAACTGATCGGAAGGCCAGATGGTATCCATCACAAGGACTAAATGGCATGGTCTTAAGAACTCAAGTACAAGGATCTTCAAAGCGATCCACATTGACATCACTGTCAGTCTCCAGGACGGAAAGACGACAGTCATCTGCAAAGCAAAAGGTTTTGCGTAGAAGCATTTAAATACAATGAAAATTATGTACTTAGTTTTTCAGATACTTAGGAACTGTTTACTTATAATAAGCTGGGCCAATAGGCAAAAATGATCAATAACTAAGAGAGAGGTTTCATTTTATAGTTGTCAGGAATTGGCAGAGGGGAGAGTTTGGTGAAGCATATTGGGAAGATGACCTAATTTTTTTCTGTCCCAGCAGCTCAGCAGATACTGATTCAGAAGATTTCTCTCTATACATGGGCTGTGCCAATCTCAAGTTGACCATCTAGACTACACTTGCTGAAAGTAATAAGGCAGTCTATATCTGAAATCGAGTAATGTTTTTATTTTAAAAGACTAAATGAAAAATACCCGTTACCAATGGAAACCGGTTCAGATGACTCAGTTCTTGCTCTGCTTTTCCACAATCTAGCTTGGGATAAGCAAATAATTATTACTGATAATAGTTAGCCCTGGAGTGGTTTACACAGCTCCTAGGTTCTCAAGTTCTGCTGGATGACCAACTTTTATCAACACTTGAGAAAAGGAACCAACTAGGGTAAAATGCCAAATCAACGGAGAGGACAGTGCACTTGATCAGTGGTGTCCGTGATCAGCTTGCCCTAGGTAGCTGAACAGAGGCCAAGCTAGAGTAACCTGTTCCCCATACTTCCTCTAACCTGGCCAAGGGACTAGCAACAATAGACTACACATTTCTTTAATTAAAGAAAAAAAGGTGCCTGATCTGACTTTTAAATGTTGCTCAAAAAATGTCTTTACACCTTGATGCAGAATTTTAAAGAATGAGTGACAGGGTTAAGTTCATATTAAAATATTAAAAATAAAATCAATTATTATACTTAGTGCTTACAGTGGTTTCACGTTATAGGGTGTTTGTGTTTGACTTACAAAACTGATATGTCATGCTCTGGCATCAGTTAAAGGAGTTGGGACCCACTTATCTACCCCCAAGCCACTGGTGACATCACTAACAGATTTATACCTTTATCGATTATAATGTAATATGGAGGGGAGGATGGCTCTTGACGCTTTTATTTTGACCATGTAGTGGCTCTGATGCATTTGACTTTATTGCATTTAAATGTATCTAAGAAAGCCTCTTGCCAACATGCTCATCCAATTGCTCTAAATGACCTCCTTCCAAAAAGTAAAGGACTCAAGAGGCAGGGACTTTTGCTTCATCATTTCACCTTTCAACAGAAAACCATGTTACCATTCTCAAATAGAGGGGAACACTCCTACAGATCTTTACCAAACGCAGCTCATGCCACCAATAGTTTTTATGGTCTTCCCTATAGGGAGCTGAAAAATGAGGAAATAAGCTAAGACTGTGGACCAGTAATAAAATTATAAGGTAACTTAAAATGCATGTTCATGGTCTAAAATAGAAATGAATTTGAAAGTTGTCCCTTGATTATGAAAACTGCCCCTTAGAGGTGACTGCTAATAAAGTAAAAGTAGCCCTGCCTCTCTAGCCCCTCACAAATGGGTCAGCATTCGAAATCATAGCCTCAATGGCTGGAAGTGTGTGTGTTTGTACGTTGGGGGTGTTTTAAGTGAATTCCAGCAAAATCTTTTTTCACAGCCATGGTAGAGAAAACCATCTGAGTAACTTGGAGGACAATGTGGATCAGAACCACATTGTAATGATGCTGTCACCTGGGACAGGTTTTATACTTCGCTGTTCCCATGGACCGGGACACAAAAACTCTGGAAACAAGGTAAAGCACAGCTTCACAATAAATAAAAAGGCAAGGATGCGCCAGAAAGTTATTTTAAGGTACCTTTAAGTATAAATTGAGTCCTAGAGGGAAAAGTCCTCTGCCCAACACTGGCACATTTTTAGCATGATTACAACTTGGAGGTCAAAATCCCAGTGACAGCAGAGGGATTTCTTTTGGTTGTATCTGAGATGAGATATTCTCTTAAACAGAATTGTGACTTAAACTTCACTTGAATTTCCCCTTTAAAAACTGGTGTAATTTTGATACCAAACTAAGTTTGAATAATCAATACATAAAGCAGAACTGGCTAACTGGAAAAAAAAAAATTTTTTTCCCGAAAACAGAATCCCAAACCCAAAACAACTTATGTAAGAGATGCAGGTCACAGAAAAAGAGTTAAATAAAACAACAGTGGTTCCTGAATTTAAAGGAAGGATGCCCACTTCTCTCTCTCAAGAGGCAGATGGTCAGCTGAAAAATAAAAACATTGCATCAATAGAACACTCCAAATAAAAAAGTTGTAGCCATCTGTTCATTCATGCAATATCAAAAGTTAAAAAAAAAAAAATCCCAAACTCCAAGACAACCCATAAAACTAACGAAAGGGAGATTGTTGCCCAGATCTTATGACCTGATTGACAGTTGAGGGTCCTGATGGGGCTGCTCAAAATGTTGCTTATGGGACAGAGAAGTCGAGTTAACATGAGATCGAGTTTGTGGGGCCTGGAGGTGGCTGACCACCTCTGAAGAAGGGGCGAGCTGTCTTCATCCGTGAGTTCTCGGATCAGCAACTTCAAGAATGTGACAGCTAAGCGAGAGGATCCCAACACATGGCTACCCTGGGTCTTGGCCCAAGTTCTCTTTTTCACTCAATTTCCTTTTAAGCATTATTAAGTATTCCTGGTTTTGGTAGTGAGAAGTCACTTAGGTAACCACCGTAGGCAGTGGTTTGTAAACAGACATTGACAAATACAAACAGCAATGCAGTATTTGACCCGGACTTTAAAAGAATAGGAGGCGATGGTGGAAATGAGGTAACTCTTCCCCAACACGTGTGAACAGACAGCTCCTGCTCTTCTAATGCTCTATGTCCATTAGGAGAGAGTAGGGCTTGTCAACAGGATGGTTACATAAAGAAGAAGCTACAGAAGAGAAAAAAGAAAGATTCAGATTCAAATTTGATTCTTCAAGTTAAAAAAAAAAAAAAAAAAAGGAGCTTTTCTACAACAACTGGGAAAGAACAGCAGCGTGTCAGTAAAAGGGATGACTTCCGTGAGCAGAGCCAGGAGTGAGCAGCCCCAGCAGCGCTGACACCAGAGGCCGGGGAAGAAGAGGATACCTCAGCTGGGCCCCGGGGCAGTGGGGTGCCACGGACAATAATCAGGACAGAAGGGGAGGGGAACAGGGGAGAGAAAGGGTGGCAGAGACCATATGTGAAGTACAGGATACCACATGGCAAGTATCTCAGAGAAGTTGCTGCTGCCCGGACAGTAGCGTTTGAAATCCACCTGGCTGGAAAGCATGAGACTCTCATTCCAATTTCTTTTATCCAATATAATAATCATGTGTACATATGCATACCAAACACTGACTAAAAAGAACTCACAAAAGGGCACACGTTGTTTGGGTAAAAATATATTTTCCCCCACTTTGTGTCTTGGCACTAGTGATATATGCATAGATTACCTGTCCACCACTCTCCTACCTTAACAGACACCAAATTACTGAGCATATTTGCTAAGTGATTACTTTCTTACTTGAAAAAATGATATACTTCATATCGATACAATTATTTTAGTTTTTAAAAAAGACAAGTGTCTAACATGCAGCTTACATATATGACAATTCTGTATTAACACCAAAGGTAGATTACACAACACTTTTAGAAACACATTGGTTATTTTCAAACAGCAAAATGACAATGATCTACAACTACAGTTTAAGGCATATCAGCATATTTTAAAATTAAGAAATAGACAAAGTTCTAATGCTGTTCACAGCTTTTATTTAGAAAATTCCCTTCATACCTACATACAATCTAGACTTTGTAGGTCATAATTTCTACTAAAGAGTCATCACTTATGTATCCTGTCAATGGAACCAAGACTTCTGGAAGCAGAGACTTGATGATTTCAGACACTTGCAAATGGCAAAGCAGAGGGATCTGAAAGGACGGTTTGGAAGGACTACACAGAGACAGTATGACATGGGTTGGTAACAGCTGAAACCCAAATTCAACAGTCTGTATGTGAAACACTTATGGATATGTCAAGAAAGTGAAGAAACTCAATCCATTTGAGGTGCACAAGATATGAAGAATAAGTGTTATTGCTGGTGATATTACAAAGCAGAGAAGGAAGATAGTAAGTAACCTGTGCCCAGTGTGACATTAAATGCTCCCCTGGTTGAGATGCATTTTCTGGACAAACTGACCAATAAGGAGCCTAGGCTGGGAAAACATAGTCTCTAACTGCCAGAAAATTCTCACAAATGCTTTTCCATCACATTCTACATTCTATACAACTGTTACAGGGACCTGAAGTCCAGAAGCAATGGTCATTAAGGTTGAGCAGAAACTATGGGGAGAGGCTACTTAGAGCTTCTGACTGGAAAAAAAAAAAAAAAAAAAAGTGTTCACTGCCAGCAGTTAGCAGGAGGGAAAACCATTAAACCAAGATCATCAAAAAAGTAAGCAGGCATAAAAAGGCAATCTAACATAAAAAATATTATCCTCTTGGATTTCTGCAAAGGAAAGCTGGTAGTTTTTTATACTAACTTTATTACAAACTCAGAACCAAGGGCCCTCTGTAATATCCAGTGATGCCCACAATACTGTGTAGGACACAGCCTAGGAAGAATAATTTCTGACTTTCATACTGGTATCAAGGAAAAGTTGAATTTCTTGTGGAAAAGGTACAAATGTGGCTACTTTAAATATATTTAGTGTCTTTTTTAAATAAAGGCTACTCAAACCATTACCTCCTTACCTCCCTCCAAGAAGGAAAAAAATAAAATCCATCTATCCCATTTGTTTCTCTAATTTAAAAAAGTCAGAAAGATCCCAAAGTTTTCTTACTACTGTACTTACATGCAAAGGCGAAAGCACATCCAATTAGATTTGAGGGTATCATTTATTCCGTGCAGAGCCAAGGACTACTGTGAAAAAAGGCACAGATACAGAAAGAAGAGAAGGGCAGCAACAAACCAAACGGGGCCAGGGAGTGGGGGCAGAAAAGAGTTCAGAAGCAACATATTAAAAGAAAAAAAAAAAAAAAGCTTCTAGAACTTTCTTTTGACTTTTTATTCCCTGACTCTCCATATGGTTTATTTTGTTGTGAAAATTTTCACTGGGGTGGGGAATAACCAATCAACAATCTTGGAATCAAAAAGTCAGCTGGATGCCTTTCACAGCAAGGCTCACTTTTGAAAAGGCTTTAGTGATGCATTAAAAATGATAATTTTAAAGTGACCATTTTTGGACTTTAGAAGTGTACTGTTACAAGGCACAAAAATGCTTACACAAGCAGCGGTTGGGACAAGCACACAAGTATTCAAGCTTTTGTCTGGTGCACAGCATATGAGCAAATTCAGCCATGGTTAGAATCGGCATGCCATCTAGTATTTGGCTGCTCCAGTACTAGTGTTGGACTAGAATAATTAAAAAACAAAGCAAAATAAAACCATTAGTCCACTGGCTCCTAAACCTGTCTTTATACCCCCACTGCTGCTTCTATTTGGCAGTTTCTAGCTTTGGCCTTCAGTGAAACTGAATTTTTACTTTGCCTAATTATAGGTCAAATCAATTCATGAAAAATCATAAAATCTTTCCCTGAAAAGCATGGTTGAGGATGAGAAGGGAAGAAAACTTTATTGGAATCAACTAAAGACTTATTAAAAAAAAAAAAAAAAAAAAGGTGTGGTGGGGGGGTAGGGTACAGCATATTCCACTTTGTTTACCGAAAGTACAGCTAATGGTGGCCAGAAGGAAGTGCAGATGTGAGCAGCAAGTTCATGAGATGTATTATTCTTTCAAGTGAGGAGCAGGAGACTATAGAGTTAGGAGGCGGCACAATCTTGTTAGCAGAGGGGGAATCAAGATGATGAAAAGATAAGCCTCACAAAGGGATAGAGAAGGCAGATTAAACATGCCCCCCCATACGAATGTGGTATGTAGTCTGTCACGGTGTGTGCATTGGCCCTAATCCCTGTGGCGGGACGATGCTTGGATGCAGAGCTCGGGTCGAGCTAGTCATGGTGAGCGAAAAGGTGAGGAGATTCCTTCAAGACAACTGGATTTGCAAGGTCAGCTCTTCTATTGCTTCTTCCCTTTATTGCCAGATATGGGAAGGAGCCCATGCAAGGATGCTGGATGTGCCGTTGAATTTCTACCTTTTCCACTCATGGGCTTGTGTTATACGTTCCTTCCCATGCCTACCTGGAATTGACAAGGTCCCCTCAGAATTGGTGCTGCAAATGATACAGAGTTTATAACAAATTTTCTATTTAATATATTTCTGAAAATTGTCTCATGATTATTGAAAAGTATTATCTGAAATTCTGATGTCCTAGAATCAGCTATTGCCCACAGAGAGTATGAAAGAGTGCTAACTTACTACAAGCAAAGGGAGGCTGTGGGCAGCCCACTAGGCAATGTTACCTGACCTGACCTTGCAGGTCTCTATGAGAGGGTCAATGTGCTGATAAAAGGGAACATGATCAGCTTTCTCATTATGGTCCAACTTGGCCAGGATCTGAGGGGGGGGGGGGTGGTTCAGAAACATTTTTAAAGCTGTAAGAGGGGACAATCTGATGAGACCCACAACACAGGTCAAATAATGTTATCATAGTAATGAAAAATCCATGCAAATGTAAAAGTCCTAAAAAGTTAAACCATCATTCTGCCTCCATACGAAGCTACCTTGGGTTGGGGTAGGTGTGGAAAGAGGCAGAGTGAGTTCAGGGCTTCTGCCACCATGGAGATGAGAAATCAAGAAAGGCAAATTGTTGTCATGGTATTCGGGGTTATAGTTCAGCTGCTGAGGCGGTGAGAAGTTCTCCTGACAGACGTACATGGAGCCATTGACCCTCCGTCCCTCGGTCCAAAGCAACATACAAGCAACAGGCATGCTTCCTGCTGCCACTCTGAACAGGCATAAAAGGCAAATCATTTACTTTCCAGAAACAAAGTCCAGCTGCACATAGCTGTTGGTGTTATTCTCTTGTTCTACCATTTTTCACTACCCAACAACATTTAGCGAAATGAGTTAATAGTTACTGGTGTCTGGGGAAGGGTAAAAAAAAAAAATAAAATAAAAGGACACAGATGGCAGAGATACAATATTACTGCAAAAGCAGGTGAATGCGGGACCATCCTTGGCTTGCCAGGCTTTATGTGAAGCTTGCACTGCAAGTTAAAAAACAAAACAAAAAAGTTAGAAATAATAATAAATAAAAAAGAAAGGAAAATTAGGAGCTCCAGCACCAGCATTCGGTGATGGTGAATACTCATGCAATGATTATGGAATTGACAGAAATTAAAACCACGAATCTGAGTAAGCTATTCTACACAACAAGCAAAAGCAAAATTTTAATATTGAATTAAAGAACATATAGTTAGTTTCCATTTGCCTGTAATTTAGAATTTCTGAGTGATTTCTTGAAACCACTCCATGTTATAGTAGAAGGATATACCCTTTGATTTTCATTTTCTCAACATAAAACATCTATTAGATTTGGTCATCACATTGGTATTGAATAGGAGCCACATCTTTCCATTTCTGAGTGGCTGGAGTCAGAGAATAAATCTACAACAATGTCTTTGAACAATTAACTTGGGGACTGGAATACAGTGGGTGGAGGGCATGCTATTAATCCACTTGGAAAGGTAAAACAGGACAGTCATTCTGGTTACAGCTACGGCAGTGCCAGGAGCCTTCCCCTCATTTAGGTACGATGCAACACCAAACCCGAGATCCACAGGTCTCATTTTAGGTGAGTCCAAAACATGCAACCTCATTCATTAGCGAGAATCAAAAATAAAAGTTTTCTTTTGAAAAGATGAGTGGATGACTATATAAACTATAGTTATCAGATGCCAGGTACAGTTTTAAAATGATGGATTTTAAAACCTTCTTTGGGGATGGATGAAACATAACCACCAATGCCTACTAGAAATTGTGCAAAGTTTTCAGGAAAGAACACTGTCCACTGAACAACTTACCCTCGGGCAGTCCCACCGTGCGGTGTAGCCGCTGACAAGGAAAGTGCCTTGCTGGCCAGGGAGGGCAGGAGATGGGGTCCAACTAATGGCAGTGCCAGGGTTAGTTCTACTTTGTCTGTAACCTTAGGAAATGTTATATGCTCTTATGCCACTACAGGTCAAGAAGCATAAAGCCTTACCTACGTTAAAAAGGGAGTGTGTCATTAGAAAAACAATTTAAAACTATTAGAAAACCTAAGTTAATTTTCAAGGTGGAAGCAGAGCAAACGAATAAATAAGCATCTCTTTTATAACAATTTTTTCCCTGAAACGCCAGCTCCTGAGCGGCACATATGGGGCTTCGGCATCTCCTCCAGCTAGGTGAGGAGGCAAGAATCTTCCGTTTGTTTTCAAAGTGCTGCTCTGGTGACCCTGGTGACTGTCTTTCTGTAGTCCTCTCTAACCAAAACTCTCCCTTGGCCCTAAGAGGGGGAGTTCTTTAACTTTTACACTTCAGGCCCCCAAGTGGCAGTCGCTTTCAGTGTTCAAATGAGAAAGGTGTAGAAAAGGTTAAGAACCTAACAAAAAAATATGTGCCATTGTCAGGTACAAAACCTGGTCACTACAGTGCACCAAATTAAGTCTAATTCTATTAATAATACATGAGAATGCATAAATAAGGCTAAAATTGAATTTACACATACTTCATGTAAACTTGAAAAGCATTATATATCGCTAAGGCCCAAGGTTGGGATGAAAAGAACCTAAAATGCTCAAAAGGGCAAGGAGAAACCCCCCTACACTGGGAAGTCTGTTACTACATAGACTTTGTTTAGTGGAGGCACAGTACGGATCAGCTCATGGAACTTGTATTGCTTAAAGGCACATCCAGCGGACAGGAAATATCCTTGGATATTTTTGGAACATTGCTGGTCTTTTATAGACATCTTTAATTCTAAAACGTGTACCTTTATGCACATTAGCGCTTCAGGGTAAGAAAAACTTAACTTTGGATTTCCTAAGCTTTGAGTCAGCAGTTTTTTTTTTTAATTTCATCCATGCCTATAGATGTGGACGGACGGACACACACACACACACACACACACACACCCCTATTTTTATCTTGGGTTAGTTAGGATCAACAAGGGTATGATGCCAAATGACTTTCATTTCATCTTACTGGATTCACTAATCTCTCAATGTTGCCTGGGGAGTGTCACCACGAGTGACTGATGCTCCCCCAACATGCATTGTACAAAGCACTTTTCTGAACTGGATTATAATCTAGGCAACTGTTACGCTCAGAATTATCCAGCATAACTAAAATTTCAGCCCTTGGAGTTCTTGATCACTTGAATCTACCAACCCCATGAACATCACACCACACCCACACCAACTCCTTTTAATTGTTTAGAAAATGTGCTTACTTCTTGGCTCTCCTGACACCTTTTCTGCTGTCTCAGAGCTTGGAAAGTCCAAGTTTGTAAGGTATCATTTAAAACTCCGGTGTCACTATGGTGCCGCGTTGTGACCTCTGCCTACAGGCAACACAACGATATTCCTCAGGGGTGAGTCTATGTGTTCACCAAGAATACGAGAACAGCACCACTGTGCTCACTCCCCCGTGACAGGTCTCCACTACTGCGCAGATCCAACCCTATCTGCTCTATTTTTTAAGATTTAATTTTTTGCCTACCAGTATCTGCACTGTTCACTTAATCGTCAGTTTTTCCTCTGGAAGCTTGGCACCTCAGGGTAAAGAGGAAGGATCCTGAGACACAGTCTGAGCTGCCTCATCACTGCCCTAAGAGCACTGCTCGTTAAACAGACACAGGAGGGCCGCCACGCAGCCGCCACCGAGGCTCTACTATCTGGTTTCGTACGGACCGCTGAGCCTCCTGTCGGGTCAGAAGCGATGGTCCTAAGACTGCATTCTCGAGGCATGAAGGTGGTCTGCTGTAGAGCTTCCGATCGTGAGAGAATGTCAGGGCAGGCCCCCGCCTCCCTCAGGCAGCCGCTGTTGAGTACTGAAGGAAGCGACTAGCTTACGAGCAGAATTGGACGGACCCTTTGGCACATTAAATCAAGGCCATATCTTAGAATATTCTTTTGTGTGCTTTGAGGATTGGCAGGGCTGCCTTAACTGGAAGGGTGTTTTGATCCCATTTCCACAATGAAACAATTCACCACCTTGTGGAATTTAGGGGAAAACTAGCGGCCACTGGTAGTTTGCTCCAATCTCCCATTTTGGAAACCAGACTTGCAGTGACTGGCTTATCAAGCCTCACAACGCAGAATAGAAAAATTTTCACAATCATCATTTTAGGATGCCCTTCATCACGAGGCCTGAGGACTGTCTCCAGAGGGCAGTGAAGAGAAATAGACCGTCTTCTCCAAAGTCCTAGTGTTGATGCAGAAGACACCACTGGAGACAGCAGGTTCCTCCAGCCCTGATTGCTTGGTCAAGGGGTCAAGTTTTATAAATTAATGTTTGTGTGCCCTTTACAAATACTTTAAAAACCTGTAGTATCTTCCCTGCACTGTAGAGAAAAGACTTGCTTTTATCTCTCTGGTAACAGACCAGTTTCCAGTCTGTAAATGGGAACGTAGAAACATGCAAAAGGAATAAATTATTAGAGGGCCCCAGAGCATGGGGGGGGGACACGCGCTTACTTTTTCTTATCCTTGTCTTTCTTGGTTTGTTGGGCCCCAGACTGCTGTGCCTGGGACTGTAGTAGCTGAGCTGCTGCTTTCTTCTTCTGGAAATTGTTCACCTCCTCCTCCAGTTCCTTCTTCTTGTCTTCCACTTTCTTCTTTTCTTCCTGGTGTGTCCGCTTCAGGAGGTCAAACTTCTCATGGAGCTGAGGAAGAAAAGAGGAGGGTAAGCTTGGTGAAGGCCATTTGGATCTATTCAAAAACAAAATGGGCTTCATGCTGCTACACGTGCTGTCGCCCCACCCCCACGAGGGAAGCACCGTGTGGCGCTCCTTGGGGGAGCCAGCTCATGAGGTGCTGCTGGGGGAGCCAGGCTGAGCTGGTAAAGAGCATCCTTCCCAGCCCCGCTCCACACCTTTGAGACTTGGATGCCTGGGCACTAAAGGGAGTCCTGTTCATTTTCACTGATAATAAAATACATAGTCATTGTAAAAAGCATAAAGAAGAAAATTAAAAAGTTATCCATACTCCTAATTAGAAATTCACCTGAGCGGTAAGAGTAGATCTTTATTTCTGGTCCTTTTTCAAAGTGTGAAATACACACTTACTTACAGACATACACAGTGACCACAGGTGATACAGGCTACTCAAATGGTATGTTGAGAAGTTTCTGGCAAATTTCTTGACAAATTGAATTTAGAAAATTGTCACGAGGCAGAAACAAAAGCAAGGAGGAAGGGAAGGAGACGGAGGGAGGAAGGAAGGAAAGAATTAAGGAAAAAACTCTTACTAGATCGTTTTAGATTTCTATCCAGCATCCAACAATATGGACCAATGATAACAACTCTCAACTTTCTCTGCAGCAAAACTATATTGAGTGCTTAGCTGTTTAAATAACCTTTGAATTTCAGTAGTCTTTCTAAAGATAATTAAAGGGGAATGATAAGGACATTATGTAGACAATTTGGAAATGTACAGAACCACAGGTCAAGCACTTGAGATACTCATTATGTACCAAGAGAGACAAATAGATTATTCTGTCTCCCTCGCTGCCTCCCCCCCCCCCTGCCTCAACGAGATGAGTGTTATAGCAGAAATCCATGTGAGCTTCTAGGAGGCAGTTCACTTGGCCTGGTCATGGGCAGCGAGACGGAGTCACAAGGACCCTGGCACAGCGAGTACGTGCCCACAAAGCAAGAAGCACACGTACAGACATGGTGTACAGAGAGACCACAGCCCACCAGCTTGCGCACAAGGGCCCCTCCACAGACTGGCTGACAGACAAAAAAAAAATTATAGTCCCGGAATCCCAAATCTTATGTTGCAAGACTCATAAGTTGAGGAAATATGGAGCCCCACAGAACACGGGACCACATCTGAAGACCTAAGGCCTAGTTTTAGTTTCAGCTCTGCTACTAGGTGTCTGACCGCAGAAATCACCTAACGTCGAGGACTCTTGGTTTTATCATCTGTGAAATGGGGATAAGAATACCTGACCTGCTGCCCTCACCACGTTAGTGTGCTGCTCGTGTGACAAGATCCATGCAAAAAGAACCGAGAAGAGCACGAAGCTCTATCAAATGTGATGGATTAAGGACATACTTGGCCTGCCTGCCTCCGGCCTGAAGGCTTGGTAAGGTGAGATGGCTCACTTACCTCTTTCTCTGCCTCTTTAAGTTCAGCTTCTTTCTCCTTCACTCTCATCACAAACATTTGCCTCATTTCTTCTTCTTTCTTCTGAAGTTCTCCCAGGAATTCATTTCTTTTCGCTTCATAGGTCTCCTGAAGACTATTTAAAAGCCACAAACCAAGGAGAGTGTTGTGAAGTTGAATAGGACATTTCACTTCATATAATTTCTACTCACTGCTTCCAAAAATACAGCCAAGGCTCCACTTACTGTATCACAGGACACACAGAATAGCACACCGTCTCCTCCTTAGTTACGCAGTGATCAGGAAAGGCAGGCACGTGGAGCATCGGGAGGAGTCACTGTGCACAATACAGCACGACGGGCATGTCTGGCCACAGTTTGTGCCAATACGCTCACACGGGGAAGGCCCGGGTTGGGCTGGCCGGTACCCGCCAGATCAGCAAACAAGGTAGACACCAAGGAAGATGGAGACTTTGGAAGAGGAAGGCAGCACGGTGTAGGGAGAGAAGCAAAGCACCGGGGCCTCACAGACCAGGGATTGGATTTGGCCGCAGCAATTTACTGGCCAATCCTGGGAAGGGCACAGTCCCTAAGCCTCGGTGTTCCCTGTATCAGATGTGGCTACAACAGTGCTTCCTTCTCAGGACAGGATCGTGGGAATTACATGGGGGCGATGCGAGGGCAGGATTCAATCGTCAGGGCTTAGCAAATCTCACCCCGCTCCCGATCACCTCCCGCCAGTCCCCGATTCGGAAAACAGACCCAGTGAATCATCTAAACAATAGTTTATCTAAAGATACTAGAGAAAATTGCTACTTTTCATGTTCTATTGACAATTGTAAATAGAGCAGGCAGAGGAGTTTTATTTTTATCTTAAACCCCATTCTCCTCCTGACTCTCTACAGAACTCTGAGCCCAATATTTTATTTTTTTAAAGCTTTCATTTATTCATTCATGAGAGACACGGAGAGAGAGGCAGAGACATAGGGAGAGAGAGAAGCAGGCTCCCTGTGGGGAACCCAATGCGGGACTTGATCCCGGGACCCTGGCTGGGATCCTGACCTGAGCCAAAGGCAGACGCTCATTTGCTGAGCCCCCAGGCGTCCCTGAGCCCAATATTTTAAATTGAATGCCAGGCTCAGCTTTACCTCTAAGAACAAATACATTGACAGAAAAATTGCTTTTGGTAACACAATTTAAGAAAACACACCCCTATACACCTACACAAACAGAGATTTTGGCTGACCTGATTTTGGCTCAGGTCATGAGCTCACGGTCATGAGATTGAGCCCTGGGTCAGGCTCCATACTGGGCATGGAGCCTGCTTAAGATTCTCTCTCTCCTTCTTGCTCTGTACCACCACCCCCTCACCACTCTGGCGCTCTCTCACTCTCAAAAAAAAAAAAAAGTTCTCTTACCTTCAAAAGTGTCAACACTACCTGTTAATGAACAATCAAGTACTCTGAGTTCTAGAGGTATATTTAGCTTTCATATTATCTTTTGAAACAAAAACGATTTTGGCCAATGTTGATATTGGCTAATATTAATAGCATGGGAGATACTATTTTGAGGGAGACCTTCTTATGATAATGAGTGTATCTCCCACTTCTTTCTAACAAGGAGTGGAAATAGCTTTTACAGAAACAGTACCAAGAAACACTACTCAAAATGTGTTCCAGAGATCACTAGTTTCAAGAGATCTTCAAAAGAAGGGTTCCCAAGGCAAGAGAGTCCAGGGAAAATGCTGTGTGATCTCCAGTTAAGAGAGTCAAAGTGGTTCCCAAGACCAGCAGCAAGTCAGGATCAGCTGGACATGTTTTATGGGACTTTTCTAAACTGTGTTCTAATCCTACTCCTGTAGGGGCTGATTCAGGATATCAGGCAAAGACAGAATAACCTGTATTTTTTTTAAAGCTTTTATTTATTTATTCATAAATAAGAGACACAGAGAGAGGCAGAGACACAGGCAGAGGAAGAAGCAGGCTCCCTGCAGGGAGCCCGATGTGGGACTCGATCCCAGGACCCCAGGATCACGCCCTGGGCCGAAGGCAGATGCTCAACCACTGGGCCACCCAAGGGTCCTAACCTGTATTTTTAAAATGCTTCCAGGTGATCTGATATAACTCATCTGCCAACCACTGCTTGTCTTAAATGCTCTAGAAGTCCTCACATACAAGAACCTGTTTAAGTTTATTAACTTAGTGCTCCCCAAATTTGTTGATTCATGGAAACTTTTTAAAGTAACCCACAGGGAGAATGCAGTTTAGGTAGTGTTACCTACAACATGAGAACCCTCGGGATGACTCTGCCCTATCCAGTCCCAACCACAACCTAGTTTACACTCCAGTTTCTGGAGATACATTTTCAAACTACAGGTCATGACCCAATCAAGGGTCTTAACCAATATGTTAAATGAAAACGTTTAACAGAATAGGATAGAAAATACCAGAGTGCACTGCAAACAAGAAAAGACAAGTGTACTTCAAAGTCTGTATACTGGATCATGATGCAGAACACATTTTATAGTAAAGGTTGCCACCCAAAGTCAGAAAGCCCACGTCCTAGAAAAAGATTATCAAGCAACCAGCCAGATGGCCTCGGCCAGGAGACACAGCCAGTAGCCTTGACATCTGGGCTGCGACAGCAAAGTGGCCTTGACAAATGCTACTTATGCCATCACTGTGTCCTGGGATATGAGCCAGGCTTTGAACTCTGACCCTGGAAATGATAAGCAACACTTAAGAAAACCTAAGACCCTACTCCAAGGAGTCATAACTATAGTGAGATACTTAGAAACGCCTTCAGACAACAGCCACACATTCACGGGGCTATAGTCCTCAGGAGCCTCTGCCAGTTGAGCCGTAAATGAGATACCAGAAACCTTCACTAATGCTTCCAGTCGGTAAACACAAGTTGAAAGGAACTGGTTCTACGGCACCAGGATGACATCTTTGGCAATTTTTAGCTCTTTCAACTTAATTTTTAATCGCAGTTATTAACACCCTATTCCCATTGAGAAATGTGCATTTTTTTCACGAGGTTTTGAGCTAGTCTGAAGCTGCAGATTTTACCTTCTTGTTTTCTCACTTTTTTAAATAAGATTTTATTTTTAAGTAATCTCTACACCCAATGTGGGACTCGAACTCACAACCCAGAGATTAAGAGTCACATGTTCCTCCGATGGAGGCCAGCCAGGCACCCCACTTCTTGTTTTCTTAACAGTCCTAGGCGGAGGTGGGCTTTGCTCGTGGAGATCAAGGGAAAGAAGAATTGAGTAGAGGTACTCAGTTCAGACTTCACTCTGATCATGGACAGAGCATAATCCTCTCTCTGTCAAAATCCCCAGGAACCATCTGGTGAAGGGCATGCCAGGAAGAACACATCACCAGTGTTTATGAAGCACTTTATACACAAGAATTCATTCATCCTCACAACAACCCAATAAGATGGGTATTTACTAGCCATCTCCCACTTTAGAGATGAAGAAACGTGGACACAAGTGCTTGGCAATCTGTCCAGGTCACACAATGGAGGGTGTGAAGGCTCACTCTGTCACTCAGGCCACCAAACTGAGACAGGAGCTCTGCCCACTGCACCACACAGCTGGTGAGCCGGCCTCTACGTGATCCCCCCCAACATACACATGGGTCTCATGGACCTGAAAAAACCATTGTGATCTCTTAAGAGGATGGTGGTAACGAAGCCCTTTTTCTGACCTGAGAGAGTCAAGAGAAGTTGCAGGAGACAGAGTCCCGTTACTGTGTTCGCCCAGCTCCCGCTCCCGTTTGGACAGGGACTGTTGAGGAAAGGGCAATGGTGTCTCAGGAGAAAAGCAGCAGGAACAAGATCGGCCCAGTCTCTACCTGTGTCCTACATCCCTTCCCCTCTTCTCCAAACACCAACCCCAAAGCAGCTGAGGTGTGGGGAAGGGGGACCAGGAGAAGGCACGGTGGTCTAGTTGGGTTGAAGGCTATAGGGCAGCAGGTGGGAAAGGCGGGCACAGGAGAAAGCAAGCTGACACCTGGATAGGTAGGTAGGTAGACAGACAGATACAGAGATTCTGCTAGAAGACAAGTCTGAAATGAGGCAGGTTCGAGGACACCTCGACTGCCAGGGACAGTCTCAGTTAGCTCTAGGGCGTCCAATGTACTTCCAAGCCTTTAATAGAGCCTGTTACTGTGCAGGCCCAGCTCCTACTTTTGTTTCACAACGTACAATACATTTGGGTAATGGCTGCCCCTTACTAGCCTTGGCTTTAGAGATCACCTCCTGCTTTATAAACACCAGAGGGGCTTGGAGGACACGGGATGCTCAAAGGGAAGGATGGACTTCATTGTACACCCACATATGAAATTCTGGGGAACCACTCAAATCAGCTGCAGCTTTGGCTTTACCTCAATTGTGTCATCCTTCATGCAGGGTCCCCTCACTGCATCACCCCTCACAGTGTGGCTCCAGGCTCACAGAAGTGCTGGGGATGCTGGAAATGCCTCAAAGGGAAAGTCTGAGCCCTTTTTAAAGTAGCGGTTCTCAAGAAAGGGAAAACTAAGTTAATTTCAGCTTCCTATTTGCTAAGACAATTGATTCAAAGCCAGCTTTGATTCTCCAAATGACCTTGCTCACACCACGCCGGACAGCTGGGTTTAAATGAGTGGATTTCTAAGAGGACAAACCATTTCCAGCGTTCCCAGTAACTGAGATGATAGCAAGTATTTCAGAAGATCTACCTGTTCTTATTTTTTTGTGTAGGGAAAAGAATAAAGGCTTTGGATGTATATTTATTATATATTCTCCCCCCTTTGCATTATCAAAAAGGAAACCTCAGTCCCATAATACTTTATTTTCACTTTTGTTTCCCTTGCCTTAGGAGACGAGACTATCAACAAAATGTTGCCACAGCCAGTGTCAGAGAAGCTATCTGTGGTCTCTTCTAGTTTACGGTTTCAGGTTTCACATTTAGGCCTTTAATCATTTTGAGTTTATTTTTGTGTATGGTGTAAGAAAGTGGTCCAGTCTCATTCTTCTGCATACAGCTGTCCAGTTTTCCCAGCACCACTTGCATCTCCCCATTGCATATTCCTGCCTTATTTGTCGTAAAGTAACTGACCACATAAGTATGAGTTTATTTCTGGTATTTCTATTCTGTTCCACTGATCTCTGTGTCTATTTTTGTGCTAGTACCACACTGTTTCAATTACTACAGCTTTTTAGTATATCTTGAAATCTGGGATTGTGGTACCTCCAGCTTTGTTCTTCTTTCTAGATACGTTTCCTCAGGCAAAGGATACAAAAGCAAAAATAAACTATTGAGACGACATCAAAATAAAAGGCTTTCGCAAAGCAAAGGAAACCATCAACAAAACTAAAAGGCAACCTTATGGGCAGCCCGGGTGGCTCAGCGGTTTAGCGCCGCCTTCAGCCCAGGGCGTGATCCTGGAGATCCGGGACCGAGTCCCATGTCGGGCCCCTGCATGGAGCCTGCTTCTCCCTCTGCCTGTGTCTCTGCCTCTCTCTGTGTGTGTGTGTGTGTCTCTCATGAATAAATAAATAAATTTAAAAAAAATTTTTTTAAATAAATAAAGGCAACCTTATGAATGGCAGAAGGTATTTGCAAGCTGATAAGTGGTTAATATCCAAACTATATAAAGAACTTATACAACTCAACACCAAAAACAATCCAATTAAAAAGTGAGCAGAGGCTCTGAACAGACATTTTTCCAAAGAAGACATACAACTGGCCAACAGACACATAAAAAGATGTTCAACATGACTCATCATCAGGGAAATGCAAATCAAAACCACAATGAGATATCTCCTCACACCTGTCAGAATGGCTAGTATAAAGACAAGAAATAACAAGTGTTGGTGGGGATGTGGAGAAAAGGGAACCTCACGTACTGTTGGTGGGAATGTAAACTGGTACAGCCACTGTGGAAAACAGTAATGGAGGTGCCTCAAAAACTTAAAAATTACAACTACCATATAATCTAACAATTCAACTACTGGATATGTACCCAAAGAAAACTAAAATTATTAGTTTGAAAAGGTATATGCACCTTATGCTTACTGAACATTATTTACAATAGCCAAGATATGGAAGCAACTTAAGCATCCATCGGTAAGTGGATGGATAAAGATGTGGCATATATAGGCATATATACATAATTACTCAGCTATAAAAAAGAAAAGAATTAGATCTTGCTATTTGTGACAAGATGGATGGATCTGCAGGATATTACGCTACGTGAAATAAGTCAGACAAAGACAAATACCATATGTTTCACTTATATGTGGAATCTAAAAAACATAACAAATGAACAGGGCTGCCTGGGTGGCTCAGCTGGTTGAGTGTCCAACTTGGTTTTGGTTCAGGTCATGATCCCAAGTCCTGGGATAGGCCCCGTACCAGGCTCTGTGTCCAGTGGGGAGTCTGTTTGAGATTCTGTCTTCCTCTCCCTCTCTCTCTCTACTCTCTTTCTCTCAAGTGAATAAATCTTAAAACAAACAAACAAACAAAAAACCCAAAACACAAATGAACAAAGTAACAAACCAAAACCAAACTCTTAAATACAAAGAACCAATTGGTGGTTATGAAAATATGTGTGTGTGTGTGTGTGTGTGTGTGTGTGTGTATGTGAGAGAGAGAGAATAGGTGAAATAAAAAAGATAGATATAAATAAAGGAAGATAGAAACAGGAGTGCCAGGGTGGCTCAGAGATTGAGCATCTGCCTTTAGCTCAGGTTGTGATCCCGGGGTCTTGGGACAGAGTCCCGCATCGGGCTCCCCCAAGGAACCTGCTTCTCCCTCTGCCTGTGTCTCTGCCTCTCTCTCTGTGTCTCTCAAGAATAAATAAATAAAACCTTAAAAAAAAAAAAAGGAAGATAGAAACAGATAAAGTTTGTACCTCTTAAAGGTTATAAAATAAGCAAGTCACGGAGATGAAAAGTACACCACAGGGAATACTGCCAACGATATTGTAGTAATACCGTGTGGTGACTACACTTACTGTGGCAAGCACTGAGTGGTGTATAGAATTGCTGAATCACTATGCTGTGCATCTAAAACTAATAATATTATATGTTAATTATACCTCAATAAAAAAGTGAATATAGTGAAATATAAAAACGAAACAAAACAAAACAAAAAAAAGGAAACCTTAAGCCAGAAGAAATGGAACCAAATGGGGAGCAGAAGGCATGTGAATAAAGCATATCCTCTACCAGTCAAAAGGCCTGGATGACATCTGCCACCATCCTGAAGTCCCCGAAGTCAAGAAGGCCAGAGCAGTATGGACCTGGCTCTACCAGGCCTTCCAGAAGCCCTGCTGGACCTACACAGCAAACACCTCCTCCCGGGGGGCAGCTACCCGAGGCTTGCCAGAGGTATTTTAATTTAAATGCCAAAAGCAGAGGCAGCAGAGGAGGAAACAGTCTTTTCCAGTGGAACTTCAGCCCCTAATCCATGCCCAGAAACACCTCACATCACCTCAACTGAAATCTTCTTTGAGACACCGTATAGGCCCAGGCTGGACAAAGCAACCCTCTCCTGAGCCCGGAGGAGGCAAATCTGGCCTGGGAGCCCCACCTCCCCTCACAGCTCCATGGCCCCACGACTAAATTCTGACAGTGACTGGGCCTTTGGAAAGCCACTAATTCTACATTAACTTTGATAGTCTCCCCTTCACATGTCACTTGTCCATCTCCACCTATGGATGATGTAAGAAAACACACAAGAAATTTTCTACGAGTTATCCGCCTTTGTGTCATTAGTTGTCAGTATCATATTGAACTACTAAGGGCCTTGGGAAAGGAGACCCAGCTGGCAGCCACGAGCACAGCACACTGCAGTGAGCAGCCAAGCTCTGTAAGTGCCCGGCCAGGCTCTGTGCCTCCGTGAGTGCAGTGGCGCGGAGCAGGGCTTCATGGCCTCCTAACAGGACCTGGGCTATGTTACTTACACTTTCAGCACCTTAGTGTCCTGACCGGTAAAATGAGGAGGATAATGACATCAACTACATTGCTTAGTTGAGATAATGCCAATAAAGTGCTATCACGATGCCTGGCAGGTATGCTAGTACCGTGTCCTCACCAGGTCCTTCTGCCACTTATATCTTATTTTCTTTCTTTCTTTCTTTCTTTCTTTCTTTCTTTCTTTCTTTCTTTCTTTCTTTCTTCTTTCTTTCTTCTCTTTGTTTCTTTCTTCTCTTTGTTTCTTTCTTTTTCTTCCTTTTTAGTTTTTTTTTTTAATATTTATTTTAGAGAGAGAGGGAGAGAGAGAATGCACCCTTGCAAGGGAAAGGGCAGAGGGAGAGAGAGAATTGGAAGCAGACCACCTGCTTAGTGCAAAGCCCAATGTGGGGCTCGATCTCACCACCCTGAGACCATGACCTGAGCGGAAACCAAGACTCGTCTATGTAACTGACTGAGGCACGCAGGTGCCCTAGTCTGACAAGATTTTGATGATACGTGAACATATCGCTGAAGCCACTACCTGGGAAACAGCTGATTGGTAGGTGCCCGCTTACCTGAAAGGCTTACTGTCAGGGTCAGTGTCCTTGAACCCCATCTCCTCGAGCTTACAGCGTCGATACAGTTCATAATGGCGGGTGTGAGTCTGCTCTCGCAAGTCTTCCATGTTCACACGGATCAGCATCTCTCGAAGTTTCACAAAATCACAATGGTTTTCATTCTCAACTGCAAGAGAGAGGAAGGTGGGGTGGCTATTAGCAACCATGTTCCTGAAAATCTGAAGTGGCACTTTCAAGAGGTTATCGCCGTTGCTCCCGAAATCTCTGAAGTCTCAAAGCCACCGGGACCTTTACTGAATTCACCTCACATACACGGTGCGGACAGGATTGTTGACGATGCAGATCGTCATAGTGATGACTACAGTAACTGTAGCAGCCTGCTCAGGGCAGGCCACTGTGGGAGGAACTTTATAAATATTGTTTTTGGCCTTCAGAAGAATTCTGCCAAGGAGCACTGTGCCTCTGGCATAAGCACGCTCACCTCCTGAGTAGAGGCAGCGAAGTCTGCATTCAAGCACCACAACATCTGACTGCAAAGCCAGGTCTAATTCTTCTACTCCATGCCCCCTGGAAGCATACCAGCCACTTTCTATATGCCACTTCCTAAGTTTTATCAACACTATGAAAAAAAAGTTTTATTGTAGAGAAATAGGTAAGATTCACAAAAATTTTAATTTTCCTAGAGATCCCAAACGTGTCATTTCTTCTCACTTCTCGCAGATTTATTGCCTTTATTCAAAACAAAAAAGAAAAAGGAGGACTGATGTGAACCAGTGAAGGAACTTTCTATAGCGATCCTACTTAACGTATAGCATTAGACATCCTCCTTCAAAACGCACAAGGGCGGGTAACAGAGTTCTTGCCCATCATAGTGACGTACGAGAAGCTTCTTTAGGTCAGAGACTGTCGTCACGTCCTACAGTGCCAAACGTGGGTCGGACGGTCTTAGAATTCTCCGATATTTACCGAGATAACATTTAATTGGAAGGCAAGTTTTCCAGAGATGATGGAGAAACAAATATCCTCTTATTTACAAGAAACGTTTTGTAGCTTTCTTATACCCTGCTGAGGAAACTGGTGTGAAAGTGGCTGACACTTTTAGGGAAGAACTCTTCTTCTCTCAGCAATGTACACTGAATTTGCCATATAAGCCAACATCCTTGCGGGGCTGCTTCATTGGCACTAGAGCCCTGCACTCACTTTTCCCCACTGTCTACCTACCTGGTCTTCATGTCTCACTTCCTCCCTTCACAACTGCCACGTGCACCACCCTGCTGCTCCCTTCCTCTTGCCTGTAGCTGAGGACCTCCCTAAACACAGCAGGGAGGGAGGAAACCTGGACGGTCACCACGGGGGTTAAGTGTGAAAACGCCCTTCCCTGTTCTGCGCACGCACGTACCCTGCACCACACCCCAGGGGTACTGCCGGGCCTTTGCCATCTTGTTGCCAATCTTCACCTCCTCGGTGCTGCCGACCACAGCAAATGGGAGATGGACCTGTGAAGCAACACAAGGGGACAACAGTTACCTTCTCTCCCTTCTGCAGGCCTCACTTAGCGGCAAAAGCAAACGGGGAGGGACCTGGAAGAGGGCCAGGGCTCTGCAGGTCCCGGGGGGGAAGGGGCTGCGTGTACGCCACCCCTTCTGCAACCAAATACAGGGTATGTGAAATGAGCTAGAGTCCAGGGAAACCGTGGGAGTCTCTGTACCACGAAGGATGCTTCAGACACATGTTGTACATGACCACAGCCACTAACACATGTGGCCACTGAGCACTTGAAATGGGGCTTGTGAGATTAAGAAACTGAATTTTTTATTTGATTTACTTTTAATGAACTTACATTTCAATTTAAAAACGTAAGATTAAAAAAAAAAGTAAGATAAAATATTTCCCCATTAACTAAAACTCTGTTGTTTGAGGACTGCACTTCATTTTGCTCAAACTCAAATCTAACAAAAAAAAACAAACAAAACAACCACTTTGTTCAACGTGGATGTAAGTGTTGAAGGAAAATTATCTTTTGGTACTTATCTCATACTGAAACACTTTCAAGTATGTTAGGAGCAACTTGAGTATGCATCCAAATTGGGTATGCTTTAATTATAAAATAAACATTGGATTTCAAAGACTTACTATGAAAGTATCTCATTGATTTTTATATTGATTACATGTTGAAATGATATTTTGAATATATTCAGTTAAGTTTTTCAATTATTTTTACATTTCCTCTTTTTTTATAATGCCATTTCTACCATTTTTTTCAAAGTTATTTATTTATTTATTTATTTATTTATTTATTTATTTATTTATTTAGCGAGAGCAAGCGAGCAAGCTAGCAGAGAGGGAGGGAGAAGAAGAGGAAAAGAATTGAAGACTGCTGTGCTGAGCACTGAGCCCAATGTGGGGTTCAATCTCATGACCCTGAGATCATGGCCTGACCCCAAACCAAGAGTCAGACACTTAACTGACTGGGCCACCCAGGCGCCTCCCTTTTATCACTTTTAATGTGACTACTGGGAAATGTTAAATTACTTGTGTGGCTCATATTTTACTTCTATTGAACAGCATTGCTTGAGACAGTTGACCATGGTGCAAAATTCAAATCAGAAATACACTTTAGCCCAAATTCTGGCCTAAGCCTTGCAACCCAGATTTATCTTAGACA
This sequence comes from Canis lupus dingo, assembly GCF_003254725.2. NCBI lineage: Eukaryota > Metazoa > Chordata > Mammalia > Carnivora > Canidae > Canis > Canis lupus. The sequence continues at coordinate 1,597,613 of NC_064274.1, read as the reverse complement.
GAGGTGGTGTTCAAGACAAAGGACTATTCCACATTGGTTTATTTGGTAGCTACGGCTACATTCTGGGAGTGGGGGAGGGGGTAGGGGGATAGTAAATCCATCTTTTTTCTATTAGCATGTAAGAATAAGAAACTGTGAAATGGCTGCTCTGAAAATGATTATCTCGAGTTCCTTGATCCACTGCTCTTACACTGCAGAAAAGTTGAGAAAAACGAGAATTTTTTTTAATACTTTACTTATCTATTCATGAGACACACACAGAGAGACATAGGCAGAGGGAGAAGCAGGCTCCATGCAGGGAGCCCGACGCGGGACTCGATCCCGGGTCTCCAGGATCACGCCCCGGGCTGAAAGCGGTGCTAAACCGCTGCGCCACCCGGGCTGCCCACGAGAATGTTTTAAAGCCGAATCATAACCCACAGAAGGCATAACCTTCAGCCAAGGCTGCCCAAGGGGTATTTCATCTGATGCTCAAGATGTTTCTATTTTCTGGTTCATCTCACATTCTATACGATGGAAGAAAGCACATTCTCTTTTTCAGACTCTGAGTCTGGGACTGTTCTCTGAAGTTCTCTGAAGTTGACGAGCAACAAGACCCTTCCAGCCAACACTCTGAGGTAATGACCCAAGGAAACTGTTTTCTCCACTCACAGAGTGACAAGAGCGACTGCCAAAGTTACCTGTTTTCCACCTATCATATGGGATTTCATTACCAAGAACTGCTCGCAATGGAGGGCCTAAAAAAAAAATATTTCTCATTGAAGAATAAGATTAAAATGGGACTATCAGCTCGATTAATCTGATAAAGAGAGAAAGAGTCAAGATTCAGAGATATTTCCTTTCCAAGAAATTTAACACAAAGTTAGTGGCATGACCATCCAAAATGACTTAAAAGGATGGGGAGGGCATAAAGAGAAAATTAGTTGATATTCCTTCATGTGACTTCTCAAACCCTACACCGCCATCCCAAATGGTTCTACAGCAGAACAAACAAGTGCTAGCCCAGCTCGAGCTTTTAACAAGGCTGTAAGAGGGGATCCCTGGGTGGCACAGCGGTTTGGCGCCTGCCTTTGGCCCAGGGCGCGATCCTGGAGACCCGGGATCGAATCCCACATCAGGCTCCCGGTGCATGGAGCCTGCTTCTCCCTCTGCCTGTGTCTCTGCCTCTCTCTCTCTCTCTCTCTGTGACTATCATAAATAAATAAAAATTAAAAAAAAAATTAAAAAAAAAACAAGGCTGTAAGAGGAGCCTGCTGCTCTGCTGGCATTGGAGCCAAGCCGCCTGCATTCGCATCCCACCCGCGCTGTGCCACGTGAAAGGCCAGTCTGCAATCTGCCCCAGGGGAGGTAGAAAATAACAGTATCTACCAACGGGATTGATGTGAGGGCTGCACGTAATAAAGCCTCGCACAGCGGCTGGTGCACAGTAAATGCTCCATAGATAGCAAAAATGTCAGTTGCTATGGTCACTAGGAAGCTCTCAGGACCCATGACCAGAGAGTTCTACATGTGGATGAGGCCTCACACACCACTGGCTTTGACCGTGCTTAGGAATTCCTTCTACAATAGCCCTTCCAAGTGAGCTAATACAGAATCTGCTGTCCTACCTGTGATGAGAACATGCGCCTTCAACGGGATGTGCGCTACACTGTGGGGCACAGGTGGCCAAATGTTGACCTCACTGCCCTTCACCTACCCCTTAGTTTCAGCTGCCTTTTTGAATAAGAGCAGTCCCTCTCCCCTGTGACAACCTTCCTTTCACACGCTCGCAGGCCATCTTCCCAGGAAGAATCTGCTCTCCAGTTTCCAGAAATTCCAGAGCCTTTACTGTCTGACTCCCGGAGCCTGGCAACCAGAGTGGGTCACACAACTCAGAGTGTGGCCAGACTGGAGCAGAGTGGAGCTGGACTACCTGTGCTTTAATGAGCTCCTAAATTTTAAATTCATACAATAGCCCCAGGGAGGAGAGGAGTTACATTTGCTCCCAGAGTCCTACTCATATTGGGAATAACTTAAGGAAGAAATTCCACCTGGAAGCATAACAGCACTATATAGAAAAGTCCATATACTGAACTGAAGAAATAACAAATAGTTTTGTGGAACAACCCTGTTCTCCTAAATTATGATGTCAAACAACACGGATGTGGGACCAGGGTTAAAATCTCAGTGCTGCCATTAGCTGGCTTTGACCAAGTCATTTAATTCTCCAGATGAGCTTCAGTATGAGTTCCCTTCATATGAAATGTCTAAAATAGGCTAATTTTTTAAAAAGATTTTATTTATTTATTCATGAGAGACACAGAGAAAGAGAGAGAGAGGCAGAGACACAGGCAGAGGGAGAAGCAGGCTCCCCATGGGGAGCCTGACATGGGACTTGATCCCGAGACTCCAGGATCATGTCCTGGGCCGAAGGCAGATGCTTAACCGTTGAGCCACCCAGGGATCCCTAGAATAGGCAAATCTATAGAGATAAGAAAGTAGAGTGGTGGTCGCCTAGGGCTGGGATGGTTAGAGGGCTGACGGCTAAAAGGTACACAATTTCTTTTTGGGGTGATGAAAAGTTCTAAAACTGATGGTGGCAATGGTTGTACAATTCTGTGAATATACTAAAAACCATGAAATGGTGTGCTTTAAATGGGTAAACTGTACAGTATATCAATTATAACTCAATAAAGCTGTTAATAAAAAAAAAGAGTATCTTTAGTGCATTTAATAATGACCTCATTAGACACTTTTCATGACCAGATCTAGGGAAAGCAGAACATAGCTCACCCTACCACAATTCAAAAATCTAGACTGTCTTCTGCTGCCACTAACATCTTCTGAATCATTTTTAGCATTCAGGGAAAGGCAACTTATTTAATAACTTCTAATTACTTTTCACTGAAGCTAATCCACAGTTTTGAGAATTCCAAAAACCATCACTAAGCATCTAAGCATCTACTATGAGCAAACAATGCTACTTTTACTGAAGTTATGCATTTCTAAATAGAAAAAAAAAAAAGTATAGTAATTGTGGCTCAGAGATGAGCCATGGCTGTGAGATACAAAAGAGGCAGTGGGAGAGATTTGGGTATCCGCGGGCAGCCTGGAGGCTCACCATGAGACATCGTATTGCAGCCACGCTGAGAATTGCCGAAGCTCGGGCTCCTGGGTGGCTTAGTTGGTTAGGCATCTGCCTTGGGCTCAGGTCATGATTCCAGGGTTCTGGGATCGAGCCCTGTGTCAGGCAGCCTCCCTACCTGGTGGAAAGCCTGGTTCTCCCTCTCCCTCTGTTGCTCCCCCTGCTTGTGTGCCCCCTCTCTCTCTCCCTTTTTTGGTCAAACAAACAAACCAAACTTAAAAAAAAAAAAAAAAAAAGAATTGCTGAAGTTCTACTCCTTTCTCTTCTGACCATCCTACCTGTGAGGTGGAGAAATCATACCTCAACTGCCAGTTAACCTAATGATTCAGGAAACGGTAGGAGAAACAGAAAGGAGGGAAAGGCAGGAACCCATCACAGAAGCCAACGTGAGGCAGGTGAACATATTTCTGCCAACAGTGATAGAAACACACAAAAATCTATTTTTTTAAGCTGCTTTGTGTGAGATGGTGCCAAGCTGGCATTCCCTTCCCACAAGATCTGCCGTAGAAATCTTACCTGTGGGAGCAGGAAGGAAACCAGAGGTCAGCTGGCTTCACTTTCCCATCTGATAGATGGCGATACTGAGGAGCAGGGTGGGAAAATGACTTGCCATAGTGGCAGGGCTGGGCCACGCTAGAGTCCAATTCTCAGTCCAGCGTTCTAGTCACTCTACAATGCTGCTACCAAGAAAAGCTTTCAGGAAAATTACTGGTAGGTGCTTCCTAACTTGAGAACTTACGCTCATTGTTGCGTTAATCTCTGCCACTGTTTCTTCATCTGTAGGGAACTGATATATCTGGACTCCATTGCTGACTAGTTCACTCATGATCTTACTCTTGAATTTGTGCAGTTCATTTTTGGCAATAGTGTCAGCTTTTGCAATTATTGGAATGATGTTCACCTATAAAACAAACACATCCATTTTTATACAATTCCAATGTAAGAATCCTAAGACAAATGAATGAAATATAAATAACAAAAATTATAAGCCTTCACTTAAAAAAAAGAGATAATACTGAAAATCAGACTTTCTGCCCAGAAGCAATATTAAGAAGATATGGGAAAAAAAAAAAAAAAAAAGAAGGTATGGGGTAATCTTTTCGCTCCATCTGTGAACACTTTTACTTCCTCCCATCCGGCACTGAGAGCATACTTGTAATTTCCAATTCTGTGCGACCTCATTTTTTTTGTTTGTTTAACAGAGTAGAAGGAAGAGTTATCCTATGACAGCGATAACAAAGAAGTCTATTCTTTGAATAACCAACCCCTCCTTTTAGACCCCTCCCAGCTACTTTAGGAGGTTGATTTTTACATGTTCCTAATTTTATAATAGCCAAGACCATGTTGGTTAGAATAGTGGAATATCCGGCTCCTCACAGGATAACATCCTCCCTTTTTCTAATGACTGCTAGGATTGGACAACCTATGTGTTAATCAAAACAAAAAAGGTTCCACCTACTTTTAAAGTTTCAAAATCACACCAACTAATTCTTTTGAAACACCAGCTTTTTTTTAAATTTATTTTTTATTGGTGTTCAATTTACCAACATACAGAATAACCCCCAGTGCCCGTCACCCATTCACTCCCACCCCCCGCCCTCCTCCCCTTCTACCACCCCTAGTTCGTTTCCCAGCTTCTATCACTGCTTTATGCCAGAATGAGACCCAGCACCAAAGACAAGGCTTGCCCTCAGAACATGGGCTACAAAGACCAGAAGAAGGCAGAGTTTGACAACCATGGCAGAAAGCCCAGCATGAGAGCCAGGGACACCATTAGGTGCAAGCCCCAAACTCCAACGTGGGCCATTCTTCCAACTTTCCCCAGCATTGTCCACATAGCACAGTTTTAAAAATTCCCTTTTTAAGATTAACTTTCTTCCACTCCATGGTAGGTACAGAGATTTTAGGAAGACACTGCTGACATCTGATACCTGGGAACCACACTCTCCGCCCAGCTCAGGGGAAAGGGGGATGAACTCAGTGAGAAAGCCGTCCTAGCAAGAGAAGAGGGAGTCTTTAGGGAGGTTTTCTTGGTCATGTCTGCATTCCTTTGCTCCTCCTTTTATTCCAAGACCCAAATCAAAATCCCTGATACACCACAATGAGAAGACATGTGGAGAGAAAAACTTGTTCCTCACCTATTCCTCCATCTACTCCTACCCTCATCATGCTTAGGCTTATCCAGCAAGTCACAGACAGAGAAAAACACTGGTGGTGTCTGGGTCAGGACCTGAGGAACAAAACACTTTCCTGTTGTCTCCTGTTGTTCTTACCTGCTAGCTTTTGTATACACTTAGTTAATATGACATGGACAAAATGGCAGAGGTTCATAGTTTCTTGGGCCAATTGGATCAAAGTAGATAGATAAACCAAGAAATTTAGATTAAAAATCTTTTTCCTTGGTGGCAGGTGCTCGAAAATCTTTTCTGAAATTATCATATGCTTATGATATACACAGCTAAGAGCCTTAATGCTTCACTTTACTCGCGGAGACAAACCTTTTTGCAAATACTGTTTTCAGATGCTATCCAGCACTCCTGGCTCTACAGCAACAGCAATTCTTTGAAAGCAGTTTAACCTGCTTTCTGGGGATTTTTTTTTTCCCCCTCAGCTGTGTTTGTTTTGCCTTATTTTCTTTCTCTTTTTAAACCAACTCTACTAAGCATCACCCTCTTGCTGAATATTAGCCTGGCTTGGTCTACAACCATGGCCTCTGTTGGACCCTGCTTCCATCTCTGCCCTTCCCCCAGCCCTGCTGCAAGGACATGAGGGCACTGGGGAGCCTGCCTCACCGCCTACATACCTCCACCGGCCCAGGTTAACTGCAGCTGAAACAATGCATGAAGCAGGGTTTCTATTTGTTCTCCTGAGAGTACTCCAGCTGCAATAATCCCTTCATGCCATTAGACTATTTTTTTCTGTAAACCAATGTGTCTGCACATGCTGGAAGCCCAAGGAGCCTGGCTCTGCTTCAGCCACTGCAGGCACTTTGGCAGCCAATTCAGATGGGGACCTTGGGGACAGGCTGGTCTTCTGAGTGTTTTCTATCATGTTTCTCTGGAGAGAAAGCATTTTTCAAACACTGATGTTTAGACCAAAAATAACACCCAACAAAACCCTCTCAAGATGATAAGACTTTTTACTGAACTCAACAACGAGGCTTAGAAAATACCACAGATTTTTCTGTGGCAGCTCCCACCGTCATTTGAGTCTTTGTTTTCAGAATGTACTGGTTTCCATTATTTCAAAATGGAAAAACCAAGTTGATTGTAAAGCAGATCACTAAATGCTACCAAACCTATCAAGACCTCCCTTCCAATGTTGTGAGAGGGAGAGCTTATTAATGTGGAATGCTCAGGTGTCCAGCTGAAACTACTTTTTAAAAACACGTGGGTGTAGTTCAGTTTTATTTTATTTATTTATTTATTTATTTATTTATTTATTTATTTATTTATTTATTTTTGTAGTTCAGTTTTAAATCTCAGAAGCTGGACTGTCCTTATCACCTAAGTGAAAAAAAAAAATTAACACCTTTTTTTTTCCCATTCAGAACTTCGTATTAAAGCCAAACTTTTAAAAACCTTTCAAAAAAATTCAGAAAACTTTTAAAGAAATAAACAAATTGTGACTTCATGTTTCAATCTCCCTAAATTTAACCCTTCCTGTGACCATTTAGGTGTCTCCAGTATATAATTCTCCAAACCTCATCAGAGTATCCACTGGTGCTAATTTAAGAACTAAAAATACTTGGTAAAGAGTTCCATGGTTTTATTTGTTTGTTTGTTTTATTTTGTTTAGCCTAACATCCGGAGGTTTGGAAGCATTTTTCTCACATTGCTAAACCCTATTGTTCTGTAAGCCAGAAAAGACAATTATGGGGCTGGAGGAAGGGGGAAGGATGAATAGGCAAGAGTGCAAAGGAGTCTTAGAGCAGGAAAACTTGGTCTGTATCCCGTAAAGATGGATACAGGCCTCTATAAATGTGTCCGAACCCACAGAATGTACAGTAGTACCAAGAGTGAACCCTAATGTAAACACTGGACTTGGGCGACTGATGAGTCACTGAGGTGCATCAACCATTACACAACATGCCCATCGGGTGGGGGTGTTGCTGTGGGAGCAGGGGAATAAAGGGATCTCTGTACCTTCCTCTTAACTTTGCTGAGAACATAAAACTTCTGTGAAAAACACTCTTGTAAAAACAAAACAATATAACCAAATTACATTAAAAGGAGAAAATAAAGCAGGGCCTTCAGATAAAGGTGATCTAAAAGGAGAGTAGATGGCGACCAGAGCAGCAGGGAGTACCTTGCTGTCCAGCTTTTTCATGGTGACTAGGTCCAGAGACTTCAGGGAATGGCCGGTGGGGGCAATGAAGTAGAGGCATGCATGGATCCTGGTGTCGTGGTAGTTGAAGAGAGAACGTTTGATCTTCAATTCCTCTTGCAGGTAGGCCTCAAATTGGGCATCGATATATTCCACTATTGGCTTATAGCTAGAACACAGAAGAATGGTTTTTAAAATACATCTTCAAATCAGCCATGTTTCTCTAGTCCTAAATCTCTTGTGCAGTTCAGTGTGGGACAATCTTTCAGGAAAGTCTTCGATGGCTTCCTTGCCTAAGAGCTGAAGCCCCAGTGCCTTATCTGGGTCTCCCAGGCCTTCCATGATCTGGTTCCTGAACATGTCTCAAGCTCCTCTCTCCCACTCCCTCCCTGGCTCACCATTTCTGTCCCAGTCACACACACACTAAGCTCTCATCTGTCTCTGCATCTTTGCTCCCACTAGCCCCCTTACTTGGAACAGTCTCCTTCCTAGTATTCTCCTGGCTAACATCCATCCTTTAAAACAGAGATTATAAATATGTGAACTATGCCGTCACTTCCCACGGAAGATCCTGCTAAGAGATTGTGGCATTCTTTCCTGCTGGGCCAAATCAGAGTCTCAAAATCTGTCTCAATAAAGTGATTTTGACAGCCTCTACCTCTACCAGCAGATTGGTTTTGGTGCACAAAAAGCAAGTGGTTTTTGATTTCTGGCAATGGCATCACCCTAGTGGGAGGTTTCCACTGATGGTTTGCCTCCTTCCACCAGGGATGAGGGGACTCTCTATGCTCTTATTTAGCCTCTTAGCCCTATGCTCCTTCTACAGCTTCATCTACGAACTGAGGAGCCTGGGAGATTATGAGCTTCAGGATTACTTCCAACCCTGAAATTTTATAATTTGAAGGTAAACTCTATAACCCTTTCTTCTCACCAAACCAGAATTCAAATCTATGGTCAGTATTCTGTTAACTGACCATAATCATGAATAACATATCAGGAACATTTGATAAACCATATATTCTCCAGGGACTCAGCAAAACATGAAGTAAGTCATTGTGGAAAAAGCTCTAAGCTTTGAGGTCTCTCGGGGACTGCTCAGAAGTCAGTGTTAGCTGCAATGAGATTGGTCTACTAGGAACACAATGGGTTACTTCTCCCCAAACTTACTACCTTGCTGAGGAATGACTTAGGCTTTAAGAAAAATGAAAACCCTTCAACAGTCAACTCCCCTGATTCATATTAAACTGAAATCCTTGAAAGGAACTACAAGTCTTTGATAATGTGGATGACAGCAGACACCCTAAGAGAAAAAACAAACAAGCAAAACAAAAAACACATTTATAATCAAAAACTGGAAGCACTCAGAAAAAATTTGGTATTTTTCCTTGGTGATTCATCACAATACACTGATTCAATTTGAGCAGACAAAATCTCTAGTGGTTTAAAGAAAAAGGATATTCCTCAGTAATGATATAGTTCTAAATATGACAACAGAAATCCCAATATATTCTAATAGAATGAACAAGTGGTAAGTTTCTTCTATGTTTTCCACTTTAAAACACAGGCAGGGAGGTGCCTGGGTGGCTCAGTCAGTTAAGCGGCTGCCTTCGGCTCAGGTCATGATCCCAGGGTCCCAGGTCGGGCTCCCTGCTCAGTGAGGAGTCTGCTTCTCCCTCTCCCTCTGCCCCTCCCCCTGCTTCTCTCTCTCTCTAATAAAGAATGAAATAAAATCTTAAAAAAAAAAAAAAGCCACAAAAACACAGGCAGGTATTACATAACAGTACAAATAACCAATATTATCATAGGATAGTGCTCTTAGAGGCCTGGATTCAAGCCAAACCAACTCCAACTTCACAATTTACTACATATGTGACTTTGAGCAATTCACTAACCTCTCTGTGTCTCAATTTCCTCATAGGTAAATCAAAGACAAAAAAGTACCTATAGCAGAGAAGTATTGTGACAAGCCAATATATGTAAAGGACTAGCATATAAAAGTAAGATATAACTATGCCACAATAATATAGTAGAAAATAATTCACAACAAATAAGAGCAAAGCAAGCCTGACTTTTTAGACAGGGGGTGTGGGAGGAACCCTACAGTCGCCAGATTCCATGGTAACTATTCTGCTACTGAGCTTGTGCTCTGTAGGGAAGAGAACCAGGCCAGTCCCCTGAGGTCCACCCAGGCTAGTCCAAGGCCTGAATTTTTCAGTCTCCTGACACAGAGGCACGTGTTTGGGGAACCATGATCTTTCTCTAAAACCCTCTTAGGAAAGGAAAGGAAAAGCAGCTCACAAGCTCTTGCTCCTTCCTGCCACACCAGTTCCTGATTTTTAGCTTCTCAGCACCTCCTCCCCAACAGGGTAACAAGTACGTTTCTGCTTTCTATTAATTTCCCTCTTGCCTCTGGTGTTGATTCTGATCCTCCGAGATTATGGGAGGCATTATATCTCTCCTTTTCCAGTCAGGAATGCTTTCTGCCCTGGATTCAATATATCCAAAGAAACCTTCTGTTCTCCACTGACATGTAGGGCTTCTTTCTGCCTTCCCCTGTCAGGCAGTTCTGGCTAATATTCCAATCTCATTCTTTTCCCTTTATGGGATCACCCTGAAAAATCACATCTATTCCTGTGTTTACTTACTATCTAAGTAATGATAATTCATAAATCTCTGTTTGTAGCCCAGATCTTTCACCCAAGCTTCAGCCCCATTCATCCAACTGCTTATGAGGTATCTCCATTGGCTCTTCTAACTAAATGTGTCCAAGATCGGACTTCCTCATCTTGCCCCCAAACCCACACTTCCCTTCATTCCTCCGCTCGGTGAATGGCACCTCCATCCACATATCCAGGGACCTCCTCTTCTACTCCCCCCCAACTAATCAAGCATGAAGTTCCACCAATTTTACCTTCTAATTGTTATAAACAAATTTAAAGAAATGCATTCCAGGAGAACCATTTACCAAAAATCACTATTCCTTGTGTTGAAGTCAGCCAGCAGTTTTGTATTCCCCTCATAATCCTTTAAACAAAGGATCTGCACCTCTTCTCCTACTCCTTTCTACTTCTTATCTACATTCATGGTCATAAAGATAAGGGAGTTTAATCCCAATTTTGCCTTTTGCTAGTTTCCATTCTTAGGGAAAGGATACCCATTTATTTTCTGTTTGGCCAATTCCAACTTCTCTGGATTGTAGTCACACCCAGCAGAGGAAAGTGAAGGAGGGCAAATCAAACCTGCTCCTTACATTGTCACATCATTTCCTGTTAAGGCATGGGGATAGTCCTTTTTGCCCACAACTCATTTTTTTTCATATACCTCCAGCCACAGAATTCACAAAATACAGAGGTTGACCCTGAAACTGATGGAAAAAATGTTTTATAGAGTCTTTTCTATCCACCCCAGATACCCATTGCTCATTGCAAAAGAACCAGTGCCATTGTTCAGGGACCAACTCTCCATTTCATATATGGCCAGATACCTACCATTTATTTTTCTCTATCTTGCTGCAAGTCAACATTAGTTTTCCTTATCTTTCAACTCCCTCCATCAGAAAGCACAGTAAAACAGAAATTAAAGACCAAATGGTCCACTTCACTACCATTTTATAACTCTGATATAAAGATTTGGGGACTTTGAGGATTTCAATTATTTATGCTTTTCAGGGCTGATTATCATTACAGTTAGTGATACACCATTGACATTCTATCTCCCATCCCCCAAATGTGGGGCAAATCAATCATTCTATTTCCAGTTCTATGACAGACTTGATTTACTTTCTTCTCCAGACCCCTTCCCGTCTTCACTGAAGAGTACAGACAGCAAAACAAAGGAGCCCTTAAACCACGAAGAGTTAATCATGCTATTAAACATAACAGGAAATCTCACCAGATCGCTCTTCCTGCCTCCTTCTAGCTAGCCCAGTCCCAGGCAGATACTCATGCAGGAATGCTGACATGACTGAAGCTTACATAAACAAGCCAGGACATTCTTGAAGTCCTGTATTCATGGCAGAAAAGCTTGCCTCGTCCCCAAAGTAGTAAAAAATAATCATGGGTTTAGAGAAACAGCATATTGCTTCCCATATGGTTACGTATCAATGCAAAAATGCATAGCTCACTTCCAATTCTTTGATGGAAGCGAAGAGTCCAAAAAAAAATTTTTGAAACAATATTCATTTGGGTTTAGAGTCACAGTGTCAACAATACCTTCTGGGGCACAGAGTTCTAAATGCCATTTAAAGAGGTTATGCAACAGCTGTCAAGAAATTTCAGAAGAAAAAAAATATTTGGTATCTAGGTTAGGTTAATATCACACTTCCTCTCTTCTAAATCTCCTTGGAAACGATTATTTGACCCAAATGAGTCAGATAATTTCTTAAAGAGGCCTCCAACTGCAAATATGAGAATTGGTATTGTAGTAGCCACTTGCTGTTCGGTGGTGGCCAGTGAAAACCACCAGGCTGAAGGACAATCCCCACCTGGGGAGAAGCAATTCAGTGGCAGTACCAAGGCAACAACTCTCAGTGGGAAGAGCACATGGAATCTTACCAGAAAGATACTGGAAGATGGTTCTCTCATTCCTGCATGAAAGGATCCTGAAAAGGTGCAGTTAATGCCTTCCAATCAGGGAATGCACAAGCAGGACAACCTCCAACCCCAGGCGGGTCAGAGAGATGGAGATACGTCTTGCTCTGACTGCCCAATGACAGGGAACCCCTGGCGCTCCCCCTTACTCCCAGCTCCCATGAGGCATCTGTGCTGATTATTGGGCCAAGGCTTTCCTCCTTCATCTCTTCCACTTGGCATCACAAACAGCCTTCAGGCAGTAACCTCTCCATCGTTCCTTGGTATTGAAGTAAATTAAGAGCAAAAGCCCAGCTGCAGGGTCTGAGCTTAGTTGGCCCCCACCCTGCACAATGTACAGATAGTTCATTTTGACCAGATGTGAAATTAAATCCTTTTCACTACATCTAACAATTGCTCCTGTTATTACAGGACAATGTTTATTGAAGAGCATTTAAATTGCTCTATAGATAAAATGGAGCTCAGTGCTCAGCTAGAGGATGAATTAAATATTTCTTCCTAATTACTATGGTGCTTATATATATATATATCAGGATAGTTTAAATATCTCTAGGCAATATACATCATAGATAAAAATAGTTCAAGTTCCTCTTTATAACAGTTTTGAGGAAAAAAAACGTTTAAATAGAAAGAAAAAACCCTGGTACCAACAAAATTTCTGAGCCCTAAGCAGACACAACTTACTGATTTGGTGTTTTATTCCCATAATGTTGTCATTGCACAAAAATGTCTCTGGAAGCCCCCTTCTAGAATAATCTTTGGACCTGGGACAATTTAAATTTCTCTAAGTTCTTTTGAAAATGAATACAATTTTTAAAGTAGTCATAAAATATTTGATGTTAAGAAAGATGAATAGGATAAGGATAGGTGATCTCGAAAAGGAATGTGAACAGTATTTTGGGACTGAGGTTAACATATGGATTGAGCACCAGGAAATTTTAAGATTAACAGCTTCCCTCAAATAAAGGCATCCTGCAACTCATAGACACAAGAGCCAAACCTACTTGGTTTTATAAATTGAGTATGTGTTTTATAAAAATGAAACCTCACTGTATTTTATAATTATATCTTCCAGTTTATGTGAACCGGTATATATGTATGTATTTTAAAGATTTATTTATTTATTCATGAGCGACACATAGAGAGAGAAAGAGAGGCAGAAACACAGGCAGAGGGAGAAGCAGGCTCCATGCAGGAAGCCCGACGTGGGACTCGATCCCAGGACCCCAGGGTCACACCCTGAGCTGAAGACAGACGCTCAACCACTGAGCCACCCAGGTGTCCCTGTAAACCAAACCGGTTTATTTAATGAATGACTATATTAGACTGACTTACAGGTAGTAGCCTCTATCTACATACAAACTGCTGGAACAAACTTCTTAGAAATTGTTTTATTTCTTAAGCAGGTTAAACATGTTCTTTCTTCCACATAGCTAGTTTATTGTGTATATTACTTCATTAGCTTAACAAACCCCACTGGGTAGAGAGGGAAAGTTCAATCCAGTTGACCTAAATCCTCATTAGGTTTCCTAACTGAAGAAACCACCATCATTCAGACTCAATTTGGCAATTCTGCACCCAGTGTGCTGCCCACTCCACTACCAGTGGCCTAGAGGAAGACCCAGACACTTCACAAAGGGACTCAAAATGCCTCACACCAAACACTAACATCAACAGCAAGATCCAGTCCCAGCTGGAAATCAAGATTTTTCCAACAGATCTTCCATAGAAATGTCTTCTTCACTTTGAAGTTTTTAGGAGCTAATACCACTTTGACCAAAGACTTTAAAATTCAGGATGACCCTCCCTCATGACCACACCCCTTTTCCAGGCCTTGCCTTTCACAGTGTCCTTCTCAGGCCTCTAAGAATAGGGCTGTACACAGTATCACACACTGGAAGAGACCTCAGATAACGTCTAGTGACATCCCCTTAAAGTGAGGTAAATTGCCACATCCAATAGCTTGTCAATGGAATCCAGGCTATAACCCAGGTCTCCTAAATCCTGGGGTGAGGCTTCTTATGGAAGATTCCTCATCACCTCTCAGCTTTCATTCAAATCTGTAAGAATTTGGGGATTAAGTCAAATATCCCAATCCGCCACAAGGACTAAGGGAGCGTGGCAGATGCTCACTCCAAATTCCTCTTACTCTTTAATGCTTTCTTATTTTGCAGAGTTGCAAAAAACAAAACAAAAACCACATTTCCCAGATTCTTGCAGCTAGTGTTCTAGATGTGGTTTAGTTTCTATCAAGCAGATGCAGCCATACGAGACCTGGAAGCAGGGAATGGCCAACACACAGCAGAGGCTACACACAGGCCATACTTGTTCTCCTTGCAAGTGATGCTAAAGGCATTTGGCTATTTGGGAGAGAACTGGTAGAGGTTCTAGGGACGTCCCCCCAACCCCCAGTGTCACAGGTACCAAGTTATATAAGGTGACTGGTGGTAGGGGCTTCTGCCAACTATCCTGTAGAGTTGTTGGGTGTTTCTCTAGATTGCTTTTCCTGTTGGGAAAGCCCCCCAATCCAGTTCCATGACCGTCCTGGAAAAATGCCATAAGCCAACTTATTCCTTCTAAGAAATCCCTTTTTTTCCTTACCCTAGCTGGAATCAACTATGATGTCTGGTTCTGACCTCAAAGAAGAACATTCTAAGAACATTTCTCAGAGAATAAGAATGTCTTATCTTCTCGGCAACAGAAGACCAGCCCCATAACTAGTGAACAATTTAGCCTTTGAATTTACCCAGGACAGATCCTGCTATCTCCTGGTCGATTTACATCCCCATGAAATCCCAACATGTACCTGTCATCTTTATTTATCTGGTCTCCAAATCCCACAGTGTCAACGATGGTTAACTTCAGCCGTACATTGCTTTCCTGAAGCTCATAACTTCTGGCTTTTAACCGGACACCTGGTTCATTGTGAGTAGCTGGGTCACTTTCAAATTTCGTGTTGAATAAAGTGTCCATTAACGTGGATTTGCCGATGCCTGTCTCACCTACATGACCACAAGGGAGACATGAAAGAATGTGTCAATGCCTCTCAGACATCAGTTCAATTTATCAGGAATTTCTCATACTCATATTTGTAAACTTTTGTAAAAGTTTCACCAGAAATCCCACTACAAAAAGATAGTTCTTTGCATGTGTGATCTACCAAATACCTCTCTAAATATATTTTAATGAATTGCAGAAACCATTTAGCATAAAAGATCTTGTACTTATAGACTGAGATGCTCTTCTTAACCTCTGTATAGAGAAAAAGAACCTGTCAGCTTGCCTTTGCATCTTGTACATTACAAAGACATAAACCATATCTCTTCCTCCCCTAATCATTGGTGTGTAAAATTACATTAATTTAAAAAAGTTTCCTGTTTCTGTTCCCAGCAAAAAAAAGACTAACCCCATGTTGTATTATCTGATACCATCTAACATTGTTGAAAAGAATTACATTTTTCAAAACAACAAATACGGGCAGCCCCGGTGGCGCAGCGGTTTAGCGCTGCCTGCAGCCCAGGGCGTGATCCTGGAGTTCTGGGATCGAGTCCCACGTCCGGCTCCCTGCATGGAGCCTGCTTCTCCCTCTGCCTGTGTCTCTGCCTCTCTCTCTCTCTCTGCATCTCTATGAATAAATAAATAAAATCTTAAAAAAAAAATAACAGCAATAATAACAGCTAAAGCAACTGGGGGTTTTGTGCCATCCCCTGCAGCAAGGACTTCCGATGCATTATCACATTTAAATCCTACTACTATTCCCCATGAAATAGGTACTATTGTTTCCTCCATCTCACAGATGGGGCAGTAAGGCCTAGCTACGTTTAAGTAACTTGTCTAAAGTCACACTGTTATGTGGCAGAGCCAGGGTTTTCACCCAAGTTTGTGTGGTTCTAACACCTACACTCAAACAACACAGCATCCCAACTTTACTATTATAGAGAAAAGCCATGGCCTGATTTTCCAGTTATAGTTATGCATCTGTGTGACTGCTCCATATTACTTCCATTTTTCTTTCCCTATTCAAGTGGAATGAAGATGGGAAACATTTATTAGATAGTTTTTCCAGTTTCAGGGTGATATCTGTGACAATGAAAGTAAATGAGGTTAAACAACCTGCAACAAAGGTCTTGTTATTTCACATCAATAATTCAAATCAGCATTTACTGAAGCCCTAATGTGCAAAAAAGAGTGGCAGGGACCTGGTACCACTACAGTAATCAAATGATAAGATCCAAATGTGCAACAACAAAGAACGTTAGCTAGGCCTCCAAAATAGTGTCAAGCAAAACTCTCACTTAATCCTAAATCTTATGTTGAACCAAAAGTAGCTGGCAATGAGAAAGAACCTACCCTTGTCGTTGGTGGTGGCGGCGGTGACTGAGTCCAACAGTATAAAGAGGGAGGCAGAAATCAAGAAACGTTATCCATGAGAAGGCTTTTGTTTTTCAAATCTGGAATATTTCCCAATTACATTTCTAGCTCAGTTTAAACATGCCAATATGTTGCAGCTCTTTCTATAAATAATCCAAATCCCATGATATTCCTCTTCTAAAGGGTTGCTACCAAGACTTTTAGGCTGGTGACAATTCTACAAGAGAAAGAAGGGCTCTGGGATTTGTAGCCTTAAAGCAACTGTTCCACTGCAATGACAGAATCCACTTACTAATGAGAGGGTCTCTAATACTCACTACTTTCAAACACATGCGGAAGTGAAGTGGGATGGAGCCTTTCTGGATTTGAGCTTTCTCTCCTTAGCAGCTTTATGTTTCTTACCACTGGCTACAATGATTCTCTTACAGGATAAAAACTATGTAAGTACATTTGCCTTATACTTTAACCTTTCCCATTAGAAAGGTTACATCTAAGATCAAAGAACGTCCTCCTTCATCAGGCTTCACCCAGCCATTGCCTCCCACGTGCCAAGCTCTGTGCCAAGTTCTGGGAATGCAGCAATGAAATAGCTTGATGTGGTACTCTCCCACTGCTTAGAACCTGACCTGGAACATGACTGAATACCAGTCAGACTCTAATTTAGTACCCTGGAATGACAGTCTAAGTGTCTGCCATCTACATTCCTCTTATGAACAAGACCATACACTGTGACCTTGCTAGTGACCACGATAACTGGACCAGGGCTAGCCCCCTGACCAAAGGTACCTATAGCACCTGATCACTATGCTCTAAGAGAGTGCTCTATACTGGATAGTGACCTGTCCATCCAATCAGAACTCTCTTTGGGAGATACACAGTCCACACACAAAGCAATAGCATGGAAAAGATATACAGAGGGAAGTGAATGAGCAGAGACCTAGATGCAGAAAAGGCTGTAAGTAAATAAGTAAAGGTTGCTTATACACCTAAAAAAAAAAAAAAAAAAAAAAAAAAGATGTGTTGCTGATAATTAGTTGGAAATACAGGAGAAAGAGAGCTGATAGACACTGTAGAGCTTAGTATCCAAAATTTATTCATTAATATTTAAGTGCATACTATGTGACAAGCATGGGTACTGGAGACAAAATGGTAAATAAAAACAGACAACTGACACTCACTGAACTTCTGTAATGTCCCGAATGCCATTCCAGACTGCCACGAAGTCTGGATGTATAATGGTTCAGACTATTTCCTGTCTTCCTTACTTTCCTGAATATTCTTACAAAAGAGCCCATCAATAAAAGATACCTAAACCAGTCTCTGCTCCCTAATGTGATAGAGCATAAGAGCTGATATCCATGATTCATGGCTTAACAGAATAACTTCCAGCAAAACAAAGTTACTGTGTAATGGATACAGAAACAAGTAGAGCTCTCACTCTTGGATACTTAGAATCTGGCAGGCAATTCAATACTGAAAGCACTGGAGTCATTTTAAGTATCTGCTATGTGTGTAATTTTCACAAGTGCAGGAAAGTTCTTTTCCAGATTTACCCATTTTTCAGAACATGGACAAAGGAACAACAGCAGAACTACCTTATAAAGGTCTCTCCAAAGGCACCTGGCTGACTTAGTGGTTGAGCCAGGGTCCTGGGATCGAGTCCAACATCGGGCTCCCTGTGGGGAGCATGCTTCTCCCTCTGGCTATGTTTCTGCTTCTCTCTGTACGTCTCTCGTGAATAAATAAATAAAATCTTAAAGGGGGGGGGTCTCTTCACAAGGTTAAAGTTTCTCTCAGTACAAAGTGACCTATTTAACTTTCATTGCTTTCCCTAACAACAATGAAGACTTCAATTTACATGGTAAGGATTCTTTTTTTTTTTTTTTAAGATTTATTTATTTATGATAGACATAGAGAGAGAGAGAGAGAGGCAGAGACACAGGAGGAGGGAGAAGCAGGCTCCATGCCAGGAGCTCAACGTGGGACTCGATCCCGGGGCTCCAGGATCGCGCCCTGGGCCAAAGGCAGGTGCTAAACCACTGCGCCACCCAGGGAATCCCCTATGGTAAGGATTCTAAGTTACCTAGATAGGACTGAAATTACCAATTCATTTTACTAGGTTGAGAATTAGTTAAGCACATGTGAATCAGGAATATCATGCCCCCTTTTTTAAGGCAAGGTAATTTTAATTATCATTTACATTAAGGTGGAAATTATGAACAATTAGCATTCCAGGCACTACTTATAGCATGGGGTTAATCAATGGGTTGGAAAAACCACCATTCCTCTAAATTTCAGAGCGCTTTACTTTCCATTTCTATGCTCTGTGCGTCCAAGGGCCATAATTAGACACAGCTACTCTAGCAGCAGCGTGATTCACCAAAAGCAGTTGAGAAGGAAATGACAGATTTGGGAATAAAAGGAATTACAGAACTAGGGGAGTTTTGAGTGCATCAGTTTGTGAGGCCTCTCTCTCTATCCTCAGAAAGCAGGGCATCTTCTAGAATTTTGAGATACCCAAAAGAACAAAAACGCTTCATTCTAACTGAGTAACTGAAAGCCTACTGGGCATAGATTTGGATTCAAACCCAACAACCATAACAATATTTTGAGAAAACAAATGACTAACACCAACTTTGAAGCATTTCAGAACTCCCTAGCAGACTATCTGGCACAGATCAGGCATTTATTAAAAGTTAATTGAAGGAAAAAATGATCATGGTGATAATTTATACTGAGATTTGCCATTTGGGTAGATTTTTCTGAGTTTGTTGTTTATTCTGTTATAAATACATCTGCCTAACATTCCGTTGTTCCAGTAGAGGTTTAGTCTTAAAGTGCTATCTGTGGCTTCTGTTTTTCTTCCTCCTGCCAATGCTGGTGAACATGACACCCACATCACAGTAGAAAGCAATGCTACCTCTTCCATTCTATTGTCAGGCTTATTTAAACCACAAGCTCTAAGCTGGACATTTAAAAAGAAGAAAAAGAGTGGTGCCTGGGTGGCTGTCAGTTAAGTGTCTGCTTTCAGCTCAGGTCATGATCCCGGAGTCCTGGGATTGAGCCCCATGTCAGGTTCTCTGCTCAGCCCCTCATCCTCCTTTTACTCTCTCTCTCTTGCTCTCTCTCTCTCTCAAATAAATAAAAATCTTAAAAAAAAAAAAGGAAGAAGAAAGAAAAAGATAAAAAGACGCAGAAGGATTGTATTATTAATTAGAAGGTAACTATAGATTGATCAAAGAGCCAATCCATGATTCAGCATCTTTTACTGATTGCCAAGTCTGGCAACCTATATAATTATCCAAATAATTGTGCATGAAGGTCTGCCAGCCTCCTCTAAATATCCTAGATTTTATTTTTGGATGAAGGCAGATAATCAGAGAGCTATATACCTAAGCTGTGTTGTTTTAACTCCTCTTCGGATCACCTTTGATGAAACAGGCTTTGGCTAATACCACCAGCCTACATGACAGACTTGAAAGAACAACATATGACGCTTGGCATTGCAGGGATTAACTTCAAGGATCTAGGGAATACTTGGGAATCTAGACCTGACTGTAGTGATACGTACCATATCTCTTCTGAAAATCCACAGGAGAGATTTTTATAGGTGAAACTATTTCATCTGGAGCAACTATTTTTACTTTGCAAATACTATAAACCTGTCATTGTTAAACTTTTAACTTCTGTTTGGCACATAATGTATGCTAAACGAGTATCTTTTGGATGAATGGATTCATTCTATGCTCTGACCACTGGCTGAGAGACAAATGTATCCCTGATAGAATTAACTGCTACAGACTGACTTGATAGCTTTGAGTTCTGATTCTATTCTTCGCTTCACTTTATTTTCTGGGGTTAATCTTATCTTTATTCATTTACTCATTCATTTCACTCTGTAAATCATTTCATATTCTTTCCTGGAAAAGCAAAATGGGATAAAAATGTAACCTGAAACTAATGTAACATTGTGTCTACTACACCCAAATTTAAAAAAAATTAATAGAATTCTTGAGAAAAAAAAAGATTTAAGTGTAAAATTCCAGTTTATGTTCACACTATAGTCTTGGTGAAAAAGGTCTTAAAATTGGGTGGTTTCTATTCCTCTTCCGTCATCCTCTCAAAAAACAACTATGGTTGGATTAAAAGAAAGATTTCCATTTCCAAGACATATTGTTAATTTACTACTATTGAACTCGTTGCTCTTCAAAAGCAGGGATATTACAGTATTTTATCCATCTTTGTATATACACAAAGAACTTACATACTTCTGGATCAATGTTGAAACTTCACATAGAGCTAATGCCATTTTGAAGAACAAATAAGGTCTATAAATTCAAAATTATGAAGAAAGACAATAATTTAGATTCCCTAGAGAAATACAGCCTGGCTAAGAAAAAGGCTTTATTTAAATACAATTACAATTTTGGGGGTGATTTAGTATGTTGCAAGCAAGATGGAGAGGGAGGCGCTCTGAACTCCTGAGTGTTCTGGCACCAAATTTAACATCAAGAATTTTTTTCCCTGTTGACTGAACACTATTCCCTTCTTTATTACACTTCTTTACAGGATTCAACAGAGATGGGTTCTAATACCAGACACTTAACTCATGGCCTCTAAAGATACACTAAGCTCATGCCAGGATTAGTTTCTGCCCTGGTTTGTTTCCCCTCTTTGTAACCTAAAAGCTCCTGCCACAAAACAAAATTAAAATCCCAAGACTTTTTTGCTAAACACAATCAGTTTCCTTACTGGAATCATAACTCTTTTTTTAAATTCTCAATTCCCGGGGCACCTAGGTGGCTCAGTTGGTTAAGCATCTACCTTCAATTCTGGTCATGATCCAGGGCCCTGGGATGGAGTCTCACATTGGGCTCCCTGCTCAGCGGGGGCTCTGCTTCTCCCTCTCCCTTTGCCTGCAGCTTCCCCTGCTTATGCTCTCTCTGTCAAATAAATAAAATCTTAAAAAATAAATAAAATTCTTGATTCCCTCCCATATTTATCACATGAAAATAATGATGCTATAAATACCACACATGTGCATACTGTGTTAAAAAAAAATACGAATGGGGTGACAAGGTGAAAACAAAGTACCATGGATATGCCTCAATTAAATGACACCTACTCCTCTAAGTGGCTGTCAAAATATTTTGATCAAGTAGAATACTTTTTCATAGACTCTTACTTTAAAAATAGATGGACCATTAATTGGCAGTGAGAAATGTTTTTTTATACAGATATTTTGCTGTAAAATATTTGTGACAACAGGATTCGATGTGTTCTACCGTCTGTGGATAAGTATGCTTAATACTTGATGCTGACACCCCTGTGTCCCTTGCTGGCTCCAACCAAAGGGTTCCAAAGAGTCAGGGAAAAGAACCTGGACAGCTAGATACTGGCATGGAAGGACAGCCAGGACTTGCTGTGGAGTTTTAAAAAAAAAAAGAAGAAGAAGAAGAAGGTGCAGAAGAATATGAACAGCATGATCTCATCTGTGTAAAACCAAAACATAAAGTACTTATATAATTGTGAGGGAGCTGTTCATCTCTGTCCAGTGTGTGTCTCTTCTACGCCCAATCTTTCTGATCATGTCTTCTTTCTCACAGGGAACCTCTTGTGTTTTGCAGTGGCCTAACCCATTATCCCACCCTGAGTGGGCATATAACTCAGGCCTGCTCAATCATAGATGTCCTTTGTCTGTTCAGCGAGACTTGTCAGGAACAGCTGCTGCTTTCCTGCGCTGCTAAGCCAGCAACAACCGCTGGAAGCCATACTAGCCCTACAAAGAAAAAGCCTGAGCATGAAGCCAAGCAGAAGCAAGTAGGATCAAGAACCAGAGACACAGCCTCGAAAACACTCTGTGAATCCCTAGAGCCAGCTGTTCTTAATTACGTGATTCAATATATTACTTTTTTAGTGTGTTTTGGAATTGCAGAGGCCTCTTAACGGGGTTTAAACTGGATTTCTGGAATGCTCTGTCGAAATTTTCCAAATACAAAAACCATCAGAGAGAAATACAACACTGCTGGCCTTGAAGATGGAGGAAAGGGCCCGCGAGCTAAAGATCCAGGTAGCCTCTAGAAGCTGGCAACAAAAAGGAAACGTCATTCCCCTAGAGATTCTAGAAACAAACTCAGCCCTGAGGATGCCTTAATTTTAGCCTGGTGAGACACATATGGAACTTCTACAGAACCATAAGATAATAAGCCAGTGTTGTTTTAAGCCACCAAAAATCATTTTAAAGTACATAAAAATGTAGAAGATTTCTAGAAGGATTCTACAGTGCTACCTCTATGGAATGGAAATGAGGGCAGGAGGGGGGAGGGGGTAGAGGAGAGCTTACAATTTTTTAAACAACAAATTTGTATTATTTTAATTAGATTAAAAAATTAATTTTAGCAGATCCCTGGGTGGCTCGGTGGTTTAGCGCCTGCCTTTGGCGCAGGGCATGATCCTGGAGTCCCAGGATCGAGTCCCACGGTGGGCTCCCTGCATGGAGCCTGCTTCTCCCCCTGCCTGTGTCTCTGTCTCTGTCTCTCTCTCTCTCTCTGTGTGTCTCTCATGAATAAATAAATAATCTTTTTTTTTTTTTATTTAATTTTAAGCATGTTTAAGAAGGAGCCCAGAATAAAAATCTAAAAATCTTAGGTATATCACTTACCCAGGAGAGTCAGAACAGCAGCCACTTTACAAATCCATCGGGGCAGTATGGATGTAGCACGTGATGAATTCCAACTAGCATTATGATTGTGCTACTTAACACACAGGGTCAGCCAATGAACCAATACACCCCACTGCACACCACACACTGGGTCAAACCATGTCCTTCCAGCAAGCCCAATCCCACTGAAAGGCTTTATCCTACTTGCAGGGGCTGGGACATAACTCTCACATGTATTCTTAAAGCTGATTTTGGAGACAGAACTGGTGGAAGCAGGGAAGAGAAGCCAGAATAGTAATTGGCCTATAATTTAGCACACTTTTAAATAGAAAATCAACAAATTGCCAACAAATTGCTATGCTAATGAAGAATTGCCCTGCTCTGCAATGAGCATTTACCCTAAGAGAAAAGACAACTCATTTATGCCACTCTGTAGAACTAGCTGCCATTCAAGAGCTCCCCTGCTGAATCTTAAACAGCTTTGTGTAGGGAAAACGGGAATGCACGACAGCTGGCTGCTTTGGTCATGTTTCTCTCCAGTTATTCTCATATCCAATGCTTAAGACATAATGTCACAGTGTGAGCTGGTCTAGTGTACAAGTCAGTTGTGGCTTTCTACAAATGAACCCCCTGTACAAGAGCTACATTTAATATGTTCAAGTTTTTTGAAAAAGAAGATATCTGTCCCTTCCCCTAATAACTAACAAAGTTTTTAAATGATGATTCTTATATGCAATGCATGCCTTTTTAAAAGTCCCTTCATTTTACTTGGACAAGAGAAATAAGTCTGGTAAATTCTGCCAAGCTTAGGGGAAGGATGGTCTACTTGGCTTTGTATGGAATTTCTTCTGGTCTATCTCAGAGTGATGTCTCAGAAATATACACCCAGGGGACAATGGCAACAAAACAATGCAGCTCAAACCACTTCACTGCTCTACAACCTGGCCATTTATCACGAGTGACAGTGAGGGAAAGACCATTATCTCTTCCAGGGGCATTTCTGCTTCAAACAGAGTTATACTTCTATTTTCCTCGTTTTTTTCCTACCTTCTTTTGTATCTTTCCTTCTCTTCATTTAAAAACAATATGGCTGGAGAGAAGAAAAACACCAAGGCCAGAGGCTTAATCTAATGTACATGTACAAGATATGAATCAAACATATTGAGGAGACAGATAAATCAAGTCTCTTGGGTTTTTTCCCGTTTATCTGCCAGGAATAGACAAAGATCAATTTTAGATTCCAATTTAAAGACAAAAGTTTGATTTGATAATTTGGGCATAAAATTTATTTCGAATATAAAATAGAATTTTAAATTCTTTTGCTCTAAAAAACAAATATGTAAATATCAAGTTTATTACGGAAGTTAGAGTCATTTCAGGTTTTATTTACATTAGGTAATATATCTTTAAAAAACACTTCAATAGAGGTTACTATTGCCCTGTAGTCAGAGACCCTACAAATAAATTCTAAAAATGCTTTTGCATGATCTTACTATATGCATGTTCATATCAGCTCCTTCATTCAACTTCCAATAGTCCAGCTGAGATCTAAGTCCCTTCCCCTACCAAAAATTAAAGTAAGTTTTAATTAACAATATTGAACTGACCATTGGACTATGTGGCACAAATAAAAATAACAATTTGAGTAACATCAGGAAGCTTATGAAACATTTACCAAATATAAGTCTCAATCTTTGTAACTGTGTGACATATATAAGTGTGTTATTGCCCTACTTTACTAACGAAGAGAGTAAAAATATCATTCCCCTGTTTCCCCAAAATGTGCCCCTCTGACAGTCACCTGCCAACATCTAAGGATCAGACTTCTTGCTCAGCAGCAAAAGATGAGTCACTTACCAACACACAGGATGTTGAAACAGAATCCTTGAGAAGTAGACTTATTGACCAGCTGGTCAGGGAGACTGTCAAATCCAACATGTCCAGAAAGGGACAGGTTTCGAAGCTCTTCATTCTGTAATTTCAAAGGTGAAATATTTGAGAATTCAGGAACTATGCCACCTGGGTTACCACACGTTGTTAGATATTACCCTCTCCCTCCCTCTTTTCTTGACCTGCACAGAAAAAGAAGATTCCTTCTGTACCCACATCCTCCTTGGCTTCTACGCATCTGAAAGAACTAAAAATTCCAAAGCCCTGCTCTTTTCACAAAACCACACTGACTCCCAAAGCAGACTCTCTCCCAAGGTATCTCACTTCTGGTTACAAGTGTACTGGTCCAGGGAATTATGAGCTTCTAGAGGTGGCTATTTCAGATATGCATTAAGTGACATAAAAACAACCATGTTGATGACTTCAAGAATTCAAGAAGAACTTTCGATTTCCTTTCAACCCAGGGTGAAAAATAAATAACACTCTTCCAGATAAAGAAAGGCATTTTGAGACCCTCAGGGAAGAGGATACATACTCGTTACAATTATAAAAATTGTGTAACCACCACAACCAACATATTTAAAACTACTCAGCACCTGAATTGGTCTCAACTCCACCACCATTAACCGTATAGGCTTTTTGGGGCATCTTTGCATTTCCCTGCAGAGCACCCAACACAGGCTCTGCACTTGCTGGGCCTTCTCAGAGTTTATTGAAGGAGACTGGGGTAAGGTAATCACCACATACTTAAAAAGTTGGGTGATTTATGTTATTTTATAATGGCATTGACTACCTCCATGACTTTGAATGCATCTCGTACGTATTGGAGGTAATCTGTGAAAACCTTCCTTCCCAAGAAAACAGAGGTCATGGTATGGTTTGGGATTCCAGAAACTAGATATTGAAAGCCTCCTTGAAAACAAGACTCTTGGTGTTCTTTCTGGCTCTGTTACCAATGATCCTTATATACAAAATACTGAAGTTTGAGTGAGAAAATGAGCCTCAAAACCCTATTTAAAAAAAAAAAAAAAGAAAAAAAGCTTTGCACAGGATCATTGATATTTTTAAAAAGACTGGTTCATTATTCTTCTATTTGTTACATAATGATGACAGTGATTTCTTTTAATAATCAAGGGCTGAGACTCCATTTCCACATAACTACATAGGCAGAGAAATAGGACTCCCTAAATATAGTGTGTTTTTTTTTTTAATTTTTTTTTTTTTATTTATTTATGATAGTCACAGAGAGAGAGAGAGGCAGAGACACAGGCAGAGGGAGAAGCAGGCTCCATGCACCGAGAGCCTGATGTGGGATTCGATCCCGGGTCTCCAGGATCGCACCCTGGGCCAAAGGCAGGCGCTAACCTGCTGCGCCACCCAGGGATCCCCAAATATAGTGTTTTTTAAAGGAATGTTTTATGAACAATATAATGGGTAAGGTCCTTGCTGCTCTAAAATTCTAATTCTGTGAAATAAAACTAAAAATCAGCACACTGCCTTAATACCATGGTGGCAGCTGCAGGTTTGAGGTCAAAGGGGCAGAGAGCAGATGCCTAGTCTATGAATAGTTTCCTTGAAACCTGCCAACACTGAATAGGAGACTCAAGAGTAGGCACTCTTCCTTGAACAGGATGGCATGGTTGACAGCTCCACAAGCAGCTTTCATAGCAGGCCCCCTGGGCAGGAGGCCCAGTAGCTGGCCAGGCCTCCTCACACTACCACATGGACCTAATTCTACCACCTGCCCCTCCCTTCCATACCTCAAAGGTTCAGACACAGGTATTTTTAGGCTGTTTACCACATCCTTGAAGACGTGGGGGAGGAGGGTTTGAAATGAGTCTGGGTTATATTTAGAACTCTTTCCGCCACAGCTGTGCAGTGGCTATTGTGCATCAGGCTGGGAGATGCCACCACACCAGCCTTTGTTTGAGTTGTACCTCTGACCTGAACAGTCAGTGAATGGCCTGAAAGGAGGCAAGACAGGGAAAAACCATCTTCCTATGCTTCCCCTCGTTCCCACCACAACAGTTCATTTCCGGGGATGGGAGGGGAGTGGATTATTACTGTAGATTCCACATTGTTGGGTTTTTAGATTCAGATAGATATCCACCCATAAGCCAATCCTGGGAAAGAATCAGAGTTAGTAATTATAGCTCTCCTACCAGAACCCCATGCACAGCATCTCATATTCTCACCATTTCCAAAACACGAGAAACCACCCACACACCCACTGAATATTTTTATATCCACTGAAAACCACATACAAAATGAAGGGTTATAAAACAGTTTGGTCTTGAAATTTTTTTAATTTAAATTTATTTCTTCAGAGTCCGTCTTCTAACTTTGTAATACAAAATATGTAAATTTTATATGGCCATTTTAAAATTCCATAGTTGGAGCTTAATTCTCTGCCCAATATTAAAGTAACTTGGGGGGTTACTGGCCATCAGTATGTGACTGGAAAAAGGGAAGTAGGAAGTTCCTCCTGTGGTTCATGAGCAGGCTTAAAACCTAGGAAATGCTGTAGGAAAAGCAAAGGAGAGGCTCTAAGTCACACACAACAGTAGCTGAATTCCTATGCTCCAGAATTTTGTCACCATGTTTACTGCTTCTTGCCTTAGCTGTCTCTCCCCAAGAAGTATAGGATCCCTTTGAAGTCTATGGGTATGGTCTTTAGGAATTTCATATATTTTCATGTCCTTAACCACTACTACACACCTGGAAATGACTCTCAGCTTTTTATCTCTAATACTGAACTTTTTGCCTGAGTTCCAGTTCTGAATTTCTATCAAAGGGATGGTTCTCTTGGGTTGTCCCATCTGTACCTCAAACTGATGTTCATGAAACCAAAATCTCTATATTTCTCTATCCCAAACCTTATTTTCTGTTAATGGCACTTAATTATGCTTGAGAGCCTCCTACCCCTTTCATAAATTCCAAAGTGTTATCAAGACCACATCCTCTTCCTCTTTATTCCTACTAACTCAACCACCTTCCAGCTGGTCCCCTTACCTCCACCCCATTCCCTCTTATCTTTCCTCTCTCTACTTTGCTGCAAAAGGGACCTCTGAACTCAAAGGCCCCCAATCCAAACTCCTTGGCCTGCCATCTCAGGGCCTCCATGAGCTAATCCCAAATCTCCGACCTAACCTCTCACTTCTCCCCATAGGACACCTTACACTGCAGCTAACGTGAATTACTATTCCTGAGACAACCACACATTTCTCCCCATCAGAACTCTTTCTGCCATCAGAGTTTATTCACATCATTTCCTCCATCTGGGAAGACCTTATAGCCAATGTTTTCATATCCAAATCTTTCAGATACCACTGAAATTTGATCTCTAACATTATCTTTACTATTAAATCTCAGAGGGAATTTCAATAAACATTCCCCTTAACAATGAAAGAAA
The DNA here is from genome assembly GCF_003254725.2 of Canis lupus dingo. NCBI lineage: Eukaryota > Metazoa > Chordata > Mammalia > Carnivora > Canidae > Canis > Canis lupus. The sequence continues at coordinate 1,569,240 of NC_064274.1, read as the reverse complement.
AATAATGACTGGATAAAGATGGGTCACGTCATTTGGTGTTCCATGACCATCATAATGTTTATTGACCATTTCCAGTGTCCCAGAAAAGCCTTACTAATGAACTAATTTATCTTAACAATTCTGTTAGATGGTTACTATTATTACCCAACCTCAACTTTAGATGAGAAAACAGACACACAGAAGTTTAGTTACTTGTCAAAAGTCACACAGCTAGTAAGCTGAGGGGCTGAAATCTGAGCCCACAAGTCAGGTTCTAGAATCCGGAGGCCTTGCATTTAGTCACTGGTATGGCAGGATGACCTACTAAATTCTCAGATAGTCCCAGACAATATAAATGGTTTTAGCTGCTATTAAAATCCAATATGTTAAAAAAAATACAATATGTTAAAGTAGGAAAAAAATTCTTGGAAGTTATAATTCTTTGGCAGCCATGAGAGATAGAAGTCGAGAATTAGAATTGGCAAAGTAGCTCTAAATATATTTTCACTGGTCCTGGCAATGCCAAGGCCAGCCTTTGATTTTTGCAGCCATAGCACATGAAACCAGTACTATAGGGCTTAGTTTTGACCATTCTTTAAATGAAAGTACCAACAAGAGCCACCAAGTAAGTAACTCAAGACCTTAATTGATTTAGTCCTCCATTTGCTATCTACGGAGGGATTTGTACTTACATTTCTATGCCCACTCCATCTTGAAATGGGTTGTGATTAATTCTATGGTATAGAATAATTTAACGATTTCATTTTTCTCTTTTCAGGTCACCTCCACATGGACACAATTATTTATTTGCTCATTCAAAAACACTCACTGCTCAAAGCACTAAGGGAACAGATATTCTTTGTTATTCGTTGATAAACACTCTTCCTTTTTTTTTTCTCTAAAGATTTTTAAAATTTATTTATTCATGACAGACACACAGAGAGAGCAGAGAGAGGCAGAGACACAAGCAGGCTTCATGCAGGGAGCCCGACGTGGGACCTGATCCCGGGTCTCCAGAATCACACCCTGGGCTGAAGGCGGCACTAAACCACTGAGCCCCCGGGGCTGCCCTCTTCCTGCTCTTAAAAGGTTTTGCAAAAAAAAAAAAAAAAAAAAAGGTTTTCCATTTAGGGGTACTTGGGTGGTTCAGTTGGTTAAGCTGCTGACTCTTGATTTCAGCTCAGGTCCTAGGATCAAACTCCCACATTAGGCTCTGCGCTCAGCAGGGAGCCTGCTTGAGGATTCTCTCTCTCTCTCTCTCTCCCCCCCCCCACCCTCCCTCCACTTTTGCACTCACATGCTCTCTCTCTAATAGATAAATATATCTTATGGGACAGGGGGAGCAGAGGGAGGAGAGAAGCAGACCCCATGCTCTGCACAGATCCCAATTTGGAGCTTGATCTCAGGACTGAGAACCCCAGCCAGAGCCAAGAGTCAGACCCTTAACCAACTGTGCCACCCAGGTGCCTCTAAAATAAATCTTAAAAATTTTTTTTAAAAAAAGAGGTTTCCCATGTAGCAGTAGAGACAGGACATCAATTAATAATACCACTAAGGATGAAAGTGATAAACACCATAACTTTACAGTTAGTATGAGGAGAGAAGTAGCTTTTGGCTAGGGAAATTCAAGGAACACCTTTTGGAGGCCAGAGCTCCCCAACTCTACCAGGGGAACAAAAGTCCAGCTTGCAGAAGCCTCCTAGATAAATGCTGTCTATGTACAACAGGTCACTTTACTAGGAATTGACAAGTTTTTTCAGAATATGCCCTGGCTAAATTCATCATTAAAATAATTATAAAGTAAATTATTTAAGAATGTGTGCCAACACCTACATTCTGAGTGCTGCTTTAAAATAAGTTCCACAGGGTCACCAGGGAGGCTCAGTGAGCTGGGCATCTGACTCTGGATTTCAGCTCAGGTCGTGATCTCGGGGTCATGAGATTAAGCCCTGCATTGGGCTCAACACTGGGCATGGAGTCTGCTTGGGATTCTCTCTCTTTCTCAGCCCTTACCCGCCCCCCACCACCTATGTATACTCTCTATCTCAAAATAAATAAAATAATAAAGTAAAATAAAATAATAAATTCCACAATTCCAACTCTTGCTTAACCAGGAACAGTATGGCACAGGGTTTGGAGTAAGACAGCCATGGATTTGAATCCCAGCTTTGCTTCCTACTTTTCTTAGTCTCTGATGGAGCACTTGGCAGGGTGGTTGGGAGGAGTTAAGGAATAAGTATGATAGTGCCTGGCACTTAACAGGTCCTCAGGAAACCTGAGTTTCCTTCCCTAATTAGGTGGGAGGAAGAGATAACTGATTTTCAAATCTGAAATGAGACAGCTCTGCACTACTGCTGGGCGAGCCAGGAGAAGCTGCTGATTAGCAAAACCCTCAGAACTAATCAAGAAAGAAAAATCACAAAGGGAAGAACAGAAAGAACAAAAAGGAAGCAGAGGAGAGAGACAGGATCTAGGCAGGAAGAAAACTCACCTCAACCCGGAGAACCATTTAGAGAGCTGAGGGAAAAGCCATAGAATCACATTCCTATTTGCTGGCATCAACATCCTCCACTGCTGGAAACCATTCTGGAGTCCCCTCTTCACTTTTCCCTTTATTTTAATCCAGCCCAGAGCCTCCTGAAATTAACTGGATGTGCCCAGATGGGTTCTATTCACTGCATTCAAAGTGAAATGATATCCCCTTTCCTTGCTTTTAAAACTGAAGACTTGGGATCGCTGTGTGGCTCAGGCGTTTAGCACCTCCTTTCAGCCCAGGACATGACCCCGGACTCCCGGGATCGAGTCTCACATCGGGCTCCCTGCATGGAGCCTGCTTCTCCCTCTGCCTGTGTCTCTGCCTCTCCATCTGTGTCTCTCATGAATAAATAAATAAAATCTTTAAAAACAAAACAAAACTGAAGACTTCAGGAGGTGTAGGTAGGTCATCTATGGCTGCTGATCCTTATCAGCCAGCGGAAGCAGGGGCGCATGTTACCAAGGTGATAGATGTTTTAATGTATGTTGCAAACAATTAGACTTGATTTTTACCTTTACAAGTAGATATTACCGTTTCAATTTAGAAAGATCTCACCCATTTAAAATGATATATTTTTTAAATTTAAGCAATAATGTTATACATTCACTTAGAGAGCTGGAGATTTTGTTGACAAGAAGTGGCAATTACATTCTTCTCAAAGCCTCATTTTATAGATAGTAAGTTATATTGACCCAAGTCAAACCCTGGGCTTCTATTTTCTCATTGGTAAATGAGATTTAATCAAATGGCCTCTAGGCAAAGTCTTTGGTTATAATGCTAATTCCAAGGTTTCTTGAAACTGGAAGTCACAGATACATAAATCCAATTCTTAAAAGACAGCCAACAGGAGGTGAAAAATTCCTGGTAGTATATTTTCTTTTGCCAGATCAAGACAGCTCAATTTTTAAATGACCTTTGAAAGTGAGTTTTTATGGGTTATCCTAGGAAACTCCAAACGTAATAGAAATCTGTGTGTATGCCTCTGTTTTCCAGCTTAACTTTTCATTTTTGCTTAACTCTAATGACTTAAAAAAGTCCACCCCTTACAACTGCCTTGCTTTAAAACATTTTTTCCTTCAGCTGTATCTGCAGTCTTCCACAGGATTTTTGAAAAGTGGATTTATAGCCTTGAAACAAACAGGAAATAACACTTCTATGTAAGTGTTAATCATCCATGTTCAAGAAAAAAAGTAAATTTTCATGCTTTCATTCACTCAACAAATATTTATTGAGTACCAATGTGTGCTAGATACTGTGCTAAATGGTAAGGAAGTGATGGTGAGAAAATAAAGCATCCCTAACTCATGGACCACTCACAGACCATATAGTCTAATGGGGCACATCGATGTTAATCAAATAGTCACAATATACAATCATAAGCTATCCAAAAGTACAGGATGCAATGCATCCTTACAACTCATGTGACTGGCTGTGTCATTTTTCCAGTGAATCCACCAGCCTGCAGTAGTAAAAACAGTGTTAGTCTGTAGCATTGTTGGATATTAATTCAGTAGACAGTCCCTAGATGGTTGATGTGCAAGTTTCATGCATTCAAATGAAAACAAAGAGTCTTTCTGACCACCACTGCCTGATGGGAAGAGGTAGAAAAGATTGAGACTCAAGTCTTAAGAAAATGAATGTCCAATTTTGAATGACATGCTCCCTTTGCTCTCTTTCTTCCCCTACCTCCATAAAGATGCCCACTTGGAGAAAAGAGGAGGTACATGTCCCTTTTTCATCTTAGGTAGATGTTTTGAGGTCCTGTTTCAGTGTACAGATAGATGCCACCTACCTGAAGATAAGCAGAGAAGAATATGCTATTCCTTACATGAAATCCTTGACTGAACACCAGCCAATATTAGAGAAATCCTGGCCTCACAAGAAGTTTTACCCAAGTGCCTGATTGGTCATTTTCATAAATACACACTCTTATCTAACTACATTTTAGAGATTTAGAAATGGTTTCATATTCTCTTTTAAAGAAAGAAAAGTTGGTGGGAAGATGGGAAACGCCCTTAGTTCCCATGCAAAAGGGAAAACATTGGAATGCTAAATATCCCAAACCACAACTATGAAGTCCACATGGGGATGTTTTCAAAGCTAGGCATTGCGGGGGTAATTTCCATAATATAAAATGTCTGAAGCATCTCATTACCAGTGAGGATCGCGTTCTTTAAGGATGACCTGGAAAACATTTATGATTCTGCTTGTCATCTATACCATGAAATCTCAAGGTCAGAGCCAAGAAAACCACCAAGGAAATTGTCTCACACAAGCAAGCAGCAGAACAGAGAAAGCCAGGAAGAAGAGGGAACAGGAGGAAAACCATAAGAGGAAAGAACTTGAATGCAACCCAGCTGGGAACGGTGACTAAGGAGTATCCAAGGGCCAGGCCCCAACTCAGCCAGCCAGGTAGATAGATCAGCTCTGACCAACAAACCCAGGGAGCCACCCTTGAAAACACCACCAAATAACCAGAAAAGATCTGGATTAAAATTGAATAATTGCCTTAATTTCAAGTGTGATTTCAAAGTGAAGTCTCTTTCAAAGAGAAGGAACGCATTTTGTTTCTCCAGATTCTTGCAAAATTAATGTGTAGGGGGGTTTTCTTTGGGAAATGTGTATGACTATAGGGCAATTTTACTTTCTGAGTCTTATAGTTATAGTTCTATATTTGAATTATTGCAAAACACCTTTTAAACAAAATAAAAGATTTTAAACATCAGGGAATGCTAAAAATAGGAACAAATAATAAAAATCTTTTTAAAGGAAGTAATGCTGTAATTTTTATTGCAGCTAATAGATGGATGATAGGATAAAATATACAAGTATCTATTTTTTTCTCAGAACTAAACCACACTGAAAGTGATAAAAGTGAGCAGAAAGGTAGAACAATGCAGTGGGAAACTGCTTGATGGGTGAAGTCAGAGGACTCAGGGCAACTCTGCCATTGTTTCGCTGTGTGACCAGGGTAAGTCATTTAACATTTCAGCCTCAGTCCTGTCAACTTTAAGATAAAGTACTTTAGAGGGGTATTGCAAGAATTAACATAATTCGCTATCCTCAGCTCAGTTTACACACTTTTCTCAGATGACTTCTTCCTTGCCCACTTTAGTGACCTTCCATAGGCTAATTACTGCCTAGTCATAACTTGCAGCTCCTCTTCCCTCCTGCGCATCCATGGTCTTCACTATGCCAACATCTCCTAAGTGGAACTCCTCCTATTCCCCATTCTCAAATTTAATCTGTCCTCCCTCACTTTTTCTTTTATCAAATGGCAACATCTACTTCAAGGTATCAGAGAGTCCCCTAGAATAACATCAATTAGCATACATATTGCTAACCTTGATTTTAAAAATGTGCATAAATTTATAGGCTTCCACCCTCTTGCAGGAAAAAAAAAAAAAAAAAGTCCCACTGTATAAATCATTCAATGCCTGCTGGCCTCTGAATTCTAGTCAAGGCTTCTCGAGGACATCTGTACCAAGCTGGCTTTTCTCCTCTGTGCCCAGATGTAACAAACACCTACCGTGCCTTTTTTAGCCAAATCTTTCCCACCCAACCCTTTAACAGACTGAATCCAGTCTATCAGTTGATTCATTACTTGGATAGTCCCCTTCTCCTAAAACTACCCCCATTAGACTTCACCAAAATTTATATCTGTGTGACATTTTACAGGATCATATTCCCCAATGGCCTCATTTTCAGATAAGGAGGCAGGTGCAGTGGCTGACTGGTTTTCCCTATAAACTGGAACAGGTGGAGGAGAGACAGGGCCACAGTGAATACCTAGTGCCCTGGCGCGCCTGATCCACCCTTCTCTCCATTACACTCGGGCTCACTTTGAAGGTAAGAATTCATACTGGTTGCTATCAGAAGCCTGATACCCAAGAGCTGGAAACAGCACTGCCTGGGTTCCTGTTCTCCTCCATCAGTGCCCCTAGCTCCTATCTTCTCTACATCCTCCCTCCCATCAAACAGTAATAGCCCACACTTCCTCCAAGATCTGCCTGGCTTGTCTGTGATTAGATTCCCACCTTGGACCCAACAGAAATTAGATTTCTCACATAATTAGGAAAAATTCTGATTAAAAGCAGTCCCCAGAAATGGGTACCTGAACTGAAGAGGGCCCCAGCAGCTGCTTACCACCCCGGATCCTGAGGGGACAGGTGGGGGGATGGGAGAGGTAGAGCTGAATTATTAATAAATCAGACATTTGGCAATCCAAAAATTGTAAAAAGTGGAAGGATGCACTTTTTTTCTTACAGACAGAATGTTTTTCTAAAAGTCAACGTAAACTCTGAGAGGCAAATTTAACTGCATGCCAAGAATTAACAACAAAGGCATTTTCTTAAGTTTCCAAAGACTACCCTTTCTTTTTGAGTCAAAGTGACTAATGCCTGCAACAGCCTAATGTTACAAAGTGTAGATCAGCAGAAAGTCTCCCTGTTTGAGAATGACAAGGCCCACCTGTGCATTCCAGACACAAATGTTGCAGTGCTCAGAGGAAGAGGAGGTGGGAGGGAAGCAATGTGACAGTCATGAAGTATTTATAAAGGCACGATCCAATTAGAAACAGATGCTACAGCTGTTCTCATGCACTGCTCGACATCCTAGAGATGATGAGAGGCTCTTCCCATGGCTAGCCACCCAGGAAAGTTAATGAGAAAACCATGGAAGAGGTTCATAATCATCTTAAAACCCTCTGGCTCTGCGGTGGGGTCCCAAATAACTGGATTCCACTTCAAACATATCACCTATCTTGCAGAGGAGAAGACCACCCAAATGTCTCACAGTTGCTCATTTGCCCTGTCTCTACAGTGTGGTATAGGTTCCACATAAACTTTTTCAGAACAGTGATGAATAGGAGGTCAAAGATTATTAAGAGCCCTTATCAGTTGGAAGTTTTTCCTTCAACTTCTTACGTACAGTTGTACTCCTCATATTCACACATCAACTCCTTAGTGCTTCCTATCTGAGAAATCTCATGGCTCAATTCACGTACTTCTATTTGCTGAATGCATTAATCTGCAAATAATGAACTATGGATGGGACACTTCCTTCCCTATGCCACCATTTCTATCACCGGATATAAATTAGCCACTTCCTTTTTGAAAGATCTAATTTATTTCTGTCCCTTTCTGATAATAGAAGAGGATTTCAGTTACGGTAATGACCATGTAATAGTAGTCCCTGAAAAAGAAGAAAAATCCAAACCAGCTCTAAGGCAGTCCATAAACAAAAGCACCACGGATATTTCAGTCCCAACCACTCAAAATAGTCATATTCAGGCCATATACAGTTCCTAAACCAGGCTGGCCTAGAACATTTCTGAGTGCAGTGATAGATTTCCAGCCCCTGAAAATTGAGGGGTTTTACCACAAATGACCAAAGCCATGGTAAATACATTCTTAGGAAATAAACATACAAATTAACATTTTATATCACTCTGCAAGTATTATTAATCCTGGCCAAAATTCTCAAGCCTTCCTAAGAGCTCTACTTCATCTTAATCTTAGCCCTGGATGAAACACTATCAGTGTGAAATAGAAGTTGTTACATACATTTGGCAGCATTTATTAGTTTCCTGTTGCCACGTAACAAATTATCACAGATTTAGGGCTTGAGACAACACCTATTTATTAGCTCTTGGTTGTGAAGGTCAGAAGTCTGGGTGTGGCGTGGCTGGGTTCTCTGCTCAGGATATCAAAAGGCTGAAATCAAGGTGGCAGACAAACTAAGTTCTTTTTGTTTATTTATGATAGTCCCACAGAGAGAGAGAGAGAGGCAGAGACATAGGCAGAGGAGAGAAGCAGGCTCCATGCATCGGGAGCCCGACGTGGGATTTGATCCCGGGTCTCCAGGATCGCGCCCTGGGCCAAAGGCAGGTGCTAAACCGCTGCGCCACCCAGGGATCCCACAAACTAAGTTCTGATCTGGAAGCTCTGTAGGTGAATTCCACAACCAAGCTCATCTGGGTTGTCAGAATTCAATTCTTTGCAGCTGTAGGACTGAAGTCCTTTTCTCCATGTCTGCTATCCACCAGGGAATGACACAAAAGATCACCCAGTTACTAGCCATGTGACCACCTCCTCTTCACAGCCAACACAGAATCCCTCATGTGCCTCTTCACATTTCAAATCTTCAAAAAGAGTCTAGTTCCTTTTAAGGGACTGACTAGGTCAGGTCCACCCAGGATAATCTTCATATCTTAAAGTCAGCTGTGCCATAACAACTTAATCATGAGTGACTATCCCATCATATTCCCAAGTTCTGGATGTTATACGGGATGTGTTCACCAGGGAGCTGGGATTTGGGGGCCATTTTAGGGTTCTGGGTTATAATATTCCTATATTTTTCTGTGTAAATTTAGGATAGGCTTGATAATACCCTATGATATGATAATAGCAAAAAGACAAATTAGTAAAAGGATAGAAAACTAGATCTCCCTCAAGTTACCAAGGCAAGTTACCACTAGCTAGCTAGAGAGTCATTTTGCTTTTGGAGGAAGCCTTCCAATAATGGAAGTAAACTTTCCAAATATTTAAGTGACTCTACATAGTAAGAATTCTAGGAAATGCAAAAGCTTTTAAGGAACTTAAGCCTTATTAGGAGGAAAAAGCATTGAGATAAAACAGAAGTGCCAAATGTTTGGTGATGAAATATGGCACAAAGGTTATCAAGGTTAGACAATGGAGATTGACATGGGCCATAGCAAAAAAGTAAGGCTTTCTTAGAGGAGGACAGATCTGGCCAAGGTCATGATAAGATAAAAATAAGATTCAGACTATTGTGGGGAAGGAATGGAGACAGGAGGAGAGAAAGGAGTAGTATGTCAAGGGAAGCAGCAGGAAAACAAAGAGATCCAAAGGGCATAGAAATCAATGAAATGGAAAAACTGAAGAGTAATTAGAAATAGAGGATATAAGACTAAAACTGGTTTGCATTTCAGCTTACTAGAAATACTCCTTAAAGTATTATGAAGATACATATAAGCAATACATAAGTAAGTACATGCCCAGGCTCTGTCACTGGGGGCTCAAGTGTTGAATGAGGGATGGGAGTTAGGAACAGTCACTGAGCAGTCACATCATATTTCGTTTCCTACCAACCAATGCACTTATGAACATATCTTCTCACCAGAGCAGCAGACCAAAGAATCTGAAGTTTAAAGAATGAAGAAATGAAGAATTAAAATCTGAAAGAAGTGAAGAATCTGAAATCTAGCCAAAGTTTTAACCCAGATTATAAGGCTGGGTAACCATTCAAATGGTAAGCTATTTCATGCAAGCTTTCTTTAAAGCATTAAAAAAATAAAATAAAATAAAATAAAATAAAATAAAATAAAATAAAATAAAATAAAATAAAATAAAATAAAGCATATCTTGCAGAGACAAAAACAGATTGACTCCATTAGTTAGGACTATAATTTCGGCTATTCTTTTTTTTTTTTTTTTTAAGATTTTATTTATCTATTAGAGAGACAGAGAGTGAGAGATTGAGGGGGCGGGCAGAGGGAGAAGCAGGCTCCATGCAGGGAGCCCAATGTGGGACTCGATCCTGGGTCCCCGGATCACACCCTGGGCTGAAGGCGGCGCTAAACTGCTAGGCCACCAGGGCTGCCCAATTTCTGCTATTCTAATCAAGCTAAAGCTTTCTTCTTTCTTACTCTGTTCTTCTGCTCAAAAATAGAACCAAGTGACCTCTAAAAAAAATAAATACATACTCCCATCAGGAGACTAGACAACTCTGTGCCTTAAAGATGTTAACTGCATATTACAGAAGCATACATCCAGCTGTACAAGAAAGTTGGTTTAAGGGTTTTCCCATACATATTGGTGTGCTTAGGAAAGTAGACCCAAGGGATTATAACTTTCCTCTACTCTCAAAGGTTTGCTATTGATGGATGGTTCTGGATGCTGGCTCTCTTGTCTTGATCAACTAATGCAAAACAAACCTTCTTTTCACATGCTGCCACAGAAGAATGTTCCCACAGTCCCCTCTACCCCCTCCACTGTCTCTTAAAGAGGCATTTTCATTATCATTATTATCACGGTATTTCTGAATAATCAAGTAAAACCCAAGGAGGATACTACATACAAAATCTGTTATAAAATCCCATTAGCTCTTAAAAATAATATGTGCAGCAAAAAGCAGAGGCTACATATTCTTGCATGTTGTTCCCACAAAGCACAAAGGGTTTGGGTCTACAGCCCAGATTTCTCACTGAGATGGTGTCAGGTTCCATCTCAATGCTCCTAGATTAACAGATTAAAAATTAGGGGATATGTGAATGGGAATATGTTTCTGACATAGCATGATTACAGGGAGGCATTAAGCTGAAATCCAAACTTGAAAAATTACAGCTTGGCTGTAATTCATATATTCCGTATGAAGAAGAAACTGAGAAAGTTAAATGGGATCCAGGGTAAAAGAAAGTCTTAGGCATCGATCCAAGTAGTTGCCTTTAAACTCTTCCAAAGCCTAATGGTTCATTAGAATAATTATTATTCACATAGTGAAATGAAAGGCAAGGGGGAGGGGTGGAAAGTGATCTTTATACGGGCAAAAGCAAGAAAAGCAACTTTGGCCATTTGGATTTGAGAAAAACCCAAGGCTCAAATCCCTCCCACATAAAGAGGGTCAGACCATATATCTTACTATAATCATGGCTACACAGAGTTAAACCCCTTTTGCCACAATTGCACCAACTGTACATAGTGAGGTTGGTTATTACCAAGAGTGGGTTTTGTGCATTGTGGTAGCTGCAACCACCAATGTAGGGAAACCAGGCTTTGGCATCTTTCCCCAAAATGCCTGCTCAAGCCAACTACCTACACACTCTTTAGCCCAGGTATTAATAATTTGGAAGCTAATGTGACAGCCACAAGTCATCTGGCTACTCACATGCACAAAAACATCAAAGAATAATCACTAATTATTAGTGAGGCTTCACTCCTTATGGAGAGTAAAGCATTAATAAATGTACTTCATATTCTGGGCTCAAGGTAGAAAAGTAGATTGATATCTTTTATTTTTTTATTTTTTTAAAAGATTTTATTTATTTTTTCATGAGAGACACACAGAGAGAGAGAGAGAGAGAGAGAGAGAGAGAGGCAGAGACACAGGCAGACAGAGATGATATCTTTTAAAGGTATCAAATCAAAGTTGCCTGAAGTACCTGAATAATGGAGGTTAAAATACTCAGAGTAGCAAAAAGAGGCAACAGGCTCTAACACTTTCTTAGCCAGGAAACTAAGAAAGGGGGGGAGGGGGTAATATTTCCCTTGATTGATCAACCAAGAAGCAACAGCTGAAGATTTATGTGAAGACTGCAATGTTAAGTGTGGTTTAGCAAAAACAAGATACTCTGAGACTACCATGTGTGGTCTCTTCTTTGAGCATTTCAGTATTTTCCTCCTTCTACAACCCTCTACATAAATAATGGTTCACTGGATGCTTTTGTGCCACATACAATACCTGGACCTTTATATAAAATCTTCCCATTGAGGTACCTGGAGGCTCAGTCAGTTAAGTGGACAACTCTTGATTTTGGCTCAGGTCATGATCTCAAGGTCCTGGGATCTAGCCCTGGTCAGGCTTTGCACTCAGTAGGGAATCTTTAAAGGACTCTCTCTCTCTCCCTCCCTCCCTCCCTCATCTTCGCATGCACACGCACTCTTTCAAATAATAAATGAATCTTAAAAAAAAATCTCCACTTAATCCTAATAACCCTGTGAAATAGATATTATTGGCTCCATTTTATAGATGAGGAAATAAATCAAAACTCTATTAAATGACAGAACCAGTATTCAAAACCAGTTCTGCCAGATGGTAAGTCCATTACCACCAACACCTAAAGCTGGACCACTTCTTTTCGAAGCACACCCACCTCTGCACAGAGAATTTTTCCCTCCTCAACTCTACCCGTCAAATCCTTCTCATCCTTAAAATTCCAGGCAAAAATTCCTCTTCTGCATTAAGCTTTACCTGGATCTTGAATTACACACCATTGTTCTCTATGTTGTAAGTGTTTAATTCACTCTGTTTGGGCCACTCAGCACATCCAGCATTTGGCACTACACTTCTACACTTAGCTTTCCACTGGTCCAGCCCCCAGAAGAATGTGGATTTCTTTAAGGACAGGAAACCTGTCTGGCCCATCTTACATTGAACCCTACCGCAAGGTCACGTGTGCCAGTGCTGTATATTTAGGGTGAATGAATACAGAGACTCAGTTCTCACACAGTTAACAGTCTTCCTCTGCCTACTTTAACAAAAAATAACTGCCATAGAAGAGTGGCATTATTATGAGCTAAAAGCCTCAAGATACGTTTGATGGAAGAGATGAGGTTTCAGAGGTCATTGGAAAATGGAGAATTAATGCTTCAGCTGCATGCCTCAGTATGGTCACTTCCCAATACCAGAGGCAAGCAATTGTGCCTAGTTTGAGGTCAAAAATCACAGAGGCTCTTGCTCTCAGGACGTAATTATTCTGCTAAAGTTAAAGTTAACACTTATAAAGCACTTGTGTATGCTTACACACTCTCTCTATATATATTTATATGCATATGTCAGGCATCAACCTGGATACTTTACATTGATCTGACTTTTTTTTTTTTAATTTTTATTTATTTATGATAGTCACACAGAGAGAGAGGGAGAGGCAGAGACACAGGCAGAGGGAGAAGCAGGCTCCATGCACCGGGAGCCCGACGTGGGATTCGATCCCGGGTCTCCAGGATCGTGCCCTGGGTCAAAGGCAGGCGCTAAACCGCTGCACCACCCAGGGATCCCTACATTGATCTGACTTATCATCACTTCTGAGGTATGTACTATTACTATTCCCATTTTAGAGTTGAAACTCAGAGACTGAGCTGCTCAGGGTCATGCAGCACACATCAGTGGTTCATGGGTAAAGTGGCTGCCTCCAAAGCGTATGCTACAACATTAACAAGGCCTGGTCAATCTGGTATACACCAGAGTGATAGGTGTGTCTTGGCCATCGGGGTACATCCACAGCTTCCACAAGTGCATTGCACGACCGAAGTCACCATCTCGCAAGGCCAGAAATACTAGAAGCTCTGCCACACACACCAACCCTAGGCTGCCATGTGGGAGGATGCAAGGAAAGTAGAGGCTAAGGGGAGTGTGGAAACAAGCAAGAGAAAGGAGAGTCTAAGAGGTGCACTTCTACCACCAACTGCCCAAATTGACTTCTTTACTTCTCACACAGAAGGAACATGTCTAACCTAAAGATTATAGACTAAAGCTGAGCAGCCGACAATACTCACTGGCTCATCTAAAAAGCAAACATATCAAGCCTCTTTTCTTATTTCTCTCTGGCAGGGCTAGGAAAACTAGTCACAAAGAAAACTCAACCAAAGCTCTTACAGAAGATACAAAGAACATGCATGCATCAGACAGAAGGGTAAGAAAGGCAGTGGCTGCCCTAATTAAAACCACATGACTAAAGCATCAAGTATCCTCCCTTCTGCCTTAGTGATTCACATACCACTGAGGAGCAAAGACAAATACAGTTGTGTTTCCCCTAAAATTTCCAGTAGTAAGGACTAGAGAAGAAGAAATATTTTCTGTACCCCTGCCTACTGTGTGCAAGGAACTGGCAAGCCATTTTAGCAACTTAATTCTGCTAAACAAATTAACAAATGCACCTTGAGATGAGAAGACATCTCCAGATTCATGACCTCATCCTGTCTAGAGGAGAAGGTTTAAAGAGATTTATCACCGGGATCCCTGGGTGGTGCAGCGGTTTGGCGCCTGCCTTTGGCCCAGGGCGTGATCCTGGAGACCCGGGATCGAATCCCACATGGGGCTCCCAGTGCATGGAGCCTGCTTCTCCCTCTGCCTGTGTCTCTGCCTCTCTCTCTCAATCTGTGACTATAATAAAAAAAAAAAAAAAAAAAAGAGGTTTATCACCCACAACTCTAAGACTAAAGAGAAAATAAGTATCTGTTGATATACAGATGGAGCACCATTATCCACTTCTTCTGAGTTTATATTACAAACTAGACCTTTTCAAACTAGTAATATTGTCACCCTCAGGGTGACTAACATTCCTAATCCTAAAGCTCACCCTGAGCAAGGCATTACTTGGCAATTTCACTTAAGTTGTTTCATTTATTGTAATATGTATTCAGACTCCCATCTAGAGTGCAAGGCATTTTACTTGCAATCACTTCTGCAGCTTACAATTTGTGCAAATGTTCAAATTACTAGCCACTGTGGCACTGACACAAATACGCATTTTGTTTCCTTAACAATCTATGAGGCAATTACAAACAGTTTACTCAGGCCCATGGAAACCATATTCAGATTTCACCTATTTAGGCAATAATATTTTTTGCGTGGGCAAAAAAGGCAAAGCCATCTAAAAATCAAACTTCTATAAATCTGAAGTTACATATTATTGAATACCATTTTCTTCTCCTCCAATAAAAACTAGTAGTTGGCTTTCTCCTGAATTTTTCCTATGGCCTAAATTTCTCTCTCATCCAATATGCTGCCTTCAGAATACTCTCCTCTCCACCTAATTCCATATTATACTGTGCAGCTCCACTAATCCATCTTAAAGCAAATAAGCACACACACATATAAAACTCCTTTAGCCATTACATTCCAAAGCTAAAAATCCTCGAAGGCTTCCAGCTCTATTCCAGGTAGGATCTACTTTAAATGACATATACTACCATTCCCCTGGTCTTCAGTTTCATCATCTATAACACAGATAGATAAGAGGAGAGGAGTGGTTGAGGAAGAGTATATGAATAATGTCTACTTCTTAAATTATGGGACTCTGTAACTCACAATGTGGTAAGAGAAGAAAAGTTGCCAGAGCCTACATTAGAGTAACTATCAGGCTTCAAATAAAACCTTACTACAAGTATTCAATCACCAAAACAAGTATAAAATATTGAAGCCAAATGTGAAGATACAACAGAGGGATGGATCCTAATGCAAGTCAAATAGTGGGTTGCCCTCTCCAAGAAGTACAACCTTAGTATAGTTTTGAAACCACAAAACCAGCCTATTTTCTAGCAGAAAGCAAAACAACTAACCAGCCTTTGTGGACCTGTATTAATGAGACACCAAAGGCTCAAAGCAGTGGGAGGCTTTTGTCATACCATTCCCACATCAAGAGAGCTCAGGATTCTAGCCCCCTATTTCAGTTTGAGAATGTCTAATTTTGTTTATTCACACAATGAGAGAATGATAAGCCTTAGGCCTTGTGTTAATACCTTGTACAGGAAGTGAAAAAAGACTGATGGATATAGTTATAATTCATGTATCCAAACAGGTATTTTTTAGACCTAGAAAGATTCAGAAGATCCATGCAAAAAGAAAAGAAAAAAAAAAAAAAAAAAAAAAAGAAAGAAAGAAAGAAAAAAAAAGAAAAAGAAAAAGAAGAAAGAAAAGATTAAATGAGAAAAAGAACAGATTCATTGGCTTCCTCAGTACTAGAAACCAGAGCTTTCTTTAAATAGGTCTGTAACATACCCTTACCATGTAAAGAAAATATAACAAACACTGGTACACCCAGTACCTAGCCCAAGTAACTGAAGATTATTGAAAGTTTTGATGCTCTATGGTACTTTACATGATGGCATCCCTGTCTCTCATGTCCACCACCAGACGAAAACACTATCCTTATTTGCATTAAGTCATTTTCTTGTTTTTCTTTACAGTATTAACTTATACACCCCCTCAGCACAGTCACTAAGAGTCCTAACTTCAAAATAATAGAAGTGCCCACTTCCTCCTACATGCCACCCAATGCTCTTCACTACAGGGGAATGAATGGGGAGACAGAGATAGGAGAGTTACCTTATTCTTTTTTTTAAGATTATTTATTTATTTATTCATGAGAGACAGAGAGAAAGGCAGAGGGAAAAGCAGGCTCCCTGTACTCCCTGTAGGGAGCCTGATGCAGGACTAGATCCCAGGACCCCGGGATCATAAGCTGAGCCAAAGGCAGACTGTTAACCACTGAGCCACACAGGTGCCCTAGGAGAGTTCCTTTAAAGGAGTAGTTATCAAAGTATGGTCAGAGGTTTGCTGAGGCCTCTCCAGGAACCTATTAGGTGTATGTAAGTTCTTCCTTTTCTAACTATCTATGTGTGAGGCTAGATCTTTGTGTACTTCAACCAAAACAATATAGACCATTAGATTTTTTTTTAAAATTTTTTTATTTATTTATGATAGTCACGAGAGAGAGAGAGAGGCAGAGACACAGGCAGAGGGAGAAGCAGGCTCCATGCACCGGGAGCCTGATGTGGGATTCGATCCCGGGTCTCCAGGATCGCGCCCTGGGCCAAAGGCAGGCGCCAAACCGCTGTGCCACCGAGGGATCCCCTAGACCATTAGATTAAATGAAAAGCAGATCTGAAGACCCAGCTGTTTTTTATTAAGTCAGACATTATTTTTTTATTTTTTTAACTTTTTATTATTATTTTTTATTTTTTTAATTAAGTCAGACATTAAAAAGAGCTGCAAAAATGTAAAACAATGCATCTCATTAATTTTTTTCTTTGAAAAATGTGATTACATTTCATAAAACCATAGAATGTGATTATTGTTATTTTTAAGAAGTAAACATTGTTAAAACTAAAAAAAAAAAAAAAAGATTGATGTAACAAAAACCCCTTGGGAATGGCTATGGGACATACTTTCTTTTGTAAAGTATACCAACTACCCAAAATGTCCCAAACTGACATTGTCCCAGTAAGTACTTTGGTATGGCAGAGAGAGCTTCCAAATGGTGTTCTGTGCTGTCTCTAAGTCACCGGTTACTCTTAATTCTGCAGGCTAGAGAGAGGGGCATACACAGGCAGAGCCAATGGTAACCCAACCTATGTTACATAAGACTTTTACAAGGGCTCACATTTTTTACAAATGGTGGCTGACTATAAATGTCTAAGTGCACTAAGGACCTAAGTTAAACTCAATTCATAGCATCTGCAACCCAGCTCTGAAACTGTTGAGATATTTTGCATCATAAATCAGTGGGTGACCAGCATCCTAAACATGACATAAGAGACTGGAAGGGGATTTAGGTTTTCTCCACTGGGGAACTAGAAACCACCAAAGAATCTGCTGACAAACTACCTATCTAGAATGCCTCAGTTCTACTGTCCTTGGATTTGTAGTATAAGCAAAAGTCAGGGAATTTGGCTCCAGTTCTGAGTCTATGGGCTAAAGCAGGTCACTTACTCTCCCGGGTCTTGGCTTCCTTCTCTGTAAAATGAAAGAGCTGGATGAGATTATTTTCTTTTAAAATCCTTCCTGCTCAAACACTCTGTGAAAGCCCGAGCAACAAAAACCTGAAGCGGTGCTCATTTTGTCTCCACAGCATCTAGGACAGTGTGTGGCAGAATGTCAGTGATCAACATGGGTTACTGAGCTGTAAACAGTTGACAAGCACCACAGCTAAGGGCTAATTTTAAAAAGGAAGAGGAAGTAGGGAGCGTCAACATGTGACATCCAGGATGTTTTAATACAGACTTTACCTACTGGGTAGAAGGTGTAACCACCACCAATATTAAAGGAGAGAGAACCCAATTCTTAAGGCTTAAATGGGCAGACTACATCTGAGTGATCAAAAGAACATGGCCATGGTGAAAACAGAGACCCAAAGCCAGAAGTAGTATTCCTGGGGCTCAAATAAACCCTACTTCTCTAGAAACCTCAAGAAATGCCTTTATCTACAAGAGGAGGTAAAAGTGCTTTCAATTCACCCAAACTAGCAGAGATAAGAATGCAAAGATGGGGATCCCTGGGTGGCGCAGCGGTTTGGCGCCTGCCTTTGGCCCAGGGCGCGATCCTGGAGACCCGGGATCGAATCCCACGTCGGGCTCCCGGTGCATGGAGCCTGCTTCTCCCTCTGTCTGTGTCTCTGCCTCTCTCTATCTGTAACTATCATAAATAAATAAAAAAAAAAATTAAAAAAAAAAAAAAAAAAAAAAAGAATGCAAAGATGTCCATGAAGTGTACTGGAACAGTGCAAGGACCCCACTCCAGAAGTAGCGGCTTATTGCTTTAAACCGATAAAACTTGCTAACATTCATACAGTTGTTTATATCTTGGACACTACTTTACTTGCATTAAAGTATTATGCATCCTCAAAGCCTGTAAGAAAGATCCTATTATCTGCATTTCACAGATGTGGAAATTAAGTCACAGAGATATAAAGAAACTTGCCCAAAGTCTCAGAGCCAAAGTAAGTAATGAAGCCAGAGTTTTTAAACATGCTTTATCACTATTTAATTATTTCAGTGATTTACCTCAGCATTTCTTCCATATAAACAAATTTTGGTTTCTGCCCTGTTTGCTTGATACATGTCATATTTCCACTGAAGTGGGAAGGTCAGGTTTAGGATAGTCTGACAAAATACATGCCAAGTTGGGGAGTTAACTGTTGACAGAGAAGTCCTGGGAAGATAGTCATGCTCTGAGCACCAGTAAGGGGGCTGCTTCCCTCATGCATGCTCTGTGTGGGCTGCCTCACACACATGTATGCATCTCATAAAGCCACAGCAACAAAGTCCATCCAATCCCCTTGCACCACAGCAATATGGAGGCTTGCCTGTGACCTGACTGAGTGAAGGGTACAGAAAGCCAGGCCACAGCTTAGAAGGAGACTGGCCCATTCCTCACTTGGGCAGAAGGTAGCAAAGCCAGGGTAGAAAAGTGGGACTTTGATTTGTTTTTAAAGGTTTCAAATAGGGATCCCTGGGTGGCTCAGTGGTTTAGCACCTGCCTTTGGCCCAGGGCCTGATCCTGGGGTCCCGGGATCGAGTCCCGCATCGGGCTCCCTGCATGGAGCCTGTTTCTCCCTCTGCCTGTGTCTCTGTCTCTCTCTCTCTCTCTCTGTGTGTGTCTCTCATGAATAAATAAATAAAATCTTTTTCTTTTATTAATCTTTTTTTTCATTCATTCATTCATTCATTCATTCATTCAACAGAGAGAGGGAAAGAGAGAAACCACAAGTCAGGGGAGAGGCAGCAGGGGAGGGAGAGGCAGCAGGGGAGGGAGAGGCAGGCTCCTCACTGAGCAGGGGATCCCACTTGGGGCTCAATCCCAGGACCCTGGGATCATGACCTGAGTGGACACTTAACTGGCTAAGCCACCCAAGTAGGCACGCGACTCTTGATCTCAGCTCAGGCCTTGATCTCAGGGTCATGAGTTCAAGCCCTGCCCTGGGCTCCATGCTGGGTGTGGAGCCTACTTAAAAAATAATAAAATGAAAAATAAAGACTTCAAGTAGTGAAGTCCTACAAAAACTTCTCCAAGTAAGAGCAACTAATGCAAGGGCAGGACAACAGATCTTGAGAGAATTTGATTTTCAAGTAGAACAGGCACAATCATCAACTTCAAGGACTCATCATATAGTATCTTCCCAAAACCTTTTTTAGTTTTAAAAAATGCATAACAATCACATTTGGAAGGCTTGGGGTTCAGAAAGATTTGAATTCAAATCTTGATACCATTTTACTTACTAGCTGTGTGACATTGGGCAAGTTATTTAACCTTCTAGAGCCTGTTTTTCTTCTGTAAAGTAGCATACATATAAGTTTGACTAAATGAGATAATGCACATAAAGTGCTTAGGCACAGTGCCTGAACACAGTGTCCAATATTAGTATTATTAGTATTATTATAGTATTACTAAGAGAACTTTAATCTATAAACCTGCAAATAACCCACTTGAAAGGAGTGTTAAAAGGGGATTTCTCCACACCCCCCCACCCCCGCCAAAAACAACCATTTAACTTAAAGACCCCATCGCTAACCCAAGCTCCTCTGCTTGTTCCTCCATCTAGCTCTAGTTCACTGTGTACTCAACTGCTAATTACAAGTTAGGTGTTAATTATCTCATAAAAGTTTCTTCAAGTCACAGAGCACTGAATGTCTGCGTCTCCAAAAAAGGCTGGATTCTTGAGCTCTGTTATTTTTCGTGTCCTGGGTTCCAGCCTCTTCTCTTTCTGTCTCCTCTTTGAGTTGTTTCTAATTTATTATTTCAGGACATCTCACACTGGATGAATGGACTCTGTTTCTTAACAGTTGCTACATTCTTGTCCCCTCTAACCACTGAGCAAAAGACAAAAACAGTTGTTAACCATAATTAAATGAACTTCAGTGAAGAGTGAACTAGATTTCTAAAACAAGACCCAAAATACATGGGATCCCTGGGTGGCGCAGCGGTTTAGTGCTTGCCTTTGGCCCAGGGCGCGATCCTGGAGACCCGGGATCGAATCCCCACGTCAGGCTCCCGGTGCATGGAGCCTGCTTCTCCCTCTGCCTGTGTCTCTGCCTCTCTCTCTCTCTCTCTCTCTGTGTGACTATCATAAATTTAAAAAAAAAAAATCTTAAGACCCAAAATACAAACCAAAAAGAAGATGGCACACTTAAAGCTTCTGTACAAAACACCAAAAACAAAAGTAAAGACACATGGCAGACTGGGAGAAGATCATTTGCACATATAAAAGGATGAATGTCAACAAGATAGACAGAAATAGCCCAGCTAGGGGTTGGAAATGAAGGAAGAGCAAGGATGTAAATAGGTTATTGATAGTAAAGTAAGTACAAACGGCTAATGACTACATTAAAAGATGTCCAACCACACCATCATCATGGTAGTGAGATATCATAACCACCTAAAGTTTGTTGTATCTTGCAGAGCCACTGACCATCTTAAGAATTATGACTTCAGAAAAGTAATTTACATCCCTATATTTTAAAAGTCCTATTTTTTAAAGATCATGTAAAGCTGGACAGAAAAGAGGCACTGAAACAACTTGGCATTTCATACCCACACTCTCACTGGCTTATTCCAATATTCTTTTAAGATGCGAACTGTTATCACTGAATAAGATGTGCACTGTTATCACTGAATAGCCCCAAGGTCACATCCCTGTCAAGGTGATTTCTTTTCCCCACTCTCCCAAGCAAATACTATACTGTTCTAAAAAGGTCATAAAAGTCTTGGTATATTCACAACTGTTGTGCTACCTGCAGACAAGATTCAATGATCATAATTAAGGAATATTTAGCTAAAATAACTAACTTCAATATTCTGTTCTAGAACAATGCATAAAATGACTTAAGTTTTAAGAATAATTTGTGTTACCTTTCACCAACACACACCTCAGGCAGGGATGCATGAAGTCTCTGGTGCCGTTTTTAGATTTAATCTTTAAATATCAATATCTTCAGTGACAGGCTTGAAAAAAATATCTCTGAAATCAATATAAAACATAAAGCAAAAACAAAAAACAAGAAACAAAAAAAACATAAAGCAGCATGGAACAGTGTTCTAACCATTGGCTGCAAGTCAATCCGGAGTAAAAAATTGCAGCTCTGCAACTTTTGGGCTGAATGACTTGAGGCAGGTTACTTCTAAGTCTCTTTTTCTTTAATTGTAAAATAGGGATACTATCTATATTACAGGCTTGCTATAGTTTCAACTGATATAATAGAAAGCCCCTGGTACAGTCTTGACCATTTTAAGCAATTTTCATAGTAGACAATATTTAAAATGTTTTTCTCTACCAATTTAATGTTAATTTTGCTAACTACTGAGTATGTTTATGTGAGATCTACATATCATACATAAACTTCTAAAAATATTCTAAATATTTATTCTTGCCCTGAATGCTGTACCCTCACTTCCACAGGATACCTACGAAAAACCACTTCTCATGCTATAATTTATAGTATTTTCACCAAGCATGTTCAGAGTTCTCTGAAAGATTTTAAATAATGAAAATACTGAAAGCAGCACACTAATTTCCACACATAGGGGTCGTTGCCACACATAATTTCAATAATTAGGAAAAATAAGCCCAGGGAAGGTGCTGAATACAGCATCAAAGAGAACTACAACGTGAACTACCTTTACCATTTCCTGAGGCTGCCTCACCTGGTCACTCTACAATATTTTCTGATGAAAAGGAGCAAATAATCTTATGCTCTGTCAACTCCAGTTCTTATGGCCTGAACAACCGCAGGCTGAGAAAGCTTGGACTGAGACAAGAAACAGATGAAATGAAAATTAAATCTTCAGCCCCACTGCATTTGTGTTCATCTCTCAGCCCTCCAAAGCTCCCTCTGTAAACCATCAAATAATGCTAAGAATTCCTGGGGAAATTTAGCAGATCATTAAATTCTTTGTTCTGTAATCTCCTTCTAGGATGTTATGCCAATTATTTTTACTGATAAAGTCCCTTACACATGCAGAAACTTGGGCCAGCACAGTTATTTTTTATACATTTATTGAGGAACTCCTTTTGCCAGGCACCGTTCTTTGCTGGATGTACAATACAAAAATGAATAAGGCATGAACACTATTATAGTTCTACAAGGTATTGCTTATTCTAAGAGCCTAAGATAAATGGGAATTCAAGAAGATAGTTCTCCTAACTATGCCCAGGGGTGGCAGGAAGCAAAGAGGCCTGTAAAAACTTGAGGATGAGTAGCTGCAGAAGGTGGGAAGAGGCCAGGAGAGAGGCATGGACATGAGGTGCAAAGGCAGAGTGTGAAAGAAGGGGATGTATGGTGCCTACTGCGGATTATGGAAAGAAAGGCATCAAATCATGGAGAGACATACATGCCATCCTGGGGAATGTGAGTCTTCATCCTGAACAGAGGAGTAGGGAAAGGCATTTTTGCCGAAATAAATTAAGAGAGGAGAAAACAGATTCAGCCTGTCTCATACTTTTTTCCTTTGGAAAACCTTTTATCCCAATAAAAAGGCCCTTGAGTTCTACAGTTTAGTTCTACAGTTCTTTAAGAACTGGAGTAAAGCATTCAAATTTTAAAGTAATAGTCAAAAGGAGTTTAAAATGTCAGAAGTGAATTTCTAACTAACCCCCCCTAGTTCAAAGTAGTACAGAAAAATCACATTTCCAACTTGCTGTTTGTGATGACTCTTTAGTTGTTATTTATTCAGCTGTGGTGCACTAAGATCTCTACAAATCAGGAATTTTGTAGTTTGGCTTTCTCCAATTGACTGGATTTAGAGTGGATTTCTGTTTTCTAATTTCTTAAGAAAAATGAGCATGCATATATTTAGTATTAATTTCCATGATGCCTAAAATCAAAAGATTTATTTTATTTGGTCAGGGGTCTCAAATATGATTCAGAGGTCATAACATCCTTCAAATAAATTTTCCCCTATCATAGTTAAGCACAAATGCTTCTTATTTTATACTTATTTTTGGAATCTCCAAAATGCTAAAATGATACTTCTTTTACAGAAGTTGTATTGACAAAGCCAATATTCAGTGGATTCAATTCAGAAAACTGGAAGGTGTAAAGTTTACGACATTTCTTTCTGTGGACTCATTTGCTTCCTTCTCACCCCTCACCCAAATCACTATTAGGGTTCAATTACAGGGCAATGTTTTCAAGAGTCACAGATCCTCAATTCAGGGTTTAATATTAATATAACTGCATATCAAACTACTGTGCTGTTGACCAAGACTGAGAATGAAAATCATGCCCATTCCAACTTGCTTCCGTTGGCCTGAAAAATCAGAAACAAATCCAGCATCTGACTTTAGCGTGGTCATCTTTTCTTCAAGGCAAGGAAGGCTTTTTCAAGCCAAACATAGCCAGTGGAAGGAAGACTGCTCCATGTATGCACATGGAGCTTTCAATTCCACATGTTTTAGTAAAAAGATGCTCCAGCATAACAATGTTTGAGCAGGATAAATCGAGAAGGCCTGAATGGTCAATGATCACGTAAATGCCAACAATGTCATAAGAATAAGAAGCTACCCTTTTAAAGTACTCATAACCCTTTTGCTCAAGCTACGATCTTAAATCATATGAAACTAACATTTTTGTACTTTAGAAATAGCTGAAATCATCTATTTCACGTGGTTCAATGAAACGCTACAGAAGGGTAATAAATTGCTACATTTTCCTGTCAAATATCTAACTGGTTTTTTCCTTTCTAAAAAATAATATGGAAGAGTAGGCTTTTGGAAAGAAGCATATCAAAACTCATAAAACAGCAACAGGGGGAGCCTGGGTGACTCAGTCAGTTAAGCATCTGTCTCCAGTCATGATTGTGGGGTCCTGGGATTGAGCCCCAAGTCAAGCTCCCTACTCAGGCTCCCTGGTCACACAGAACCTGCTTCTTCCTCTCTCCCTGCTCCTGCTATCTCTCGCTATCTCTGGCTCTCAAATAAATAAATAAAATCTTAAAAAAAAAAAAAGTAACAGAAATTTTATCAATAAAAAACAAAGACAAGCTAAATCAAACTCCAGGAAGATCTTTTCTAAATATTCAGTTTACTAAACATCTTTTTTTTTTTTTAAGATTTGTATTTATTTATTCATGAGAGACAGAGAGAGAGAGAGAGAGACACAGACAGATAGACAGACAGACAGACACAGGCAGAGGTAGAAGCAGGCTCCCTCCAGGGAGCTTGATGTGGGACCCGATTCCAAGACCCTGGGATTACACCCTGAGCCAAAGGCAGATGCTCAACCACTGAGCCACGCAGGTTCTCGGACTTCTTTGTTTTTCTGAGAGACTCTCCAATTCCTGGCAGATACATTTCCCTATAGGCAGGAAGAAGAGAGCGAAGGAAGGGAGAGGGCTGGGCAGGGAAGAGTTAATGAGAACTTTCAGCCTCAGCTGAAACCTAGGACTCAAGTTTCCTCATCTTAAAGGAAGGCCCTGGATTGGATGACCTCTGAAGTCCCTCCTGGCTCTAGCACTAACAATTTATTGGGATTTGGTCACAGACTGTATTCTACCTATCTCCACTTGTATTTTACATCATCCTACTGTCAAACTCATAAATAATTTCACAGCCTATAAGGAACAGTCATTAACTGTCATTGGACCTAAACCAAAAAGAAAAAAAAAAAACCCCACTATATATAGCACATGTTTTTGCAGAGGGACATTGGCACTGGACACCATACACTCAGGAGTGCCTTCTGCTCTCTCTGCTGTGGGCCCTCGATACTCACACAAGGTCCTGCTTCTCCCAATCAGATCTCCTACAGTGCAAACCTGTTTGGAGATATCCTGTTAAGGAAACAAATTTCAAGTTTTGATACCCCCCTCCAACAATCTAGACACTGTCATTTTAGAGTTCAAGTAATGGCTTCACTTCTGTTTTAAAAACAAGCACATTTTCTACAAAAAGCACTTTATTTATTCAAATGTTAAAGCATTTAAAAAGACATACCCCCCAAAAAAAAGAGTTAATGGTTTCTTTATTCAAATACAAGAAAAATAAACGAATTATTTTCAGTGGAAATCAGATTACAAGTTGGCAGTTATAGCCCACGAACATGTTTATGTGGCCCACACAGTATTTTAAAAATATTTCACTTTACTGCCAACATTTTTAGGTGGGGAAATTTCACCTCAAACTCTAAATGTTCATTCCATGTTCTCCTGAAAAACTGAAAACTCTGGTTCTGCTGAGGTCCTCATTTGCCAGGCAGAGATAAGGGGCACATGCTTGCCCATTTACACTGGTTGAACCAAAGAATCTGAGAGTTGTCTTTTTGGTATTTTTTTTCCCCCTCCAATAAATGAGCCAAATAATGAAGCTCACTCTGGTCAAAGATGGTTTATGTTACCATCTTTGGTATTTTACCTTACTATTTTACCATGCCATAACTAAAGCAATCCAGAACCAAACAGGCCACTGAAAGCTGTGAAAAGCCATTCATCAACTATTTTAAAGAGAATACATAAGATAAGCTTCTATTTCTTATTAATGTGATGGCTACATCAAGTTCTGCATTTTTCTAACTGTAATAAAGTGTGATCATTAATTGAGGCCTAGATTACATGAATTTACTTTCTTTTTCAAGATGTGTTATTGCTGAGTTTAAATTTGAAGTTTTTCAAAATCTATTAACTTAATACAATTAAAAAAACCCTGCTACTCATACTAATATTTCACCCTCTTTGCTGAAAATAGGTCCTGTATTTTCCTAATCAGGTGACAGTTCTGTTATAAGCCTTAACAGGTTGTCTCTACCCTTCATGAAGAGGACAATGCATGTGATTTAACAGAAAGTCTTCCTAAATTTTGTTCGTAGCCCTAACGTGGATTCAAATACTTGTCATGTGGAGATAAGAAAGCTCATTTCACAGGAGTATTATTTGCAAAAAATGGCATAAACCTTGAGTTGTAGTAACGTTAACATGCAGGGTATTAACCAACTATTCACTATCTCTAGGAACCATGCAAAAAAAGTAGGTTGGACTAAGCTGCAATGTAGATGATAAGATGAGACATTGCTCTTCCCTCCTTCCCAGGAATGTGGTTAACAAAAGTCCAAGGAACACAAAGGGCAGATTCTGTTGGAGAATTGACCATGGAAAAGGAATGGCATCCTATTGCAACAGTAGGCTTGCAGTTGTTCAGAACGTTGCTGAAATTCTTAATAGCTCTTATTCTGAAGCATATCATCTTTTTCCATCAATAAAACAGCTGAGCCAAGGCCTGAGAGTATTTCTGATGACACAAGAACCTTTTACCATCACAAATTCATTCCCCTTAAACCCTGAAATCCTAAGTAGAGTTCCAAATTTAGAATATCCATATACTGCAGTCTATCATAAGGAAGAATATCATTATTAGCTCCTAAATCAACTACAAAAGAATAACAATTCTTGCTTTATGTTATGAACTAAAAATGCACTTTTAAATATCATCAATACAAGCATTATTTCCTTCAATGTGTTTACATGACCAAAATGTGCTTGCTACATGGTAACTTTCTTTCATAAACAAAACACAAAAAGTAAGCAGACATTTTCCACAATATTGTACACAAGTAACAGGCATAAATTCTCAAAAGAGAACATTTTATGTTAATTAAAAAAACATTTCTCTCCAATAAGAATATCTTTAATACCTCAAATAGACTTAGAAAGAACATGTCTGCTCTAAAAGAGGCCCTAAAAGTCTGCCATTTTAAAAAGTAGGCAGGAGAGACTTCGTGCTGCAGATTTTAACTCGGCCAATTAGCTGATCTGGCAAGTGTGGTATGACAGTGCTGACCACTAAAAGGGAGCTCAGAGCAAGCTACTGGGATTAGGCATTCTGAAGAGATTGGGCTAAAACCAAAAATGACCCTCAGCTTGCTTTCCACTGTTAAAGGTCCTATGACTCTACCAGCACTGCTGGCATTAAATAAAGCTCAATGATAAATACTGCATATGAACGTTTCAGTGTTTAGGGACACCTGGGTGACTCACTGGTTGAGTGGCTGCTTTTGGCTCAGGGCATGATCCCAGAGTCCAGGGATCAAGTCCCACATTGGGCTCCCCACCAGGAGCCTGCTTCTCCGTCTGCCTCTTTCTATTTCTGCCTCTCTGTGTCTCTCGTGAATAAATATATAAAACCTTAGAAAAGTAATATCCATGAACTCAAAAGTTCAATAAAAGCATATGTAAGCAAGCTTGGTACAGTAACTGTTCCCTCTATGGGCTCATGCTTAGCATTTCATGATGATGATGATGATGATGATGGGGATGAAGTATCTTAAAGATATAGAATATTATTCATCTATATATTCATTACCGATCTCTGTCAAACCGTAACTTTTATTATCCATACACTTGAAGGCTTTTTTTCTTTTTAAATCACAAATTCACTTCAGGAAGATCTCTGAATACCTCTTCCTGATGCCATGCTCCTCCTAACCCCCAGGTTGTCAGCTTAGTTCTTTAAAAAATTTTTATTTATTTATTAGAGACAAAGAGAGAGAGAGAGAGAGAGAGAGAGAGAGAGAGAGAGAGAAACAGGCAGAGGGAGAAGCAGGCTCCATGCAGGGAGCCCGACGCGGGTCTCAATCCCGGGTCTCCAGGATCAGGCCCTGGGCGGAACACAGCACTAAACCGCTAAACCACCAGGGCTGCCCATCAGCTTAGCTCTTAAAATGAGATCAGGTAGTACCTGGGATTTACTTCAAAATAAATTTGGGGGTTGAGGGGCACCTGGCTGGCTCAGTTGGAAGAGCGTGCAACTCCTGATCTCAGGGTTATAAATTCAAGCCCCATGTTGGGTGCAGAGATTACTAAAAATACATAGATAAATAAACAGCATGGTTGGCTGACTCAGTTGGTAGAGCATGCAACTCTTGATGCTAGGGTTGTAAGTTCAAGCTCCAAGTTGGGTTTAGAGATTACTTAAAAAACAAAATCTTGAAAAACAAACAAACAAACAAACAATTTGGGGAATTTGGAGTAGGGAGAGAAGAGGTCAGAGAGAAAGGGAAAGAGATGACCTAAGATTGGCCTACATGATGGAATAGAAGGATTCATTATACCTCCTCTTTTTGTATAATGTTTGGAATTTTTCTTAATAAAAGTTTTCTAAAAAACGAAAAAGAAATATCAGATTATAAATACGTTTAGGCCATACTCTTAAAGCTCACTATTCAACATAGTAGCCACTAGCTACATGTAGCTATTTAAATTCAAACACAAATTAATTATAATTAAGCAAGACAAAAAAATCAAATTCTATACTTGCACAAGTCCCATTTCAAGTGTTTAATAGCCATATATAGCTGGTGGCTACCATATTGGACACTGCAGTAATAGAACATTTCCATCATCTCAGAGAGTTCTGACAGCATTATTCTGCAGACTGCAGTGATATTTCCATTTGGAAAGAAGGTTGTATAATCAATAGAAGACTTGACCTTAAGATCATTATTGTTTATCTTGGGAAAGTGTAAGTCATGATTCATCAAAGAGGAGCTGAAGGGGTTGATTAGTATCTAATCAAACTATGAGAAAATTATGAAGATCAGTGTTTACCCATTGAAATCTAATCCCCAGGAAAAATGTATGGAATTGTACAACTTCAGTTAGGACATCACTGCAGTGGGTGCAATGAGTTCGGTGGCAAAGAGAATGGACAAATTAGCAACAACATTCCAAATGTGTGTATTTATTTATTTATTAAAGATTTTATTGAGTTATTTAAGAGCAAGAGAGATCACAAGCCGGGGGAGGGACAGAGGGAGAGGGAGAAGCAGGCTCTCCACTGAGCAGGGAGCCAGATAGGAGACTTAATGCTAGGGCCTTGGGATCATGACCTGAGCTAAAGGCAGACGTTTAATGGACTGAGCCACCCAGGTACCCTCAAATTATATTTAAAGACAAGAAAAGAAAAGAAGGAAGGAAGGAAAGAAGGAAGGGAAGAAATCTGAAAAATAATTCCAGCTTTAGTTTGAGAAATGGAAAAATCACACATTTCGGTATTGAGTTTAAGTTTTCTCCTCCTACTTCCTTTATTTTGGAATTAAAAAAGAAAAAGACTGGAAAAGGCTTTGCAAACAAAGAGGTATGTAATAAACAATCACATTGTACCAACAGGTGGAAGTACAGTCCTATATTACACGCCCCTACAAAAAGTCAAACCAAACTTCAGAGTGAGAGCAAAGGTAACAAATTTTGGGAAAACTGAACAATGAATCTGTTTGGCCTGTAGTGTTTCCAAGCATGTCTCCTACATTATCAGAAATGCCTCTGGGGGGGGAGCCCAGGTGGCTCAGCGGTTTAGTGCCACCTTCAGCCCAGGGCCTGATCCCAGAGTCCTGGGATGGAGTCCCACATCAAGCTCCCTGCATGGAGCCTGCTTCTCCCTCTGCCTGTGTCTCTGCCTCTCTCTCTCTTTGTCTCGGTCTCTCATGAATAAATAAAATCTCTAGAAAAAAAGAAGAAAGAAAGAAGAAAGAAAGAAAGAAAGAAAGAAAGAAAGAAAGAAAGAAAGAAAGAAAGAAAGAAAGAAGAAAGAAAGAAAGAAAGAAAGAAAGAAAGAAAGAAAGAAAGAAAGAAAGAAAGAAAGAAAGAAAGAAAGAAAGAAAGAAAGAAATGCTTCTGGGATAGGCTCAAAGTGAAGAGATGATTTGAACAACTCAGATGAGCTGAAGAATTCTCAGGCAGATACTTAAAAGTTTATCTGGGTCCTTTAATTGCTCAACATTATTACCTCACTAAAAGTTGCTTCAAAAATTTTTACCTCATTTTTTCCAATCAATGCAGTGTAAGCCACAAAATTTCTCTTTTTCAAAAATAGTTTTAAGCCTTGGCCCAAGTTTACAATTCATATATCAAAAACGTATTTCCCCTATACACTCTGTACCTAGTTTCTAGATTATAAGATATGTAGTTGACTTGAAATGGGTACATTAAAGAAGTTCCCGAACAAAGTACACAACAAAGTAGGCGCTATACACTCAGAGACAAGCACTTCTATCCTGAGACAGTGTGGGTTCCACTCCAAGGAAGCGGAAATGAAAATCATAGAAAAGATTAGATGATGTATCCAGTTTTTCTCTTTTCTGAACCTAGCTTCTGACAACAGTCTGAAGTCTTCCCTCCGATAAATAAGACTCTGATTAAAGAAAGATCAGTTTGTTCTCAGCATATATTTTTTTAAGTCCAGAGTAATCTGGTATGTTACAATGTGACATTCACACTCCCTCATTTACATAAGGTAAAAGAGCCTTGAACCAGGAAACAAGGTGTTTTCATCAAAACGCAGGGTTCTCCGACAAGGGCTTGCATACATGCAGCTCTTTTATTTATTTATTTATTTATTTATTTATTTATTTATTTATTTATAAATTTTTATTTATTTATGATAGTCACAGAGAGAGAGAGAGAGAGAGAGGCAGAGACACAGGCAGAGGGAGAAGCAGGCTCCATGCACCGGGAGCCCGACGTGGGATTCGATCCCGGGTCTCCAGGATCGCGCCCTGGGCCAAAGGCAGGCGCCAAATCGCTGCGCCACCCAGGGATCCCTTTTTTTTTTTTTTTTAAATAAATTTTTATTTATTTAACATGCAGCTCTTTGAGGAAGTGATCCAAAAGAGGAGTTGGGACTGAGGAGGATAAAACAGAGAGAGGCACAGCCATCCTAAATGTATATACATGGAGATAATCACCCGTGCGGACTGGGGCTGGGGACCATATTGGACCCTCTGAGGAGCCATATATATTGTGGCTCTGAATTGTCCAAGTTAGTTACAAAAGGGAGAAGTATTTGTTCACCAGCTTCCATCCTCCATCAGGCAAGTGTCAGCCCATGGGATGGAAATGCCCTTGGACATCCAGATGTGCACACAGGTCAAAATAACTAGACAGAGCCCAGGTGGCTACAGCAGAGAAACAGAAAGCTCCGAGGTCTACACTTGCCTGAAATTCACACAGCAACAGTTTGAATCAAAAGGTGGACTGAGGGGACGCCTGGGGGGCTCAGCGGTTGGGTGTCTGCCTTCAGCTCAGGGCATGATCCCAGAGTCCCGGGATGGAGTCCCACATCAGGTTCCCTGCATGGAGCCTGCTTCTCCCTCTGCCTGTGTCTCTGCCTCTCTCTCTGTGTCTCTCATGAATAAATAAAATCTTAAAAAAAGGTGGACTGAGATGAAGTGGACTGGCACAACTCTTCCCCAAAGGATCAGTTTTCACTCAGCCACATGTTTATTAATGAGGAGTGTACCACACAGTCTCTTCCCTTATATCTGGTAATACAGGCTAAGAATTCATGAATATAGTTGAGGCTAGCAGAACAAATGCTTGTGGAAATGAGATTTTTTTTTTTTAAATATTCCCTACTACACTTGATCATTCTTATTTAAATAGGAACTTAAAGAAAGTGGTGGTGGTGCAGAGACTCCAGAACACCATTAGGGCGATAGATGGGTGCTGCAGGGAATCACTGCTGCAGGAATTCAGAAAAAGAAAAATAACCAAAAACGGGTTAGCGAGTTGAGGCTTCAAGGGGAGGGTCTATTGGATCTGTGCCTCCAAAGTATGCTCTGATTAGAAAAAGGGAACACTGCGTTTCAGGTGTGTGAGAGACGTTTCAGGTGTGTGAGAGACGGGACAAATGCTCACTCCCTGCTGGGGTGGAATGGGTTGGCAGTTCTGCTTGGAACTCAAGTCTTTGGTATAAAGACACTATTATTTCCATACTAATTTCTTTTTTTATTGAGGATGAATGTTTCATGTATCACTGCAAGCACTTTGTGGATCTTAACTTATTTAATCTTATAAATCTTTGAGGAAGGTACTATTATTGTCTTACAGCTGATGAATGTGAGGTGCACAAGGTAACTAACTTGCAAAGGTGGTTAAATGGCAGAGCTGATACCCTAGAACCCAAGCAGTCTGGCTCCAGAGCCTATGTTCTTAACCAAAATGGGATATAGTACTACTGCCTCTCAGTGAGAGAAAACAAGGAAAAGAAAGGTGCCATCTGACGCATCTGCATTTAGGGGCAGATGGGCCGGGAAAGGACAGATTTGGAAGCATCCCAAGAGAAATAATTCTGTCAAGCAGCTGGAAGTCTAATGGCCTCAAAACCATTTCCCAAAACAATCCCAGAGCTGGGGCCACCAGAGAAAAACACAGAGGTCTTTCAGAAGGTCACCACCCATCCCTTACTTAGTGAGGATGCTACTGGAAGCTCCCTGTGAGTGAACAATAGGAATAATCACATCCTCCGCCTTCAATTCATCCTGGCTGCTTAACACACACACTTCTCATTCTACTATGTCCAACTGGAATCAGAGTAAGGGACAAAGGGAGTGAGAAAAATCATATGGATTGGGAACAATTTAAAAAATAATAATAAAGACCCTTGCCTCTATAGTAGATACCCTAACTAGTACAGTTTGGTGAAGTCTTATTATTTAAAATGTTTCCTGCCCTCTCTAGAAGAGGATTTACTTCCCCATCCCATGGCCCTCAAGCCTGGTCAAGTGACTGGCACAGCCACTCTTTGCAGAAGGATGATCCGCCTCATCTTGTTGAAGTTAGGAGTGACCAATTTACTTTGGCCAATTAAGTTTGTACCAAAGTGATCCATCTAAGAACTTGATGCTTCAGGATTCCGTATCTTTTTCCTCTGCCACCAAACTAGCAAAGTCCAGACCTACCTGGGTCCTGGAGTCAACACAGCATGGAGATCTCAAAGGATGGAACAAAGACTATGGGTAAGAAACAAACCTTTGCTGTGTAAGCTACCAAAATATGGGACCAATGTGTTACCTAAGCAAAACCTAGTCTAAAAGACAGACACAAATGGTAGGTCTGTATATATGGTGGTATAAGACCTTAGCTCTAAAACCTAGGCCTCCCAGTAATTGGCCGTACCACATTAGAGGTCAGCTCCCTTTTCCTCAGTTTTCTTGTCTATGTCACTTCTTGGGAATTTTAAGTATAAAGTGAGATGAATATCTTGACAGTTTAAGTAGAAATTTAAAAATCAAGATACCAAGAAGGCTTTCAGTGCACAAAGGTTTTTGGTTTTTTAAACTGAATTATAGTTGATTTACAATGCTATCTTAGTTTCAGGTGCACAACATAGTGATTCAACGACTCCATACATTAAGCTATGCTTACCAAAAGCATAATTCCCATCCGTCACCACCCAACACCATTACAATATTATTAGCCATATTCCCTGTTTCAAGTTTCATCCCTGTGACCTATCCACTCTGTAACTGGAAATTTGCCCCTTTACATCTCCTTCACCTATTTTGTCCATCCCCCATCACTGCCCCTCTGGCAACCACGTTTGTTCTCTGTATTTATGACTGTTTAGTTTTTTGTTTGTTCATTTGTCTTTTTTAGATTCTATATAAGTAAAATCATACGGTGTCTTATTTCACTCAGCATAATACCTTCTAGGTCCATCCTTGTTGTCAAAAATAGTAAGATCTCATTTTTTATGGCTGAATAATACTCCATTGTACATATATATGCCACATTCTTTATCCGTTTATCAATGGATACCTAGGTTGTTTCCATATCTTGACTGCAAATAATGCTGCAATAAACATAAGGGTGCATGTATCTTTTTGAATTACTGTATTTATTTTCTTTGGGTAAATATCCAGTAATGAAACTACTTGATCATACAGTATTTTTAATTTTTTGAGGAACTTCCATACTGTTTTCCACAATGGTCACACCAATTTACATTCCTGCCAACAGTGCATGAAAGTTCCTTTTTCTCTACATCCTTGCCAATACTTGTTATTTCTTGTCTTGATACTAGCCATTTTGAAAGACGTAAGGTAATACCTCATTGTGGTTTTGATTTGCATTTCCCTATGATTAGTGATGTTGTGCATATTTTTATGTGTCTGTTACCTATCTACATGTCTTCTTTCAAAAACATCTTTTCAGGTCCTCTGCCCATTTTTGAACTGAGTCTTTTTTTTTTTTTTTTTTTTTTTTTGGTGTGGAGTTGTGTAAGTTCTTTATATAATTTGGATATTAACCCCTTATTGGCTATTTCATTTGCAATAGGCTGCCATTCAGTAGGTTACCTTTTAGTTTTGTTGATGGTCTCCTTTACTGCGTAAAAGATTTTTATTTTGGTGTAGTCCCGATAGTTCACTTTTGCTTTTATTTCCTTTGCCTCAAGAGCCATATCTAGAAAACTGCTGCTAGGGTCAATGTACAAAAGATGTTTTCCTTAAAGAGTTTAACGGTTTCAGGTCTCTCATTCAAGTCCTTAATCCATTTTGAATTTATTTTTGTGTACTGTATAAGAAAGTGATCCGATTTCATTCTTTTGCATATAGCTGTGGTTTTCCCAATACCATTTATTGAGAAGACTGCTTTTTCCCCATTGTATATTCTGGTCTCCTTTGTCGTAGATTAATTGGCCATATAAATGTGGGTTTACTTCTGGTTCTCGAAGCTGTTCCATTAATCTGTGCTTATTTTTGTGTCAGTACCATAATGTTTTAATTACCACATCTTCACAGTATATCTTGAAATGTGAGACTGTGATACTCCCAGCTTTGTTCTTTCTCAAGACTGTCCTGGCTATTTGGGGTCTTTTGTGATTCCATATGACTTTTAGGATGATTTGTTCTAGTTCTGTGAAAAACACTATTGGTATTTTGATAGGGATTGCATTGAATCTATAGATTGTTTTGGGTAGCGTGGATGTTTTGACAATATTAATTCTTCCAACCCATAAGCATGGTATATCTTTCCTTTTGTGTCGTCTACAATTTCTTTCATCTTTTAAAAATTAAAAAAAAATCAAGATGCTGAGCAGACTTTCTATGCAGAGGGTTTGAGCTAAGCCTTTTTCTTTCAACAGCAGGTCTGAATAAACGTAATGGGCACACTTAATGAGACTCAAAATTTATGTTGACAATACACAAAGGGATGAAGAGAATGAAAAAGGTGTTAGGTCTTGGCTTTTAACAGACTTTTTTCCTACTTTCACAGAATCCAAAGGATTTTTAATTTTCTTTATGGAGAACACTGACTGACACTTGCAGTCCAAGGTAGGAGTCCTGCCATATTTCCTACCCTTTAGGACTCAGTTGCTTCAATGTTTTAGAAAACAAGAATCTGTAGTTCTACATCAATGAAGGCCTCAATAAAGAAGACTATGCTAGAGATGTCACTGGACCCCTCCTCCTCTTTGTGTGCTTCCTCAGTCTTCACTTACTTCCTCTATTCTTAAGGGTGCAATTTGGTCATAAAAGGAATTAGTTATCCTTTCTCATCTTCCCTCTATTCTACTGAATCCTGAAGAATTCATACTCTACAGACTTTGAAAATCTTCTACCAATCAATTCCAAAAATCTGGAGTTATCCTTAGTTGGGGAACAGGAGTGGATAGGATATAAAATATTTTAAATTTAAAACTGTGTAGAGAGGCACCTGGGTGGCTCAGTTGGTTAAGTGCCTGCCTTTGGCTCAGGTCATGATCCTGGGGTCCTGCTTCCCCTGTTTGTGCACTCTCTGTGTGAAACAAATAAACAAATAAATAAAATCTTAAAAAAAAACTGTATAGAAAATATGCACTTTTTTTTATAAATTTATTTTTTATTGGAGTTCAATTTGCCAACATATAGAATAACACCCAGTGCTCATCCTGTCAAGTGCCCACCTCAGTGGCCGTCACCCAGTCAAGAATACACTGCATGATGTAGTCTCCCCCCACCTGCCTAGAGTCACATATGTCCACTTTCCCTACTCAACCCTGAGTGCTGATGTCATAGCTGGATTTCCTTAAGAGGCTCTGCCTCACATCCAGAGCTTTGCAAATGCTATCGCCTTGGCTTAGCACACTTTTCCACCTCACCTTCCTTACTCATCCTTTCACTTCCTCACTCCTCCTACTGCTTACTCATCCTTCAGAGAAATCTAAAGAGAGCATCAGAGATCAGTATTTGGCATCTCAAATACTCAACATCATAACTTCAGTATCTGCTAAGAGAAAAGGATGGAAAAAATATCTGATGAAGCAGATAGATTGGGAAGCTAAGCATAATTACTGATGTGTTTAGGTTGCTGAGGGTTGTTCTGTTTTTCAATTTCTAAGCTATCTGTACTATTGTGATTCTACTTCTATAAGAATAAATTATGAAGAAAATCATAAATTGATCCCAAAGTAATGTTAATTATCAAAACAGGTATACTTTATTGGGTTTTGCAGACATAATTCCTTTGTAATTAATACGTGCTAGAAAATGGAGTTTGACATTACTTACAATTATATCAACATTCCCAGAGGCTGAACATCACAGACATATGGGTGTACTATCACTACAAGATGTCTTTACTTCACAAGTAGTTTTAAATTTTAGCCATGAAGGTCAGTTACCAGAGCCAAATTTGTTCTGAACAAGTAGAATTTTTACATCCATTCAATCAAAGAATCCCTTACATCTTTCTGGGCCCATTCATTTGCAGATAGTAGAAATTGTAACTGGGTTCTTCATATCATGCATTCACATGTGATGCCCTTCTTTATATCCTAATTTCTTTAGGATAAAAGGTGTGACTCACAGCAGGGCCACATAAACCAGAAAGTTCATATGGTGGCGATCACATCCTCATACACCTTTCCTTTCATCTCCTTAGGGTCCAGCTTCTGCGCAAGGCCCTTAATTGGGAACATCTCAGCTTTGCTTCTCCAGCCTCCAGCTGCTCCCACACTCTGCTCTTCTCTTCTCAGAGGCTTATATTTTATGTTATGTATATTTTTATAACAATTTTTAAAATGGAAAAAAAAAAAAAGAAAAAAAAGGAGAGGGGTATGACCAAAGCTGCTTCTTGCTGGGTACCAAAGATAATCTTTTTGGAGCATGAAGCCTTTCCAGCCTCTTCACCTCTGCCTGCCCCCTCCAGCAACACATCACCATCCCATACAGTCACGGTTCAACAGGTGGAGAGAATGCATCCACCAGGTAAACTTCCTGAACCCTTTGACTGGAGTAAGGCACTCACACTCACTGACATAGATCCTAAAAAAAAGATGGTTCTAATGCCTGGATTCCAGTCACATGAAAGAACAGACTCCGGATTTCTACCTCGGACCAGGCCTGCAATGATGCAAATTTGATTTATCACCCAGCAAATTCTTTTTAGAAGCCTGTCTCTAGCACCTTGGCCCCAGTATTGTTTTTAAGTTTTACAGTGGTTGCATTGATGGGCTGCCAGCAGGCCTGAGTGGGTCAGGGGTGTTACTGTTTAGTTCGAAGGGAGTTTTCTGTCAATCTGGATTTTAAAAACAGCAACAACAAAGGGGGTATCAATTATATTGTAAAGTAGGTCTCCTTGGGGCAACGGAGTAGAAGCTTTAGATCTTCTGGGTCTTTGTCTAAATAATGGTTCTGCTTCACTGACCCCAGTTGAGACAGGTCTAACTAGCACAATGAAAGAGTTTTCAATAAATTTTAAAATCCAACAATTGCCCCTATACACCCCACCCCCAATCAAGTTTAAGGTCCTATAAAGAGAAACTAGTGGCATAGAAAGCTCTGATTGTAGCCTGCCCCACAGGGAGTCTAAACCCAAAGATCATTATCAGCTGTGGCATCATCAGTGGACATACACACTAGATCTTCTGGCAATCAATCAAAGTAGGACATCCAAATCATTCATTCCTTTGTCTAGACACAGGGTAGCCCCTTTAAAAGCACCGAGCATCTGTTTCCTCTATTATATGAGTGTCCAAAAAGACAGGGTCTACTGGGCACACAGTTTGGTTTCTAAGTTGCAGCTTATACGAGATGAGTTATGCTTACCTATGCAAATCTCTCGTAATCGATGCAAATACACTAACAATCTATGAGCTCTTATATCAGGATGGTGGGATGTGGGTAGTTTTGTTCTTTTAATCAGTTCCGTGGGTCTGTTTTTCATTGTGGTGTAAACACATCATTTTAAAAGATATTTTAAAAGATTAAAAAAACCCTAAGACTTTCAAAAGATTTAAGGAAAGACTACCTCAAACACTTCCTTTGTTCCTTAATAATTGTTTTTAGAGTCTCAATATGTATCATTTTTACCACTGAATAAAGAGCTTTAGTTTTTTTAAAAACCTCCCCCCAGGGAGGTCTGGGTGGCTCAGAGGTTGGGCACCTGCCTTTGGCTCAGGGCTTGATCCCGCAGTCCCGAGATGGAGTCCCACATCGGGCTCCCAGCATGGAGCCCATTTCTATTTCTCCCTCTGCCTACATCTCTGCCTCTCTCTGTGTGTCTCTCATGAATAAAAAAAAAAAAAAAAAAAAGACTTTTTTAAAAAATAAAGAAATAAAAAATAAAAACCTCCCCCCACGACAGCCCCTTTAGCCTTTAGGTAGCCACCCCAGGACCTTTCTCAGCTCCATTAATTTTTCTCCAGGTACAAAAGAACCAGAGCCCTCCACATGGAAGGCTACAACCTCAAGATGTAATCGGCAAACTTATAGCAGGAGAAAATAACATTTCATTGTCAGTCCCCAGCCTCTTCCTGGTGAAAACAGACCATATCTTCATGAACTTCTCTAATGATTCCCAAGCAAGATCTTTATCTGCATTATAATTGTTGACTCAGCAAGAGGCATGTAATTCCCTTTCTTCCTAAATGGCTTACATACTCCACTGAAGTTCGTCACTTTTATCCACATGGACACTAAATCTCTCAGAAAATAAAAGCTCCAGGTGAAAAAAGAGAATTTCTGTCTTGTCCACTGCTATAACCTTGGCTCCTAGAACAGACCTGGCATACAGGAGGTACTCGATTAATGGTTTTTAAATGAGTGAATGAATGAACTTGGTTTTCCATTTCTTTTGGCTCTTTTGACAAAGAATGAACTTGGTTTTCCATTTCTTTTGACAGAAAAAAGAACAATTAAACATGTCTCTTGAAGGATATCATAGAAACTCTCCACCGCCAGAAAAGTTTAAATACATACCTTGTTAGGGATAAAGTAGGAAATATTTCTGCATTGGGAAGAAGG
The DNA here is from genome assembly GCF_003254725.2 of Canis lupus dingo. Classification (NCBI taxonomy): domain Eukaryota; kingdom Metazoa; phylum Chordata; class Mammalia; order Carnivora; family Canidae; genus Canis; species Canis lupus. The sequence goes on along the minus strand of NC_064274.1, from coordinate 1,529,439 downwards.
CTGAACTGAATAACCTCTAAAAGTTCCTTTCACCTCGTAGACTCTGTAACCTGAACATCACACCTTAAGAGAGTGGATCAGCTACATAAAGCCTCATTCCCAGGTACAGTAAATTACCATGCTCTGTTTGAAATAAAGATAATAGCTGTCCTGGGATTTGGATGCAAAAATACCAACTCATCCAAAATGTGGACACATCCCTAGGGGAGAACGCTCTTGCTAATCATTAGTTTATATTCTGGGAACAGCAGATATACTTCAGGATCTTCTCTGACCAAGACCATCCACGAGAAAATGGAGAAGCTAGGGGTCGAGATTAGAACAGAAATAAACAGAACCACACTAACCTGAAGCCTTTATGTTTTCCGGCCGACAAATCTGCTTTAGAAACATCTGAATTCAGCCTTAAGGTTTAAACGTTTGTAAGTGAATGTAACCACTTCATAAGACAGAAAATATTCCATCTGACATATAAGGAATTTTCTCCAGTAAAATCTCGTATTTACCTAGGATATCTCACTAAGATGTTCCAAGTTAAGAATGCCTAAAATTAAGAGCAAATTATCCTAACTGAACTTTCTTTCAATCTGGATGGGAGAGGCAGTTTGTAGGGAAAGGAGTCTGTTCATGTTTTCCTAAACACCTTTAAAAAAAAAAAAAAAAGTCTAATTCTAAAGGAGTAACTAGGGAAACTCCATCCATACATAAATCAACTTCGGAATGATTCTTTTCTCTCAATACACCCTTCCATTTGTTCAAATCATAGAATAGATAAAGGCACAGGAGGGGTAGAGAATTCTAGGACGGAGGATGTAGTGTTGATCCCTTGGAGCTGGGTTTGGAGAAATATTCTGCATTCACCAGGGTTGTTTTGAAGACACAACTAAAAGCACCACACTTAAAACAAGAACTGAATGAACAAAGTGAAACAATTCAACAATTCCTTGGAACTATATGAAAAGACTTTTCAACTCTGTAGTCAACTCTTGATGACCCATTCCACAACGCAGTCCAAAAAAAAGTCTTGTTTTTAAACTGTAATTTAATCTTAATTCCAACAGGGAATGTGCAGAGACAGCAGTTACCTCCTCTGTACACATACACTTTTTAAAATCTCCTCCATTATTTGAATACAAGAGGTCTTACACAAGAATTGTGTGGGATTAAGCTCACATCTGGTTAGCAGACCTGGTGTTGGATATGATTATGGCCACACAACTAAACCTTAAATCCACATACTGTTCCCATTTAACTGACATCTATGAACTAACTAATTTATAGAAAACGTGCAACAAATTATTTCTTCCACATCCCCCAAGCCTCAAGAACGCACCAGCAATAGGTGTTACTGAACACTTCCCTCGCCCCAGATTTGCATTCCTAGATGCTCTCCAATGATCTAAAGTGGGCAATTGTTAGTTATTGGAATCTGTGCCCTGGAAAGAAGTATATAGGGAGAGGGGAGAGGGGTGGGAGTAATTTACTCAGATAAACTTGACCTTGCTGGACCTCAACTTCCTCGCCAGCAAAATGCACCGCGCAATTCCCTCGGTGACAACAATCCCTGACCACGAATTGTCAAGAAGGCAACTGTGTGCAAGAGGAGACCTGGGTTCTTTACCGTATACCATTAAATATTAGCGTCTAAGACCCCTAAAGGACCCACCGTTATGCTTCAACGTGACCACAGCACACTGTGACTGTGGGGAACGTGTCCGAAGACACCTCGGCAGCGGAGCCAGCAAACCGCGAGGACACGCAGAGGGTCCCCACGGACCTCCCGGGGCCGGGTGGGAGGGGGTGGGGGAGGGGCGGCTGGGGCCGCACAGGGCGCGGGTTTCCGGAGTGGACTTGTAGGGAGGCCTGGGAGTCGGAGCACCGCCTGGCGTGCCCGGGGCTTCGGAGCTTCCAGGGTCTCCGACTTCCGTGCATAACCCTAAGACCTCTCAAGCCACCACCTGCAGCTACACAGTTGCGGGGAGGAGGGGAGAGAGGAAAAAAGGGGTGGTACAGAGGGGGGGGGGGACCTCGCTCGAGGCGCCCCGATACCCGCGGTGAGAAAGTGGACTTTGAACATCGATCGGCAAAGACCTGGGGAAAGAGGCGGCCTCCGCCGGTCCCGAGGAAGCGGCACGGCCCGCGCCCCTTCCCGCGCCCCTTCCCGCGCCCCTTCCCGCGCCTCCCGCTCGGGGATGCCCAGCGCCGGCCGGGACCGCGCCCTCCAAGCCGCGAGCTGAGCCGGCGCCCCCGGGGCGGGAGCGTCCCTCTCGCGTCCTTCCCTGGCTCCCCGCGCCCCCTCCCTCGGTCCCCGGCCTCGCGCCCCCGCCTCCTGGGTCCGCCGCCCCCGGCCTCCCAGCCGCGCCGCTCCGTAGCGCTCGCACCCGCACGGCCCCGTGAGGTCTCACGCGGGGGTCTCGGGCTTCTGTCCGCGTCCGGGGCAGGGCCGGGGGCCCGGGCCTCACAATGCACCGGGAGCCGCCAGGGCACGCCCACGCTGCAGGCTCCAGCCGCCCGTGCACCCCGGCGCCCGCTCCCCGCGCCCCGCGCCCCGCACCCGGCGCCCGGCTCCCGGCTCCCGGCCCGGCTGTCACCGCAGACAGGTGTGCGCGCCCCCGGGGAGGCCGGCGCCCGGCGCCCTGTAAAGGGACGCAGGAAGGGCCCTTGCCCCGGCGGGCACGGCCTGGGGCGCGGCGACCGCCCGACACCCTGTTGCATCCCGCAGCGCAGCAGCCCCCGGGCCCGGCCCCCGCTGCAGGCGCGCCCGACCTCAGCCCGCGGCCCCGCCCGCCCCGGGGCGCCGACCCCCATCCCGGCAGCCGCGGGCACCGCGGGCGAGGGCGGCGCGGCCCGGCACTCACAGACGGTCTCCCCACGGCCACGGCCATCGCGGCTGCCGCTCCCGCTCCGGCTCCGGCTCCGACCCCGGCTGCGCCTCCCGGGTGCTCTCGGCCGACGCGGGCTGCTGCTCCGGCTGCCGCTGCCCCCGCCCCGGCCCGCCCCGCCCCGCCCGCCTCGCCCGCCTCCCCCGCGCCTCCCCCGCGGCCGCGCGCTGCTCGCCCCCGGCTCCCGCGCAGCCCGCGGCATCTGCTCCCCGCCGCCCCGCCCGCTTCGCCGGAGCAACATGGCCACCCGCCTGGAAGGGACCATTTGCTTCCCCGGGAAGGGGTGCGAGTCCGGCGTCCCGGCCGGGCCGGTGGGGGGCGGCGTGCGGGCCCGGCCGGGGGGGGCGCGCGGGCCGGGGGGCTCCCCTCCGCGAGGGCGGCCGCGGGCCCTGCACGACCCTGCACGACCCCGCCGGGGCCCCGCAGCCTGTCGTCCGGCCCTCCCCGCTCGACCGCGTGCTGCAGCCCGAGCCAGCTTCTGCGCGCGGAGCTCCCCCCGGGTCCCGCCGAGCGCTTCCCGCGGCGGACGGGCCGGGAGGCTGCGGCGCGGGGCCGGGGGCGCATCCGAGCCCGGGGCCAGCGCGCCTCGCCCGGCGGGGCCGGCCTGGGAGGGCCGCGGGCGGCCGAGCTGGGGCTGGGGCTGGGGCTGGGCAGAGCCGCCCGGGGCAGGGGTGGCCTCTGCACGACTCTCCTCTTGCCCCGGGGAGACCGCGGGGCAGGCAGCTGCAGGAGGCTGTGGCCGCCGCGCGCGTCCGGGGGGACCACGGGGCAAGGGAGGCGGCCTGGTGGCTGCGGACGGAGGGGGCCGCCCTGGAGCGCGGGCCCAGGCCCCCGGGAACGAGCTGGGCGCTCACACGTGCGGCTCGGCCGGCCTCAACCGACCGCTGGGTCGGGCCCCACGCCGCGGAGGCCGCGGGCCTGCGGGGTCGGCGGGGCCGGGAGGCTCCCGGGCGGCGGGAGGGGCCTGAGCAGCAGCTGTGGGGGCGTCGCCGCGGGTGCGAGCGCAAGGGCAGAGCCGGGGGTGCGGGGGGCCCGGGGCGCGCGGAGGCGGGAGAGCCTCGGGGTGGGCCGGGACTCGCCGACCAGAGCGCGGGGAGGGGGCGCGGCGGCCGCGGAGGGCCGTGATGATGAGCCCACGCGGCTGCGCCCTCGGCGCGAACCCGGGCCTACCGGGGCCGGTGAAAGACGCAGCGCGCCTTCGGGCCGGGGGCGCCTCCGGGTCTGACCCGAGACCCAGCGCCCAGGTCTCCCCGCCTGGCGCCCGCGCGGCCCGGCTGCTGCGAGGCGGACGCTGGGTTCCCGGGGCAGGGCTCCGGGGCTTGAGCAGGATTCCGGCCACGCGGGCGAGAACAGGACGGAAACACTCCCGCGGAGGAGGAGGGTCTCTGGATGGGGGCGTGTTGGGCCTGAGGGCGGGCCCAGCCTTGGAGAGCGGGAACCTGCGCGGTGCCGACCACTGCCCGCCCCGCCCCCACCCCCACCCCAGACTTCAAAGCCTTTGAAGAGGAGGACCAATGTTATGCCGAGAATACAGTAGACCCTAAGTGCTGAACTAAGATCACCACGGGGCGGGGAGGGGGTTGCTATGCAAAGGGCAGGGGAAGAGAGAACTACTTGGACGCACTGTTCTAGGTATGTGGCCACTTGGTTCCCTCTGCCTTAGGGAGGATTGAACCGCGGCACCGACCCGGGCCAGGAGGTCCCACTTAAATCCTGTGAAAACCGCTCTCCGCATGTTGCCAATGGGATGAAAGGGCCTTCGGAAACCAGCTCTCCATTTTCTGTTACGTTGACCAGACCAGATGGCAGGATTGAATTAATCAATCGTTTTTATTTTGATTTATGTCTTTGATTTGTAAGTGTTTATGTTGAAGACCTTTGATTAGATCAGAAGAATATGAACTCCCTGCCTTGGTGGGTAGGCTAGATTACTCTCAATCGCAAAAGCTTAAAATCACTTATTCCATCATCTGTTTGAGGATGTTTGTCCTTTTAGGACAAAATCATCGCAATTTACCCCACGTCTGCGTGAATTCTTTGGTGGACAAGAAGTAATGCCTTAAATTCCCTCCTCCGTGTGCTTTTTGTTTGTTTTGGCAGACAGGCATAACTATATTTAATGAAAATACAATATAATTGTTTTTGGCCAAGGAAGGCTAGTGCAGAATGTCATTTCTTATCATGAAGTTATATATTATCATTCTACAACCAGACTACCTACGTTCAAAAATCCTGGCTCTACCACTTCATAACTATGTGACTTTAGGCAAATTATTTAGCCTTTCAGCACTTTAATTTTCTCATCTTAAAATCTGTTTAATGATCGTTCCTCCCTAACAGAGTTGCTAAGGGATTAGAATCACCTTTTGAGATAGCTCTATGCCTAGCACTGTGGCAGGAACTAAAAATCTTTAAATGCGGGTACCTCTCTGACTCTTAACCAGTGTGCACAGTCTGCTGAGAGACAGATGTTCAAACAACTCTGATGGAGAACACGAATCCTAGAAAAGATACATGAATTATGGGATTAAAGGAACTATCCACTCTGCCTGTCATCAGAACGGGAAAGGCTTCACCAAGGAGGTGGGACAGGAGAGCAAGCAAGGAAGACCCTGCACGTTGTTCTTTTAGCCCCGGGAATCGTTCCGGCTTCTTAAATGTTACTAGTTCTGAGGCGCCTTCCCATCTCATTGTCCTTCTAATTTTCCCTTCTTCAGTGCTTCTCCAATTTTAGTACCTACGAATCACTCAGAGATCCTGTGTAAATGCAGATTCTAATTCACTAGGTCTAGGTGGGTCCTGAAAGTCTCCATTTCCATCTGGCTCCCAGCTGAGGCTGATACTGCTGATCTGGTATCATACTAGACTAAGAAGTTTACGGTCGTGAAGCAGTACTTTTATGTAAGTTTCCTTGTTTGAAAAATCTGCATTAAGTTCTTTTTTCCACTAAGACCTTGACAAATATAAATGGAAACATGAAAAATTGAAACTCTCATTCATGAGCTCAATTGCTTTTCCTATTGCTAAAACATTTGTTTAAAAATTCTTTTGAGGGGCACCTGGCTGGCTCAGTCAGTAGAGCCTCAGACTCTTGATCTCAGAGTTGTAAGTTCAAGCCCCACATTGGGTGTAGAAATTACTTGAAAAAAAATTTTTTTCATTTTAGACATTGTAAATTTACCAGTGATCCTCAGACTCTCTTGCTTTTTATGCTTTTTGAAAATTAAAGCAGTATTTGCCCCTATTTAATCTTCTGGCATTTATCATTTTTCTCTAGTTTCTCAAAGGTGACCAGTATGGATTCTACAATCACTTATGCAAAGTCTTTCAAGAATAATTTATTTAGGCCTGGAATGTTTAACTCAGAACAGTTGGTTGCTCATTTACCACATTGGATTTCAGTAGCCTTTTAATCATTAAAATATTTTTTTTTCTTTTTTTTTTTAATTTTTATTTATTTATGATAGTCACAGAGAGAGAGAGAGAGGCAGAGACATAGGCAGAGGGAGAAGCAGGCTCCATGCACCGGGAGCCCGATGTGGGATTCGATCCCGGGTCTCCAGGATCGCGCCCTGGGCCAAAGGCAGGCGCCAAACCGCTGCGCCACCCAGGGATCCCCATTAAAATATTTTTAATGAAAAATTATTTTGCCCCTTCCTTTTTTTTGTCTTTTGATAGCATTATATCATCAGCACCCAAATAGTAGCTTTCATCCTTTCTTGTTCACAGTCTTCTGGCATTACTTGAAAAACAACAACAAAAAAAAAAAATTCTGAAAATTCCTTGGTGTTCTTTTTAAAAGCAAAAATTACTTAAGCCTACAAGAAAGTATCCGTCCCTGTAGGCTTATGCTATTCTTTAATGCATGCTCTTTTAAATTCTGATCTTAAGAAACACCCCGTGAAATGACATGCTCACTGGAATATGAGGACTTGGACTCTGGCTACTCCCTTTGGCAGCCAGCCTTGGAGTGTGGTCACTCCCAGGTTCTAGCTCCTGGTTCTAGCACCTATAATTATCAGATAATTCCTTTTTCCCTGTGGCCATTGTGATGCCAGTTACTATTTCTCTTTGAGAGCCTAAAAAAAAAATTATGTAGTTGAAGTCCCTCTGGCTACTAGACATTGTCACTGGGAAGAGAATCATACATACACGCCTATATATTCTGACAGAAATATCACTTCTATATTCTCACCTTTCATCTCAACCTATTCGCTAGCTACCGTTCTACCATTATCAATTGCCACCAGCTGGATAATTCTAGTGCATGGGGCTACACTGCACTACATTTCTTGTCTTGTAGACTTGTTCCTTTTAAATGAGGTAATACTTCCTTTACTTATTTCAGTCATAAGTTCCTTACAACTTCATCTACCAAGATCTATTGGATTGTGTTCATTTCCTTCTGTTAATTCCTCCAAGTTCAATTTGCTTTGCCATTAATTCTCCTTTTCCAACCTGACTTCAAAAGTCACCAGCATTATATTTCAGGTTTCTTCTGTTTCATTTAGTCCACCTGGATCAACTTCTGTTGAAAAAAATCTGTTGGCAGATTTTTTTTAAAGATTTATTTATTTATTTATTCATGAGAAATGCAGAGAGAAAGAGTCAGAGACACAGGCAGAGGGAGAAGCAGGCTCTCTGCAGAGAGCCCGACACGGGACTCGATCCCGGGATCCAGAATCATGCCCTGAGCCAAAGGCAGACCCCCAACCACTAAGCCACCCAGGCGTCCCAAATTTTGGCAGATTATGCTTCATGCCTCATCATTAATTCTCTTTAGAAGAATTAAATTGCAGTTGGGGTATAGGCTATTTCTATAATAGAAACACCCCAAAACTCAATGACCTGAAAAAGACTTTTCTCATGAAAAGTCCAGGAGGTGGTAAGCAGTCCAGAGGCCTGACAGCTATGCTTCTTGAGCATGTCATCCAGGAGTCCACATTCCTGTTGCTATCTGGTTGCTCCATCAAGTTCTGATCATTACCTCATCTACTCTGATCAAAGCTGGTTTACCAACACCATAGCCATAGTTTAGCCCATGGGGAAGATAAAGAGGAAATGGAAGGGAAGCAATTTCCTTTTAAAGAAGTGACCTAGACATAGCACACATCACTTTTGTTTACAATCCATTGCAAAACTCAGTCACATAAATGTACTCAGCTCTAGGGGAGGCTAGGATATATAATCCCTCTTTTTTTTTAAATCTCTTATATGGCACCAAATGCCATACTAAAAGTTGGGTAGAGGACCCTATTTATAAAAGGAAGAAATGAAAAAATTGATACTGGGAGAAAATCAGTCTCAGAAGTAATATATTTATATGGTTAAAAAAAATAGTATAAAATTGTATAGAATGAAGTCTCCCACTCCATTAACAATCTGTCCAGTCCCCATCCCTTCCCTGAAAGATAATTGATTAGTGTCTATTGTATCTTTCCAGAGTTTTCTTAAAGCAACTTCAAGTAAATGTAAATATATATTCTTATTTCCCACCCTATCCCATGTTTTACATAAAAGAAAAAAATGTGTACCATTCTGCACCTTGTTTTGTTTACTTAGCACTGTATTTTACACATCCTTTTATATGAGTGACCAGTTATCTTCCTCATTCTTTTATACTGTTGCCTAATACTTTTAAAGATGTATCATCTATTTAACAGTCCCACTGATATATTCAGTGTTGTTTCTAAACTTTTGCCATTACAACCAATGCTGAAATAATAACCTTTTGCTTGTCATTTTGAACATGAGAAAGCATATCTCTAAGGTACATTTCCAGAAATAAGATTAGCCAATCTTATGATACTGAGCCAGTCTTTTGATCTCATTGAGTCCCATTTTCCTATAAAATGAAGCTCATATTTACATCATAGAAAGGGTCATTATGATAATGAAATAACTAAATATAAAGCTATTGTAAGACAGGATCAAAATCATAAAATAGAGATACATTTATCAAAATATGCACAAGCTTTGTACCGTATATAACACAGCTGAGGGTAGCCTGGTGACTCAGCAGTTTAGCGGGCCTTCGGCTCAGGGCGTGATCCTGGAGACCCAGGATCAAGTCCTACATCGGGCTCCCTGCATGGAGCCTGCTTCTTCCTCTGCCTGCGTCTCTGCCTCTCTCTCTCTCTCTCTCTCTCTGTCTCTCATGAATAAATAAAATCATATATATATGTGTGTGTGTGTGTGTGTATAAAACACAGCTGAGACAAGTTCCAGGAAACCTAAATTGAGAGATATACCATCTCCATGGATTAGATGACTCAATATTTTAAAAATGTAATTCTCCCCAAATCAATCTATAGATTCAGTATAATCATAGTTGAAATTCCAGGGAGCATTTGTAATAGAAATTGACAACTTGATTCTAAAATTTAATGCAGAAACACAAAAGACCTAGGATAGCTAAAATAATTTTGAAAAAGAACAAAGTTGGAAGGGATGCCTGGGTGGCTTAGCAGTTGAGAGTCTGCTTTTGGCCCAGGGCGTGATCCCAGGATCCAGGTTCCAATCCCACAGTGGGCTCCTTGCAGGGAGCCTGCTTCTCCCTCAGCCTATGTCTCTACCTCTCTTGTGTCTCTCATGAATAAATAAATAAAATCTTAAAAAAAAAAAGAAAAGAACAAAGTTGAAGAATTTAAACTACTTGATTTCAAGGCTTACTAAAAAGCTAGTTATCAAGACATTGTTGAATTGGCAAAAATACAGTCATATAGTCCTTCAAAAGAGCACAGAGTATCCAAATATATACTCACACATGTCTGGTGAATTGATTTTTGACAAAGATGCCAAGGTAATTCCATGGAAAATGATAGTCTTTTCAAGAAATCAAACCAGAACCATTAGATGTCATATGGATAAAAACATTAAGAAAATTGTCCAGTGTCCAATCATCATTGTGACACTAGTAAGAAGCAGAGCCAAGATTCACGTATTCATACAGATACATACATATGACTGATTTTACTTATACACAAAGCTTGAATCCAAATGGATCATAAACCTAACACTTTGAGGTGCCTGACTGGCTTAGTAGGTGGAACATGCAACTATTGATCTCAGGGTAGTGAGTTTGAGCCCTATAGTGGGCTTAGAGATTTCTTAAAAAAAAAAAAAAAAAAAAATGTAACCCTTCTGGAAGAAATCATAGGAAAATCCTAATGACTTTGGATTAGACAAGGATTTCTTCAGACACAGAAAACACTAACCAACTGGATATCATCAAAATTCAAACTTTTGCTCCTCCAAAGACACCGTTAAGAAAATGCAAGCTACATACTGAAAAAAAATATCCGCAATTCTTGCAAAGAAGTTTTCTTAATGAGCAAAATATGTGAATACACACATCATAAAAGAAGATATATGTTTGGCCAAATGTGCATGAAATGGCACTCAACATCATTGTCTTTACAGAAATGCAAATTAGACCATAATTAAAGCTACTAGAATGATGAAAATCAGAAAAACTGGCAATACTAATTGGTAGGTAGGATGTATTGTATCTGAACTCCAATGCATTGTTAGAATATACAACCACTTTGGAAAACAGCTTGGCACCTTCTTATAAATACCTATCTACCATTTAACTCAACAGTTCCAATCAGTTATTTACACAAAAGAAATAACAACATGCATCCACAGAATGTTTATAGCAGCTTTATTTATAATAACCAAAAAATGGAAATAATCCAAGAGTCTCAATTGGTTAGTTGATAAATTGTGCAATTTCTATATAATTGGACACTCAATAGTAAAATTTACTACAGATACATGCAACATGTGGATAAACCTAAAAAATATGCTGAGTGAAAGAAACAAGACAGAAAAAGTATATATAATATGATTCATTGATATGAAATTTTAAAACATAACTATAGTTACAGAAAACAGGGATCCCTGGTTGGCACAGTGGTTTAGCGCCTGCCTTCAGCCCAGGGCATGATCCTGGAGACCGGGGATCGGATCCCACATCGGGCTCCCGGTGCGTGGAGCCTGCTTCTCCCTCTGTCTGTGTCTCTGCCTCTCTCTCTCTCTGTGACTATCATAAATAAATAAATTAATTTAAAAAAAAAAAGAAAACAAAATAGTGATGACCTGGGCAGCCCTGGTGGCTCAGCGGTTTAGCCGTCTTCAGCCTAGGGCATGATCTTGGAGACCTGGAATCAAGTCCCACGTCAGGCTCCCTGCATGGAGCCTGTTTCTCCCTCTGCCTGTGTCTCTGCCTCTCTCTCTGTGTGTCTCTCATGAATAAATAAATAAAATTTGTATTAAAAAAAATAGTGATGACCTGGGGTCCCAGGTAGGGAAGATTGACTTGAAAAGGGTACAAGAGGAATTTTTGGAGCAAGGAAAATGTTCTAGGATTATGATAGTGATTATATAGGTGAATTAATTTGTCAAAGCTCATTCAACTATATACTTAAAATGTATATTATTATATATCAATCATATATCAATAAAATTTATTTTTAAAATTACTGTAGTTGCTTTTATATCAAAAACTCTAAACAGGATCCCTGGGTGGCGCAGCGGTTTGGCGCCTGCCTTTGGCCCAGGGCGTGATCCTGGAGACCCGGGATCGAATCCCACGTCGGGCTCCCGGTGCATGGGGCCTGCTTCTCCCTCTGCCTGTGTCTCTGCCTCTCTCTCATTCTCTCTGTGTGTGACTATCATAAATAAAAAAAAAAAAAAAAAAACACTCTAAACAGGTCTCTTTCTCTAGAAGTCATCACATAATATCAAACTTCTGTTTAGACTTACTGAATGCTTACTCTGTCAGGCACCACGTAAGGTATTTTGCATGCATTTCATTTAATCATCACAACAAGCTCTCTGATATCTCCCTATTTTACAGATGAGGATAGTGAAGCACAAAAACATTAAGAAAATTGCCCAGTGTCCAATCATCATTGTGACACTAGTAAGAAGCAGAGCCAAGATTCAAATTCAGGTTTGTTAGACTCCGTCATCCACATCCTTCATCATGCTATGCCTTTCCTCAGCACTTGCATCATTCTTAACAAACACACTTCTTTGGAGTTTTACTTACCAAGAAGAACTTCCATTATTAAAATAGTAACACAAGCTTTATTGTTTGGAGGAGAATCTTTATATGTGAAGAGATAGCAACCAAGCAGACCTAATTTGATTTTTACTGAGTATATGTTTGGCACAACATGGAACACGGAGGCACTCAACATACATTTGGTATTATTGTTGTTCTATTATTTTACCTAACCTCTGAGATTCTCTTCCTTTCTGCTACCACTATCATACAGACACCCAGGGTCCACTGATCCCATTTAATGCTCTGGCCTCAGTCTAGCCAGACTACCTCATTTCCCCCTTAGCCCAATAGAAATTGGCTGGAACCAAAAAAAAAAAAAAAAAAAAACCAAGAACAAAACAAAACTTTAATGCTAGTGAGGTAAGCAAAGTGAACACTTAGAATAAAAACCATCTGGCTTACAAAATATATCTTCTTACCATTTCTTAAACATTTACGAATAATGTACTACACAAAAAAGCGAAATGTGAGACAATATGCTACCATTCCTCTAAAAAGAGACTAGAAAGAGAAGGACTCCTAAAAATGAATATGCATAGAATATCTTTAGGACGCACAGGAAACTGGCAGTAGTGTTTGCCTCTGTGAAAGGGCACATGGGGCTTCCCGGACCGGCTGAGCAGGAGGTGCCGTCATGGGAGTCGACATCTGCCACAGCAAGGAGCTCAGGACGTCTACCTGAGACTGTTGGTCAAGCTGTACAGGTTTCTGGCCAGACGAGCCAACTCCACTTTTAACCAGGTTATGTTGAAGAGGTTTGTCCCTTTCCCGGATGATCCGGAAGATGAAACTGCCTGGCCGGGAAAACAAAACAGCTGTGGTTGTAGGGACCATAACGGATGATGTGCGTGTCCAGGAGGTGCCCAAGCTGAAGGTGTGCGCACTGCGCGTGGGTAGCCGTGCCCGGAGCCGCGTCCTCAAAGCTGGCAAGATCCTCACCGACGACCAGTTGGCCCTGGACTCCCCCAAGGGCTGTGGCACCGTCTTGCTCTCCGGTCCACGCAAGGGCCGAGAGGTGTACACCTTGGCAAGGCCCCAGCAACCCCACACAGCCACACCAAACCCTACGTGAGATCCAAGGGCCGGAAGTTCGAGCATGCCAGAGGCCGCAGGGCCAGCCGAGGCTACAGAAACTAACCCTAGAGCCTGCCTTGTTATTTAAAAGATTTTGAATAAAAATGAAGAAGAAGAAGAAGAAGAAGAAGAAGAAGAAGAAGAAGAAGGAGAAGGAGAAGGAGAAGGAGAAGGAGAAGGAGAAGGAGAAGGAGGAAGAAGAAGGAGGAAGAAGAAGGAGGAAGAAGAAGGAAGAAGAAGAAGGAAGAAGAAGAAGGAAGAAGAAGGAAGAAGAAGAAGGAAGAAGAAGAAGGAAGAAGAAGAAGGAAGAAGAAGAAGGAAGAAGAAGAAGGAAGAAGAAGAAGGAAGAAGAAGAAGGAAGAAGAAGAAGGAAGAAGAAGAAGGAAGAAGAAGAAGGAAGAAGAAGAAGGAAGAAGAAGAGGAAGAAGAAGAAGGAAGAAGAAGAGAAGAAGAAGAAGAAGGAAGAAGAAGAAGGAAGAAGAAGAAGGAAGAAGAAGAAGGAAGAAGAAGAAAGAAGAAGAAGAAGAAGAAGAGAAAGAAGAAAGAAAGAAAGAAAGAAAGAAAGAAAGAAAGAAAGAAAGAAAGAAAAGAAAAGAAAAGAAAGAAAAGAAAAGAAAAGAAAGAAAAGAAAAGAAAAGAAAAGAAAAGAAAAGAAAAGAAAAGAAGAAAGGGCACACGGGGCAGGTGTGGGCCAAGGTAATAAACACTGGATGACTCAACCATAGCCATTTTATTCAAATGCATTTGGAAGACTGACTTTTTCTCCAGGGAGGAGATTGGTATAAATACGGTTCCATTCTCTCGAAAGTGACCTGGTATGAGTGACCCAATTCTGTCTAATGAAAAGAAAGGAGAGGTTTGCTGGAAGGTTCTCAGATTTATGCTTTCTCACTCTTATGAGAAATTCACAGGAGGTCAGCTTTTCTCTCTTCTGTTGGATGCAAACAAGGAAGCATGAAGCCTAAGTGTTTTCATTTTACAACTATGAAAGAAATTCAGCCTTAGGCTAAAGCCCATGGACTAGAGAGCAGACACACAAAATACTGTTAGGCTGCTAAATCCACTAACTCTGAGCCCTATCTCCCACCTCTGATAAATAAACACATTAGTATTTAGTTCATTTATCTAAGCCAGTTTTAGGTGTCACATTTCTGTTACTTGAAGCTGAAAACAAATAAAGCAGGTAAGAGACTTTTTTTTTTCTTTTACATACTTGCTGTAATTTGCTTTCATAATCATGTGCATGTACATCTTTTTAAAAGACTTAAGAGTTCATTGTGTTCCAGGCATTGGAAAATAGAGAGCATTCAAGGAAAATTCCCTTTAATTTTAAAGATTTTTTTCTCAAGATGTAATTTCTTTTTTTTTTTTTTTTAAGACTTTATTTTTAAATAATCTCTACACCTAACACAGGGCTCAAACCTACAACCCTGAAATCAGGAGTTGCATTCACTGACTGAGCCAGCCAGCCAAGTGCCCCTCAAGATGTAATTTCTTAAGAGACTTGCTTCTTTCCTCTAATGAGCTCAACTGTCTCCACTGCTTTACAAGGAGCCTGTGGATTTAGCCTTATAGAGTCAATATAAGTTGAAGTATAGGAAGATTTATATGTCAGAATAGTCAAATATTGACAATTTTATAGTATAAATTAGTAACTAGAGGTTCACATAAAAGAAATACATATGTTAGTACCAAGGGCATCAGTATCCCCTACCAATGCCCCAAATATTCTGGCTCTTGATGACCTTTTTCCTTGGGCTTTCCCCAGTTGCTGACAATTTGCATCATTTATACTCCTACACCACAGAACTGATGAAGAAAGAACAGAAAAGAGTCTCATAGGGGATCCCTGGGTGGTGCAGCGGTTTGGCGCCTGCCTTTGGCCCAAGGCACAATCCTGGAGACCCGGGATCAAATCCCACATCGGGCTCCTGGTGCATGGAGCCTGCTTCTCCCTCTGCCTATGTCTCTGCCTCTCTCTCTCTCTGTGACTATCAAAAATAAATTTTAAAAGTTAAAAAAAAAAAAGAGTCTTGTAGATCAGATCACTACACATTTGTGCTATCTACACAAATAGCACTGTTTTTTGTTTTTTCTATTATGTGATATTTCCTTTAGCAACTATTCCATGCTTCTTACCTAGAGAGAAAACCAAATATTCCCACAGAATAAGTGTATATGTGCCCTTATACACCCTCAGGTACAACTTGGCACATGTTTCTGTAGCCCTCAACATCCCTCCTCGTTCCAAAGATGCTGCCCTCAAACCCTGTCCTCTCAATTGTCTGGTGTTGGAGCAGAAAACAAAACAAAAAGATGCTAATATATTATGATTTCAAATACTGGTTAGATATTGCTGTATAACAAATTACCCCAAAATGTAGTGACTTAATAAACAGTGATTATCTCATAGTTCCTGTGGGTCAGGAAATCAGAAGCAGCCTATCTAGGTGATTCTGGGCTCAGCATCTCTTGATGACATTGCAGTTAGAGTGTTGAGGCTGCAGTCACCTGAAGGCTTGGAGGGGTAAAGGATCTGCTTCCAACGTGGCTCACTCAGATGCCTGAAAACTGGCACCAGTTGTTAGTAAGAGGATTCAGTTCTTCTACCATGTAGACTTTACAATAGGGCTGAGTGTCCTTATGACATACATGGCAGTTGATCTTCCCAAAACAAAGAAAAGGGCAAGATGGAAGCTTTTACAACCTAGCTTTAGAAAATTGCACTGTATCATTTCTGCAACATCCTATTGATTATCAAATTATCCCTATTCAGTGTCAGAGGTGACTACACAGGGGTGTGAATAGCAAGATACAAATGCACTAGAGACCCTCTTGAAAACCAACTACTATGTATAGCATAGTATTATTTTCTCCCTTTTATAGATGAAAAAAAATGATGCTTGTAGAGTATATCTATGGGATATGTCATATCTATGGGATATGTCAAAGGAAGTGGCAGAGACTGATGGGAAGCCAGTACAATCTGACTCTTCAGTCCATACACTTTCTACTGTTATCCTGCCTCTAATGTGGTGGCATACTGTCCTGGAATGACTTTATATCATTGTTATTGTTTAATAACAATTCTGGGGCAGCCCCGGTGGCTCAGCAGTTTAGCGCCACCTTCAGCCCAGGGTGTGATCCTGGAGACCCATGATTGGGTCCCGCACTGAGCTCCCTGCATGGAGCCTGCTTCTCCCTCTGCCTGTGTCTCTGCCTCTCTTGTTCTCTCTCTGTGTCTCTCATGAATGAATAAATAAAATCCTTAAAAAAAAAACAATAATTCTGGAATGACCATATTTTGTGATTTTTCATTTTTCTTATAAGTCCATGTATATTGTAGACATTCAGTAGTTATTTATTCATCCATCCAATAAATTAAGATTAAAAATGGAAAAGCTAACACACAAAGTTTTAATGTGGCTACTGTGCATGCCTGATTGACATTCTAGTTTCAGTAGGAGCAAATTATATTAATAATAATAATAGTAATAGAAATAAGGGGAGTTAGAAGAGTGGTCGGGTATGAATCAAATTGGCCCCAGCAGAGGTGATTGGCAGAAAAAAAGATGTCAAGTCCATTTATTCTTTTTAGGGTTAATCCCAAACTGGATCTGATTACCTCTCTCTCTCTCTGATCCTTCTTATCAACATCCTCCCCAGTCAGATGAAACCAGCTAATCAGAAAGGGATTGAATTTAAATGTGTAATACTCTTTCTCTGGTCTTATGCAAGAACAGGGTTTATATTTGTGTCTAGATTCAAAAATTTTTTTAACTTTTATTTTGTTTTTGTTTAGATAAATTATATATGTGTGCATGTTTGTGTGTTTATTTGTTCATTATTTATGCATAAGAATATTAGAATCTTTAATAATCTAGGTTCTTAGAAAAAGCACATTAATATGATGGTGCATTTTGTTCTAAAATAGTGAATATTTTTATAAAAAATTAAGGTGATACTAAAAATAGTACTTTATTCCTTTTTCTACTTAACATTATTTTTATATTGTTGAAGATCCTTCAAGAGTATTACTTTTTAATAATCCACTGATTATTTCTTATTATAGATGTACCTCTGCAAAAAAAACTGGAAAATTTCTGAAAAACATAAAAACCAGGATCACTCATAATCCTACCATTCAGATAGCTGCTGTCAATATTTCTGCATATTCATTTCTAGATTTTTTCTATGTATATTCACATATACAGATATAGACATATTTGTAAAAACAAAAATGGTATTTCATTTTACATCGCCTTATTTACTTACAGGTATACAGAACATCTTTTCATATTAATACATACAAGCCTTTATTACATTTTTAATGACCATAACTAATACCTAGATTATTTCTATATTTCATTCTTTTGAAGATTTATTTGTTATTTATTTTGAGAGAGAGAGAGAGAGGCATAAGTGGAGGGAGGAGCAGGGAGAGGGAGAGAATCTCAAGCTGACTCCCTGCTAAGCAGGAAGCCCAATAAAGGGGCTCCATTTTACGACCTAGAGATCATGACCCAAGCCTAAACTAAGAGCCAGATGCTTAACTGACTGAGCACCCAGGTGCCCCTATATTTCATTTTTACAAGTAACTCCGGAGTCAACAGCCTAGCACATACACCTTTCACTGCTTATTTAAATACTTCCTTAGAAGAAATTCCTGAAGTAGGATTGGTAGATATTGTAGGGACTTGAGAAAAATCCTCACCTTTAGCTACCTTGCTCTAACTGTCCTCAATACTTTGTAATAACTCCCTCCACTTTTCAGAAGTGTACAAATAGTCTTTTTGTGTTTTTATTTTTTATTTGGATATAGTTGATACACAATGTTACATTAGTTTCAGAGTGCAACATAGTGATTCAACTTCTCTGTACAGTAAGCTTTGCTTACCATTAAGTGTAGCTACCAACTGTCACTACAAATATTCTTTATTTCTGTGGATTGCTATGTATAGATTATTAAGTAAAAATATATCCACTAGGGTCATATTTTTTGTTGTTATTGTTTTTAGTTCAAGTGAAAGAAACACTGGCTAAAATTGGCAAAACCAATATTCATTACAAGGATCTGGGTAGCTCACACAGGAGTGAACAGTCAGGCCTCACATAGAAGAGAACCAACTCTTTAGGCACTACATCACCTATGGTGGGATTCAGCTTCATTTCCCAAATTGCAGTCACTCTGCTCAAAATTCGAATGCCTGCGTGGAAGTCTGGTTGGCCTATTTTAGATCCTTATGCTAGTGTGCATGTACATGTGCACGTGTACCTTCATAGATTCCACCAAAATCCCAAGGCACAGACATATTTAGTTCCTAAAAGAAAAAATGGAAATACTCTTTCCAAAAGAAGAATTTAGAGCTGCTGGACAGGCAAAAGTTGTGCTATCAGGATGCTATTTGTATCAGAATATGGGTATGAAATTAGGATATAAGTCCATGTCTAAAAACGTCTTTAGATGATAACAGAGAAGGCATTAAGTAAATATGTTTCAATATTTAAACATAAGTTGGGGATCCAGCTAAGGCTTAGAGGGAAATTATTTTTAATGCTAAATAAAAGTCTTCTGTTAAATGAGGAGGCTCATGATTGGCAGAGAGCAACCTGGGAGCAGATGCTAAACTAGAGTTTGGAGTGCAAGATGCTTATTAGAGATAAAACTTGTAAAAAGAAGTGGGATGAAGCAGGATTGGGCACCAGGGGAATTTGAACCATAATATAGACCCAACAAAGTAAGGAGTTCTAGAGCAAATACTGGAGAGTCAGCCAATCCAGTTAGGAGTTCTAGAGCAAATCCTACTCATTAGAGTTGTCCATCTTTAGGCAGAAATGGCCATGACTTTACACCCACCTTGTTCAGTCACTAGATGGGCTGCTTCTGGAAGCTGTGACCTTATAAGGGTCATCTCTTCACAGTTGAGGAAAACTTTGAAGGAGTGGATACTTGAGATTGTTTGCTAACCGCACTCCCAGTGGCTAGAAAGCAAATCCTCCCTTGAAAGGGATCTGTGTTGTGTATTTGTTTACTATAAGCCACAGGTCCTTTTAATTTTTTCCCAGTGTAGAAGCTATTTTTTTTATTGGCTATCATTTTTTAAAAATAAAATTCTATTAAAAATGTTTCTGTGTTTGTAGAAAAATTGTAAAGATAGTATACTTTATATAACCCATACTTAGTCTCCCCTATTATAAAGTTTTTTTTTAATTTTTTTATTTATTTATGATAGTCACACACACACAGAGAGAGGGGCAGAGATGTAGGCAGAGGGAGAAGCAGGCTCCATGCACCGGGAGCCCGACGTGGGATTCGATCCCGGGTCTGCAGGATCACGCCCTGGGCCAAAGGCAGGCACTAAACCGCTGCGCCACCCAGGGATCCCAGTCTCCCCTATTATAAACATCTTATATGAGTATGGTACACTTATTACAATTAATGAACCCAAATTGATAAATTATTATTAGTTTAAATCCATAATTTATTCAAATTCCTTCAGTAGGTTCAGATTACCTAATGTCCTTTTCCCATTCCAGGATATTTAGCTATCATGTCTTCTCAGGCTTCTCTTGGCTGTGACAGTTCCTGAAACTTTCTTTGCTTTTGATGACCTTAACAGTTTGGAGGAGTACTGGTCAAATGTTTTGTAGAATGTCTTTCAACTTGCATTTGTCCGATATTTCCCTCAAGCTTAGACTAAGGTTATGTGTCTGTGGCAGGAAGATGAAAGAGGTAAAGTGCCATTCTAATTACATCATAGAGTGTGGAAACTTGACAAACACTACTTCAGCCATATGACTAAGGTCAGTGTCAACAATGAGTCATGTTGATAGTTTGGTATCCTCGATAAAATATAATGAGAATAGATTTGGGAGCTCCTTCAGTTGGCTACTAAGTCCCTTTAACATACCCCATTATTGGCTTTTGTTTTTGTTTTTGGGTGTGTTGAGTTTGTTGTTTGTTGTTGTTTTGAGCACTTTCTTAATTCTGACACTTACAAAATGCTTCAGGCTTATCTTGTATATTTTCCTCTCCAGGCCTAGAATCTACCATTTCTCTAATCGGCTCTGGTTTCTTTTACTGGAGAATGGTATTAGAAACCAAGATCTGGGCCTTAGGTGTGCTCATTGCTTATTGGAATGTGATTGCTTCGAGGCGTTAGCTGTCCGAGTAAGCAAATATGTGTGTATAGGAACCAATGTTTTGGCACATATCTACAAATATTTCTTTATGTAGTGATTTGTATCTATATGAAGATAAACATGAGTGCATACGATGTCTCCAATTCAAATCCATTAGTCCTTAGAACATCCTAGCTTTCCTCCTTGTTTGTCTGTCACCTCCCACTCCAGCAGTGAGAAACTGGGCTCAGATTATATCCATCACTCATTTACTTCATTGTTCAATCTTAGTTTACATGTTCAGCAGTTTCAGAATTGTTAACATATACCCCATAAGAAACAACTGTATCACTTGGAGCACGATGTTTATTATGTGCTCTGCACTGTGTACAGTTTCTTTTCACTTTAATCTTTAGACTCCATTCATTTTCAAAGCTACTCAGGTCAGCATCTTTCTCCTACTACCTCTTTAATGAGGATATTTCATATCATTTGTAATACACTTAGATTCTTTTGTCACACTCTGTATTCTCTCCTGGGATCCCCAACCTTCTAAATTATTTTTTTAATTTGCATTCATTAAGGTTTACTCTTTATGCTGTAAAGTTCTATAGGTTTTGACAAATGCATAATGTCATGTATTCACTACATATATGATTCATTATAGCATCATGCAGAACAGTTTCACCACCCTAAAGCATCTTTAGTATTATACCTATTCAGCCCAAGTATTATACCTATTCAACCCATCCTAAACCCTTTGCAACCACTGATCTGTTTATAGACTTTATAGTTTTGCCTTTCGCAGTGTCACAGAAATGGAATCATACATTATGTAGCCTTTTCAGAATTACTTTCTGCCAGATAGCAATATGCCCATACTTCCTTTTTACCTTTCATTCAATATCTAACTACCATTGGGTGGAAACAAGCTCCTACAAAGAAAATTTTAAGAAGTCTTAATTAAGCTATTATTATTATTATTTTGCACATTTTGAAGCTTTTGATACATACTGATGTTTTACAGAAAGGCATTGCACACTGCTGAATAGTGGTTACCTAAGGATGAGGAAATTGGGGAGAAGTTGTTTAAGGGTACAAGCTTGCAACCAGTAGATAAACAGGTCCTGGAGATCTAATGCACAGCGTAGTAATTACATACACCAATACTATATTATAAACATCAAAGTTGCTAAGAGTTTCATCTTTATTGTTTCCACCACAAAAAGAAATGATAATTACATGATATCATTGAACAATTGAACCTTAAACTTACATGATGTTGTATGTCAATTATATCTCAATAAAAATAAATTTTAAAAAAATAGAAGAAAAATTATGCCTTTGCATGCACCCGGCACTGCCCAAGGGATGCCCTTCTGCTCTTGGAACAAGCCCAGAGAATTTAAGCCTGTTCAGATAAACCCAGAAGTCTTACAGTGGTCATTTTAGTTAGCATGTGTAATTAAGAACTTGTTGTATTGACATACCTACACCTGCTTGTTACAAGATTCATTCTATTCCATTTCATCATTTTTTTTAGAACTACCAAATAAGCAAAGAATGCATTTTATTTGTTTTGTTTTAAATAGGTCCCACATCCAGCATGGAGCCCAATGCGGGGGTTGAACTCACGACCCTGAGATCAAGACCTGAACCATGATCAAGAGTTGGATGGGAATGTGAACTGGTACAGCCACTCTAGAAAACTGTGTGGAGGTTCCTCAAAGAGTTAAAAATAGAACTGCCCTACCACCCAGCAATTGCACTGCTGGGGATTTACCCCAAAGATACAGATGCAATGAAATGCCAGGACAAAAAAAAAAAAATGCCGGGACACCTGCACCCCGATGTTTCTAGCAGCAATGTCCAAAATAGCCAAACTGTGGAAGGAGCCTCGGTGTCCATCGACAGATGAATGGATAAAGAAGATGTGGTCTATGTATACAATGGAATATTCCTCAGCCATTAGAAACGACAAATACCCACCATTTGCTTCGACGTGGATGGAACTGGAGGGTATTATGCTGAGTGAAGTAAGTCAGTTGGAGAAGGACAATCATCATATGGTTTCACTCATAAGGGGAATATAAGAAATAGTGAAAGGGATTATAGGGGAAAGGAGGGAAACTGAGAGGGAAAAATTAGAGAGGGTGACAAACCATGGGAGACTCCTAACTCTGGGAAATGAACAAGGGGTAATGGAAGGGGAGGTGGGTGGGGGGATGGGGTGACTGGGTGACGGGCACTGAGGGGGGCACCTGACGGAATGAGCACTGGGTGTTATGCTATATGTTGGCAAATCGAACTTCAGTAAAAAATTATATACAAAAAAAAAAAAAAAAAAAGTTGGATGCTTAACCAAGTGAGCCACCCAGGCACACCCCCCAAAGAATGCATTTTAAATTGAATTGGGACATACTGACCACAAACAACAGCATATTTGTTAAATACAGTTAGTTGTCTAGGAAAGATATAGACTAAGAAATAATTAAAGAAATTCAATCCTAGTACTGAAAAAAACAAAGTTTCTACCATTCTTCTGTAGAATTGTCATGTTAGATAAAGTCAAATAAATGAACTTTTCATGATTAAACACTTGTGGAATCATTGAATAGTTGTCAAAAAATGTATATTTATACACAGGCTGTTTCTTATATTATTAATACTATTCTACTTATTTCTTCAAGGAAATAGTAAAACAATGACCTCAATATAGAAAGACAATGAAAAGGAGAAATGAGAAAGTGAAAAGAAAAGGAAAAAATCCTTACCAAATATTATTTTTCTATACCAGACTTTTTTTTTTCCTTTTTGTTAAGTAAGCTCTACACCCAATTGGGGCTTAAACTCACAACCCTGAGATCAAGAGTCACATGGTCTACCAACTGAGTCAAGCCAGGCACTCCCTCTATACCAAATTTTTAACCTAAAGTTTCACCACTTACAAAATTTTCTATGCATTTTAGATAACCTCATAAAATTACGTAAATACACTTTAGCAGGATGTCAACGTTGGCTTAACTGTAGAAACACAATCTAAGCATTGCCTAGAACCATGAAATTCTGTTGTTGTTTTTTTTAAGATTTTATTTATTTAGTCATGAGAGACACGGAGAGAGAGGCAGAGACATAGACAGAGGGAGAAGCAGGGAACCATGCAGGGAACCATGCAGGGAACCCGATGCGGAACCCAATCCCAGGACCCCAGGATCATGACCGGAGCCGAAGGCAGATGCTCAACCACTGAGCCACCCAGGCGTCCCTGAAATTCTGTTTCAATTGTCAGATATAATAATAATTACAATTTGTTAGCATCTTAATATAGGATCTAGTAGATGCTATACACGTGTTCTCAATTAATCATACAGCAATTGTGAAATGGGATTACTAAAAGCAAGACCTGAGACAAGAAATTGTGTGCAAATAGATTATTTGGGATGTGAGCCCAGGAAGTGCAAAGCAAATGGTGGGAAAAGTGAGACAGGTAGGTGAGAAAAGCTAATACAGGGTTGATTGATGAGCTAGGTAAACTGTGGGGAACAGGGGCTCAGTCTAGTTGGAGACACACTGAGGAATTTGTTAATGTGCCCCAAGTTGCCCCACTGAGAGTCAGGAAGACTCTGTCTCTCACTGGTGGAGGTTTTCACTTGGAGACATTAACTCCCTGTACTTCTGGGCTGCGCAAGTTCTTGTGTGTCAGGAAAAGCCCAGGGGCACCGAAGGAGATGGAGGCAGGCCCAGAGGTGGGCAGCTGACAGGGCATGAGAGCTATACCATACAGCAGCAGTGGGCTGAGGGGCAATGGGCCATGGCATTAACAGTGTCTGTTATAGTATTAAAGTTAATAAACTGGAAGCTTATAGTTAATAAGCTGGAATTCAGAAAGGTTACTTGCCTAAGGTTACATTGCAAGTAAGAGGCAGAACTGGGGATCCATTTAGTGTGACTACAATCCCATGCTCATTACAACTCCTACATATGTTCATGGTGTAGGCACACCCTGAAGATTATGGAATTAATCACAGAAATTTGGAGCCAGGAAATATATTAGAGACTCTTGAGTATGTTCTCCAGAAAAAGGAATCAGGAATCAGGAATGCTACATTAACTTATAAGTCTGAGATTATAGAGCTGGATGGTTTCCGAGTACAACCTAGAACCAATACCTTAGATTTCCATTCAGTGCTCCTTCCACTATGATGCACAGCTCTTTTTGTAAATATATTTAAATCATTAAGAAAGTAAAAAGATACATATGTATTTTTATTACAAATATATGTTACATTAGAAAGTTAAAAATACACAATGGCCTCATTCCCTCTAAACAGTATCATGAGCCCCGCCTGATGGAATCTTAAAGATTATTACATATTTGATTATTACTCTTTTTGTTGCCTAATACTTTCTCCTGTGAAGTCTTTTCCTAAATAAAAGTATTGGAGCTGAAATTAAATTTGCAATTAAAAATAAATGAACTACTTACTTGCTACAGACTCTAGGAACCACTTTGGATGAACTAAAGTGTGATTCGATTAGCCAACTAAAAATCGTCTACATAATTTTATTCATGTTCACCATTTCCTCAAGGTGCTCTGAACAGAGACTCCTGTCGTTTTAAAATATTAGAAAAGTAACAAAAGATGTTTCCTCTAGTACAAAGGCAACCCATCATAAGACTGTAACTACAATTTTTTTAAATGAGAAAAAAATGTCTTATACCATTTTTATCATGATTCAATGAATTACTTCAATGAAGTAAATATTCTCACTCTGAAATAACAAGAAAACCACTGATTGTGTCTAGGGAAGAGACAAATCTTTCACTATAATTTTAGCTTATGAATTAATGCCATATGTGGAGATTCTGATTTAGTAAGATTAGTCACACATATGATAATGATATGATTCCTCATAAGAAAGACCCTGTGTTCACATACATCAATAAACTATTTTCTGCACTATTTTTGCAGTTGCAAATTTAAAAAGTCCTCTCATTATTTATATTCATTTTATAAATATTTAGCTTACATTATGCCACATATATCGCTTTGAAGCTTAGAGTGGTGCATAATTTTTTCATAATTTTTTTTCATAATTAACTGTTTCTTCTCCCTTTAAAATTCTGGAGCCTTTCTGCCATTGTCTATATTAATTACTAATAATGGCCTTCTCCCTATCTGGGAGCGGATGGCACAAAAGTAAGAGAACAAAGAGGAAAGGAGGGTGCAGGCCAAGTAC
Source organism: Canis lupus dingo (assembly GCF_003254725.2). NCBI lineage: Eukaryota > Metazoa > Chordata > Mammalia > Carnivora > Canidae > Canis > Canis lupus. Next base: position 1,504,044 of record NC_064274.1, on the reverse strand, counting down.
GGACATAATCAACTTTCCCAAAAGAATCAATGGAATAAAATATCTATTGAACGAAATATGTGTGGCATTCAGACTTCCTGGGATAGCAGCAGCCGTTTGGTTTCAAGATCCAGGGAAATTCCTCCTGATGGAAATATATCTACTAATATTGCTAAAAGAGAGCCCCGATTTCATTCTTTCATCTTTAGACACACCTGCCACTAAATAATTTTGGGTAAAGAGGCTTCTATATCTTTGTAAAGGTTGATAAGCAGAGAAGTGTCCTTTGAAAAGTAGCGCAATTACCTCCTTCTGTCTATATTCAAAGTTTAGTGCTTTTGTACTAAGTACTCCCCTGTAGTGTTCTCAGACCTTTTAGATAATGGCCCACTTAGCAAATACTACCTTCCCCGGTACAATCCAACAATTCCCCAGCACCAAATGGGCCAGGGTCTACCTGCATTCAATAGACCAGCCTGAATACAAATTTGCGGCTTCTTATGATCTCCCCTTCAGGTTTCAAAATTCACTGGCATAACTCCTAGAACTCAGGAAAGTACTGTATGTTAAGTTACTGTTTTATTATAAGGAATGCAACACAGGATCAGCTAAATAGAAGAGACACATAGACAGGGTCTGGAATGGGAAAGGCTGGAAGCTTGTGCCACCCTCCTAGCACAATTGATACATTCAGCAACCCAGAAGCTCTCTGAATCTCGTTACAGTTTTTATCAAGGCTTCATTATTACATAGATATGACTGCTTAAATCACAGCTATATGATTGGACTGTCTCCCCATACAGTTAGTAGTCACTCATCATTCCTGCCTCCCCCAGCCACCTACCTATGTCTCTGTGGATTTGCTTATACTGCATATTTTGTATAAATGCAATCATACAGTATATCGTCTTCTGTGATTGGCTTCTTGCAACTAGCGTATTTTCAAGGCTCATCCATGTAGCAGGAATCATTACTTCATTCTTTTGAGTAATCATATTCCATTCCATTGGGATATGTCACATTTTGTTTATCCATTTATCAGTTGATGGACACTTGAGCTGTTGCTGCTTTCTGGCTATTATGAATAATATTGCTATGCACATTCAGATACAAGTTTTTTTTTGTTTGTTTGTTTGTTTTTAAAAGATTTTGTTTATTTATTCATGAGAGACACACAGAGAGAGAGAGAGAGAGAGAGAGGCAGAGACACAGGCAGAGGGAGAAGCAGGCTCCCCGGAGGAAGCCTGATGCGGGACTCAATCCCAGGACCCATGGATCACAACCTGAGCCAAAGGCAATCACTCAACCACTGAGCTACCCAGGTGCCCCTGGGTACAAGTTTTTATGTGACCACGTTTCCTTTCTCTTGGGTAAATGAGTAGGAATAGAGTTGCTATGTCACATGGTATCTCTATATTTAACCTTTTGAAGGGTCGCCAAGTCTTTTCCAAAGTAGCAGCACTGTTTTACATTCCTACCAGTAGTAGTATGTGAAGAGCACTGGATTTTATCTCTTCACCCATGAAGAGATTAAAACTCTTACTCTAGCTCTATTTTTTTATTGAAATATAGTTGATACACAATGTTACATAAGTTTCAGGTATATAACATAGCGATTGACAAGTCTCTACATTTATGCTTCTCCTAGCCTCCGGAGTCTCTATCACCTGAGCTCACCTTACCACAGGTGTAGCTACCATCTGTCACCATACAATGCTATTACAACCCCTATGCTGTACCTTTTATCCCCATGATTTATTCATTCCATAATTGGAGGCTGATATCTCCCACTCTCCCACATCCATTTTACCCATTTCCCCACCCCTACCCCACTGGCAGCCATCAGTTTGTTCTCTGTACTTAGGGAGTCTGATTCATCTTTTTGTTTGTATATTCACTTGCTTTTTTGCTAGCTCCAGTTTTTAAAAACCAGGGAAAAGATTTTATTTGGCCTGGCATGGGTCAATTCTTGCTTCCTGCCAGCTGGAATGCAGATGTGATGGGTGGTGCTAGAAGAGCCATCTAGACTATGACATAGAAATCCCATTCCGAGAGTGGTGAGACAAGATGGGAGAACCGTGGATATACAATAATTGCACACTGTCATACCAACTCTGGGCTGCCCATGTCATGTGTAAAGAAAGAAACTTTCGTCTTAAGTCACTGTGGCTGGTCTTCTGATACTCTTAGCTGAACTGAATGAATCCTAACTGATAATCATATACTACGTGCTGGGTGCCTTCTCTTTGTGCCAAGTACCATCCTGTCAGAACATTCTATATGCCTTAACTCAGTGATTCCTTTTTTTTTTTTTTTAAGATTTTATTTATTTATTCATGAGACACAGAGAGAAGGCAGAGGCATAGGCAGAGGAAGAAGCAGGCTCCTCGCAGGGAGCTTGATGCGGGACTCGATCCCAGAACTCTGGGATCACATCCTGAGCCGAAGGCAGATGCTCAACCACTGAGCCACCCAGGTGTCCTTCAGTGATTCCTCACATCAAACCAATGAGATAAGTACTCTTACTCACCTCCCCCACTTTTTGAGATAGAAAACTGAGGCTCAGAAAAATGAAATAACTTGCCCAAGTTCACACAGAGTACAACACAGAGGACACTGCCTCCAGAGTTCATGCCTAGAACTATCCAGCTGACAACACCAGCAAATTATGAACCAAGGACAAATTGATAAGGATAAAACTAAACTAATAGCAATATACAATTAATAAGCAAGAAGAACTATAATCAGAACTTCAGGGATCCCTGGGTGGCGCAGTGGTTTAGCACCTGCCTTTGGCCCAGGGCGTGATCCTGGAGACCCAGGATCGAATCCCACGTCGGGCTCCCGGTGCATGGAGCCTGCTTCTCCCTCTGCCTATGTCTCTGCCTCTCTCTCTCTCTCTCTGTGTGACTATCATAAATAAATAAATTAAAAAAAAAAAAAGAACTTCAGCTACCTCAATATACTCATGATGATGCATAAGAAATTGGTCTTTTGAAATCTAAGGGGAATCCAACTATCTGCATTTGCAAAGCATTTGTCAAGCATTTTTGTGGCTGCCAGGCTTTTTAGTAGAGAGCTAAATTGGAATCTTTAGCACTCTTTAAATATGTGTCAATTATAGTTTATAAACATCAAATTTTAATAACTCATTTAGTAGATTACTAAATATCCCTTAGCTGCCTGCAAAAATAAAAATCTGTGGAATTACACATCTTTCACATGTAATGAATGAAGATTGACATTTGTTAAATTCACAGCCTGTCAGAAGGACTTACAGACCATACCTTGAGAATCATCCTTATAAAATGCTGAATGTGAAATTAAGGCTCTTGCTTTAATTTCAGTCTGTAGCCCTCTGTTTCTTGTTTCTTTATATCTCATATGTATCTCTATATCTCATATTGTTTTGAGATTTAAGATAATCAATGTTTTGAGATGATTAAATTCAATTAACATTTGCAACCCCCACTAATAGCAGCTGTGTGGCATTGGGGACAAATGATGACTAAGTACGATTACTTCCTTTCTGGAGACTCACAATCCACTAGGGAGATCCTAACAAAGTAAGTATAACGCAAGGTGAGATGTACATAATAGAGGTAAATTCTAGGGATGCCTAGGTGGCTCAGTGGCTGAGCGTCTGCTTTTGGCTCAGGGCATGATCCTGGATCTGGGATCCAGTCCCACATTGGACTCCTTGCATGGAGCCTACTTCTCCCTCTGCCTATGTCTCTGCTCTCTCTGTCTCTCATGAATAAATAAATAAAATCTTAAAAAAAAATAGAGGTAAGTTCTAAAGGAATAGAGAGGAAAGGGATTATTTGTGCCTCTGGATATTGGAGAAGTCTTAAACAATCATTAGGGCCCTGCCAAATGGAGAAGACAGAAGCCAGACTGGAAAAAAAAAAAAGAGTAACAAAAGCAGAAAGCTATAGGAAAAATGGAACAGGCTTAGAGAATAATAAGTAGCCCAGGATGATTTATTTATTTACAACTATATGCATGTGCTACTGTACTAATGTACATTATAAAAACAAACAAATATAAATTATAAGGAAAAAATAAGCAATTTTAAAGAGACTGCTATTCATGACCTTGGTGAGCATTTAGTTAGAAACAGCAAGAACTGAAAGCTCATGAATTTGTTTTCTAACTTTGTAATATCTAACAATATGAAACTGAGCAATTTATTTTCGCTTGGCTGGGTGCTTTACTTTTCCAGGAGAGAGATTCTAGGAAAGGTTGCGAGAGCTAATAAAAGCACAATACTCTACTTGGAATATTTGTGAACCATCCTTTCATAAACACAAAAATTATAGTCATATTAGACTCTACATGTATGTTGCCAAGAAAGAAAAAAAAATATATTGCTAATCATGATAGCTTTTTTAACACTATCATCAACTAACACTTCAAACTCCGATTCATACTTAAGAAGTAGCTCATCATTTAAAATGGGGAATAGAAATCTCAGTTTTAAATGTTCTTTACTATAATCTTAAATCTGTGGGCCAATTCTTGTCAGATGAGGTTAGATGGCTACTGTTTTAAGGCTAAGGCTGGTTAAGGCTCATACTAGGTATAATCCCAATCTCTCAGGCTTAAAATTTAGTATTATCTTTAATTTGTAGTTTCTTTTGAGAATTCTTCTAAATCATTTGCCTTCTTCGTGAAGGTTGGCAGTGGGGGTGAGGGAAGTGTTTGGGATTAATTCAAGTTGTCTAGTTTGGATGCCTATAAACTTGATAAATAGGAAGAGTGTCTTTGGGGGAAGGAAAGGATAATGAGGGCTGGTCTGGACATGCTGAATTTAAGCCTGGAGAGACACAGCAAAAAGCTGGCAATGGGAGACTAGAGCTCGGGAGGAAGGCTCAGATGGAATGACTTATTTTGAGGTGATAATTAAAACAATATTTGATGACGAGATTTCTCCCAAACAAGGGATATATCTGAAAGAGGAGTTCATCCTATCACTTCTCAACTTTAAAACTACTTGACATCTGTGATCTAAAACGTAAAATCCAAATGTCTTAAATTGATACTCAAAACTCTCCTTGTTCTTAATTTTTTTTTTTATTTATTTAGGATAGTCACAGAGAGAGAGAGAGAGAGAGAGAGAGAGAGAGAGGCAGAGACACAGGAGGAGGGAGAAGCAGGCTCCATGCACTGGGAGCCCGATGTGGGATTCGATCCCAGGTCCCCAGGATCATGCCCTGGGCCAAAGGCAGGCGCTAAACCGCTGCACCACCCAGGGATCCCCCTCCTTGTTCTATTGCCAACCTATCTCTTGTTCAGTCTTTTATTCAACCCACCAGGCTTTACAAAGAGCCATAGATGTGCCATGGTGTTTGCTGGGGACAGAGGGAAAACTAAGTCTTGGTTGATGGCCTAGAGGAGGTGTACTGAGGAAGAGGGACAGTGAAACAGAATATTTGGATTCAGTAAAATACAGGTAGTAATGGGGACTATCTCATAGGGTTGTAGCAAGAATTAAGTGAGTTTTACACATAAAACACTTAAAAGAGTGCTGTATATGTAATAAATATTATTATAGAAGGGGCATGTACTGGGCCTAAGAGTGTTGGTCCCTCAATTGGGTAACAACCGAGTTGAATCTTGAAAGAAATTTAAGTTAGCCAAAATAAAGGGAGAAAAGGTAGATTTGGAGAAAAACATCCAGAATTTCTTCCTGTTCCCTTGTGTAGTAGGTTGAATGATGGGCTTCAAAAAGATACATCCAGGGATCCCTGGGTGGCGCAGCGGTTTGGCACCTGCCTTTGGCCCAGGGCGTGATCCTGGAGACCCGGGATCGAATCCCACATCAGGCTCCCGGTGCATGGAGCCTGCTTCTCCCTCTGCCTGTGTCTCTGCCTCTCTCTCTCTCTGTGACTATCATAAATAAATAAAAAAAAAAAAAAATTAAAAAAAAAAAACAAAAAGATACATCCAATTCCCTGCAACCTGTGGATGTGAAAAGGTGAAGGTTTGCAGATATAATTAAATTAAGGATGTTAGGACTAGATTATACTGGATTATCTGAGTGGCCCCCAAATCCAATGACAAATATCCTCATAAGAGATAGAAGAAGAGAAGGCCCTGGGAAGACAGACCCTGAGATTGGAGTGATGTGGCCACAAGCTGAAGAAGCCAAGGAATGTGGATCATAACCAGGAGCTGGATGAAGAGGACAAGGAAACTAATACTCCATGTTATTCTGAGTCCTCAGCACAACTAACTCTGTGCTAGTGGTGAACAAGATGCAGTCTTGGTCCTCATGGAGCCTGTGTTCTGGTTGTGAAAGCCACAAAAAAAAAAAAAAAAAAAAAAGAATAAATATGTAAGTTCTTTCTTTTTTTTTTTAACTTAAGGTCTTTTTTTTTTCAAAGATTTTTAAATTTATTTATTCATGAGAGACAGAGAGAGAGAGAGAGAGGCAGAGACACAGGCAGAGGGAGAAGCAGGGTCCATGCAGGGAGCCCGATGTGGGACTCGATCCTGGGACTTCAGGATCATGTCCTGAGCTGCAGGCAGATGCTCAACTGCTGAGCAACCCAGGCACCCCTGTAAGTTATTTATAATAGTGAGTATTAGGTGCTCTGAAAGTTATGCTCTGAATTCTGTATTCAATTGCCCACTTGCCATCTCTCCTTGAATGTCTTAATGGGCATCTCAAACTTAATTTTCCCCAAATAGAGATGCCTGGTGACGCATGGAGGTAGGATGCTGATCTATGCAAGGTGGTCAGGAAAGACTGTGGGGGAGGTGACCTATACAGGAAGATGAGTGTGAGCTAAAACAGTTCCAAGCAAGGTGCTTGTTTTTGTTGTTTTTGTTTTGTTTTAGGGAGGAAAACAGCCAGTGGAGGTAAAGAGAGGGAGAGGATGCAGATTCAGGGCAGAGGGGTTCAGAAGGAGTAAAGTTTCAGAGGAGTCAGAAGTGCTATGAGGCAAGAGTGAGAGAGCAGTGTAGGAAGCAGGGTCATTAAAGGGAAATGGTTGGGGCGCCTGGGTGGCTCAGTGGTTGAGCATCTGCCTTTGCTCAGGGCGTGATACCGGAGTCCCAGGATTGAGTCCCACATGAGGATCCTTGTATGGAGCCTGCTTCTCCTTCTGTCTGTGTCTCTGCCCCTGTCTCTCTCTGTCTCCCATGAATAAATAAATAAAATCTTAAAAAAAAAGAAAAAATAAATTAAAAAAAAATAAAGGGAAATGGTTAAGTGCACAGTAGAAGCTAAATGATGTCGACTCCAGGTCAAAATCATCTGAGTTTGAATCCTAGCTCGGCCACTTAGTGGTTAGAAACAAGAAGGAAATTAGATTTTCTGGATCTTCATTTCCTCAACTATAAAATCAGCATAAAAATAGCTCCTACCTCATAGGAATTTGTTAAAAGAATTAAGTGTATTAATGTGTTATAAAATACTCGGCTCAGCGTCTGGCAAAGGATATGCCACAAATGCCATTATTAAGATTATTAAAAGTAGCATCAGGCTTAGATCAGAATATGAGCACTGGAAGGAATCACCTAATTGATTTCCTCATTGTACAAATGGAGAAACTCAAGCCCAGAGTGTTTGTAAATTGGCCAAGTTTAAAGAAAGAGTGGGAGGCAGAGACAAGACTAATCAATTGAAAGTCTGTGCTTTCTCCAAGTGGGCTTCACCTATAAATTTGGAAATCAAAAGAATAAAAGTGGTAAGTGGATCTGGGAACACAGTCAAAGTAACTCAAGTAGGGACGCAGTGAATGAGCAGAGAATGTGGAAAGAAAATATGGGAAGAAGAGCTAGCACAGGATATTCAAAGAGAAGAATCAGAGAAGAGTAATGAAGCCAAGACTGAGATTTCAAAGCGAAAGAATAGTCAACTGAGTCAAATGCTCCACAGAGTTGAGGAAAGATTATGACTCTAGTATAAAATGCTACATTTGAAGTCAACATGATTTAAGTATCAGAGCCACAAGACGCTCTGAGATTTGGTTTTCCCACATGTAACCTCAGGATACACCTGGAAAATCTGCTGACTCCTTCAGCAAATTCAAATCCATACCTTCTAAAGCTGACAATGGGAGAAGACTTCCCACCTGGGGAGGAGTAGCTGGACCTTAGTCCAGACCCTGAAATTAACCTCCCGCCTGTGTCTGTTACACTCATGTCTGCTGCAGCCACAACCAGCAGATAGGCCTGGGGCGGGGGGGGGGGGGGGGGGCGTTGGGAGGCAAAACATGGATTTTTACAGTTTCTGTCTTATAATATTAAGTAAGATACTATTTAAGGCTGGACCCCCAACATCAGGGCTGGTCATGGAACTCTGTTTCTCTTTCTAAATCTCCTCTATTGATAAAATCATCGCATCCATTAGCTTTAAAATACTATTTCTTAAGGAGGGCACATGATGAGATGAGCACTGAGTGTTATACTGTATGTTGGCAAATTGAATTTAAATAAAATTAAAAAAAATACTCTCTCAGTGGTCAAGACTCTCAAATGTATATTCCTGTTCTGAATTCACTCCTGAGCTTCAGACTGACATGTCCAATTGTCTACTCCAGATCATTACTTAGATGTCTAATGGTCATCTCAAACTTAACCTTTCCAAAAGGGAACCCTTGGACTTCTTGCCTCCAGTCCAGGTCTTACCCAAGTAGTCACAATCTTGGTAAATTTTAGTCAACCCACTAGCACATTCTCCAGGTTTCCCCTCCAGAATGTTTTCCAAATCTCAATCCTTCTCTATACCTGATACTTGTTATTGCAAGCTAACCACCGTCTCTTACTTGGCCCAATACAGTGGTTTCCCAAATGGGTTTTCTGCTTCTACTTTAGCATTGTCTTTAATCTATTCTCCACAGGGTAGCCAGATGAGCTATTTAATGAGCTGTTATTCTCTATATTATAAACCTCCAGGGGGATCCCTCGGTGGCTCAGCAGTTGAGCGCCTGCTTTTGGCCCAGGGCGTGATCCTGGAGACCCAGGATCGAGTCCCACCGACGTCGGGCTCCCTGCATGGAGCCTGCTTCTCCCTCTGCCTGTGTCTCTGCCTCTCTCTCTTTCTGTGTCTCTCATGAATAAATAAATAAAATCTTAAAAAAAAACAAAAAAACCCTCCAGTGGCTTCCCATCACACTGAAATTAAAACCTAAACCCCAGTAAGCCTTAGAAGATCCAGATCATTGGACTACTCACTTTACACTTCTCTCTCTCTCTGTGCTCCAGCTTCCACTCCCCATTTGCTCTCTGCTCCTGAAACATACCACACACCACACTCATTTCTTTTTTTTTCTTAAGATTTTATTTATGAGAGACACAGAGGCAGAGACATAGGTAGAGGGAGAGAAGCAGCCTCCCTACGGGGAGCCTGACTTGAAAGTAGATCCTGGGACTCCAGGATCATGTCCTGAGCCAAAGGCAGACGCTCAACCACTGAACTACCCAGGCGCCCCACCGCACTCATTTCTGATGTAACACTAGCTATTCCTTCTATCTGGCATGCCTTCTCTAGCCTGCTCCCCTATTCTCCATCTTCACTTGGTTGTCTCCTCATCACTGAGGTCTCTGCTTATTGTTATCTTCTGAGAGAGGCCCTCTCTGTCCATCCTTGCTACAGTAGCTCTCTACTGATGATGCTATGATGGTCAGTCTCCATCATATCTGTTGGCTTTTGTATCTGATCACTTGTCACTAGTGATATTTTCTTGTTCATTTTTATGTGTATCTCTTCCCTAGTGGAATGTAAGTTTCCTGAAAGCAGAGATTTTTGTCTGTTTGGTTCCCACTGTGTTCCCAGCCTCAGAAAAATGGATATGTATGGTAGGCCCTCAATAAATACTGATACAGAAACAAAGGCCGGCAGGCTCAGGACAGGAGAAGGGAAACAAATGCAGAGAGCCCTGTATCATTAAATCATCTGACTCAACTTTACCATGAAAATGCCTTCCCATTGCCATTTCAGAGTGCCCTGAGGAGTACCCAGACTTGTAGTGATTGAATGAGAGAGAGCGAGAATGACAGAAAGGAGGAGGAGGAGGAGGAAAAGTTGGAGAGAAAGAAAGAGGGTAGCAGGGCACCCTGGTTTACCTTTGTGCCTTTGTAAGGTTCACTTTAGCTCTGGTTTCACCTGGAGATCTCCCTACCCACCTGGATGGTTGACATTGGGCAGTTCTACCTTCTTGGATGGAGATGCAATCTTTCACCCGCAGTAGAGGTTTGGACTGAAGGCAAAGAATAAGCACATCAGAATATATCCTACAAGAAATATGATCATATTAATAGCAGGGAGAGCTACTGTCTGCAAGGTAATGGTCACTATTGTACACGCTTCCCACATTGTTCTGAGGATCAGATAAAGGAGAGTGATCTGGAATGTGACACACACGTGTAAGTCACTATACTACACAGCTGCACGTATCTGTCGATGAGCAGAGGGACTACTACAGGCAAAATGCCATCTGTGTTACTCATGCCACAATAGTGGGGATTTACAAAGATGATCTTGGTGTCCTCTCTATCCTAGATGACTTCAGTATCTCAGCACCACCCCCCCACAGTTCCATGATGTTACAATCCTCTCACTTCCACTATGCTTCATCCACATGGTCACACTCTGAATCTTATCCTCAAAATGATTCCACCTTGGAAACCTTCAGCCCCAAGACTTAAGAATATTTGATGTTCTACTCATATCCCCACCTTCCAGCTCTTGTATTCCCTTATTTCCATTGTACCTGCTTTCCAACCTCACTATGGCTTCCTCAAACCTTTCCTCCCCATCTCTTAGCCCTCCAGTTAATCTAATAGCCTTTTTTCCCCCCTTTCTATTCTCACTAGAAAAAGTGGCTCTCTCCGGCCTGTTCCCGAGGAATCTCTACTGGAACTCTGGACTCTAGCCCCACCCCCAACTCCTAATTTATCAATTATTTACTCTATCCTCTAGGTTTTCAACTTATCTTTCCCTGTTGGGTTTTCCTCTAGCACACTAGACATGATCATATCTCGTGAAAGAACTACCAAAAAAAAACAAACATGATCTGATATTCTCCTTATCTAGATTTCTCTCCTTTCTTTCATGGCCCAGTCTCTCACCCACTGTTACCCCACACACTCTTCGCCCCTCTGAAACCTGACTTCTGTCCTCCCCACCCTTCTGAAACTCTTCCTGACTAGACTCCAGTGACCTAACAGGCCACAATGATCCTATTTCACTTTTTTTTTTTTTAATTTTTATTTATTTATGATAGTCACACACACAGAGAGAGAGAGAGAGAGAGAGAGAGAGAGAGGCAGAGACACAGGCAGAGGGAGAAGCAGGCTCCATGCACCGGGAGCCTGATGTGGGATTCGATCCCGGGTCTCCGGGATCGCGCCCTGGGCCAAAGGCAGGCGCCAAACCGCTGCGCCACCCAGGGATCCCCCTATTTCACTTCTTATCAGATTTGGCGCCATCTCTAGAAAGCTTTTCCTTCTTCTGCTTCTGTGACACCCACTCAGTGGTGTTCCTCTTCACCTCTAGAAGCTCCTTCTAAGTCTCCCTAACACGATTCTTTACCTCCTTCTCCTTGGTAAATCATGAACCTCATTTCACCCTCCACCTCCTTCCCATCCCACTGCCTGTACTTCTCTCTCTAAGCAATTTTGTCATCGCCTAGGGCTTCAATGGTCATTAACATATGCTAATCTCATGCATTCTTGGAACCTCAAACCTACATTGCTTGCTGGATATTCCTGTTTTTATGGCCCATAGGCACCTCAACCTTAATATGCACTGAATGGAATTTATCATCTTTCCCATTTTCAAAACCAACTCTTCCGTTCTTTCTATGTAGATGATAAACATCCATCCAGTGACTCAGGCTAAATGCATGAGAGAAGCCAAGCTTGTCCCTCTCCCCTTTCTGCTCCCCTTCCCCCATCCCAGCTCCTCTGGCTCCAAATCCTGTTGAATTTACCTACTAGCTATATCTCTTCAATCCAACTGGTCATCTCCCGTTCTTTTTTTTTTTTTTTTTTTTAATTTTTTTGATTTATTTATGATAGTCACAGAGAGAGAGAGGCAGAGACACAGGCCGAGGGAGAAGCAGGCTCCATGCACCGGGAGCCCGACGTGGGACTCGATCCCGGGTCTCCAGGATCGCGCCCCGGGCCAAAGGCAGGCGCTAAACCGCTGCGCCACCCAGGGATCCCTCATCTCCCGTTCTTTAACACAGCTGAACTCAGAGCTTTTGCAACCTTTTTCTGGATCATCTCAATAACTTCTGGACTGTTCTCCCTGCTAAGAGTTTCATCTCCCTCCTCCAGCCTAAAGACTTGATACTGTTTTTTTTCTTTTTCTTTAAAGATTGTATTTATTTATTCATGAGAGACAGAGAGAGAGAGAGAGAGAGAGAGAGAGAGAGGCAGAGACATAGGCAGAGGGAGAAGCAGGCTCCTGGCAGGGAGCCTGATGAGGGACTCTATCCCAGGACCCTGGGATCATGACCTGAGCCAAAGGCAGCCGCTCAACCACTGAGCCACCCAGGAGCCCCTGATACTGTTTTTTTTCTTTGGCATTGTTATTCATTTATGTCTTTTTTTCCCTTTCGTGTCTTTTTCTTTTTAAGATTTTATTTATTTACTTGAGATAGAGAGCACAGGGAGGGAGAGTGGCAGAGGGAGAGGGAGAAGGAGGCACCCCGTTGAATATGGAGCCTGACTCAACTCAGAGCTTGACTCCAGAACCTTGGGATTGTGACCTGAGACAGAAGGCAGATGCTTAACCAACTGAGCCACCCAGATACCCCTTTAGTGTCTCTTTCAAACTAAAAAGCAATATACTTTTATTGTAAAATAGTCAAAAAGTTTCTAAAGCTATACGGAAGAAAAGTCACCCTCAAATCTTACTCCCAAATAAGCCTTTTTCCCCCTAAAAATGTTACTAAATATGATGTATTTCTTCTACTTAAAAAAAAAAAAGATTATTTATTTAGAGTGAGTGCATACAAGCAGGCGGAAGGGCAGAGAAAGAGGGAGAGAGAATCTCCAGCAGAATTCATGCTGATCTCAGAGCCAACGTGGGGCTCGAGTCCACCACCCCGAGCCAAAAATCAAGAGCCAGAGCCTCAACCAACTGAACCACCCAGACGCCCTTCTATTTCTTCTACTTTAAGAGGCACCTTTCCCTCCCTCACATTTAACATCTCTGAAACCAAAATGCATCATACAACCCATGGCATCTTAAATTTGGTTAAATGCACTACAGTTCTGCAAAGTGCTATTTTTACTTGTTAATATGGGTCAAGATTCCAAACCAGCACTGCCTCCAGGCTGATCTTTGTAAAGTACGAATCTGGTCCGGTGACTGCCTCCCCCCCCAAATTCTTCAAAGCTCCCCCTACCCCATGCTGGCTCTCATTCTCTGACTCTCCCCTATGCTTCCAGTCTCCTTTCCAGCACATCCACACACACTGTCTCCCTTGAAGCCAAGTAGTTCTATTTGCAGTTAGTTCCCCAAATACACCATGCTGAGCCAGCTCTATGTGCTTTTATCCAATATTTTCTCAGCCTCTTCCTCACCTCTTCTACACAAAGTTGCTCTGACTGGAAGATTGCCTGCTCCCCCAGGCTAAGCCTCGGTTTTCCTTTGCACACCACCCCTTATCTCCTTCAGCATTTGGTGCACATCTCTGTGATTTCTCCAGAAATCACTTAACACAGGTTCACACCATTTCTCTTTTTTTGTTGCTCCCAGCAGATAGCAAGTTCTTGAGCAAGCTTTCTCCTTTACATCCTTTCTTCTTTACATCCATTTCTAGTAGCTCCAGAACAGCATGGCTGCTCCATAAATATTTTTTGAAATAATGGACTGTACAGGAGAGAGGCATTAAAATGCTCCTGAGGTAAGCTGAGGAACATTCTAATTAATCATCCTGGAACCTGGGATCTGAAAGAGAAAAAGGAGGAGAGACGATCTGGATGCTAAACCCCTGTGCACCCAGAAATCTAAAGTAATTTGGATTTTTTTTTTTCTTCTCTTTCCCTGCATCTGCTCCTCAGACCTACTAATTCCACCCTTGACTACAGATAATCTGATTCCAACAACCATGCCTTGATGAGCCCCTTCTCTCTCCCTGGTTCTTTTAAGCGCTTCAAGTTCATATTATTCCTCCTTGTTGCCACAAGATCTCTTTTTTAACCAGAAAGTTTGGAAAATACTAAAGGGGTTAAGAGGTTCTTTTCACTTGCCAGTCTACAATACCCACCCAAGTTGACCACTTGGACTCCCTCCTGCCCTAGGTGTGGACACACCTCTCAATTCCACCAAGACCCCTTACCAGGAAATAAACACAAAAGGAAGCTGAAGCTTAATACAAAATTTATATTTTAATAACCATCCTAAAATCTTGATGTTAATGTTCCACCTCAGCAAAAACCACTATCCCGCTCTCAACCCAGTATTGGGTTTGAATTAGAGAAAATGAAAATGCCAGAAACAGACACAAATGTTTCCTAATTCTTCTTTTTGACACAGATCATTCAAAGCTAAGGATTCCAATTCATCCATGGAAAACTCTCGGGGTGCTACTGCAGACTTAAGATGAAGCTCAGCTAACATGGTCCATGTGACAGGCACTAGATTGGTCTATGTTGACAATTGTAGGGCCAACATACTTTCAATACTCTCCCTTAGAAAAGGACAGGGACTCATGAAGCAACCAAAAATAGAGCAGAAGGAAAAGTGGAAGGATAAGGGGAAGTATAGGAGAGAAAAGGCGTAGGATAAGGCAGAAGAAAATAAAGACCTTATGATAGGCAATGTGGCTGAAGAAAAGAATGGGGGAGGGCAGGGCACCTGGGTGGCTCAGTGGCTGAGCCTCTGCCTTTGGCTCAGGTTGTGATTCTGGGGTCCTGGGATCCTCCTGTCCTGGAGGAGCCTGCTTCTCCCTCTGCCTGTGTCTCTGCCTCTCTGTGTGTCTCTCATGAATAAAGAAAATCTTAAAAAAAAAAAAAAATGAGGGAGGGCATGGAACCATCTGTAAACAGGTGGAACAATACAAGTAACTTGGGCATGGAAACAGGACCTCAACTCAAAGACCTCAATTAAAGAAAGCACCAGGCCAAGAAGTGGACGGATCTTGGATCCCAATGAAGAGGGGAAAGCAGCTGGTAGGAGAAGCGCTGTGACTCTACAGTCTTGAGGCCGGTGAAAAAGACAGCTCTGGCCTACAAATGGACCCAGAATTAGGAAGTTTGCACCTGTCAATGGAGAATGAGAGTCAAGGGGCCCTTCTAAGGTCTGGAGTAGTGGGGTCAAATGGGGTAAGCTTGCAATTTGTTTCACAGCGTGCGGGGCTGGGGTGGTTGGGACTTTACACCCGGAGAGAAACCCCCCCAGGACTCAGGCCAAGGCGAACTGGACCGCACCAAAACCTCTTCCGCTCACCAACTTGGAAGTAAATAAAAATGAAGTGACCCCAGACAGCACATCCCTCCACTGCACAATCCCTGTTCCTTGAAAGCGGCTGAGGCGATCAACTGTCAACCTGATCTTTTTTTTTTTTTTTAATTTTTATTTACTTATGATAGTCACAGAGAGAGAAAGAGAGAGAGAGGCAGAGACACAGGCAGAGGGAGAAGCAGGCTCCATGCACCGGGAGCCCGACGTGGGATTCGATCCCGGGTCTCCAGGATCGCGCCCTGGGCCAAAGGCAGGCGCCAAACCGCTGCGCCACCCAGGGATCCCCAACCTGATGTTTCCTTAACGTGAGACAATTCCTAAGAAAAAGAAAGGCCGAAACCACCCCGCACCTGCAGAGCGATGTGTCTCCTCCGTGCGGACTGGGGCGTGTCCGGGTCCTCGGCGGCCGGGCCGGCGAGCAGGCCCGCCAGGAGGTCCGGGTCGGGAACGGCGGGTCCGGACCGCGGTGCCGCCCGGGGCGATCTGGAGAGAGCGGCCCGCAGCGCCGGCGGAGAAGGGCTCGTTCCGGGGCCCGCGCGGGGCCGGTGGGGTCACACCTGCTTCCGCACCCAGGGGCCTTCGCAGCGGCTTGCGCAGCGCGGGAGCGGGCGGGGGCGGGCGCGGGGGGTCCGCGGTCCGCGTTGCGCGTGGCCGGACCCAGAGGAGCGGCCGCTCGCTCACCTGCCGCCGCGCCCCGCCCCGCCCCGCGCTTGGCTGCGCGCTCGGGGCAGGGCCGGGGGGACCGACCTCCGGGCGGAAGGACGGGAGCAGGCGGGCCGGGCCCTTCCCCCGAGCGGGGCGGGAGGCGTCGCCGGGCGCAGGTGCAGCGGACTCCGACCTATCCCGGGGGCCTTGGCGAAGACGCCGAGCAGGGGCGGCCCGGGAGCCGCCTCCTCCCTCCCCGCCCCCCGGGCTGCGTTCGGGCTCCCGGCCCGGGCCTCCTCCCCGGGAACCGCGCGGCGCTCCACGGCGGATGGAGGCGGGCGGCGCCGGCCCGGGCGCAGGTGACACTCGACAGGCCGGAGCTCGCGCGGCGGGGGGAGCGCAGGGAGGGGCCCGCGGACGCCGGGGCGGCGATGGCCCGAGAGCTAAGCCAAGCGGCACTGCTGGACTTCCTGTGCCGGGCCGGGGGGAGGGTGGCCAACGCCGCGCTGCTGAGCCACTTCAGGAGCTTCCTCCGAGACCCCGACGCGCCCCCCGGCCAGCACCAGCGCCGCCGCGAGCTCTTCAAGGGCTTCGTCAACGCGGTCGCCGCAGTGCGCCAGGACCCCGACGGCACCAAGTATGTGGTGCTCAAGAGGAGGTACAGGCACCTTCTGGGGCAGGGGGGGCTGCAGCGACCCCGCGCCCCGCCCGCGGCCGCCGCCCCTGCAGGAGGAGCTGCGTCCGGCTCTGGGCAGGGCGCGCGCGGGGGACCGCAGCCTCCCGGGGCGCAGCGGCGCGGGGAGGAGCCCGAGCGGGAGCCCGAGCGGGAGCCCGAGCGGGAGCCGGCAGGTGCCGCAGCCCCAGCGCCGCACGCAGCTCGCCGCGGACCCGCAGCCCGCGGCGCCCGGGAGGCACCCCCGGGAGGCGGCCCTGGGCCCCGGGCAGCAGCGAGGGGCGCGGCCGCGGAGACGCGAGGCCGCTGCCGGGATCGCCTCGCGAGCAGCCCGCAGGCTCTGCCGGGGAAGCAGGGGCTCGGGGCCGCCCCGGACGCCGCCACCCCCGGGGATGAGCCCGGGGCCGCGGGGCGGGGGCCGCGAGGACAGCCCGCAGCGCCCCGCTCGCCTCCCGCACGCGTCGAGGCCGTTGGCGGCCGGGCTCCCCCGCAGGCGCTCCCGTCCCGCGCCGTGTCCCCCGGGAGCCCACCGCAGCCGCTGGCCCTGGGCTCTCTGCCTCACCCCACCCTGCGGCAGCGGCAGCCCCAGACACCCAGGGCCCGTGACCAAGGCCCCGTCCGAGCCTGGTCCGTGCTACCGGACAGCTTCCCCCGGCCACCCTCGGAGCGGACCTGCTGGGTCGGGACCCCTACCTCGGAGCCTGCAGACCCCACGCTCCCCTCTCACTCTGCCCTTCCTGCTGTTCCGGAATCCTGTCCCGAGAACCCTCCTTTGACAGTCTTTCGTAGTATTCGGTGTCAGCTGTCCCTCCAAGATCTGGATGACTTTGTGGACCAAGACAGCCATGGCAGTGAGGAGAGCAGCAGTGGGCCCAAGGAGTCTCCTGGGGGTTCCGAAGGGGGGCTGCAGGTTGCTCTGGGAACCCCAGGTGGGAGAAAGCTCAGGAATCCGACAGGAGGTCTTTCTCCAAAGGAGGGCGGCCTCAGGGACGGAGGGGACGGTCACGCCTCTCAGCAGCTCTCAACAGAGGCGAATGGCCTTGCAGGCCACCCCCGGGAATCTCTACCCCGGCCAGCCCCCAAGTTAAGGAGATCCCTGAGGAGGAGCTCTCCGGCTCGGATAGCCAAACTGTCTTCTTCTGATGAGGAGTATCTTGAGCACGACTTGCTTAAAAGGACTCGTCGCCCACCACGATCCAGGAAACCCTCCAAGGCAGGAGCAGTGTCCAGCCCAAGAGTGGATGCTGTTTTGATACCAAAGCCTGCAGACCTGAAGGCTGCTGTTGCGGAGTGGGGTTGGCCATACACCTCCTGGGCCCCGGCTGGGGCGGAGTCTACAGCCTTGGTCCCACAAAGACCTGAGCACAAGTCATCTGTGATCCCCCTAGATGCCAGGGAGCATGAATGGATTGTGAAGCTTGCCAGTGGCTGTTGGATTCGGGTGTTGACTTTGTTTTGGGAGGACCCCCAGCTGGCTCTGCACAAAGACTTCTTGACTGGGTACACTGCGTTGCACTGGATAGCCAAACATGGTGACCTCAGGGCGCTCCAGGACTTTGTCTCCAGTGCACAGAAAGCGGGCATTGCTCTTGATGTGAATGTGAAGTCCAGTTGTGGGTATACCCCTCTGCACCTTGCAGCCATTCACGGCCACCAGGGGGTCATCAAATTGCTAGTGCAAAGGTTGGCTTCTCGGGTGAATGTCCGAGACTGCAGCGGAAAGAAGCCATGGCAGTATCTGACCAGTGATACCTCGGGGGAAATATGGCAGCTACTAGAAGCTCCTCGGGGCAGGCCCATTTTCCCCGTCTATCCTTTAGCCCGAAGCTCTTCCCCCACCAGGAAGGCCAGGAGCCGGGAAATATCTAGAAATATCACTCGCAAGACTTCCTTTGCTGCACTACTCAAAAATCAGCACAGCAAGTGGAAATTGGCCAACCAGTATGAGAAATTCCCCAATCCAAGAGAAAGGGAAGAGTACAGTGACTGAAGTGGTCCTCTCTTCCACCATCCCCTCATCCTTGAGATGTTCAGTGTGAAAATTCAAGGGCAATAGAAAAATTGCAGAGGTGTTGGTAAGGAAAAGATTGATCATGGGAGATGGCCTACCTTGTGTTCACCTGCCTGGGTATCATGTCAGCATATCCCAGACCTTACGGAGTCATCCAGGCTTTCTGGCAGCTCAAGTCTCTGGGCCAGTGAAACCTAGACATAGAGCAGAGTCAGGTGTTTAAAACCCAGGAGGTGTTCTTCCTCTTTCCTTGCCACCACAGATCTGGGCACAGTGAGCCACGTTGTTTTCCGAAGCAGCTACCCCAGGCCTTGGCTACAGAGGGAACAAATATCTAAGAGGAAGGGAGGCAATTCAAGGGATTAGTGAAGCACCAAATCTCTCTGGCTAGTAGCTCTCTGGCTCCTATTCATTTGAAGGCTGAATCTTGGCTGAGAGTGGAAAGCACCAGCTTTGAAATCACATGGCTCTTGCATCCTCGTTTTTGTTTCCTTTCCTCCTTCTTTCTTTCCTTCCTTCCTTCCTTTCTTTTTTCTTTCTCCTTTCTTTCTTTCTTTCTTTTTTTTTTAATATTTCATTCATTTATTCATGAGAGACACAGAGACAGAGAGAGGCAGAGACACAGGCAGAGGGAGAAGCAGGCTCCATGCAGCGAGGCCAATGCGGGACTCGATCCTGGGACTCCAGGATCACGCCTGGGCTGAAGGCAGTGCTAAACCGCTGACCCACCCAGGCTGCTCGCTGCTCTCTTCAGTCCGATCCCGGAATTCTGCATTTAATTCCTGCGCGGTGTGGGATCTTTCTTCTGTTTTTCTTTTCGTGCTTTTGCGTTTTCTTTCTTTCTTTCTTTTCTTTCTTCTTTCTGTTCTTTCTTTCTCTTTCTTTCTTTCTTTCTTTCTTTCTCTTCTCTTTCTTTATTCTTTCTTCTTTCTTTCTTTCTTTCTTTCTGTATGGCTTTCTTTCTGTCTTCATTCCTTCCTTCCTTCCTTCTTCTTTTCTTTCTTTCTTCTTTCTTTCTTTCTTTCTTTCTTTCTTTCTTTCTTTCTCTTTCTTCTCTTTCTCTTTCTCTTTCTCTTTCTTTCTCTTTCTCCAAATCAGTGAAAATGAAATTATTACTGGAGAGTAGAACTTGATTTAAGAGATTCCTGGGCCCTGTCTTCCAGTCTTCCTTTGAATGTAACCTAAGGTGGCTAATGTGTGAAATGATTAGTGCCTTTTTGGGTCTCTTCTCCACAATCAAAGAAGCGGTTAGGTAAGATCCAGTTATGACTGACATTTAAGCCTTTCTTTAAAGAAAAAAAAAAAAAAAAACTAAGGGAAACTTTCCAAATGTAAAAGCTGTTGGTTCATTTGCATAGTTGCTGAAACCATATTTCATGGAAACTTCCCATGTAACAAATTGCAAAATCAGCATTAGTAGTTTTCAATAGGATTGAATGGCTACCATTGATGTTCTGGGGAAGCAGTAAGGGTTAAGAGGTAAATACTACCTCACCAGGAATTTTCTAAGCTGCTAAAAATATCATTTTATTTGCACTAAACTTATTGCCAATTAAGATGAAATATTAGCCTTGAAGTGTTGTATCTCTAACAGGAAGTGGTCCTTTTAATTGCTTGTGATGGTTTCGATCTTTGTGGGTCCATGGAATTCTGTATATTGCAGGAGAACACTGAGATCTCAGAACGTTGATCTCTTGGAACATAAATTCAAAGACGGCTGAAAAATTAAATGTCCATATGGAGATTGTTAATTTTTTATGGAATGTTTTCGTGTGCTATGGCAAGGATGCTGTATTTTCACAGTATTTTCTTGTTTCTTCTGGATATTTTTCCCCATTAAAATATCAACAAATCTTCATAAATTATTGTACTTACGCTGATTACTGTTAATCTCTCCTTCACAAAATTATGTTTCAATGAATGTAAAATATTTTTCTTTCTTTGTAGTTTTACATTATAATTTTGCTGAAATATATAGATTTCTGTCCTATTAGAAAACAAAAGATAGGTATACTAAATAAGTCTAAGGGTTGTTTCTTCAAAAAAGACCTGTATAAGAGATGAAGCTTTAGCAAATCAAATCAAGAGAAAAGCAGCACTCACGGACAGTGGGGGCATGGTTCCGAGAGATGAAATTTGAAAGAACTAAAGATAAACAATTATATAAATACTCTAGTAAGCGAGTAATTTTCAAGGAAAAAAAATAAAATATCAACTGCCTTTAAAAGTCAAAGAATGTTTTTAATTTACCATATTTTCATCACAGCATCAATTTATTCAACAAATATATTTTGCCTAGTGCTGTGGGATTTACAAAGGTGAGTGGGATGTGACTTCCTGAAACTTAAAATCTAACAATTCATCTTAACTTAAAATCAATGAGATTTGTTGCTGGTTTATTTATACCTTATCTTGCCCCCCAGGTGCCTTTTAAAGCTGCACTGTGTTAGATACAAGCTTTTAAAATGAGACAGAAAAGAGGCGGTACTAGGAATGAGGACAAAGCTACCACAGCGCAAGAAAAAATTTTCAAAGTATCCTAAGTACAAAATTATGTACTCCAGAGAATTTCATAGGAGGGATTTCCTTGGGCTGGGAAAGTCAGGGAGGGCTTCACAGAGGTGGGGAATGTTCAAGTGAATGCTGCTGACTTTCGAAAGAAACCAGTTTTATTGGTTCTACCGCATTCTTGACATCTGCTCCAGTGTGTGATTTGCATAGCACTGGTGTTGACTGAATGCTTACTGGTCAGAACACAGTATGGATCTCAAGTTGATTCTCATGAGGGCTCAGGTCCCTTTTGCCTTGGTCCACACATTGTACCTATGACTTTGGTCAACTCTCTTACATGGTCAACATGTATGTTAGGAGGGGGCAGGGTGGAAGATGTTGAGAACAGAGTAAAATACAAATCTGTGTCACTCTCTTGCTCAAGTCATAAAGACCACGCTAGGAGGGTTGGCAGGCCTAGCACATTTCTCCACCCTCCTGCCAACCACTCCCTGCCATGAACCCTACCACTGAAGCCATACCAGACCCATTGGAGTGCTAAGGGCCCCACCCTCTCAGTTTCTGTCTTGGTGCTGAATTCCCTTGGTTTAGAACCCCTTTCACTGTTTAACTGGTGACCTTACACTTAATTTTCAAGGGTCAGCTCAACTGTCAATCCTCTAAGAAGAGTCCAGGATAAATACCTCCAAGCCAGAAGATGTATAGTTCTTTCATCAGAATTCTCATAATACTGTGTACACACCTCACTTAAGAGTTTTTGCCACATGGTATTTTAGTAAACTGTTTGAACGTTTTATTTTTCCTGAAGACTTTGAACCAATCTGGAAATTGGAGAATGTGTTTTCAATTCATCAAAATTTAACAGATATTTATGGCACATCTACTATGTGATAAAGATATCATTCCTGCCTTCAAGAATTCCCAGTTTATTGGGGAAGGTGGGTCACTGAAAAATAATTTCAATAGTGCAATGGAGGTGGATAGATGTGTGCATCTAGACTATGAGAATATGGAGAAAGGAATATTTATGGAGAATTTTCTTTATACTAGTCTCCACGCTTATACTGGAAATTCAACATGCGATAAGATGTATGCGTTTCCTGCTCTTGTGGCACTTTCCTGGACCAGGAAAATCACGAATATAAGATGGACGTTAGATGGGCTTTGAAGGGCCAATTGGAGAAAGGAGGAAAGAATATTCCAGAAGGAAGGAGCTTGAGTAAAGCTGCAGGATGTGTTTGGGGGATACTTGAACACTGCTGTGTGACAGAAGTGAGGTGGTGTGGAAAGAGACAAAGATGAAAAGGTCATTTAAGGCCAGGTTGAAAACAAGGGTCTTTTATGCTATGTAGAGAAATATAGGCATTTTCCAGGAAGCCAAGGACTGTCAAAACTCCTCCAGAGAACCTTAGTGTTACTCCAAATACAGATGTTTTCCTAAAGCTTTAATATGAAGACAAAAAATAGATGTCAATGTTTTAGATAGGATGTACTCAAAAGTTTCCCTTTCAAAATTTCTTTATGTCTTCAGTGTTGTTAATGCTTGTTTGCTATGAAGTAGTGGTAGGCAATAGAATAATTTGACAAATGGCAATTTAATATTAAAGGCAAACAGCAGAAATTGTTGATAATCTTAGCTCAACACTTGCCTTTTTTTGTAGACATAGTTGTAAATTAGTGAATTTCAATCTTATATATGGTATATACAATAGTCTTGCTTCCTGCTGTAAAACTGCTTATGGTTCAACATTTCAGGATGTTACACATAGCATGCCGAGACTTCCATATGCTTTTGATTGTAAATTTTTTAAAAGTACCATTGAGATGGGTCACCCGGGTGGCTCAGCGGTTTGGTGCCTGCCTTCGACCCAGGGTGTGATCCTGGAGACCCGGGATCGAGTCCCACGTCGGGCTCCCTGCATGGAGCCTGCTTCTCTCTCTCTGCCTGTGTCTCTGCTTCTCTCTCTGTATCTCTCATTAATAAATAAATAAAATCTTTTTTAAAAATACCATTGAGATACAATTCACATACTATACAATTCACCTACTTAAAACATACGATTCATGGTTTTTAGTATATTCACAACCATTACCACAATAACTTCCTTTACAAGTTTGAGAACCACTGACCCAGGCAAAGGGGAGCCATTGACAGTATAATGCATAGGAATGATACACATTTTTTGATCACATCATTTTATTACTGTAAATGAAAGTCTAGTTTCACGGTAACACTAATCTAAGAGCGTGAAATTCTGTACAGGCTGGTTAGTACAGCAGTGCTGGTGTGTGTGCTCGTTTGCTCACCTCAAGCAAATGATTAAAAATGTGTAATGAAAGCATAGGAAACTACAGTATTTAAGATCATGACAATGAAACTAGTTTGCCTTGGGTTCCTGTCCTGGCTTGGACAAGACCTTCAACTTCACAATTTTCTCATTTTTAAGATTTTTTTTTTGAGAGAATCAAGTAAATTAATACAAAGCCCTTAGAAAATGCCTGGCACATCATAAATATTGAATAAATTAGCTGTTACTATTTTTAACACCCATTCAAAATATACTGATCACTTTAAATTTCCATCTATGCTAAAGACAAAAAATCCTTTAGTTGATTAAAAAGATGGGATAAGAACAAGATTTGCTAATCAAACATTTTTCCTTATGTCCTTACATAAAAAGTTGCTTGTGTTTCTCATTTCAGATGAAAAAGTCTATTTTATTATCCGTTGTGTGTAACAATCATTAGCTATTATGATATGTCACTAAACAGAATTGTGTCTAAAGGAAGTCACATAAACAAATATTTGTCAAATTAGCAGCTCTGTTCTGGCCTGGAACTAAAACCCAGGCAGAGGTCCGAAGGGGTGAGTTTGTGGAGAGTTGAGTGTATGGGTGTGTGAAGCCACTGTCACTGATGAAATTTAAGATATCTAAATTCAACTATCCAGTAATCTCTATCAAAATTCCACTAACTTGGTCAAAGTGAAGTCTCACTGAAGTGGATTAAAAATTATTGACATTGGGGCATCTGACTGGCTCAGTCAGTACAGCACACAGCCCTTGATCTTGGAGCTATTAAGTTTGAGCCCCATGTTAGGTAGAGATATTACTCAAAGTCTTTGAAAAAGGGCACCTGGATGGCTCAGTCGGTTAAGCATTTGCCTTCGGCTCATTTGCCCCTCGGCTCCAGGATCCTGGGATAGAGCCCTGGGTTTAGCTCCCTGCTCAGCAGGGAGTCTGCTTCTTCCTCTCCCTCTGCCCCTCCCCACTGCTTGAGCTCTCTCTCTCTTGCTCTTTCTCAAATAAATAAAGAAAATCTTTTTTAAAAAAATGAGAAGTGAATATTCATTCAATTGATGACAACAGCTTTGCCTGAATTGATGGTCCAGGGAGTCACATTTATTTATTTTTTTTCTGAAAAGGACTAGAATACAACCACCTGCATAGGACTAGCTATGACTTTAAAGTGTCTGGATGTTGAGTGAGTGTTCTTAATTTTCACCTGGTGTGATCTAAGTGGTTCTCTGCTGAATATGAAATCCCTGTGAGCCTTGATTTTTGTGAGGAAAGGAAAGGGGAAAGAAGGAAAAGATCATCAAGCTGGCCTCAGGTCTTCAGGATGGAAGGTGCTAAAATGTGCTTTACTAGTAGGCAGCAGCAAATGTGGGAGGGGCAACCATAAAAGGCCAATTTTGCTTTACCCTGAGGCCACATCTTCTCGCTGTAGTGATTTTAATTCTGGATTTCTAAGGGGCGTATGACTTAAGTAACGTTTCCTAATGGTATATATAATTAATTAGCCAACTGGCAGAGCCGTCTTTCTACACATTGTGAAGAGATCACAGAATATTGCCCTGGATTTCTTGGACAAGATTCCTGATGTCTGTCATAGATGCTTGGAAAACCTGAATCCTAGAACCACTTTTCAAAATTGAGGTAGAGGGCAGCCCTGGTGGCCCAGCAGTTTAGCACCACCTGCAGCCCAGGGTTTGATCCTGGAGACCCGGGATCGAGTCCCACGTCGGGCTCCCTGCATGGAGCCTGCTTCTCCCTCTGCCTGTGTCTCTGCCTCTCTCTCTCTGAATGAATAAATAAATAAATCTTTTTTAAAAAAATTGAGGTAGAAACATTTTCAGGAGCCCTGTGAAATCCAGGGCAGATGATTTTTCACAAGCATTTTCTCTTCTGATCTTTGTTCTTGGCCAGCTACCGAGTTTAGTTAGGGACTAACCAAGGGGTGGAAACTCAAGACTACTTGTTACTTGTTAAGATTTTTGAAGTATTTGAAAATATGAATTATTGGCATTATTGATATCCTATGTTACCACCCCCACCCACCCATCATATATATTCTAAAGGGGCATAATAGGAAAGTGAATTGGTTGTATCTGTATTCTAACACCACAAGATTTGTTGTGTCTATTTAAGATATCTTCCAGATTATTAGTAAAGGAAACATCTGCATGAGGCAGCTAACCCAGAGACTAAATCCTAATCCTGAACAGCCTGTGATTTTTTTTTTTTTTTGAGAAAAGGATTTATTCTTTAAGTACAGGGCAAAGACAATTTCTGTACCTTCTGTAGGCAGAAGTTGTGTCACGTGCTACCTGACCATAGCTCTCTCCCATATGTGTGTCGCCTTACACCGTCTTGTGGTCTCTTGGGTCCAGGTGTTTTCCTGCTAAAAGCTTCTTCAGGGCCACCTGGAAAAGAGAGTGGCAGAACAGGTGGACAAGTATCACCTGGCAATCCCATCATTTGGGGCACAAGGTGGCTCTTATTCTGACCATAGTTCATATTTTCCTTTTTATTGTGGTACACCTCTGACTCAAATTCTGTTTTGGAGGTTTTTGTGTGGTATTTCCTTCAGTTCAAAACTCCTTATGCCTTTATTCATGTTCTATGAGTTGAAAAAAGTTGAGGAAATCCTATTCTCTATTCATACAAAGCCACGGCATCTAGATCCTAGCTTATGATGGAAAATGGCTATGAAGGAATGGATTGCTGGTGTTCATAAAAGGACATTGAAAACTTTTTATGAGGAGATGTCAGTGAAGCACTGTATTTTGTGATGTGGGATGGTACCACAATAAAAATTCCCATTGTCTGATAGGTTTGGGAAATAGATTGCTTTGATTGACAAATTATTCTAGTTAATAGGGGTTTCTCACATATGCTTTACGTGATTAATAGTTTAAGATAACTGAACTACAATTAAATATACTCAGCAGTAGAACTAAATACCAAGTAATTTATGTGTTTCTTTTTTTTTTTTTAAAGTTTTTTTTTTTATTTATTTATGATAGTCACAGAGAGAGAGAGAGAAGCAGAGACATAGGCAGAGGGAGAAGCAGGCTCCATGCACCGGGAGCCTGATGTGGGATTCGATCTTGGGTCTCCAGGATCACGCCCTGAGCCAAAGGCAGGCGCCAAACCGCTGCGCCACCCAGGGATCCCCCAATTTATGTGTTTCAAAAAGCCATGCAAATCTTTAAGTGCTTTGTGTTTATCATTATAAATATCAATTATATCTTCATTGTAGATGCACAGAACAAAAGTTAATTGGTGAAGTGTTGAGTATTATAAATTTTACATCTATTTGTGTATTTTAAGGAATTTAAAAATTATACATGTATACTGTAAAAAAAGATCAGATAACACAGGTAAAGAGAAGAAAAGAAGGAAACAAAAGCTATCCTCAATTCACTACCTTAAGGTAATTACTGATAATATTTTGTGTATATCCTTCCAGGATTTACAACAAAAATGAAACCATGCTATGCATAGTAGTTTCCAATGTGTTTTATTATTTAATGCAATGTTATTTTCCCATTTAAATTAGGTATTAAATGTGGAGTTTGAGATAAAAGAAAAGTTTATGTCCTTAGATGACTGAATGTGGGGCAGTTTAGAAATCATTTGTAGGCCAGACATTTGTTTCAAAGTCATTTCCTTTCTCTGGCAGTTTGGGGGCTGTATCCCAAATGTATTAAATGCTAAATTATTTAAAAAGTCATTACTTGGGGCTCCTCAGTCAGTTAAGTGTCTGCCTTCAGCTCACATCCTGATGCCAGGGTCCTGGGATTGAGCCCTACATCTGGCTCCCTGCTCAGTGGGAAATCTGCTTCTGACTCTCCCTCTGCCCCTCCCGCTGATTGTGTGCTCTCTCTCAAATAAATAAATACAATCTTTTTTTTTTTTTTTAAGTCATACTTTGCCTTCCTTCAAGTAGAAGCAATAATTTTCTTTTGTTTTTGCCCAGCTCCTTTGCCCATTGTTCTGGGTGCCTGATTTTTCAGGCAGCAGGCCCCTCCTCCAGGAAACTGGTTGCCGGCTCCCACCCATAGAAGGAAGACAAGAGGGAACTCCCAGCTGTGAATGCCCATCTCACACCTGTAACTTTTCTGTTTGCTTATGGGGCAGCAGGGCAGCAGAGACCTGAGACAGGTATGGGCCAGATATGATTGAAGAACAGTTACTATGCTTGATTACAACGCAAAACGGGCTAGATCTACCAGTACACTTGTCTAGTTTTATCTTTATTTTTTCTGAAAGTTAGGGAGAATATTTTGGAACTACTGTACCACTCAACGTAAGGATGCGGGAGGAAGTATAGGAATCTAAAATATTTTTATCTTATATATCTTATCATTCATAGATCTTTTACTTGAAGCATTTTTGGAGAATGAAAATCGCTATAGTTTCAATTTTCTAATAATATATTTTTTTAAAGATTTTATTTATTTGGGGACAGCCCCGGTGGTGCAGCAGTTTGGCACCGCCTGCAGCCTGGGGTGTGATCCTGGGGTCCCAGGATCGAGTCCCACATCAGGCTCCCTGCATGGAGTCTGCTTCTCCCTCTGCCTGTGTCTCTGCCTGTTTCTCTCTTTTTTTTTTAAAGATTTTATTTATTTATTCATGAGAGAGAGAGAGAGAGAGAGAGGCAGAGACAGAGGCAGAGGGAGAAGCAGGTTCCATGTAAGGAGCCCAACGCTGGACTGGATCTGGGGACCCCAGGGCCACGCCCTGGGCCGAAGGCAGGTGCTTAACCGCTGAGCCACCCAGGGATCCCTCTAATAATTTTTTTTTCTAATAATATTTTTTAAAAGCAATTCAGATATACTCACAGAAGATACCATCTAAAGAGTGATAAATTCTAATAATTTCCAATCCTTTAAATTCCCTTTTAACTTTGGGTTGCCTAATTCTAACCAGCTTGCATATTGTATTTTGCTTTGCATTGCTTTCATTAACAGCATATTCCATATATTAAAACAATTTTCAAAACAAATGCAAACAATTTAGTTTACATTTTTGATAGCCAGAGGCATATCACTATGTTAATTTACTGTTTGACATTCAGGTCATTTCTCACTTTAACAAATAGTACTAATATAAATATCTTTGTAAAAAATAATCATGAGGTTTTTTTTTAATTTCTTGACTATTTTCCCAGGTGCAATTTTATGTTTTTTGATACATTTACCAACTTGTACTTCAGAAATATTGAGTCAAGTTAAAGTGACACCACCAAGGAGAAAAAATTAAGGAAATCTGAATAAGCCGTAGACTTTAGTTAATATCAATATACTATCAACGTTGGTTCATTAATTGTGACAAATGTACTATACCCATGTAAGACGTTACTAATAGGAAACCTGGTGGGGGGGAGGGGGCAGGGGCAGTATATCTGAACTCTATGTACTATCTCCTCAATTTTTCTGTAAATCTGAAGTTGTTCTCAATAAGCCTATTAATAGGTAGAAAGGGAAGTACAGAGCAGAGATGGTAAAATGTTAACATTTGAGGAATAGTTCTTTGTACAGTTCTTGCCACTTTTCTCTAAGTTTGAAATTATTTCAAACTAGAGAGTTAAAAAATACACTACTGACCATCCCTTTCTTTTTTAGATTTTATTTATTTTATTTTATTTTATTATTTTATTTTATTTTATTTTATTTTATTTTATTTTATTATTTGTTCACGAGAGACACAGAGAGAGGCAGAGACACAGTAGAGGGAGAAGCAGGCTCCCTGCGGGGAGCGGGATGCGGGACTTGATCCCAGGACTTGATCCCAGGACTCCGAGATCATGACCCAGGCCCAAGGCAGATGCTCAACTACTGAGCCATCCAGGCGCCCCGTGACCGTCCCTTTCTTGAACTCCATCTAATCTAAATGTCCACCAGGAGCGATTCCTTCCATGTAACGAGGGGCTGTCGCCAATACTGTTAAATGAGGTTAGTGACAAACAAGGAGAATCTCAGCTGGTTGTTACCGGGCAGACTCCAGGCTCCCTGCAGCAAGGAAGTGGATAGGGCTGATCGGGGGCCACAGGCTGTTTCCTGCCAAGGCAATGAAGGTGCAAGAGCCACCTGGAAGTCTATCCTAGCGACCACGTGAGTTTTAAAAGGGTAACTTGAGTTCCTGTCCCCTCTGCTGGTGGCCTACCAAGGGCTCCAGGGGCTTCTGCTCTGGCCGCTCCCCCACTCTACCAATTTCATAGAGGTGCCCTCTGGAGAGGGGAAGAGGTAGACATACACACCAGCACCAACCCCTTAGCCCAAGGTAGGGGGGAAAAGGGAGAAATAAGGAAGAAATTAAATTGTAGAGTATAACTACAAGAGCAGCACAGCAGGTGAAGATCTGTTGAAGGAAAAAATTGCTTTTCCTTATGAGCAATTTTTTTCCTTACAAGAGTTACTTTGTGACTCAGACTCTTGAAGAATCATTGTGCCTTACTTAACATGCCTGACAGAGAAGTAGAACTCAGCGCTGGCTGCAAAGGGGATAAAATTCCCTTTAGAAATAGGTGAAAGCTTCCAGCAGATTTCCTTTCCCTTCCAGCAGTCTCCAAGCAGTCGGATATATATTTGGCAAATGCTGGGATGGTGATTGAATAGAATGTGGGGGTGTCCTGCTTTCTCACCTCCAGGGCATCCCTGAGAGAGCAATCCCTGCCAGACAGCCAGACTCTCACTTCACTCTCCCAGTTTTAAGATGATAAAGTTACATTGAAACACTGATGAGATATTATCATTGTTTATCCAAAGTCCAAGTCCAAAAAGTGACTGAATAGCAGATGTTCTTTGAATTACAAAAGAAGGTTAGAATAATTCTTTAGCTTGTTTTTTTTATATTAATGGACCTGTCAAAGGGGCCAGTTCAGAAGTAATAAAAGTGATTGCTCACCTATTATTATCCCAAAGCGACAAGACATGAGACACTGGTTCAAATTTAAAGCATAGGCATTTTCCTTCTCTTTTTTTTCTATTTTTTTCCTGAGAACCAGCAAACTAATGTGAAGTGCTCTGTAAAACTTCCAACTTGGGGTTGCAGGTGTCAGCTGTGCTGTAGGTTGGTGAAATTTGCAGAATTTACCTTCCATAGCAGAGCTCATTACAATTGGCCACTTCTGAATTAGAAATAGGACAGAGGCACCTGGGTGCTCAGTCATCTGAGTTTCCCACTCTTGATTTCAGGGGGGGTCATGATTTCAAGGTTGTGAGATGAGCCCCGCACTGGGCTCTATGCTGGGTGGGGAGTCTGCTTGAGATTCTCTACCTCTCCTTCTCGCTCTCTCCCTCCCCCCACTTGCATTCTCTCTCTCTCGAATAAATAAATCTAAAAAAAGAAAGAAAGAAAGAAAGAGAAAGAAAGAAAGAAAGAAAGAAAGAAAGAAAGAAAGAAAGAAAGAAAGAAAGAAAGAAAGAAAGAAAGAAAGAAGAAAGAAAGAAATAGGTCAAGACCTCGGAAGACAAAGAAAAACATGTTTTTCATAATCTGTAGTCTATGGTTCATCTGTATCAGTATTTTGCTTGTTAGATAAAAATGGCAGATGCCTGAACTCCAACTCAGATTTAATGAGTCTGAATCTCTGGGGCCAGGGCTGGGGAATCTCATTTAATCCGGAGGTTCTGGTTGTTATTCTGTTCATTGAAGTTTGAGGACAGACTTCTGCTCCACATTCCTCAGGCATTGTATAATAATTAGAAATGTGGAAAATTTTAGATACGACTACCAATATTTCTGGGAGTCTTAGAACTACATGTTTTCTGAATTGCCAGTTGCTCTACAGTATCTCATAATGCATTATAAATCTTTGTCCCTGTACTCTCAAAGTGAAAGTCCTAAGCAAAAACCTCATCAGAGACACACATTTTAGTCATAGGAGCTTTGAAAAAACTTTTATGGGGGTGCCTGGGTGGCTCAGTGGTTAAGCATCTCCTTCAGCTCAGGGTATGATCCTGGAGTCCTGGGATCGACTCCCACATCAGGCTTCTTGCAGGGAGCCTGCATCTCCCTCTGCCTGTGCCTCTGCCTCTCTTGCTCTGTGTCTCTTATGAATAAATAAATAAAAATCTTTAAAAATAAAAAAAATTAAAAAGAAAAAGTTTGTTATATTATTTGCTCCAATGTTTATTGTACTTTTAGAAAAACTATAATAGTAATTAAATCACATTTAAAATTTACAAAATGGAATAAAGGGAAAAATCGTAATATTATCCCACCATGTAAACCAAACCATTTCACATTTTAATTAATTTCTACTATAGGTTTGGGATTTTCTTCCTCTTTAAATAGTTGTAGTCACAGTATAAAGCAATTTCTACCACACTGTTCTGGATTCTTCTTGAACACTATTTTTAATATTCATAGAATTTATGTAGTTCTCCCTCTATTACCTATCAAGGGAGTTTGTTTCTCATTTTTAAATTATTTATAAATCATTCCTCACTCAGTGTTCTTATGCATAAAACATTTCCTGCATTTAGAATTATTTCCCTAGGCTTTTCAAAAGTAAAATTACTTGGCCAAAAAGTAGTAATTATTTTTTTGAAACATTTGTACCAATTAATGCAATTTCAATCTGAACATAACAGAGGGACCCTAAACTTTATTCTTGAAAACTTAAAAGAAAATCAGCCACCAAGATAATTAGTCATGAACATTAATGATATACATATGTACATATCACATGTATATAAACATTTCACTAATTATCATTTTTCAATGATAGCTCCATAAATCAATGTATGTAGGCTTTTGTTAGTGGAAGAATCATGCAACAGAGGCCTTTGTGGCTTTGAATAGAATATATGCTGTGACCATTCAATTTAACCATTTGTTTCTCACTGCATGCCTCCCAGATTTCAGGCCCTGCTAGAGAATGATATTGCCTCCTAACAGAATTCAGAGACTAGGGTGTGTTGGTAAAGACAGAGAAATAAGCAACCACAAATAATATAGTGAGTGCTAGAATAGTATTCTCTACCTCAGATTTTAAGGATATCTCATTTCAAGTGGTCAGGGAAGGCTTCTTTGAAAAGTAATGTCTAAGCGGGGATCTAAAAGGATGAATGGGGGAATCCCTGGGTGATTCAGCGGTTTGGCACCTGCCTTCAGCCCAGGTCGTGGTCCTGGAGTCCCAGGATCGAGTCCCGCATCGGGCTCCCTGCATGGAGCCTGCTTCTCCCTCTGCCTGTGTCTCTGCCACTCTCTCTCTCAGTCTGTGTCTCTCATGAATAAATAAATAAAATATAAAAAAATAAAAAATAAAAAAATAAAAGGATGAATGGACCAGACTAAGGAATGACACATTTAAAATAGTCCCAGGGGCCAATAAAAATATCCTGAAGAGAAAATAGTTGCATGGTTTCTTAAAAAGTTATTTAATGAGTTACCATTAGTAATTCCACTCTTAGGTATAGATGCAAAATAAATGAAAACATATGTTCACATAAAAGCCTGCACACAAGTAATCGTGGCAGCATTATTCATAATAGCCAAAAGAGTAGAAATAACCCAAAGATATACCAACAGATAAATGGATAAACAAGGGATGCCTGGATGGCTCAGTGACTGAGCGTCTACCTTCGGCTCAGGGTGTGATCTCAGAGTCCTGGGACCAAGTCCCACATCAGGCTCCCCACGGGGATTCTGCTTCTCCCTCTGCCTATGTCTCTGCTTCTCTCTCCGTATCTCTCATGAATAAATAAATAAAATCTTTTTTAAAAGAATAAATGAATAAACAAGATGTGGTATATTCACACACTGGAATATTATTCAGTCATAAAAAGGAATGACATACTGATGCATGCCACAACATGCATGAACCTTGAAAACATTATGCTGGGTGAGAGAATCCAGGTACAGAAGGCCACATATTGTATGATTTCATTTCTATGAAACGTCCATAACAGGTAGATCCACAGAGAAAGACAGTAGATTAGTGGTTGTGGAGATGGGAGTAGAAAAGAACAGGGTATGACTGCCAATGGGTGTGGGGTCCGTTTCTTTCAGGGGTGATGGAAATGTTAGGTAGTGGTGACAGTTGCACAACGTGAATTATACACTTTAAAGTGGTTGAAGCGATGAATTTTATCTCAATTTTTTTAAATTGAAAAGCAAATTCTGAAACAAGAGTACACCATTTATGAGAAACTTAAAGAAGCTCTGAATTACAGAAACGCCTGGAACACAGAGAGTGAATGGAGAGTAATCAGCTATGAACATAATGAAGTAACTGGGTCAGATCTTGGAGGGCCATAGAATCTGTTAGAGAGTTTGGCTTTATCGTGAAGACACAAAGATGCCATTGGAGGAGATTCAGCAGGGTGGTGACCCGACCCGATGACATGTGTTTTTTCCAATCTTCTGGCTACAAAGGAAGGAGACAGAGAGGTTATTTTACCCACAGGTTGTCAACCAGTTCAGGACTATTGCAAACTCACCTGAGATAGTTTGGTCATGTACAACACTTAGCTTCTGTTTTTAAGATGACAATAACTGCTCAAGAAGTTTAAGGTGGGAGAGACAATTAACTACCTACCCACTGAACTCAAACATCATACATGGATAATGGGTTATAATAAATGTGAGCCTCAGACCAAATTCTGCTGCTTGTTTTTCTTTCTTTCTTCTCCTTTTTTTGAAGGATTTTATTTATTTACTCATGAAAGAGTCAGAGACATAGAGAGAGAGAGGCAGGATCCCTGTGGGGAGCTGGATATGGGATTCGATCCCAGGACCCAGGATCACGACCTGAGCCAAAGGCAGATGCTCACCCACTGAGCCACCCAGGTGGTCCTGCTGCTTGTTTTTCAAAAGAAAAATCAATAGCAAGCAGAATTCAGTTTATACCACAAGCTCTGTAAGCTCAATTAACTTCCCAGTTTTCTAGGATTTTCAGGTGTGTCAATCTGCTTGAAAGGTTCTCTTGAGGTACATGCACTCTCCTTTAATGGTAACGTCTTACATAACTACAGTATATTTTAAAGTAAATTATAAGAATGTAAGTAGTTTTCAGGAGACATACATGATACCTCTCCTAATAACAATCCTGCAATTTTTAATTTATTACTAGTGTGTTTACTGTTGGCATTACACTAAAATATTCCCAAAGGCATCATTGTAATTTTAACTCTTTATATCATTATTATTTATTATATTATAAATCCAGCCATAAAATTTACTCCCATCTATAGTTTTATGATTTTTATATTCTTAAAACTTGTCATACATGAAAAAAAACTTGTCATACATACAAAAAATAACAGAATGCAGACACATATAAATATTGTTCTTGGAAAATAAGGGGCTTTTTGTTTCTCATAAAGGAGCTCAGATTCTTTAGTGGTGGTTGATGGTTTGAAAGATGGGAAAATTTGAGTGTCCTGATAATCCAGCTTCTTCACTTTATAAATGAAGAAAAAATGTCTTGTCCAAGATCACCCATACCAGAAATTGACCCATCTTCTGCTTCCAAGCCATGGCTGGACAATCTGGCTCATTTTTTTTTTTTAAAGATTTTATTTATTTATTCATGAGAGACACAGAGAGAGAGAGAGGCAGAGACACAGGCAGAGGGAGAAGCAGGCTCCATGCGGGGAGCCTGACGTGGGACTTGATCC
This sequence comes from Canis lupus dingo, assembly GCF_003254725.2. NCBI lineage: Eukaryota > Metazoa > Chordata > Mammalia > Carnivora > Canidae > Canis > Canis lupus. Next base: position 1,468,880 of record NC_064274.1, on the reverse strand, counting down.
TTGGTCTCCAGGATCATGCCCTGGACCAAAGGTGGCGCTAAACCGTTGAGCCACCGGGGCTGCCCCAATCTGGCTCATTCTTGTCAATTTACCAATTAGGTGCTTTTCTGTGTACCTCTCATTTTATCTAGGTCTAGATCTAGATCTATATAAAATGCCAACACCATTCTAGACATTGGAGATGCAGTGGTGAACAAGACATACAGAGTGCCTGCTCTCATGAAGCTTACATTCTGTTGGGAGGAAAAGGCAATAAACAAAAAATACAAGTAGATAAAATAATACACAGTATGTTACATTTTCCTAAGGAAAAAAAAATGAAGCATGGATGAGAGTAGAGAGTATTAGGGCAGCGTGGAGGTTTGTATTTCTCTCTCTCTCTCTTTTTTTTTAAAGATTTATTTATTTATTCATAGACACACAGAGAGAGAGAGAGAGAGAGAGAGAGAGGCAGAGACACAGGCAGAGGGAGAAGCAGGCTCCAGGCAGGGAGTCCAACGCGGGACTCGATCCCGGGTCTCCAGGATCACAACCCGGGCTGCAGACTGTACAAAACTGCTGCACCACCGGGGCTGCCTGAGGTCTGTATGTCTCAATGGGATGATCATAGAAAGCCTCACTGTAGTACAAGAGACTGTAATCTCCTTGATGCCAATGTTGACCATGTCCTTTATGTATTTATACATTATTTTTACCATACTCAGCACAGTTCTTTGAACATAGAAGCCATTCAACACATATATTGAATTGAATATTTTCATATATTGACACTTGAAAAAAAAAAAACAAGAAGCTTCCTCCTCCCCATTTTTCCCTAGAAGAATGCAAAGATTCAGAATTTCCATAAAACTAGAAAACCCCTTAATTATGGAATAAACTTTGATCTTTAGTTATTGTTTTCATTATTTTAATTTTTTAAGAGTTTCATTTTAACAAATATGGTACTATATATATATATACACTTATATTTATAATTTGCTCAAAATTAACATTAAAAGGAGAGAAGCATATTTTGATTATTGGCAGAGTAGCTCCTCACACAAACATAGCTTAGGTTGAATTTCTTGTGGAGTTTTTTGGAACTCTTATGGAGTTTTTTTGAAACTCCATTAAATGAGCATTGTATCGTACTGGAAATAAGGGAAGAACTTTTCTCAGAGATTAATTTAGAATGAACCAGATACACCATATGCACAGGAAGATTTCCAACCCAATTTCTTTTCAGTATTAGAACCACCAGTTTATATGCTTCCTTGGTGTTTTTCTCATTTTTACTAAGCATTCCTAGGGAGTAAAGGGTGACAATTACCAAGAATTCATTAAACATATCTTCCCAATGAGATTTTTCTAGTATGGAAAAAAACCCGAGTTTATTCACACAATTAGCAGATATTTATTAAGAGCTTACCCTGCTCAGGTCCCAGTGGTGAGAATCTAAGAGGACCACAGAAGGACTATTAACTGTCTCATAACTACTTATGCCAGTCATCCAGGAAAAAGGGCAATCTCCTTTCCTTTTGCATATTTTCATCTAACAGTGGTTGGTGATGGCTAACACGTTTCATTTGGTGTAGTGTAGCAAAGGGCCTTGATCTCACAGCTGGAATACCTGCTTCTTGGCTTCACCTTTATCCTATTTTTTTAATTAAAAATTTTTGAGACATAATTCACATATCATACAATTCATCTTTTTAAAGTGTACAATTCAGTGGCTTTTAAGTATTCACAGGGTGGTGTAACCATGACCACTTTCCTACTTCAAAACATTTTCATCATTCCCAAAGGAATCCCCATCCCTGTTAGCAGGGACTGCCATTTCACCCCAACCTCTCTCTTACTCTATCCGCTCACCAATCTACTTACAGTCTGCATGGAGTGTCCCGCTCTGGAAATTTCATATAAATGAAATCATGCAACATGTGGCCTTTTGTGTCTGGATCTTTCACTGAACATCATATTTTCAGAGTTCATCCTTGTGGTAGCATGTATTGGTTCTTGTTTATGGTTGAATAAAATTCCTTGAACAAATAAGCTACATTTTGTTTATCCCTTCACCAGCTGGTGGACATTTGGACTGGTTTCATTTTTTGCTATTGTAAATAATGCTTTTCTGAACGTTTGTGTACAAGTTTTTGTATGGACATATTTTTAATTTTCTTGGAGTTGGAAGACTGTAATTAGAAGTGGAATGCTAAGTCATGTCGCAACTCTATATTTGACATTTTGAAACTCCAAACTGTTTTCCAAGGTGACTAAACCATTTTATATTCCCACCAGCATGTGCTAGAGTTCCAATATCTCTACATCCTTTCTCACTAACACTGGTTATTGTCCATCTTTTTAATTAAATAGCCACCATAATGGGTAGAAGTAGTATCCAATTGTGGTTTTCCCTAACAATTAATGATGTTGAACATCTTTTCACATGCTTTTTGGAGCTTTGTTTATATTCTTTGAAAAATATTCATGCTCTGCCCATTTTTTTTTTTTTATGATAGTCACAGAGAGAGAGAGAGAGGCAGAGACATAGGCAGAGGGAGAAGCAGGCTCCATGCACCAGGAGCCTGATATGGGATTCGATCCCAGGTCTCCAGGATCGCGCCCTGGGCCAAAGGCAGGCGCCAAACCGCTGCGCCACCCAGGGATCCCTCTGCCCATTTTTAAATTGGTCTTTTATTATTGCATTGTGTAAGTTCTTTATATATTCTCAATATTAGTCTTCTATCTGATACATCATTTGCAAATATCCTCTCCCATTCTGTGGGTTGTCCTTTCACTTTCCTGGTAGTGTCATTTGCAACACAAAAGTTTTCAATTTTGATGAAGTACAATTTATTTTTTTCTTTGTTGCTATGCTTTTGGTTATATTTAAGAAATCATTCCTTATGAAGTTCACTCCTATGATTTCTCCTGAGAGTTTTATAGTTTAGACATTATAGTTGGTCTTTGATTCATTTTGAGTAAATTTTTGTATATGATGTGATGGTTAATTTTATGTGTCAACTTGACTAGATGAAGAGATGACCAGAGAGCTGGAAAAACATTATATTTGGCTATTCTATGAGGGTGTTTTCAGGAAAGATTAGCATTTGAATTGGTAGACTGAGTAAAGAAGATTGCTCTCACCAATGCAGGTAGACACAATCCAATTCATTGAGGCCCTGAAAAGAACAAAATGGTGGATAAAGGGTGAATTTGCTCTTTTGTTTGAGCTGGGACATCCATCTTCTCCTGCCCTTGGACATCAGCATTCCAAATTCTTTGGACTCCAGACTTAGACTGAGACTTACACCATTAGCCTCCAGGTTCTCAGACCTTTAGGTTTGGACTAGAAATATATCCTGGTGTCTCTGGGTCTCTAGCTTATGAACAGAAGATTGTGGGACTTCCTCTTTAATTGTGTGAACCAATGCCTCATAATAAATCTCATTCTATCTATCTATCTATCTATCTATCTATCTATCTATCTATCCCCTATTGGTTCTGTTTCTCTGGAGAGTTTTAACTAATACAGCTAATGGTTCAAACTATTTTTTTGCATGTGGATATCCAGTTGTCCCAACATCATGTGTTGAAAAAATTATTCTTTCCCCACTGAGTTACCTTGGTACCCTTATAGAAATTAACTGACTGTAAGTGTAATAACTTATTTCTAGACTCTCAATTCAATTCCATTGATTTACATATCTATCCTATGTTAATACCTTACTGAATGGATTATTATAGCTTTGTAGTAACTTTTGGAATTGGGAAGTGTAATTTTAACTCTGCTTTTATTTTTCAAGAATGTTTTGACTATTCTGAGTCCCTTGTATTTCCATGAATTTTAGAATCGATTTGTCAATGTCTGCTAAAAAGGCACATGGAATTTTTACAGGGATTGCATTAAACCTTTTGATCAATTTGGAGAGTATTGCCACCTTAACAATATTAAATCTTTGAATCTATGAACACAAGATGTCTTTCCTTTTTGTCAGGTCTTTCCTGGGCACTTACAGCTTACCCATTTTCATCCTTCTAGATTTTTAGGAATACATTGGGCCTTTCTAAAGCTCCCTATGAATATCTCATTCACCAGCTTTTCCTTTCAAGGTTTTTGTTCAGCTTCTTGTTTGTCTCCATTGTTATCATTGATTCAGGCAGCTGTGGTGTTAAAGAATTGCTATTGATTGTTTTTGACAAATGTCCCTGGGGAAGAAGTTCTGACTCACTTCAAATTAAGACAAGGCCTTAAAAAACAGAATTCCAGGAAATTGCCAGATATGTTAAATAATGACATTATCTGAGAATGGTGTTTTGGAGAGTTCTCAACCTATTCTGTCCCCTCCAGTGGCTACTAGGCTGCTAGTTTTCATCAAGTGTGGTGCTGTTTGTTATCAAGGCTTCTATAGAGCTGGGAAGAAGGGATGGGAATAAGCCAAGTGGAAATTCCACAAAATGCACTGTGCTTAGAGATTCAGCATTTTTTGGTAAATGCATGCTCCCCTTTTGTTAATTTCTAGAGTTCTGAACAAGTTGTTTTTGACAATTTTTGTCCTTATTCTTATTTTTATGGAAGATCACCTTTTCAGAGGTCCTTATGCCACCATTCTCACTATTGCCGTCAATCCTTCCAACTCTGTCTTGCCATTTATTTATTTATTTTAGAGGGGGGAGGGTCAGAAAGAAAGAGAATCCCAAGTAGACACCACCCTGAGCATGGAGCCTGATGTGGGGGCTCGATCTCACAATGCTGAGATCACTACCTGAGCCAAAATCAAGAGTCAGACACTCAACCGACTGAGCCATCCAGGCACCCTTTGACATTTATTTTTGAGCAAATAGTTAATTTCTCTGAGCCTTTGTTTTCCATTTGGAAATTTAAAAAGGAGACAATTCTTTGTAAGAGAATCATAAAGATCAAATTATACATATATACACACATACACATGCACACAGAGGCCCACTGAAAAACTATAGAAAATTGTACAAATATGAGTACAATTGCTATGCCCCTCATCAGGGAGCATGTAAGTTCTCTACATTCTATCTCATGTTAATCTTAGTTTTTAAATCTTTCCTGGCTTATGAATTCATCTCATTATTTTTAAAGGATTACTCAAACAATTTGTTACTTTAGATAGTAACTTAGATAGATAGAAAATTTCCTCTCTTAATGGAGTCCAGATTAGAGAGAATTGGGAAACCTCCTTTGTCTCCTTTTTCTATAGAATGAGGGATATATCAAGAATTTGAGACAAAGAGCAGTGTAAGTGATTTGTCTACAGTTACACAGCTGGTCTACAATAATTTATAGACTCAGTATTAGCTCCCTGACTTGATTGACTGCCTATTTCCATTATGTCACTTGGTTTCCCAAAAGGCTGGGGAGTGGGAAAAATGGTCCTTTTGATACAACTTGTTCTTCATCAAATGTATTATTTTTAGAAACAGTAGGGAAAGATAATCTGATCCAAGGTCATAGGATAAAAATAAAATTTTATTTAGAATTAAAGCATTATTGGAGCACCTGACTGGCTCAGTTGGTAGAGCATGCAACTTTTGATTTCAGGCTCATGAGTTCAAACCCCACATTGGGTGTAAAGCCTACTTAAAAAAAAAACAAAGACTTAAAGCATGCTTAGCCCCAACTTAGTCAATGTAAGTAAGGAGCTTATTTGACTTTTCAAAAATTCTGTTTAAATAATTTGTTGTAGACTGCAGAAAGTGGATCAGGAAATTTTTTCAGGTCTATAGCTACTAAGCTAAGTTTCCATGAGCTACTATTACTTGCTTCCATTCAACCTATAAAGTGCAAATCATTGCACAAATAGTTCATATAATTAATGCACAGTTACCTTTGAGCTAGAATGACATTCATTGACCTTAATTTACTGGTCTCAGCATTCATCACTAGTCCTTTTTATGCCATGACCTTTCCACTATTAAGTTTAACTTATTTCTCGGTTTGCTGAGTATGCCTTGGAGTAGTTTTTTCAGAAATGCTATGGAGGTATAGCTTGTCTGGGCCCTTGAATAACAAAGAATGTATTTCTGCTGCCTTCATGCATGAACGAACTTCAACTCAGGTGGGCATAGACGCTTAGATTACGAATGTTCCCCTTTTGAAGATACAGATAGAGGTATAGACATAGTTCCATTTATTTTATTGTTTTTAAGATTTTATTTACTAATTCATGAGAGAATGGATAAAGAAGATGTGGTTTATGTATACAATGGAATATTCCTCAGCCATTAGAAACGACAAATACCCACCATTTGCTTCGACGTGGATGGAACTGGAGGGTATTATGCTGAGTGAAGTAAGTCAATCAGAGAAGGACAAACATTTTATGGTCTCATTCATTTGGGGAATATAAAAAATAAGTGAAAGGGAATAAAGGGGAAAGGAGAAAAAATGAGTGGGAAATATCCGAAAGGGAGACAGAACATGAGAGACTCCTAACTCTGGGAAATGAACTAAGGGTGGTTGGTGGAAGGGGAGGTGGGCGGGGGGTGGGGGTGACTGGGTGACGGGCACTGAGGGGGGCACTTGATGGGATGAGCACTGGGTGTTATTTTATATGTTGGCACGTTGAACACCAATAAAAAATAAATTTATATAAAAAAAATTCATGAGAGACAGAGAGAGAGAGAGAGAGGCAGAGACATACTCAGAGGGAGAAGCAGGTTCCCTGCAGGGAACCCAATGCAGGACTCCATCCCGAATCCCGGGATCACTACTTGAGCCAAAGGCGGCCGCTCAGCTACTGAGCCACCCAAGTGCTCCTAACTCTGCTTATTAGTATGGAGTTACATTTCATGAATTCTAGAGAAGGATCTGTACAGATTCTTAAAAGGATTGCACAGAAAGCCTCAGGCCCTGGTTTGGGTGTTTTAGATGCTTCTGAGGGTCTCTGCTGGTGTCTTACAGAAATCTGCTAAGGAGCAATGACTCTGCACTGATGGGTGTGGACAGAAGGTTGAAGAAGGGATCAAATTCCATGGCAATGTGAGTCAAACCTCCGCGAATAAACTGTCTTTCCTTTGTTGCAATTCAGGCTCAAAGATTCCCGAAGTACAAAGAGGTCCTAGGAACAATGGAAAGGCTTGGGGGCTGGGGCTCAGTCAGACCCAGTGGAAGACAGAACCCAAAGTTCATTAACCTTTGTGGCAGACAACCCAAGGCCAATGAATGCCAGGATAATGTAACAATCTGTATTCATTTCGATGAGTAACTAACACATATGGCTTAACCTACCACACTGTAATGATAGTAGCTAACGTGTTCTACATGTTTATACATATTAATGCTCTTGATTCTCACAGCGACTTTAAGAGATAGAAACTATTATGTCATTTCCATTTTATAGGTGAAGAAGCTAAGACAAAGAAAGGACCAATCATTTGCCCAAGGTTACACCCTTAGCTAGTGGCAGAGCCTACAGTACGACTGAGGCTGAAAGCAAAGACTTTGCTTCTCTTCATTGTACCATAATGATATAATAACAGAGTAGACTTTATCGGTATAAATGTCTTTAAGTTACTATTGTATTATGTGTGAAGGAAAAAGAGTTTATTGATTCTGACTATAACGAGTATCATATGAAAACATGTGATGAACATGTGAATGAATACGGCCTTAGATTTTTGGCTTGGGATCACTGAAGTACTCTTCCCTGGGTTCAACTGGTTCTGCTACCTGCTGACTACTTTTGTTACCTGTGAACACATTTCTTAAAACAAAATGTACTGTGAAGGAGTTTAGATAAGGTAGTCACTCAGGTTTCTTTTGACTCTAAAATTCTGTGATCCTGTACGAATTGTTAAAGCAAAGTGTTATGCCTATTAAAGTCATCAAAATAAATCGAAGTGATAAAAATATATTGGATATGCTGGATATTGGATATGCTGAGAGGAAACAGGTATCCTCACTCACGTATTAGGTAGTTCATTGAATTTTTTTCTTGAGAGCAGTTTGAAAGTGTGTGTGTGTGTGTGTGTGTGTGTGTACATGCCTGTGTGCTTACAGCTATAAAAATCTGGTATTTCCACTTTTAGAAGGTTATGTCAGTTAGAAGCGCTTTTGGCTATAAATAACATAAAACTTGATTTGACTTACAGTGACTTAAATGCATAGGGGTTTTCAGTAGTTCCCCCTTATTTGTAGTTTTGCTTGTTAGCTGTTTTAATTACTTATGGTCAGCTGTGGTCTGGAAGTAGGGGATCCTTCTTCCGACAAATTGTCAGAAGGTCAAGAGTAGCCTAATGCTATGTCATAATGTCTATGTCACTCACCTCATTTCATCAGATCACATAGGCATTTTATCATTTCACATCATCATCATAAGAATAGTGAGTACAGTACAAGATATTTTGAGAGAGAGATCACATTCACATAACTTTTATTACACTGTTGTTATAATTGTTCTATCTCATTATTTATTGTTGTTAATTTCTTACCGTGCCTTTTTTATAAATTCAACTTTAGCATAGGTGTATATGTAGGAAAAAACTTAGTATGTGTAGGATTTGGTATTATCTGTGGTTTTGGACATCCACTGGGGGTCTTGGAATGTATCCCCAGAGATAAGGTGGGGATGACTGTATGTTTCTCGCCTAGCAAGAAGTCTAGAGGTGGGTAGTTTCCGGCATGGGTTCAGCAATCCAACCCTATTCAGGATGGATCTCTGGGGAGGCTCTTGGCCTTTCTCATTTGGTTACAAGATGCTGGCAGTTGTGGAAAATCACTACACAGATCTCTTGCTGCAGAATGAGAATTCAGAGACAGCTGTCCAGATCTGCCATGGTGTTCCTGCTGAGCTGTGACTGACACAGCAGGGGTTATAGCACAGGCCCATTCCTGCAAGATGCTGTAAAAGATTGACAGGACAGTTGGCAACATTTGTATAAGGCCCTTAGATTAAAATATAGTAACAAATCAAAGTTAATGACTTAATTTTGATAATTGTATTGTGGTTATATCAAAAAATGTCCTTGTTTTTAGGAAGTACACACAGAAACATTTAGGGAATAGGGAACATTATATCTACAACTTATCCTCAAATGGTTCAGGAAAAAATATATACAGAGAGAATGGAAGGTAAACATGATAGGCGTTAATATTTGGGGAATCTAGTATACAGAAATTCTTTTTTTTTTTGTAACTTTTCTGTAAGTCTGGAATTGTTTCAAAATGAAACATACATAAAACAATACTCTGAGATTTAAACTAGGTCTCACAAATGGTTCTGAATTTGTCAGGTTTTATGGCACAAAAATAGAGGGAAAATGATACACTATTACTAGTTCACCTGTCTTGTATTTCCTTATTACTTAGAAGCTTCTGTGCTAATTTATCTAATACCAATAATAACTTGCTACTACTTTTCAGTGTAAATTAAAAAGCAAAGCCAAAAACCAGTTTTTAAAGTCCTCCTTTTATAAGGAAAAAACAGGAGGAAGCAGAATATGGTTGGTCAGGTGTAATTCTGCTGACTCATCTGCCACACCCTGTCCCTTCCTGATCACCTTCTGACCTTATGTCCAATCTCAGGGCTCCAGGGTTCCACCCTGGTTCCTGGAACCTCCCTTCCTTGGTTTCTATCCACCTGCCCCTTCAGTCTTTGTGCCTTGTTTTCACCCCAGGATTGGGGCCTTGAAACTGTTAAACTTTGGTTCTGATTTCCCTGTGGTATCTCATATTTCCTTAAATAATATTCTTTCCAGAGTATTCTAGAACCTTTGGCTCAGCAAACTTTAACCCATTCTACTCTCCCTTTCCCCAACTGGTCAGAGATAAAACCAAACCAATTTATTCATCCCCTCAACAATATTTACTAAGGGCTTCCTAAGAACCAGGTACCATTTTAAGCCCAGGGAACAAAAAAGACCAAAACTATGCCCTCATATAGAACTTGCATTCTAGTAGAGGGAGGCAGAAAACAAAAGAAATAAGCCAATATATAGTTTGATAAGATAGAGATAGATTGCTACAGAGCAAAATAAAGCTTGTCTTATGTATCCTGTGGGTCCAGACTTGAAAGGCAGTGACTCAGAATAAGAAAAATCAGGAGGTAGAGGTTCACTACGAATCCTGACAGGGGAGCAGATAACACTTTTCTAGTAGGAAAAACGAATACCTATGACACCAGATCAAGTTGATACAGTCAGTAAGTTCTTTCCAGGAAGGAGAATAAGCAAAGTGCAATTGGACCTTCTTGGAAAATGAGCGATGTGATCTTTTGATTGTAAGGATAAGTATCTCACTGAGAACTGGCATCCTGGTTTCCGGCTGGGGCGGCCTATGTGTGATATTAATAAGGAGATTCCAGAGGCCAAGCCCTCCAGGGTGTCACCTGCTGTCTTCACCAAAACTATGTCTGAGCTACAGACATTGGTAAATGACAAAGGCATTTACCATGTCCTGTGGCTGTTCTGTTGGAGTAAGTACATTCTCAGTGTTAGAGTCAGGCTGGTAGCATGTAATAGATTTTGGACTGAGGGGCTGCTACAGAGGGAACGAATGGAGCTTCTGTGTCGCTGCCCCTCCTACATCACCCTGCCCCAGCATCAGGCCCTAAATACCCCAGAGCTTTCCTTAAGTTACCCACAGCCTCTCAGCACACTCTACCTTCCTCTGGAGCAGGGAGAGTAGAGCCCCCTCCAAAACTGTCCTCATTCCATTACTTACCTTTCATTTAAATTTAAAAAATCCATTCTTTCTTGGTAAGAGATCTGAGAAACAAAATAATCTGATGAAACCATCTTACTCTTGGCTGTCTTCAAAGAGTATACATGGCAGGCATCTGGGGGAGCAAACGGAGATTCCTGGGCCCCAGGCCGGATCTACTGAGTCAGTCTCTGCAGTAGATCCCAGTAGCTGATATGGCCAGTAAAGTTTGAAAATCTCTTCTCTTTTCCATACCTGGGACTTCCCAATGCCTTCATAAAACAGGCATCTGTTTCCCAAACTTTGCTTATGATAAGACATCCCTGGGGTGTTATTAACCAAACTGATTCACAGGTTCCATTCAAACCCCTGAATCAGAGTCTCTAAGACTCTAAGCCTGAAAATTGTCCTTTTAATCAGCCCCCTGCACTTTTTTTTTTTTTTTAATCATCAGAGGAATCTGAGTGCTCCACACTGGAGGCAGAGGCTTCCCTAAAATGGTTGATTTTTTAAAAATAGGAAAGGGAGGGGCACCTGGGTAGCTTAGTTGGTTAAACCTTTGATTCTTGATTTAGGCTCAGGTCATGGTCTCAGGATCTTGAGAGCAAGTCCCAGGTGTAGGCTCTGTGCTGGTGGGTGGGCCAACTTAAGATTCTCTCTCTCCCCCTCCCCCTACCCTATTCCCTCTCTCTAAATAAATAAATAAATGATAAAAAAATAAAAGTGGCCTATCTAAAATTAAAAAAAAAAAATAGAAAAGTGAGGCCACCTTCAGATAGCAGTGTAGACACGACATAGATCAGCCATGGACTGGGTACCCTTGGACTAAGTGTCCGGTTCCAATTCACCTGCTGTGGCCGGCTAGGATAGGGTCACATAGTATAAAATATGATCCTTTATATCATGGAAAGAAATATTGGCAGTTCTGGAACCATAACCACAGCAAATAGCAAAGATGTGGCCTAACTTTTGAGTAAAGGCTTGAATAGGCTTCAATTTATTGTAAATGAAATTGGCAATTCCAGTATGAATAAAGCAAGAAAGGATGTGAAAGTAGAAGAGTTTAAGCTGCTAACTGACAGCACACATTGTGTCAGGGTCTGAGTTTTCAGTGGTAGCCTTCCTGTCCCTCCTTCCTTGAACTATCCTGAGTACATCACTGACTTTGGCAGCCAGAAGATTGCTGCTCTTATGGGAACAATTGCTCAGAAGGAAAGGAAATAATCTCTCCGTATAAACTTAGAACCCACTCCAGTGATTGCCTGGTATGTAGGAAAGTTGTTTGGTCCTGCGGGCTGTCATGTCCTTCTTTAAACCACAGGTTCTCCAACTTTTTGGTTTTAGGACCCTTTTATGCAATTAAAAATCATTGAGAATTCCAAACAGCTTTTGTTTAGGTGCGTTCTATCTACTGATAATTATTATATCTGGAAAAGCAACAAAAATCTTCAACATTTTTAGCTCTTTATTGATTTTAAAAATAATAATAAATGTGTATGTTAACATAAATATTTTTCAAAGATTTTGGTGGTATAAATACCACTGTTTTATATTTTTGCAAGTATCTTTAATGTCTGACTTTTTTTTTTTTTTACGATTTTACTTATTTATTGATGAGAGACACACAGAGAGAGAAGCAGAGAGAGAAGCAGGCTCCATGCAAGGAGCTCTATGTGGGATTCGATCCCGGGACTCCAGGATCACGCCCTGGGCCGAAGGCTAAACCGCTAAACTCAGCTAAACCGCCGAGCCACCCAGGGATTCCCCTAATATCTGGCTTTAATAAAAGGCAACTGAATTCTCATATCTGCTTCTACATTTGATCAGTGTGACATCAAATGTCATAAAGCCTCTAGAAAACTCTTTAGCACCCTCATGAGAGAATGAGACTGAAAAAGTCCTCATAGACTCCCTTGAAGGGTTTTGGGGGTTCCAGATGTCCTCAACCACACTGGAGAATGGCCACTGTAGATATCACAGTTGGTAAAAATATATACCAAGCATTGGAAAACACAAATTATTTTTTATTCTTGAATGTAAACAATCTCTTGCTCGGCTTTTATTCTTTCAGTCTCTAGCTTCATAACTTTCTCCAGTCCCTCATCAAATTCATTCTCCGTTGCTATCAGCATCTTAAAATAATGTATAAACATTTTTTAAAAAGATTTTATTTACTTATTTGAGAGAGAGAAAGAGCACAAGCAGAAGGAGCAGCAGGCAGAGGCAGAGGGAGAAGCAGGCCCTCCACTGAGCAGGGAGCCTGGAGCTCAATTCCAGGACCCTAGGATCATGACCTGGGCCAAAGACAGATGCTTAACTGCCTGAGCCACCCGGGCGCCCCGCATTAACATTTATTGAGCAGTTTCTCCATGCCTCGTCCTAAACACTCTACATGCGTATCTCCTTTCTTCTTTATACCACCTCATGAGATAATAGCAAATATACATACTGGTCTCTGTCCCCAGTTTCTGGCACAGAGCTCCTAAAACCCTTGTAATATCCTAAGTGATAAGAGTACTAGGAGCATCTTTTGTTCTAATATTTGGTCTTTGACCCAGGTTCCTAAATCCCCTAGAATCTCCTAGGTGATAGCAGGGCCTTTGTTCTAATGAGGGGACTCTTGCTAGGATCCTGGATGGGGGCTGGTCCCCAGAAAGACCAAGCCATGATTAGAAGCTTGGAATTGTCAGCTCCACCCTGCATTCTCTAGAGAGGGGCTGGAAATGGAATTAATAATTAATCACACCTCCATGATGAAGCCTTCAGAATAATCCTGAAAGTGTAGAGTTCAGAGAACTGCCAGGCTTGTCCTTTATCATATCCTTTTATATATTGCTAAGCCATATGTAAACTGTCTCCTGAGTTTTGTGAGCTGCTCAAGCAAATTAATCGAACCTGAAGAAGGGGTTGTGGGACCCTCCAACACATAGTCAATTGGTCAGAAGCACAGATGACAAAGCAGACTTGTGATTGGCATCTCAAGTGTAGGTCAGTCTTTTAGGACTGAGTCTTTAACCTATGGGATCTACTCTATCTCCAGGTAGATAGTGTAAGAACTGAGTTGAATTGGAGGGTGCCCAGCTGGCGTCACAGGGAATTGGTTGGTGTGGGAAAACCCCTCACACATCTGGTGTCAGAGATGTCCTGAGTGTAGTAGTCACATGGTTGCAGAGGAGAAATGCAGGAGCAAAATGGAGGTTTTTTTAACACAAGCCCAGGAGGCAGGCAGTATCATTACCCTTATTTTATTGATGGAAAAAACAAGGCATGGAGCAATGCAGTAATATGACCCAAATCACAGAGCATGTAAGTTAAGAAACTGGGAATCTAACCCAGACTTCCTGCTTTCAATTGTTTGATCTTTCTAAATAGTAAGTAGCCCATTTCAAGCTCAAATATAATTTTGAAGTGAAATTTCTCATTTTATGCATTCCATGTATGTTTTCAGTTTTTGGAAATTTAGCTCAGAAGATTACATATCTCTTGGGAGCCCTACAATTTGGAGTTTCCTTCTTGTCTGTATATTCATCAGGAGTTCTGATGAATATACAGGAGTTCTGTAGTTTGCCTCAGAAAGCTTTGAGTCTTCGACAGCAGAACATTGCTTTTGGGCAATCCTGGTCTCAAATACATACCTTTGAGTTTTGATTGTTTCTTTGTTTGTTTTATCACCATTGTTGTTCTACCCATTTGTAGTGGGTTGAATAGTGTCACCCAAAAATTCATGTCATGGAACCTCAGGATGTGATCCTATTTGGAAATAGGGTCTTTGCAGATATTATTAAGAGAAGGCTTAAAATGAGATCATATTGGGTCAGAGCAAGCCCTAAACCCAATAAGAATGTCCTTAGAAAAGTCAGAAAAAGCAGCAAAAAAAAAAAAAAAGAAAAAAGAAAAAAAGAAAAGTCAGAAAAAAACCACAAAGTGACACAGGAAAGAGTGTCATATGAAGACAGAGGCAGAGGTTGGAGTTGGCTGCCATAAACCAAGAAACAGCAGGAACCACCAGAACCTGGAAGAGGTAAGGAAGATTTCTTTCCTAGGGACTTTGGAGGGGGTGTTGTAGCCCTGCTGACACTTGGATTTTAGACTTCTGGACTCCAGAAATGTTAAAGAAAGAAATTTCTGTTGTGGAATTTGTTACAGCAGCCCTAGGATGCTAATATACCATCCTTCAAGACCTCTCCCAAATCTACTCCTTTCCATGGCCTTCCCTCCTCACCTGAGTTAGAGGTGTTTCTCCCTCCTCTGAACTCCAAGAGTACTTGCAGTCTCCACCATTGCTGACTTCTTAGGCTTCTATTGTGCATGTGTCAGCATCTCTAGAAGGAAAGTTCGTTTTGTAATCCTTCCTTGAGTCTCTGCTTAGCTCCAAACTGGGTAATATACCTACATTAAGCGTTTATTTATTTATTTATTTTTCATTAAGCGTTTAATACCTAATTGTTGGGTGTATGGTTTTCCTGATTCTTTTCTTTCCATTTAATGAATCCTTTCACCAAATATTCATGGAGTGCCTATGATCCATCAGGCATTTTTTTCTTACCTTCAAGATAAATTCATGAACAAAACCCACAAAATTCTGTCCTTGTGAAGCTTACTTTCTAGTGAGAATGTCAGTTTATGCATTGAGATTCCCATGTCCAGCTCCATGTTTCAGACTCATTTTTGGAGCTTTCCCTCTGCCTTTATTGTTTGGAGCCCCGTTCCCAATGCTGGGGCTATTCTTTCAGAGCTTCCTCTGGACTGTCAGGGCCAAGGAGTGAAGTGATCTGAGGGCCATCTCCGTTCTCTCAGAATGATTCTCTCTCATAAGCCATCCTGTGTCCCAAAGTCCCCTCTACCCATTTAAATGTGTTTGTAAGCCTTGTTGGAGTCACTTCTAGAGACTGTGTTTATAAATCTGGACACAGGCTGAGAAAACAGGAAGGCACATGCAAATATGACCCCAGTGTTAGTTACCTAGGACCAGTGCTTTGGTATAGTCCCATTCAGGTGGCTTTGTGCCACTTTTGCCAGAATCTGTGGCCCATCAGCTGTCCTCCATTGCTGCCAAAAGAAAAGATTCTTTCTTTTCTAAGTGGGGACAAACGCTAGATAGCAGGACCACATGTATGGGGATAAGTACATAGGGAAGATGTGTAGAACAGAGAATGGTGTTCTCCAGTCTCATTTTGATTTTTCAGCCTTGAGGAAATCTCACTGATACAAGAGCCAATCTCTCCATAGCTAATTTGAGGAGTAGGGGATGGGAGGCAGTAAAGACAGAACACCAGTGTGTCATTCCGTCCGTAGTTCTTGGAGAGCATGGTAAAATAGCACCTCATAAACTGTTACTGGGAGGAAGTAAGGGAAATTGATATAAACTTTCTAGGGAGAATTTTGGCACCGTGTTTCTTTCAAAAGCCTTAAAATGTTCATCCTCTTTCATCAAGTAATTTTATTTACAGGAATTTATCTTGAAGAAATAACTATATTTTTACAAATACTTAGAAAATCTTTTCTGCAGTGTTCTTTAGAATAATGGAAAATAACACAAATGTTCAACAACACAGAATTGGTTGAATTCATAATGCTAAATCTATGTGTTAGAATATGAGGTGGCCATTAAAAATTATATTCAAAGATTGGAAAACGTGAATAATTTTTAGATTAAGTGATGAGTAGATGAAGTTCATTTTGACATTCTATATACTTTGGGGTATGGTTGAAAATCTCCATAATAAAAATAAAAATCTCTCGGTTCTCAAAGAATGTATACATCAACATAAGATACGTACAAAGCATTATTAAGAGGAAATGGCAGATTTTCAAAGAGTATGTGTACATTTATGGTAGGATTCCATAGTATTCCAGTTTTGTAAAACAAACCTGATACACACACACATACACACATATATACATACACATATAAACATCATTATTATATTTTTATATTATGTTATATGTATATATATATTAACAGTGGCTGTCCTTGGGTTGTACAAATGTAGAAACTGCCGGGTGCTGGACTGGCTCAGTCAGTAGAGCATGAAACTCTAGATCTTATGGTTGTGAGTTTGAGCCACACGTTGGGGGTAGAGATCACTTAAAGATAAAATCTTCAAAAGTAAATAAATAAAAATTTTGAAAAACATAGGAACTGTAGAATATTCTTTTTATACTTCATTTCTTAAAACATTCATTCAGTAAGCATGCATTACTTTTATAATCAGCAAAAATAATAATTCAATATTAAAGGGAGGAAAATCTTTTAAGAGAAGGGAGGATAGTCAGAATCACAAGGTCTGGTCCTGGCCCATGACTTACCAGCTGCATGAGCTGGAGAAAGATTTGTAACCTTCCTAGGCCTCAGTTTTGTATTCATAAAAAAAAAAATTACCTACTTTATGTGGTTTATGTGAAGATTAAACATGATGCTGAAAAAGCTTTGAACGTGATATCTGATGGAGAGTAAGGGCTCAGTAAATGTTATCTTAATAAAACTCAAGCCTGACATCTGCTGTGGTCATGATAGCATAACTCAGAGCTGATTAGACTTCCTGCAATAAATAACTAGAAAACCGAACAGAATCAGGCAACAGGAATGCAAAACTTTGATTCCAGAGAGAAGGAAAACAAACTTGGTGAAACTTCTGATTTCCTTGGGTTTCTGGACTATATTACTGGTTGGGGAGTGGGTTGCAAACAGAGCATGGCAGCCTCACTGAAATGAAGAGGCAAGTATAGGTCAGAGTTTGGGAAGGTTGAGGCAACTGGAATGTGTGGGGCAAGTTACCTGAAATAAAGAAGGTATTCAGGAAAAGGACTATGGAAGTGTTTCTAGGAACCCTGTGAGTATTTGGGTAAATAGCGGGCTGTATGTGGATATGGCAAGACTGCATAGACTAGACACATAAAAACATGGCCAGAGAACAAAAAACTACCAGGGACTTGCAAACTGAACAATGACTGGAGTTTGCAGGTTGAAGGACATACTAATTCCAACCAGCCAGATATTCTGTAGACTCCAAAAAGGCCACATCTTAGAAGTAAAGCAAAAGTGGTCCTAAAATGAAGCGTACATTAAACTCACACAAGAAAAGCTTGAGCATAAGCTTCATAAAGACTGATCTGCTAAAATAACCGCCTGCAAGTATAAAGCTCAACACTTTTTAAAGGAAAACAACATAATATAGGAAGTTAACAATGAGACACTCACAGTGTCCAGAATCCAACAAATAGATTATCAGACATGTGAGAACACATGAAAACATGATTTTTAGCCAGGAGTCAATAGAAACAGATCCAGAAGGGCGCCTAGGTGGCTCAGTCAGTTAAACATCTAACTCTTGATTTCGGCTCAGGGTCATTGGATTGAGCCCCACATCATGCTCTGCACTCAGCAGGGAGTCTGATGGAGATTTTCCTCCCTGCCCCTCCCCACACCTCCTGGATACACTCCCTCTCAATAAATAAATAAATAAATAAATAAATAAATAAATAAATCTTAAAAAAAAAAAAAAAAAAACGAGAGAGAGAAAGAAGCAGATCCAGAAATGACAGACATGAAGAAATCAGCAGACAAGGACTTTTAATGGGGCTTTTGTAAATATATTTAAGATTTTAGGGGTGCCTGGGTGGGTCAGTGGTTGAGCATCTGCCTTTGGCTCAGGTCATGATCCCCAGGTCCTGGGATCCAGTCCTGCATCAGGCTCCCCATAGGGAGAGTCTCTGCCTGTGTCTGCCTCTCTCTGTCTCTCTCATAAATAAATACATAAAATCTTTAAAAGTAAATAAATAAATAGACTAAACACAAGAATTAAAAGCAAACAGTGTCATATTGGAAGAAGACAAGATTCACATAGGTTGTTTAAAATAAACACACTGTAAATGTAAAGACAAGAGTTTAAAAATAAAAGAATGAAATAAAATATGCCATCAGTGGACTTCAGGACAAGGACTATTACCAATGACAGAGAGACATCTCATTATGATAAAAGGGTCAATTCATCATAAAGACATAACAATTCTAAATGTGTATGCACTTAATAAGAGAATTTAAAAATACATAAAGTAAAAACCAGTAGAATTAAAAAGAAAAATAGACAAATCCACAATTAGCATTAGAAATTTTAATACTCTTCTCTCAATAATTGATAATTGGGTAAATAACCAGTAAGGTTATTGATTTGAAAACACCATCGATATGACCCAACTGGCATAGACACTATACTATACCAACAATGGCAGAATACCTATTCTTTTCAAGTACACACAGAATGTCTGTCAAGAGAGATCATATGCCAGGTTATAAGATGTCTCAATAAATTTAAAATGAATACTTGTTTGATAATGTAATTAAATGAGAAAACTATATCTGTAAAATCTCCAAATATCTGGAATTTAAACAAGACACTTCTAAGGAAACCATGGGTCAAGGAAGAAATTTGTAAGAGAAGTTAGCAAGTGTCTAAAGTGGAATGATAATGGGAATATAAAATATCAGAATTTGTGGGATTCAGTTACAGCAGTGCTTAGAGGGAAATTTACACCCTTAAATACTAATATGAGACACAAAGAAAATTCTAAAACCAGCATCTAAGCATTCCACCATAAGAAGCTAAAAAAAAGAAGAGGCACCTGGCTGGCTCAGTCAGAAGAGCGTGTGATTCTTGATCTCTGGGTCACAAGTTCTAAACTCACATGAGGTACAGAGATTACTTGAATAAATAAAACTTTTTAAAAAAGAAGCTAAAAAAAGATCAAAATGACCTCAAATTTAAATAGAAGCTAGGAAATAAAGATCAGAGAATAAACGAAATAAAATTGGACAAAAATAGAAAAATCAAGTGAAACAAAAGTTGATTTACTTGAAGGGTCAATACAATTGATAAACCTTTGGGTAGACTAAACAAGAGAAAAGGAAAGAGAACACAAGTTACCAGTATCAGAAATGCAAGAGAGGATATCACTATGGACTAAGAGAATTTATGACAATTTGCATGAAATTGAGTAATTCTTTAAAGGTATAAATAACAGATGTAGCAAGATATGGAGTATAATATTCAGAGCCTGGACTCTGGAGTCTGGCTGCTAAGATGTGAACCTGTGCTCTTTTACTCATCAACCATGTAAATTTGGGCAACTTCCTTAATTTCTCTGTTCCTCAATTTCTTCTGTAAAATTAGGATCGCGGGGTTTTGTGAAGATTAAATGAGTTATTTTGTAAAACCCTGTGTCTGGCAGGCAATATACGTGTTAGCTTTTGTCATTTCTTAAATCTTACATGCTTTTTCCTCATTGAGACTTGGAATTAGTTCTGATGGCTCAAATGAAAGGAAGGTAGAGATTTGGGGATAGTGTTAGAGCATTTTTTTGTTCTATAAGATGGCCTATTAGTGAATATAGCTAGAAAGTTCACAAACACAGTTCAAAAGTCTATTGGTAGTTTGTTTAAATTAAATATAGGAAATCAATCAACTTGAAAAAAGAAGAAACAAACCCTGATGAAACATAGTCCCCTTTGCTTTAAGCCTTCTGATCCCTGACATTATTCACTTCCCTATACAATTCGGAAAGAGATTTTAGAAGGTTGACCTCATGGTTTGTTGGGAGAGTTATGTTTGCTCAGCAAAGGGCAGCTAAAAGTAGCTGTTGGAAACAGGAGGGCTTCCTCGGTCAGTTGCCAGATGGGAGGAAATGCAACTTAGCTTCCTCAGTTTCCAATCAAGGATGAACAGTTTCTCGTCCTAGTTCTGAAACACTGGAAGCTTCTCGCTCATCCAACTTCATTCTTCCTACGTGCCTCCAGAGTCTGAGCTGTGCCTTGCATTCTCTCAGGTCACCACTGCGCAGTGGCCAGCCTGCTGCCATCCATCATACCAAGGACCCTGGCATGAGGCTCGGGGCTCTCAGCCAGCAAAGCCTGGCAGCCAATGACACCCTCCCGCTTCCCCTTAATGGTCATGCTGGCTTCTCCTTAGGGCCTTTGACGGCTGCCTGCTGAAGCCAGAGATAGTCTTGTCACAATGCCCTGCTCAGAAGGCTATTGTCCTCAGTTGCTTTGTTGGGACTGAGTCCCTACCAAATACTGGTGGGGTGGCAGTGCCTCAGGCAGACAGGTAAGCCAAGAAATTATCAGCCACAAAAGCATATGAACCCAAGCTGAATTCGAACATCTGTTTCCTATGTAACCCCCTTCAGAAAGCCTGGCATTGTTTGCTTGCAAAATCAGCTCCCAGCAATCCAAGAAAACAGAAGCCATCAGTGCCTGAGGAAAGCCAGGTCTTCTCAATGAGGAGTCCTTCTCCCTGAACCTTGGGGTCCTGAGGGATCTTAAAATTGCCAACATTTAAAGATCATGCAGACAGATATCGGAGCAAAGCCTATGATTCCTGATCTTCATGAGAAATTTGGAGTTCTCCAATGAGAGGAGAGAAGTAGGCAAGTACTTTCAACCCTTGAAGAATCTGGGAAGGGACTGACAAACACCTTAAGGCAAAGTATAGCAACTGAGATCGAGTTCAGACCTGTTGTTCTGGTGACTGTCCTGCAGCCGGAGATTCCTACCACCTCAGTGGCCAGGGCATGGACTTGGAGTTACTCAGGTCCTGGAATTTATGCTCTGGGCAAGTAATATAGTTTCTTGGAATTTTCAATGGTCAGATGGAAATAATAATGCTTTCCGGTATGGGTATATGGTATGGATTCAATGACCTAGCAGCACTCATGAAGCACATGAGAAACTACCAAGTTATAATGAAAGCACATTTTAGACCAAATCCTGTTGCACATACAGACACTATTGAATAAAATACTCACTAGCCAGCAGACACAACACAACTTATACAACTGTTCAGGGAGCCTAAGTACTAGATTTCGGCCCCTTTAGGTGCTTTCCTCAGACTCCACATGAGATGTTCTTTCAAGGTAGGCTGCTTCTAGTGGGCATCATACAATCAGAAATCCTCATAAATCAATGACTCCTCATGGAACTGGTTAGTGACAAGCCTCAAGCACCATCACTAAAGATTCAGGCCTTGCCAGATTTTTATATCTTGTTCATGTAAAGATAGAGAAGACCTCTACAGAATTTTTTAGCCTTGAATGCCTTTTAACTTCACCACTGAAGGCCCATTTCTAACATCAGTCATGCTATTAAAGCATCACTAGTTTCCCAATAGAATCCCATTTCTGACACTAAAATATATTTACTGGAAACCTACTGGTTATTGACTGAAGTGTGTGAACACAAACAGTGACTCCGGAGTGGGGTGCTTTCTTTTTTAAGAGATTTTATTCATTCATTCATTCATGAGAGACACACAGAGAGAGGCAGAGGGAGAAGCAGGCTCCCCACAAGGAGCCCGATGCGGGACTTGGTCCCAGGACCCCAGGATCATAACCCCAGTGAAAGGCAGACGCTCAACCGCTGAGCCACCCAGGCGTCCCGAGTGGAGTGCTTTCTGATGGAATGGGTTGCCTGTTCCAGGGTTTCAGCTTAACCTAACAAACACACATGTTTTAAAATAAATCACAGACCCTAGAATACCTGTGCACAAAAAGGTTCACAGGATGAACTCAACACCATCTGGGATCTGACCGTCAGTTTCCTGGGCCCAAAATTTGATTTTGTCTTCACACCACAAAAGGAAAGGTCAAATTATTCAAGCTTATGGACCCTGGTTATAAAACCAGAGAGCCAAATTATTTGTTCACAGTGAGATCACAAACTGTTACGCAGCTTTGATATTGATGGCATAAACAAATTTTCTCCTTGAACACTACTTTAAGGGGAAGTTATCATCACAAAGTTGCTTGTGAACCAACTATGATCTCTGTTCAGCCCGCAGTGAGCTGAGCTGCAACAGGTGTAGACCTGCCAGAAGTACCTGAGTCCATAAGCCAGTGTACTTTTTCTCCTTACCTGTGTCCAAATGGGCATTGCTAATTGCTGACTTTTGGGGTTCCTTGCTCCATTTTTCTTTTGTTCACACAATAGGTCACAATTCAGGCCATGATATAATTCATTCTGTTTTTACTTACCAAATTACCAATGTATTGTAGTTCCAACTTCCTAGAAATATCCATTTTTTCATTTTTTAAAATATTTTATTTATTCATTCATTTGAGAAAGAGAGTGCTGTGTGAGTAGGGGAGGAGCAGAGGGAGAAAAATGAGCAGACTCTGAGTTGAGCATAGAGTCTGACATGTAGTTTGATCCTGAGCCGAAATGAAGAGTTGGATGCTCAACCAACTGAGCCACCTAGGTATCCCTCCATTTTTTCTTTTTTTTTTTCCATTTTTTCTTTATTGAAACTTGGAGTATAATCAAATTCTTCCATCACCCTTTGACAGGAAGATGGCTTTGAATGTTGGTTATGCCAACTGAAATTTCAGAGGATTCATTAGGCAGTGTTCTTTTCATTATAAGCAAAGGAAAACCCAGTTCAAAATTTGTTGGTTTATGTAATTTCAAAGTTTCTGGCACAGCTGGATCCAAGGATTCAAACAATGTCATCAACGCATTTTCGGATCAGTTCTGCTGCATATTGACTTCATTTTCAAGCAGGCTCTCCTCAAGTGATGGCTTCTAACAGGCTCCAGGCACACATCTTTTCAGTTTCAAGTCCGGCTGAATAAAAGCTTCTCTTTCTCTCAATAGTTCACTAAAAAACTCTTACAATTAAACTGCATTGGCCTGGCTTGGGTTAGGTGCCCATTGCTGAGCCATGGTGTTTAGGGAGACAGAATGCATTTATTATCTAGATCTTGGTTACATGACTGCTCCAGAGAACCAGTTTTTGTGCATGAACAGAGTAAGTGTATCATGATGATGCTGTTACCAGAAGAAGAGGGGTGGATTCCAGGTAGGCAAAACCCAACAGGTTTTCACTGAAGAAGCAACCAGATTTGTCTTCTCTCCAATTTTTAAGGGGTTTATTTTCCTTTGTGCTATGTATACCCCAAAATTAGGTAGAATGGAGGACATTATGCCATCCAGGACTTTAGTCTAGTGCGGAGAATGTACACAACCGACCACAGCAAACACAAACAAACAAACAAACGAGGCAAGCATCCTATGATCCTATAGAGGGCAAATGGGAAATCTGTAAGTTTAAAGGAAAGAGGATTATTATGGTTTCAAAAGATAAAGGAAGGTTTCATGGCAGAGGTGGCACTTAAGCCCTGTAAGATAGGTAGGATTTTCATAAATGGAGACAGAGAGAGGGACTGACACTGTCTGGGGTGGGGGGAAGGTACTACACACTGGAAAGAGCATCATGGGTGCCTCTTTTGTGTCCAACGGATGCTTCCGATTGCGTGTAAAAGATGCAGTAAAGGTCCATGCGATGTCAGGTTGAACAGCAGATGTTATGGTGGGTTTGGACAGCTTATCCAGGAGGAATGTGCTCTGCAGAGGATAAAGTTGGGTGAGTCTCAGGCAATGTGAAGCTGTCCCGTGCCTTCTATTTCGGTGCTTCTGGAAGTGTGGTCTGGGATGCTTTTCGAAACATGCAGATTTCTGCGCTGATCCCAGACCTGACAGAATCACAATTTCAGAGGGAGTAGGTCCTTCAGGTTTTTGTCTGGGGCTGAGCCTGAGGGCATTGTGGGATGTCTCCCAAGCCTACCTTCAGCCTTGCCTACCATTCTGACAGGAATGCCCACTTCAGTCACGTTACAATCATAACATCATAGCCCTTCCAGACTAAGATTCCTCTGCCCTGCCCTACCTTTATGGCTCCAGCTGGAATCAGACACCAGGTGTCACAGCCTTGGGGCTGAGAAGGGCAAGGCTGGCCCGGGATCCAGAAAGGGGGCAGGGTATACACCTCTCTTGACCTTAAGGAAGAAAGCAAGAGCCTTATCAGATCCACAGGATTGGCCAGGTAGTTCTTGCTGTGACTGCTCTCTATGGACACACGGGTACAGACCAAGAAGAGAGGGTTTCAGGTTTTATTTGGAAAAACCCAGACTGCATGATGACAGTCCGCACTTAATCCCCAAGGGCAGTGAGTACTAACAGGCACAAGATGCGATCGGTGGCCTCTTATCCTTTGTAGTAGTGGGCAGGTTTATACCGCCGGTAAATAAACACTTCCATTTAGCACACATTGCCAATGGCTTACTTTTTTTTTTTGCTTGCCACTGCACTCTGCACGGTGTAGCCTGAACGCTGTTATTCTAAATCGAAGACTGTTTCCTCTGAGGAAGAAAGCCTGAGCATGCTGGTGGGCCTCTACAGCAGCCTTTCTGAGCTCATGGTCTTCTGCATTCCTTGGGAATTGTGTCGGCATTTTTGAGAAGGGTAAGAGTAGACTGTGCTGTTCATATTCTTCATTATTAAATTAAATAATTGGCTCACTTGAAACTTGCAAAAAGGTCTACTGGAAATGGAAGAGATAAGCTGAAGGGCAGACAGACGCAGGTGGGCCTTTTCTTCTCTGCTTTTTAGTACAGATGTCTCTTGCCTGACTACCTGGGACACCCAGGTCCGGGGATCCTGGCTGCTGTGCGCTCTACAGTTCTCAACCTATCCATTGCCTCCACTTCCCTCTTCGAGGGAAGCAGAGCTACCTGGAGCTACAGCAGAGCTACCTGGAGGCCCTTTCCCAAGCTCAAAATCAGAAGGAGGGCACATAGGGGGCTGCTCCCTACCTGCAGGGCTCAGGGGATTCGCCAGTGAGGACGCCTTTCCAGCCCTGGTCTGTGCCTCCTTTGTACCCCAGTGTCCTCTGGGGCCTCAGGCTCTTGCTACTCTTAAGGCAGGCAAACTCAGGTGTGGCTTACAAAAGACAGTATCTGAGAGAGAAAAGAAAAAAAAAAAAAAAAAGACAGTATCTGAGCCCAGGAGCTCATTCTTCAATTAGTTGGTTCCTGTCAGCCCGGACACCAATTGTGTTCTTTCCCAAACTCTGCACACTTCCTCCTCCCCGTTTCATTTTGTTCTCAACTTTCAATCCCTTTGAGAGAGAAGTATGATTCTAATTCCTCCTATGTGACTCCTAGCATGGTGATGACTCTTCGCTTCCAGCTTCCGGACTCTGCTGCCACACATGACCTTTGGAATTTCGTGGCTCCCTGCCAGAAGCCCTGGTTCTTCCCAGCACTGTTTAAACACTGGAAAGTGGCAATGCCCTTTGCCTTTCTGACCTTTTCGTCATCTGGCTCCAAGTTCCAAAGGGGATTTTACTGCCTGTCAGGTCAATAATTGTGCCCTGTGGCTGGAAGAAAAGACTTCCTAATGCATTCTTTTTGTGGATAGGGTTGCCAAAAATTTAAAGACAGGCAGTTGGGGAAAATTTCAAGGCTTGTTTTTACATCTTGAAAAGCCATAGCCCATAGTCTGGCAGTCAATGCCCTTCTCCATGTGGGCCAGCTTACCTTTGAGCTCTTCCTTCAATTGCTACTCCTGTCTTTTCTGCTTCTCCTTTGCACTTTATCCAGTACCCTGGCCTCCTGGACTTTGCTTATGCTGTTATCTCTGCTGGCATCACCTTCCCCAAACTGTTTTCTATTTCTGCATGGTGCGATTCCCACCCATATTCTAGGTGTCAATGCCCGTTCCAGAAAGCTTCCCTAGATCTCTCCCCATCTGATTTACTCTCCCCCCACCAGCCCTTGCCTTCCCAACCTATTTCGAGACATAGCCAAATTGACAGAGCTATATTGAGATATAATTCACATACCATTCAAATTCATCCATTTAAAAATGTACAGTTCAATGGCTTTCAGCACAGTCACAGAGTTGTACAACCATCCCACAATCAATTTTAGAATATTTTCTTCATTCCACAACCCAATTCCGTACTCTCTAGCCATCAATCTGCTGCCACCAATCTTCTCCAGCCCTAAGCAACCACCAATCTAATTTCTATCTCTATAGATTTGCCTATTCAGGACATTTCATATAAATGAAATAATAAATAAATAAATAAATAAATAAATAAATAAATAAATAAATAAATGAAATCACACTACATGTGGTCTTTAGAGACTGGCTTCTTTTACATAAGATAGTGTTTCCAAGGTTCATCCATGTTGTTACTTGTATGGGTAGTACTTCCTTCAAGAGGCACATTTTCTTTTTTAAGATTTTATTTATTTATTCATAGAGACACACAGAGAGAAAGGCAGAGACACAGGCAGAGGGAGAAGCAGGCTCCACGCAGGGAGCCCGACGTGGGACTCGATCCCAGGTCTCCGGGGTCACGCCACGGGCTGAAGGCAGGCGCCAAACCGCTGCACCACCAGGGCTGCCCCAAGAGGCACATTTTAAAAGCATTTATAACATCTCTGAAACAAGGATGCATCTTCAAAAAACAGTGATGTGTGTAGGTTAGTTAGCAGCAATTTTTCTTTTTTACTAATACTTAAAATAATGATACATCTGCCAATCAATGGCGTCACAGGGACGCCTGGGTGGCTCAGAGGTTGAGCATCTACCTTTGGCTTAGGTCGTGATCCCGGAGTCCTGGGATTGAGTCCCGCATCAGGCTCCTTTCCAGCCTGTGTCCAGCCTGCCTCTCTCTCTGTCTCTCATGAATAAATAAAATCTTTAAAAAAAAATCTTTATAAAAAATGGCATCACACTCAACAACATGTTATATTTATGTTTCTGCTTTACCTCCCATGGCAGTCAGCTTTGCAGCCAACTCATTTGTTTATGTGTCCATCTTATCTTGTAAACTGTAGGCTCCAGAAGGATAGCAACTGTCTCTTAATTATCTTTGTATACTTTAAAGGACCTAGCAGCACTTGGCTTTTAGGAAGTGCTCAGTAAATATGAAGAGTGTGTTCTATTCAGAGACCTATTCTTTAATGATAACATGGCAGAGCAGGAGAAAGGCACAAAATCTTCATGTACACAACAATCACATGCTTGTGATTGTTAAGTTTTTGGTGACTGTTAAGTTTTTGTGTGCCAGGTCCTATGTTCTAAGCAGACAGTGTTACAAAAATGATTAAGACCTGTTCCTTCTTCCGAGGAACTCCTGTTTTGGAAAGACATTTATATAAATGATTATACACCAAGGAGAATGGGTAAACGTGGTGTAGGGGCTACCAAATGCCATGAGACAGAGGTGGAAAAAGCTGCTTAGCAGGTGGCACCTGTCTTTAACACATAGGCTTTAAGAATAAGTCTGGGGCAGCCTGGGTGGCTCAGCGGTTTAGCCCCGCCTTCAGCCCAGGGCCTGATCCCGGAACCGGTTGTGTCCTAGGTAGGGCTCCCTGGGTGGAGCCTGCTTCTCCCTCTGCCTGTGTCTCTGCCTCTCTCTGTCTCTGTCTCTGCCTCTCTGTCTCTCGCTCTCTCTCTGTGTCTCTATGAATAAATAATAAATAAATCTTAAAAAAAAAAAAGTGATAGTCCAGGGTTCTGAGGTTTATCTATGACCTTATGACCATGATATTGAGTTTTCCACGTCTCTATTTTTTATCTGTAAAATGAATGTAATGAAAGTATGTATCTCTCACAGTTACAAGAATCAAATGAAACAAAGTGTATAAAATATCTGATATATTTGTAAGCGCTCAAATTAATGATAGTCATTCTTGTGAATTTTTGATCATTCATTCTTGGGGGATTTTAGAAATTATTTAGCCAACCCTCCCCTGATGCATCTAATTTTATGCTTTAGAGTCCAAGGCACCTAGTGGCTTGCCGTCTACCTGGAGGAGGTGGAATGGGCTTCTAGGAGGGGGGATGTTAGAAGCATGAGACACTAAACTGGCCAAGAATTTTTGTCAAGATAGGCACTTTGGAGGTGAGTCTCTGGAGGCTTGTCCCTGCAGCCTAACCCCTTGGCCCTCTTTCTTTCTCCCCAGGGGCAGACACTTTATTTTAATGGAGCCTTCATATTCATGTATGTAAAATGTGCCCTATATTTGGACCAGCTCGTAGCAGGAGAGTCTCAGTCCAGTCTGGATATAAGCTCTAGTTCCTTCCTGGGTATTATTTTTCTCTTCTCAACTAACTGGACTACCAGGGGTGAAGTTTCTGCATTTTTGTTCCTCAAGTACCTACCTGGATGAGCAAAGAAGTTCTACTTAAGTTTTTACCTATTTTATTTTAAAAAATATTTTGTTTATTTGACAGAGACAGGGAGTCTGCACAAGCAAGGAGAGCGGCACACAGAGAGAGGGAGAAGCAGACTCCCCCCTGAGCAGGGAGCCCGAATTGGGGCTCAATCCCAGGACCCAGTATCATGACCTGAGATGAAGGCAGACATTTAACCAACTGAGCCACCCAGGTGCCCTTCTACTTAAGTTTTTAGTTGTTGTTGTTGTTGTTGTTGTTTTTAACTTTCCACTTTGAAATACTAGCAAGTATTTTTGAAAAGATTTTATTTATTCATGAGAGACACAGAGGCAGAAGGAGAAGCAGGCTCCCTGCGGGGAGCCTGATGTGGAACTTGATCCCAAGACTGAAGGATCAAGCCCTGAGCCAAAGGCAGATGCTCAACCCTGAGCCACCCACACATCCCTGAAATACTAACAAATATTTTTGAATTAAAGAATGAATGACTATATTTGGAATGAATTATGAATAAATGCATAAACAAATGGTTACAGGATTGTCTATAACAATTGGCTCCTCAAACAAATTACATGTATTTTCCAAGTAGAAAATCAGAAAAAAAAGCTGAAAGAATTATACTCCTTTATCAAAATTTTTTTCAGTTTTATGAATAATATATCACTATTCAATCAACAGAGCTAGAGTGATTGGGTTTTGATAGTTGGTTTCTTTTCTAATAGACATGGCACCGGGAAAACAATGTTTTATTTTTCTGCTAACTTGACAGACTGATAAAGCTGTTGATCCCGCGGCTACTAGTCTTTGTTTAAAAGAAGATACTGAAAGATGCAGAAGGTGAAGATGTAATTTTGGAAACTAAGTCTATGCTCTCCTCTCCCAATGGGTGGTAGAGGAACGGGTGGGAGTGCAGTTTCAGGACATTGGTCCCTTAAACCTGGGTCTGAGCACAGGAAGGCCCAGGTATATGCTACCAGAGGCGGGATTCTACTAAACAGAGGGCATGAGTATTAACTCGGTTAACAGAAAATGTGACAGAAAATCTAAACTAATGGTAGTTTAAGCAAGGTAAAGTTCATCTCATTCCCACATAAAACAGCTCCAGATGAAGATGCACCAGGGCAAGAATAGTCCTGATTCTAGGGGCTCTTGTGCCCAGATAGAAACCACAGTTGGATTACCAAGAAGGAAAGGAAAAAAGAATACAGGGATAGCAAGTAGCCATCTCTGCCATAAGACCATAAGGTCCCAATGCCTGCCCCTGAGTGTTAGGGTAGGTGTAGTTGGCGGATGAGGAGCTGGGGGCTAGTCAGCACATGGGCTGGTAACAGGCCCAGTAAAGTGCTGTCCTGGGAGTTAGTAGCTCCCCTCCCCTGCATAAGAATGGTTCACAGGGCTTTCCCCCACCCCTTGAAGGCTCCCACTCTCACCCTAGCATCTCTTCTGAAGGCAGCAGGCTTGTATCATCCCTCAACTTCACCCTTTGACCACTTTCCTTTGAGATTAGATTTAAAACTATGCTCAGGCGCTTGGTAAACATGCACTCATGGCTAAGTGATTGAACATCTCTGCATCTCATTTTCTGTACCTCTGAAATGTAAATAATCTATAATCATAGCACATAATAATAATAATTATCAGGCTCAACACAAAATACCTACTTAAAACAAATGTTAACTACTTTCCAAACCAAATGGATTATGTGTAAGTGGAAGCCCCAGTGAAATCAGTACTTTCTCGAGATATTCCAAACCTCACCCATACTCTAATTCAATTCTGATTTTGTTAATAATGCCAGAATTTATTGAGAGCATACTCTGTGCTAGGCACTAAGTGTTCCGTGTGTTTGAACCTCACGACAACGCTATGAACTAACCATTACAATATCCCCATTTTACAGAGAAAGGTTAAGGTGCCAAAGCTCTCCAAGCTAGGAAATAACAGAGCTAGACTATGGAACCAGTGGTAGCTGGCTTCAGGGCCTGTGATCTTAACTGCTAGTGATAAAACCTCCCTAGGAACTTTCTTCCCATCTTCTCATCAGTTGAAGATCTTAATGAAAGCTTTGTAAATTTAGCTGGGATCTGAACCTTTTGAAGGCCTCCACCCCTCTTGCCCTCCCAATCCTTTATCTTTGTAACTTTATCTCTTAGAAAAAATTGTTTGGCTCGAGTTAATGATCAGTTATTCAACAAGTATTTGTGTCAAGACTCAGTCTTCTTAAGAGTTCACGGTCTTATTGGAGAAATAAGAAATTAAAAGGCAATTATACCGTATAATTCAACAATTGTACTTCTGAGTTATATACCCAAAAGAATTGAAAGAGAACCATGTCCAATGTATATAGCAGCATTATTCACACTAGCCAGAGTGGAAACCACCCAAGTGTCCACTGATGGATGAGTAGATAAACAAAATGTGGTCTAGGCATACATGGAATATATTATTTAGCCTTAAAAAGAAAGTCTGACACATGCTACAGCATGGATGAATTTTTTTTAATATTTTATTTATTTATTCATGAGAGACACACACACAGAGAGGCAGAGACACAGGCAGAGGGAGAAGTAGGCTCCTCACAGGGAGCCCGATGTGGGACTCGATCCCAGGACTGGGATTACGCCTTGAGCTGAAGGCAGATGCTCAACCGCTGAACCACCCAGGCATCCCAGCATGGATGAATCTTGAAGGAATTATTCTATGTGAAATAAGCCAGACACAAAAGGAGAAATAATGTGGTTCCACTTAGATGAAGTACCTAGAATAGTCAAATTCATAGGGATGAGGAATAGAATGGTGGTTGCTAAGGGTTGAGAGAAGGAGAGTGAGGAATTAGTGTTTAATGGCCACAGAGTTTCAGTTTGTGGAGATGGAGAAGTTCTGGAAAGAGTTGGTGGTGATGCTTGTACCAGCATGTGAATGTATTTATTTTTTTTTTTTTTTAATTTTTATTTATTTATGATAGTCACAGAGAGAGAGAGAGAGAGAGAGAGAGAGAGAGGCAGAGACACAGGCAGAGGGAGAAGCAGGCTCCATGCACTGGGAGCCCGATGTGGGATTCGATCCCGGGTCTCCAGGATCGCGCCCTAGGCCGAAGGCAGCGCCAAACCGCTGCGCCACCTAGGGATCCCATGTGAATGTATTTAAATCATATAACTCCACCCTTTAAAAAAGGCTAGAAGTGCTCAGAGGCTGCAGAGTAGGGCCAGGTAGCCTGGACAACTGTGCCTGGTCTTCTATCAGGTCCCTGATAGCACCTTTGCCTATCTCCTCAGTTCCTTTTCCTAGGGGGTCTCAAAGCCTTTCCTTCCCTTGGCCCTCAGCATTGGTCTGTGGGGAACTTTAGGGGCCCGGGAGGCTCCGTGCCAAGTAGCTTGTTACTGCAGGCTCAGGTGGGAATCCTAGACAGGGGCAAAGTGCTGAGGTTTGGAGCCTGTATTGCTCTTAGCTATCTGGGTGGATGAGGATAGTGATGGATAGTTGGAAGAAAGGCAGGCAGGGACAAGGCCCAAGCCCCAGCCCCCCACCCTCCCACCTCCTATGCCCTAAGAGGAAACCACCCTTAAAAGGATTTTACACCACCCTGGAGGGAGCCCTCCACCCTTTCCCACGTGATACATGGGTGACAAAAACCTGATTGGATGACCGGTGCAGGGAGGGTCAATCAGATTTAAACAGTTGTCCACAAGCCCATAAAACCCCCTAGACTTAGAAAATCCAGTGGGAACCCCCTCGGGCCTCCTCCCTTTGCAGGAGCTTTCTACAATCACTTTACTATCGCTCAATAAACTGCTTTGCTGATCTACCTCTTCATTCCTTGAAGTTGCATGAGCAAGAACCACTGGCACCAAAGGAGAAGAAATCCTGCCACAATCCGGGACAGAATGAAGGAGGCAAGGAGAGACGGAGAGAATGGTAAAGATTGGAGAAAATTTGATAGAGAGGTTAGTTAACCTGAGGGAAATCACCCACAGAGAACACCCCAATTTCCCATCTGGGTGACTGGGTGGATGGGGGTGCCATGCCTGAGATATGGAATACAGGAGGGAGGATGTGTTTTTTGAGAGAGCGATGAGTTCTGTTTTCTACTTTGGGATATGAGGAGTTGAAGGTCCTTATATCCAAATAGCTGGTTAGCTTAAAGGAAACATCAGGTTTAACAAAGGTTCAGAAGGATATACTAGAAGAGCAGATTGAGATTGGGGGAAAAAAAGGAAAAAGAAAAGCGGTGTTCAGAAACCTATTCCAAAGAGAATATAGGACCAGGTGTACAGCTTGCATAATTTTGTGCAAGTCTGGTTTCTGATTTATATTTATTTTCAGCTGATAACCTACCCTCAGTGTGCTTTCTCTTGGTTCTTATTGGCGAAGTCACTGATTGGGATCCAGAACCAGGTATGTGTTCTTCCTGTGTGAAATCCAAGCCATCATTCCCAGGGCTTGCAAGGGGAGAGCCAGACCCTGTAGGTGTCAGTTTATAAAACTCACTCCTAATACTGTGCCATTGCTTTCTCTGTTTCTGAGCTTGACTTCCCTTCAAAAGCATTTTCACTGGGAAAATATTTCTGTTTAATTTGCTTTGTGTTCAGATTATGTTGAGCTCCCACTTTATACCTATTATCACTAGGGCTGCAATCTTCAGGCGCTACTTCTGGGAACACCACACTGGCCTCAGCCCAACTGCCTCTGCCAGCCCTCCCGGGCTTGTGGATGCAAACACATCAATCCACAAACTCATACCTGCCTCCTTCTGCCTGAACTTGGGACTGTCTCTCTCCATCTGCTAGCCTTCTTTTGACTTTTCCTTCTTTTGAGATCCAGGGCAGAAAACACTGAAGACAGACTTGGGATACTAAAGTTCTGGGCACTGTCCCATTGCTCATCAGTTTGTGGGACAAGAAAAACCCAGATCCAATCTTGTTTTTGTGTGCTATGTTGCAGTCTGCAGGGCTTTTCCATTCATGGTCTCGTAACTTCCTGGGCCTCAATTCATCTGTGAAATGGGGAAAAACATCTACTCATCTTTCCTACTCCACACATATATAAAGCTTGTGGCTGATAGGAGACATGAGAGCCTGTCGGAAATGACCAGATCTGATTTTTAAAGATACATATAGTATTAAACTTATAGCTCATGTTTCTGAAGCTCCTCAGTAGTTAATCTATTGTTCTTTTCTTCAGTGGATATGGCCCACTTCTATTCCAATGCTCTTTTTACACGAAGGATGTTAATTATAATGACACTCCATTTATCAAGTACTTACTAGTGGAGATACTAATTACGTTAAGAATCCCAATTCTCAGCCTTGAAAGCTGAGTACAAGTATGCCCATTTTACAGGTGAGGACATAGAGGCTCAGAGAGGTTAAAATAGCCAACTTTAATTGACAAAGTGAATAAGTGGTAGAGACAGGGTGGTAAACCATGTTTGATGTGAATCTGGATGGGGCTTCTGCCCTTAACCATTACAATTTCCTGACTCACCAGCTCTCCACTTTTCAAAGCGACTTCTTTTCCTCCTTCTCTCCCTCCTCCATCTCTTTCCTAAAAGCATCTTTACCCCCAGGCCTTGAAAGTGTCTATTTTGGAAACCACAAGTAAAAGAAATCTGGTCCGATGCTCTCCAGGAGCTTGGGGAAAGTCCTGAGTGTGGGGTGGGAAAGTGGGGGCGGTGGGAGGTAAGGGGGCTAACTGGCCAAAAGAAAACACATTTGACTGTTTGCTGCATCCCCTTGTCTTTACCTAGACAAGAGGTGGTAGGTCCATGGAACACAGCTTTGAGGAGAGGCTCCCTCCTCTTGTTTTCAGCCTCCCAGGCCCTGGACTCCTTCCTTTCAACAGTGA
The DNA here is from genome assembly GCF_003254725.2 of Canis lupus dingo. Classification (NCBI taxonomy): domain Eukaryota; kingdom Metazoa; phylum Chordata; class Mammalia; order Carnivora; family Canidae; genus Canis; species Canis lupus. The sequence continues at coordinate 1,434,363 of NC_064274.1, read as the reverse complement.
TGTTTTCCACTCGAATCTTTGTACGGCTTGGGGGTTGGCCAGAGGAGGGAGGGATTGGGGGCCCAGCCGGAAAGGAGGCAGGGGAGAGGAGAAAGATTAAGAAAAGAAAAGCAGCTGGAACTCATCTCCTGGGGATGGGCCAAGAAGGAGTCCTAGGCCCTGGGAAATCTGCCCACCTCTTGTTCTGTGCTCCCCTCCCAGCTTCCTTTTCAGCCTGGACTCAAACCACTTGTGGCAGCTCCCCACAGCAGGCGCCACAGTAGACTAGCAAACACAGAGATCCCCGCTGGGATAGAAGACATACTTTCAAGCTGCAAGGAGCCCATTGCCAAAACTTAGAGATGTCCTTCCAAATGTCAACATTGCAAATCAGAAAAAAAAAAAAAAAAATCTGTGTCTGCAGGACTCCAGTCAGCAGGATGGGGCGGCCAGCAAATATGTGGATATTTAGTGACAAAAGGCAAGAAAGGTACTGAACTTGATAGAAAGAGAATTTTAAAACTTCAGAGTTCCTGTAAGACTGGTCTTCAAAGGAGCTCAGCAGAGAGCAGGAGCCCATGTGTAGGGAAAGGAACCAGGAAATGAAGTTAACTGAACAAATATGGGGAGACTAAGAGTATCCTCTAAGGAGGGTCTTTTTTTTTTTTTTTTTTTTTTTTTTTAAGAAGGGTCTTAAAGTCATCTCAGACTTGTGTTAAATTTAGAGAAAATTAGGTCATTCTGGAATCATCCTTGGACTGAGCATGAGGTCAGGAGAAACTATTTTAGAAAATAGATCATATCATGTCACTCTCCTGCTTAAAACCATGGGGGAAAAAATAAATCCCAAACTTCCTGCTGTGGCCTGCAGACTTCATGACAGACCCCTGCTGATGTTTCCCACCTCATTCCATCCACTAGGCTGTAGCCTTGCTGGCCTTAGGTCCAAACTCAAGGCCTTTGCATCTGCTATTCCCTTCGGCTAGAAAAATGTTCCTGGCCTCAGATTATCATAGTGCTTTTCAAATTACACATGATGGCCAATTAATTAGTGGGTGATGCAATTAATTTGGTGGGTCATAAGCAATTTTTAAAAAGAATTTAGAGGCACCCTGCTGGGTGACTCAGCAGGTCAAGCATCTGCCTTCTGCTCAAGTCATGATCCCCCCATCAGGTCCTGGGATCAAGCCCGGCATTGAGCTTCCCGCTTACGGGGAGCCTGCTTCTTCCTCTCCCCCTGCTCATGCTCTCTCTCTCTCTCTCTCCTTCTCTCTCGCTGTGTCAAATAAATAAAATCTTAAAAAAAAAAAAAGAGAAGACTTTAAATTTGATAGAAATATTAGGATGTCCCATGAAATAAGGATAAGTACTATGTTTATGAAACACACATGTATGTGTGCATGTGTATCCTGGATTATGATGTAAAATAAAATTCTCACTAATGGGTTTCAGTCCATAAGCTTTAATAGTCACTCACTTAGGAGTTGGTGATGGATAATTTAGGCTCCTCTCCTCCCAGTCAGGAGCACTTTTGATTTACTTTCTGATTTCTCTGTAGAGGCATTATTATGAATGTTCAATAGAAATGAATTGAGCCTGGTCTCAAAGATCATTAACTAGGTTTAAAGAGTTTTCATGCATCATACTTAAAAAATAGTAAAGTGTCTTATGTTTCCACATTGTATGCCCTTGTGCTACTCAGAGGAGAATGGCTGCATGTGGGATCCATGATTAAAAGTTCTGTGACAGGGTCACCTGGGGGGCTCAGTGGTTGAGCGTCTGCCTTCAGCTCAGGGCGTGATCCCCGGGGTCCTGGGATAGAGTCCTGCATCGGGCTCCCTGCATGGAGCCTGCTTCTCCCTCTGCCTGTGTCTCTGCCTCTCTCTTTCTCTGTCTCTCATGAATCAATAAATAAAATCTTTAAAAAAAAAAAAAGAAAAGGTTCTGTGACAGATGCTGCTACTTACCCAACCCAGCAACCTTTCCCAAACTCCTATTCACTTGTCGTGTTTTACTACAGAGACTGAGAAAACTAAATATTCCACAGCTCCTTTGCAGCTAAGAATGGCCATATGACACAGATCTGGTCAAAGATACAAATAAAAGTCTGTTCAAATGTTGCTGAAAAATTTTTACTTTTCTAAGAAAAGAAGCTGTGGGTGGCATCGCCTCCATCTCTTCTTTCCTTCCTCCTCTGAATGAAGATGTGGTGCCTATAACTGTTTTAGGTCAGCAGCTGTCATCTTTTGATGATGAAGGAAGGCTCTAGAAAATCAGACAGGGGATCCCTGGGTGGCTCAGCGGTTTGGCCCCTGCCTTTGGCCCAGGGCGCGATCCTGGAGTCCTGGGATCAAGTCCCACGTCGGGCTCCCGGCATGGAGCCTGCTTCTCCCTCCTCCTGTGTCTCCACCTCTCTCTCTCTCTCTATGTCTATCATAAATGAATAAATAAATCTTTAAAAAAGAAAAAAGGAAAATCACCGGCATGCTGGCTCTAATTGGGAATTTTGCAAGCTCTGCTTGTGTCATATTTTCTCATGTCCCAATGGCTAAAGCCAAGCTCAGAGTTAATATGGCAGTAGACTACACAAGGGTGTGGATACCAGAAAACGTGATTCCTTGGACCTATAAATATAGCAATCTGCCATTTCCTCGTCAAGGCACTTTATTTCCATACGTTGAAAAATTGTTGTATTATCCTCATTTAATTAAAACAAGATGCTTGTCATCTCTAAAAAATTATTATAATAAATATGCAAATCTATGATGTCTGAAATGGAAATGGTACCTTTTTGGATGCAGTGTTGTGGTGCAGTGCACAACCTGCACAACTATACTTAGTGGCCCTGATAACTCTTATCAGTATAACTCTTCTTAGTCCACTTTGTATGTGAGGGTTGGTTTCAATCTTTATGTCTTTGGTACTTCTTTATGTGTCTTTTGGTACTACTATCATGCCTGACATTTTATAAATATAGGTCTTCTGTCACTTTCTTCACATTCCATTTGCCCACCACAGGGCTGCCAAGGTTAACTTTTTAAGCAAAATAACAATAGCAACAAATACATTTTGAGCCCTTCTAATGTTCCAGGTCCTGTGCTAAGTAGCTCATTTAATCCTTACAGCAACCTTAGGAAGCAAGTATCTTTATTATTCCCATTTTATATGTGAGAAATTTGAGATTTAGGCATAGGTAGCCTGCGACAAATCACACAGCCAGTACAAGGCAGAATAAAACCAGAACTCAAGTCTGTTTGCCCCTGAAGCCCTCTGAGTCATAGTTCTCACAGTGAGATCTCTGGACCACCTGCATTGAAATCATGTCAAGTACTCGCTAAAATGCAGAGTCCTGAGCCATCTCCTAGACTTACTAAAGCCTGGACTTCTTAGCATGGTTTCTGAGGTTCTTCATAAGTTGGCCTTTGCCCACCCGTCTAACTTTATCTTGGTGGGTCCCTTCCACTGTCCTTGCCACCCCCTGTGCCAATGCACACACTGCAGATTTATACAGAGGTATCTGGCATACTTGGAGTGTGCTGGCCCCCTACCTTGGTACCCAAACGCACACAATACCTTCTTGGAATAATTCCACTTCCACCTCCTCCCACCTGCCCAGTCTAGTGAAACTCCTTTCATTCTTCAAGGAGTTTCTCATTCTTAATTCAAGTTTCTTAATCTCTGAGAAACCTTTCTGATTGCCCCTTACACAGATGGGATGCTGCTTCTTTCCAGCTTTCCTTGGGACTTCACAGATAGCTCTACTCCATGCTTACCAATAAGTTGGTTAATTTTTTCTTCTCGCATATCACTTGCTGCATCTGCAGTGGGGCATTTAGTAAATCTTTTTTTTTTTTTTTTTTTTTGCTGTTTTATTTTTGATGTGGGGCTGGATCCCAGGACCCTGGGATCATGACCGAGTGGAAGGCAGATGCTTAACTCACTGAGCCACCCAGGCGCCCCAATTTTTTTTCTTATAAGGAATTCTACGATCTTCTCTCTTAGCAACTTTCAAATATGCAACACGGTATTATTACCTATAACGATCACACTATATATTCACATTCTGATGATTTGCTTATTTTATAACTGGTAGTTTGTACCTTAGTAAGTCTTTTTTTTTTTTTCCTAATTTTCTATCAGTTACCTTTTTTTTTTTTTTAAAGTTTTATTTATTTATGATAGTCACACAGAGAGAGAGAGAGAGGCAGAGACACAGGCAGAGGGAGAAGCAGGCTCCACGCACCGGGAGCCCGACGTGGGATTCAATCCTGGATCCCCAGGATCGCGCCCTGGGCCAAAGGCAGGCGCTAAACCGCTGCGCCACCCAGGGATCCCCTTAGTAAGTCTTAATAAATGTTTTTCAACAGTTGAATGCTTTAAAACAATATTTCTAATGTAAAAGTCATAATTTAATAAACTAGGTTTTATATCTCAGGTTATACTAAAAAAAACTTACAGTCACAAAGCAAGATAATTTTTAAAAAGCAGAAAATAGGAAGAACTAAAAGGTTGTTTTCTTGACTTTAAGGAAAATTCAGAATATTTTAAATACTAGTATTCAGAGCAAATATAGAATCAAGAATATTTACTTGTTCTTATTCTATTTTATTATAGAAAATTCAAATACACACAAGAGTAGAGAGACCAGCACATTGTTTGCTTGAGTACCTATCACCCAGTTCCAGTAGTTACCAACATTCTGCTGTTCTTCTTTCAAATGATGCCAATTCTAAAATACTTATTAATTCAAAAAGAGAGCTAAAAACAATTAGGTTAATTTAAAAATATCCTCGTGTGTGGTGTTGCAAAACCAGTCATGCTTTAAAAAGAATGACGTTAACAGCCACCATCTGGTCATTGGTGAACACCTAAAGGCAGGAATCAACACTTTTCTACTCCCAGCATTACTGGGGAGGTGGGAGAGGGAAGAGGACTGCCCTGGCCTGGGGGTGGGGCGGGGCGGGGCGGGGCTCAAACGCTCTGCCTTTGCTGCTCAAATGTATCAGTAGCTGGTTAAAAGCTAGGTAAGAAGAATTGGGCTAGAAGTTTCTTCGAAGGGAAATACATAAAGGTTTTGACTGGAACCCCAAATTCACAATGCACCTGTATTTAGACTTTAGATGCTATCTTTCAGAAACAGTCCAACTATAGTGTTTTATGAGTATATCTTAGGGATCAATTTATTTAATGTAAACATTTAGAATATTCCACAATTTTTGTGACTTCTATTGACACTTAGTAATCTTTAAAAAATATTTTATTTATTTATTCATGAAAGACACACAGAAAGAGAGAGGGGGGCAGAGATACAGGCAGAGGGAGAAGCAGGCTCCATGCCGGGAGCCTGATGTGGGACTCGATCCCGGATCTCCAGGACCATGCCCTGGGCCAAAGGCAGGTGCACAACTGCTGAGCCACCCAGGCTTCCCAGTATTTTTTTTTTTTTAATAGTATTCTGGGGTAACTGGGTGGCTCAGCCAGTTAGCTAGTTAAGCATCTGACTCGAGCTCAACTCAGGTCTTCATCTCAGGGTCGTGAGTTCAAGCCCCATGTTGGGCTCCATGATAGGCATGGAACCTACTTAAAAATAAATAAAATAAATTTAAAAAGTATTCTGGGAGCCTTAGCAAGTGGTCTGGGATGCTCTTGGCCACTGAAAGGTGGTGGAGGGGAGGATTCAGAAAAAGGTGAGGTCTTCAGTGTTGTCCCAGGTTTTCTTCATGAATGACTCCCATCTGAAGCTGATGGAAATAGTGCCAAGGTTACAGTTGGGCTCAAGAGCGGCAAAAAAGGAAAAAAGACAAAGAAGGCATTGGTAGCAGGGGATATCTGGTTGGAGAGGCAGCAAGAAAGAAACAACAGGAGAGAGATGGGGTGGACATACTGTGAGAAAAGGGAGGTACACCATGGTCTTGGGGGCCACAATAGGAAATCTGAACTTAGCTTTTTTTTTTTTTTTAAATTTTATTTATTCATTCATGAGAGACACACAGAGAGAAGTAGAGGGAGAAGCAGGCTCCCTGAGAGGAGCCCAGTGTGGGACTCCGGGGATCACACCCTGAACCAAAGGCAGACGCTCAACCACTGAGCCACTCAGGCGTCCCTGAATTTAGCTTTTATTTAATTCAAATGTGTTCACCTTTCTTAGGAGAAACCAAGGCACAAAAAGCCAGGATCCTAGTAATTATATCTGTAAAATCTTAAAAGCAAATCCCAGGATGCCTGCCTTAAGAGACTTCAAGTCAGATGCTCATCACAGGACAGACATATGGACAAGGGAATTCCTGTCCTACAGGAAATGGAAAACCCTGAGGCACCCATCTCTCCCCACCCTCCACAGAGCCCTCTTAGGTCCCAGACCAGGCTGTGTCTCCCATTTGGGCTGTCAGGCTTCACAGTAAGGAGGAACAATGAAAGAATTCACGGTTTCCTACCAACAGAGGAAGAAGCAGCCCTTAGGCAAAGCAAGGAATCCGAACTGCTGACTAGGTCCACCCTCCCTCCCTAGGATCCCAGGGGTGGGGGGTGGGGGTGGAGGAGGTTGGTGGTGTCCCGAAGAAAGAGTGGCCTTTGTGAAAAGTGCAGGTTCAGCTGGATGCTTGGAATGACTGCTCCCAACCGCTGGAAGTTCTCCTCCAGGAGGGGGCAGAGTGCACAATGAGAGGGGGTGAGGACTTGGTTGGTCATATTTAGAAGGCGTGTTGACCATGGCAATGACAGGCCAGCCATAGGGTGGAGAAAGACAACTAGGGTCCGGGAGAATAGCCAATAGAGAAGGCCTCTAGGGCAACTCCTTAATGAGCCCATTCATCCAGGGGAGTTAAAGGACAGGCAACTGTGTTGCCCAAGAAGCAGTTCCCACAGCTGGAGGTTAGGGAGCTAAACAATGTGCAGTCATGGTGGTTTCCTCTCCCCGTGGGTCACTGCACGGCGGCGTGTGCAGGAGAGGGTGTGCACTGACGGAGAGAATGCTTTGTCTCTTTTCAGCAGCAAGTGTGGGGAGCCCTGGCAATGGTAATAATTCAGGAGTACATTGCCCAGAAACCTAAAAATGTGCTTTTGTTACCAATATAATTATTGACATTTCAAAACTATTTGTGACTTGTACTGCCGAGTTTATTTGACTTGAAGCTGTGCAGGGCTCTCTCTAGTGAATCGACAACACATGGTAGGTTTTTGCAGTTTAACACCTTTACGTAATAGGCCGCATCCATTTTGATGTTTATGTATAAAGACAAACTACATGGAAATGTGCATGAGGCATGGAATTCCAAGACTTTAATGAATAGCAAACACAGGAAAAACTGCTTATTTAGGATGAATGACGTTCTTTGCCAACTGCCTGTTAAAGCATTTCAATTCCAACTCAGGAAGGAGGGAAGGAAGGGAGGAAACATCTTTTGGGTGCATTTAGCAGTGCATTCCTGCCTCCCACTGCGTGGCATCTCTGTAGAACTCCCTCCTTATCTTTGTTCTCCTACAGCCTCTTCCAACATTCTTCAGCTTACGGCTGGGCAGCGAGGCGTGAAGAAGGTGGAGTATCCAACCTGGGGTGCAGTATGAACCTGGCTCTCAAGTAGACTTGTCTTTGTTTTCTTTTAACGGATTTTGTTTATTTATTTGACAGCGTGAGAGCCAGGGCACAGGCCAGCAGGGGAGAGGCAGAGGGAGAGAGGGGAGAAGCAGGCTCCGCACTGAGCACGGGGCCTGACCTGGGGCTTGATCCCAGGGTCCTGGGATCAGGACCTGAGCTGAAGGCAGACGGTTAAGGGACAGAGCCCCCCGGGTGCCCCAGTAGACTTCTCTTCAGACTCCACTGCAGGCTGGATCCCCGCACACCCCCCGCCCCTTGAGGCTACTTCCTCTCCCACTCCTGGGCCTTGTCACCCGGCACAAGCCCACAAGCCGATCTCTTAATCAGAGATAAGCCTGACCATCAGGGGGTGGGGCTGGGGAGGGAAGCAGGAGAGAAGGGCCATTTGGTTCCCGCTTCCCGGAAGGCCCTTGGGCGTCATCTCCAGCGGGGCTTGCACACGCAGTCACACCAGCGCGTGCATGTCACCGGGACCTTTACGCTGCACCGCAATCCTGTGGCTGCGACTGCTGGGGCATGTGTGCATTCAGAAGATGCTTTCCGAGCTTGGAAGTGGAGAGAGAGGCCTCTCTTGGTTTCGGGGTCGCGAGCTAAGCGTCACCCAAGGCCCGAGGGAAACTCGCGGGGCGGCGCGCTCGGGGCCGGAGGGTGCCAGGTCCCATGCGGCGGCGGCCGCGCCACGGGGCCAGGGGCGAGAGCACGACTGCGCGACCTCCTGCCCCTGCTCCGAGGAGCCTGGTGGCCGGGAAGCGCGGCCCCTCGGCGGGGCGGGGCGGGCGCTGGGTGCGAGGCGGTGATGCGCGCGCTTGCGCTCGGGGACCCCGGGGAGGGCCGGCGGGGGCGGGCGCGGGAGGGCCGGGGAGGTGGTCCCGGGGGGCGCGGGGCGGAAGGAAGCGGCCAGCCCGGGGCAGACGCGCTTTGGGGAGGGAATTGCGTGGCAGGAGTGTCGGGTGCTGCCGTGGAGTGTCCCAGACGTGCCCGCGAGCGCGGGGCGGGCCGGGGCGCGCGGTGGGTTCGGTGGCCGTGGTTGCCGGCCGCTTGTTTGATGCCCGCCAGTATTGGGGCGCACCTGAAGGCGGGCGGGGACCGGCGGCCCCCACCTGCAGCAACTCCGGGCACACACCGTGAGTGTCCACTGAGCTTAGGCCCCACGCGCCTTGCGCACATGCACGCCCCACGCGGAGCGCAGAGCGAGGCTGCAGAGCCAAGGAGCGCGGGCACCGGGGCCAGGGGCATCGGAACCTGCGACGTAAACTGTCCGGCTTCAGCACTAATGTTTTTCATCACTTCTGCAAATAAGAGCTATTTTGAGACCGTGTATTTTGAAATGGAAAATTGAGTAGGGCAACCTAAAATAAAAGTCTTGCTCATGTTTTGCTTTCTTTCTTGACTTTTCATCTTATTTATTTATTCATGAGAGACAGAGAGAGAGGCCGAGACCCAGGCAGAGGGAGAAGCAGGCCCCCCGCAGCACCCAGCCGTGGGACTCCATCTGGGACTCCAGGATCACGCTCTGAGTCAAAGGCAGCAGCTCAACCCCTGAGCCACCCAGGCATCCTCTTTTTTTTTTTTTTTTTTTTTTTAATTTTTTATTTTATTTTTGCTCATGTCTTGCATTCACTGTTTCTTTAGGAGTTGGGCCAATTGCCTGACTGAATTCTGAGGTTCAGGCGCAGAGAGACAGTGAGTGAACAAGGGGAAAACCAAACTCTGGTATCTTTGTGCAGAATTATATTCCGTGAGAAAGTGAAAAGGTGAGGCCATATTCAATTGGATAAATGTGAGTGCAATGAAGTTTGTTTTTAAGATTTTATTTGAAATCAATTACTTAACATAGTGTATTATGGGTTTCAGAGGTAGAGTTTAGTGATTCATCAGTTGCATATAACACCCAGTGCTCATCACATCACATCCCCGCCTTAATGCCAATCACCCAGTTACCTCATCCCCCACCAACCTCCCCTCCAGGGACCCTCAGTGTGTTTCCCAGAATTAAAAGTCTCTTATGGTTTGTCTCCCTCCCTGATTTCTTCCCATTCAGTTTTCCCTCCCTTCCCCTATGTTCTCCTGTTTGGGGTCTTAAATTTCCCTTATGAATAAGATCATATGATAATTGTCTTTCTCTGATTGACTTATTTCACTTAGCATCATACCCTTTAGTTCTGTCCACGGTCCTTGCAAATGGTAAGATTTCTTTTTTTTTTTTTTTTTTTGATGGCTGAGTAGTATAGCCCATTGTATGTAGATACCCCATCTTCTTTTTTTTTAAAGACTTTATTTATTCGTGAGAGACACAGAGAGATAGGCAGAGACACAGGCAGAGGGAGATGCAGGCTCCCTGTAAAGAGCCTGCTGTGGGACTTGATCCCAGGACTCTGGGATCATGCCCTGAGCTGAAGGCAGGCACTCAACCACTGGGCCACCCAGGCATCCCTATACCCCATCTTCTTCTTCTTCTTCTTTTTTTTTTTTATATACCCCATCTTCTTTATCCATTCATCTGTCAATGGATAACTGGGCTTTTTCCATGGTTTGGCTGTTGTGGACATTGCTGCTATAAATATTGGGGTGTAGGTGCCCCTTCGAATCACTATGTTTGTATCCTTTGGGTAAATACCTGGTAGTGCAATTGCTGTGTTGAGGGTAGCTCTATTCTTAACTTTGTGAGGAACTCAGAATGAAGTTTTTACCACTCTGAGTTGTCTACACTTTCCCACCTAGATTGTATCTCTTAAATACTCTTTCTTCTTCTGTCTAGATCTAAATGAGCGAATAAGATAAATTTATACCCTGGGAAGGACGGTAGTGCTAATAACAGAAATAGAGACAGGAAGTCGGATGGGATTAGGGAGGAAAATAATTTTGGTTTTGAAAATACTAGCTTTGACGTGGCGACTGTATAGTTTCCGGGACCTAAGTGCAAATAAACTGGCTATGTGAGAGTGGAGCTGAAAGACTGTGGAGGTCAGTGGTGGGTTTGGGAGCCAGATGCATTTTGGTAGTGAATGTCATGGGATGATTATATCACTTAGGGATAGAGGGCTGGGGGCATACCAGAAACAAGGCCAAAGGAGACAATAAGAAGCAATCAAGCTATTTGAATTTCAGCAAGGCTCAAGGTTTAAAGGAATGACTCTCTAAAGATGGAATTTAACTCACTGGGAAGGTGGGATGGGAGGGAATGGACCACCTCCTCGGTCCGCTGAGACAGGCTGAGACAGGCTGTTGTTTACAATATCTACTTTTAATTTCTTCATTTAGTAATAGAGAAACTTTGCCCTTACTGACCATTTATTTTGAAAAATTTCAAACATACAACAAAAAAGAATTTTACAACAAAAATATTGCGATCTAGATTCTACTGTCATTTTGCTAGTCTTTTTAAACATTTTAATTTTTTTTTAAAGATTTTTCATTTATTTATTCATGAGAGACACAAAGAGAGGCAGAGACACAGGCAGAGGGAGAAGCAGGCTCCCTATGGGGAGCCCAATGTGGGACTGATCCCAGAACTCCAGGATCTCACCCTGAGCCAAAGGCAGACGCTCAACTGCTGAGCCACCCAGGTGTCCCCGTTACAAAAGTTTTCCAAATATACAGCAAAGTTGAAAGAATTTTATAGTGATCCTTGTATACTCACAACCTAGATTTCATGAACATTTTCTTTGACTTGTTTTATCACATTCAGTCATGCGTTTCTCTGACCACTAATCCACCTAATTTATGAAGCATTTCAAATACTTTGCTTCAAGTACTTCAGCATGCATATCATAAATCAGAGATAAGCCTGTGCTTAGTTTTCTTTCTTTTGATGTAAAATTTACATTTAGTAAAATATACAAGTCTTAGGTATACATTTGCTGACCTTTAACAAACGCATACACCTGTGTAACTCAAAGCCCTAATCCGAAACATTACTGTATCCCTAGAGAGTTCCTTTATGCTCCTCTTCTTCCCATTCAGTCTCTGTCCTCACTTGCCCCAATTACAATCACATTTAAAATTCTTTTCCACCATCGATTCAATTTGCAAATAGAATCATAAAGTATGTACTTTTTTTGTGAAAGGCTTCTGTCCCACAACATAATATTTTTGAGATGCATTCATGTTGTTGCTTGTATCAATAGTTCATGTCCTTAAAAATTGGTTATTGTCATCATCATCTTCTATTATTATTATTATTATTATTATTATTAAAGATTTTAAGTATTCTCTACACCCAATGGGGCCTTGAACTCACAACCCCAAGATCAAGAGTTGGTCCGTTAGCCAAGACCTCACTTTCTTGATTTAGTTTTATACTAAATCTTGTAGTCAGTAGTTTAAGTATTCTAAATCTGTTGTTTTCCAAAATACTTCAGTTATCCTAGGTTTTTTGAATTTCTGTATTACTTTTTGAATGAGTTTGTCAATGAAAAAAGTCTCCATAGATTATTATTGCAGGCATGAAATGGACAAAAGACATGAACAGAAATTTCACCAAAGAAGACGTAGACATGGCCAACAAGCACATGACAAAATGCTCTGCATCGCTTGCCATCAGGGAAATACAAATCAAAACCACAATGAGATACCACCTCACACCAGTGAGAATGGGGAAAATTAACAAGACAGGAAACAACAAATGTTGCAAAGGATGTGGAAAAAGGGGAAACTTGCCCTGTTGGTGGGAATGTGACCTGGTGCAGCCACTCTGGAAAACTGTGTGGAGGTTCCTCAAGGAATTAAAAATAGATCTGCCCTATGACCCAGCAATTGCACTGCTGGGGATTTACCCCAAAGATATAGATACAGTGAAACACCGGGACACCTGCACCCCCATGTTCATAGCAGCAATGTCCACAATAGCCAAGCTGTGGAAGGAGCCACAATGTCCTTCGACAGATGAATGGATAAAGAAGATGTGGTCTATGTATACGATGGAATATTACTCAGCCATCAGAAAGGACGAATACCGACGTGGATGGAACTGGAGGGTATTATGCTGAGTGACATAAGTCAGTTGGAGAAGGACAAACATTATATGGTTTCACTCATATGGGGAATATCAAAAATAGTGAAAGGGAATAAAGGGGAAAGGAGAGAAAATGAGTGGGAAAGATCAGAGAGGGTGACAAAACATGAGAGACTCCTAATTCTGGGAAATGAACAAGGGTTAGTGGAAGGGGAGGTAGGTGGGGAGACGGGCTGACTGGGTGACAGGCACTGACGGGGACACTTGATGGGATGAGCAATGGGTGTTATACTATATGTTGGCAAATTCAACTCCAATAAAAAAATATACAAAAAAAAAAAGATTATGATTGCAGGGACGCCTGGATGGCTCAGTGGTTGAGCACCTGCCTTCAGCCCAGGGTATGATCCCAGAGTCCTGGGATCGAGTCCCATGATTGAGTCCTGCATCAATCTCCCTGCATGGAGCCTGATTCTCCCTCTGCCTGTGTCTCTGCCTCTCTGTGTGTCTTTCATGAATAAATAAATAAAATCTTAAAAAAAAATTATGATTGTATTATAAGGGATCTGTGATCCATTTGGGGAGAATTACATCTTTCCATTTATTTAAATTTCCTGAATTTTTCTCTTAACTAAAAAGTTTTAAGTGTAGAATTCTTACATGTCCTTGGCTAAATTTATTCTTAAATATAAATTATAATGACAGGTTTCTAGTTCGGGCAGCCTGGGTGACTCAACGATTTAGCACCTGCCTTCAGCTCAGGGTGTGATCCTGGAGTCCCAGGATCGAGTCCTGCATTGGGTTCTCTGCATGGAGTCTGCTTCTCTCTCTCTGTATCTCTCATGAATAAATGAATAAAATATTTTTTTAAAAAAGTTTCTAGTTCTATTTTGTTTTTAAAATTGAGATATAATTAACATGTAACATTGTGTAAGTATAAGGTATACAGCATGTTAATTTGATATATTTATATATTGCAATATGATTGTCATTGTAGCCCTAGCTAATGCTTGCATTACATCCCATAATTATCACTTGCTATTTTGTGGTGGGAATAATTAAGATCTAGTTCTTAGCAAGTTTGTTTATAATACAATATTACTGTCTATAATTACTATACTGTTCACTAGAGCTCCAGATAAGTCTATCTACTAGGTCTAGCTCAATTTTCAATTGTTTGCTGCAAGTTTATAAGAACCTTATTATTTTTGTCTACTATCATGTATCATGAAACCCTGTTAAATTCACTTATTATTCTAACACTTGTTTCTAGATTGCTTAGGATTTTTTTGTGTGTGAACAATTTTGTCATATGCAAATAGAGATCGTTTTTTTTTTTTTACTTCTTCCTTTGCAAACTTTTGCCTTTTATCTCTTTCTGCCTTATGGCAAAGGCTAGGACCTCCAGTAGAATCTGAAATAGATGTGGTTTCAGTGGATAACCTTGCCTTAATCCCAGTTTTAGGAGGGAACATTTAATATTTCACCATTAAGTCTGAAGCTAATTGTTCATGTTTGGGTTGGTTGCATTTTTCAAGGAAGTGTTCATTTTGTTTATATTCCACTTTTTGCCATAAAGTTGTCTATAATATTCTCTTATTAATATTTATATGATTTGTATATCCTCCTCATATGGGAAATTTGTGTTCCATCTTTTTTTTCTGGATTAGATTACCTAGGGATTTATCAATTTTGTTGCCTTTCACTTTTGTTAATTTCTTCAATTGCCTTCATATTTTGTTGATTTTCACTTGTGCCCTTTTATTTCCTAACTTCTCCTTACTTTTGATATACATTGCTCTTTCTTTAGCTTTTTGAAGTGGGAACTTAGGTATTGATTTTAAAGCATTGTTTTCTAATATAAGTGTTTAAAGCTATATAAATTTCCTTCTATTATTCAGTAATCACACAATTTTTTATGTTTAATTATCAGTTTAAAATATTTTCTAGGGATTCCTGGGTGGCACAGCGATTTAGTGCCTGCCTTCGGCCGAGGGCATGATCCTGGAGTCCCAGGATTGAGTCCCGCGTCGGGCTCTCTGCATGGAGCCTGCTTCTCCTTCTGCCTGTGTCTCTGCCTCTCTCTCTCTCTGTGTCTCATGAATAAATAAAAAAATATTTAAAAATAAATAAATAAAATATTTTCTAATTTTACTTATGATTTGTATTTTGTTCCAGGAATGTTATAGAAAAGTGTTTAATTTCCAAATATTTGAGGTTTTCCTAAGTGTCCATTATTAATTTCTAACTTTTTTTAAAAGGATTTTATTTATTTATTTATTCATGAGAGACACCGAGGGAGAGAGAGAGGCAGAGACACAGGCAGAGGGAGAAGCAGGCTCCCTGTGGGAAGCCCAATGTGGAATGTGATCCCAGGAGCCCGGGATCATGCCCTGAGCTGAAGGCAGTTGCTCAACCACTGAGCCACCTAGGCATCCCCAATTTCTAACTTAATTCCACGGTCAAAGAACATAATCTGTATGGCTTTAATCCTTTTTATTGAGATTTATTTTATGGCCATGCATATAGTCTACCTTGGTGTACATATTACATGTAACAAAATTAATTGTATTCTTCTATTGCTGGCTCTAATGTTCTATAAATATCATTTAGGTCAAGGTGATTGATAATGTTCAGATTATGTTGTTACTGAGATTTTTTGTCTAGTTTTTCTGTTTGCTGATGAGGGAGAGATGTTACAAATCCATTAGTCATGGATTTGTATTGTTCTCTCTTCAGTTTGTCCATTTTTCCTTTGTGTATTTTGAAGTTCTTTTAATAAGTTGCGTAGGTATTTATGATTGTTATGTCTTTCTGAAGAATTGACACTTGGATCATTATGAAATGTTCCTCTTTATCTGTGGAAATACTTTTCATCTTGAGGTCTATTTAATCTGATATTGATATAGCCACTCCAGTTTTATGACTAGTGTTTGCTTAGTTTATCATTTCTCATCTATTGACTTTCAATCTTCTGGTTTTTTTATATGTATCTTGCAGAAAACATACACTTGGATCCTGATTTATTTTGACAGTTTCCACTTGTAACTTGGAGTGTTTGGGCCATTAAAATATAGTGTAATTATTCATAAGTTTGAGTTACAGGGTGACAATATTGTTCTCTCTTTGCCTCTGTTTTTTATTTCTCTTTTCTTTTCTGCCTCATTTTGGATTGAGTATTTTTTTAATTCCATTTTAATTTATGAATTGGCTATGTAGTTATAGGTTTTTGCAATTTTTTTAAGAGAGCAAGAGAGCACATGCATACAGTCGGGAGAGAGCAGAGGCAGAGAGAGAATCCCAAGCAGGCTTCATGCTTAACCCCATGTGGGGCTCTATCTCAGGACCCTGAGATTGTGACCTGAGTGGAAATCAAGAGTTGGACCCTTACCCGACTGAGCCATCCAGGTGCCCAGGTTTTGCATTTTTAACTTGGCAGTTTATGGATTACAGTTACAGGCCTTGATGCTTTGTAATTCGTTAAAATCTTTATTTTTTTCCTGTTCTTCAAATTGGACAATATCTATTGATCTACTTTCAGGTTCACTGATGCTTCCCTTCATTACTTCTATTTTGCTTTTAAATGCATTCAGTGTATTTTTCATTTCAGATATTGTATATTTTAGTTTTATAATTTCAGTTTCTTTTGTGTAGTTTTTATCTTAAAATTTCCTATCTCTGTTCACTATAAGCCTTCATTAATGAACTGTTTTCTTTTATCTCATTGTGTATAGTTATAGTAGCTAGTTTAAAATGTTTTTCAGCTAATTCTAGCCTGTGGGTCATCTCAGGATTGCTCTTTGCTGATTATCTTTTTTCTTGAGATTGGGTCACAAACTGCTACGTCTTCCTTTTTTTTTTTTTTTTTTTTTTTTAAGGTTTTATTTATTTATTAGAGAGCGAGCAAGAGGGCATGAGCAGGATCAGGGGGCAGAGGGAGAAGCAGACTTCCCCACTGAGGACGGAGTCTGATGCGGGGCTTGATCCCAGGACCCTGAGATTATGACCTGAGCTGAAGTCAGACCCTTAGCCAACTGAGTTGTTCGGGCACCCTTATTGCAGCTTTTTCCTATGTTAAGTAACTTTGGATTTTAACCTGAATTATGTGAATAATATATCTTGGAAACTATTTCTATTATGCATTTCTCCAAAGAGTTTTGATATTTTTGTTTTGACAGACAATGTGGTTGGAATAAAATTTCAAGTTTCATTTGTGGACAACTCAAATCTCAGTTCAATTGTTACATCTTTATTTTTTTCATTTATCTATTTTTAATGGGAGCCATGAGTGTTTTTAATACATGAAAAAATTGACATTTCAGCTCAGTCATAAAGGGATAAACTATTCAAATAAGATAGGCCATCAGGCTAGTCATTTGAAAGTAAACAAAAGTAAATCCTTATTTCACACCAGATACTGTCAACTAACATTGTAGCAATGATCCATGAATAATAATGTAAATTAAATTAACTCAAAAAATTTATGTTACGTATTTAAAAAAAGGCAGATACACCGACATTATGTCAGATTCCTAATTTCTTAGGCCAGTGATATAGCAATTCAAGAAAGCATACCCAGTTGTTTCTTGTTGATTTCTTTCTTTTTTTTTTTCTCTTGTTGATTTCTAATGTTTAAACTACATACATCAAAATTTACAGAAAACCGATCTCTATATAAAGACATCAAAATAAATAATTTACTTAAAGTCCATGTCTGAATTATGTAACTCCTACAAAAGCGGAATTTTGTATCTTCAGTTGTTACTAACAGAGCACCCTAAGTCAACTGGCTTAAAAATAAATTTAGTCTTTTACAAAAGGTGGAATAACTATAAGGGTGGTTAGTTTAATGGCTCAGTAACATCTTTCAGGTACCAGGTTCTTTTTTTTTTCTTTCTTTTGAGGATTGGACAATTTATTGAGAACCTCCCCTCCCCACCCTCACAGGCCCTAGGTTACTTTTTCCTCTTGTGGATCTTGTGTGCTAGCCCCAGGAAGATTGTTGGGGCAGGGGCATGGCATACTGCTCCATGAGGCTCATGAGGTGGCTGTAGCTGCCCTCTTCATACTGCATGAACACAGCTGGAAGGTTCAGCTCCTTGTATAGTAACTTTACCCTGGACCCTTTCTTAGCTTCCCTTTGCCCATAATTCTCCAGAAGGATCTGGCACTGTTCTGGAGAGGCTCACTACAGACACTGAACCACCAGCCAGCTGCATTTGTTGTCCTGGACATCAGTGCCAATCTTACCTGTCACACTGGGGTCCCTAAAGAGATCAAGATAATTTTCCTGAATCTGAAAGAACTCTCTCATCTCTGGCAGGATCATCTCAGCAATGGCATGTTCTTTCTCTTCATCAATTCCTGCCATATATATGGCAGCAGCTACAGGAAGGTAGAATGAGTAGAAAGCTGTCTTGTACTTGACAATAGATTTGTACTTCTTTTCAGTGAATCTGCCAAAATCCACATTGCCCTGGTGGGCTCTGATGAGGTCTAGAGTCTGTCCAATCACAGTCTGATAGAATCTCTGTAGGAAAAGCTCAAGAAAATCAGGATTTCATCCAGCACTTCTCCTAGATTGTCAGGATGTTGACCGAGGGTGGCATGGGCCACCCAGAGACAGGAGATGCCATTGTCTGGCTCAAGGAGGTCTTGGAGTACAATGCTATTGGAGTCAAGTAACAGCAGAGTTTGACAGAACTATAGCATTTCAGGAGCTGGTGGAGCCAAGGAAGCAGAATGCTAATAGCTTCTGGTTGACCCTGACTGTGGGCTGGTGTATGGAACTGCTCCAAGCTTTCTTCATGGTGTTGGATGACACCATGGATTCTTCCCTCACCTGATGGGGGCAGCCCTGCTGGTATCAGAAGGCAGGCATAGGTTTGGATGCCATCAATTATGCTTTGCTTCTGGAAGCATGTATCTGCCACCTGCTGAGGCTCTAATGCAGAGAGCAGCCCTATTGCGTACCTGTGCTTAAGTTATAATTCAATTTTGAAAGACGTAAGTGGGCATCCCATCCAGAGAGGATGTTCAAGAGAAGAGAAGACTGCATTTCATCCTGCATGATTTCCTGAATTTTTGAGGATTCTTTTCCAGAAAAAAACACCTGTCAAGTACCTCCTTTGTTTATCTGTCTAGAATTGAGTCCTATGACCCCTCTAAGCCAATTGCTAGCAATGAGAAAAGGATGATCATTAATGATAGTAACTAATCAGGATTTATTCTCTTCTTGTGGTGAGAAATTGACACCCAAATTGCCAGCAAACTGTAGGGAGGTAGTAAGTAGGAGAATCACTTAACATCTGCCACAAACCCATACTGTAGTCTTAATTTACTCAGTAATAAGAAGGAATAGAATATGTGTTTTTTTTTTTTTAACAAGCTTTGATTCACTTTTATTTTTCTTGTATAAAACTATGTGGTAGCCACAGCTGGAGCCTGGGTCCTCTGCACGGAGACTCTGGTGTGGGTCTTTACAAGATGGTCAGTGAATTCCTGATAGGGAGACTTGGTGAACACAGTCTCTTTCCAGAGATCAGGGGTGAGATAGCTGTGGGTCTTGGAGATCGCATCAAAAGTAGCCTTGGCAAAGTTCCCCAGGTGGCAGTGTGGCCCCTGGCCGAAGTGTAGCAGTCGTCAATACCAGCCATCATCAGTAGCTTCTTGGGCACAGGGGCTGAGACAAAGCCAGTGCCTCTGGGGGCAGGGATGAGACGCACCAGCACAGAACCACAGCGACCAGTCACCTTGCCTGGGACAGTGTGGGGCTTGCGGATCTTGTTCCCCCAGTAGCCTCGTGGCACGGGGACGATGGAAAGCTTGGCCAGGATGACCGCCCCACGGAAGGCAGTGGCTGCCTCCTTGGAGCACTTGACGCCCAGACCCACGTGTCCGTTGTCATCTCCGATGGCAACAAATGCCTTGAACCTGGTCCACGGGCCGGCACCGTCTGCTTTTGCACGGGCATGATTTTCAAGACCTCCTCCGTGGGGGATGATGCCCCCAAGAAGTCAGTGATCCCAGATTCCTTGATGGGCAGAGAAAACAGACAGCTCTCCTCCAGGGCCTGATCTTCATGTCCTTGACCAGGCGGCCCAGCCCGGTGACGGGGATCCACTCCTTGTCCTCCGGAGCTCCGCGGCCCCCGCCCGGCCCCGACCACGGCCACGCCCGCGGCCTCGGATGCTGCTGCCGAAGCCTCCGCGGCCTCCCATTCCGGGGCCCCCCCGGGCCCTCCCAGTACCCGGGCGTCATCCACCGTTTGGTGTTCTCTCGGAGAAGCAGCCAAACACACTATCACATCAAATAAAAACGGTCAGATAATTTTTAAGTTACATGATATTTGTGCTCTAAACACTTACCCTTAAGTGTCTTGGTAGGTAGGCATCCAAATAGAATGATAGATGAAAAATTAAATAAAAGTAGGAATACTTTAAGTACATTTTTTTTAACTGTCTAGAGTGCAATGAGTATTACAGCTGTTTCTCACTACTGGAGACGTCTGGCATTAACAATGTAAAATTATGCAGAAGTTTCCACCTATTTTATGCATAGACTTCTGATTCTTTTGCTGACTTGAATACTGTTGAAAATGTTATTGAAAAAAATACTGGCTTCTTTCTTTTAATTTTTATTTTAATTCTAGTGTAGTTAACATACATTGTGATATTAGTTTCAGGTGTACAATATAGTGATTCACCAATTCCATATATTACTCAGTGCTCATCATGGTAAGTGTACTCTTAGTATCCCTCATCTAATTTACCCACCTCCCCTCTGGTAGCCATCTGTTTATTCTCTATAGTTAAGAATCTGGTGTTTTTTTTTTTTTTTTTTTTTTTTGGTTTGTCTCTTTTTTCCCCCCTTTGTTCATTTGTTTTGTTTCTTAATTCCCTCATATGAGTGAAATCATATGGTATTTGTCTTTCTCTGGCTTGTTTCACTTAGCATTATACACTCTAGATCTATCCATGTTGTTGCAAGTGACAAGATTTCAGTCTTTTTATGGCTGAACAGTATTCCATTGTGTGTACATATATACCACATTCTTTATCCTTTCATCCATTGATGAACACCTAGGCTGCTTCCATAATTTGGTTCTTGTAAATAATTCTGCAATAATCATAGAGGGGGTATATATTCTTTTGTGTTAGTGTTTTCATATTCTTTGTGCAAATAGTAGTGCAATTACTGGATTATATGGTAGTTCTATTTCTAATTTTTTGAGAAATCTCCACAATGTTTTCCATGGTGGTTGTACCAGTTTGCATTGTAAAGTTAGGTTGTTTGAGCTCTTTCTTGTTTCTTAATATAGGTGTTTAGTATGCATTTCCTTCTTAGCACTGCTTTTGCTGCATCCTTGAAGTTTTGGCATTTTGTAGTTCCATTTTCATTTGTCTCAAGATATTTTTAAGTTTCTCTTTCGATTTCTTCTGTGACCCATTAGTTGTTTGGTAACGTTTTGTTTAGTCTGCACATGTTTTTGAATTTCCTTCTTGTAAGTGATTTCTAGTTTCAGACTCTCACGGCTAGAAATGACACTTGATATGATTTAAGTATTCTCAAATTTATTAAGACCTGTTTTGTGGTCTAACATATGATCTGTCCTGGAGAATAGTTATGTGCTCATGAGGAGAATCTATTCTGTTGCTTTTGAATGAGATATTCTATATATGTCAAGTCCATCTGATCTAATGTGTCATTTAAAGCATGTGTTTCTTTATTGATTTTCTGTCCCGATGATTTATCCATTGATAAAAGTAGGGTATTGAAGTCCCTTACTATTATTGTACTGCTATTTATCCTTTTAGATCTGTTAATATTTGCTTTATATATTTAGGTATTCCTATATTGGGTACATAAATATTTATAAATGTTATGTGTTTGTTGGATTGACTGGTTTATCATTATATAACGACCTTCTTTGTCTCTTATTGTAGTCTTTGTTTTACAGTCTATTTTGTCTGATATGAGTATGACTATTCCCAGCTTTCTTTTTGGTTTCCATTTGTATAGAGCATCTTTTTTCTATTCACTTTCAGTCTGTGCATCTTTAAAGCTGAAGTGAGTAGGCAGCATATACTTGGGTCTTGTTTTTTTAATCCATTCATCTACTCTGTGTCTTTTGATTGGATAATTTAGTCCATTTACATTTAAAGTAACTATTGACAGGTATAGACTTCTTATTGTCATATTGCTAATTGTTTACTGTCTTGTAATTCCATTCCTTTATTCTTCTCTTGCTTTCTTCCTTTGTGATTTGATACTTTTCTTTAGTGGTATGTTTAAATTCCTTTCTCTTTCTTTTGTGTATCTACTATAAATTTTTGTTTTGTGGTTACCATGAGGCTTCTATAAAACTTCTTAGAGTTATAATAGTCTATTTTAAGCTGATAACAGCTTAAGTTCAGATGCATTCTAAAGGTCTACATTTTACTCCACCTACACATGCAATGCTTTTGATGTCAAATTGTATATCTTTTTATATTGTGTATCATTTAACAAGTTATTGTATAGTTATTTTTACTACTTTTGTCTTTTAACCTTCGCACTAGATTTATGCAACTCACTCACCTCTGTTACAACATTGTATTGCTCTGAATTTGACTATATTCCTACTGTTTCCAGTAAGATTTACATTTTCATATGTTTTCCTATTACTAACTAAGGACCTTTCACTTCAGCTTAAAGAAGTTCCTTTTGCATTTCTTGTAGGCTTGGTCTATTAAACTCTTTTCAATTTTCTTATCTGGAAAACTCTTTATCTCTTCTTCAGTTCTGAAGGACAACTTCACTCGGTAAAGTATTATTGGTTGGCAGGGTGTTTTTTCCTTCTTTCAGCATGTTGAATATATCAAGTCAGTCTTTTCTGGCTTGCAAAGTTTCTCCTGAAAAATCTGACAGTCTTATGGGGGTTCCCTTGAACACAATAAGTCATTTTCCTTTTGCTGCTTTTAAGATTCTTTTTCTGTGTTTAACTTTTGACAATTTAATTTTAACATGTCTCAGGGTGGGTTTCTTGGGATTCCTCTTATTTGAAGTCTCATATTCCTTCATCTAGATGTCTATTTTCTTCTCCATTTAGGAAAGTTTTCAAAAAGATTTCATTCAAAAATCTTTCTGCCCCTTTCTCCCTCTCCTTCTTCTGGGAACCACACAATGGAAATATTGGTCCACTTGGTGTTGTCCCATAAGCGCCTTAAATTATGTTCCTTTTCTTTTTTTCCTTTCTGCAACTTTAGATAAATTCTACTACCATGTCTTCAAGTTCACTTACCCTTGCTTCTACTTCATCTTGTCTTCTGTTGAATCCCTCTTTTGAATTTTCACTTCAGTTATTGTATTTTTCAGCTCTGATTTTTGTTGGCATTTTCTTATATTTTTCTCTTTTTTGAAATTCTTACTTTGTGTGTGCATTGTTCTCTTGACCTCAGTGAACATCTTTATGATTGTTATTTTGATTCTTTATTAGGTAAATCACTTATCTCCACTTCATTAAGGTGTTTTTTCTGGAGTTTTATCTTAGTCTTTCATTTGGCACATATTCCTCTGTTTCTTCATTTCCTTAACTCTCTGTGTTGGTTTCTGTGCATTAGATAAAACAGCCACTTCTCCTAGTCTTCAAAGAGTGGCCTTGTATAGAAGATAAAACTCATCATTAAACCCTACCCTAGCTCTTGGTTGTCTTTCAAACCTACGTTGTTGTCCAGTCAGCTTTCTTCACTCTTTGTGGCCCCTGGTAGTTGAGAGTATGCTAAGACCTGTCAATGTCCCAATGCGGAGGATCTCAATCATCACCTAGATGTGACCTGATTGGAAGCTGGACCCTCAGGCCGCAGCTTTTAAAGTATGCAAACATACCTCTTCTGTGGGATGACTAGGAGATAGTGTTTCTGTATGCACAAGAACTATTTCTTGTTTTCTCCCATCCTGTTGAACCTATGAACACAAGCGATTGTGACCACCAGAGCCAGTCTGTCAAAGTATGTGTACTCTGGGTGGCAGCCATAAAATCTGGGATTCTAGATGCATGCACAAGCTCTTTTCAGCCTGGGGTGAGGCAGAAAGAGAGAACAAAGGTGGCATCTGCTGACCTCCCCATCCTTTGGAGAGGCCCTACATATGTGTTACATTAGAAGCCTGATCCTCAGGCCACAGCTTCTAAGATTTGCAAATAGGTCTTTTTCATAGAAAGATTCAGTTTTTCAGCCTCCCGCCTCTGCACTGTGTCCTGGGAGAATAGGTACAGTGAGTCTGTGTGAACCCATTAAGAACTCTTTTGAAAGGAAGGTACAGATTATTTCCACCATTCTAGAAAGTTCTCTTTCATTTGACCTTAATCAGGTAGCTTCCCTCCATTCCCAGGCAACCACTTTCTCATTTCTATCATTACAGATTAGTTTTGCCTGTTCTAGAACTTGATATAAGTGCATACAGTATGCACTTTTGTAACTTCTTTTGTTTAATGATTTTTATTGATGTGTTACATATATCAATAGTTGTTTTTTATTGATGGATTATATTTTACTATCTTAATGTACAGTTAATGATAATTTATTAACTTGCTGATGGAGATTTGAGTTGTTTTCAGTTTTTTCACTATTGTGACTCAAGCTGCTATGAACATTCTTACACAAGCCTTTTTATGGAGATCTTTTCACTTCTGTAACTACCTAAAAGTAGAATTGCTACACCATAGGATATATATATGTTTAATTTTGTAAAAACCTACCAGTTTTCTCCAATGTGTTACATGCTCACCAGCAATGCATAAGAACTTTATTTGCTCCACATATCCATGAACACTTGATTTCAGTCATTCTAGTGAGTGGTAGTGGAATCCATTGTGGTTTAAATTTGTATTTCCCTGATAATTTAAAGATGTCCAACACTTTTTGTATGCTTCTTGACCAGCTAAATATCTTCCTTTGTGAAATGTCTAATTCTTTTGCCAAGCTTTAAAAATTAGGGTTTTTAAATTGCTGATTTATATTCATGTGGCATGCAGTTTGTATTTATGCATTATGGACAGAAGCCTTTTTGTTAGCTACCTCCCACTGACTTCTGATTAATTTGATCTGAAGAGCTGTGGTTTTACTTTTGTTAGCAGGCATATCATATACCTTCACAATTAGCCATGCCACTGTGCAAACTTAAATATCCAGAGTGATGATGAATGTGCACATTTCCTGCTGTGCCTTTCAAAGATTCTATTCTTTTATTTACCTGTAGAGGCACATTATTTAACTACATCTTGACATGATTTCCTTAATTCATATTTCTAAGCACATCATTCCTTAGGTTTTAACTGACCTTTGCAAGAAGCCCCTAAAATTTGTTCTTAAACCGTGTTATAGATCTTCAAAATTTATTGTTCAAAAATAAGCCTTCAGTAAGATTTATAGAAAAGGTCAGGGAATGCATTTTTAAAATTTTTAAAAATTTTTTATTTATTTGAGAGAGACCGAGATAATGAGAGACAGCATGAGTGGGAAGGAGAGGGAGAAACAGGCTCCTTGCAAAACAGGGAGCCTGACACAGGGCTCAATCCCAGAACCCTGGGATCATGACCTGAGCCAAAGGCAGACGCTTAACTGACTGAGCTACCCAGGTATCCCTGGGGAATACATTTTTTAAAAAAGGAAAAAATACTGGAGGAATAAAAGGGTTTACATTCTCAATGTAACAATATATGTCTGCTTAGGGTTTTAAACTTAGATTAAAACAATTATTACTTGATTGGGAGAAAGTTTATTTGGTGTTTTTTTTTAATTTTTAAAAAATATTTTATTTATTTATTCAAGAGAGATATATACAGAGAGGCAGAGACACAGGCAGAGGGAGAAGCAAGCCCCATATAGGGAGCCCAATGTGGGACTCAATCCTGGGACTCCAGGATCACGCCCTGAGCCAAAGGCAGAAACTTAACTGATGAGCCACCCAGACATCCCTTTGGTGTTTTAAATAATAACATCAGGAATGCCTTAGTGGCTCAATGGTTGAGCGTCTGCCTTTGGCTCAGGGCATGATCCCGGAATCCCAGGATCGAGTCCCATATCGGGCTTCCTGCATGGAGCCTGCTTCTCCCTCTGCTGATGTCTTTGCCTCTCTCTCTGAATCTCGTGAATAAATAAATAAATAAATATTTAATAAATAAATAAATAATAACATCAAAATATATCCAGTGATACATTATTAAACGGAGTTTATTATTAAACTCATTATTAAACCTTTGGAGTAAACTCTTGAAATGTCTGTTTATATCCTAAGCTGCAGTTCATTTTTTGCATGTCTACTGACACAGAATCCTAGTCCTGGTAGGGACATCAGACTATCTTCCTTCTTTTTAATAAATCTCTTTCCAAACCATTGCATACCATTGGATCTACATTCTATTTTTTTCTTCTAATAGTCAGGAGAAAAGATTGGTGTTTTAAATTCTCATTCAAATGCCCAAGATCCCTCTTTGCTGGGTTCCTTCTTATCAGCTCGGTTGCTATTACCACATAACACAGCCAATTCCTGTGTTGTTCTAATTAGAGAAGGTAAATAGCTCTCATTCATTCCTATACATATTTAAACATATTGCAAAATATTCATCCAGGTATTTGGTAGAATATACCTTTAGATATTTTTTAGGTTGAATTAGGTGAAATTCTTGTTTTCCCCAAATTGAAAAAAATGCATATTCTTAACTTTATTCATGGGTCTTTGATTCTAGTTCTTTAGTCAGTCCCACTTTATACTTGGTAAGTCACGAAAAAGAAAAAGAAAGAATATAATTGGAATCACTTTGGGAATGAGTGAGCATAAAGATGACAGCTGTAGAGGGTGAGACAGAGAAAAGCACACAGAGTGACAGAAAGGCATGCATGTGGAGACACACCAGGAGATGGAGAGGTACACAGAGGTGGAGCAAGGCAAAGAGCAACAGAACAAAAGTTATACATGCTCCTAGGTAGGCCTCAGTCTAAATATATTGCTGTAGGTACTTTAAGGAATATGGGCATATGAAACACATTTAAGAAATTGCTTTCCTTCTGACCTCTCTCCTTCAAGAAGTGTTAAGTCATCTGTTAGGCACTATTTGTTTCTTTGTTAGAGAAGTAGTTCTTAAAGAATCAACAACTACAAAATTCTTTATGAAGTCAGAAGGTAATGCTAGCGCAATAATCTAGAAGACAAAATCTGTTCCAGTTACCAGTTTACTGCTTCTTAGCTCCATGTTCATCCTTCAGTATGTGTTCTGCAATAGTGGACACATGGCTTTAATCTCCTTTATGAGCATGATGCTAGGCTTTCTCAGTAGAGGGCGCTGGAGGGGCAGGAGGGAAGGAAAAGACAGGCTTGCTGTTTTGGCTGCTGACTGGTTTATGAGTGGTGTGGGACATTGGATGGAGTTCTGCCCCAACCACAGATTGTCTTGATCTCACAGCCTTAGCAGGTGAGAAACATCTCCCAGCCCTGTGGACTAGAAACCTGCACCCCGAAGGACTCATGCTTGCCTTAGGGCCCGAAGGCATTCTGCCAACATCTGCTCCCCCAGGCAGATCCCCTGCAACTTAGAGGGTTTCCACCGAGTGGCTAACCCCCCTGCAGGACCCCCACTACCTGTGCACATCCTTGCCATTGGTTGCTGACTGGCTGCACCAGCTTGCACTCTGGAGGGCTGCCTCCTGCTTGCCCAAAGATTGCAGAGCAGCTCTGGCCTGGGTAAACCAACAAATTCTTTTGTCATGGGTGGGCTGAGTTCTCCAAGGTCTGAATCCCAGCCTTGGGGAGGCCAAGGGCCCCTTTCTGACTTTGTCTTTCCTTGGGCACTCTCCCTTAGCTCAGGGTATCAACTTTCTTTATATCCTATGGGCACTCATTGGACTTTAATAGTTCTTTATATTAAACTTACCCTGTCCAATCCCCTGTGTCAAGGAGTGGCAATATTGATATTTTAGCAAGAAAGAGGTGCTTTTCCACTGACAGACTAGCAGAGAGGAATTATAGAATGAAGTAGCAATAAGTGAGCCAGTTTTTTCATTTACAGCCTTTTTCTTACATAATTTTGACTTCAGGGTTTGGAAATCTGACATTTTTGTGTCATGAGCTAGACTGTCAAATCCACACCAAGAGAAATTCTTACTCTCCCATGTAGCCCAAGACTTGGGATGGGGCAACAGAAATCTGAATTAGGCCCCCACTGAAAAGGTCAGCTGCGATTTTAGGTTAGTGCAAATATCATGGCTGGACTTCAAATTAATGACGTGCGATAGGTTGACTCCTTTTGAGGAAAAGTAGTGCAACTGAGCCTGAATATGTACTTAGCTTGTTCAATTTTAAGCAGATCTAGGTGTCAGTGAGCAGGGGAAAAAAATAACCTATATTATAACTGTGGGGATTATACAAAAATAGTGGGGACCATATTAACTCATAATGATTTAGTTAATGAGTCAGCATGACAGGGCTTTGAATACTGGGATTATTACATAAATTCATGGTAGTCTTTCTGTGATGATAGTAAAAGCTGTACAAATGATTGGTATCAGTGGCTCTCAAATGGTGAAGTGTACCAGGATAACCCAGGGAACTTATATAGATGCAGATTCCAGCCTCCTTGGTGGTGTCTCAGTAATGGACATTTCTTTTTTTTTTTTTTTTTAAGATTTTATTTATTTATTCATGAGAGACACAGAGAGAGGCAGAGACACAGGCAGAGGGAGAAGCAGGCTCCATGTAGAGAGCCTGATGTGGGACTCGATCCCGGGATTCCAGGATCACGCCCTGAGCTAAAGGCAGATGCCTAACCGCTGAGCCACCCAGGCATCCCTGGACATTTCTCTTAAAAGATTTACTTATTTGAGGGAGAAAGAGAGTGCATGTGCACACACAAGTGGGAGAAGGGGCAAAGAGAGAGAGGGAATCCCAAGCAGACTCCTAGCTGAGTGGGGAGCTTTATTTCATGACCCATGAGATCATGACCTGAAATCATGAGTCAGATGGTTAACTGACTGAGCCATTCAGGCACCCCAGTAACGAGCATTTTTAACAAGCACTCTTGTGGCTCTGATGCATATATTTTTTAAGAGACCATGATTAAGTGTCTGAATGAGCTTCCACAAGAAAAATGAAATTTTATTTAGAAATAAGAGTATGAAAACTGTTCATGTGTTCCTTTCTGATTTTAAAATGGTCTTTATCATTTTATCCCATGCTTCATCCCAGAGTTAAGGCAACAATGAAAACTTTGTCCCTAATATACTATTTCTGTGTAGGACAGCCCCTTCGTATTTGTCTGATCATTTTACACTTTGCTGGAAATGGAGAAATTCTTCCAGGCTGAAGTTCTTCCTTTTTCTTGCCAGTAATAAGGTGAATAAGATTCCTGCTCTTCTAAAGGAAAAAAAAAAAAATTCCAACCAAATAGAATAAAGCCAATAATGTGGAAAATATAAAGACAAAAAATATTTGGAACCATATAAGAATAAAAAACCTACATTTTCCTAGTACCCCGGGGCGGGGGGGGAACAGTATCTTGTAAAAGACACTTAAAATATAAACTTAAGATAGCACTCATACTAGGAACAACTGTGTTTTAACTTTTACACGTAGAAGTGATTGAAGATCAGGTATTAACATGAATAAAAGAAAAACTGGGGTGTACCAGGCTGGTTTCTCTTTTGTATGCCTCACAGGCCCTCACTCCTCACTCCAAAAGATAACTTGTGATAATCTTACGGGTTACATGCTTGCTAATCTTCAAGTACGAAAACCAGTTGGGCAAAACAAAACCTAAAATGTTCCTCTGGACAGAGGAAAAAATGTTTGGTTTCAACAGTGTCTCTTGGAAAAACTCAGACACTTGCACTATGGAACCTTCTGGCATTCTTTGGGGTTAGGCAGCCACCACAAGAAACCAAACAGTAGGAGAAAGCCTGGAATCAACCAGCATGTAGCAACATGCCCAGAACTTTTCAAGTGGCCCAGTAAGTAGGAGGCTTTCCAATTTTGTTGCAGGACCTCGTCCTTTCTTAGAAGGTCCCAAAATTTGGACTATTGCAAGGCCATCCCACGCCTACCACTTCTGATGACACATGGCATTTTGGAAATGATTGCATCACAGGAACAATTATTGACTGCGAACAAACAGCTTTGAAGTCTTGATGATGTTCTAGGCATGTCCTGTTCTTTCAGGCGCTTGTGTCATGGCAAGCAGCAGTATCTGCTACTCTGAGGGTCACTTACTTTGATGTGTATAAATTAGAAAAGTGATTGAAGACTTGGAAAGTGCGTCCAAATTCTTCTGAAGAATCATTTTGGAGAATGTTGGGAATGTGGGCAGCTTCAGAATCCCCCTGAGGAATTTCACTGAGAGCAGCTGAAGACATTTACTGGCTGGCTCCCACTTGTTCTGCTGCAAGGAACCACCCAGTATTAGCAAGACACAGTTAATTACCACCTGGAGGTGAGCTGGGGCTCCTGTGTTGGTCTAAGACTGAGGAAATGTCAGATGCATTGTTTCTCTCTACCTCAAAATGACTACATGGTGTGGCTGCTTAGTGTTGCCACTGGTTCCACTGAGTCCCTGGAAAGTGGGACCTCTGGATGTAAGAGAGAAGCTTTTGGCAACATTCCCGGGAAACAGAGGTGCTGTCTTTCCATACCGATGGGAGTCAGCATAAAACCTCCAAAAAGGAAAGCAACAGCTTTGGTTGATTGCTCACAAGAAACATCTAGATGGCCTGTTGCTTCTAAGCTCATCAAAAGACATGTGTATCGGGGACCAAAACTAGTTTTGAAGTTCTTAACCAGAAGATACAGTCCATTAAGTAATTAAAATATACTAGGGGAGAAAAGGGCATGTGGTCTCTCATACAAGTTTTATTCCCTACTTCTCTATATTACTCGCAGTACAAATTAGCAGAGGTGGCCACCAGCCATGGGTCAAGCACATGTGAAAACAACAAAAATCTAAACCAAAGCCTAGGATGCACCACCTGCTCTAAGTATTAGGTTGTTGCCATCTTTGGCATCCATCAGCATAGCCTGGTCCCTGACCTCCTTCCACCTCCTGGTCTGTTTAAATAGACTCACAACTTGGGTTCTAGAGTACCTTCCAAAAAGTCATTATTGTGAAGCAAAATCTTAGTCTTCAGATGCACTGTGCAAACTTGAGACTGATAGTGCAAAATTAGTCTTCAGCTATTAAGAAGGCTGTTTTTAATGGTGGTTGACAGGCTTAGCAATTTAGGAAAACTTTTTTAAAAGTTTATCTCTGACAAAAGGCTACAGTTAGCCCAAACCCCATGTAGAAGGGCAGCATGAATTCAGTTTTGAATCGGTCTGTTTTCTGACTTCTCTGGTATAAAGATTGGAGAGCTGTTGTTCTTCTTAGTAAAATTTAGCTCTATCTCCTCACCACAGTGCTAATGCCATGAAGCGCTAGGAAATGATGGGCTAGCCAGGTTGCGCTAGACCTTCTTCCTGGGGAAGATGTAGCATTCCTGTTGGTTGCAGAAGTAAAGTGGTGAGGACTGGCAGCAGTGGAAACTGGAGATTCCCCATTATCAGTTTTAACACAAGTGTAGAAGGTCTGCTCATGTTTGTAAAAATATGACAGACAAGCCAAGGGTTTAAGAAAAAACGTCTCCACGCTCAGTGTGACTATCTTTGGAATTCTTCATTTCATTAAGGTTTTCACAAAATAACAAAGCTCAAACACAATTGTCTACATCCACCACAAAACAGAATCAAGTGGTTAGCACACAAACAATGATTTTTTCATTTTAAAAAAATATAAATAACAACAATGTTCAAGGTTTTACAGTTTTCTTCTGTGTGTGTGTGTGTGTGTGTGTGTGTGTGTGTGTGTGTGTGTTTAAGGCTTTATGTTGCAGACCCTTTATTAGTATTTGTATCTGTCGTCAGGACACACTGCCCACAAGCAAGGAAGGCCACTGTGGATACATTCCTGAGGGTGACACACACTCATCTATGTTGCCTCAGCTTGTTAAAAACTAAACAATCAATCAGACGCCTTCCAATCAGTCCTCACAGTTTCATTAATTTTCCTTCTACTAGAAAGTCAGACTAGAAAGGGGTTAAGTTTCCAGCAGCATTCAAGCTCTCAGATCAACCATGTAGGGTGAGAAGGAAAAAAACTGGCTCTTTCCCGGGTAGAATTTTTTTCCTTTTCTCCAGAAAAACCCCAATAGCCCATAGAGTTTAAATGGTGGTTTGTACTGAAATAGCTTTCAGATTAAATAATGTTGAAAGAGAAAGGGTGATCTTTTGGTTGGGTCTTTTAGAAGAGGTTAAAGTGGAGAGGTTAATGTTGGGAAAACACCACTTAAAGTACACCTCCCAGCAGGAGCCATCTCACTCTCAAGGTCTGGGGGCAGAGCCAAAGCCCCTGCCTTGGGAATGAAATCTGAGGGGAGACTCTCCAGCAGACACTTGACTTGTTCCTGCCCTAGCTTGATCTTGTCGTCCAGCTTTCGCTGCTCAATGAGGAGTGTTGACTTCATTTTCACAAAATGCTGGTAGTCCTGGAGTTGTTCCTCTGAAAGGTAATTGGCCAGGATGTCTAACACCACACGTTCCCTTCGGTCTAGGTTCTCCTTGAGCTCCCGGGCATCCTCGTGCTGTCCAGCCAGGACCTTCTTCTTCTCATTTAGAGAGCTCTGCTAGGGCAAAACAAACAGATCAGCAAAGGGCAAGAGGGAGGAAGGAAACTGTCTGCAAAGACACCTTTTACAAGACGGTGAAATCTCCAAGTTTCTGTTTCAATTGTCACATTAGAGTAAGGAGACCGACTTCTTTGAAAATCAGTTTTTTACCCTTCTGTTCATGTATATATAGTTCTCTAACTCATCATACAGCAGCTTTAAGAGAGATTATAATAAATTGGTTGGAGTAAAAACTTGACTTTAGGCTTCTAGATTTAAAAAAGGACAATTGATTCCATTTACATGAAGTCCTAGAAGTTACATGTGCCTGTATGAGTAGACAAAAGCATACAGATACAAAGTAGAATGGTGGTTGACAGGAGCTGGGGGGAAGGGGCTAATGGAGTTGTTTAATGGGTATAAAGTTTCAGTTTTGCAAAAAGAAAAAGTTACAGAGATCAGCTGCACAACAATATGAATATACTTAACACTACTGAACACTTTAAAATGGCTAAGATGGCAAATTTTAGGTTATGTGTAGTTTACCATGATAAAAAAAAACCCAAGGGGGTAAAAAATGGCCCATCTTTAAGTTACCTTGAGTATTTACAAGTATTTACATTTTTTTTTTTTACAAGTATTTACATTTATAGCAGTTCTCAAAGTGTGGACCAGGGGCAGAAGCATTTCCCGGGAACATGTTAGAAATGCAAATTTTTAGGCCTTGTTCCACCTACTGAATCCAAAGCTTGGGGCCCAGAAAACTGTGGTTTAGTAAACCTTCTAGGTAATTCTTCTGCAGCTGAAGTTTGAGAACCTCTGCCCTGATCCACAGATAACAATGGGAATGTCCTATTTCCCATATCTAAAGAAATCTGTTTTCAGTGTTTTTCAGGCCTCTGAATCTAACATGAGAGAAATTCTATTTAACAATGGGCAATTGCATATTCTGAGCATTTCTTATACAAACCCAATGGTAAGGTAGCATGTTTATCTTTAGGACTAATTTACTTTAAAATGATCTTTGACATGGCTCTAAAAAACAAAAAAGATTTATTTGACAGAGCAAGAAAGCACAACAAGCAGGGGGAACAGCAGAGGGAAAGGGAGAAGCAGGCTCTCTGCTAAGCAGGGAGCCCGATGCGGGGCTCGGTTCCAGGATCCCGGGATCATGACCTGAGCTGAAGGCAGATGCTTAACCCACCGAGCCACCCAGGCACCCCTTTAACATGGTTTTTTATGCAACATGTTGACTTATAATGAATGTCATTAATTTTTTTTTTCATTTTATATTTAATCATTTAGACTTTTAAGGCCAAAGTGATTGAGAAATATTAAAGTGAAAATCAATCAAGGTATGTCTTTAATTTTATTTCAATACAAATTGGATATGTAGGCTTATGAAAGGCTGACAGACATGTCTTTGCCTTAATTCCCTTGAACTAGCCTGTCAGATCTTATATAATACAGGGAAAAAAGTACAAAGTTATAGGTTTATCTTACAAATATCTCTATTTTCATGGCTTCCTTTCCCTAATGAGAAAAACACACCTGGCTGGCTCAGTCAGTGGAGCACGCAACTCTTGCTCTCAGGGTTGCGAATTAGAGCCCTGTTCTGCAGGGTGTAGAGACTGCTTAAAAAAAAAAAAAAAAAAAAAAAACTTTTCAAAAAATATTTTATTTATCTATTCATGAAAGACACAGAGAGAGGGGGCGGGGGAGAGAGGCAGAGACACAGGCAGAGGGAGAAGCAGGCTCCATGTAGGGAGCCCGATGTGGGACTCGATCCCGGGACCCCGGGGTCACGCCCTGGGCCAAAGGCAGGCGCCAAACCACTGAGCCTCCCAGGGATTTCCCGCCCCCCCCCAAAAAAAAAATCTTAAAAAAAAAAAAACACAACAAACCCTTAGGGTACTTGGATGGCTCAATCAGTTAAGCATCCAACTCTTGATTTTGGCTCAGGTCGTAACCTCAGGATCATGAGATTGAGCTCTGTGTAGGGCTCCACTCTGGTGCACGAAGCCTGCTCGAGATTCTCTCTCTCTCTCCCCCCCGACCCCCCCCATGCACTCTCTTTTTCAAAAAACAGACAACAAAAAACAACCCTTAGGGACACATGCACCCCAACATTTATAGTAGCATTATCTACAATAGCCAAATTATGGAAGCAGCCCGTGTCCATCAATAGATGAATATATAAAGATGTGGTGTGTGTGTGTGTGTATATATATATGTGTGTGTGTGTGTGTGTATACATACATATATATACACACACACTACATCTGTATCCATTCATCTACACACACACACACACACACACACACACACACACCATGGAATATTACTTATCCATAAAAAAGAAGGAAATCTTGCCATTTGCAATGACACGGATGGAGAATATTATGCTACGTGAATTAAGTCAGAGAAAGCCAAATACCATATGATTTTACTCATATGTGGAATTTAAGAAACAAGCACAAGGAGAAAAAAGAGAAAGAGGCAAACCAAAAAACAGACTCT
This sequence comes from Canis lupus dingo, assembly GCF_003254725.2. Classification (NCBI taxonomy): domain Eukaryota; kingdom Metazoa; phylum Chordata; class Mammalia; order Carnivora; family Canidae; genus Canis; species Canis lupus. Next base: position 1,399,655 of record NC_064274.1, on the reverse strand, counting down.
GAACTATAAGAACAAACTGATGGTTGGGGGGATAGGTGATATGGACGATGGGGACTAAGGACTACACTTGTCGTGATGAGCATGTGTGATGTATGGAAGTGCTGAATCACTAGCTTGTACACCTGAAACTAGCATTACATTGTATGTTAACAAACTGGAATCTGAATAAAAACTTAAACCTTTAGGGAGGGACTGAATCTGAACGAAGATACCTTTCAAATTACTGTAGAGAAGTTAAAAGTTAAAACCTCTTCCTCGGAATGCCTGAGTGGCTCAGCAGTTGAGCGTTTGCCTTCAGCCCAGGGTGTGATCCTGGGGTCCCGGCATCAAGTCCCACGTCGGGCTCCCTGCATGGAGCCTGCTTCTCCCTCTGCCTGTGTCTCTGCCTCTCTCTCTCTCTGTCTCTCATGAATAAATAAATACAATCTTTATAACAAAACAAAAAACCTCTTCCTCTTTAAAAGATATGAAATATTTTATACATTGGAAATGTATAGAGAATTGATGAGCGCTGGGTATTATACTAAATGTCAGCAAATTGAATTTAAATAAAAATATATGGAGAATAGTATACTGCCTGTGTACCCATGTTAACTGCGCCAATTCTTAACAGGAGCATTTATCATATTTTCTTCAGATTAAAAACAAAAATTAGAGACTGAGTTGAAACCTTATATATGCCTTGCGAATTAGAGCCCTAATTATATATATATATATATAATTATACTCCCCCGACACCACCCTAGTGATCTTTATGCTACATTTGGCATTTGTTGAACTACTTATTCGTCCTTTCTTCTTTTCTGTTTATACTTTCAGTTTCTTAATGATGACTAATCATTATCAAAACTAATATGGATGTATCTTGCATGTGAGCAAGCACATATCCACATTCAAGAGTGTATATGTGTACGTTTAAATGTTGAGCTGAATTTAGTTCTGGAACAACTCCTCTTCCCCTAACTAAAACTGGTGTAGTGTTCCTTCTCTCACGTACCTGTGGCATCCATGCCAGTGGCCAAACAGGAAACCTGAAGTTAGCTTCTGCTCTCCCCTTCCCTTCATCTAGCACGCCTTGCTAATTTAAGCTCATTCTCTCACTCCCTATTCTCTAGCTCCATGACAGCTGCCATTTTTTTAAGCATTTTTTAAAATTTTTATTTATTTATGATAGTCACAGAGAGAGAGAGAGAGAGAGAGAGAGGCAGAGACACAGGCAGAGGGAGAAGCAGGCTCCATGCACCGGGAGCCCGACGTGGAATTCGATCCCGGGTCTCCAGGACCGCGCCCTGGGCCAAAGGCAGGCGCTAAACCACTGCGCCTCCCAGGGATCCCCAGCTGCCATTTTAAATGAGCAGCCTAACACCTTCTTGCTAGATTCTTAGCTTAAGTCCCACTCCTTCCCATGCTGATTAGGTCATGAAATTAGTTTATGGCTCTTCCTGAGCTTCTGGCTAAAGTCTATAAAGTATGACCCACAAGGTCTTTATGACTGTTTTCTGGGCTGGATACTGCTTGCCCCTCCAGATTCACTTTTCTCAGCCCTGCTCTGTGTTTAAGGAAGGTGAACTGTGCAGCCTGCATCACCTGGGTGTGGCCAATGGGAGTCATGGGCAGGAGACTGGAGGGAGGGAGGAGAAAGAACCTGGGGCATCTCTCCTTGACTCCTTCCTTACAGGCAGTGGTGCGGCTACGTTCACCTACCAAGGCCTCAGTGCTATAGGACAGGCACAGTTATGGTTCTGATGAGGACTCCCTTCCTCCTCCAAGTGATGCTAACCTTGGAGGAACTGGGAAGCTTCATTACCCTTTCTTGGCCTTCCTTACTCCTTCCCACACCTTCACTGAATTTTCTCTCCTTACCCATTTTGACTGAGCCTTCTATTTCCTGTCCATTTCCTGACTACACACTTCTCTAACATTTCTTGCAATTCACGATTTTTAAAAACCACATCACTCTGTGTTTTAGACCTGCCAATCCTGTATATATATATATATGTTCTTAAACATGCCATGGTCTTTCCTGACTTTGTCTATGAGATTCCCTCTAAATGGTGAAGCCCTCTCCTCTTAGTCCACATAGAATTAAGTTCTTCTATACCCTGTTCAAATGTCACTTGTGCAAAGTCTTTCCTGGGCTCCCCCCATCATCTGAGAAGCGTTTTGGGGCTGAGTTTATCACTGTGCCATGGCATACTGGATGTATTCGCTGCTTCCATACTGGTTTTCCTTATTACATGGTGAGCTCTTTGAGGGTGGGGCCTATGTTTTAGGCTGGTGTTCATCCCTAGCATGCACAGCACCAGATTTGGCAGGTGCTTGTTTGCTGAGTGGAAGGAAGGAGAAAGGATGATACCTTTGAGGCAGGCACTACTAGGTGATTTCTCGATGAGGAAGCTAAGGCTCAGCACATCTCATGAGGAGAGCATTCGCAGGAAGGAGAGTACAGCTACAGAAAGTTCCTGGATGCCCAGGCCCATTTCTAAGACCATCTAGACTTTTTCTAGTTGAAAGAAGACATCTTCCCTTTAATGTAATATATAGGAGAAATAATTGGGAAATCCTTGATAGCACTGAACGAGAGCTGCAGATAGGATAAGGAGCCAGAAAGCAAAGAAGCCTCTTGATGGCTGGAGTGCTTATCACCTTCTAGAATAAACAGATATGTAAATAGTTACAGCTCTATTTATTGTCTGGCTTCTCTTGCTAACTTCCCTGGGGCCAGGCATGTGTCTTCTTTGTTCACAGCTGTATCCCATGAGCCTACTAGCGTACATTAGACACCCAATAAATATTTGCTGTAAAGATGAGTAGGTAAAGAATGCTCTGTAGCTATGGAGTGAAGTTTAACCTAGTGAATAAAACTTGGAATCTGCATCAGGACTCCTCATATCTTGGCTCTATCACCGGCGGCCTGTTGTGAGGACCCAGTGAGCCCTCAGATACTGGGCAAAGATGGAGGATGCTCTCCAGTTGCCACCACTGTTGCTACCGTCTTCTTCCTTCCAGTAGAGGGCTCAGTGGAGACACCTGGGTGCATCCTCACCAAGCACCGGCAGCCAGCACTGGCAGATTCCCTGAAGCTTGAGCCCATCCCATGTTCCTGTGTCCTCTCCTCAGTGCTAACAGTTGTTTGTCCCTCTCTCTTTTTCTAATGTCAACCCCCAGCATGCTTTGTCTCTTCTTTTTCCTGGGATAGAAAGGAAAGAGAAACTCTGGCACCTATAGTTTTACTTTCCTAAGTATTCCCTGAGCCTAAAGTGTCAGCATTACCTCTTGGCATGCTAGATGCCTTCTGTGTTTCCTGGTAACCTGTACACTGGACTCTCTCTCTGCCCCAAAGAGATCCTAATCTTCTCCAGAGAAGGGATCATGTTTAATTGTACCTCTCTGTGTATGTGGGTTCAGAGGAAAAAATGTTGAACTAAATCGCTAGGCTACCTACCCTTTCTTCATTACTGGCATCTTCGCCAAGGCCGCTAAGGACGTTTTCCACACGGGCCAGGCGCCCGGAGAGGGAGAGCAGCAGGTTTACTACCTTGTCCAAGTCCCCAATGAACATCTTGTACTTGTCAAACTCATTGGGCTTGCAGAGCTCACTGATCAAAGCCTCCACCTCTTCCCCCAAGGCATTATTGAGCTTGATGTCCATCAGCAGACTCCCTTTCGCTTCCTGGAGAGTCTCAAGCTTGTGGGTGAGGCTTCCAATGAGCTCGGCCTGTAACCACAGAGGAGACACACAGCAAAGGTTAGCCAGCGGAATTGTCAATGGAAGGAGGATTCACTTCTCCCAGCCACATCCTGTCTTTTCAAGGCTCAGTTGAAGGTCCCCTACTCTACATGGGCTGCCCCCCAATATTAGGCCACAATATTCTTTCCTTTTCCTGAATGTCTATACTTGCCTTTCTCTGAATCTGTGCAGTCCTCAGAGGCTAACACTTGACTACACATCACCTTGTAATGTTTCCCATAGCATTGTCATGCTATCTATACCTCTGCCTCCCCAACTGGCTTACCTCACTTTTTTTTTTTTTTTAAGATTTTATTTATTTATTCATGAGAGACAGAGAGAGAGAGAGAGGCAGAGACATAGGCAGAGGAAGAAGCAGGCTCCATGCAGGGAGCCTGCCATGGGATTCGATCCCAGGTCTCCAGGATCACGCCCTGGGCTGAAGGCGGCGCTAACCCACTGTAAAAGGCTTTACAAGACATGCTCTCTTTTGATCCTCACAACAATATCACAGACAGATAGGATAAATATTTCTTGTTTTACAAAAAGAGAAGCCTAGAGTCGAAGGGATTATAGGACTTGCCCAAGGTCAGAGAATGGAGCTGAATATTAATGCTAGTTACCATTAACTAGAGCAGTTACTATGTGCTAGACACCGTGTCAGAAACTTTACGTGGATTATCTCATTTTGTTGTCCCCAAAATTGTGCAGTAGATACTGTTTTATCCACAGATAGGAGGTGAAGAAACGCTTAGGTAAGACGATGAGCCAAGATGCATGTACCATTAAGTGGGGCTGCCCTGAAGTCAAGTCAGTCTGATTTTAGCAACTAGCCTTGTATGATCATCATATTCATTGAAACCTTTATCAGAAGTCAGTCCTGTGATCTTCCCACTGCACTCCATAGTCTCCAGTTGCCTGAGCTATATAATTTGCCATCTTTACTGCAAATTTCTATACATATAAAAGTTACACAAATATCTAATATATTTAACTGAAGGAATGAAGTACAGGTCTTAGTGGTTTCAAATTTGAGTACATTTATGTTAAATGTCTACTACTTTGCTACAAAAGAAATTAAACTTTGTGATTTTTAAATTAGTTTTTCGTTTTTCTCTTAGCCTAAGGTAGCCAGATGGAGAAAGGACATCACTTTTTCTTTTGGTTAAGACCTATTTCTTTAACCACTAAAATGGTACCACCTCAAAAAAGATTTTTTATACATGTATATAAAACCAAACCATGTGGCTGGCTTCAATTGGAAACTTGGTGAAAAAAGGATCACAATTTTTCAATGTTAGAGTAAATCTTCATTTTTAGAGGAAGGAAAAGGAGAAAAATAGAAAAAATTTTGACTAACAGAATTGAAGGGTCCTGAGGACTTTCTGTACTATTTCTTCAACATTACCAGAAAATACAGTCATCACAATGATATGGGGAAATATTTATTTCTCCATGATATGTTCATCTTGGAGCTGGACCACCAGAGGTACTCCAATCCTCCAGTCTAAGTAAGGTTCATAATGTCCTTGAAATGTCCAAATCCGGGATCCCTGGGTGGCTCAGCGGTTTAGCGCCTGCCTTTGGCCCAGGGCGCGATCCTGGAGTCCCGGGATCGAGTCCCACGTCAGGCTCCCGGCATGGAGCCTGCTTCTCCCTCCTCCTGTGTCTCTGCCTCTCTCTCTGTCTATCATAAATAAATAAATCTTAAAAAAAAATAAAAATAAATAAATGTCCAAATTCTGGCTTTCATGGTGATAACTTATCTTCTTGACTTGCCTAATCCCAAAGGCTAGAGAGTGACTAAAATATTCCCATCTGCTGCACTGTCTCATCATGGATTATAATCTTTGGCTTTCCTCAAGCTGTTTAGTTAAGATGAAGTCAATGCAAGGATAATTTTAGTCGTGGAAAAAGCTAAATGCAAGTGGGAGAGAATATTGTTTGATTTTCCTTATGTTCTCCTGGAAAACTTATTTAAAAAACAAACAAACAAACCAACAAACCACCAACTCTGGCTGGCAGGTCTGGTATTTGCCTGCTACACAACTGGCTAAGGAGCTTCAGCAAAATACCCAGCAGGATCTGATGAACCTGCATGGTGCTATCCATTCCTATGAAGAGAACAGCAAGGAGACTCGGATAGAAAGCAGTAGGAAAAATAAACACTGTCTGCTGTTACATCTTCCAACATTCCTGCTGGACAGGGTTAAGAGAAGTCAAATGTCATTCCTGCTGCTTTTCAGATAGACAGTGAGAGAGGCTGACATCTGTATGAAGTCAGACCAGGAGTTTTTCCTCTTACAGGCTACATTTCCTGGGCTCACTACTCTAAGTGTCACGGGATAGTACCTTCTCATAGAAAACAGTTATGCCAAATCCAAGGAGGCAGGTGACTATGAAGCAACACTGCTATACTCCAACCTCACGAAAAGGCCTCTGATTATTCCAGCGTTGTGGGATCCATTTCAACATCATGTCTGGAGTAGTTTCTAGAAAAGCCTTTTGAAAAAGTCAATACTAGAGAGAAAAGAAGGTAATGGCCTCGTGTGTTTTCATTCTTATGACTTCTTTTGAGACTAGTATTGTGTCATTGGTTCTGGAACTTAAAGCACTTGTTTTGTTAATCATTTAATTGATATTATTAAAAAAAATAATCATGGCTTCAGCAGCTGATATTTTAAGGGAGAGGCATGATTTTGGATCTGTGAACGAGCAGAGACCCTGTAGGGTAAGTCTGCCCTCCGCGTTGGGCTGAATCTCTGCTGGCCTCGGCTCACCATCGCTCTCAGATGCTTATGCCAGTCTGTAGCACAGAAAGGGTAGCTACCAAGCAAGTGTGGCTCCGGGGGCAAGTCCTGAGCCAGGAATGTGACACAGCTCAAAAGCAATCAGGGACCAGGTTCAGCAGGCTAATCCTTTATCCTCTGCACCACACCTGTTTTGGTTTTCAGAGACATCGATACTGGTCAGGACCGCAAGCCTCTCTGTATGGGAGCTAATGTGTACGGGGAGTGGGGGGCTTGATGGTGTAAGGAGGAATGGAATCAAAGTGTCTGGCAGTGATGCAGGGAGGATTCTGTGGCATGAACCAGTACACATTTCGTGGCACTGTGATTTCTGAAAGCTATTTGCTGGGCTGCAATGTAGTACATGAGCACACATGGACAAGCTGGATATGTAAGTTACTGAGCAGTCCCATCAGTCACGCCAGGCCCAAATGGTGCACATTTGGATAGCATTTGATTTTTTTTTTCTAAGCCTTTAAGTTATGGAAATTTGGCTTTAAAAAATGTAGCTAAATGAGATATAACTGAAGGCAACAAGGGAAAGTTGGCTGTACCAAACAACTGTTTCTCTGCCAGGCAGACCTCTTCAAAACAAACGAACAAAAAGCCCTATCAACTTCTATCTGCAGAATGCACTGCGGGAGAGAAAATACCGGTCTTTTTTAGAGGGGCTTGTTTTAATGACATACTGATGTCTCAGGAGCTACTTAATTTGCAAACTCATCACATTTATTCTCTTCTCACCTGATATAAACTGTTATGTCACCCTGTGTGAGATGCTATTTTTCTAAGGGTTCTTTCTCTAAATATAGTTTAAATACACTCTTCCTCCCCACCTTACCATCTGCTTGCAGCATCTCTGCTGGGCCCTTCTCACCTCTTTACTACTGCAGGAACCAGGAGTCGAGGCTCTGACAGAAAATTCACCATCAGGCAAAGCCATCTGAACTTCTGTGCCTCCACTTTCTCACTCATGGCAAGGGGATAATAATACCTGCCTAAAACCTAATAATGTTTAAATATTAAGCTTTTTCTCTGTGCCAGGCACTATTTAAGTGTTCTACTATTCAATTACTACTCACCACAGCCCGATGAGATGGGTGCTATTATTATCCTGGTTTTACTAATGAGGCAAGTAAGGTGGATAGAGGTTATTTTACTTGCCAGAGCCAGGTTGTCTGGCTCCAGGGGTCAGGCTCTAATCACTACATTAAAATAGCTGATAGGAATGTCACGAGACTCAAATACAAGGAAGCTTGTGCAAGCATTCTGGGAAATATGAAAGTACTGCACACATTCGAGTTACTACTTTTGTGTGCTACCATTAAGATTCAGCAAGAGTCTGAAGAACATACACCACTCATTTTAGGATGATGTCTCTAGGGGAATACTCAACTTCTTCCCGGCAAGGCAATGCCACTTTGCCTTCTGTTCAAGGATTTGTGCTGACGCTGCTGTCAATCACATCACTACTAACACAGGTGGCCTCTGCTGACAGATTGTCTTCATCTCAAATAAATAATTCAGGACTCCTAGCTGTGTGGCTGGAGTTGAGGGGCAGAGTGGAATTCAGGCTTCTACATAGTAAAAATGAGGAAGATAAAGATATTTCAGCCATAGGCTTTGTGGTTCCTTCTTTCTTTGGTTTTAAATGGGAGGATATAGGAGCACATGGTTGTTTTCTCAGCTGAACTGCATCCGAGAGAGAAGGCGGGGGCAATTTTTCAGTGATAGGAGTGGGATCAAACCTCTATCTCATGCTGTGTGACCTGAGCAAAACAGAAGGATCTTGGGGACTCAGCAGCCATTTCAAATATTCTCTGGCACATTTTCTGTCAAGAGTGGTTCTTTCTTTACATTCAGTTCCTCTCAGGAAGGCTTATGATCAGAATGGTGTCCTATTTACTTAGTATGGTCTCTTGGTTCTGGGTGTCAGGAATCTCTGACATACAAGAAACAATACTGAGTTTCTTTAAATTCAACTCAGCCCATCATCCTCCCTCCCTAAATGACCTCCCTGCTTTCCCTATTTCAGTTATGATAGCCATCTAGGCCAGAAACTTGAGAGGCAGTCTTGACCCTTTTCTCTCTACCATACTCCATGCCTAATCTGTCCCCAGGTGCTGTTCATGTTGCCCCCCTTTATTTAAATCCATCTGTTTCTCACGGCTTACACAGGTATTATCACTTTCCTATAATAGCCTCCCAACTACCACTGCTTCCTCCCGTCTTACTCCACAGCTGCCAGAGAGATTTCTAAAATGCAAACCTGCTACAGCTCTCTCCCTCCTGGTAAATCCTGAGGAGGGGGAAGAGCTAGGAACTCTTGATGTTAGTCAAGATGGCGTATACCCACTACAGCCTCCCCCGTTAGCACAACTAACATCCCTGGACTCTGAAGGGGGCTCTGTAAAGTTAAGTATGGCAATGTGTTGGGGCAGGGAGCCAAATATGAAATACGACCCAGAATGGGGATTAATTTCCTGCCTTTTTTGCTCTCTGAGCAGTGCAGAACTGCACACAGGGTGTGGCAGCAAAATTCGGAGAAAAGCCCTGCCTTTGAAACAAGAAGACCAGAAAAGGGGCCTCTGTGAGCTAAGAATGTGGGAGAAAATCCTTTTAACCCTCCCTTTTCTTCTCCTAGCCTTGGCTTCCAAGAGTAGCTCTACTCCCCGAGCTGCACTCTGCAGTGGTGGCACAGGCACTGACAATCCCAAGAGAAAAACCCTTCTTTCTGGTTAGAGGAAGTGGTTTGAAGAGTGTGAGGAGAATTCCCACTAGTTCTTTCTCTTTTATCAAGGGTGGTCTCAGTCATGCAGAATAGCATAGCAGCACAGAGAACTTGTCTTTCTAGCCAGAGGCCAGGCAGAGGAGCTGCTGGGAGCCAGGGAATGTGGGGAAATAATGGCCAGGAGAGAGCTGGAAAGAAGATCCCCTAACTCTGTGTGTGAACTGCCATAAGTCCCTGGCTCACACTCAAGCTGCATGTGTGTAGTACAGACCTGAGGCAGCACAGCGAAGGCTTTGAGAATTGAACACAGCAGCTACCCAAGTCCCAGGCTAACCTCTGAATGGTGCATGTCTGGGACAGACCTGTACAACACAGCAAAGGCTCTGAAAACAGGAATAATATTGGAACTGGCACCCAGAGGTGGGATAGCACTTGTAGTCTAAAGCTAAATAGCTGCCTGCTAAAATGAAAACAAAAAAGGTCAACATTCTGTAGAGGATTTTAACAGAACCCAGAGTCTCACAACATAATACTCAAAATGTTCAGGATACAATACAAAATTGCCCAATATAAAAAAACAAACAAACAAATACAAAACCATAAACCACAACAGTAAAATGTTGAGCAATTCCCAGGGGAAAACAATCAACAGGCGCTAACTCTGACAGAACCCCAGTGCTGGGATTGCCAAGGCCTTTAAAGTGGCTTTTATGACCTTCTTCCAAAGTGTAAGTAAAAAACACTCTTGAAATAATTAAGTTATTGGCAATGAAACAGACACTACAAAAAACTAACTGAATGGGGGATGCCTAGGTGGTTTAGTCGGTTAAGCATCTGACTTGATTTCGGCTCGGGTCATGATCTCAGGTCTTGAGATCGAGCCGCCCGTGTCAGGCTCTGTGCTCAGCACACAGTCTGCTTGGGAATCTCTCTCTCTGTCTCCCTCTGCCCCTCCACCTGCTCAATCTCTCTTGCGCTCTATAAAACAGGTAGATAGATTAATTAATAAATATATAAATAAATATAATAAATAAAATAAAATCTACCAAAAACCCCCAACCAACCAAACAAAAGAAAAACTACATGGAAATTTTGGAACTGAAAACTACATATGAAATTAAGAAAATTACTGGCAGAATGAAGACAGACCTACATGAATTATTCAATTGGAACAGAGCTTCAGGGACATGTGGGGCAATATCAAAAGGTCTACTATTTGTGATACTTGAGTCCCAAAAGAAGAAGAGATGAGTGCATAAAAAATATCTGAAGATATAATAGCTGAGAACTTCCTGAATTTGGTGAAAAACATAAGTTTACAGAATCAAGAAGTTCGTAAATGCCAAATAGGATAAACCCAAAAAATCAGGACCATGCAGATCATAATCAAACTAAAAATCAAAGATACAGAAAAATTTTTTGAAAGAAACCAGAGAAAAACAACACATTGCATATAGGAGAAACAATATTAAATGACCGTGCATTTCTCATCAGAAACCATGGGAGCAACAAGGTGGAATAATAATTTTAAAATTCTAAAAGAAAAGAACAGTCAGCCCAGCATCACATATCCAGTGAGAATCTCCTTCGGGAATGGCAGCAGAATAAAGACATACTTAGATGAAGAAAAACTAAGAGAAAGTGTCACCAGCAGATCTATTTGAAAAGAAATGCTGAAGGAAGTCTTTCAGGCTGAAAGGAAGAAAGACCACAGAGAAATCTGGAACTTGAGGAATGAAGAAGAGCAACAGAAATGGGCAGCTGAGAACCATTTGGGTTGCTAATGATCTCCTGGGGAAAGCCAGTTCTGAGGAACAACACCTTCTTTTTGCCATTAAGTCTCTAAGCCAAAGCCTTTTGGCCTTCAGAATAAACAATCATGGGATCTGCTGAAGCGGATATTTGCCTAATAGATACGGTGGGGTTAGGCAAATAATTTAAAGTTCTAATTATTAGACTGTCTTTAGTTATGTTCAGACAATGAAAGCATTTCATACTTTAATGCTTACATTTACTTGGAATATTATAATCCATCATCTACAGTGTATACATAAAAATATGTTAAAGTAGAATTCATTTCAGTCTAATTTCAATTTTTAAAAATATTAATAAATTTGGACTCAGTGAATTTCATGCCTAGAAATAGATCTTAGGCTATTAGTAACTTTAAATATTAGGCAATAGGGACGCCTGGGTGGCTCAGCGGTTGAGTGTCTGCCTTCGGCTCAGGGCATGATCCTGGAGTCCTGGGATCGAGTCCCACATCAGGCTCCCTGCATGGAGCCTACTTCTCCCTCTGCCTGTGTCTCTGCCTCTCTCTGTGTCTTTCATGAATAAATAAAATCTTTAAAAAATTAATTAATTAATTAATTAAATATTAGGCAATAAACTATTACTTTGTGAAAATTAGTGGAAGGCTATACTCTGCCTTGGAACAATCTTGACCAAGCATCATTTTTTAAAATCACCCTTAGAAAAACTTGTTTTATATTAGGAAGGGAACTGCATTTTCAACTCTATGCTGAAAATACTAATAGATGCCTTCCACAACATCGTTTAAAACTTACATGTTTTCTGTTTCCAAGTCAGATATGTAAATGCAGATGACACCAATGAAAATTCTGTCACATATGAATAAGCTTGTAGTTCATTAAAAACACCTTATAGGGTTCTCTACCACCATACAGTAAGATCTGAATTCTTTAGCCTTTCACACAAAGCCCCATGTAGCCTCCATTGCCTTCTGGCTCCTGTGGAGCCTCCCTGCCTCATCTTTTGGGATTTGTTTCCTTCCTGTGTGATCCTCTAAATTTGGTAGTTTCTAACTGTCTAACTGAGGCATAAGCCTTTTTGTTTGTTCTAACATTCCAAAATATCAAACTTCTGGCAGAGCCTTTCTTTAGTACACACATGTTCCCTATGTTTTTCCACGTCTTTTTCTGTGCCAATCCCTTTTTCTGGCATGTCTTGTCTTCTTCTCCCCTTGCCTGACTCCTTCTGACTCCTGATGACTTCAGTGTAAAATGTGGCAATACAGGTGTTAGAGCAGTTTTGTGGAAATAAAGATAATATGGCACTATGAAAAACACAGCTTGGGATTCCTGGGTGGCTCAGTGGTTTAGTGCCTGCCTTCAACCCAGGGCGTGATCCTGGAGACCCGAGATCAAGTCCCACATCAGGCTCCCTGCATGGAGCCTGCTTCTCCCTCTGCCTGTGTCTCTGCCTCTCTCTCTCTCTCTCTGTGTCTATTATGAATAAATAAATAAAATCTTTAAAAAAAAGAAAAACACAGCTTAACAAGAAGTGCCCAGTACATGGCATCTACTATTATTTCCTATGAGTATTAATCCTCTGTGCCTTTATATTCTTAATCTAAAAATACTTTTGCCACATAATCATCAGAGTGAGAGGCTGATGATAAAGTGATGGAAAAGTGTTTTTTGTTTTTTTTTTTAAGCACCAAGTAACCTGTCCCACTGCTACTGTAAAATAGGGTATTTGTACATGCAAACAACAACAAGACAAAAACCTGTAAAATATTCAGCGAAAGGGGTCATGACAACCTGGTACCTGTAATGGTGTTTATATAGCTCCCTCTTTGGGATAAATATAGACAGCGCGGGGCTGGTGTTTTTTTTCCTGACAGAGGACCCATTAATGGGGGCATTTGGCAGAACTGAAGTAAGGGGTATGCCAGAAGGTGTGCCATGAAGCAGGGGTTTACACAGGAAACTCTGCGCTGGGAGAGCGTGTTACTGCAGTGGCCGCATCAGTGAGTCAGCCATGTGCTTGGGAGTCCTGGCGCCAGAGGAGCCAGAACAATGGGTGGCAGAGGAACCCCCGTGATGGAGGTGCTTCTAAAATCCCTAAATCCTCCTGCCCCATGATGCCCTGCTCCCAGGGTCTAGATCCTGTGGTCTCAATCCACACAAAAACAAGAGAGTTTAGGACACACAGACTAAATGAAATAGAATCACGTAAGAGAGCTTCTCCTGGAATTGGTACCACTGAGAGCCACTTACATTCCAAGCTCAGCAAGAGACCAGCTTTAACAAAGAGTCCTTTTTCAGCAGGCAAGCCTGACTTGTATGAAGAGCTCAAAGCACAGTGGCAGGAGGCTCCTCTGGGGCTGTAGGAAAGTGGAATGGCAAGAACTTTCTCCCCTGCAGGCACAGCCTGGCTTAGATCTCCAGGGTATGTGGGAAAAGAGCGGCAGCATCACGGTCATTTTTTGAATACTTTCCATTTGAAATTTCTGTAGGAGTATCAAATGCTAACGGCTAAATTCCAACATGTGCTTCCAAACTCTTCACTGGAGTATTGCAGAGAGAGTGGGGGAACCTAAAGATTAATTACCTTTCCTCACAAGTATCGTTTGCCAATCAGTCTTTTCCCTTAAAGTTTCTACATTTTCCAGTTTCCATGATCCTTCTGACCATGAAACATGAAAGGAAAATGACACAGATCGTGGGCATTGGCTGGTTAGCTCTGAGAAGAATGTCAGGGTCTACGTTGGATTAAGAGGCAGGGCACTTGGGTTTTAGTCTCAGCTATGCGACTTTTAGGAAGTCACCTTTACTTTTGTCATCTGTAAAAATGAAAATGACAGGAAAGCTGTGAGAAATCACTAAGTGCCATGAAGTCAAGAGTCCACTGATGGTATGGGCAGGGCTGGTGATGTGACAGGCCCTTCTTCCTCTTCTGCCCTAAGGGGCAGGTAACCCTGCTAGGACCTTGGCTGTCTTGGGGGAGAGCAGAACACAGGCCCCAATTCTTCCTTTACCTTCTTTTCATTGACATCCACCTGCTCCTCTTCCTCATTCAGCTCTTCTGGCATATCTTTGATTTTGTTCAGAAGTTCAGCCTTGGGAGCAGACACATTGTAGTAGGCAGGGCAGTTGACCAACATGCCCATGGCTTCCTTGTCTTCACTCCTATACCATAAAGAACAAAAAAGTACATAGCACAGAAACTTCATCTCACCGCAGGCCTATCCATTTGGAAATGTGTAAAAAAATTCTATTCAGTCCCTTCCCAGAAATTAGGATGAATACATATTTACTAGTGAGTGATTATTATGCATAGGGCTCTTGATGCTGGGCAAACCTGGGCTGGAAAACATCAAAGGCAGTACTGGGAGGGAGACTGGGAGTCAGGCCTGTGGATCTGCCAGGTGACTCTGGGTGAGTCATTTCACCTCCCGCACGTTTTCCTTTTGTGATAAATATAAGAACAATAGTGACCCCCTATTGCACAGAAAGACCACGGGGGAGCTGTGACTTGATCAATGTGAAGTTATCTTGAAGGTGCTACACACACCTCAGATCGTGGGTTGTTTCCTACTCTTCCAGGTCACTATAATCTTCCTGATGCCTACTAGAATTGTTGCACCAACTCTTTTTCCTTCTCATGTAAGCATGATACCCCAGATAAACCTAAGAAATCTAGAACTTGCTGGTCAGTGAGGACAAGATGTGAAGTCTACTCCTCGGTTACACAACAGGGGTCTCGGGGCTGGAGAACAAACCTGGAACGGAGAAACCTGTTACCTAGAGTTCTCTGTCTTACTGTAACCAAGCTGTCTTCCACAGTACAGGGAAGATTCTACTAGCTGAATAAATGACTATGGAAGGGGGGTTAGGTTCTCTTGGAGAGTTGTTTCAATCTTGTGACTTTATTTAACACCTAGACCATCCATCACTTTACTGTGGAATAAGGAACCACAGAAAAAAGTGATTTTTACTAGTTTCCTGCTTGCTAGGACTATTCTTCTAAACAAATTTAATTCAGTCATTTGAAAAAATAGGGAAAGGTTTTCTTATATGCTCCCCCACGTCCCCCCCCCTCCCCGATATATTCATTGCATTACAAATTGGCTTCTCAGGCATTTAATTAACCCTCACAAAGGCTATTTGCTGAGTCTCATGTACAACAGGACAATGCTCCTTTCCACCAGAAGATGGTGCATGCCACCCTTTTGAAATTGTTCCAGAAGGTCTCCGCTGCAAAAGTTAGATGACTATTTCACTTCTAAATCGATAGAGAGAATGTAAGTTCTCAGGGATAATGCTAGGAAATGCTTTGCTAAGGATGTATGTGTAAGTTACTTTGGCCTTTCTACAGCAAGTGGTCAGAGAACAGAATGAATGGAAGCTCCTAAACTTGATGTACTACAACCATCCATGGTGAACTGATGACTGGTGCACTCAGAAACTCATTTTTGGGTCCTTTGCGGAATCTGGTAGATTGCCTTGCACATTTTAGGTACTCACTAAATGTCTGCTTAGCACATGACCCTGGATAAGTCACTTCACCTCAATCAGTCTCTGCCAAATCTGAAGAAGGAGGACCAGGTGACAGTTTAGGCCTCATATTAGGAAAGTCACCAACAACCTATCAAAGAGCCTGTAAGGATTCCATAACTCTTTCCTTTCTCCTTCTCCCCCTCCCCCAAATCAAAACATACTATTCTTGTTAGTAATTTAGTTAGAATCAGTTGGAAAATTCTAAAGGGCAAGCCCAAATTTAGAGGAAATGCTGTTTTTATTTAGTCTAGAAGCCACTAACCATAGAGTTCCAGTCCATCAATCTACATAGCTTTCATTGAAAATTAAAGAGAAAACAAAAACTGCTCTAAACCTTTCCCATAGTAGTCCTTTAAGGAAATCAAACATGTGAGAATATATTGCAATAACCCAGGAGAAATCAAAAGGAGGAAAAATAACAGACTGCTCACCCCTGTGGCTGGGGGCTGGGATGCAGCACACCACGGTAAACATGCACCATCAGGGTGTTACCAGGGCAGGGACTTACCTCTTGCCTTCGTATCCTGCACAGTTGATAGTTCTCTGCATGGCCTTTCTCTTTATGCTATTTTCCTTCAGCAAGTGAACATTTCGGGGAAACAAACCTTCCATCAGGTCCATAGTTGTCTTCATTCTGGAGTCTGGATCCAAGATGTCTGCCAGAGATTTGTCTTGGTGGACAATTTCCTTGGCCAGGGCCTCTGTTCTGATGTCTTCTGAGGTCTTCTGAGGGCCAGAACTAACATTCTTTTCTAAACCCTGAGTCCCACAGTCTGGGTCATGGATGGGAGGTGGCTGCCCTGGGCTTGGCTCCTGGCCAAGAGCCCCAGCAGGTTGGGGCAGAGCACCCATGGCGGAAGGTGGGCTGGTCTCGTTGGTCTCTGAATCTCTAACAGAAGTTTGGGATCTGGAAGCCGGTGTCTGACTACCAGCCAAATGGACTATACCAGGAATGGGCCTTTCCTTGGCAACTGTCACCTTGGCAACTTTGCTGGAGCTGCTAGGGATATTAAAAAAGAGAGTAAGAGGCATCAGCAAAAGGGTAGGAAGACTAAGGTAGGAGTTTTCCCCACTGGGGCTGTCGCTTCTCACATGAGGAATGGGGAGGGGGGGCCAGGTGGTCATGCTCTGAAGTTATCCCACCTCCCAAACTGCAGAGTCCTCAAGGACTTTCTCCTTGGCCCCACAGGTGGTCACAGGGAAGTTGTGTGAGTTTTTAAGGGGGATGGATCTAGTTGGAATTCAGTTTTGGTTAATGTTGCAGTGAGAGTCCAGAGCTTTCTGAAAGGTCCAGGCAAACACGGTGCTGATAGTACATCACCCTTGTGATGTTTAGAGGGAGTTACCAGAGGCACGGTGTGTTCTTCTGGGGTTCAGAGATCTCTTTTCCCAGGGAGTATGTGTTGGAAAGTGCTTCTTCCCCATTCTTTTGGCTTCCATAGGTTTTCCTAAACATTACTGACCTTTAGCTCTGTTCTTTATCCTTTGCAACGGACATTGGAAAGAAAGCTGACCAGAGCCTGTGCATAGTCCAGCCTCTTTTTCTGAGTGAGGCTGCCCCTAGGCTAATCTTCACCCCTTTTCCTCCCTCCATTCTCACACACACACACACACACACACACACACACACACCAGTGTGTACTTGGCACGGCCTGTGGCTACGCAGATAAACTTGGTAGGCTCAGCATCAGGAGGCTCATTTACACTCAGAGAGAAGCCGTATTTTCCAGTACCATCTCTATCAATAATAAAAGTGATACTCTTTCTTTTACGTCTTCCTCCTTTGTCTTCTTAACGGATTCAGAACTCAAGCAGGGAAGAGGGACCTTACTTTTTTGGACCCCCTGAACTTATCATGTCCACAGAAGTGAACTACGCCTTTCGGTCTTTGGTGTTCGTTTTCAATACTCTTGTCCCATTGCTCCCAATGCTAGTATTGGGAACTAGGGTAACAACCAGCCAAGGTAAACAAACTGTTCTGCCAGTTTCATGACTTAAGCTTGTATGGAAAATCTCCACATCAGGGCTCTCTCTACTGCAACCAATGGAGGATCTGGGGAGTCTGCAGTGTGAAAGTCTCTTACTAGAGGGGCTCCCTTTTTTTCCTCAGCAGGGGGCTTGCCCTTCACAGAGTCTGCCCACTTACCTGGTATGGGGCTCCTTGTAATCCTCACTGTCCAGCTCTGCCTCATACATAGCTTGGGGAGGAGGTGGAGGAAAGTCGTCAGAGCTATTCACTGGGGTGTCCTGACTCAGTGGAGGGGGTGGGGGTGGGGGCAGTTCCAATGTGAGACTAGAAGTGGCATTGGGGTACAAGTCCTTCACAAACACTTCATCATCATAGTCCTCCCGAGGTGGTAGGGAGGCTTGTAGGACTGACTCAGATATCCGGAGGGAGATCCTCCCTGGAGTGCTTGGGGTCCCAAGAGGCGTGTCTTCAAGAGTGCTGCTTGAGCTTGAATGAGCCTGCTGTGTTTTGTAGTGCTTCAGGTTTGCAAACTCAGGTGATGAGGAGCCCTCGGGGAGGCTGTCCTCTCTGACTGTGTGGGCCCGCTTGACCCAAGGCAGGGCAGGCCGCTGAGATAGCAAGACCCGCATCCTTGTTGCCTCTTCTATCCCATGCTCTGGGCTGTTGGGCTCATGGCTTCTTGGACTGGCAGGCTGGACCAGGCTGTGACCATTGCTTCTGTGGGTCCCTGCTGGGGTGTAGGATAGAAGAGGCTGTTGCCCTGTCTGGCTGTCCCTTCCAAGCAGCTGATCAGTTGCAGCCTGTGAGCTAGAGGGAACAGGGGAAGGCAGAGCTGAGCTGAGTGGGGTCAGGGGTACAGCCCTGGTGTCTGTGAGATGCCCTTGCATTCCTGGGGCCAGGAGCCTGGGGCAAGGCATTGTTTTGTTAACTTGCTGCTGAGGCTCTAGGGGTCCAGGACATTCACTGGGAACAGAGGTACCACCAACTGCTTTGCAGCCTGAACCACGCCAGTGAGGGCTAGGATGCTGTTTGAGCAACGGCATGTCTTCGTGGCCTCTTTCTGAACAACTGAGTGACCTGGGGCAGAATACAAACACCAGGGTTACAGCTCAGAAGAAAAGGCAAATACTGAACTCAACAATTCATTACACAGATGGGAAAAGCATTTGGGGAAAGGACCCCAGGGAAGCTGCACACTGTCCCTCAGGCTGCTCCTACAAAGAACCAAGTTTTTTAAAAATGCCAGACAGGCATAACTCCTACGGGAAAATGTCAAATGGTAGACCTAGGTCACAAGGCATTTCCTTTTGTTTGCTCTCTCTGGCTATTCCCAACCTTCCTGCACACATATCCCACCTAAGGCAGTTTTGCAGAGCAGGCTTCAGGATATAAAAGGAAACATACATTTCTTCAGCCCCTTTCAGGACTACTTTGGGAAAAAGAGTGCTGCCTCCTTCTCTCCCAGTGTGATCCCCATGGGAGAGGTCTGTTTGGAAAGCATCTGTGCAGGTTGCTGAATTTGAAGGTTTTATTTACAATTTTCCCTTAGTCTCGAGTGTTTTCATTTTTTAAAATGGAAAGTAAGAAGGAGGGGGAGAGCCTCACTCAAGGAGCTAATAAGCAATTATCTCTAGAGCGAGAGATCAATAATAATGAGCAAATAGGGTACATGGCGATTTAAACACCTGTCCTCCATCTAGGCACTGAGGAAAAAACCCAATGATTTCTAATACTTACATTATCACATTCTAAAGGAAAACAAAGAAAACAAATCTCCAGCACTGCCTGCTGCCACACATGAGTTAACGTGAAGATAAAGCCAATCTCCAGCAAACTAACCCTAATTTGAAAATTCCACACTTGGAGCTCCCTAACTGGTATGCAAGTGAATCTGCAGAGCAGATGGAACTTTTCATTTTACATATCTGAGTCCTGAGGGAGCTGTGGCTCAGTCCCCAGGCAGGGCCCCAGCACAGGCCTGCCACAAAACTGTCTAAGTGCCAGGCAAGGAGAATGCAGCATGTGGAAGGGAAAGACGGCAAAGAACCAAGTTAGCTCTTCTCATGCTATTTTTTCTGTATTATAAATGCAGATGGTTAAGGGGCCCATCTCTCTCAGATGCAACCTCGCCCTTCCCCTGAAATATCCTTTTCATTTAGAGGCATTTTCTTTACCAGGAACCTCTCAATATCTAAGATTGGCTATTCTGTATTTCTTGGTGGGTTCCCAAATGGGTGTACTGAAAACCCAAAGGCAGGAGATTCACCAGCTGCTTTCCTCCCATGTCCGATTCAGTTTGGTATCCTCAGTACCTGACAGAAAGTACCCCCACAGTAAATATCTGTTGGACAAGAAGTGTCTCTGCCCAATTGCTGTTTAGACTGGAGGATATGAACTATTTTTAAACTCCTCTAATAGGACATGGAATAACTGGAATCTGTTTTAATGCCTAACTTGGGTAACTTCGTTTTATTATATTTGTAACTTGAGGCTTTTTTTTAAAGGAGAGACATAAAAAAAAAAAAAATTCATCCTTTATTTAAAATAACACCCAAATAAACTTTGATATATTTTCAGGTTTTTGTTTAATCTTCTTAGTTTATAGGAACCATATTTAAATTGTGTGTTTTTGAAGGTAATATTTAAGATAAATCCTTAGTCTGGTTAAGAATGCTTCTCCATGGTGGTTGTATTTTTTCAAGAACAAAGGATAGGGTAAAAGATTTTTGTTTTTGTTTTTTTAAGAAAGAGAGTGGGAGTGGGAGGGGCGAGAGAGAGAATCTTAAGCAGGCTCCACACCCAGGGCAGACCCCGATGTGGGACTGACCTCATGACCCCAAGATCATGACCTGAGCCAAAATCAAGAGTCGGACACTTAACCAACTAAGCCACCTTCACATAGGCTGCTTTTAAGTGACAGTATTAGGCTAAGATATTGAGAAAGTGAATATAGTACAGAAAAAGAAACAATGATTGAATGAAATAGATGGAAAAAGAACTGGTTTCAAAAAGCATGGAAGATAGTAAGGAGGATTTAAATGCATTATCATTAGTAATGCCCTGTGATGCTGCATTAAAACTATATACAAGCATGTGCGGAGAAATTCTTTGGAAATTTCTATTTGAGCTGCGTGTGAAGATTTCAGAAATTTAAACTCTATCCCTTATATTTTTCTACTTAGAAGAAATTATTTTGATGGCAATTTTAAACTAACTTTCTTATTTTCTATCCCTAAGTGCTTAAAAACTATGATTTGGAGCTTTATTTTTTACTTCCTATGCTTCCAGTAAGTTTGTCTTGCTCTATGAAGCTGTTTATGAAATGCTCATTCTTCCCCTGGGGCTTTATTTTTTTTTCCCCCCTGGGGCTTTAATCACCAGAACTGATCCTTTGTGCACAGAATTGGAAGAGAGCCACACAAGCGAGGCCCCATGTGTGAGCCATAGGATATGCTAGAGAAGAGCATCTCTACTAACTATTCTGAGGTTCAACTTATTTGAAGTCAACTACTGCCTCAATAGTACACAATCAACCTGTTCTGCATAAGTATTCTTAGAGAAAGTCATAAATAAAAAAAATTTAAAGTTTCCTGTGGCCTAGACAAATTGAAAAGGCAGCACACAATATGATGAAACATCTTAATGTCACATTTTCCTTTCTTGTAAAGTGGAAGAAAAACATTTAACTCGGGGAGTATTCATAAGGCAGAGGGCATCATAAATATATGTACATACCCAGACCCAGGGCCAGCCAAATAACACGCATCCTTCACAAGATCAAAGCTGTTGTTTTCTCCCAAAACCATATCCTTGAAACAGAAGAAAGGCACAACGTTATTACCAAAAACAGGTATTTAAATTTACCAAGGGAGTGGAGATAGAAAGGAGAAGGAACATTTATTGGAGGCTTGCTACTTACTGTCAGGCACCAACATGCACGGTCATATATGATCCCACTTCATCCCAAAGCCCCAGGAAGTACTGTTAACCCCAGTGGATCAATGAGGAAACAGGCCCAAAGCAGTGAACCTTCCCAAGGTCACAAGTGGCAGGGCTAGGATTTGCACCTCCTTCTGTCTTGCCAGGTGCCTCTCTGCACCAGGGCATTTTCTAAGCAGAAATCTGATAAAAATTATTTCCAGGGTTCAAAATAACTGCTGTACTTGAAGTAAAATGATGGAAATTATTTTAAAAGACCAAACTTTTGAAACAGCAATACGGGAATATGGGAGATGACAAGAAAAGGATAGTTTATTGAATTTAGCAAAGATCTCAAATGTTCTTAGAGTAAAGATATGAATTTGGCTTGTAATCAAGTTGAAGTTTATTCTCTTCAGGAAAAAAAAAACATCTCGCCCACATGTAATATCAGTGACTCTGGTAACTTTTCAGGGGTAATCATTACCTGCTTCTGTTTTTAATAAGGGTATGGATTGGTTTCCTGACAGGGTGAGAGATGCGGTTTTGTTTTTTCTTTTCTTTCTTTCTTGTTTTTTTTTTTTTTTTTTGGTGAGTTTTTGATAGTATAAAATTTGGAACAGGTCCTGATGAAGACAATGATGTTGCTATTGATAATATAATTAATTTTCAATTATTTATAATGAGAGACAGGCAGAAAACAGAAATTAAATCCATATATGCTCCCTACACTTAGTTTTAGCAACTTTCACCATTTACTCTGTCCAAAGAGCTAATTGCTTCCCACCTGTTTTTTGGCCCAGTCAGTGGTAGAAGTACTAACAGACAATAAAAAGAAGAGCCAAAGGTTGTAATAGGCCTGAAGGAAAAATAAACATGTGAATATTGTTAATTGCAGCTATCCTTTTTTTTTTTTTTGCAGCTATCATTTAATTGCATTTACTGAGTGCCACTCTGCAAAATACCTTAAAATCTTCAAATTATGTGCCTGGAATTGTATCAGGCACCTAACAGTCCCTCTGTGATTTAATCCATAAAAATAAGGAGAAGGAAGGTAACTGCAGCTCAGAGAGGTTATTTTACCCACAGTTAAAGTGGAGGAGCTAGCGTTCAAACCATGATGTCTTCAAAGCCTAAGATCTTTCCTTGGAATCTTAACAAGTGAGCCTCAGAGGCTGGGCTGGATGCAATCAGACTTCAATGCTTTGAGAAAAAAGAGTTCCAAGTGTCTCCAATTTGCTCAAATATCACTCTAAGAAATGAGAATTCCTGCTCTCCATGAAACCTTATAGTCCTTCTAAAATCTTTCCCCATTCCACCCCCTTCTTGATAAGAATGTGCAATTAAGTGGAGCCTCTAGATCCCTTTGAGCTCCTTGCCCACTAACAAGTATATTTTCCCATTTTCTTGTTTTCTTTGAATTTCAGTATGAGAATGAGTTTAACTCCCGTAGTCACATCAGTTGGCCCCCAGAATCTCAAGCTTAAATAGATATTTAGGTGGGTGTGCACAAGATAAAGGAAGTTAGACTCACTTGAGAGAACTCCCTAAATCTGTCAATGACAACATCATTAGGACAGAAGACCAACCTAGTACAGTCCCAAGGAGATCAATTTCTATTGTATTCACTTGCTCTGATTTGGGCATATATTCATTGCCAAAGAAGACTTTATAATTCTTATCAGAAAATAAATATATTTTTGCATATAGAAATATATAGAAAATATACTTAGAATATATTATATATATATACACACATACATACAATCTATATGTAATATAGAAAATAAAGTACTTATGGTATAGAGCTATTCCAGTAGACACTTGGGTAAATGTCTATTTGTGTTTGTTGGTTACCTGACTTCTGATGACTGACTTAAAAATACCCCTGTTCTTAGTCTTTATTAGGCATACCAAACTTAAAACTATCAACCTAAAGTCTCTTCAGTCCCGATCCTCATTCTTGCTTAGGGTTCTAAGTTAGATATTCAACTATCTCTATAGACAATAAAATATAAACACGACAGTATTCATCTACTTTGGAATAGCAGTTTCAAGTGTCTGCTAAAATGAATTAGAAATTCATTTGAGAAATCTTAAAATTTTATTTTAAATGTGAATAGCAGTAATCAGTAAATATTCAAATGAAATCAGTTCATCGGCTTAAAGTTTTCAGATAGATATTTAACTCTTGCCTCCTCCCTCCCCCAGTCTTTTTTATTTAAGGAGGGAGTCTGGTATAGTGCCTCGCAGAATCTGAAGTCAGATAGCATGGGGTCAAAACCTCGCTCCCACTACCTTGGGCAGATTTCTCATCCTTTCCGTGCCTCAGATCCCTCATCCATAATACAGAGATGACAACAGTGTCTACTTCCTTGCATATAGGTAAAGATTACTTTTATGCTTATAAAACATGTAGAACAATGACTGCTATATAGTAAACATTTATTATTATTAGCTATTTATAACTTCACATTCCACGGCAAGGTGTTTCGTTATGCACAAGCTTGAGGGGGTGCTTCCTAAGGGGTGCTAAAACAATTTACAAGCTGCATTCTACAGAATCAAGCCTACATCCAACACTGGGATGCACTAAGCAATTTCCTCAGCAATTAAATGATGTTCGCCACACCATCATATGGTGAACATCTTATATATCAGGAACCAAGGTCTCTGAAAATACAGTGAGAACCAGAGAAGCCTCAGCATCTGGAAAAACAACTCCCAGCCAGGAATCTTATTTTTCCATAGGTTTCTTTTTAAAGCATTTGCTGAATTCTGAATCAATGCAATGAATAGGTGTAAATTTCCATCTCCAAAGCAGAAATATTTGGATGTTTTCTGGCAGCTTTGCAGGGCCCATCCATTTTAAACATTTTTTTAAATTTTTATTTATTTATGATAGTCACAGAGAGAGAGAGAGAGAGAGAGAGGCAGAGACACAGGCAGAGGGAGAAGCAGGCTCCATGCACCGGGAGCCCGATGTGGGATTCGATCCCGGGTCTCCAGGATCGTGCCCTAGGCCAAAGGCAGGCGCCAAACCGCTGCGCCACCTAGGGATCTATTTTAAAAAGCTTAATTAAGTTTTCCAAAGTTGCATAAAGAGTAGGAAATAGGCAAGAATTTGATGTGTCCTTCAGCTCCATCACTAATATCCATTTGATCTGCAATTACACTTTTCAAATGAAGAAGAATTAAAGGAGAAGCAATGAGAGGACCAGCGCTGGCTGACAGGCCCTGGCCTGCTGAGTATCTGAGAAGGTCTCAGGCTAGGTGTGGTGGCAGCCATCTGCAATTATTTAGGTGCAAGAATGACCAATTTTTATAAACAGAGGAATTGATTTCCATGCTGACCTTTTTTGGAGGCAGAAATTGTCCTCACTAATGGACTTCTGAAAAAGAACGGAATCTTTATGTAAAGCATATATATTCCTACTCTATTAGCATCTGGCTGGCAGGAGCAAGTAGCATTTGTTCAGGATGCCATGGGATGAGCCGGCACCAGAAATATTTTGGGTTTAACTTATTAGGCAGACACTTTCTACACAGCTACTTAATTTCTCAGAGTTCTCTAAAGCTGTAATGAGACAAAT
Organism: Canis lupus dingo; assembly: GCF_003254725.2. Lineage (NCBI taxonomy): Eukaryota > Metazoa > Chordata > Mammalia > Carnivora > Canidae > Canis > Canis lupus. Next base: position 1,374,620 of record NC_064274.1, on the reverse strand, counting down.
TCTTATTCAATACCTTCATTAAAGCTTAATAATAATGGTAAAGTCTCTGGAAGTCATGCATATAAAAAAACAACATAATATTCAGAAATAACCACAGTAATTGTGTGGAGCCTAGTTTGATTGATTGATTGATCGATTTTTAACTAGTTCTATAAATAGGGTAGAAGGTGGCTGAATAAAGAAGATGCAAGGAGCAGACCTTGCCATGGACCAGGTTTCAGGGTAGGCAAGGTCTGGTTGCTGGGTGGGAGAATGGGAGAAGGAACCTCAAGACACAATTACAATTTGGGGGCTGATAATTTGTCTTCAGAATTTGTAGGAGCAAAATAGCACAGATAAAATGAAAGTTTTTAAAAAGATTTTACTTATTTGAGAAAGAGAGAGAGGGAGCTCAAGCAGGGTGAGGGACAGAGGGAGAGGAAGAAGGAGACTCCTCACTGAGCAGAGAGCCAGACATGGGGCCCAATTCTAGGACCCCGGGATTATGACCTGAACCAAAGGCAGACACTTAACAGACCGAGCCACCCCGGCACCCCTAAAAAAGTTTTTCGAATAACATATTTAGCTGGGATTTGGAGGAATTTCATAATTTCTCTATACCACCTATGTTTTAGCTTTATTTCCCAGTTTACCAGACTTGAGAAATATTTGAGGAAAAAGCAAAAGAGCATTCATAGCCATCTAACCAATTCCCCAAGGGAGAATAATGAAATACAGTTAAGAAATCAGAGGATTTAGTTTTCACTAAAATTTCTGTTTTCTTTAGAACATGGGAAGAAAAAAATGAGAAAATGTTTGGATTGTTATGTTACTGAAGTCCATCAAACTAGCTGAAATTGTATGTCACATACACGGATTTTAAGTGTTTTAGTGGTAGGATAAGGAGTAGAAATTAGCTCTGCCTTCATTCTGAGGGGAGGAGAAACATTAATGAAAGCTTATGAAAGATTGCCTCTATACAATTTTTTGTGCATTTATGCTGAGGAGAAAATATTTCCAGGTATCTTGGAACAGAATCTATCTAGATAGGTACAGTATTTGGTTCCAGAAGCAGTGCAGCGAAGAAACCTCACAGGGAGTAACGTCCGAATCTTTCTTTCTTTGAAGCTGTTTCTACCAACTAATGCCTCCCACACACAACCCCCAATCCTCTGTCAACATCCTGCCCATGCTTCACAGCCTGGTTCAAATTCTATCTCCTTCAAGAGAAGCCCTTAGATCCTCCCAGTTAACCACTCTTCCCTCCAAAGCATATTATTGGACTAGCTGCTATGACTAGCAAAGCATTTGCGAAAGAGAAAGATTGCTCAAGCAGGGGGAGGACAGAGGGAGAGGAAGAAGCAGACTCTAGTCTAGCATTTGCTAGTCAGATTCGCTATTTATATATAGAAGTTCCTATTCCTTGCTCAGTTGTGAACCCCAGAAAGGCATGAACCTTATTTCCTTCTGTGTTTCCTTCAACCTTGTGGTATAGAGCTTCTCACATGACGCGTGCTCTACAAATTCTTGTTAAATGACCGACTTCTCTGCTGGGGGAAAGAGACTGTGAGAAGAGACAACGGAGGAGTGTTCTCCCTTGTGCTAACGTAGATGTGAATTCCTAATATCTGATCTTAGGTAGGGAGGGAACCATGAGGTAGGCCTTTGATCTGCAGTGCACCCACAGCAAGCAGTGGCTATGAATCGGTTAGGGAAATTGGTAGACTCCTGGGAGTTAGTACTCAGGTTCTACAGCTAGCTCTGCTGAAATTTCCAGTGGAAAGCGCTTCATAATCTTGGAATAGTTGGAAATCTTTTTTAGAAAATCCTTCTCTGTGAGAATTTGAAATGTCTGTGATTCTCCTATCTCACCAAGATGGTGCACTCAAGAATTCAGATGGGAGGGATCCCTGGGTGGCGCAGCGGTTTGGCGCCTGCCTTTGGCCCAGGGCGTGATCCTGGAGACCCGGGATCGAATCCCACATCGGGCATCCCGGTGCATGGAGCCTGCTTATCCCTCTGCCTATGTCTCTGCCTCTCTCTCTCTCTATCATAAATAAGTGAAAATTGAAAAAAAAGACTAAAAAAAAAAAAAAAAAAAAAAAAAGAATTCAGATGGGAGTCAAGGAGTCTTAGGTTTGATGAGGGTAATATACTCCACAGGAGGATTGTGAGAATCAATGAAATAACAAATGTAAAGCATACTCAGCCGAGGGCCAGGAGTTCAATAACCAACAACTATTAAAGTCAGTAATTCTTCATGTTCTGTCAATGCAAAAGTCGGAAACAGAGGGTGCAAAGCTAAAATCTTTAAAATATATTCCATGAATATAAAACAAACCAGCGGAAAAGATAATCCCCAACTTTTCCCAACCATGCATTCTTGCGCTGAGAGCTGGGTAGCTTTCTAAAATCAAGTGTACACACACACACACACACACACACACACACACACACACGACCACGTGTATATATCTCTCTCTATAAGACACATAGATCTATACAAAGTATCTCTACAGCTCTATGTATCTACATATGTCTGTCTCTAGAAGAGCATCAGGGACCCAGAAAGAAATCACCCCATGGGGGATCCCTGGGTGGCGCAGCGGTTTGGCGCCTGCCTTTGGCCCAGGGCGTGATCCTGGAGACCCAGGATCGAATCCCACGTCGGGCTCCCGGTGCATGGAGCCTGCTTCTCCCTCTGCCTGTGTCTCTGCCTCTCTCTCTCTCTCTGTGACTATCATAAATTTAAAAAAATTAAAAAAAATTTAAAAAAAGAAAGAAATCACCCCATGAAAACAAATGTGAAAGGAAAAAGTGGGGAGAAGGGGGGGGTAGGGGAGCCGCAGTAAAGCTCAGGGCCGAAGGGCCCCATCCCAGGCCCCTCCGGTTACACATACCTGGTGCTTCTTGTCTGCGGTGGGAGAGGACCGTGATCTCACATGGACGGGGGCCACCAGGGCGTCGGAGCGCTCCAGCAGGTCCTCCGCGGACATGGACTTCCCGGTCCTCCTGGCTGCGGCCCCCCACGCGCAGGGCTCCCCAGGGGTCCCGTGCACCGTCTGGGTGCACTTTGGTCCGTAGTTAGCGCCTCCGAGCAGCTCCCTCGGGGCTGGGGCCCCCCGTTGCCGTTCCCCTTGGAGGCGGTCTCTGGGCGCGCGCGGGGGCTCCCCTGCCCCCCCTGCGGCTGCGGCTGCGGCTGCGGCTGCGGCTGCGGCTGCGGCTGCGGCTGCGGCTGCGGCCGGGGGTAGGACGGCCTCCCCGCGGGGCTGCCCACAGCGTTCCCGCAGCGCGCACAGGCCGGGGCCGTCGGGGGCCGCGGCGCCGGGCCTCAGGGGGCTGCTCTGGGCGCGCTCCCGCAGCAGCGCGGGGTCCCCGGGGCCGGGGCCTGCGGCGGGGCCAGGCCGCCGGCCGGTCTTGCGCTGCACGTAGTCGGCGAGCGCGCTCTGCTGGAACCGCCGGAGCTCCGGGCGCGACAGGCCGAGCGCGCAGCAGGCCTTGCCCGGGCGCTCGGGGACGCGGCGCCGGCCCGCCACGGGGCTCTCGCTCTCGGGGGCGCACAGCCCGTTCCTCGGCGGGCTCCGGGGCGCGCGCTCCGCCCCCTCCGAGACCCCCACCTCGTTCATCTTCCCGGGCTCCGAGTAGGAGCGCTGCTTGTGCTCCGAGGCCAGGCGCCGGCGCGGCCCCCTCCGGGGGGCCGGGGGTGCGGGGCGGGCGGCGGGGGTCACGCTGTGCCGCTCGCGGGGGGCGTGCGGGGAGGCGGAGGCCGCGGGCTCCGGGCTCCACAGCCCCACGTGGGCAGAGGCGGGCCGCGGGCGCCAGGCTCGCGAGGCCGCGGGCGTCCCCAGCTCGAGGTCCCGGCGCCGGAAGGAGGTGGCCCCCAGCACGCGGGGCTGCGCATCCTTGATGCTGTCCCGGTAGGCGCGGCTGAACGGGGCGTCCAGCGCGGGGGGCTCGGGCGAGCCGGGCCTGTCCCCGCCGGAGAGCTGGAGGGTGCTCTGGCTGCGGGGCAGCGGCGTGTCCCGCCCCGGGGGCTCCCCGCCCCGCAGCCGGGGCCCGCGGCCGACACCGGGCCCGCCCCTCCGCCGCTGGCCGTCCGGCTGCCAGAAGGCCTCTTCCAGCTTTGGCTCACGCGTGACGCGCCGCTCCGCACTGCCCAGGAGTCCGGTGGATTCAGGAACAGGGGCGTCGGCTTTTGTGTCCCCAGAGTCATCCCCCAGAGTATTCGAGGTCGGAAGCGTCCCGCTGGGCCTGTGGTTCTGGCCGTAACCAGAGCCGCTCAGGCTCCGGGCTCTCTGGCGTCCTTGCCCTTGCGCTCGCTGCTCGATCTCCGAAACCTTCTGCAGCACCGAGCAGTGCGGCTTCCCGGGCTGAAGGCCTTGCAGAGCCGAGGCGCTGCTGGAGCTGAGCCACCTCCTGCCCAGACTGGATACCTGTTGGTGGGGTGAGGAGGGAGGGTCCCTGTACCTTGAGTCTGAACTGGGGAAAGAGGCCAAGGCACTGGGTCTTGCCTCAGGCCTTGGATAGGAAACTGGCCTGTCCAGATGCCTCCTGCAATCAGGAAGAGCTCTCCTTCCAGAGTCTTCCACCTTGCTGTTGATTACAGAGGTAGACCGGCCATCCAGGTAGCCCTCCTGGGCTCCCCCTCCTAGCTCCAAGCTGCTTTGCCTTCTTAGGCTCTCAGGGATATTTTGGAGGGAGGAAAAGGCTGACTTGGTCCTGCCACAGTTGCTCGGCAGGCTCTGGCCTAGGCCTTCTCTCTCTAGCCTCTGCTGCAGGTTGGCGTTGTGGTCTTCATGTAAATCACCGTCCCAAAGCTCGGAGGTCCCCGAAGATCTTTTGTCTTCGCCCACTTGCCAGGCCTGAGGGCATTTGAGGCTGTGGTAATGAGAATATGGCTTGTTGCTGTGGGTGCTCTTTCTCTCACTGGGATGTGGGCTGTTGCCTTGGAGAGGTGTGAGCTGTCTCTCCAGGGAGGTATCCTCCTCATTTTCAGGTACTGAAGGGAAATGGACTTTGTAGGGGACACATTTGGCTGAACTTCCAGGTTTCCTCTCCACCGGGGACACTGAATCGTGTTCTAGAGGCGCGGAGAAGGCAAACCCAGGCCTGGTAGATCCATCGTGGTTCCCATTCTCGTCAAAGGTAGCAGTCTCATCACAAGCTCCATGAGGAGTTGTATACCCGGTCTCCTTGGCCAGTGCTGGGTAGAGCGTGCCATTACCACTCACAAAAGGCTGGGGCACCTGGGCAAAGTGTGGCTCCAGAGAAGGTACCGGGTAGATGCCGGTCGGCAGCAGAGGTTGGCCAGGCTGGGCCTTCTGGGTGTAATTATACTTGGGCTTCGCTGGGGGGCTGTTCTCCGGACTCCTCTCTAGCACAGGATGCAGCTGTTCCTCTAGGAGGGGAGATCTCAGGGCGCCGGCAGAGTTTGCCTGAGGCCGGCAGAAGCGCTTCTGATCAAGGCTGGACCAAGAGCTGGGCCGTTCTCGCTGCCGAAAGGCTGCAAAACTGTCGCTTCGAGCTGGGGGCAGGGGCACACCCACTTTAGGAGGCAGGTTGGGAGTGGCAGTGTCCAAGGAACTGGGGCACTGCTGGCTCCAGGATGGAGGTGGCACTCCCTTGCCCCGAGGAACATTATGCCATTTATCATAGCCCTGAGCATCTGCTGAGGCTCGGGCTTCCCTACCTTGGAGAAGCAGGGCTGAAGAGTTCACCTCATACTCTGCTGAGACTCCCCTGCGGGGATCATAGACTGTCTTGACATAGCGAATATCTGCCTGCTTCATCCCTTCTAGGAGGCCACCCCGAGCAGAAGTGGTGTCCATGGAGGCTGAACGCTCCCGGCTAGAGATGCCAGGGGGTGGATACTCTAGGATGCTAGAACTGGTGGAGAAAGAGCTGTACGCTGAATCTCTCTTGTTGTGGAGGTGGCTCAGCTGGTCAATGCTGCTGGTGGACTTGGCAGGGGAAAGAAGATGGCAGGGTGGGTATCCCCCACTGGGCTCCAGGCTCTCCATGCTCCCCTGGGAGCTGCAGTGGTCAGGGCTCTGCCTCAGATAAGCATGATCAAAGTTGGAGAGGTCACTGGTAGAAGAGCTAGAAGAAAGGGAGACAAAGAAGTCAGCATCACTGAGCCGTTACCATTTGGTAGTTTATAGGCACAGGACCTGGCTTATAAATGTTCTCTTGTGTAAGATGTTTGGTTTTTGGAAGGGCGGGTGAAAGGGCCATATTTGGGCCTCACTCGGCCTCCTTGTGTTTTGTCACTAGGAGTAATTGCCCAACACTGTAACCTATGGGCCTCTAATTAATCACCCAGGCTTGCAAGGGGAGGAACGGGGAGCACAAAGGAAGCCGTGTGGCCTTTGGGTACAGGCAACAAACACATTAATGTGATTTGCTACATGCTGCAAATGACATTCTACGTGTGCCAAGAAATGAGAGGTGGGAGACGAGGAGTGAGAGAGACTGCAGTTTTGTGTCTCTTGGGGCTCTTTGTGAGAAGCGGAAGAACTAAGTAAGAGACCAGGCATGTGAACCGGGTAAGGGAGAACTTTCTGTGCACGTGTATATGTTTTTAGTTAATATCTTTCCTTTTTATGGAATTGAAGGTCTATTCCCTGGCAATCTTCCTGGAATCTCAACTACTAGAGACAATTTGTTTGTAGTGAGAAAGCTAAACACAAAGCTGAGTGAGAGAAATTCAGAGACGGGAGTCAGAGAAAGGCGAGGGAAACCTTATAAGAAGTCTTAATTATAGGAGTCCATCATCTGTGATGACCTCCCAAGGCCCGAGCAAAACCTCCTTCATACACTTAGAAAGGTAAGACCTCCTCCTTTACACAATCCTCCAGGTGATTTTCAGAGCCTACCAGGGGGGCGGGGAGTGACTTTCAATCCTGGCATGGCATACCCCAGAGAGTTGCCTCAAAACAAAATTACTTATAATTAGTTTAGTTACAAACGCAAGATATACTTCTCCCAGCATGTTGGGGGAGGGGGATGAGGGCATATAGGAAGGAATAAGTGGTTCAAAAATCAAACAATCTCAAAACTGTCCAAATGTTTATAACTCACCATTCTCTACAGAAGGGTAAACACTAAAACTTTTTTGATAAGCTTTAATACTTTCAAATGAATAGGCATCGCAGCACTATTAAAATTCATGGGGCTATTATATTTCTAGATCTCATTTAAGTAAATACAGTGTCTTATTGGCAAAGTATACGATAATGCTTTGTGGCTGACCTAAATCCAGGGTCTATGGCAAGAGACTGGAAAGACCATATTTGACTCAAAACTGGCACTGGATTGCAAGGAAGACTACATTTTCAGCAACTTGCCTCCAGAATATAGTTCTTTTAGAGAAAGTCAATTTACTGAGTGGAGCCTCCTACTTGGGGAGGGACAGGGAGAAAGGAACAGCTCTTGGGCCAGCCAGATTAGAGCTGCCAGTCCTGGCACTCAATGGTATGGCATATGTCACTGCCAGACTTCACCCCCTCCCCCCTTCCTTCCTAGTTCCCCTTCAGATGAAGAGATTGTGTTAAAAATGTACATGATGGCTCAGTTGAGGATAATCTCATATGACCCACTTACGCTTCCCTTTATCTCCTCTAACAAAAGATTCAGAGCTAATACTTGGAGTGGAAATGGAAGCCATATATCCCATATTGGCTGTTTTGCTCACCGATTCCATGTAGGTGGTAATCAAGACTTAATCCCTGTCTGAACTGCTGAGGGTTTTAGTAATCTTTCACCAAAACGATAAGTCAGATCTACTTAGGAACCACAGAAAGTCAAAATGGATAAATGGAATCTGTCACTACTGAGTGGGAAGAAGTATCATCGTTAACATATCTCAAGATGTAGATGATGTCTAGAAATGCAAAATCACTGGTATAAATATCTTTAGGCAGAGAAAATGTACAATAGGTTCCCTCCTGTGACATGCATGCTCTTTGCTACTCAGGGAGGGCTCTGTCCCTCCAGAATCCCCATTCCCAAGCAGAGTGGAGAATGTGACCAAGTGGCATGCTATGTATGCCAGTGAACACGCAGACATCACCCTCTACAAGGTTCTTCCACCACTTTCTGGAAGTAGTCATTTTGATTATCTTTGCCATTCCTGCTTCCAAGATTGCACTTTTAATGGTGGGTAAGAACCAAGGATGAGGTCTTCATTCCCCCACAACAGTTCCAACCCCCACAGAGATAGCCTTACTGTCAAGACAAGTGTGCAGGGGCAGCTGAGTGGCTCAGTGGTTGAGCGTCTGTCTTCAGCTCAGGTGGTGATCCTGGGATCCTGGGATCAAGTCCTGCATCAGGCTTCCCATAGGGAGCCTGCTTCTCCCTCTGCCTATGTCTCTGCCTCTGTGTTTCTCATGGATAAAAAAATAAAATCTTAAACAAACAAACAAACAAAGGTAAGTGTGTCAAGCTTCTTATTGTGGTCTGGCTAGTTCCCAACCTCATTTTCTATTGGTCTCCTCTTGCTCACTACACTCCAAGGTGATGGCTTCCTTCTTGGAATTCAGACCCATGAAAGAGATTCCAGTGTCTCAGGGGCTTTGAACCCACTCACCGTTCCCACCACACGGTCTGCCCTTCACCTGGCTCACTTCTCTTTATTCAAGTCTCTGCTTGAGAGAAGACTTCCTAGAATGCGAGAGCATCTCTTCCGTCCTTACTCCCTGATCCTCTGTTTACTTCCTTCACAGGACTTACCACTACTTGACACTATCTTATACCCCTTTCATTATATGAAAGAGACTTCAATTGTGTCTGTAATACTTAAGATCTGAAGCAAATATGACAAAAATGTTACTTCTATGGTAGATCCATGTATTCTTATAATATTACTTATTTTTATAATTACTCTTGATTTTACGTGTTTAAACATATTTTTTAGATACTTAAAACACAGAAAAGAGCACAAAACCAGTGTATGAAAATGGTTTTTTTTCTTTTTTAAAAAGATTGTATGTATATATTTGACAGAGCCAGAGAGCACAAGTAGGGGGAATGGCAGAGGAAGAGGGAGAAGCAGACTCCCCGCTCAGCAGGGAACCTGATAATTCCTTAGATGATCAAATGTTTAGAAAATGCTGGGCTAAATAAATTAACTCTATTTGCTATAAGACTTCTGAGTCTTTCATAAACTATTGTTCATGTGATGTTCTAAAAGGAAAATATACTAAATAGTGTTTTCTAAATTAATTTGGTTCTGGGAACTTTTTTCCAAGGAGCATCTAATGGATTATTATCCATGGAACAGACCTTGGTAAACAAATATTATAGGGCGGGGGCTTCTTATGTCTTGTTCAGCATTATACCCCCAGGAACTAGAAATCATCTGAGATGTAGTACTCGTTCTTTAGCATTTTGATACTGTTATTTCAGCCTCCTCTGCCTCCTCTGAGGGGGCTGGATTACATGACTTTCCTAGATCTCTTCTGAAATACTTTATTTTTTTTTAAAGATTTTATTTATTTATTCATGAGAGACACAGAGAGAGAGAGAGGTGAAGAGACACAGGCAGAGGGAGAAGCAGGCTCCATGCAGGGAGCCCGATGTGGGACTCGATCCTGGGTCTCCAGGATCAGGCCCTGGGCCGAAGGCAGGTGCTAAACTGCTGTGCCACCCGGGCTGCCCCTGAAATACTTTATACTGAGGACCGTTTTGTAAGAGTTCTGTAGGACAGCATAAAGACCGGGAGCCAGGCCTGACAGGAGCCAGCTAAAATATAGGTTCAGTGAAAGTCTTATCTAAACCAGCTTGCAGGGAGTTAAAATCACTTGTCCTGTGCTTCCCGCTTCCTCAAGCTCCCTGATTCTCGTGCTTCTTAATGAGAAACAGATCCAAAAACTTAGGACAGAGATTGGGTTTCTAGAACTAAAGGAAGGCTGTCAGAGGGATGCCAATCACCTGGTTTGGCATATCAGACCACTAGATGCCACTGTGCTCCTCAGAAATGTGCCTGGAGCGCTTCTCCACTGACAGCTGCCTACGTCAGGCCCTCTGAGCAGCACAGAGTTGGGGTGAAGTCATCTGCCAGAGCTACAAGCCTGCAGTGTGGACCGAACAGACCACAGGGTGACCTGTGCCAGGGAAGAAAATACTCAGGTCTGTAGCCCTGCAGGTAATGTGAGCTTGCTTTTCTCCTTGTACTCCCTACAGCCCTTGGTGCAGACGGTCAGGGGGATCTGTCCTGAAGCTTGCATTAGAAGGCACTGGGATGGATCACCTGCCTCAGCCCCTCTGGAGGTTGGGAGAGGATGGAGAAATTGGGAGGTGCAGAAACACAGCCTTCAGAGTACTGCACTTCTGATGCCAGCTCCAATTGTCCTCCAGTAGTGAACTCTCTTGGAAGTCACCAAGTTCCTGGGTGCAGCTCTTCTGAGCACTGATTGCAGTAGTCTTAACTTCTGCCCATGCTTTTTAGGTTACAGCAAGACCAGATTTAGGGACTCCTGTGGTTAGGTGTTGGGAGGCTCCATGGAGCCGCACTGTTTAGGAGCACTCTACTAATACACCATTGCATTGTATGTGCGTGCTGGCTGGTGCCCGTTAACCTTGAAACTGATTATCAGGTTTCACTGTGCCTCTGATAAGTCTTCAGCCTAATGATTGTAACTGTCATAATTATTGAGTGCCTATTATATTCCAGGGAACTGCACTAAACGTTTTACATGTTTTACTTAGTCTTCGCTATGGTCCAATGGGATACATATTATTAATTTCACTTTACAGACAAGAAAAACAAGATCAAAGAGGTTAAACGTTTTGCTTAAGCTCATCTAGTAGGTGGTGAAGCTGGGATTTAAACCTAGGTTTGATTTAAAAGCCCAAGTACTTTCCAACAAGTTTCTTTTCTTCTCTACATCTAACCTTCCAAAGGCCCAGAGAGTAAAAGTGCTGGGCCTGGTGCAGGTGGCGCCCTGCTGAGAGGCAAGAATAAATTCAGGATTATTAGAAGGGACACAGGCAAGGGAGAGAGTGTCTATAACAAAGAGGGTCACCAGAGATTCTTTTCTGTGGCCTGAAGCCTATTTTGATGTGCTGAGAACCATGGCCATCAGTGAGAAGTCTAGGAATTGGCCCTTGATTTGAGCAGACATGAGTGTTAAGGATTCTGAGTCCTGGCCTTGCCAAATGTGGAGCCACCATCTGTTAAGTAATCCTTCCGGAAGTCATACCCCTCTCCCATTTGACCCAACAGCACTTGCATCACATTTGCATGTAGGACCCATATTCCCTTGACCTTCCCTTCCCTGCCATTACCCTTATGTAGGCACTTTCAAAAACTCTGAAGCTACAGAGTAACTCCCTGGCACCAGAAGATGAATCGTAATTTGCATGGATTCTGAATTTGTAGTAAATATAGGAGATTCCTGAATGAGTATTTTCGTATGTGTGGTGGTCAAATTTGGCTTCCTTCTCCCCAGTCCCCCTCAACTGTGTCAGGTCTGATTACTACAGTAAATCCCTTCTCCCATGACACTGGTGGGGGCCCTGCCTGAATGAACGCTGACTGATACGACGACTAGAAAAGCAGAGGAAGTATAACTAGTAATTAGTTATATGCAATGGCTGTGACCCCCGGCTTGAGTTGGAGTCTGGACTTAGGTCCTGATCAGTTGTTTGACCTTGGACAAATTATCTCTTCAACCTTCAATTTCCTGTTCTGTAAATGAGATTAAGAATATGTGTCTGTTGGGGATCCCTGGGTGGCTCAGTAGTTTAGTGCCTGCCTTTGGCCCAGGGCGTGGTCCTGGAGCCCCGCATTGTGCTTCTTTCAAGGAGCCTGCTTCTCCCTCTGCCTGTGTCTCTACCTCTCTCTGTGTCTCTCATGAATAAATAAATTCTTAAAAAAAAAAAAAAAAAGAATATGTGTCTGTTTTACAGGCAGAGATGAAGGTGTGGAGTATCACATGAGAGCATGTGCACACTGAGCAGCCCTAAGTGTATTAATTGTTTGGGTTGGAGCTAAGTTGGATAACTGGCCTTAACAGAAGGATAAAAACAAGTGGGCAGTTCAAATACAGGAGTAAAATCATTCAGTAAAAAGCAGATACATATTTGGCTAAGAAGGACATTAAGCACTGAGGGAAAAAGTTTGTCAGTTTTTCTAATAGTGTTACAATGTGTAATTGAGAAATGTCTGAGAATGGACAGATCCTGCAATTACAGATGGTCTCCCTCTGTGCCAGTCTGTGCCAGCCCAGGATATGAAGGTAACTCGTATATATTTGGTGTTTCAAGAGGAAGGTGATGAGTAGAGAGGTTTAATACTCGGGGTGAGTGTAAGAAAACATTTTTAAAACAGAAGAAAATGTTCCTTTCCGGAAACAAGACCTCCAAAAAAAGAAAAGCCCTGAGTCTCAGCTGGGGTCACTTACCTAGAATGGTATCTCTGGGGCCAAGGACTGCCAATCGTGCCCGGAGTTATTTGCATCATGCTGACATCTGGTTGGTTTTCCTCAAATTTGGTTAAATGCCAAGAGTGAAGTCGGCCTGCAGGGTCACTGCGCCTGGGGAGATACAGGAGAGGGACCTCTCAACATTAGGAGCATTCTCAGCTGAATTTCTTCACTGATGTGATTTATAGATTTAAAAGCAGAGACTGCTGTATCCTTAGAGGTCAAAAATAATAAATAATGGAAAGTAGCTTACCACTTATTTCTCTTACTAACCATTGCTGTTCTCTGCTTTATTAATATTTTTATTTTCATTTTGATATAATTTCAGACTTACATAAAAATGCAAACTGGTACAGTCACTATGGAAAATAGAGGTTTCTTTTAAAAATTAAAAATAGAACTACCATATGATCCAGCAACCCCACTTCTGGTGTATATCCAAAGAAACTGAAATCAGTATCTCATAGGTATATCTGCACTCCCACATTTACTGTAGCATTACTTACAAGAGCCAAGATATGGAAACAGCCTAAATGTCTATCAACTGATGAATGGCCAAAGGAGATGTGGTGTACACACGTACACACACACACACACAGACACACAGGAATATTATTCAGCTATGACAAAGGAGATCATGCCATTTGCAACAACCTGGATGAACCTTGAGGGCATAATGCTAAGTGAACTCAGGCGGACAGAGAAAGATAAATATATGATCTCACTGCTATGTGGAATCTAAAAAAGACAAACTCAGAATAACAGAGTAGAGTGTTAGTAGCCAGGGGCTGGGGAGTGGGAGATGTGGTCAAAGAGTACAAACTTCAGTTATAAGATTTACAGGACTGGGGATCTAATGTATAGCATGGTGATTTTAACTAATAATACTGTATTATATACTTGATACACTTGCTAAGAGAGTAGATCTTAAATGTTCTCACTGCAAAAAAGAAACTGTAACTATGTGACAGGATGGAGGTGTAGAAGCTAATACTATGGAGGGAATCATTTTGCAATTTATAAATATAACCAAAAATTACATTGCACACCTTAAACTTATACAGTAGTCTTTACCAATGGGGGAAAAATCCCCACCTATCCTTCAGCTAGATTCCCTACATATTAACATTTTATGCCAGAGTTGCCTCTGCTTATCCATATATAAAAATGGGAGCAATAATTCCTCCCTCCCCCCAAGAGACTTTGTGTGGATATATGGTAAAAAGCTTTCTGGGGATTTTGAAGTCCTCTGTCATATCCTGATGCTGGATAAATTACATTCTTTTAATTTCCTGGTAAGAACTACATAAAAATTAGCAGTTACCTCAGTATTAATGCTGCTCTACACTACATGGTATAAACAGCAAGATGCTCTGGAAAATAGTTTTTCAATTTGCAAGTCACTGACTTCAACTCTTAAATATCCTGCCCTTATAACAAAAAGAGTTGACAGAGCCAAAGGGAAAAAGTGGGTGTCCTTCAACTGCAATACTGAAGAATAAATTTGGTAAGAAGAGCTACACTACTATAGATGGTTTGAGTCAGGAGGGAGTGACTGTGCCTTATTTCTGGCAAAAAAAAGTGAGGCGAGCCATCAGGAATTTCATGCTAAAAACTTCTGCACTCTAGGACTGTAGGGGAAATTTTCTGCAGTTTAAAAACATGTGTATGAGAACCAGGATACACTGGATACACTAACAATAAAGCTATAAGGACATCCACCTATTTCTTTTCTATGAAAAAAAGTATTAGCTTACGTTATATAAATAAAAACTCATTCCTCTGATACTAGTAAAATTTTGAAAATAAGTATATCAGAATAATACTAGCCCAGGTGTCAGACATGGGTACTCACCCAGACTTTATTAACTTGCTGTATGGCCCCGTGTAAATTATTTTTTATATGAACAAAGGCTTAGGGAGGAGAAGTAAAGACATTAAGCAAAGAGGGTGTATTAACCTCATTTTAATCTGAAGCAGCATGTGGAAAACATGCCAAGAGAGAGAGAATCCTTCCCCAAAAATACACATATTTTTTCTGAAGACAGGTTGTGGTGATAGGAAAATGATCTTGTGTGAAGCAAGGGATATAGTCCCACAGGATTTTTAGCTGGCAGTAAATGCTTATTGAAATGAAGGAACATTTAGTCATTCAGACTAATGTCTATATTGCTACAGCAGCCAAGGAAAATGACAAAAATTGAAATCTCTCTTGATAAAATGCTGGGGATAGAAAGTAGCTGAAATGTAGCTGCAGGTTTTCAGCTCTGCTATCAGAAAAACCTGGGTTCTAATCCTGATCCCTAAAATCCAAAAGCTAAACTGGTGGTAAGTTTCTTTTTTTAAAAAAAGATTTTATTTATTTATTCATGAGAGACACAGAGAGAGAGAGAGAGGCAGAGACAGAGAGAGGCAGAGACACAGGCAGAGGGAGAAGCAGGCTCCATGCAGGGAGCCCGACGTGGGACCCGATCCCGGGACTCCAGGATCACGACCCGAGCTGAAGGCGGCGCTAAACCTCTGAACCACCTGGGCTGCCCAGTGGTAAGTTTCTTAACCATTCTGAGCTTCCTCATTTAAAAAAGGCAGATTATCATAGAACCTATTTGTAGGGTTTTTGTAAGATTAAAAATGAGCTAATATACTTGGCACATAGTAGAGCTCAATAAATGTCAAGTATGATTATCTTCAGTTATTCACTATTAAAGAATTGGTGAAGACTAAAGAGCAGGGAGAAAGCCCATCAGAGAGATGCAGGACAAGAAAGGGGAGACAGAAGCTGGGAGTGAATGCTGGAGATGAGTGAAATGGGCAGGAACTATTGATGGTGATGAGTCACCCACCTCTGAGGATCCCAATAAGGTACTGAGAGTAGATAATTAGGGCAGAGAATTACTGTGCTCACAGCCTGAAGGACCCTGGCCACAGTGCAAAAGCAGGGAACTGCCAGGGCAGTGGCTATAACATCTAGTCAGGGAGGCATACCCAGGCCAAGATGGAATAGACCTTGCCCACCTGGAAGCTAGGAAAGCAAGCAAGCAAGTAGTAGCACAGCCGTGGGCGAAAGAGATGAAGTAGGGTGCAACTCACGAGACGAACAGTGGAAGGCAAAATATTACAATATGTCTGGCTCCTTGCTCCATACCTCTCTAATCCCCATAACAGGTCCCAGGTGACCATATCTCTGGGTGCAGCACTGGCCCAAAGTTGAACCTGCCCTCTTCTCAGAAGGGACATCAGGGAGCCCCAGTGTCTTAATGGCTCAGTGTCTTCTTCACAGTCTGGCATTCTTGCTGCTGGCCTCCCCGTAACCTTGGACGTGCAGCCCCACGGAAAGTAGGTTCCTTGCCCAGTTCCTTGAAGCCAGGCCACCTCCCTTGAGCCCCAGTTCCTCACTGAGATTCCTGCTCGATCTTCCAGTTTTGCTCAGTGATTAGAAATCCTTTCTGGTGCCCCAAGCTCCTTAGAAGCTGGCCCAAATCACATAGCCGTAAGTCCCACAGCCAGGATTCAAACCCGGTTACCCAGAACACTTGAGATACTCCACAGATGCTGCTGAGTACCCACACAGAGCTTGATGAAAAAATATGAAGTCTCTTTAGTATGAGGCACTTGGAGACACTTCGTACAGGTCCAGATGATCAAAATGGGTCCAAAATTCATAAGGAGAAAGGATAAACTGTCCTCTTCCTGTCTCGCATTCTGGTGACCTCAGTGAGAGTTGTTGGCAGGACCCCCATCAGAAGTAGAAGGCTCTGGGGATCCCTGGGTGGCGCAGCGGTTTGGCGCCTGCCTTTGGCCCAGGGCACGATCCTGGAGACCCGGGATCAAGTCCCACATCGGGCTCCCGGTGCATGGAGCCTGCTTCTCCCTCTGCCTGTGTCTCTGCCTCTCTCTCTCTCTCTCTCTGTGACTATCATAAATAAATAAATTAAAAAAAAAAAAAAAAAAAGAAGTAGAAGGCTCTAGCTAGCCCTGTGACCAGGGACTGGCTTTGAGAAGCCAATGGGTGCGGCTGAAGGGCGAACTCCGCCTGACACCTGAGGGTGGTAATGCTGGGGATGACTCCTCAGCAGCTTCGACCACCAACCATATCTGACCATGTCTACCTAGAAAGACTGGGAGCTGACAAATCTTTCCCACTCAAGAGAAATGGGCAGGCCTGATAAATTCCACAGGCTCCACAGAAATATCCCTCTTCTAGCCAGCAAATGAGGCATGAGCTACTGTTCACTGATAATTTCAGGGGTTCCAGAGAAGCTCTCTAGAGAAATCTCCCAGGAAGGAAGAGGGGAGGTGCCCCAAAGCACAGTATAACTCCCTGAGCCTCACATATCCGTTGGTACACCGCCTTCATGAAGGATCAGACACCTTCCGAGAGTTCTGAATCAGACTGTCAAGTGCACAAGAGGCTCTGCACAGAACCGTGGAGACAACTGGAGCTGTTGTAAGTGAAGAAAATTTTTCTTTGTGCTTTAAAGACAACAGCAAAGCTTTTTTAAAAAAAATGTAACCTATCCAGACCTTTCCTCAGTTTCTTTCCCATTCGTTCAGGGGACATCCTGGGAGACTTCCTTTCTATATCCCAGCCATTATGCTAGCACCCGGGACACGAAGACCTACCAAGTAGCATTAGACCCAGGTAATTCACAATATAGAGGACAGGCAAGTTAGCTATGAGATGGGTTCATAACACAGACCTTTATCTACTTTATCACAAGATGCTTGATGAATGCAGAGGAGGGACTCATAACACTATGGGCTTAGGTCAAAAAAGCTTCACTTTTACCTAAATCATGAAAGATTTTCTAGATGGAAGAGGTTGAGAAAAGGAAGGGAAGGCCATCCAGCTAGAAGAAATAGGATGACAAATACAAGGAAATGTGCAAGCACATGGTGAAACAACCCAAACTGGGAAAGAGATGATAAAGATGAAGGTGAAGAGGTAGGAGGGGCTCGTTCTTAACAAACTTCACTAAAGGGTTTGGACAGTATCCACAGGAAGCCACCAAAAAACCTTAGCCAGGGAGGGGCATGTTCAAATATGGGTATCAGTAAGATATTGCCAATAACAAGGAGAATAAATTTGAGAGAGACGAGATTGGAGGCCAGGGTAAGAGAGAATAAGAGGGCCTGGCACTAAGATGATGGGCAGTGAACCAAAAAGAATGCTCAGCCAGCAACTACTTGGATGTATGTGGTGTAGAAGGGAGGATACCATGGAGGAAGGACGGTGTTTGTTTCCAGCTTGAGCTAGAATGATAATTAAATTAACTTCTATAAGGAACCATTAGGGGACAACTGGATGGCTCAGTCGGTTAAGCACCTGCCTTTGGCTTGAGTCATGATCCCAGGGTCCTGGGATGGAACCCTGCTATGGAGTCCCTGTAGGGTTTTCAATGGAGGCAGAGGGTCTAGAGGACTGAGGTCTGGGTTACATTTAGAAATTAGGAGTGATAAGGCACATGGCCTTAGAGAAAAGGCAAGTTGCTTAGGGAGAGTGCACAGGGAGACAAAGGATGTAGTTTAACAATGGATCTTAGAGAATCATTACAATTTAGGGGAGAGGAAGCCAAAGCAAAAGCCTAAGGAAAAGCTTCCAGAGACATAGGAGAATATAAAAGAGTACAAGAGTTTCACAGGTTCCTAGGGGAGAGAATAAGGAGGTGGAACTTCAACCATTCCAACTGCTACAGAGAAGGCAGTCTGAGGAGGGCGGATGCATGTGCAGTGGTTTTGACGACTAGTAAAGTCTTTGCCGTGGAACTGCAGGGGCAGAAGCCTGACTATGGTGAAGTAAGAGGTGAATGAGAGATAAAATGGGAATGGCAAGGGCAGATCATTCTTTCAAAAACTTGGCTCTAAAGGGGAGAAAGAGGGTGGTAGCCACAAGTCTGGAGGAGATCAGGGAGGGAAAGGTTTGGTTCTTGCTGTTTTGTTTTAAACAGAAGTTTGAGCAAGTGTATGTGAGACAGGCAACTTCACGATACAGGACAAAGAGAATGACACTCCTCAGGACTCATGACCAAGTAGGAAAGGATGGCATTTTAGAGCGCATGTGGGGAGTATGACTTTATGTGGCAGTAAAGCCAGTTCCACTGAAATAAGAAAGAAGGAAGGAAGGGGCAGCCCCAGTGGCTCAGCGGTTTAGCGCCGCCTGCAGCCCAGGGTGTGATCCTGGAGACCCTGGATCGAGTCCCAGGGTGTGATCCTGGAGACCCTGGATCGAGTCAGGCTCTCTGTGTGGTGCCTGCTTCTCCCTCTGCCTGTGTCTCTGCCTCTCTCTCTCTCTCTCTCCTCTCTGTGTATTCTCATGAATAAATAAATAAAATCTTAAAAAAAAAATTTTACAAAAAAGAAGGAAGTAAGATGTTGATGCTCCTAAGCATGAAAGAGAACAGGGTGGGAGGAAAATTGGAGAGACTTCACACCCAATGTCCTCTATTTTCATTATGATGCCAGAAGAGGGAAAAGTGAGGGGTTGATGTGGAAGGTTGGGGTTTAAGGAACACAACAGTGAGGACTAGAAGAGTTGAAACTTGATGAGAGATATTTAAAAGAATTAATGACTAAGATATGGTCCTGCCCTTAAGGAGCTTACATCCAGGTAGGGAGACCAAATGAAGTTAATTCCTCCAGTAAAGATAAAATAAGTGTCCAAGACTTTCAATGCCAAGATAGGAAGCCCAAACTGGGGAGCTTTTTTCTCCCCAAGTTAGAAGTAACTATCTGTTCTAGGGTGGAGTGTCAAGTCTCCTCACAGGCCTCAAACATAAAGAACAGAGAAATCTTGAAACAATCAAAAGGTCCTAAAAGAAAAAAACAAAGACACATGTTGGGAAAAGGCTTCAGAGATAAGATCTATCTATCTATCTATATATATGATATATGATTCTTCCACATGGACAGTTAAGTGATAAAATGAGGGAAAAGAACAATGAAAAAGATCTAAATCTAGCCCACTGAGGCACCTGGTGGCTCAGCGGTTGAGCGTCTGCCTTTGGCTCAGGGCATGATTCCAGGAGAGTCCTGCATCAGGCTCGGTGCGAAGAGCCCGCTTCTCCTTCTGCTGTGTCTCTGCCTCTCTCTGTGTGTGTCTCTCATGAATAAATAAATAAAATCTTTAAAAAAAAATTAAATGTAGCCCACCAAATCTCACATTTTGTTAGGGGGAATCTATATCAGCACAACCTGAGAAAGAACAGTTTGGCAACATCTAGAAATAATTTTCAAATAACATATCTATAAAAAGATTGAAAGAAAGAGCTAAATGCTCATCAGTAGCAGGGTAGTTAAATCGTTGCAGTACAACACATACAATAGAATACATTTATGGTCATTAAGAGAATGGAGTAGCTCTATACATATTAGCATGTAAAGATCTCCAAGGTATATGGTTAGAGGATGACAGTAAGGTGTAGCACTGTGAGTACAGTACGCTGCAGTGTGGAAGGGGAAAATATACATAAGCCCTTATGTGTTTATTCATGGAAACAATATTCTGGACTGAAATTAGAAACAATGACTGCCTCTGAGGAGGAAAACTTATTTTTCACTGTATTTCCTTCTATAACTTATGAATTGTGTACCATGCACATGTATTACCTATTAAAAAGCACAGTTTCTCAAAATTAGCCTCTCATTTTAAAAATATATTACATTGCATCTTGAGATAACCAAAAAAGTCAAATAGCTGTTTGCTGACTTTTTCAGTGGTGCAAATAATTTAATAAACCTTCCTAAAGAGCACAGCATGCTTTCATATTTCGGGATCACTTTGATCTTTAAGAAGATAGGGAAATACTTTCCTAAAGGGCATTACATCATGAGCCTATCCATAAGAGCCAAAAGACGATTTAATTTTAAAATTTGAGTAAACCCAAGTTTTGCTTGTGGGTGTAATTCAAACAAAGCCCTTTTGTTGCATTCCTAACCACAAACAAGGAAGCTCAACTGTGTGGGATGGGTCGGCTGATGAAACTGGAACTAGCAAGTGACATGATGTCCTTCTTAGATGATTCTGCCCTACACAGGTATGTGTAGAATACAAAGCAGACTACCAGCACTACCACATAAAACATCATATTTTCTAATCCACTCACTAACCCACCTACCTGCCCATCCATCATCAGTTTAGAGCACAATATGTTTTAATAGATGACCAAGTCCAACTTAACAAGGTCCTAGTCTTAACCATCCCCCCAAACCCCAATATATCAACTGCTACATAATATATTCTGTAAATTAGGTCTATTTGAATTAAGATGTTATGGATGTGGGTTAAGGGTCTTCCTGATATACTCACTGAGCACTATGTGCTTGGCCCAGGGAAACATATGCTTCCTAAAGTTCTTTTTGTGTGTCTCTGCTAATTTCCCCCTCTTTTTCCTCATCTATTTTTAAAATTATAAAGTACTTCAATCATATATAAATGAATTCAAATTAATATAAGGAACACCCATGTATTCATCACCAAAATTAATCAAATCTTTATATTTTCCTATTATTTAAGTACTCTTTTGGATAGGTAATCATATAGTTAAAAGATCAAAGCCATTGAGATTGCTCACTCCACGTTTTCCAGCCTCTGCCCTCCATTTCTCTTCATTACTTAGAGCTTCCTCGTGCCTTGTTTTCCTTTTAGCTGCCTCATATTCCCTTGTGTGAATATACCCTATTTATTTAACAAGACCATTTTTGTAGATACTTTTTGATTTCCAGTCTTTTGCTATTACAAATAATGCTTTAGTGAATAACCATGCCCATACACTGTTTTCTATCTATGCTGACATATCAGGGCAGAAATTCCCCGAAGTAGAATTGTTGACTCAAAATTGGCACTTGCAGTTTTGACAGTTAATGCTAAATTGCCCCTTTCATACTCTAAAGAGGAAGCAGGGCACCCCCGGTGGCCCAGCAGTTTAGTGCCGCCTTCAGCCCAGGTTGTGATCCTGGAGACCCCGGATCGAGTCCCATGTTGGGCTTCCTGCACGGAGCCTGCTTCTCTCTCTGCCTGAGTCTCTCTCTCTCTCTCTCTCTGTGTCATGAATAAATAAATTAAAAAAAAAATCTTTAAAGAGGGAGCAAACTCAATGCAAACAATTAAATGTTACTGTACAAGTAATTTTTGGTGGAGGTGGGGGGAGATTATATCTTTAGTATGGTAGAACAGATGATCTGAACTACAATGCCTATTTAGGCATTTCCTGTCTACAGGACAATGATAGGCTTCAAATACTGATGGCAAAAATATTTAGCAATTGAAAACTATGACCCAGCCAAGCTACACTGAACTGTACTCATTCTATAGATCCAGATGGAACTCTCTCTGCAATAAAAATTACCCTTTATTGAAATATGTTTTCTACATGTTCAGAGGACACAGGAAAGCTCTAAAAATTCTTAGAGTCGAAAAAGCCTATGATCTTCAAAAAAAAAGGTGGTAATTGTGCATTAATACACAGCGGCGAAGACACTGTTTTTGAGAAATCCTTGAGACCCTCCCCACCTTAAAAGCATTCCTAACCTCTAGTTTCTAGGACTATAGGGCTCTTCAAGGCTGTATTTCAGATTTTTTTGCATTTACAGAAAATCCGAGCAAAATTTTCTACAGCTTTTATAATTGTCTCACTAACATCTGTGTCATAAACAAGTGGTTCAGTGGGTAGAAAAGTATGCATTAGATAATATAACTCCATAGCAACACAGTCCTTTCTGGAAAGAGAAGTTCTTTTTAAATGTCACATCCTGATAATATGCCCTGGGGACTTTTGGCTTTAACAACTGAATCACAAGTAAGAGTGAAGTGTGCTAACAGATGGACAAAAGCCTCTAACATCTAAAATTTGCATAAAAGATGAAAAACCTTTTCTAGTTAGATGCTTTACCCCATTCCTCACACCTGTCCAAACACGCTTTTACTACTTGTTTATCTCTTCCCCACTCTCTATTCTGACACATTTTTAAAAAGATTTAAATTTTATTGATGACCAAAGAAAACTATTATCGTAAAGTAGAGGGACCAGCAATGGGGGTGGGGGCTTTTCACTTAATCACCAATGGGTGATGGTGTTGCAATGTCTTTTTCTCAATATCCCTCTCTTTCTACCTTCCTCTCAACTCTGAGGACTCAGAATAGTCAATTCTCCTTCCCACACTTCAACGTTTGCATATAAATCATGGCAGAAGTTGACGCAAACACCCTAACATCTCTGATCCTTAAGAGCGTTCATTTTGTCTTTCATAGACTTTAAAAATTCAATGACAAAAAATAGCCTAAGTCTAATTATCAATAACTTAGTCTTCTCAAATCTCAGTTTGCAATTTGGATATCTTACTTGTTGGAAAAGGAAGGAGGCACTGGATTTTACCAATTTCTTCAAAGAGCCGATATTATGATTTTAGAATTTTATTCTCTACTTCTCTGTGCCATAGAATATGTTGCTGGAGCTCAGATAAGAGAAATCACTTCTATGCTGGTTTGTTTTTATCTTCCACACATAGACACCCACAAACATATTCTTGGGGATTTCAGAGAGGGTTAGATAGTTGCAGAGAACTAGAAATATTATGTGCACTTGAATTACTGCCCCCTTTTAAGAAGAAGCTGCTTGGGGGCTCTGCCGGAGGACTCCTGTTGGATAAATCAGAAGCAGTTCATCGGGGCATAATGAAAAGGTGTGCATGGCTCTTCCCCTCCACCCAATGGGCTGCAGGGCTGAGGGGCAAGAGGGGAAGGGTATCCTATCACTGTAGCTGGAAACCCTCCTCCTCCTTTAGGTATAAACACACACAAGATTGTCCTTTGAGACTTTAAAGGAGTCCAAATACCAACCAAGATATTTCAAAATTAAGCTAATTAATTTTTATACAA
Organism: Canis lupus dingo; assembly: GCF_003254725.2. Lineage (NCBI taxonomy): Eukaryota > Metazoa > Chordata > Mammalia > Carnivora > Canidae > Canis > Canis lupus. Next base: position 1,351,343 of record NC_064274.1, on the reverse strand, counting down.
TGCCAGAGCATAAATCGAATTTGCCAAAACAAGTGAAGAAAGGTTTGGGTTTTTTTTTTTAAGATTTTATTTATTTATTCATGAGAGACACAGAGAGAGGGGCAGAGACATAGAGGAAGAAGCAGGCTCTTTGCAGGGAGCCCGATGTGGGACTCAATGCCCTGAGCCGAAGGCAGACACACTCAAACGCTGAACCACCCAGGCACTCCTGGTTTGGTTTAGTTTGTGAGGCAAAAGCCTTACCTTTTAGAAGTTACATTTTTTCCAAACACCATTCCATTAAACAAAAGCAAATGGATGGCCCCTAAACCTGCAACACCAAAGAAACTGAATTCTCTTTTGGGGTAAGTTTGATGTGTTGCATCAAATCACTCCTAGTTCACTCTTGTCATGTAGAGAAAGAGGCCACAAACAAGCAACTGAAGGAACAAGAAAACAAAGGAAGGGACAGAAAGAATTCATTTTAGAGAAAAAACCTTCAACAGTGGTCAAAAGAAGAATCTATATCTTTAAATCATATCAGCAAGGGATTGTTCACTAAGAAAGCTTTTACATATTATAGAAACATGAATGAAAAGAAGACAGAAGCTGAGAACTTTAAGGACACTGGCTCCAGCTTCTCAACATCTCCCTATCAATATTTTCATAATAAATTTTACAGCCGTGTAACCACACCATCACCCACACATAACCTGACACTGGTCGAAGAGAAAATAATACAACTCCGAAGAATGCTTCTCTTTTATTAACTTTCAAATGAAAGGATGCCAAATTCAACTTGAAAAACCAGCCCTGTGATCCCTCCTCTCTGTGTGTTTTATAATATAAGCAGTTTGTATTTTCTTTTTTACCTTTTACATAGTATAATAATGATGAATTCCTCCAGTAATAAATATTCAAATCACCCTGAGATCTAGAACGTTACCATGACTGACACACCCACCTATCCTTTTCCGTGCCATACGTTCTTTTAAGTTATACTATCCCTAGACGCAAGCACTGGCATTGAGCATAGCTCTGAACGAAAACTCTGAATCAAGATGATATAAGAATAAAACTGATTCAAAGTATTGTGAATAGGGAAAAGATAGTCAAGTATTTATACCTTCAGTTCCATAATATACAACCAGCAATCTCAATAAACCCTTCTTTTCATGTAAATTCAAAGTTCAATAAGAAGACCACACCTTGTCTTTAGAATTGAGAATGTATTCACAGGTTCCTTCTCTTCAGACAAATGCTGGCAATGAGTATAGAGAAGAACCTGGCTGTTAGGACATGGATGGCCATTCCTTTTGAGAAATCGGAATAGTTACTGTGGAATTCCCCCAGGGAAATGGGGAAGCAAAACCAAGGAGTTCAGGACACAAAGCAATTGCTGATCTGAATGAGATAAAAAGCCACTCCAAATATGCATATCATAAGAATTATGGTGACTGTATATAGAGGAGAGAGAATGATTGAAAATTCCCATGCAGAAATATTACCAGTACTGAATTACATGGGTGCTCAAATAACAGGAATTTTCTATGACAATTTAGAGAAACAGGCTTAAACTTAACCTGTGGTTATTTTGCTTTATAAACAGCTATAGTACAACATCAAAAAGACAGCTGTGAAAGGCTTCACAGTTGAGAATCCTGCAATGAAAATGCTGAAGTTTTTTCCCACAATAGTAGTGGACTTACCTGGTGGCAAACAGAAGCATCCTAGAAAACAACCCTCTGGCCAACTGCACGTCATATTCAGGGGTGGGATAAAAAGCCATTTTGCCCTACTACTGCTCTCTCCGCTCCCAACAATCCCCTGTGCTTCCCGTCAGGGAGAACCGCCCTGAACTCAACTCTCCCAAGCGTGCAGCTGGGTGGGACTTTCATTCCCAGGCACCTCTGCAAATTGGCCAATTAAAACTCAATTCCTGCCAAATCAGAGGGGAAAAGGTGACCCTTGGTAACTTTTCCTGAGAAGAACTAGCATCTGAGACAATAGCACGCAGCTTAGAAATGCTAGAATTCCATTTTGTGGGCAGGAGGAGGAGGAAAACAAGGAAAACCATCTGCTGATAAAATGCATCAAACTGGAATCAGGAAGTTTCCTTGAATGATCTCTGCCAAACCCGCACCCTCCTCCACATGCAAAAATGCCACTGTCTGCAAAACTGTGTGTTAACTGCTTTAAACTTCCCACAGTTTGGGAGGCTACTGAAGCAGAGGTCCAAATCAACATCTACTAAACCTTAGGAGGTCTTCCACTGACTTAGTGTCACCAGGACAAAACTCATTGCCAAGGGAAGTGCAAAGTGCCAGCTGAACTATCCTCACTGCTCAACTGAGAATGAACTAGGGGTCAAAACCTGAGGTTCTATTATGGATTTGTTTAGATTTACTTTACACAGCATAGACCACCATGCTGTGAATGCTTAATAAGTAGATGAGACAGTCATTGTAATGATGGTGGTAACTGGTGGGGGAAGGGATGAGACGTTTACAGGGGAAAGCACTAGCTCAGGAAATCCTGAGTTTTAAGCTGAAACATTTTGTTTCCTTTACCAACTCACTGAACCACCCTGGCTTAAGGCTTGGCAAATCTTATGGAGATGTTTCTATTAAGATAAGTGAGATCACAGGATTCCTACTGACAATTTAGGGTAAGAGAGCATTCAGGGCTCTAAGCAGGAGGGGAAGGATGGGTTCAGATCTGTGGGCCACCAAGAGTTTCTCTCCCTAAACCTGGTTTCTTGGCTGGTCCCTGTCTATACCTGGGGAAGATGGAGTTTCTTGCTTTTACTCTTTCATTTTACTCATACGTAAATGAAAAAAATCCTTCTTGGCTCTTTTCTCCACAAAAAAAAGGATCTATAACTATGACCCATTACGCTTGGCTTATGCGGTAGCACTTTTGAATTCCAAAATCTGTGACCTGTCACAAATGAGACCTGCTTAACTCTGACTACTAACCTCCCAGCTCAATACTTGGAAGACTCCTAAGAAGCTGGTAAACACATCATTTCTGCATAAGACATCAGCACCTCATCCCTTTCCAAAATTCAAGACAGCATTTAGACCAGACCCAGCCTGAAAGAGCTTCCAATGACCAAAACTAGAATAATAGAAGTGATAAAATAACAGTAGCACTGGATTACAACCCACAGAATAAAATAAATGTGCAAGAGTCCTTGTGGATATAAACAATTAAAATAAGAGGGGAAAGAGACAGCTCTTCCTTACGGAAAAATTCCAATTAATAAATGTAGAAGGAATGAAGAAAATATAAACTCATCTTAGAATATTATAGTAATAAATGTTGCAGGGAATGTACCCACCAATGGAGAAAGTTTGAGGAGAAACAAGGATATTTACATAGCCTCAAAGTAATCTCCTCCAAGATATTTATCAATTACAAAGAGACAACTATACAGTAGAGAAATCTGGCAGACTTCATGTCAACCAAATAATCAAGGTTGATATCATTAGGAATAAAACATGCTGACACGTAGTCCCTGATAGGACGTGCTAAGAGGGATGCATCGCTTCAGTGGTATTCTTGCCAAAAATGTATAATGTCAACCTAACCATGAAACAACATCAAACAAATCCAAATAGAAAGCATCCTACAAAATAACTGGCGCATAATCTTCCAGTGTGTCAAGGTCAGAAAAGACCTGGAAATCCTGAGGAAATATCACAGATTAGAGGAAACTAAGGAAACATGACAAATACAACATGGCATCCTAGAACAAAAAAGGGACATTCATAGGGGGAAAAATGATAAAATCTAAATAAAGTCTACAGTTTATAAGCCTTAGAGTCTGTAGTTAATAGCGTTTTACTAATGCCAATTTCATAGTTGTTTTTTTTTAAAGATTTTATTTATTTATTCATGAGACACACACACACACACACACAGAGAAGCAGAGACACAGGCAGGGGGAGAAGCAGGCTCCATGCAGGGAGCCCAATGTGGGACTTGATCCCGGGTCTCCAGGATCACACCCCAGGCTGAAGGTGGCACTAAACCCCTGCTGAGCCACCGGGGCTGCCCTAATTTCATAGTTTTGATATTTGGACTATGGACATAAAAGATGTTAGCTTTGGGGAGAGCTAGGTGATAGATGTAGCGGAAATCTTTGTACTATTTTTGCAACTTTCTTATGAGTCTACAATTATTTCAAAATAAAAAGTAAAAACCAAAATGGGCAGGATTTAGGATCAGAGTATAATTGGATGAGAACTCCTCCAATCTCCAAGGTCAGTCCTTACATCAATGACACTTGGGGTGCAGAGAGCTCTTCCTCTAGAAAAGAGGAAGCAGATTGTTGTAGGGGCTTACAATAAATATAGTTGTGGAGACAAGACACAGGAAAAATTCCTAGAGTATACCCAGTTACAGGGATAGGAGCGGAAACAATGCATGCAACCATGTAATATATAGGTCATGACTTTTAAAAAAGGCAATTGCTTGCTGTATACTCCCTTCTAGTCTCCCTTCACACACAGCACCATTGGCCAGCTTTGACCATGCTGGTGAGGGCAACCCCAGCTTGTTTTAAAGACAGTCTCTTCATGGATAGAACCATCTAGATATACAATTAGGTTCATTTGTTTTATCCAATTGTAAAAGATTGCTTCATAAAATCTTTCATCGTTTCAAGTTCAGACTCAAGTCTGTGTGATTCCAGTGCTCAAGTAGGCATGTTCACTCCATCTCTGCTCTTCTTGCCCTTCTCACCCTGGCTCATGGTACCACAGTTATCCCCAAGTGCCCCACTGACAGCAACTCTGAAGTCACACCCTTTAATCTTTCTCCTCCCTTCTCCCATCTTTGTTATCAATCTGCCTCCCAAATTCATCTCAAATCTCATTTCATCTCTTGTCCCCTCACTGCTTTGCCTGGTTCATTTTCTGATCATTATCCTTTGCTGATCATTTTCCTCCCTGGCAACTGTAGTAACTTCACAACTACAACTTTCTGGTCTTGAGTACATTGGCTACACAGCCCAGTGGAGTCTTGCTAAGTAGGAGACTCTGGCTGTCTACACTGTGATGACCCAAGGAGGCTGAAGGGCATAGTCGTGAGGGCTCTGCTGCTTCAGGCTGGCCCTGGAACAGGCTTTGCCAGCTGGCTGCTTTGTAGCCAGAGCCCTCTGCCAATCTAACCTGTCCTCTCTTGGGATCTTCAAACTTCTTTTGGATCTTTTGTTCAGATGAAATCTTACAGATAACATTAATGTAGACACCAGATACCATGCATTTGGAAATTTTGCCAAGACCATCCTTTCCCCACAACAAATCTAAAAGAAATTCCCGCAGATGCAAGTGTTGTTTTTATTATGTAAAACAACAAATACTTTAACGTATAGTTGCATATCCATAAACAGGAATAGCTACGTAAATCCAAATCCACAGTGTTTACTTCCTTTTAATGCAAGTCAACTTGTCTATGAGAAAGAGCCTGCAAACTGAAATCAGGATAATTGAGAACAACCATAATCAACACTTGTTCAGTGTTTGTGATGTGCTAGGCACTGCCTCATGTACTTTATGAGTATTCAGTCTTTCAGCACTTTCAGCAACCCTGTGATTCGTTATTAAACTTGTCTTACAGGGGGGTCCCTGGGTGGCACAGCGGTTTAGCGCCTGCCTTTGGCCCAGGGAGTGATCCTGGAGACCCGGGATGGAGTCCCACGTTGGGCTCCCGGTGCACGGAGCCTGCTTCTCCCTCTGCCTGTGTCTCTGCCTCTCTCTCTCTCTCTCTGTGACTATCATAAAAAAATAAAAATTAAAATTAAAAAAATAAACTTGTTTTACAGATTGGAAACTAGGAGTTTGAATACCACACCTGAGGTTACACAGAAGTGGCAAAACTGCAACATGAGTTCTAGGGGGTCTGATTCCAGGACCCCATCCTGCCCTGTATATTACTGCCTTTCATGCTGGCGCACAGACTAACGTGGTCATGCACAGAATGAAAACCACAACATCGTCACCATTCCACCTGACATTACCTCACTGTCCTGACATTCGGTTCTTGCTCCCTCTGGGCAGGCTCTGTACTAACTGCTTTGAGTATCTTAGCCTCGGTGAAATTCCCACAGTTTTACTATAAAGTACATCATTATGCTGACTGTCAAGACATCTGCCAGCTCAAACTGAATTTGAACCCACCACCTCCTAGTTGAATACTAGTGACCTCAAAGGCCCGGCATGGGGGCTTGATGAGGAAAGCAAAGGCCTGGCATGTCTCCAAGCACACAGGAGCAGAGAGAAAGCATAGGTACGTAGCTGCAAATGTTGACTGGGCTAACTTCATAATATTATCTCAGGACATTCCTCAATTAACAGATGACAAGCAAAGTTTTAAATGATTATCAGTTCAAAGATGAATTAATCTTGCTGTATAATTTGACACAATAGTCATTTCCAGAGTGTTTAAGACGTTGGTTGGGTATATTACTTTGAGTGTTTTTTTTTTTTTTTTTTTTTTTTTTTTTACACTTTGAGTGTTTTTAATTATAGTTTTAAAAACAGTTGTGGATGTCTTTTTAAAAAGATATCTGAGGGGATCCCTGGGTGGCTCAGCGGTTTAGCGCCTGCCTTCAGCCCACGGCATGATCCTGGAGTCCTGGGATCGAGTGCCACGTCAGGCTCCCTCCATGGAGCCTGCTTCTCCCTCTGCCTGGGTCTCTGCCTCTCTCTCTGTGTGTCTCTCATGAATAAATAAATAAAATCTTTTAAAAATTTAAAAAATAATAAAAAAGATATCTGAGGGGTGCCTGGGTGGCTCAAGCAGTTAAGTGCCTGCCTTCGGCTCAGGTCATGATCCCAGGGTTCTGGGATAGAGCCCCGTGTCATGTCGGGCTTCTTGCTCCTTGGGGGGCCTGCTTCTCCCTCTCTATCATCCCCCCTGCTTGTGTTCTCTGATTCTGTCAAATAAATAAAATATTTAAATAAATAAAAAATAAAAAGATATCTGAATCAAATGATTTGTGGGAGCCCCACAGGACCTCCCAGGAACTTTAGGGATTTTCAGAGCCTAGTTTGAAAACTGTCATGAGTGTAGTCTGAGCTTCTAGCAGACCTCCCTATTCAGCGCCTCCGGACCTCACTCACTAGACTGTATCTTGGCCAGCCTTGCCCCCAATTCCCTTTTCCAGCAGTCACGTCCCTCTTCTGAACTACTCGGCACAGACCCCTGTGCCTCTTACCTGTGCTTCGGCCGAAGCTTAACTCCTCCTAACCATGCTGCTTTCCTATGCTGGGGGTCAGAGGCGAGGTCCTCTGGGCAGGAGTCAGATGTGTCCGTACCTGCAGGGCCCAGGTCTCCACATGCATCTCTGGCAAAAATAGGAAAATGGGAAGCTGAGCATGATGGTGTTCGTGGGAAGGGGGCACAAAGGAATCAAGAAAAACGCATGAAAATCAACCAGGGAGTTAGAGCAAAGCGATAGAGCTAAGTGCAGAGTTGTCAGCCTGCTCCCACTAAAGTGCTCTGCCCGAAAGAAGGCGAATCTGCTACTGAGGGTCTTCATCCTTTCCTATCTATGTTTCTGTGAAGCAATATAGTGTACTTCTCGATCTCAGAATACCAGGTTTCCCAACCAAGGGGGAAGAAAGAGACATGATAATGAAGGCGAACTCCCCCTTATAATGCAGCCTCCATTGGTAAATATGTGAGAGACTGGACTCACTGAAGCAAGAGTCAGACAAGGTGGTTCTCTGAAACGCAGTCCCTACTTGTGTCCCTTCTCAATTTCATTTTAAGAAGAATAACCCCCAAGTGGAGCAGCCCTCCTCTGTTCAGCAGGTGGCGGCCCAGAATAATGTGCCAACTCTTGAGCCCGAGCTATTTCACATTGTCTAGATTCCACTGTGCTGGAGGCAAGCCTTTTTATGTGCCCATTTAAATCCGTCCCCCCACCCCCGGTCACAGACACCATCCCCTTAACACTTTTCCTCCGTACTCCCAGGCAGTCAGAGAAAAATTTTAAGCCTTGTGCAGCCAATGTGTTCTGCTACGACAACAGCTGCATTTCTTCTCCTTGGGAGACTCTCAGCTCCCGAATTTCCAAATGCTCAACTTTAAGGCCTCCTCTTGATCAGTCGCCTGCATAAGCCTCTAAAGCAGATTTGTTCATTGTTTCACTTTGCTGTGTACCAGTGGTGTGTTTTGGGTGTCTTTATCTCTGAAATGGGTGTAAAAGAACACCATTTTTCAGGGAGCTATTGAGAAGCTTAAACCAATTCAGACGAAGCACTTAGAATAGAGCCTGGCACATATTCAGCGTTCAGCAAATTAGCCAATATTATCATGCCTATCTTCCAGAGTTGCTTGTAAGGTTTCTAGATAATGTCTACTAACTGTCTAGCATACCGCCTTCACGGGGTGTATACCTAATTATTCTCATTATCATTTTACTGCAGTAAATGATAGTAGAGCTTCTTTCTGCTAAGATGTTACACAAAATAGGCACAACTAAAAAGACCTAATCTGTGCTGGAAATAATAGCAAGAAAAGCTCTGGCCACAGCGTTAACATGCCAAAGCCTTTTACAGATTTCATCGTGTGCTCCCCAATTGGGATGACTCCTATAAACCCTCAGAGGGACCAAGCCCTCTAGCTTCAACAGGGGCAGAAAGTAGGTTCATGATATCTCACCATCCGATGTGTGAATGTAAAGATTACACGGATGTACAGAGCACACCCAAGACCACCCACTGGTGTAATTCATTCTGATAGCAAGCTTTCTTTTCCTTCCTAGGCTCCCCTCTAGATCGTGATGTTGTCTGCTACGGGGAAACAAAGACCAATCCTGAGGTTTCATAAAACCTTTGTGGCATTTAGTAACTTCCTCATTTTTGGCCTGAACCGCAATCACTGGCGCTCGGTCCTTGACACACAATAGCTAGGCCTTTTCCTCTTTCCTTTGCCCACACTCCCTTCCTGGGAGGCACCAAGGAACAGAAGGTCGGGTACAATGTCACAGTGAAGGGCTGGCAGCAAGAGCACACAAATGGGAGCACAAAGAACAGGAGATGATCTCAAAAAGGAGATGACATCATCTTTTTAAGGATTTTTAATATATGATTCTGCGTGACCCTAGGAATGCAGAGAGACCCACACCCCAGCACTGCTCTCTGTGGCCACATGTGGTCCTGTCACTTGCCACCTCCAGGGGACCAGCTGAGGTTAGCAACTGGGTATGACAGTTCATGGAATTCATGAAGCTTGTTCCTGCCTGCAAACCCCATGCTAAATGACAGCAGGGTCTCCATGCTAATCTTCATCTCCCCCGACCCTGGATGTCCCGGCACCTGAGTGGGCTGTCTGGTTACGTCATACATCTAGAAAAGAGGCTAGAGAGAGTGCAGGAAGAATCACCAGCACCTCAAACACAGATTTTCTGCCTTTCTGGAATAATCTGGACAACAAATAAACATTTTTAAAAATTCATATGTTCTAATGAAAAAAAAAATCTATACCCTGGAATGAGGGCTGGGAAGCCTATCAACCCACCTTCGAATCCTCACTTCACCCTTTTATCCCCCTGCCAATCATCTTGTCTGTACGCTGAGCTTGAGCTGTCTCTGGAATGCACATTTTCCCACCCACGTGAGGTCACCATGCTTCTTGCCTCAAACAGACTGGAATTGACAAAGACAGTAATGTGCTTTGATCTCATCAAGAAGTGGTGCCCCACTGGTGTGACAGTGATGCCACATGACCTGGGAAGGATTATTCCAAAGTCTTTACTATAAAAGGATATGTATGTTTTCCCATATGTCAGGAGTTATTCTTGTAACTTCTCTAGAGGAAAGAACTAATTTTTTTAGCCCCATTTCCCAGATGAACAAGTGAAGACAGAGAAGTTGTGTATCTCGGCTCAGAGCACCCATGGAATAATATTCACTCAGGGTAAAAGTCACTGACAACCATTTACTCTTCTTCCTTTCGGTTTAAAAGCTTCAAAAATATTTAGTTTATGTCACAATTTCTATAGCTCCTAGAGTGACTAACCCAGATGTGGTCAGAATGGGTGGAGAATGGTGATGGTAGAAACACTAATGAAACATGTTACCAAATGAGCTAATTTTCGCCTAAAAGATACTCAAAGGTACACTGTTTTACTTTAAAACACCCAAAAAGGGACTTGGGTGGCTTGGTCGGTTAAGCGTCTGCCTTCGGCTCAGGTCCTGGGATGGAGCCTCATGTCGGGCTCCCCGCTTGTGGAGTACCTCCTTCTCCCTCTCATCCTCATTCATGCTCTCTCATGTGCTCTCTCTCTCAAATAAATAAATAAAATGTTGAGAAAAACATATCTAAAGATACTCTGTAGAAACCCTGGAACCAATGAAACAAGTTCAAGTGAAAAACATAAACATAAACCATACAGCTCTCCATCTTATGGGGCTACTTCGAGATCCCAAAAGGTACCACATTCTCCTGGCTTATCCGTACTTGTACTGCAAGGTTTGATTTTGGATCAAAACCCAAAATCCATGCTATATACAATGGGCAGTTCACAGTGTCTTCTGACCACCTGCTTGCTGGTCTCTCGTCTACTACATGCTTAGGAAGGCAAGCATATCAGAGTTGCTTGATAATTATTCGTTAAACGAATGAAATCTTGCCAAATGTTCAACAGATTTGTAACATTTCTTCCCTCCTGTCTCCTATTAGTTCACTTAACTTGCTGGCTAAGCCCAGGGCTGGCTTGCCTTCAATTTTGCTTTTCTAAACCACTATGCACCTAGGGCCACCACGGCAAGTAGCTCACGGTACACACGTAATACGGATTTGTTGAATGGGCCATAGGAGACAATAAAGGGAATAATTGTGGGATGCACCCAGAATGGAGTTCTCTGCCCATCAACTCTAAAGGTGTTTACCATAGGGACGCCAGGGTGGCTCAGCAGTTGAGGATCTGCCTTCAGCTCAGGGAGTGATCGAGGGTCCTGGGATCGAGTCCTGCATTGGACTCCCTGCATGAGCCTGCTTCTCCCTCTGCCTGTGTCTCTGCCTCTCTCTCTGTGTATCTCTCATGAATGAATAAATAAAATCTTAAAAATAAAATAAAACAAAGGTATTTACCATATACATTTTGGGGGAAGGCAGGTCTTTCTCCTTATACTTTTCTCTATATGATTGTCAGCCAATTTCTTTGTAAAAGTACAATTCAGCCCTGTTTGGTCCATCTCATTAGCAGCAGGCTTTAGTGGGGGTAGAGAGGACCATTGTGGGGGGCTGTTGCTGAGCCTTCCAACAAACAGTTGGCAAAGCACAGTACACGTTTGCTGCCTGAAGTTTTGAGGCAGCCAGAATGCTTTTTGAGATTAAGCAGAAAGAAGTGCATTTATACAGGCCTAAGTTTATCCTCAGAGCTCTTTGGAGAAATTCCTTTGGATTTACGCTGGATGCATGTGTGTACTCATTTTCATAATTTGCCTTGTTAAATGTCATGTTTTTGGCTTCCTATGTTTCTGTTCCTATGATATTCTGTTCCGTGCCCATCATGCATGAAGTTGGCCTAATTATCATGTCTCTCCTGGTAGCAGGTCTTGAGTGTCATTGCTACAGGCTTCCCACACATCTCCCCAGGGTCTCCTGGTGGCACAGTGGGGAGAACGCCTGGATTCTTGGCTCCTCCAGTGTCTGCAAGAACATTTTAAGAACTGATGATGTTGGGTACAAAGTTCTGTTCTTAGTCTAATATAGCTGTTCTCTATTTTCTGATGACTAAGCATTTATCATAGTTTTCACAAGTATGAAAAAAAATTACCCTTTCTTTAAAAGCCCCCTGTTCCTGGCCTTTTGGTCTATATATTTATATATATACATGTCTATATATTTAGACCTAATCTTCTGGATCACTGTCCCTCCCTTACTCTCCTTTTTTGCTTTTTTAAATCACTATGTATCATCTAGGAAGCTCACTCTCTATTCTCTCTAGAGAGAGATCTAGGATCTAGGCCTGATCCCTATCTGGTGTTTTTTATCATAGGCATATCACTGACTTGTACTTAAAAACCTCTTCTTTCTGCTCACCTACCCTGGTTCAGCAGCTTGCTTGTTGCAGGATGGGCCACACATAACCCTTCAGTCACACAGAGATGTGATTGGTAGGTCTCAGATCTGAGATGTACCTACCAATCACACCTCTGTGTCCATTTATATCTCCCGCTCTTGCTGCTGCCTTTTCTCACTTGATATCCCTTGAAGCCTCCCAGTGGATCCAGCCTGTACAATTTATACCACTGGCATTCAGCATATTTCTGATGACTTTTGAAAGCATATGTGTAACCACCTCTAGATTCTAGCCAATGGCTTCCATGTCAACCTTGCACAAAGACTAGAAAAGAGTGGGTGGGGGGAAAAAGCCACATGACTGGCTAAATCTTTTAACCTACCTGATAAACATTCAACCTGCTTCAGATTTTGACTCCAATCTCTCCACCCCACTGAAGCCTATACTTACATAGGTAGCCCAGAGCAAGTGCATAAGAAAACCAAGGGCCCTCATGCAAGGCCCTATGGTTAAATTGAGGATAGCTTCACCATTGGAGGGGTACGGCCCTCACTGTGAACACTCAGAGCCTGCCCTTTAATCAACTCTGATAAGTGGCAGACTGTGTAATATGTATTAATGTGGATTCTGGAGCCAGTTGCTTTTGTTCTCATTTGGGCTCTATTACCTAGTAGGTGTTTAACCTCTGGCAGGTCACTTAACCTCTTATGTCTCAGTTTCCTCCTCTACAAAATAGGAAAATAATAGATAGCACTTGCATCAAAGGGTAGTTGTGGGACCTGAACCAGTTGATACGTAGAAAGCACTTAGAACAGAGCCTGGCAATACATGTTAACGTCTTACCAATAGACGTCTTACATTTATTGGGCACATGGTAGGTACCAGATGCTGTGCTTTAAAAAGTTATTCAGTGAATTTTCTTATCATTTAAAACAGTGAAGATCATCATTACAGATAAAGAAAGCAAAACGAGGGCAGCCCTGGTGGTGCAGCGGTTTGGCGTCGCCTGCAGCCTGGGGTGTGATCCTAGAGACCTGGGATCGAGTCCCACATCGGGCTCCCTGCATGGAGCCTGCTTCTCCCTCTGCCTGTGTCTCTGCCTCTCTCTGTGTGTGTCTATGAATAAATAAATAAAATCTTTTAAAAAAATAAAACCTTAAAAAAAAAAGAAAGCAAAACGAAATAAAACAAAGAGAAAAAGTAATGGCTGAAGACCACACCACCCTTTATTAAAAGTCCCAAAGGATCACTGGGCTCTGAATGCGTTTTTCTTAGAACTGTCATATGCTAAACCATGCGTGCCTGGCATGTCTTCCACATCACCCTTTTGCTACTCATATGAGACAAAAAGGGCCTGGCATTTGATAACCACAGCAAGACATGGCTATTAGCATTCGATCACAGGGATCTACATGAGAGACATGAGCAGAAGTCACCCGAGGGGTGTGATGGGACGACTGTTGTGATGATGGCTCTCTAATTTCTTAAAACAGGAAACTGTGAATATCCAAAGCATTTAGGGAGGGATATAAATATTTAACTCCAGAGCGAAGGATTATGGCATACAATAACAAGAAACATGGAACATGAGGAAGATTCATGGAACTTGGGAACAGACTAGCACAGAGGACCCAGCAACTGGTTTGAAAGAAATAGTTCCTCAAGCACAAGGATGTCAGAATTAGCCTGAGGAGCTCGTCTAAGGGCCTCCTCACATCAGAGGAGCCTCTGTACCGGGCAGGAATGGCAGTACAGCTAATGTACATGCATGGCTGTCCTAAAAACATGAGTTTAGATCCAACTTTCTTGACTCTCTCGAGTCCTCCCACATCAGGCTCGGGGGCAAGACATGTACCCCTCTCCTGCAGGCAGGAGGAGGTGGAGGGACTCTGGCTCTGGGAAGGTTCCTTGGTCTGTGGAAGCCAAGGTGTCATTCTCCATCTACATGCAAAATGAGTTGCTCCTGTCCTAAACCTGTCTAGTGGGGTGGACATCAAAACTGGAAGTGAAGATTGTCATTCATTGAGAAAAAATAGGTCCCTTGCTAAATTTGGCATCAGTTAAAGAATCTTAGGAAAAATGAACTCACCCCCTTGTTTGTGAGGAAGGCCTAATCCTTACTTTGCCCAAGAGGATTATTGGGTCTTAGAAGCTCACATGCACTTTTGTAAAGCTCATGCCAACTGCCTTTGTGTCTACAATATGCAAGATTCGTTCTGCTGTTTAGGGTAGATAATAGACATTCCATACTATTTAAATGCCTCCGAATTACAGACCTAAATGTTTCCAACTTCTGCTGTCACCCAAAGCAGGAATCTGTCTCCCAAGCTTTCCTGCAGCTGTTGCTTTATATTCTTTGGAAGCAGGTCTGAATGGAAGGCAAGGTACCAAAGTGCAGACAATTTGTTTTTTGTTTGTTTGTTTTTAAAGATTTTATTTATCTATTTGAGAGAAGGGAGAGTGTGGGGGGGCGGGGAGCAGAGAGAGAGAGACAGACTCCCTGCTGAGCAGGGAGGCCTGGCCATGGGGCTCCATCCCAGGACCCCAAGAACATGACCTGAGCTGAAGGCAAACACTTAACTGACTGAGCCACCCATGTGCCCCCATACAGACAACCTGTGGAAAAGTAATTGCGATTTACAATATACTTTTCAA